>NC_091774.1:24072500-25322500 GCF_029378745.1 Bos indicus | reverse complement strand
TCCTTGTTATTTATGGCTGGTGAGCCCTTAGTTGGTTTCCCGAATGGGCCTGGCCATACTGGAAAGATCAACCATGTGGTTAGAGGGTTGGGATTTGAGCCAAGTGATATCAATCCAACCTCCTCGGGGTGGGGGTGGGGGGGGCGGGACGGGGTGAAGGAGGAGGGAGGGAAATTGGGGTGGTGGAGATTGAATTCAATCACATGGCCAAGAATTCAAACAATCAGAAACCCAAAGAAACTCTGAATGCAAAGCTCGGATAAGCCTCCCAGCTGGTAACACTCATGAACATGCCAGGAGTGTGATACTGCCCGTCTCCATGGGGAGAGGACACAGAAGCTTCCCATTTGAGACTTCCTGAACCCCATCTATGTGCCTCTCCTCTTTCATCCTGTTTTGATTTTTATCCTTTTGCTACAGTGAAACTGTGACCATAAGTGCAGCTCTTTAGAGTTCTGTGAGTCATTCTAGTGAATTATCAAACCTGAGGGGGTTGTGGGAACCCCCAAATGTGGAGCCAGTTGTTCAGAAATGCAGCTGCTAAGTCACTTCAGTCATGTCCAACTCTGTGCGACCCCATAGACTGCAGCCCACCAGGCTCCTCCGTCCCTGGGATTCTCCAGGCAAGAACACTGGAGTGGGTTGCCATTTCCTTCTCCAATGCATGAAAGTGAAAAGTGAAAGTGAAGTCGCTCAGTCATGTCTGACTCTTAGCAACCCCATGGACTGCAGCCTACCAGGCTCCTCCATCTATGGGATTTTCCAGGCAAGAGTACTGGAGTGGGGTGCCATTGCCTTCTCAGAAGTGCAGGCAGCCTGGCAATCCAGGAACTGTAGCTGGTATCTGAGGTGAGGACACAGAGGACTAAGCCCTGAACCTGTGAAGTTTAGCCTGACCTCGAGTAGTTAGTGTCAGCATTACAATGTAATTCACCACAAGAAAAATTTGCTTGAGATCCAGAAGGGAAGCAGCAGGCATGTTTTCTACACTGTGGTAGCCTGGTAGAGGCTGCCAGGCACTGTGGTTCCTTAAACACATTGCTGCTAATCTCCTGGCTCACCTTGTTGGTGTGGGGCAGCACCCAGCCTGCAAGCTTCAGGTCATATGAGTCACCTAAGGTAGAGAATGGGAGACATGCAGGCTCCAGTTCTTCCCCCCAGCAGTTTCCAGCTTGTCCCTGATCCTGTTCTTATTCAGCTTTCCTTCCCAATTGCTGGTGTGGCTAGCTTATAATGATTTCAGGCCAACACCAGACGCGTGTAACAAATTCCTTCACCAGCAACTGCATCAAGTTGGATCCCTATAATAAGTTCTTTTTTCACTGATACTTTTACTTCTGCCTCTCTGATTTTACCTTGACTGCCACAACTGGTTCAGTCTATCCACTGATAGAAAATCACAAATTTAAAAGTAATTGTTCAGAACTTAAGGAGAAGCACTACAGGAATAGAAACATAGGGTTGTCAATCCCAATTTCATGCTAGAATCTTTAAAAAAAAAAAAATCTGATACCACACTCCTCCCTGAGATTCTACAGTAGAGTTTAGACCTTGAATTGTTCTGTGAAAGTTCCTGGGTGATCCTAGCATGCATCTAGTTTATGAAATGCTGCCCTGGAAGGAAGAAAAAGAACAAAGAAAAGTTAATCAATCTTATATACACACAAGGAAGTATAACAAAACATATCTTAATACCAGTCACTTCTAAAATCAAAAAGTTTTAAAACTTAACTAATAGACATAGCAAGCAAATATTAGTAAAACTAAAGACATGAAATAGTCATATAAAAATAGAATTCATAGTTAATAGCATGAAAGTAGATCAAGAATATTTACATTGATAAAAGTTATAGTACATGTAAAGAAATGTCCCACAAAATCTGGGAGATATACTTGGAAAAAACAACAAAATAAAATCACCTCTTTTAGAATGAAAAGATCAAGAAGAAGAAAAAATACAAGGTTCAAAAAACATAATTAACAGGATTTACCTATCATACTAGAAACATGTTTAACTCCATTCTAAATTTAACCCAATAAAATATGAATGTGAAAATTATGGTAGTTTCCAGTAAACTAATTGAATACTTTGTAAAGATCCAGAAAGGATAAATCATTATAAAAATTTGCTATCAGTTTAAGTGTGGCTCAGATGGTAAAGAATCTGCCTGCAACGCAGGAGACCTGGGTTTGATCCCTGGGTTGGGAAGATCCCCTGGAGAAGGAAATGGCTACCCACTCCAGTATTCTTGCCTAGAGAATTCCATGGACAGAGAAGATTGGCGGGCTACAGTCCATGCGGTCGCAAAGAGTCAGACATGACTGAGTGACTAACACATAATGTTTGAAAGTAAGTGTACGGTGTTGGTGTTAGTCACTCAGTTGTGTCCAACTCTTAGTGACCCTGTGGACCGTAGCCCACCGGGCTCCTCTGTCCATGGAATTTCCTAAGCAAGAATACTGGAGAGAATTGTCATTCCCTTCTCCAAGGAATATTCCTAACCCAGGGATTGAACCCGGGTCTCCTGCATTGCAGGCAGTCTTTACTGTCTGAGCCACTAGTCCACTTGTACACTAAAAAAAAAAGGATGTGAATCCTAGAAAACCCAGATACTTCACAAGTGTTTTTCAAATGTCTGTGGAGTGGTTATGAGAGTTGGGAAAAGAAACACCAAGTGGGCATCACACCGTGCAGGATGAAACGCACAGGCAGGAGGGTCAGCTAAGAATGATGCGTGTAGTTTCAGCTTCTCTCAGCAGCCTCTGGAGAGCTGTACTAGAGCTGTAGGTTCAGCCCTGCTAGCTCAGGCAGGCAACCTAGAAAGATCCTGTGATCATTCAGTTCGTGAACTGGTTTGTCTCTCTACAAGTTTTTATCACATTTCCTGTTCACAAGCCTATAAAATCAGACATCACAATAGAAGTATGTAGTGGAAAAGCCATTTAGAAGTAACTAAATATAATCTTCTCATACTGTTCATGGGGTTCTCAAGGCAAGACTACTGAAGTGGTTTGCCATTCCCTTTTCCAGTGGACCATGTTTTGTCAGAACTCTCCACCATGACCCATCTGTCCTGGGTGGCCCTACAAGGCATGGTTCATAGTTTCATTGAGTTAGACAAGGCTGTGGTTCATGTGATCAGTTTGATTAGTTTTCTGTGATTGTGGCTGTCATTCTATATGCCCTCTGACAAATAAGGATAAAAGGCTTATGGAAGCTTCCTGTTGGGAAAGACTGATTGTGGGGGGAACTGGGTCTTATTCTAATGAGCTGGGCCATGCTCAGTAAATCTTTAATCCACTTTTCTGTTGATGGACAGGTCTGAGTACCCTCCCTGTTGTTTGACCTGACCCAAACTATGGTGGAGGTAATGAAGATAATGGCAACCTCCTTCAAAAGGTCCCAAGCACACACTGCGGTGCTCAGAGCCCTCGCCCCTGCAGCAGGCCACCGCTGACCCACACCTCCGCCAGAGACTCCTGGACACTCACGGGCAAGTCTGGGTCAGTCTCTTGTGGGGTCACTGCTCCTTCCTCCTGGGTCATGGTGCACACAAGTTTTTTGTGTGTGTGCCCTCCAAGAGTCTGTTTCTCCAGTCCTGTGTAAGCTCTGGCAGTTCTGTGATGGGGTTAATGGTGACCTCCTCCAAGAGGGCTTATGCCACACCCAGGTCTGCTGCACCAAGAGTCCCTGCCCCTGCCGCAGGCCACTACCGACCCATACCTCCGCAGGAGACACTCAAATACTCAAAAGCAGGTCTGGCTCAGTCTCTGTGGGGTTTCCTGGTGAGCACAAAGTTTTGTTTGAGTCCTCCGAGTGTCTCTGGCAGGTATGGGGTTTAATTCTAAATGCAATTTCACCCCTCTGACCGTCTTGCTGGGGCTTCTCCTTTGCCCTTGGACATAGGGTATCCTTTTTTGGTGGGATCCAACATTCTCCTGTCAATGGTTGGTCAGCAGTGAGTTGTAATTTTGGAGTTCTCACAGGAGAAGATGAGTGCGCGTCCTTCTACTCTGACATCTTGTAGTTTTTAAGTCTAAATTCAGACTTAAGTTGAAGAAAGTAGGGAAAAATCACTGGACCATTCAGGTATGACCTAAATCAAATCCCTTAAAATTATACAGTAGAACTGACCAATAGATTCAAGGGATTAGATCTGATAGACAGAGTGCCTGAAGAACTGTGGACAAAGGTTCGTGACATTGTACAGGGGGCAGTGATCAAGACCATCCCCAAGAAAAAGAAATGCAAAAAGACAAAATGGTTGTCTGAGGAGGACTTACAAATAGTTAATAATAGAAGAGAAGTGAAAGGCAAAGGATAAAAGGAAAAATATACCCATTTGAATGCAGAGGTCCAAAGAATAGCAAGGAGAGAGAAGAAAGCCTTCCTCAGTGGTCAATGCAAAGAAATCGAGGAAAGCAACAGAATGGGAAAGACTACAGATCTCTTCAAGAAAATTAGAGATACCGAGGGAACATTTCATGCAAAGATGGGCACAATAAAGGACAGAAATGGCATGGACCTAACAGAAGCAGAAGACATTAAGAAGAAGTGGCAAGAATACACAGAAGAGCTATACAAAAAAGATCTTCATGACCCAGATAACCACAATGGTGTGATCACCCACCTAGAGCCAGACATCCTGGAATGCAAAGTCAAGTGGGCCTTAGGAAGCATCACTATGAACAAAGCTAGTAGAGGTGATGGAAATCAGTTGAGCTATTTCAAATCCTGAAAAATGATGCTGTGAAAGTGCTGTACTCAATATGCCAGCAAATTTGGAAAAATCAGCAGTGGCCAGTGGACTGGAAAAGGTCAGTTTTCATTCCAATTCCAAAGAAAGGCAATGCCAAAGAATGTTCAAATTATCCCACAACTGCACTCATCTCATACGCTAGCAAAGTAATGCTCAAAATTCTCCAAGCCAAGCTTCAACAGTATGTGAACTGCGAAGTTCCAGATGTTCAAGCTGGATTTAGAAAAGCCAGAAGAACCAGAGATCAAATTGCCAACATCTGCTGGATCATCAAGAAAGCAAGAGAGTTCCAGAAAAACATCTACTTCTGCTTTACTGACTACACTAAAGCCTTTGACTGTGTGGATCACAACAAATTGTGGAAAATTCTTCAAGAGATGGGAATACCAGACCACCTGACCTGTTTCCTGAGAAATCTGTATGCAGGTCAAGAAGCAACAGGTAGAAATGGACATGGAACAACAGACCGGTTCCAAATCGGGAAAGGAGTACATTAAGGCTGTATTTTGTCACCCTGCTTACTTAACTTACATGCAGAGTATATCATGTGAAATGCTGGGCTGGATGAAGCACAAGCTAGAATCAAGGTTTCCCAGAGAAATATCAATAACCTCAGATATGCAGATGACACCACTCTTATGGCAGAAAGCAAAGAACTAAAGAACCTCCTGATGAAAGTGAAAAAGGAGAGTGAAAAAGTTGGCTTAAAACTCAACATTCAGAAAACTAAGATCATGGCATCTGGTTCCATCACCTCAGGGCAAATAGGTGAGGAAACAATGGAAACAGTAAGAGACTGTTCTGGGGGGCTCCAAAATCACTGCAGATGGTGACTGCAGCCATGAAATCAAAAGACGCTTGCTCCTTGGAAGAAAAGCTATGATCAGCTGAGACAGCATATTAAAAAGCAGAGACATAACTTTATCAACAAAGGTCCGTCTAGTCAAAGCTATGGTTTTTCCAGTGGTCATGTATGGATGTGAGAGTTGGACTATAAAGAAAGTTTAGTGCTGCAGAATTATGCTTTTGAACTGTGGTGTTGGAGAAGACTCTTGAGAGTTCCATGGACTGCAAGGAAATCCAACAGTCCATTCTAAAGGAGATCAGTCCCGGGTGTTCTTTGGAAGGAATGATGCTAAAGCTGAAACTCCAGTACTTTGGCCACCTCATGCAAAGAGTTGACTCACTGGAAAAGACTCTGATGCTGGGAGGGATTGGGGACAGGAGGAGAAGGGGATGACAGAGGATGAGATGGCTGAATGGCATCACGGACTTGATGGACATGAGTTTGAGTGAACTCCGGGAGTTGGTGATGGACAGGGAGGCCTGGCGTGCTGCAATTAATGGGGTTGCAAAGAGTCGGACACGACTGACTGACTGAACTGAACTGAACTGAACTGACCTTGAGCATTCTTTGGCATTGCCTTTCTTTGGGATTGGAATGAAAACTGACCTTTTCCAGTTCTGTGGCCACTGCTGAGTTTCCAAATTTGCTGGCATATTGAGTGCAGCACTTTCATAGCATCATCTTTCAGGATTTGAAATAGCTCAACTGGAATTCCATCACCTCCACTGGCTTTGTTTGTAGTGATGCTTAGGCCCACTTGACTTCACATTCCAGGATGTCTGGCTCTAGGTGAGTGATCACACCATCATGATTATCTGGGTCATGAAGATCTTTTTTGTACAGTTCTGTGTATTCTTGCCACCTCTTCTTAATATCCTCTGCTTCTGTTAGGTCCATACCATTTCTGTCCTTTATTGAGCCCATCTTCACATGAAATGTTCCCTTGGTATCTCTAATTTTCTTGAAGAGATCTGTAGTCTTTCCCATTCTGTTGTTTTCCTCTATTTCTTTGCATTGATTGCTGAGGAAGGCTTTCTTCTCTCTCCTTGCTATTCTTTAGAACTAAATCTTCTTAAAAGAAAATCTATTTAAAATAATGACAGCAATGACAGCAAAGAACCCAAAACAACAAATAAAAGCAATTAAGTGTGGGGTATATACATATATGTGTGTGTGTGTGTGTGCGCGCGCGCACACGCGTGTGTGTTAGCTGCTCAGTCGTGTTCAACTCTTCGACTCTTTGCAACCCCATGGACTGCCAGCCACCAGGCTTCTCTGTTCATGGGATTCTCCTGGCAAGAATACTGGAATAGGTTGCCATTTCCTTCTCTAGGAGATCTTCCTAACCAAGGAATCAAACCCAGATTTACCACATTGCAGGCAGATTCTTCACCGTCTGAGCCATCAGGGAAGCCCCATAGGTATATACACATGCACAAATGTGAAATGAATAGCAGCAAAAGTCTCTGGCAAGCCTGAACAGAGTGTGGGAAGGAAGTAAAATATTACTATAATAGGAGCTAAAACTGGACTATAAGTTGAGAACAAAGTTTATAAAAATTCTAATACTCTATATCCATTAATCTGGAAAGACAGAAAATTTTATTTTTAATGAAAATATAAATTATCCAAACTGACATTTGAGAAAGTAGAAAATCTAAATAGATCAATAACCACAAAAGACAATGAGAAGTAAACTGATTACTTTCAAGACTCAGATCATTTTAATAAAGGAGTTTAACTAGTTCTAAATAAACAGGTAATTCTCATATTATTCAATTTTTTTCCAGGACAAAGAAAAAATAAGCTTACTAATTCATTCTACAAAACCAGCAGGATCATAATTCTAAAACCAAACAATTATTTTAAGAAATCTCATGAATATAGATCCAATAACTTAAAATTTTGAAAAACAACATTCTAGAGTGTATTAAAGGCACAGTATATTGTGATACCATTTTTATAATAGGATACAATGATGGTTCAGGGTTAGGAAATTTATACCAGATAAGTTTTTGATGTTGAAGTCTCCCTTTTCTATTCAATTATTTGAGCAATGTTCTTTATTCATTCATCAAAAATGTACCATGCATTGCATATATGCCAGGCACTGGGTACTGGGAATTCAGTGGTGAAAATATGAGGTGCTGGCCTTCATGGAGATGTCTGCTGCTGCTGCTGCTGCTGCTGCTGCTAAGTCGCTTCAGTCGTGTCCGACTCTGTGCAACCCCACAGATGGCAGCCCACCAGGCTCCCCCACCCCTGGGATTCTCCAGGCAAGAGCACCGGAGTGGGTTGCCATTTCCTTCTCCGATGCATGAATATGAAAAGTGAAGTCGCTCAGTCATGTCTGACTCTTAGCGACCCCATGGACTGCAGCCTACCAGGCTCCTCTGTACATGGGAGTTTCCAGGCAAGAGTCCTGGAGTGGGGTGCCGTCGCCTTCTCCGTCATGGAGATGTCTAGTGATAAATAAATACAAATAGATATATAAATACAAATAGATACAAATAAAAAGAAAATTTTAATACAATGTAAAGTCTATGATAAAAGAAATGCAGGGTACTATGGGAACACATAAATTGGCGTGTAAACTTTAGGATGTTAGACCATCCCTGTTGAGATGATTGTCTATTCTAGGATGGTGGCAGTGGATAGAGACGAAGGCCCTACACAACACAGTGGTATAAAATTTTCTGATGACTGATTGCATGGAGGGTGGGGTCAGAAAGATTCTTTGGGGGGAATCTTAAGGTATTCAGATTAATGTATTATACATTTGTTATGCATAAAAGGGTAAAATAAGGGTCAAGTTTGAAAAATACTGTTAGGTATAAACATTACTGCAGCAAGTTTTATGGCACTGTTCTGTCACTATGAAAAAGTCAGTGTTGGTATATAATGTTTACGAAACACTGGACTACAGAACCCTGTTGTTTTGCAGAACAACTTATGAGAGTAGTTTCATGGAACACACACGGGGAGAAATTGCTCTCCATAAAAAAAATGTCTTCCTTTCTGCTTCTGCAACTCTCAGTACCTCACTGCACAGTCTCACCAACTCTATTCAGTTCTTTTTGGCTTATATCCCTTTGCACCAGGGTTCCCAACCTCCTGGATATAATGCCTGATGATCTGAGGTGGAGCTGATGTATTAATAATGTACACAGTAAATATGATGAACTTGAATGATCCTAAAACCATCCCCCCTATGCTCTCCAGTCTATGGAGAAATTGTGTTTCATGATACTAGCCCCTGGGGTCAAAAGCCTTACACAGCACATGTATTCAGTTAGGTTACTTTCAACCGGGTGAAGCTGAAGAGAAAAAAGATTCCCTGGGACCTCATAAGGGGTGTCCCAAAAAACATTAAAAGAAAAATTTTATTATGAACCAGTGACCGGTAAATCAATATGAGGGGATCCAGGGGTCGGTGATGGACAGGGAGGCCTGGCGTGCTGCAATTCATGGGGTTGTGAGGAGTCGGACACAACTGAGCGACTGATGAACTGAACTGACCCACAGGTAAGTCACAATATAGTATTAATCTGTCACTATCTACAAATGCTAATAAATAAATTTCCATTTCAGTAAGACAACTGAAAATAACAGGCTCATTAGAGATAATGATGTGGAGAATTCAATGGACTGTACAGTCCATGGAGGGTCACAGTCAAACATGACTGAGCAACTTTCACTTTCATTAAAGACTTTTAATTTTTCAATTGAAGGATAATTGCTTTACATAATTTTGTTGTTTTCTGTCAAACCTCAACATGAATCAGCCATGAACTGAAGTTGCTCAGTTGTGTCCAACTCTTCGCAACCCCCACCAAGCTCCTCCATCCATGGGATTTTCCAGGCAGGAGTACTGGAGTGGGGTGCCATTTCCTTCTCCAGAGGATCTTCCTCACCCAGGGATCAAACCTGGGTCTCCTGCGTTGTAGGCAGACGCTTTATGGGAACTGCTTTGTTGCTGTTTAGCTGCTAGGTTGTCTGACTCCTCTGCTACCCCATAGACCGCAGCCTGCCAGACGCCCCTGTCCATGGGATTTCCCAGGCAAGAATACTGGAGTGGGTTGCCTTTTCTTCTCAAGAACTGCTTAAAAGGACAGAAACTTCTGATCTTAATGTTCTCTGTGCTAGTAACTGCATGGCTTCACAAACCTAGGCACAGAAAAGCTGTGCATATTTAAAAACAGAGAAAACCAAATGTACAAATTCCTAGACACCAGGGAGAGTAACCAAATTAATTTACAGTGCTCAGAAACATAAACCATGTGTTACTGAAAATCTGATTCTAAAATATTAAGTTTGGTATATTCAAAAGGTATATTTCAGGATACTCTAAAAACTGACACTTTTAACACCAGGCAATCACTGAATAAAAGTGTGTTGCTAGTTTTTTGTGTGCAATGTCCCTAGTGATGTCAAAAAAAAAAGACATACTCTTTCATTTTGTTTTCCATATATTAAAAAGCAACATAGTACAAATGCTGTAGTTATTAAAAAGGACTCAAATTTTACAAGGAATTAATTTTTATAAACAAGTTCTACAATGAAAGGGAAACAGCATCTTGATACATAAAAGTGTTGTTAAACAAGATTTAAAAATTTTTAAATCAGAAAATGTTTTAGACTAAATTCTTTCAAACAAAAACAAAAAGCAACCTGTACAATCTCCATAATAAAATGTGTCCCTGTACACTTGTCCTGGATACAATGTTAAAATTTTCAAAGTTTGAGTCAGAGAGGCAGTACTTTAAAAAGTACATTTTCAGTAAAACATTTTACCATTTATCCAACTATGCATTTATATTTTTGTTCTTCCAGAAATAGGGGATTTATATTAACACTGTATTTTTACTGTAAAAAAATACATTTAGTGATATTTAACTTCCTGAGTGGCTTCAGTCCTACATCGATTTAATTAGCGAATTCTAAAATTTTACAACGAAATAGCATGTCTTAGATGTACACTTCTATGCTCAAGATCATGTCACAGAACTTAAACTTAAGTTCTTTGAGAAGTTAAATATGGTTTATCCCCAAACTTTATCAAAAAGCTTTCTCATGTTAGTAAAATGAATCACTGAAGTTAAACATTTTCTTATTAACAAAATACTGAGTCAATTCTGACTATCAACTTGAATATTTTTCATTATATACACCAAAAATCTGATTCACCAACAAGAAGCTTCTTGCAATACAAAAAAATAATTAAAATATTTTCTTCATAATACAACTAATCCATATAATACATCCTTTAGTCAATTGTCTAAAATGATTAGGAATTGTGGTACTTTATTTTGCATAAAACCCTTTCCTCTTTTTAAAACCCTGAGGTGAAAGGCTATGAATGTAATGAAACTAGAACCACAATTCTTCTCATGTCTGTATTGAATTGCTATTGAGTTTTAAAATTTTTACAAAGAAATGTGGCAACTTGTAAAGCTGCTCTACAGTTTAAGAAAACATTCTCAGAAACAAATTAACAAAAAGGACCTAAAATGACCCTATGAAAAATCCTTATAACATTTGTTAGTGTCGGGATGAGCGCCATTTTCCATTTCTACCACTGTCTCTTCTGTTATCATAGTCATGGCTCCAGCCATCGTGATTCCTGTCTTCATAGAAAAAATCATCTCTGTTTCCTCTGTAATGATGGTCAGACAGATCACTGTAACGCTGTTCACGGCTATAATGTCTATCCATCACGTAGGGATGAGAATTTAGTCTGACTTTTCTCTGTGATGATGGTGTATCTTGGCGCCACTGGGAGCTTGAAGACTGGTTAAAAGTATGATTATGTGACTGAGCTGATGGGGAAAATCCTGACTGATCCAGATGTGGAGAACCAAATTTCCCTCCATATGACATCTGTCTCAAAACATTGTTCATCTGAGCGAAGAGAAAAAGAAGAAAATGTTAAGCACAAATATTTCTAGGTATCAAAGGCAACAGATATCTAGCACATGGTTAAACACAATAATGGAAAAGCAAAATCATTCTTGGCTATCTGAATTTTAAGTTAAACACAACTAAAAATAGTAGAAATGGTGAATGAAATGGACTAGTAAGGAGAAAAACAGAGGTAAGTACTAAGTGACTAGATCACTGGTTCTCAAATTCTGCCTGTGGGAAGATATTAGGCAATGATGGTTTTTTTTTAATGGTTTATAGCAAAATGAAAAAAACACATTTATAAAAGTTCATATCCCTTTATACTAATTTCTCAATTTAATTTTATTTCACTCTTGTATTTTATTCTGCAGACTGTGAAATACACAAGTCTAGGTACCATGAGCCAAGATTGTGATTTGGGCAAAGAAAATAAAAAGAAAGAAATGTAAGAAAAAGAATACAATGAGAGATTTGGAGACCGATCAAAGACAAAAAGGAAACAGCAAAGATATCTAAGATTTTATTACTGGTGATATTATTACAGAAAAAAATGGAAAGTTCGCAAGGAAGGGGATCTAGAAGATGCCAGTATATTAAGTATTAAAGACAGTATATGATAGAAATTACTCAGCATAGGTTATAAGAACATCAGAGAATGCGTTTCCAATACTTGCAACACACACACCAACAATGGTTAAAGAAAAATAATACTAATGTGAGAAGCAGCTCTTCTATATAGCTTTGATCTTATAAATATATATTTCAGCCCAGTGAAAACTGAAATCTACAAAGGCCATGCTAGTCTAACTAAAATTTAAGAAGTTAAAAAAGAATTTTAACTAAGTATAATTTTTCTTTTTTAGCAACTCAAGTTGAATAATCAGCTTACCACTGCTTGTCTCTGAAAATTTTCTGAAGACGAGAAAGATCTTTGAATTGTCTGTGCTGATGGAGTCATGTTATCCACCGTCCTTTCATGAAAAGTGAAAAATAAGAAAACCAACATATAATCATTCATTCAACAAATAAACATGTCAATCATGAGTAAGACACAGTCTTCAAAGATAAGACCAACAAGGTATCTGCTCTCTCAAGGAGCCAGGGGTAAGGATTCAGACAATAAGAGAATTTCACATGGTTATAAAGACACAGTAATATACAACTATATAAGTTGAGGTGACAGAGAGGGGATTCTATTTTAGCCTGACTGGTCAGGAACGGCCCTTCTAAAAAGGAAGTATTGAAGAGAGAACTGAACAAGATTACCTGAAGACAACACATTCCAGCTGAGGGAAGGGCTGGAGCAAACTATAGTCTGTGGGCCAAACCCAGTTTGTGCAAAGCTTTATTGGAACACGGCCAACCTCTTTTGTTTTTGTGTGGTGCTACAATGGCAGAGAAGGCAATGGCACCCCACACCAGTACTCTTGCCTGGAAAATCCCATGGATGGAGGAGCCTAGTGGGCTGCAGTTCATGGGGTCACTAAGAGTCGGACACGACTGAGTGACTTCACTTCACTTACAATGGCAGAAGAAACTAGTTCTTTATAGGAAAAAAAAAAAAAAACAACAACCCTGTCAGTTTACAGAAAAGAAAAAAAAATTTGTCAATCCCTGGGCCAATAGTGCCAAGACCTAGATGAGCACTAAAATGAAAAGAATTTGATCAATTAGACATAATAGGTGAAGAAAATAGAAGAAATAAAGGATAAAATCTAGGGCTATACCCTGGTGGTCCAGTGGTTAGGACTCCACGCTCTCACTGCCGAGGGCCTGGGGAACAACACTCACTCCAGTATTCTTGCCTGGAGACTTTCATGGACAGAGAAGCCTGGTAGGCTATAGTCCATGGGTTACAGAGTCAGACATGACTGAGTGACTTTCAAAGAAAAGAATTACTGAGACAGGAAAGAATAATAGGCTTTGGGGAATAAGGAATTCTATAACATAAACAGAATACTAATCTTAAGGACTTAAACCTTATTCCTCACTTCCTAAAGAGGTAACTTGCTCTACAGAAAAGCTCAGAAAAGGTTTTAATTTTATTTTAAAATACACCATTGGAATCAAACCACCAATTGATTTATCTTACAGTTTAGATCTTTTTATTTAGGGTTCTTTTTTCTTACTTTTCTAAAGCAGAACTAATTTTACTTATACTCTACAAAGAAAGCTATTTACACATTCGTTCATTCATTCCACCGAGCACGTGGGATCTCAGGTCCCTGATCAGGAATCAAATCCATGTCCGCTGCAGTGTAAGGGCAAAGTCTTAACCACTGGACCACCAGGGAAGTCTCATCTTTTGTTTTCTTAAATCATATTATGTGTCTGCATGCCAAGGGGATAAAAAGTATAATTTTACTTGTAGAGAGTATAAAAATCAGGTACACACTAACACTTGATTATAACTATTTACTTGTGTATTTTTCCCCCCAAGAGTTTCTAAGATGGGTTAAAAACTTATAGTGGTTAGAGATGCTTCAAATTCCAACTGTACTGAAAAGCATTTAAACACAATTTCAGCTGGCAAGAAGAGCATACCCTTTCAGATGACTGCTTTCTTAGAATTTCACCTTCCAGACTCTTCATATTCAATTCACCCACTTCTCTTCAGCTCCTGGCACCACCTTAATCCAAACTATCAACTCAACCGCAACAGCTTCCTTGCTTCTAATACCAATACTTTGCTACCAACAGACTCCTAATTGGTCTATTTTCACCCTTGTCTCCTTCAATCCATCCTCTCCCAGGGCAACCAAGTAACTCACTAAAATACAAACCTGTTCCTTTTACTATCCTACCAAAACTGTTTCAGTGTCTTCCTACTGTTCTTAAGGTGAAATTCCAAAATCCTAATTATGACATATAAGAAAGACCCTATGCCATCTGGCCTCTGTTTACTCTGACAAGATCACCTACTACTCTCCATTTTTCATTCATTATGATCTAGGTACACTGGCCTCTCTCAGGTCCTCATTCACTTATCTCTCCTTATTAAAACTTTCTAAACACTTTCTACTCATATCATGGTGGGTGTGCTCAATCACACTGCCTCAGTTTGAAAACAAGCTCAATGCTTATGAGCAGTTCATACTTGAGCAAGTTAACCTCCAACCCTTATTTTCTTCATACATAAGGTAGAGATAATTCTTACCTCATAAGACTGCTGTGAGGGATAAATGAGATCATAAATACAAAGGACTTGGTGACAAATCAGACAGGTGACAGGATTTTTTAACTCTTTCTTGAATGAAGCCCATTATGATTGATAAATTGCTCTAAGGACATACCAGGAAAAAATTATCCCTAGTAAAAAATCAGCCTCCCCAAAGAAAACTATTTAAGTAGATACAAATATGGTAACTTTTCTAATCCTTAGTAACTAAAAGGGATTTTAGAGATCATCTGAATCAACTTTTTTTCCTTACAAATGGAAAGATAGGGCCAGAGACTAGCTCAAGATTACACAATTATTAAGAGACATATTTAGAATCCAGCTTTATGAACTCTTAGTCTGTTTACTAATAGGTATTTTTAATCTGCAAGTAACAACCAATTAGTGGTCATAGAACTAAAGTGCATTTAAAAAAATAAAACAGAAAACAGAGGGTACAAATAGCAAGAGTTAAGTAATGTTTTGAGAAATTCTGTGTCAGTATATACATGTATGTGGGTTTGGGTATATGTCTTTACAATGAACATAGTTATACATGTATTTATTTTAAGGGAACTATATACAATGGGCCTATAGTCCCCTTAGAATAGATACTATGTGTAACTATAATCCAAAATAGCAAATACAGCAGCAGAAAAAAGAGGTAGGAGCATAATGAAGGAAGTCAATCACTCATGTATTTTTTTGAGATCACAACCTAAAAAAAAATTTCTGATAAACGATTTTTAAAATAGGTGCAAAACATTACCTGCTAGGAGATGTGGAAGTAGGGCTTGAATTTCCAACATGATGCTGGGGATATGACAAACTGACCTCCTGTGAGGCATGGCTACTTCCTAAATGAAACAATTTGATAAATCCTTATTGTTAGAAAGTTTAAAATTGAAATTTTGTATTCCTCAGCCCAATCATTCCAAAACAGGTGGACATAACTTAAGGTGAAAACCTCAAATTTCAGTAAATCACTTTATAGTTCATCAGAGTGAAAACTAAGTGTTTAATACCAGATATATTTAAAACAAAGGGTTACAAATAAGGTACTACCCAATGTACAACAGACAATGTATAAACACCCAATTTGGCCATAGTACTCTGATCCCCACACTAAATTGTAAAACTGAATACAAGGAAAGTTTCATCCTCACATAATCTCACATCAAAATTTGTAAAAGTAAATTACAAACCAGTCAGGAAGACTTTCAGGAAATAATCTTTGTGCTTTTAGAGCATGAAACCAAAATCAGTCATTCTAACAATAAAGGTTTATGTTCTTTTCACCAACCCAAATTGAAATTTTAACTCTCTTGAAAATTACCACTTTCAAAATCCATACTGTCAATGTTACCCATTTTTAGCGATATATAGTTTACTGTTTATAAAGCTTAAAGCATTTTCACCCAAAAAGAGGTTCTCAAAAAAAGAGGTTCTCTAAAACTGAATAACAAAATTAAAAACAAAAAACAAAGCAGTGAACAATTTCTCTCCCCAAATCATCAGTAGATAGTTACCTGCTCTAAACTGAATCTTGATAGGCCTTCCAAAAAGTTTGATTCCATTAAGCAGATTCATGGCGTAAGGAACAGAGACTTCATGTTTGAAATTCACAAAGGCAAACTGCTTCGGTTTACCATCCTTGTCTTTTGGAATTTTCACTTTAATTACTGGACCAGCCTACAGACACAAAAAGTATTCAGAATTTCAGTAAGGCAGTTTCAGAAAATACTCAAATGTTACAAAGTTTATAATGTAACCATGGACTCTTAAAAACCGGATACACAGGGATTTCCCTCACGGTTAAAGATCCTATAGATTATAACTGAAAATTAGGTTAACTTACTTCGGGGGAGGGAGCCCATAAGGAACTGGAAACCCAATCACTGAATTTACATTTCACTGCCCTTTATGACTTTAACGTCGCGGCCAACACCCATCGTTTTCCCACTTTGTGCAAATTAACGTTTATCAAGAGCAAGAGAAAGTTTTCTTGGGCTAAAAGTTGACTTTTGCATCGATCAATCAAACCATTACCAGCTGTTGGAGGGTGCAACTGGAGGGAACAAGTTTAACACGTTTTAATACAGATCTTAAAACAGAAACACTACAATGCCGCTTTCCTACGGAGTCTAAGCTTTTTCTATGGAGTCTTTCCTTATGAATCTGTCTTTGCTGCAACTTCGTAAGAAACTTAAGTGGAAAATGTATACGACAAACAAATTGAAATAAATTTACAAGCAGAAGATGAGAAAAGAAGGCAAAGTACAGCTCAACGAAGGACCCATACGTTTGAGGCCCCTTAAAGAGCCTGAATCTTTACCACAGGAATGCCCGATTGAGAACCCACCACCACCTTTAGTCTTCACTTTGGCCTGAACTAATTAGGGTTCTTCTCAGAAAGCCACACGCAGCGAGCGCCTCCCTTTCTAAGCGTGACCCCCGCCTCCAGCCCGCCCACCTGTCAGGGTGCCGGGACGCACCAGGATCCCGCTTCCGCCAAGGAAGCGCGGATCGCCGTTGGGCCGGACCCTAGGCGGGCCGGGAAACGAAAGGAAGAGGCTTATCCCAGCCGCTTACCTGGTGGAAAAGCTCGAAGAGGAGCTCCTCTGTCACTTTCGTTTCAAGGTTGCCCACAAAGAGAGTGCGATCCGCTTCGGCTGCCGCCGCCCCCATCTCAGCGTCGCCCCCTCCCGAAAAAGGCCGAAGGGTCGCCGCCGACGCACGCACTGCGCACTCTCAGAAACCCCACGTCCTCGCGCACTCAGGCGTCACCGACGTAAACGTCAATCACGCCGGCTCTCCGCGGCAATTACGTGCGCTGACGGACTGCGCATGCTCCGAGGAGAGGGCTCGGGGAAGGCTCCTGGTCGCAACTGCTGTAGTGATGGCTTCCTGTGAAGTCGGTCTGCGCTGTCGAGATCCGCTGAACTGATCTGCGGAGTCGCGAAGGGCCTACCTTGACCGAGAGACGTAACATTAGATACTACGGGCAGTGTTTGAAGATGGCGCAGAACTCTGTGTCCCTGTCCGCCGGCGATCGGAGGAGCCGGGTGGCTTACCTTAGCTCTTCCCACGGTGACCTCAGCTCGTCGGCCTTAGCGTTGGCGATGGTCTCCGGAGACAGCTTCCTCGTTACCAGGCCCGAGGCGATTCTTCCAGAGCCTGTTCCTCGATCCTCCGTGCGGCTGAACTTCCGGACCGAGAGCCGTCGGGCGCCTGGTGGCGGCCGAAGCCCGACCCGCTTTAACGAGGGAAGGGAAATGGAGGCGCGGAGCCGAAGCCGCCAGGCCAGATTCTCACCTTACCCGGGCCCTGCGGTGAAACTCGACCTTCTAAGAAGTGTCCTGCAACAGCGTCTGGTGGCACTTGGAGGAGTTATCGTAGCCCGTCTTTCAGCTTAAAACCAATACCTTCCTCGGCCCTTCAATTAGCGTGTAAACAAGGCCTCTCTCTAAAATACTTTCTTGGTGCAACCGAAGTCTTCTTTTTAGAGGGGCGTCTTTATTCTAGCCTAGCGCAAAAGAAAATGTTTGCAGTTACTTGAGTCACACGGTTTTAAATAGCCATGATTAGGTTGGAAGGGAGGAGGAGTGGAGATTTTATTGAGGTGGTCACAAAGCTGAGCTGATTGAATCATCCTTCCCAGAGGTCAATAGTCCCTTTATCCTCCCAACAAAGAACCACATTTTTCTCGCTTTCCACAAGTCTTACGGACCTCCCTGGCAGATTCTCCTACTTTGAGACTTGTAATTCCGAGCTTCGTTAACTGCCTACCTTTCCACCTCAGGCTAATATTACCTTTACTTCTGTTGGTTTATTACTGGCATATCCTCCCATCTATGGTCCTACACTTAATCCTATCATTTTGTCCCTTACACTTCTTCCATCCCCTTCTTTCATCTTTTCTTAAGGAATGTCTATAAACTTCACTCTCTACTACACTAAAGCAACAAAAGCAAAACCTAAACCTTACTGCTCCTTCAAATTTTTTAACGGATTTACGTTTCTTGATTTGCCAAAGGTTCCAAATTAATTTTTACACTATGTCTTTTTATTACTTACAGTCAATCCCAGCTTCCTTAATCTGAATCTTGTTCCCAAGTAGGCAAAAATTGGAACAGTCTGCAACTGTTAGGAAGCCGATCATGTATTCACTCTAGCATCTTCCTTAAACTTTCCTGTTTGTCTTTCCCATTCAAACATTAAATTATATTTGAAGATCTTCCCAGTGCTAAGCACTTTGGATGAACTTTTCCTAGCCATACTAACAAGGAGATCAAGCATACTTTGGATTTAGTGGCTAACAAATCACCAGGCTGGGTCGTTCATTAGGTCAAGTGATGAAAATAACCCTAGTTGCCATGGCTTTCCGTAATACTGCACTATCCTGGTTCTTCTCTTAACCTGGCTGACTACTCTTTGAAAGTGAAAGTGTTGCTCAGCCACCCCGACTTTCTGCGACCCCTTGGACTTTGTAACCCACTGGGCTCCTCTGTCCATGGAATTCTCCAGTCAGGAATATTGGAGTGGGTAGCCATTCCCTTCTTCAGGGGATCTTCCTGACCCAGGAATTGACCTGGGTCTCCCACGTTGTAGGCAGATTCTTTACCATCTGAGCCACCAGGAAAAGCTACTCTTTAATCTGCTAATAATTTTATCTTAATCATATATTCCCCAAGGTTTAAAGGGTGATATTGGCAGAAAATAAGTGGGTTTTGTAAGTGGCAAATTTTAAGCAGGTAAGAGTCTAGCTTTTTCCCAGTGGACTCTGGTCTATAATTGTGTTAGATAAAGCAAAATTACCACACACAAAACAGAATTGAATCGTGAAAACTACATTCTAAGAAGAATTCTGACAAACCAAAGAGTGTCTATATGAGTGATTAATGTAGTGAGAGGTCTAGAAACCACCTCTTAAGAAAAATGTTTGACAGAGTAATAATAGCTGCATTTTATTGAGTACTGTGTGCAAGACAGTGTGCTAGGGGCTTTTATTGTTTATTCAGATATTTATTGAGAACTTACTCTGTGCCTGCTACTACCTGTGTTAGGTATAGACTAAAGTGGTGAACAGGATAGATAAGGTCTCTGCTCTTATGGAGCTTTATATATGTCATTTAATTTTCATAACAGCCCATAACAAAAGTATTATACTTCATTGCTGAGTAACCAGGTACGAAGAATTGAAGTAAACTTTCCAAGGTCATGCAGCTAGGTAGAACCTTGAAGCCATTCAACCCAGGTTCTTCATTAGAATTATGTAACACCAAAAAGGACTTGAGTGACTATTTTCTCAATTCTCCCAAAGATAGTATCTAACTAATGCTATTCTAGATAGCTGAAAAGAAGTTAGTTCATAATATATGGATTCCTTAGGCTGGATGTGGTTGAGAAAGAATCCCAAACCTGTATGTGAAGAGTTTGGGGAAGAATAGTAAAATTAAGACTGAAGGTAAGAAGGATTTTCATAAAACTTAGAGATGCCTAATGGTGGAAAATACCACTTGACAAGATAATGAATTAACTGCCCAAAGTTCTCATAGAGGCTAAATTGTGTCAGTTTTGAAATCAGACTAGACTTCTTCAGTTCTTTCCCATTTGACCTCTAATTCCACACTTTAAATTAAAAAAATTGATTAAAATTGAAAAGAGAACTGGGGGGTGAGAAGAGAAAAATAAGTATGATGCATAGGATGACCACATTTACTGTGCAAACCAGGGCACTTTGGAAGGAAAGGGTGGTGGCTATCAATTATGTTTACTTTAGCAAAGGCAAAAAAAAGGGCTGTCCTAGGCAGCCAGGTTGGATCATATCACACTAGGAGATGCTACAACGTTAAATACACCTTTGAGGCATATTCCTTAGCTTCAGGGGAAGAAGGCTGAGATTTATGAAGGAAGGGACAAAAATTTGGCATAAATGTGCACAGAAGCATGCAAGAGGAAGAGAGCCCAGTGGGCGTGACTTGGTCTCTGTTTGTTCTCACATAGGGTCATCAGAAGTAGGGCTTTGATTAAATAATAAATAGTGTACATGTGCCAGAAATAAAATACAAAAATTTGTTTGATAAGAGTAGAACCTTGTTCACATACATTCTGCATCATTTTATTTATTTTTTTGGCCACACCACCAGACTTACGGGATCTGAGTTCCACGACCAGAGAGCAACCCTACACGCCCTGCAGTGGGAGTGCAGAGTCTTACTTAACCCCTGGACCACCGAGGAAGTCCCAGTGCTTCATAATTTTAAATCTGAGCTAATGAATGTCTAATTTCTCCTTGTTCTTAACATTTGCAAGTGTTCCAAGTTAACAACATCTTCCTAGAGTCACAAAGACTGTGTTGTGGAAGCGAGGATAGATAGAAACCTCTTGAAATGATCTAAAGCAGGAACAACTAAGTTTCCCAAAAGCGGTCCATGTTATTAAAAATCCATATGTTGGTATACAGAATGACTTTTAATATCACTGCCTGTGTAGCATGTTACCATTCTAAAATAGATGAATTTTTAAGACAAAAAATAGTCCCTCAATACTCCATTGTAAGTTTTTAAAAAGCCATGGTAACTTCCTTTTTGTTTTTATAGACCTTTGTTTATTGTATCATACTAGGCAACTGACTAGTATGTGTTGAAGGTAACTTCTATTAGTATATTTACTTCCTTTATTCATCAGCTCTAAAAGTCTTGAAGAGAATGACCATTTGGGGTACAGGAAAAGGAGGCTCTCTCAATAGCTGGATTTGGTACTAAGCCTAATTCTGAGAGGAGTAACTCAGCAGAAAGAAAAGAAAGTCCAATGGGAGGGAAGAGTAGGTAGACTTAATTTTGAGGCTTAGCTGTATTTCAAACAAAATTATGTCTTTTATTCCTTTGATGAATCTATGCAGATCACACTCAAATGCAACTTTTTCTTTCCCATTTCCATGAGTGTGCCTGCTAAGTCCCTTCAGTTGTGTCCAACTCTTTGTGACCCTGTAGACTGTAACTCACCAGGCTCCTCTTGTCCGTGGGATTCTCCAAGCAAGAACACTGGATTGCGTTGCCATTTCCTCCTCCAGAGGATTTTCTCAGGGGTTGAACCCGTGTCTCTGAAGTTTCCTGTGTTGGCAAGTGGCTTCTTTACCGCTAATGCCATCTGGGGATCCCATTTTCCATGAAAAGTACTCTTATTTCCCTAACCAACCAATGTGTAAGTTTGAATGCCTATGACTCCATACTACCTATTTTCCTACCTTTATTGCCTGTGTCCATTCAATTGCAAAGTCCTGCTCCTCTTATTTTCACAATGTACTTATGTTAACATTTCTCTCTATATATCTCATCACCTGTACTATATTTACCTGAACATCTATCCTGTTTTGTTTGCTCTGTTTCTCTGCATCCTAAATGTGTATAGCTGCAGACCAGTAAACTCAAAGCATATCTCTCTGATCGCACAGTTAAACTATAACTTTACAGTACTGACTGTAAATTACTCCAGTGCTTCCCATAGTATATCCCACAGAATCTGTATGAGAAATACAAGATGCTGTTTTGAAAAAAGACACAGAGTCAGTAAAATTGACAAGTGCATGTTTTATCACCTTCTTAGGGAGACATAATGTGTAACAACTTGTTAAAATTTCTGGTAATTCATTTGCAGGATCTTAGTTATCTGATTAGGGATCAAACCCATGCACCCTGAATTGGAGGCTCAGAGGCTTAACCATTGGACCACGAGAGAAGTCCCTCAAGCCAGCATCTTTATTCCACATGATTTCTGGTGCCTGTCTATGTCTTTGGCAAGTGGGTGGGAGAATGGAGGCAAGCATGCAGCTGCAGATTCCCAGCCACTGAGGATCAAGACTGGCTTTGTTACTAAGGAAGGGCATTTAGGAACATCCCTTAATGTATATGCTGCTGCTGCTAAGTCACGTCAGTCGTATCTGACTCTGTGCAATCCCATAGACAGTAGCCCTCCAGGCTCCCCAGTCCCTGGGATTCTCCAAGCAAGAACACTAGAGTGGGTTGCCATTTCCTTCTCCAGTGCATGAAAGTGAAAAGTGAAAGTGAAGTCACTCAGTCGTGTCCAACTCTTTTCGACCCCATGGACTGCAGCCCACCAGGCTCCTCCGTCCATGGGATTTTCCAGGCAAGAGTACTGGAGTGGGTCGCCAGTGCCTTCTCCCCTAATGTATATGGGTAGGTCCAATTATAAAGTATGCTAATAATGTAATGTTAAAAAAAGTTATGGTTTGCCTGGCTTTTATTTCACTAGAATATCTGAAGGTAGCCCTACTTCACAATACACTTCTTCTGAATCAGAGGAGAAAAATAATTGTCTTCACCGTCTTGCCAATGAATACAGTAAGCTGCTGTCGGGTCTTTGTCTCCCCAAAGACCTGAGAGTAGCCGAAGCAATGAAGCTAAAAACTGTACGTTCTTTAAACTGACTTTTAAGACTTCCCATAATCTGACCAAACTATATTGCCAGTCTTCTTTCTTATTCTTAATTCCTCCAGGTGATTGCTGCTCTTATTTTGCCTCTATATCTATGCCTATCCTAATCCCTTTAACTAAATTGCTTGTCCTTCACATTTTCTGCCTGTTAAGTGTTTATCCATCCAGATTGGTTCAAGTTCTTTACTGTTTCAAAGGAACACACCCTTTTTAACCAGGTTAAGCAAAACATGGACTGTATTGACTCACAGAACAGAAAAAGTGTAGTAACTTCTGATAGTCTACCTAACTAGCTATACATTGTCTATAGCAACACCTTGGTTCTTCCTTTCTTTGGAACCACCTTTCTCATCCTCTGTTCACATGTTTGCAGTAAGGCGTCACACCTAGCTTCAAGAATAGAGGTGTAATCTAGGTCTTATCTCCCTTACTACATTGTCTCAGGGCAGACCACTTGTCTAAGTTAATCTTTATATATATTCAAACCTATTAAGTGCCCCCAAAGTAGAAATTTAATAAATGCCTGTTAAATGAATGAATGAACTTCACAGATCGGCTATTTCTCCATGGACTCAAAATCCAAAAATGGAACACTCCAGGAAGGGAAGTGCAGGAACTATAATGTAAACTTAACACACACACACACACACACACACACATCATGAAAGTTGAGAGTTAAGTTTTATTTGGGGTGAAATGAGGACTGCAGCCTGGGAAACAGCACCTCAGGTAGCTCTGAGAAACTGCTCCAAAGAAGCAGGGGGAAGGTCAGTGTATATGAGATTTTGGTGTAGGGGGAGTACATGCAATCACGCACGTATTTTTCCTGAAGGTTTCTTCTGCTCTCATGAAGCCTTTGCTAGTCGTGAGGAACAGTCATCACCATGAAGGATTTTAGTACTTTTCTAGACATGAGAAGATATAAGAATCGGGCTTATAAAATTGGCTCCTGAAAATATCTATCTGAAGACCTGTCCTGCCAGTCCACCTCCTCCCCGGTATGCTAAATTTGAATGCCTTTAGTGGGGCGTATGTTTTCAGTTACCCCTGTGTTTTATACCCTTACATTTTTCATATTTTAGTTACCTATCTGGTCCCCAAAGCCATCTGAGCTTGCAGTCTCTGATATAAGATGGAATTCCATTGAGCCATTCAAATATGAAGTTTTAGCAACATAAGAATTTCTTTGTATTACAGTGTGTTATAATGTCAGTTATGTTACATATGATTTTAAAAATGGATATAAAATTGTATATATGATATGCTCTAACCTATATAAAAAAATATATATAGAAAAGACTAGGAATAATTTTGGCAAAAATGTTATTTTTGAGTGGTGACATTTGGTAAAAGTTGTAATATCTGATGAATACATTTTTTTAATTTACAAAATAATTTTTAATTTTTATCAGAAAATATTTGCTTACATTTAAAGCGTATGTAAAGTATGTTTTTAAACTTCTTATTTCTTTTTAGCTGCACTGGGTCTTGGTTTCTGCACTCTGGCTTTCCTTAGTTGCGGCAAGCAGGGGGCTACTCCCTAGTTGCGGCACGCGGGCGTCTTCCTTCATCGTACGGCATGGGCTCTAGAGCTCACGGGCTCACTAGTTGCAGCTTGCAGGCTCTAGAGCACAGTTCAGTAGTTCTGGCACACAGGCTTAGTTGCCCCAAGGCATGTGGGATCTTTCTGGAGCAGGGATCAAACTCATGTCCCCTGCATTGGCAGGTGGATTCTCAACCACTGGATGACTAGGGAAATCCCATCTGTAAAGTGTTTTAATAAAGACATTAGTGTTCTCTTTATTCTTTAATCATGTTAACTTCAATTAGGTGATGTTCATGTTTTAAAAGACATAACATAAATCCATCAATGTCTGGTTGTTCTCCTGATAGATCCTTTCAAAATAATCATGGATGATAACCAGGTACAAGGTACAGTCTAGGCTAATGAACAACAGTATCAGCTCTATTGAATCACTTGTCTTAAACTGTTTCAGAAATTGCATTAATAGAAAGGACAGCCTATGTGGTACTTCTAAAAAAGCAGTAGAAGAGGAAAGAATTTAACAGGCTTTCTCCGGTTGAGGCGCATGCACCAATATAGGAACATGAACATCTAATCTGTAGAGATGAATACAAAGCCAGATAAAACTGACAAGTGAGATCCATCAGCTCTTCTTGCTCTGGCTCCAAGCTGACCAAGCAAACATCTGCGGAGCATCCTTAGGAAGAGAATGTACTCATCGACTTACTTGAGTTTTACAAGTCCCATGATTGTTGGTATTCTGCTTTATGCATTTACTTTTTATGAGTTTGGTTAGCATGAAACAGGCCAGAGAATCTGATGACACTTGAAGTCCCTTGCACAGAGTTCCTTGACTCTGAACCTGAAGATTAGCTCCTGGAATGTGGGGTCCATATCAATGTACTGCTGGATCTAGGAAGTCTTATTCTCAGTCAGCATCTCTTAGATCACATTCACTTCAGATCTTCTGTGCTTCACAGGTGTGATGACAACACCCAATTCTATTTCCATTTTTCAAATTATTAACAAGCCTATATGGCCAAAGTGAAGACTTGGCACTCACAGGCGCACTTTAAGAATATTCCAATAAAATCCTACCATTTACCTCATGTTAACTAGGTAAATGAACACATTGAGGTATTTTTTTTGCCTGGGATATCTGGTTATATCTGGCCTCTGACAGTATTTCACATATAAATTATTATTCATGGCCTACTTCATTTCAGGCAAAGCAAAACATGTTGCCATAGCACAGAGAATTTTAAGACTGTTGTGGGGCAGTTCTGTAAAACTTGCCAAGTTAGGACATACCAGAAATTTTGAAAGTAATCCAGTACGTTGATGTGGGAAGACTGTGCATATAAATTCTTTAATTATCTCTTCTTTGGGCTGATTTTAAGCTGTGTGATGTGACAGTGGTTCTGCATCTTACACTGCTGCCATAATATTGGATGGCAGTTCCACTTGGCTCCTCTCTCGGCCTGAGTTCAGAGCAATACAGCAGCTCTGTGGTGTGGACACAGTTTCTATGCTAAAGCCATCCATTTTAATAAAGTAAAGGTCTAGCCCATTGAGCCTAGTTGAATACAGCTGTTGCATTGATCTCTTCGGATGCTACAGCCGTTGAGTTCATTTCCTTAATCACATTTTCCATACGGGTAAAAGCATGAAGCTGCTTGGTATCTTCCAGAGTGCATGCATTCTAATTTCAGAATTTAATCAAATGGAACTGGCTTCCTGACAGAGTAAACAGAGCAAAATACTGTATCCAGACCAGCTGCCAAGCTAGCAGCCTGAATTTATTTTTCCTTGCTTTGCTAAATGCATCTTGAATTTTAGAAAACATAGTCCAGGTTCAGGAAATTTAGCATTTTTGAACCAAGACCAGTCGCCTTTAATATTCTTCCATAAATACATCCATTAAATTTCAAAAGTCAGGTAGCTGAGTTAATCCTTTCTCACATGTCTATGGTCAGAGAAGAAAACATATTCCTCTTTCTATTGAACACAGGGATTGTGTATACAGACCTTTGCTGTTTGGGCCAATCTAATAGTATAGAGTACTTGTAAATATCTATACATTTTTTCTGATTGCTACTTCTGTACTAACTTGAGTCTTATAATCTAACACATTTATAAAATCTTTCCAGGTATTTTCTATACCATTTTTAATATAGCATTCCATATATAAACATGAAAACTTCATTTTAGTAGAGACTCAATGTAGCAACCAGGACACATAGAAATGAATAAGTTAGCTGGGTGGACTACATATTTCCCAAACCACGTGGCTTGTGAAAAGGGGCTTGAGGAAGTACAGAATATATTACCAATTCCTTTGTTATTGCTAATTCTAATTTTTCCATCTGCAAAACAGACTCCTCTGTCGCATGTGTGTCTTTTATTAACCACAAATATTTTATTTATATTTATGTTTCAATTTCATTTTTCCTTTAATACTAAACCAGGAATGGCCTTTGGAGGGGGTGCCTGTATGGACTGAGAACTTTATTATCCACTCAGGAGATACTCAGAAATAGACATGGCCTCAATTCAAACAGATTCCAGTTTCCACAAGTAGTTTATTTACACCCTAAATTCCTGAAGGCCCTGGAATTCCTCCCCTCTCCCCCCGCCCAGTTCAGTTCATGTCCCCAGCTCCTTGTTCAGACTCGCTCCTACTCCTCCTGCAGAAACATTTATTTCAGCTATCACTTCTTCCCAGAAGCCTTGTTCTCTTCTGTTTCTTCACACTTTTTTCTTGGTTTCAAGTATCATCCATATGCTAAGGACTCCCAAATCTAAATCTCCAGCCTGGCTGTCTTCTGAGCCTCAGGCACTGATGTGTTAATATAATTGTTTACTCAATATCTCCACTTAGATGGCATCTTAAAACATGCCCAAACCAAACATCACTCTTCCTTCAAAAAACCCCAATGGGACATTAATGTTTAATTGGTTATCGATTGATGTGAAAAAAAAATCACTGCAAAATCTAATTGCTTAAAACAACAATAAACATTGATGATCTCACAGTTGTTGTGGGTCAAGGGTTTGGGCTTAGCTTAGCTAAGTTGTGTCCGACTCTTTGCAACCTCATAGATGTAGCCCACCAGGCTCCTCTGCCCATGGAATTTTCCAGGCAAGAATATGGAGCAGGTTGCCATGCCCTCCTCCAGGGAATCTTCTGGACCCAGGGATTGAACCCAGGTCTCTTGCATCTCCTGCATTGGCAGGCGAATTCTTTACCACTGTACCACTGAGTCTGGCTTAACTTCTCTCGTGAATTTTCAGTCAATATGTTGGCCAGGGTTACAGTCATCTGAGGGCTTGAATGGAGATGGAAGATCACCTTCCAAGATGTTGTTACTGTTCAGTCACTCAGTCATGTCTGACTCTTTGCAACTCCATAGACCGCAACATGCCAGTCTTCCCTGTCCTTCACTAATTTGCTCAACTCATGTTCCCAGAATTTGCTCAACTCATGTTCCCAGAATTTGCTCAAGTTCATTTCATTGAGTCAGTGAACCAACCACCTCATCCTCTCACCTGTCTCCTGCCCTCAGTCTTTCCCAGCATCAGTGTCTTTTCCAATGACTCTCCTCTTCACATCAGGTGGCCAAAGTATTGGAGCTTCAGCTTCAGCATCAGCCTTCCAATGAATACTCAGGGTTGATTTCCTTTAAGATTGGCTGATTTGATCTCCTTGCTGTTCAAAGGACTCTCAAGAGTCTTCTCCAGTACCACAGTTTGAAAGCATTAGTTCTTTGGCACTCAGCCTTCTTTATGGTCCACCTCTCACATCCATACATGACTACTGGAAATACCATAGCTTTGACTGTACAGACCTTTCCAAGATGCTCACTCATATGACAGGCAAGTTGATGGTGTCTGTCTGTAGGAGACCTCAGTTCCTCCCCATTGTAGGCTTTTCTATTGGGCTCCATAGAGAGGCTGGCTTCCTCCAGAGCAAGTTGATCCAAAGGAGAACAAGGAGAAAGCTGTTATATCCATCATGACTCAGACTCACAAAGCAAACAGCATCAGGTTCTCAGTATTCTGTTGGTTACCCTGACTAGCCACAATTCAGTGTGGAAGGGTACTACACAAGGGTGTGAATGCCAGGAGACAGGGATCACAAGGGCTGTCTTCAACGCTGGTTACCGCCACTGTCTATCCCATTGCTCCTATCAGAAACCTGAGAGTCATGGTTGTTGTTTTTTTTGTTTGTTTGTTTTTAAATTTAGGCTGTGCTTGATCTTCCTAGCTCACAGGATTCTCTAGTTCGGCATATAGGCTCAGTAGTTGTGGTATGTGAGATCTCAGTTCCCCAACCAGGGATCAAACCCGTGCCCTCTACAGTGGAAGCGCAGAATCTCAACCACTGGACCACCAAGGGAAGTCCCCTGGAAGTCATATTCCATACCTTCTGTCTGTACTGCCTTCAGTCAAAACCAAGTCTAGTTCACTCTGCCTTGCTCTATTCTCCTCTCATCACGAAGTTGTTTTCCTGTGACCAGATCCACCTGAGACTACAGCATCCACTGTGTGAAGCCAAGTGCTGAAGCGGAGTGTGTGAAAGCCACCCTTTCCCCTCCTATCTCCCCCTGTGCCACAAGGCTAGGGATCTTAGTTCCTCAACCAGGGATTGAACCAGGCCCTTGGCAGTTGAAACTGTGGAGTCCTAACCACTGGACCACCAGGGAATTCCCTGTAATGTCACTTTGTATTTTATAACGGAAACAGTCCTGGATGATACTTCAAGAAACCACAGTCTGAATGCTACTAACCTCTCCAATTTTTTAATCTACCGGATGTTGGGAAATGAGGGAATTAATAATTATTTAGTGTCAAGCACTTGGGCTTCCCTGGCGGCTCGGTGGTAAAGAACCCACCTGCCAATGCAGGAGACTCAGGTTTGATCCCTGGGTCAGGAAGATCCCTGGAGAAGGAAATGGCTACGCACTCCAGTATTCTTGCCTGGGAAATTCCACGGACAGAGGAGCCTGGCGGGCTACAGTCCATGGGGTCACAGGGTCAGGCACAACTTAGTGACTAAACAACAGCCTAGCACTTAATGTGTTATTTCTCTTAATTATGACACCAAACCCCTGAGAAAGCGGTTTTTATCTCCACTTTACAGAGCAGAAAACTGAGTCATGAAGTAATTAGCTTGTATTGTTACAGCTAGTGAGTATCCAACCTGGGCTTCATCTCCAGGTCCACCTACTACTGAATTTGTTTCAGGTTCTGCTTTCCCAGAATTTCTCCTCCAAGGCATCTACCTCAAGTCAAAAGGAGCCTGTCTGACTAATGGGGTCCTTTGATAAGGAAGTTTCTATCTTGATATGGAATACGGTGAAAGTACAAGTTAGAAATAGGCTTTTAGATCTTCCTTTTCTCTCTGAAGAAGTAAATGACACTTTCCTCCAAGAAAGGTCAAATGATCATAGGCTGGGAGGAGAAACTGGTCTTTAGGAGAATCAAGGCCTACAGCAGGGAACGAATTTAAAGAAAGATCAGAAACCAACTTAAGTGTGTCACATTGAAAATTGGAGGGAAAGAAATAGGTTTCTGCTTCCAAAACTGGTCCAAAGCATTCAGACTGTGCCTTGTTTGGTATAAATTCATCAGTAGGTGGATGGCCTGTGACTCAAAGGTGAAGTTTGTGTACAACTTTTTTTGGACAGAGCCTCCGTGGTGCTGTGCCCGGGTGAGACACACACTGGTCTTTTACTGCATTCTGAGGTCTGAGCTCTGAGCTCTTTTCTCTCTCTGGCGTTTTCATGTTGCCGGGGCTACTGGAAAATTTCTGTCATTTGTACTGCTCGATGACAAGAACACCTGATGAGAAGACAGTGAAACAGGGGCAATCAGACAGGTAGAGAAGGCCCTGAAGCAAAACTCAGTTTCTCAGGAGGTTAAATTGCAGTAAACAAAGAGGGTTTCAGAAACTGGACCCAATTAATGTTCTTGACTTCTGTCCTTTTCAGCTCTGGGGACCAAGTGCAGTAAGATGGAAAGGGCCTGCCTGGGCTGGAGGGTGGGAGAGAAAGTTCTGTCCCCCAGTTCTGTCAAGGGGCTTCCCAGGTGGCTCAGTGGTCAAGAATCAGCCTGCTGATGCAGGAGCCCTCGAAGGAGGTGCGGGTTGGATCCCTGGGTAGGGAAGATCCCCTGGAGGAGGGCATGGCAACCCACTGCAGTAGGTTGCCTGGAGAATCCCATGGACAGAGAAGCTGCGTGGGCTACAAATTGTTGAGGTCACAAAGAGTCAGATGCGACTGAGCACGCATGAACCCACTGAGTTCTGTCATTTGTAACTGGGGGCTCTGTGTGCGCCTCCCCGTGAGGGCTCAAAGCCTCCATTGTGACTCAGCAGCGCAAGTAATAATGAAACACGCAGGGCCCCTCCCCCAGGACTTGTTGCATCTTCTGAAAAGATAGTTCCTAGGAAATCCAAAGAAATGAGTCTTTCATCTCTGACAGTCGAAACGCCAAGTGCCTTGGCCCAGGATGGGGCGGCCGTGACAATCTTTCTGGGTGGACAGTGGGCCTGGCAGCCCGGGTCAGATGCCGTTGCAGGGCAGCTGTGCTGAGTTCTGTTTTGATCCTGTAGGTCCCCCGTGGGCTGGCTCATTCCGTCCTCAAACATCTGTTTGCTGTCAGGTTAAGAGCGCTACACCTGCTTTCCGCTTTCTCACGGATGTTGAGGGAGTTGGTGAAGGGCTGTAATGAAGGGAACAGGGAGATTCTAGTGGTCGATCTTGTTTAATTGCATAAGTTGTGTCTGTGAGTGAGCTTGGAAGTGAAGAGCAGACAATCGCACGGGGCCTCAGCCAAGAGCAGGCCCCAGGCACAATCTGGAGTCCTAAGACCACTTCTCAGAGTGATGGACATGAACTCGGGCCATCCTCATATGAGCCTAAGCATGCGCAGAAGCAGAGAGCAGGAATGTGGCTACTCAGGCTCTGTGGCCACTACTTCCTAGACAGGATGGATACCAAACACTCAGGCAGCAACACTGTGCCTGTTACCCTTGTTTAATTTGCTCCATTTGGAAGATTAGGCTGGATAATGCCATTTGGCAGTTTTTCCAAGTTTGGAGTATTCTTAGTTTTTCAAAATTCTTGTTTCCATTGATGGCTCACTCAATTATGTGGCTGCAGTAATCTCTCTGTAAAACACGTGAGTTTACAAGGGGATGTCACATCCTTTATTTCCTTTGGCTTCTGACAGTTCTGTGAGATCCACCCAACCTGGATAAGGTTAAACTGTAAGGATCCCCAAAATGTAGTAGCTCAAGCAAGACACCTTGTTTCTTCCTCACATAAACAGACCAGCTCAGTAGGCTGCTCTCCTCCCTGTAATTATTCTGGGCCCTGGGTCCTCTCCATCTTGTTTCTTTGTCCAGTTGTTGTTGTTTTAAATATCTGTTTATTTCGGCTGCACCAGGTCTCAGTTGTAGCACAAGGGATCTTCAGTCTTTGTTGTGATGGCATGTGGAATCTTTAATTGCAGCATGTGGGATCTAGTTCCCCGACCTGGGATCAAACCAGGACCCCCTGCTTTGGGAGCGTGGGATCTTAGTCACTGGACTGCCAGGGAAGTCTTCTTTGTCCAGTTTTGAGTGGGTACCTTGTCAGGAGTGCAGCCAATGGAAAAGGGAAACACGACCTTGCCTGGTCTGGTCCCAAGGCACCAGGCCGGGAAGGGGACTCGTCACTTCCGTCACACATCACTGGGGAGAATGCTGTCACATCTTCTGCACGGAAGGTGGTGAAAGGTCCACTAGCCAGTCAGCCCTGTGCCTTAGCACACTTTGATTACTCTGGGGAAAAGCGAGACACGAAAGCCAGAAATCTGTGTCATCGTTCCATACGGTTCATATTAGTTCCTTTTTCTACAGCAGGTTAAGAGAGAGAAATGGACTTCCTCAAAGACACAGCTGGTTAGGAGTAGCACTGAAGCTATAGTACTGATAGTTTGGGGCTCCTCAGTTCTTTTCTTTATCCCCACTGCTCTCCGGGGACAAGAGGGCAGATCACTTGAAATCAGTACTGCCCTGAAAAAAACTAGGGTGTGTAATTAACATCAATATGTGCAGCCAATGGGGAAAATACAAGGTGGTGACAGACTGTGTCCAACTCCTCTGCCTTCCTTCCTGACTCTCAAGCACAAAAACGCTGAGGTGATGAATGCTCTGCCTGCTGCGGTCCCAGCCCCCCAAGTGGGATGTGATCCGACACAGAGACTCAGACAGCGGGAGTGATGACTGTCTCTTTACCTTCTCAGCTTAGCTTAGGATGTCTTATACGTGTTCAGGTCTTAGGGCCAGCCTCTCTTATCTCTCTTTCTCTGACAAGCACCTTCTCTGGGAGCCTCTGAGATGCCCAGCCCTCATTGCTCCTAACCCTCTGAGCCCTCTGACCTGCCAAGAGTTGGGCTGTTTCACCACAGCAGAGTTGTTTGGGCCCCAGTAAGGTCTTGCTGAGTCCGGTAAGATGGTTTGCAGTTGTAAGCACTGCCGAGAGTATACATGCACTCCTAGAATGATGGGGCCTGGGTAAGACCGAGAACCAAGGGCTGTGTATCCCTGCACGTGCCTTAACAATGAGTTTTGTTCCCTCTCTCTGGAAGTTGGCCCCTTGGAGAGTCCTTCTGTACCTAGTTTGTCAGATAACTGAATGTACATCTGATTCCCAGGCACTGACATGACTTAAGCTTTTGCTTTTTCTCCAGGAGGAAACTTGGCTACTAGAGATTAAGGAATAAGGTAAGGTTATAAAACCTCAGCCATAAATTTTAAAATATAAATAAGTAAATAAAACCTCACCCACAGCTCTCATTTAAATCTCAGTTCCAGTTCATCAGCGCCCCCAGGAAACATAAGTGCCACCCCACCCCCACCCCGTCTGGGTACCGCTAAGATGAATGCTTTACCACAGTCCAGGGATTTATTAGTGTTTTAGCCGTGTGACCTTTTGGTCACTGTTATTGTTTTATTTCTGGCTTCCCAGGTAGCTCAGTTGAAAAGAATTTGCCTGCAGTGCAAGAGACGTGGGTTCAATCCCTCAATCAGGAAGATCCCCTGGAGAAGGAAATGGCAACCTCCTCTAGTATTCTTGCCTTGGAAATTCCACGGACAGAGGAGCCTGGTGGGCTACAGTCCATGAGGTCACAAATGAGTCAGGCACTACTTAGTGACTAAACAAGAGCATGCTAATCTCTAGGCTCCATCCTCAGACACCCTGAGATAAATGAAGTATTTATATACAAACTGCATGGCTACAGAAATTATGAGATAACCTAGACACCTGTCTTTATGGAAAATTATTAAATTCTGTCAATTCTCAAAAAGGCTGCTAGAAAAAACTTCCAATTAAGCAAAACTAAGTTTACTGAGCTCACTTGAGTGTCTTAATTGTATCTCAGAGCAGGGAGTCAGGGAAGGATATTTTGAGTGTTTCAGGGCCAAGGATGGATGATTTAAGGCAGGTCGTGCAAGACAGAGAACTAGATAGGACTGAAGAGAGTTAATGACACAAGAGCTTTTGATTGATGACCCCACAAATCAAGAGTCTTAGAGTATCGACAAGCAAGCTGTAAATCTTGACAAGTGAGCTATTTTAGTTATTCAATGCTAACTTCCAGAAGCAAGTCTCTTCCAGAACAAATAGCTAAGTTGCTTTTGCCTAGTCCTAATTTTTTTTTTTTTTTAATGTCTTATGTAGCACAGAGATAGGAAAATAAATTTCGGTTCCAAAAATTTCAATGCATTTGTATCACACATGTAACCATAGGTTGTTCTGTTCTTTATTTCATGCATGTTTATCTCCTTGGCTGGATTCAGAATGTTTTCAGGACAGGAGCCATAGCTTGACTGTATACAGCCCAGCTGTGAGCACAAGTATCCCACTCAACAAACATCACTTCTTCCATGAAGTCTTCCATGATGCCACCTCCAGATTCTCAGTCATTTCCCAGGACTATATTCACACCACTATTCTGGTGCCTGTTATCTGTGGCAAGATGGGGCTTCTCTCATCTCTTCCTCCTCCACACTTCCTGGGGGAGAGGGCCTTCTGTAAAACTGAGTAAAGAGACAAGGATGTGGCTCGTAACAGTTCATTGAAATTATTTTTTTAATTTATTTATTTTAATTGGAGGCTAATTACTTTACAGTATTGTAGTGGTTTTGCCATACATTGACATGAATCAGCCATGGGTGTACATGTGTTCCCCATCCTGAGCCCCGTACCACCTGCCTCCCCATCCCATCCCTCTGGGTGATCCCAGTGCACCAGCCCTGAGCACCCTGTCTCATGCATCGAATTATACAGAGTGAAGTAAGCCAGAAAGAAAAACATCAATACAGCATACTAACGCATATACATGGAATTTAGAAAGATGGTAACGATAATCCTATATGTGAGACAGCAAAAGAGACACAGATGTATAGAACAGTCTTTTGGACTCTGTGGGAGACGGTGAGGGTGGTATGATTTGAGAGAATAGCATTGAAACATGTATATTATCAAATGTGAAACAATTCATTGAAATTAACCCATAGAAGTGATCATATTAGCAAGAGAAAGAAAGGTGCATTTATTTAAGAAGGTGAAGGAAGGAATAAATAAACGCCTCTTCAGCAATTCCAGGACATGAAAGACTTGATGCTGCCCCTCCAGGAGGAGCCAGATACTGGGGGAATTGGAGAAATTGAACAAAATCAAGGATGCTGTAGCGAAGAAGGTGACGGAGGCCAGAGGAAGAACAGTCACCCTGATACTGGCAGGTGACTCAGTGGGAAAAGCAGTCACTTTCATGCTTCATCCTTCATCCAATTAACCTGTGTGCCTGCCTACTCCTTTGCTAGATTATGAGATCCAAGAAGGTGGGCCAGGGCCATGTGGCCCTTCACTTTCATGTCTCTACTGACTGATACCCACACACACACTGTCTACCAAGGTGACATCCCATCCCAGGGGTTTTGAACAGAATTGATCATAAGGCTGACTTCTTCCAGTTATGGAGGGAGAATCAGTCTACCTGTCAACTGCATCACAGTTGGATGTATTTGTTGTTTCCTTGTCCAGATTTTTGTAAAAATGACTGTACCCCATTGTATCCATCCTCATGGTCTACATTTGGCAGTCATACACATTAGCCAGCCTATAATGCATCTCTCTTACGTCCTTCATTAAGTGTCTCTTTAAAACATCTTCTGAAGTGTGGCATCATTATATCATTTTTACGGACACCAGATCAGTTTTCCCTCTAGCAGTTTCCTTAATTGGTGATTTGGCAACATTGGGGTTTCTTCTTCCAACCTGCCAGTTTCCTTCGTTTAAAGCAAATTCTGTCAAATGAATAAGCGCCCGTAGCACAATTACCGAGCACAAAACGAAACTGCAAATATGCATTAGCTGACCAGGGTAGTGTCGAGTATATTAAAAAGAAAGAGACAAGAGTATGAGATTGACAAGAGAATAGAGCATTTCGTTTTTTCATTCTGTTTTATTGCTGCAATATTCCATTTGATGGCCTCCAGCTTTCCCAGCATCAGCTTCCTGCAATGACACTAATGAAGAAATGCTGCTTTTTGTTCATTCTTTAAACAACTATGTAGCTCTTTAATGGGACTATAGCACTTTCCCCCTGTTCATGCAGAGTTATGAACAGCTAAGTCTCTAGGGTACCTCTGATGTGTATAGCACTCTTTTCCCTTTAGAATTTCTCTGATTAGTTGATAAGTACACTTTCCATCAGTAAATTCAATGTTCTAGATATTTCAAAGTATGGGCAGAAGCAGGAATATTTTTCCAGCCTGGAAAAAAATTTAAAAGCCCAAGGGGGAAGAGTGATCACTTAATTTTTCATCACATTTTTCTCCTTTGTAGAATATACTGTTTTCCTTTTAATTATTTCCTAATCATTTTCTTCCATCCTCATTAAGTGTTAAATCCTTATTAAATTTTCTTCTGTTCTTTATTAAAGCAGTCACATTTAGAACCATTTTGGTTCATCATCCACATGTGACTGACTGACTTCTAAATAGTTTTTCCTCTAAGCAGAAAGTTATTTCTGCCACTTGGACTGAATGTCCACTCTGGCTTGATTTCCCACGGGGCTCATTTAGTTTCTTCTCTGTTTTCTTCTTTGGGTTCCTTCTGCTTGCCCAGAAGTATGGAGTTTGATTTTATGTCAGTTCTCAAAGGCTCCAAAATAAATAAGAGCTGGATTCAAGCTGTCCAAATGGTGAGGGCAGTGAGATGCACTTACTGATTCCCTATCATGAAATATAACTGAGTCCTAGTTAGCTGAAATTGGCCAGGACATCACCTAACATCTCTAACAAAGCAGACCTGCTTCAAGATCCAGGAACGAAGGGAATACCTTCTGAAGAGTAGAAAAACAACGTGAGTGCCCTCCAACCCTACCCCTGGCCTCCTTTGGAAGCATTTTATTTCTAAGGGATAATGGGCAGATTTTGATGTTACCACAAAATAAATGAGTCTATCACACAGAGCATCAAGTTGAATAGAAACATATTTCAAATGAAGTTCTCATGTTATATCAGAATAAGTCAACAGATGAAGAAATACAAGGTTATTAAATTGTATTAAATACAATCTTTAAAAAACAGATGAAGCTAATACACTGTTTTTATTTCTTGATACAATATTTTTAAATAAGAGACTTTAGTTTTCAAGTATTGCTGAAGCTGTTGTGTAGCCATAGCAAAGTTTTGTTAACATTCCTACCATGATTTTTTTTAATTTATTATTTTATATTTTTAATTTTACTTACTTTTGGCTGCGCTGGGTCTCTGTTGTTGCCTGAGGGCTTTCTGTATCTTCAGGGAGTGGGGCTACTCTTCACTGTGGTGTGCTGGCTTCTGACCGCAGAGCACAGGTTCTAGAACTTGCGGCTCAGTAGTTGTGGCACATGGGCTTAGTTGCCCTGCAGCATATGGGATCTTCCAGGAACAGGGAACAAACTGTGTCCCCTGCATTGGCTGGCAGATTCTTAACCACTGAACCACCAGGGAAGCCCCATTGCTTACTTACCACGATTACTATTGCAGCTGTTAGCAATTCAAATTAACATCACTGTTACAAAAGATGAGAGGAAAATAAAGGGAAAATTAAATGAGATGGCCCTTGAATTAAGAGATGACTATGTGGAAATAAACATATAAATGTCTAGTTATAAAGGAGAGAAGGCAATGGCACCCCACTCCAGTACTCTTGCTTGGAAAATCCCATGGACGGAGGAGCCTGTTAGGCTGCAATCCATGAGGTCGCTAAGAGTCGGACACGACTGAGCGACTTCCCTTTCACTTTTCACTTTCATGCATTGGAGAAGGAAATGGCAACCCACTCCAGTGTTCTTGCCTGGAGAATCCCAGGGACGGGGGAGCCTGGTGGGCTGCCGTCTATGGGGTCGCACAGAGTCGGACACGACTGAAGTGACTTAGCATAGCATAGTTACAAAGCATGGTAGAATAGTCCTACTTCTAAGTAAGCTACACAGAGGGTCATCCTAACTTGGGGTATGGGTGAAAGAGGTCATTTTTAAGCTTGGCACTGACGTATGGGAAGGGTTTTTGGCAGTGAAAATCTGTCAGATTTTTAGACTGAGGCAACTGCAGGACCAAAGCCATCAGGGCAGGAAAGTAAAGCCAGAGAATGATGAGTACCTGGAGCTGAGGGTTTTAGAGGAATGTGTAGGGAAACAAGCCTGGAGGAATAGCTTTGGGGCCTGAGTGCCACTCCAGTACTTCGCATTTTAAGGAAGTGCCATGATGGGCTACAAGGAGAATAGAAAACTGGTAAGACTTCATACCCCTGATATTGACAGCTGATATTTGATAGCTTCATGCTCTTGCGCTCCTGTTTTTTGATCCACAAAATGAAGATAATAGAGGTCAGAGCTAAGACATATGGTTGAAAAATCATCATCTTTAAGGTGATAGTTGAAACATGGGAGCGATCATATGAAATTGGTCAGAGAAAGAAAAAAAAAAGCAAAAGGATTCAACTTTGTTGAACTCTTCTTACAATTAATGTTCCAGGACAGGCCAAGAATTATCGAGGGTAGGTTTGGTGGTAGTCGTTGAATATGGTAGTTGTTGAGTAAGGATTGAAGTGGAACTGGCATGGGTTAAAAGCTCACAGCAAGGATAAGCCCTAAGTGGTCTAGCTAGGGATATGGGATTGGATATGGGATCAAGATTTTTGAGTAACAGCAAAGTTACATGTCATAGAAAATCATGTGTAGAACAGAAAGCCGATTTCTGCTTCCTGGAATGAGCAGGACTGATAGTTATCCAGAGCAGTGTTTCCATGGACCAGAGGCAGCAGCCCTATCTGGGTGGTCCCAGATATTAGAAATGCAAATTCTAAGGCCCCACCTCAGACCAACTGAATGGGAAGTTTGAGGCCAGAGCCCAGGAATCTGTGTTATAATAAGCCCTTCAGGTGATCCTGATTTGCATGAAAATTTGGGAACCATTGATGGAGACAGTGGTAAGCACTAGTTCACAGGCTGAGAAAATAAAGGAAAGAGGAATATTGCTGAATTGGATATTACACAATAAACTTTTGCCCTGCAGTGAAGTTCAGAGCTTTGAAGATTATTTTCTCTTTGAATTCAGAGAAGCAGAGTTTTAAGCTTACAGAATGATTAAGAACAGCTAAAGATTAGTGCAATGACATCTATTTGTAACCTTGTATATCAAATAATTATGGAGAAGGCAATGGAACCCCACTCCAGTACTTTTGCCTGGAAAATCCCATGGACGGAGAAGCCTGGTAGGCTGTAGTCTATGGAGTTGCTAGAGTCGGACACGACTGAGCAACTTCACTTTCACTTTTCACTTTCATGCATTGGAGAAGGAAATGGCAACCCACTCCAGTGTTCTTGCTTGGAGAATCCCAGAGACGGGGAAGCCTGGTGGGCTGCCGTCTATGGGGTCACACAGAGTCAGACACGACTGACACGACTTAGCATATCAAATAATTAAAATATAATGGCTATCATAGCTATTATAGATTAGTCTTCATTGTGTTTATTAGCATAAACAAGATCAACATTTTATTAGGGACACAATATAATATAATTAAAACATAAGGTCAGTCTTTTAGACAAGCCCAGATAGCATATTCCAGGAGGTGTGGAAGATCTTCCATTAAGGAACGGAAAGAATATGTTAGAACTTATATATCTAAAAAAAAAAAATAATAATTCTTTATATGCAAATGGAGCAGAGACATCATTTTGCCAACAAAGATCCGTATAGTCAAAGCTATGGTTTTTCCAGTACTCATATACGGATGTGAGAGTTGGACCATAAGGAAGTCTGAGCGCTGAAGAAATGATGCTTTCAAATTGTGGGGCTAGAGAAGACTCTTAAGAGTCACTTGGACTGCAAGGAGATCAAACCAGTAAATACTAAAAGAAATCAACCCTGAATATTCATTGGAGGGACTGATGTTGAAGCTGAAGCTCCAATACTTTGGCCACCTGATTCAAAAAGCTGATTCATTGGAAAAGACACTGGGAGAGATCGAAGGGAAAAGGAAAAGGGGGTGGCAGAGGACAAGATGGTTAGATGGCATCACTGGCTCAATGGACATGGATCTGAGCAAATTCTGGGAGATAGTGAAGGGAGCAAATTCTGGGAGATAGTGAAGGGAGCAGATTCTGGGAGATGGTGAAAGACAGGGATGTCTGGCCTATTGCAGTTCATGGGTCACAAAGAGTCAGACACAGCTTAGTGACTGAACACCACCACTAATGCAATTGAACCTCCCTTGATTAGTCCATCTGTCAATGAACATATTTCCCTGGTTTTCCAAGAGGGAAAGTAGGAATTCCTTAAACCGAGGGATTCAACAGTGGAGCCGTTATTCATCCTGTCCCATTTATTAGGTTACAATATACTCTAGTATATTGCCTGTGTCTGATTAAGTGGATTTTTGGGCTACATTGTCTAGTTTTAGCTAACGTCACCATACCTTAAATAGACAAATAGCTTTCAAGTATTCCTGAAACAAAATGTGGACTGAAGTTTAATTGTAAAAGTGAAAGTTTAAGGGAACAGTAAAAAAGTGGGAGAGGCAGCTTAGTTCAGTAAATAAGAACAAGGATTCTGGAGCCAGCCACCTAGCAAAAGTGTGACTTTGGGCAATTTACCTAAACTCTCTGTGCTATAGGTTTCAAAAGTGTAAATAGGGGATAAGAATAGTACTCACCCCCACAGGACTTTTATGACAGATAATATTTTTGGAACACAGTGCAAACAATATGAGCTTGTTCAAATGAACAGTAATTCTAATTCTTTGCCTGTAACATTACAAGATATAAATAAAGATCTGTTTGAATCTAGTAAGTTACCCAAACAATTTTGAAATGACCAGGAAGACCATTTAAATTATGGATTTAAGTCCACTGTCTGTCATTAACTATGAACCTAGCCCTCCATATATATTGTACTTTTAGCTCTTGGGTAATAATATGCAGTCATCACAATTAAGCACTGTTGTATCTATATCTCATTTTTTAAAGTTCCATTTTTGTGTATGTTTTATAATATTCAAAATATGTTAGCACATTTGTCCTTACATATAATTTATACATAAATAAACATTTCCTGTGGGTATATAGTCTGAAGTGTTTCAGGTTTGAATGGGTGTTTTGCTTTGTTTAAACTGATGGCAAACATAGTCAAGAACATTAGAGACAACTTCTGTAGAGCTGGGGCTGGTGAACCATCTCCCCTGGGCCCAGTCCAGCTCACTGCCTATTTCTGCAAATAAAACTAATTGCTCTAATTGCTATACAGCCATACTCATTCCTTGTCTGTAGCCACTTACACACTACAACAGGCGAATTGAGTAGCAGTGACAGAAGCAGTATGTCCCACAGAGCTGAAAATATTTACTCTTAGGTCCTGTATAGAGAAAGTTTGCTGACTTCTAGTCTAGACCACTCTTTGCCAATAGCTTGGTTGAATTGTGGACATCAAATCTAAGATGAGTCAGATACCCTTGGAAAATCAAGCCTTGCGAGGAAAAACATCACAAACTTGAGGTGAACACCACACCCAGCACAGGATAAGGCTGTGACACTGTGACCAGGAACACAAACTTCACCTGTCCCCAAGCACTGGCTTCTCCTTGGGGAGGAGAGTTACTCCAGCAACCGGTAAATTGCAAAGAGGGTTCTGCACCGACCCAGAATTTTCCCTGGGGCTGGGAAGGTTCTCCCCTAAGGACCTCTTTCGTATTCTGCCTGCAGCCTGTGAGTCACAGGGCAGTGTTCTTCTGCTTGGACCACATGTAAGGAAGAGTCGGAGCAGGTATGGACTGCTGACAGAAGGCGGGTTTGCTCCTGTCATCGTTACGGTACTTGAGGTATCAGACTGGAAAAGAAACATGCCGCATCCTTTGGGTCATTGTTTAATAGGGCAGTTCAGATCACAGATTAAACTGTTCCACCACCACTTGCGCTGTGCTTAGTCACTCAGTCGTGTCCGACTCTTTGCCACCCCATGAACTGTAGCCCACCAAGGTTCTCTGACCATGGGATTTTCTAGGCAAGAAAACTGGAGTGGGTTGCCATGCCCTCCTCCAGAGGATCTTCCCAACCACCATTTACAGATGATCAAAGTTAAACTGAAAAGATAGGAAGTGACATTTTTGGCCACATCGGTGTGTGTTTCAGGGAATCCACTATTTTAGAAATTTTTTGTTTTAACACTGGCCTTGCCCTAAGAAATCAAAGACAAAGGAAACATGAGTTCATTACCAAAAAGAATTGCAGTTCAGTAATTGATGGATTGCCAGGCAATGTGACTTTGGGGCAGTTGGGAAAGCAAACCAGCTGAAGAATATCATTCACTGGTGTTATACCCATAGTCTGGGACTTCTCAGAAGTTCAGCATTCAGGTAGATAGAACCACAGGAAATTCACTCAAAAAGTAACTGCTTTTGGAATTGCTTCCAACCACATCTCTCAAATGTTAGCAATAGAGTGGTTTGATTTTTATCATCAAAATCCATCATTTATTAGACTACAGATCTGCAACAGGAGGTCAATTTTTTAATGTATATGTCCTTTTTAAAAATATATATGTATATAGCTGTATAAATGGAAATATTGAGAACCAAGGCTTTACTTAGTTTCAAGATGCCACAGGCAAGATTGTCCATGACATGATGACAACCCTATTCAGCTAAAAAACATGAAAAGTAAAAACTCTGGGACATCCAGGATACTGGTTGTGACAAGGATACTGTTGGTAATTCTTATAAAAATCAGCAATTCTTTCTCCACTGGTCTAGGTATTCATTGTGTAAACTCAGGAGAATACACAGAGCTAGAGTAAAAGCAAACTTATGTACCAGGCATACACGGTATTCTAGAAGGGCTCTGTTTCTAGGCTCTAACGGTCAGGGCAGGAATGGGCTTTGCTCCTGAGAGAAGCTGTTTGCTGTTTGTTCCTAATGATGGTTAATGTATGAACAAACCCAACTCCCAGAGCTGTAACCGATAGCATCAACGACGCTGGGACACAAAGGCTCTGATGAAGCGGAGCCGTGTGGCTGGTGCTTTGAAAATGCCCATGGTGGAGGGAGGAGGGGGAGAGTTTGGTTAAATGAAGTCGTTTCTAAGAGCAGTAGATGAAAGGGTAGGGCTAGAACAAAGCAGCCAAGAACGATTACATATTCAAATTTCCTTCGCCCTGTGCGGCAGGAAAATTTTATTTCATCACTCTCTCCTCTGACATGTCAAAACACAGAAGCTTCTGCACCCTTAGGGCCTCTGTTCTCTGGTGGAAAAAATAAGAGGCTGGGTAGCTGAGAGGGCATGTTGGCATTCAGTGATGGGCAGGTAAGACATCCAGCAAACATCTCTGTCGCTCATCCTTCCTCCTTCCGAGGAGCTGACTGCGTCTGTCATCAGTGCCTGTCTCTCCGCTGGGCTCCCCGTGTTTCCACGCTAATGCTCCTGCCTCAGTGACTAATTCTGTCCAAAGACCATTAACGTTGTGAGGGCTACAGATAGGGAGCTCTTCTTTGGGGCAGAGGCTGTGGGGTGGGGAGAAAGAACAGGAAAACCTGAGTCTCTGCATGTTTCGCCACCCTCAAGAAAATGGCTGTCCCTAATTATACAAAATGATAGAGAGAGCAGTTGGCTGTAACCATTGAAAATGACAGTCATTTATCTGAATAGCCTAAAAGAACAGGTCACCCTAGTTAATACCCTAAGAGCACACTTTTCTGTATATGCAATTTCCATCACAGTCTCTGAGTGTTACAGTGCTGGCTGACATCTGCCCTGAGCAGGAAAACAGCTTTTTCTGTCTTTCTGTGGAAACCTCTAGCAAGGCATTTGTATACTGGTACAATGATTTGTGCTAGCAAGTAAGTCATGTATCTGTGGTAGGAAGGAGAAAGATAGATTTGAGTTAAAAAATGAGGGGAACTTCCCTGGTGGTCCAGTGGTTAAGTGTCCACACTCCCAATAAAGTAGGACAGAGTTCGATCTCTGGCCAGGGAACTAGATTCCACATGCTGCAACTAAGACCCAGCATAGCCAAATAAATTTTAAAAAATTTTTAATCATTAGAAAAAAAGAAAATGGGAGATACACAGGCATAAACAGAGCTGTATCCGTGTAACAAAATCTAAAGAGTTAAGAAGCATGCATATCCTCTCTGTTTGCACTCATGTAGAAGACAGTCTAGAACTTTCAGTAAACATTGGTGTTTTAGACCTTTTCATTTTAATCCACTGGACAAGCTAGTAAAGATTGTCCTGAAAACTGGATAATTGATTGATTTCATGATCATCCTCATTAGATGCCTTCAGTTCAGTTCAGTCGCTCAGTCGTGTCTGACTCTTTGTGACCCCATGGACTGCAGCACACCAGGCTTCCCGGTCCATCACCAACTCCCGAAGCTTGCTCAAACTCATGTCCATGGAGTCAGTGATGCCATCCAACCATCTCATCCTCTGTCGTCCCCTTCTCCTCCTGCCTTCAATCTTTCCCAGCATCAGGGTCTTTTCTGTCTTCCCCTTCCCCTCCAAGATTTGCCTGGGTCAAATTTCTGAATGTACCACTGGTTCAGACCCTGGCTACAATCAAACAAAAATCCAGTCCTGACTGTTACAGAAAATGCAGTTGTGGTGAAGGGCTTAGACCACTTACTCTTGTCCCCTTTGGATCAGTGGCTCCATCTCCAGGAGTAGCGGTGGTGGTCAGTGTGGGCTGGCTGCCTTGGGTTAGCCCCTTTTGTCCCTGGGGACACAGGGCCATGGTGAGGGAGCAACTTCCTCTGTCCCTAGAAAGGTGCTGCAGAAACCACCCTAGGGGTGCTGCTACTGCCCTTCAGGGTGGCATAGGGGGATCTCTGGGGTGGTATTTGCTACCAGCCAGCTCTGTTCAACATGTATTGGACACCTGTCATGGGCTAGGAATGGTGAGAGATTAGAACAATAAACATGTACTTAAGACAGTGTTTGTCAAATGTCACTCAACATTCTCTACTGTTAAGCAAGTGACACCTGTTACTGCCTCCAAGGGAAAGAGAAACTCACTCAGCCATGTCTGACTCTTTGCAAGCCCATGGACTATACAGTCCATGGAATTCTCCAGACCAGAATACTGGAGTGGGTAGCCTTTCCCTTCTCCAAGGGGTCTTCCCAACCCAGGGATCGAACCCAGGTCTCCCACAGTGCAGGCGGATTCTTTACCAGTTGTGCCATGTCCCACTAAGTGGAGGATAGCAAGGAGCATAAGGATCCCTGCCACTAGGGGCAGCAGTCCTGGACGTCAACCCACTGCAAGGTTCACAGTTGGTGTTGCCAAGAAAGACTACTCACACAGACACTGGATGGAATGATGCATATTCACCTAGAGAACAGACAGAGCAAGACCAGGTTCAGTAGTGTGGGTCAGTCTCCGTGGTTGGCATGTCTCATCCCATGGCAGGGAGATGGTCTGTGTGCACCCTTCTTGTACTGCAGGCAAAGGATCCTGTTTTCTCCCAATATAACACACATGCATGAGCAGAAAAAAGGGTACACATCCAGCCCAGGACAGGGAAAGATTCTCCCAAGTGAGCCTATGAGGGCTCCTTATCTCCACTGAAAGAAATGTTGTAAGCCCAAGCCACACTCTTTTTTCAACATTTTGTATTGGAGTATAGCCAATTAACAATGTCATGACAGTTTCAGGTGAACGGTGAAGGGACTCAGCCATACATATACATGTATCCATTCTCCCCAAACTCCCCTCCCATCCTGCTGCCACATAATATTAAGCAGAGCTCCCTGTGTTATATATAGAGGACCATGTTGGTTATCCATTTTAAATGTAGCAGTATGGGAATTCCCTGGTGGTCCAGTGGTTAGGAATCAGAGCTTTCACTGCCAGAGCCTGGATTCAATTCCCTAGTTGGGGAACTAAGATCTAAAAAACCAAGAGATGAATATAGCAATATATATATGTCCATCCCAAACTCCCTAACCATCCCTCTCACCCACCCTTCCTCACTGGTAACCATGAGTTTGTTCTTTAAGCCAAGGCATACTCTTATGCAGCCATGCAAGAGTGTAGCAAATTACATGACTGCCTTTCCCATCATTCCCCCACAGCAATATGTGTTGGGTTGTTGGGCAGGATATATGTGAAAAAAAAAAAAAAACTATTGTTTTTATAAGTTTAAACAACAGAAAATGAAGGTCAGTGTACGTTTCCTCGCTGATGAGGACACTTGAGGACAGTGGTTTATCCAAAGCTGGAAGAGATACTCTCTACTGGAGGAATCTAATAAGTAAATCAGTGGAAGACAGATGAAAATCAAGGCAATAACTTGCCCTAGTAAAAATGTACAATTAAGTATCAAGAATGCTTTTACAATGATTTATTTTTACATATTAATGTATCAGTTCTTTTTCCAAATTCGTCCTCATTTAGGTTGTTACATAATATACAATGATTTTTAAAAAGTAAATTTTCTAAGGATAATACTCATCAGGAAAGAAAAGAGAAAGAAATCTGTGTACCACAATATAAATATATGGAATTCTGACTAGCTTAAAATAATAATCATGAACCCTCTCTCGTTAGTTTTAAAACATGTCTGTAATCTCCAGGACTTTATCATTGGTGTCAAATTTCTGGGGAACTCTCATAGACAGAAAAGAACACAAATGAGTGGAGAGACCCAGCCTGTCAATGGTAAGTGAGTCCACAACTCTGGTTCCTGTGGTCTCGAGTGCATCCTTGAATCCAGAAATTGTGCCTTGATTCTGTGAACTACCTCAATATCCTTTCAATATATTCCATTTGGGACTTAAGCTAGTTTGCATTGGGTTTCTTTTCTTTCAAACAACAAAAGTTCCTGAATGATAGCACATCTTTAAGGATAAGACTTTTAATTCCGAGATGGTGGTTAAGACATCCTAATTCCAGTTTTCCTTCCAGTTATAGATCATTACAAGTCACCCAACCTCTCTACCAAAGTCTATTGGCTGAGAAGTCCACTTTGTTTCTTAGGGTCCTATAATCCTATCATCTGGGAAGCCTTACCTATGTATTCAGTTAAGAAATCCTGACATTCTAGGATGGACTGTTTGGAGGCCTTTGCATAAGGACCCAATGTAGGCACTTAAGCCTATTGGGAGAAATTATCAAGAGGACTTTGAGACAGATCGTTAGGCCTTAGGGCACCTGGATTAAGACTTTAAACCCAAAGGGAGATCACTGGGTTTGTTTTGGTGTTCTAGATTCCTTGCATTCCCATACAAGTTTTAGAGTGATCTTGTGAATGCCTACTGTTTATAAAACAGACTGCTGGAATGGTCTTTGTGGTTGCATTGGCTCTATAAATCAACACGTGAAGAACTGATTTGGAAACACTATTGTGTTTCTGCTCCATGAACATGCTATATCTCTTTGTTTAGCTCTTCTTTAATTTCTCAGTCATGTTTTATAGTTTTCAACATAGATATTTCACATGCCCTTTATTACATGGGCTTCCCTGGTGGTTCAGATGTTAAAGCGTCTGCCTGCAATGTGGGAGACCTGGGTTCGATCCCTGGGTCGGTAATTTCCCCTGGAGAAGGAAATGGCAACCCGCTCCAGTATTCTTGCCTGGAGAATCCCACAGACAGAGGAGCCTGGTAGGCTACAGGCCTCGGGGTGGCAAAGAGTCGGACACAACTGAGCGACTTCACTTCACTTTTATTACATTTATCCCTGAGTATTTTATTTTCTGACACTATTGTAAATGAATTAAAAATTTTCTCAATTATTCACTGCTAGTGCGTAGAAATAGAATTGATCTTAGGTGTTAACCTTGTTATCTTGAGACCTTGCTTAAATAATGTTTTAGGTCTGAAAGTGAAAGTCACTCAGTTGTGTCCGACTCTTTGTCACCCAATGGACTATATAGTCCTTGGAATTCTCCAGGCTAGAATACTGGAGTGGGTAGCCTTTCCCCTCTCCAGGGGATGTTCCCAACCCAGGGATCGAACCCAGGTCTTCTGCATTGCAGACAGATTTTTGACCAACGGAGCTATCAGAGAAGCCCATTTTAGGTCTAGCAGTTTTGAATCCTTAGGACTTTCTACATAAGCAACCATGTTGTCTGCAAACAGCAGATGTTTCACTTCTTTTCCAATGTTTGTGTCTCTACTTTCTTCTTGATTTTTGGCACTGGTGAGAACCTCTATTACAATGTTGAATGGAAGTGGTGAGAGCAGCCATCCTTGCCTTTCTTGGTCTTAGTAGGAATGTATTCAGAGTTCAGCTAATTTGAGCTGTAGGTTTTTCACAGATGCCTTCCATCAGACTGATGAAGTTTCTTTCTATTTCCAGTTTTCTAGCAATTTTAATTTTTATCACAAATGGATATTAAGGGACTTCCCTGGTTGCCCAGTAGTTAAGAATCTCCCTTCCATTGAAGGGGACATGGGTTTGATCCCTTATCAGAGAGCTAAGATCCCACATGTCTCAGTTCACTTCAGTTCAGTCGCTCAGTCATGTCCGACTCTTTGCGACCCCATGAATCACAGCACCCCAGACTTCCCTGACCATCACCAACTCCCGGAGTTCACCCAGACTCATGTCCATTGAGTCAGTGATGTCATCCAGCCATCTCATCCTCTGTCATCCCCTTCTCCTCTTGCCCCCCAATCCCTCCCAGCATCAGAGTCTTTTCCAATGAGTCAACTCTTCGCATGAGGTGGCCAAAGTACTGGAGTTTCAGCTTTAACATCAGTCCTTCCAAAGAACACCCAGGACTGATCTCCTTTAGAATGGACTGGTGGGATCTCCTTGCACTCCAAGGGACTCTCAAGAGTCTTCTCCAACACCACAGTTCAAAAGCATCAATTCTCCGGCATTTAGCCTTCTTCATAGTCCAACTCTCACATCCATACATGACCACAGGAAAAACCATAGCCTTGACTAGACGGACCTTTGTTGGCAAAGTAATGTCTCTGCTTTTGAATATGCTATCTAAGTTGGTCATAACTTTCCTTCCAAGGAGTAAGCGTCTTTTAATTTCATGGCTGCAATCACCATCTGCAGTGATTTTGGAGCCCAAAAAAATAAAGTCTGCCACTGTGTCCACTGTTTCCCCATCTATTTCCCATGAAGTGATGGGACTGAGTGCCATAATCTTCGTTTTCTGAATGTTGAGCTTTAAGCCAACTTTTTCACTCTCCACTTTCACTTTCATCAAGAGGCTCTTTAGTTCCTCTTCACTTTCTGCCATAAGGTTGGTGTCATCTGCATATCTGAGGTTATTGATATTTCTCCCGGCAATCTTGATTCCAGCTTGTGCTTCCTCTAGCCCAGCGTTTCTCATGATGCACTCTGCAGATAAGTTAGATAAGCAGGGTGACAATATACAGCCTTGATGTACTCCTTTTGGTTGCCTAAGGGCAACCAAAACAAGATGCAGCTAGAGAAGCCCTTGCACCTGGGTGAAGAGCCCACAGGCCACAACGAAGACCCAGGGCTGCCAAAACATAAATAAATAGATGTTGAATTTTGCTAATTGCTTTTTCTCCATCTACTGAGATGATTGTAATCCATCTTCTTTATTCTGGTACCATATTAACTAAAAAGCCTCTTGATGAAAGTGAAAGAGGAGAGTAAAAAAGTTGGCTTAAAGCTCAGTATTTAGAAAACGAAGATCATGGCATCTGGTCCCATCACTTCATGGCAAATAGATGGGGAAACAGTGGAAACAGTGGCAGACTTTATTTTTCTGGGCTCCAAAATCACTGCAGATGGTGATTGCAGCCATGAAATTAAAAGATGCATACTCCTTGGAAGGAAAGTTATGACCAACTTAGATAGCATATTCAAAAGCAGAGACATTACTTTGCCAACAAAGGTTCGTCTAGTCAAGGCTATGGTTTTTCCAGTGGTCATGTATGGATATGAAAGTTGGACTGTAAAGAAAGCTGAGTGCCGAAGAATTGATGCTTTTGAAGTGTGGTGTTGGAGAAGACTCTTGAGAGTCCCTTGGACTGCAAGGAGATCCAACCAGTCCATCCCAAAGGAGATCAGTCCTGGGATTTCTTTGGAAGGACTGATGCTGAAGCTGAAACTCCAATACTTTGGCCACCTCATGCGAGGAGTTGACTCATTGGAAAAGACTCTGATGCTGGGAGATATTGGGGGCAGGAGGAGAAGGGGACGACAGAGAATGAGATGGGTGGATGGCATCACCGACTCGATGGACATGAGTTTAAGTGAACTCCGGGAGTTGGTGATGGACAGGGAGGCCTGGTGTGCTGCAATTCATGGGGCCGCAAAGAGTCGGACACGACTGAGCGACTGAACTGAACTGATTAACAGTTTACACTGCATTACACTGAAGATTTAAAGTGTTAAACTTCAGTATTCTTCAACTGAAACCCCCTTTGTCTTTATACATTATCCTTATGTTTACTACCAGATCTGATCTGCTAACATTTTTGAGGATTTTTGCATTTATCCATGAGGAATTTTAGTCTTTAGTTTTCTTTTCTTGTAATAAGGGCTACCTTTTTTTGAATAAATAACACAGACGTACGTGGGCCTGTGGGGAGGTATGTTGAGATTAGTGTGCTTTGTACTGATTCTCAAATTATACCACTAAACAATTAATCAATCACTCTACTCTGAGATGCATTTTGTTTGTTTAAACATTGCTATAAAAACATAGTTGGTGTAATGTCTTAGGTGATTTCAATGACTCACCCAACTTACTGAACAAAAGATGTGATAAATTGGGCTTAAACCTGTCACTAAACTGGCAAAAGAAAAGATTCAGCCAGATAGATGGATAGCTAGCTAGCTAGATTAATAGATAGGTGAATATCCTCCCCCCATTTCATTATCACTTTCTTACATTTAGATTTCTAAATGTCAAAATAAAGAAATTCACTTATTGGGATGGGGAGAGAAAGTTTTGGGGTCATCTCAGTAATCCATATGCAGAGAAGTGTCTGAAACACTGGCACATTCTGGCTGGCAGGTCCTTATTAGTGACAAGTCTTGAGTTTCTTTTTTGGGTTTTTTTTTTTTTGACAGTTTTCAGTTTAGTTTTCATTTGAGGACCTCCTTTGAAAGGCCGCTATTCTACATCACTGTCTTAACCAGGTGGGAAATATGCTTACATCTAGGTAAGAACTAGCAGAAAGATAAAAACAAACAAATTGATGGAAAAGAGACAAGATAAATGTCTCACATTGTTTCCAGAGGTGAAGACAGTGGGCAGAATATGGCACTAATGTGTTAAAAAACAGACATATTTTGACAAAACTGACATGAAATCTTTGAAGAGGTCTGCCTTCTAAGACAAAAAGCCACCTTGTCCTTACTTAGGAGGAACAATTTTGAAATCAGCGATATGGACAAAGATGTATGTACTAGGCTATGCTTTGAGAATACAATTATATTAGCAAATTTTCTAACTGCAGCAGAATTGTTAAATAATTATTGAACCATATGATAGAGTATAATGCAACCACTGAAAGTCATATTCAGGACATATATGCAATGTCATGAGAAGCACCCGTGACAAAAAGTGATCAAATAATCCAGATACACATACATTCAACTGCAGCGGCTCAATGAAAAGTAATTGAAAGTAGTTGAAATGAACAACCTTCAGATACTAGACATATGGATAGAATAAATAGCAGAAAGGGATTACCAAATGGGTAATGGAGGTTATCTTCGTGTAATAAAAATTTACATGATTTTTTTTTCTACTTAGAAAATTTTCTGTACTTTAAATTTTTTTAAACCTATATTATTTTTCTAACAAGAAAAAATAATTTAAAATTGACTTTTTAAGGCTTGTTTTGAGACATATGTCACATATCAAACGTGCTGTGTGCTGTGTGCTCATGCTCAGTCATGTCTGACTCTTTGTGACCCCGTGGACTGTAGCCCACCTGGCTCCTCTGTCCGTGGGATTTCCCAGGCAAGAATACTGGAGTGGGTTGCCATTTCCTACTCTAGGGGATCTTCCCGACCCAGGGATAGAACCCGAGTCTCTTAGGTCTCCTGAATGGGCAGGCTGATTCTTTACCATTAACACCACCTGAGAAGCCCATCAAACATGCTACAAGAGAAAATTTTTGACTTAGCTTTAGAGATACACTTGTGAAACAGCCCGGGATTTAAGATCAAGGATAGCTGTGTTTCAGTACGGACAACGTACTTGGACTCTCAGTATTTCGGCGACAGTTCCCACAAACTAAGTTTGGTCTTTGAGGGAAGATTCAAACAGCCACATCCTAATGGCGTGACTGCTCTCATCCTGGCATGTAGGGTTGCCAGCTTCCCCACTTCCGGCACTCGGAACACTACAAACTCATCCCTCAGTGGCTCTGCACTGTGGGTAGTTTCGTAAGCAGGAAGTTGAGCGGGAGGCCAGTGCCCCTGATAAATACCAGGTACTGTTCTACACACGGGCAAGGCGTACTCTCACAATCAGCTCATTTTGAAGCCAGTACATACATACGCTTGATCCTGCTATCTAGACAGTGTCTGTAAACAATATCTACACCGTGGTGAGAGAAACCCTGGCAACACGGCAAAGGAAGACTGGATTTGAGTATCTACATGACACTGGGCAAATTCCTAAATCCCCAGGACCTCACTCAGCTCAGCTAGGAGCCAATAAATTGAATGATCTTTTCCATACCTCTGTGACAGAATTGTGAATTTCAAAAAGTGTATGTGTGATATCGACAAAAAGATTCTAAATTTTATATGGAAAGGCTAAACACCCAGAATAGTCAACACAACACTGAAGCAGAACAGTCAGATGATTGACACTACCTGATTCCAAGACTTCTACAGAACTAAATAATTAAGAGAGTATGACACTGGAGAAAGAAGAGACAAGTAGGTCAATGGAACAGAATAGACTGACCAGAAATAGACCTGCACAAATAAAGGGAACTGATTTTTGACAAAGGAGCAAAGTAAATACCATGGAGAATGAGTATCTTTTCAACAAATTGCCCTGGGACAAAATGAGTATTGGCATACAACAACAAAAAAAGAATTCTGACACAGACCTCACAACCTACACCAAAATTAACTCTAAATGAATCACAGACCTAACTGTAAATTTAAAAGTTATAAAACTACTAGAAAAAAAAAATAAGAGGAAATCTCAGTGACCTTGAGTTTGTCAACAATTTTTTAGATACAACAACAGAAGCAGGATCCATGAAAGAAAAAAAAAAAAAAAAAAGAATGAGTTGGGGTTCATTAAAACAAAAACTTCTGCTCTGTGAAAGACACTACTATGAAAATGAAAAGAGAAGCCTCAGAGAAAAAAAAAATATTTGCAAAATGCACAGCCAATAAAAGATTGTTATCCAAATTATACAAATAATTCTTAAAATCCAGCAATAAGAAAACAAACCATTCAATTAAAAATGTGCAAAAGGTCTAAACAGGCACGACACCAAAAAACGTATAAATGGCAAAACAGCACATGAAAAGATGCTCAACATCATATGCTCTTAGGAAATTGCAAGTTAAAAAGAACACTGAGCTATCAATAATCACCCATTAAAATGGCAGAAATCCAAACACTGACGGCAAACGCTGAGAGAATGTGGAGCAACAGGAACCTGAATTCATTGTTTGTGGGAGTACAAAATGGCAGAGCCACTTTGAAAGACAGTTTGGTGTTTTGGGTTTTTTTTTTTTTACAAAACTAGACATACTCTGCTGCTGCTGCTGCTGCTAAGTCGCTTCAGTCGTGTCCGACTCTGTGCAACCCCATAGACGGCAGCCCACCAGGGTCCCCCGTCCCTGGGACATACTCCTAGAGTACGTCTTGGAGAAGGCAATGGCACCCCACTCCAGTACTCTTGCCTAGAAAATCTCATGGACGGAGGAGCCTGGTGGGCTGCAGTCCATGGGGTCGCTAAGAGTCAGACACAACTGAGCGACTTCACTTTCACTTTTCACTTCCATGCATTGGAGAAGGAAATGGCAACCCACTCCAGTGTTCTTGCCTGGAGAATCCCAGGGACAGCGGAGCCTGGTGGGCTGACGTCTATGGGGTTGCACAGAGTCGGACACGACTGAAGCGACTTAGCAGCAAACATACTCTTACTATATTATCCCACAGTTATGCTCCTTGGTATTCACCCAAAGGAGCTGAAAACATGTCCACACAAAACCCTGCACATGGGTGTTTATAGCAGCTTTATTCATAATTGCCAAAACTTGGAAGTACCCAAGATGCCTTCCAAAGGTGTATAAATAAACAAATTTGTACATCAATAAACAATAGAATACTAGACAGTAAAACATTATTTCAAATTTTTTTCACTTAATTTTTTTTAATTTATTTTTAATTGAAAGATAATTTGTTTACAAGGTTGTATTGGTTTCTGATGTACAACAATGTAAGTCAGCAACAAATACACATACATCCCCTCCCTCCTGAGCCTCCCTGCCACTCACCCCTCTAGGCTGTCACAGAGCACCAAGCCGAGTTCCCTGTGTTATTATTAAAGTATTATTAGCCAGTTGGATATTACTATATACAGACCATAGAATATTATTCAGTGATGAAAAGAAATGCGCTATCAAGCCACAAAAAGACACGGAGAGACATAAGTGCATATTACTAAGTGAAAGAAGACATCTGAAAAGGCTACATACTTTGTGATTCCAACTACATGATATTCTGGTGAAGGCAAAACTATGGAGACAGGATAAAGATTAGTGTTCGCCAGTGATTAGGAGGGAGGGATGAACAGGCACAGCACCGGAGAATCTTAAGGAGGGGAAACTATTCTGCGTGATACTGTAACGGTGAACACATGCCAGGCATTTGTCAAAGTCCACAGACCCTACAGAACAAAAAGGAAACCTTAATACAAACATTGCACTTTAACAGCAATGTATCAACACTGGCTTGTAACAAGTACATCATAGTAATGCAAGATATTGTAATAAGGAAAACTGTGTGGGATAGGGATGTAAGAAGCCCTACAGGAACTCTCTGCAGTTTCAGTTCAACCTCTTGTAACTGAAAAACGGTTCTAGAACAAAGTCTACTAATTTTTAAAAAGTGCATGCAAAAGCCATTAGAAATGGCTTCACTTGGAAAGTAAAGCACTATCTGAGGCTATTTTGGCTGCAAGTAACAGAGGACCTAATTAAAAGTAGCTTAAACCAGTGGTAATTTTGTATATCTTTTGATTATTCGTGACTAACAGTAAAAAATGTTCGAGAATGCACTCAACTTATACGATGATATATATATATTTATATATAAAGAATATACATTACTGCTGCTGCTGCTGCTAAGTTGCTTCAATTGTGTCCAACTCTGTGCGACCCCATAGACAGCAGCCCATCAGGCTCCCCCGTCCCTGGGATTCTCCAGGCAAGACCACTGGAGTGGGTTGCCATTTCCTTCTCCAATGCACGAAAGTGAAAAGTGAAAGTGAAGTCGATCAGTCGTGTCTGACTCTTTATGACCCCACGGACTGCAGCCTACCAGGCTCCTCTGTCCATGGGATTTTCCAGGCAAGAGTACTGGAGTGGGGTGCCATCGCCTTCCCATACCAACATATTTACACATTTTATAAATGTATACAAAGGTAGAATTGCTAACAATGTAAATTAAAAATATAATAAATATTTTTAAGATAATTATATTTTATTACTAGTATTTTTGGCAGGAACAGTGCTTTATTATTTTTGAAACTTGAAAATATTATTTGGAAATTTGTGAAAAACTCAATGTGGATGTCTCATTTTAAGTTGTTTGTTTTCACATTAGGCCCTGGTGGCTCTCAGTGTAGACAACAATCCCTCACAAATGTTCATAGATGTTCATAACTGGCTGTGCTTTCTAAAGCATGAAAAACTATTCCAGTCCCAGACCCAAACTATGAAACTGGGCAATATATTACTGACGTTCCTGATGAAAACGATTGTTCTTCTAAACCAACTGGAATTTTAGTTTCAATTTTTAGCAAATGGATTCAAAACCTATGGAAATGCTCCATTAAAGAATTTTAGAACGGGTAACCGGAGAAGGCAATGGCAACCCACTCCAGTACTCTTGCCTGGAAAATCCCATTGACAGAGAAGCCTAGTGGGCTGCAGTCCATGGGGTCGCTAAGAGTCAGACATGGCTGAGCGACTTCACTTTCACTTTCATGCATTGGAGAAGGCAATGGCAACCCACTACAGTATTTTTGCCTGGAGAATGGAGGAGTCTGGTGGGCTGCCGTCTATGGGGTCGAACAGAGTCGGACATGACTGAAGCGACTTAGCAGCAGCAGCAGCAGCAGGATGAGTAACTATGTTCTTATTGGTGATAACACCCTGACATAACTTTTTAAAGGTTTAAAAAAACTTTTATTATTTATTTATTGGCTGCACTGGGTCTTCATTGCTGCTCGGGCTTTAGTCTGGTTGTGGCAAGCAGGAGCAACTCTCTACCTGTGGTTCACAGGCTTCTCAGAGCAGTGACTCCCCTTACTGCAGAGCACAGGCTTGAGAGTGCTTGGGTTTCAGTAGCTGCACCTTGCAGGCTCCAGAGTTTGGGCTCAGTAGTTGTAGAACACGAGCTTAGTTCTGCAGCATGTGAGATCTTCCTGGATCAGGAACCAAACCAGTTTCTCTTGCATTGAAAGGCAGATTCTTAACCACTGGACCACCAGGGAAGCCCCACACTGAATGATTTTTATTAATAGAATATATAGTAATGTAAACACTCCCAAACATTAATTTTAGAGGATACTTTCCCAAGGTTTTGTACAAGTTCTATTATTTAGAATAATGCAATCCTTGAATCCACTTAACAGGGCATGTGTAAATTATAGAGTGTCAGAATATTCTGGAAACAAGCAAGCAAAGAAAACATGGAGGAAATCACCACCCTACTTTGTATAACTCCCACTCCTGTCTCCAGGGTCAGTCTGGAGACACAGCGTCTGCTGCATGATGGATTGAATAAAGTGACTGATTTCAAACTATCTATTTCAAATAAGTTTTTTTGTTTTTATGTGTGTGCTAAAATAGAAATAGATGTTCTGTTATTTTCTTCCTTCCGGTTTGGAGACGACTAACTCAAATTATAGGGGATTTATTATCTTCAGTAAATTAAGAGAAATTCCAAGATGGTTAGTTCAGTGGTTAAAGGACACCACAAAGACCCAAGTTCTTTTCATTTTAAGGCTCTGCTGTCCTCTATATGGTTTTATTTTTTTGTCCTTAGTCTGTCTCTCATGTCTGCAACATATAAACTTCAAGCATCCCATCCTCATCTCATAATATTCAAAGGCAGGGGGAAAAAAACGTGTTTCTCCTCATCCACCTCCTTTGAAAAACCCTTCCCAGAAGCCCCTATGCAGATTTCTCCTTATCTCTCATTGGTCAAATTACATCAAATCAGATCAGATCAGTCACTCAGTCGTGTCTGACTCTTTGTGACCCCATGAAGCGCAGCACACCAGGCCTCCCTGTCCATCACCAACTCCCGGAGTTCACTCAGACTCATGTCCATTGAGTCAGTGATGCCATCCAGCCATCTCATCCTCTGTCGTCCCCTTCTCCTCTTGCCCCCAATCCCTCCCAGCATCAGAGTCTTTCCCAATGAGTCAACTCTTCACATGAGGTGGCCAAAGTACTGGAGTTTCAGCTTTAGCATCATTCCTTCCAAAGAACACCCAGGGCTGATCTCCTTTAGAATGGACTGGTTGGATCTCCTTGCAGTCCAAGGGACTCTCAAGAGTCTTCAACGCCGCACTTCAAAACATCAATTCTTCGGCGCTCAGCTTTCTTCACAGTCCAACTCTCACATCTATACACGACCACAGGAAAAACCATAGCCTTGACTAGACAAACCTTTGTTGGCAAAGTAATGTCTCTGCTTTTGAATATGCTATATATTCATGCCTAAACCAGTCTCCCTTAAGGAAGATGAGATCATGGACTAATTAGGGTTCATCTTCTGAGTTCAGTGGGAACCACCCAAAGTAAATAATTCTGCTAGCAAAAAAGAATGAAGGGGATACTTTTGAGTAAGGCACCAACAATGACCATCACAATGATGTAGATAGGATATCTTCACAAAAAGAATGCACATGTTTACAAAAGGGAATAGTGCTCAAGTATTGAAGGAAAACTCTTGCTCAATCTTGCATGAAATCATGAAATCTTTCTTTTTTCTCATGAAATACATCTACCCTGTGAGATGCATGGTTATTTCAAGAATAAGCACTTTCAAGGAAGCCTTTCCAAACACTGTCAAATTACATTGAAAACTCATAATATTGCCTTGAAATTAAGTATTATGCTTCCCACATGTCACCAAACAAAACCCTACTCGTGAATTCTGCCTTATTTTTTTTTGTTGTTGATCATCTCTTGCTGCCAAAGGGGGGAAAAATGTTTAAATAGAAAATGCTCATATCAGATATTACAAAAGGAAACTATTTCTTTTCCACAAATGTGGTCCATGTCGAGGCCACCTCAAACGGGATAGTCCTCCTCAAAAAGTGATCTCTGACATCATTTTGAGAGGTCCTGACAAAAATCTCAGATCCAATGAAAGCCAACAAACAGTATGTTTCCTGAGGAAAATGAAACACAAAGTAAAAGCTCCTCGAGCACAGGAAAAGCTCCTCGAGCACAGGAATCTTTAGTTTTCCATAATCATATCAGCAGTGCCTACAATAGTGTCTGATACATAAAGCAGCTCAGTAAATACTTGCTACATGAATATAAACAGGACAAAATTGTTTCCAGTATAAGCAGCGTTAATCCAGTCAATTAATATTTCATCATTATCAGAATAAGGAAGTTAGCTTTTATAAGAAAGGCAGCTGAAGAGTAAGGTGTCACTGTCCATCTAGTGCATTCCAAAGGAGAGGGACCATATCTGGTGGGCACAAATACTCCTGTCACTCTTTCTGTAGAGGGAGAATGGCCTCAGGAGGCCTTCATGATCTGAATGAAAGCCCTTAAGATCATCCAAGCCATAACTCTCATTATTTGCCCATGGAGTAGTCTTTTGACTACGGATATGGGTGTCCGGGTACTCAGTACTATAAACGGGGAAATTAGTCACTTTCAGGCATGTGTGTTCAGTCATGTCTGACTCTTCGACCCCATGGACTATAGCCCACCAGGCTCCTCTGTCCATGGAATTTTCCAGGCAAGAATACTGGAGTGGGATACCATTTCCATCTCCATGGGATCTTCTCGACCCAAGGATCAAACCCATGTCTGTTGCATTGCAGGCAGATTCTTTACCACTGTGCCACCTGGGAAGCTCCAGAAAAGGATAGTCACCACTGTAAGTTAATGTCAGTATTCTGTGATACATAAGAAAGATGGTGTGAATGCATAAATCTCTAATTTTCAGGAGAGGGCCAGAAAAGTCCTGCCTGAGGTGCCAGTTAAGAAAAGGACTATCATGCTCGGGGTCCTGGACTTCCTGGGCTCTCAGAATCCTCTTGTTCTCAAAACTATACCATGCAGATGGGACTTCTCTGGTTGTCCAGTGGCTCCCAAGACAGGGTGCCCCGGTTTGATCCCTGGTCAGGGGACTAGATCCTGCATGCTACAACTAAAAGATCCTGGATGCTACAACTAAAAGATCCTGGATGCTTCAACTGATACCTAGTGCAGCCAAATAAATTTACATATAGAGAAATATATATTTTTAAATTTCATTTAAAAAATTAAAAGACACTGAAATTAACAGATACTTGCTCTTTGGAAGAAAAGCTATGACCAACCTAGACAGCATATTAAAAAGCAGAGACATTACTTTGCCAACAAAGGTCTGTCTAGTGAAAGCTATGATTTTTCCAATAGTCATGTATGGATGTGAGGGCTAAACCGTAAAGAAAGCTGAGCACCAAAGAATTGATGCTTTTGAACTCATAAGCATGAGTGGTGGTGTTGGAGAAGACTCTTGAGAGTCCCTTGGACTGCAAGGAGATCAAACCAGTCAATCCTAAAGGAAATCAGTCCGAATATTCATTGGAAGGACTGATGCTGAAGCTCCAATACTTTGGCCACCTGATTTGAAGAACTGACTCATTAGAAAAGACCCTGATGCTGGGCAAGCTTGAAGGCAGGAGGAGAAGGGGATGACAGAAAATGACCTGGTTAGATGGCATTGCCAACTCTATGTACATGAGTTTGAGCAAGTTTCAGGAGTTGGTGCTGGACAGGAAAGCCTAGCGTGCTGCAATCCATGGGGTCGCAAAGAGTCAGACATGACTGAGCAACTGAACTGATACATATATGCACAGGTCAGATTTCCAGGACAGCTGCCAAAGGCAGCATCCCCCAGTCGGTGGCTCCAGTTACCTGGCCCCATCGCTGGGTGAGCTTCTGGGTCACATACTAACTCAGTTCTCAGGTGTGGGGCCCTCAGACCAACTGCAGTCCTAAAGTCCTCAGCAGCCAATTGATAGGATGTTGCTATATCTCAAACATGAAACAACTCATTTCTTCACTTTCCTCCCAAATAGGTCATAGGTCCTGGCTACAAATAATAAGATTTGTAGCTGTAAGAGAAGGATAGGAAATTCTTCTAAACTCCCTTAAAGTGGTTTGGGAGTTAAGATTATCCAGAAGGCCTCCATAATGATGTGAGGAGCAGAACCAGAGAGCGCAGTGAGCAGTTCCTCACTTTCGCTAATCATCTAGTTACGGTGGCACTCCCCACCAAAGTGGCTTTCTCTGTTGAGCCCTGTTTATCAGGTACAGGGACTCCAGAACACCCTGATCCTTCACTGCTTCCATGTAGGTGTGGTTCTGGAGTGGATATTGTAATAAATATCCGCAACCTCCCAGAACTCTCCTGGGAAGATACCCAAGGCTTCTTCCTGTGTGGGTTGCATCCCAAGGGACCCTATGAGTGTAATATCCTGACTGTGGAGGTCTAGAATGGAAAAGTCTGGGGTGGAGTCTGAACCATTGTCCTTGAGGGAATCAGAATAGCAGCAAGTTGGGAAAAGGTGATGATAAGCTTGGATCATTGCTGTGAAAAGTACTGAGGGATGTTTACAACTTAACTTCATTAGTTGCCTGAGGCATGGAATATGGATGTGCTTATCCCATTTATAGATTCCAGTCTGGTTAAACATTCTCAAACACCCTCTGCCTGGCAAGGTTGGAACATAGCCAGGCTTAACTAGACAGTGTTTGAGATGCACTGTGAGGTGTTCTGAAGGCAGTTGCTGATCCCCAGGATCACTCTTTGGATAAAGCCTCTCCAGCACCAGGTGACGGAGCTGGTGCTGGCCCTGGTAGGAATATAGTTCTATTCCACTGCATCCATCTCGGACTGTAGAGACCAGCTGAGGTATGAAGAGCGGCTTCTGCTTAGGCCAAACATTGCAGGAATGGCTGACTAATCAGGGTGAGCCTTCACAGATGGGGATAACTGGCAATTAAATAGATCAGAAAAAGGATGATCCTAGAGAACATCTCCAAGAGTGTTGGCAGCTGGACACTGGTGCTTACTGACCAGCTCCTCCAGAGCCTGGCAAATTGATTATATGTATTTTGTGAATATCTAGAACCAGAACCATCCCTGGATTACTTCCTGTGACACCATCAACATCCTGCCCATTGAAAACCCTCCTGTATACTTAGTGGCATTCTTGGTTAGCAACATTGATATTTCCTATTTTCTTCCTTCCTGAAAAATTCTTAAATTTCCTTTAATATCTTAGAACAATATTTTAAGGATGTTATCTTTGCCAATCTTATATATATTATTAAATGCTGCTTTAAAACTGACCTTGGGAGAAGGAAGAAAATCAGCAGTGAAACCACTAGGCATAGACCCAGGAGAGCAGGAAATAATCAGAAAGCACAGCTGAGAGATTCTCCTTGAGCAAAGATAAAAATACACATAATATCTTAAAGCTAATAACCCAAGAGGGTAACTGCAAGAACAGCTTCATGCAAACTTTAAAACGTATCAAATAGTAATAGGGGTGTTGCATGAAGGATGGTTACAAGCAAAACTGCAAATTGAAGGCTTGGGCATATAATTGGCTATACCAATAAGAAGAGAAGGTAGAGGGGACATTGTAGTTAGACATTGTGATAACTTGAAGAGATGATGCTCTGTGGGCTTCAAGAGCATTGCCTAGAAAAGGCAGTTGATTTCTACCATCAATTAATTAAAAGTTAGAAGTGAGTGTTACTGTCGCTGCACTGCGCTTGCACCCAAGTAAAAATGTATTAGGATTGAATTAGAATAGTGAACAAGCATCACCTGGAGGGCTTATTAGAACATAGATTACTCCCAGAGTTTCTATTCCATAGGTGTGGAACAGGGCCTGAAAATTCACATTTCTAACAAGTTCCTAAGTGACATGATGCTGTTGATCTTGGGACCACTCATCGAGAATGACTGATTTAGAAGAACGGCAAAAAGGCTGTAACAACTCTGCTCATGACGTACACCCTCACATGCCACAAAAGTGAGGAATTTTTCATTCTGTGTACGTAACATCAGAATTAAAAATCATATTACAAGAAATTAAATAGAATGCTTTTTCTAAATATAAGATTTTTTTTTATGAAAGGAGATTGTTTTCTTTTTATGATCTAAATCATGGAAGAAATTCAAAGGAAAAAATAATGATTTATAGAATTACATTATGATCTAAATCATGAAGAAATTCAAAGGAAAAAATAATGATGAATAGAATTACATATATAAAAATGTAAAACTGTGATGTAGGGGAATGCTTCAAATTTAAAGCAAAAAGAGATGTAACGGAATAGGAAAAATATTTGCTATAAAAGTTTCCCATAAACATGGCTGCATATTTAAAGTTTAAAATGTACTGAATCATTCAAACAAGGTTCCCAGTGGAGACAAAGTCTGGGACACACATAGGCAGTATGTACATCAGGAATGTCAACATAAACCAACATCGAAACACTAAACCTCAAAAGTAATTAAGGAAATCCAAATGAAAACAATTATAAGGGACTGTTTAACACATATTAGATAACAGTATAAGGATAAATGATAACATTTAGTACCTGGGAGACTAGTGGGAAATGGTTGTTGGCAGAAGTGTAAATTGGTTTTTTTTTTTTTTTTTTTTCAGTAAGAGCCATGAAAATGATGATAGCAGAAAATGGATCCCATTTAAGTAATTCATAAGAACAAGCCTATAATTATAAAAATATTCATGGCAGAATTATTTATAGTTGCTAACAAATGAAATTATGAAAATATTCAATAGTAAGGGAATAGAAGAATAAAGTTATATTAACCCATTATTCAATCGTTAGAAGTGAAAATGCACAGAGTTTGCAGACCGAGGGAAGCGTATGCTGCATTGAAATGTAACAGAGGATTTCCCTGGTGGCCCCGTGGTTAAGAATGTGCCTGCCAGTGCAAGGGACTGGCAGGTTCAAACCCCAGTCCGGGAAGATGCCACATACTGTGAGGCAACTGAGCCCGTGCACCACAACTATTGAGCCCGCAAGATGCAACACCCAGAGCCTGCGGTCCACGAGAGAAGCCGAAGCCTGAGCGCAGCCTGGAGAAACCTCAAGGGCAGCAACAAAGCCCCAGCGCAACCAAAGATGATCTTTTTAATGTAAGAAAAAAAGAGCATTGGATTTGGAATCAAGAAGCCTGATAATCGTGACCTTTGGCTAAGGATAAACATCTTCTAAATTGTTGGTCTTTTATCAATGCAGTTTTTCTCAAACCCAGCAGTTTTCAACATTTTGACCACTATCAGAATTAAGAAACTTTACATCCTGATTCGGTGTCCACCCCTCCCTCCCTTGTCGTTCAGTCGCTAAGTCGCATCCGAGTCTTCAGCCCTATAAACTGCAGCACACCTCCCTTACTGTGGTTAAAATGGTGATCTATTCTAGTCTGTCCTATTCTGCATTTCATCCTTTTCCACCCCATTTAAAAATTCTGGTCACTGAATTGCTGTAAAACCCACCAGTCTATCACAACCAGCAGTTCATAAAACATCAGGCTAATTTATAGGTATACTCAAAGTTTACTGCCTTTCTTCCCCACCCTTCCTTTCAATACCCCCACCCTCCCCCAACCAACACACACACACGGTACACACAAGGACGCTCCAATAAAGACCATGGCCAGAATGCGGCCACGCATGGCAGTGATACAGTAGGAAGGCAGCTTTTATACCCCACTAGGTATCGGGCTTTGCTGGTGGCTCAGTGGTAAAGAATCCGCCTGCCAATGCAGGAGACCTGGGTTTGATCCCTTAGTCAGGAAGATCCCCTGAAGAAGGAAATGGCAACCCACTCCAGTATTCTTGCCTGGAAATCTCACAGAGGAGCCTGGTGGGCTACAATCCATGTGGTCACATGACTTAGCGACTATGCAACAAGGTCTTCATATATGTCGGGAGGTAGAGTGATTTTTAGTGCAACTGAACTGGGTAACTTGCTTCTCAGATGGTGTTAACAGCTATCTTGAACCTCTCTTAAGCCATTTCTCCTTTCCCTGTAGCTCAAAACCCAGGAATCACATGTTGCACGTACAGATAGTCACATGGACCAAATGCACCCATTTCTACTGGTTTGGTTGCAATAGGACAGGCCTGATGATATTTTCTGATTAGACAAGAATCTGGCTGCTCATCCAGCTTCTATTCAGGGTAAAGTCTGTGCAGATCTAGCCAGCTCAGAAGCCCCAGTTCACAGTGCTGAACATTTTTTCTGTCTTCTATGACTTAAGCTTTCTAAAACAGAGGTTCTGAAATTTTAATATGCTTAAGAATGATCCAGATATTTGTTAAAGTTACAATTGCTATGTCTTATCACTGGAGAGGCTGATTCAGAGATGTGGTACGGTCCTGGAAATTACATTTTTAACAGACACCCCAGGTGCTTTCTCCACATCTGGGGAAACCCTTCGGTGGGTCCTATTGCCAGGGTGAAGAGACGACTGAGATTTGGGTATGGGTGGCCTTGGCCACAGCTTTCTATCATGGACATGCAACAAACCTCAGTTTTCTCTCTGCAAAATATAGGAAATATGGCTTCCCAGGTGGCCCTAGTGGTAAAGAACCCACCTGCCAATGAAGGAGACGTAACAGAAGCAGGTTTGATCCCTGGATGGAGAAGATCCCCTGGAGGAGGGCATCACAATCCATTCCAGTATCCTTGCCTGAAGAATCCCATGGACAGAGGAGCTTGGAATGATACAGACACCACTGAAGTGATTTAGCACTCACGCATACCCTATCTGTAGGCTTATTCCATCTACTCTTGTATGATCTATCTATAAATAATATTAAATGGAAGAACAAATAATTCTTTGGATATTATTTCCAACTTGGTTAAACTATATGAATAATAGACAGCTGACTAATTAAATGTGTGACTCCTCCTTCCTTTGGAAGGGGCTAGTATGGAGGAAGAGAGGCCGACAGAGGTTGGCATGGGGTGGAAGTTCCCAATTTTATGCAGTAGGACTAAAATATGGGACAAAGAGCACAAACATTCTGTCTTGAAATCCTCATCAGAAAATAAGCAAGGAGGTTACTAGGATACCATTATCCTTATTTTACAAATGAAATGAAGGAACAGGAAAGTCCGCCAGTTGAGTTATTATCATAAAACCGGTGAATATTTGTATTGATCTGTTGCTGCTTCTTTCATGGTTAGTGATGATAAATGTGAAGGTGGCTGACATCCTGAATCTCCATGCCATACCTGTGTGCTTGACCATACTACTTGCCTGGGTGTTCAGTCATGTCTGACTGTTTGTGAGTCCATGGACTGTAGCCCTCCAGGCTCCTCTGTCCATGGAATTTTCCAGGCAAGAATTCTGGAGCAGGTTGCCATTTCCTACACCAAGAGATTTTCCTGAACCAGGGATCAAATCTGCGTCTCTTGAGTCACCAGCACTGGCAGGCAGATTCTTTATCACTGAACTGACTGGGAACTAGCTGCCTACCCACTCAACTCTACATGATGCCCTAAGCACGTGCAGACAGGAATTCCGCCCCAGGCACACTGTTCCTAGGGAGGGGCTTCTAACCAGGTGGGCTGGGAGGACACAGTCAGTGGTTTGGTCTCTCCAAACCCTGGGTTAGACTAGAGCCTGGCTTACTTTGTGCCTCCTTTCCTCAGGGCCTGATTCCTGTCCTGACTGAGCCCCCAATTCTTTTGCCTCCAAGCTCAGAGAAGGGAGTGAAGATGTTTCTTTCCTGAAGAAATGTGCTGTTTGGGAACACGTGCCATCCAGTCCCTCTGACTCCGTGCCCTGATTTTCTCTGGGTGTCCATCCCCCGCTTTGAGAGCTCACGTCCTTGCAGGGAAGCTGACCACACGATTCCAGGGATGGGCCTCGACAGACTGAAGGTCTCATTGCTCCCCCATCACCATGACCGGCCCAGGGATGACCTAATTAGAGTCAGTCAAAACAAAGACACATTTTCTGAAGGATTCTGGAGAAAATGGCTTCACTTTTCCTTTGAAACTACCCGAAGAATCTTCTTTTTCTTTTTGGATTTGAACAAGAAAGTCCTTAACCCTCAAAGCTACTTAGAGCCATCTCGTGGCCACTCAGGGGAATACACAGAGAGGAAGGCAAAGAGGAGAGAAAGTGCCCCAGGGTCCTCCGTGTTAACATGAATTGCTGTGGGTAAAGCCTTAACTGAAGCCTGGTGTTTACAGGCTTTTCAGCATGTGAATCAATATATGCCCTTTAATGATTAAGCCAATCTGAGCTGCATTTTCAGCAATTTCAGGCTTATAATTAACATGAACCACAACACACAAGCATGTAAGTTAAGGAGACCTACTCCACTGCTTTCCCCTAATCCTGCTAAAGTTTTCCAAGGCCAAGGTGATGACCAGAGGAGGAGGTCAGATTTTCCTGTATTAGTCAGCTGGGAGGTAAGAGAGAACCAAGCTTAAGAAAACAGAAAGACCTTTAATAACATTTCTCCAACTCACATATCCAACTACAATAGGATAAGTAAAGGACTTGGTATGTAAACTCATAAACAAAGTCAAATACTATTATTAGTAGCAGTAGTATGAGTATCCTTGTAACACATCTCACTGAATGTTCTGTCCCCTCATATGGTGGCTCCATTGTGTGTCTTCGCAAATTCCATTTTAAGCTAGTTATGGTGCCTGGGGGGAAAGGACAAACCTTCACCTACCTTCATAAGAAGCTGTGGTACATATACACAATGGAATATTACTCAGCTATAAAAAAGAATTCATTTGAGTCCTTTCTGATGAGGTGGATGAAACTGGAGCTTATTATACAGAGTCAAGTAAGTCAGAAAGAGAAACACCAAAACAGTGTATTAATGCATATATATGGAATTTAGAAAGATGGTAACAACAATCCTATATGCAAGACAGCAAAAAAAAAAAATCACAGACAGATGTAAAGAACAGGCTCTTGGACTATGTGGGAGAAGGGGAGGGTGGGATGATTTAAGGGGAATATCATTGAAATGTACATTACCATATATAAAATAGGTGACCGGTGCAAATTCAATGCATGAAGCAGGGCACTCAGAGTCGGTGCTCTGGGACAGCCCAGAGGGATGGGGTGGGGAGGGGGTTCAGGATGGGGGGACACATGTGCACCCATGGCTGATTCATGTCGATGCGTGGCAAAAACCACCACACTGTTGTAAAGTAATTATCCTACAATTAAATAAATAAAAAAAATAAAGATGAATAACATTAAAAAAAAGACAAAAACATGATCAGTAGACCCCACTGATACTTTGGTTTCTTCACAAACAAGGACAGTCACAAAAGATACAGAACTCTGGCCAAAGAGCTTGTGTCGTCCAATAAACTGCTCATTTTTTTTAATCTTTGAAGACGGAACTAATGTGGGATGCTTTACACCAGGAATTTTCAAATTTCAAAACCAACGCCTCCTCAACTTGCTTTGAAACAGAAGCAGCCACCCCAAACCTGCTGGACATGGGAAGGAGGTGACAGGAGTAATAAACACCCCAGCGATCCTTTGAAACGTAGGTCTGGGGCCTCTCCCCTCGTAATCAGTGATTTTTCTTACTCTAATGAAACCCAGATGCTTCCAATAAAAAGAATGGCTGGTGTTCAAGCCATTTGCTAATTCTGCCTAGAGGTAGAGAGAAAAAAAGTGCTGTGCCCCACATCATTAATTTTAAATATCCTATTTTGTTTTATTTTCAGAATGAAATGGTATGGAACAGTGTAATGAGCAATAGAAATATGGAACCAAGAAGCAATTATATCTTCAAAGGAGCAAAATGAGAGCAAATAAAAGGCCTTGCCCAAGTTAGCACACAAACAGGCAGATTAGAACATCACTTTCAGAGTCCAAATACATGCCTTTTGGTTATGTCTGTAAATTATCTTCCACAAACATCATGTTATATCAGTGGAGACCCATTTCTGAGTTACAGTAAAAAACTGGGTTCCTTAAGAGGCCCTGCTGCTGCTGCTGCTGCTGCTGCTAAGTCGCTTCAGTCGTGTCCAACTCTGTGCGACTGCATAGACGGCAGGCCATCAGGCTCCCCTGTCCCTGGGATTCTCCAGGCAAGAACACTGGAGTGGGTTGCCATTTCCTTCTCCAGTGCATGAAAGTGAAAAGTGAAAGTGAAGTCGCTCAGTCGTGTGCAACTCTTAGCGACCCAGTGGACTGCAGCCTACCAGGCTCCTCCTTCCATGGGACTTTCCAGGCAAGAGTACTGGAGTGGGGTGCCATCGCCTTCTCTGAAGAGGCCCTGAAACCCCTTAAATTCAAGTTCACTAATCTACAGCCATTGTGCCAGGCACTGAACAGCAAGACAGATAGGGTATAATCTTTACCTTCAAAGTGCTTACAGTCTTGTTAAGAAGACGGGGCTGTACATAAATGATCGTGATCTAATGTGTTCTGGGTAACAGATTATACATAATGTGGAGGGAATATAATGTGTTCCCTCCCCAGAAGAGGGAACATTTCATTCTGTTTGAGAAGATAGAGGAAGTCTTTATAAAAAGGTAGGCAGGAGCTGAAGCTATGCAGTACAGCTTCAGCTGTACTTCTTGGGCCAGAAAGAAGGTGTGGAGGCCAGGTGTTCAATTCAGTGAGAAAGGTGCCAAGAGCATCCTCTGAGTGGAAGGGAATAAGAATCCATCTCCTGCCTGAAGCCTGGGGCCAAGCCAAAGGTACCTACTGATGAAATGAGACCAAGATAGTACAACTAAATCTTTAGAACCTTTCTGTTTGGAGTGACAGGAAAGAGAGACTGCCTGAAGAAATATGGATGGAGGTTCGTGACATTGGGCAGGGATCAAGACCATCCCCAAATCAAAGAAATGCAAAAAGGCAAAATTGTTATCTGAGAAGGCCTTATAAATAACTGAGAAAAGAAGAAAAGCAAAAGGCAAAGGAGAAAAGGAAAGATATACCCATTTGAATGCAGAGTTCCAGAGAATAGAAGAGGAGATAAGAAAGCCTTCCTAAGTGGACAATGCCAAGAAACAAAGGAAAACAAAAGAATGGGAAAGACTAGAGATCTCTTCAAGAAAGTTAGAAATACCAAGGGAACATTTCATGCAAAGATGGGCACAAAAAAGGACAAAAACAGTATGGATCTAACAGAAGCAGAAGATACTAAGAAGAGGTGGCAAGAATACACAGAACTATACATAAAAGATCTTCATGACCCAGATAATCACTGAGGGTGTTTGAAGGACTGAAGCTGAAGCTGTGCTTTGGGCACCTGATGCAAAGAGCTGACTCATTGCAAAAAAAAAAACAAACCCTATTGCTGGGAAAGATTGAAACCAAAAGAAGGTGGTGGCAGAGAATGAGACGGTTAGAGAGCATCACCAGCTCAGTGGACATGAATCTGAACAAACTCTGGGAGATGGTGAAGGACAGGGGAGCCTGGCATGCTGCAGTCTATGGGTCACAAAGAGTCAGACACAGCTTAGTGACTGAACAACAACAACATAATCATAAGACAGCAAGATACATTAAAATGGCTGCTAAGAAGCAGGCAAGGTCAGAGCGAAGGAAACATGTGGGCAAGTAGCTAGAGGTAATCCTAGAACAGAAGTCAGGAGCAAGATTCTGAACTAATCCCCATTTGCAAAATAGCTTGAAACCTTAGAAGCCACATGATCAGTGGCTGATTTTAGGAGTGGTAGAGGGGCTTCCCTGGTGGCTCAGACAGTAAAGCGTCTACCTACAATGCGGGAGACCTGGGTTCAATCCCTGGGTCGGCAATTTCCCCTGGAGAAGGAAATGGCAATCCACTCCAGTACTCTTACCTGGAAAATCCCATGGACGGAGGAGCCTGGTAGGCTACAGTCCATGCAGTCCCAAAGAGTTGGACACGACTAAGCGACTTCACTTCAGAGGGTTTTTCTACATTGAAGTCCCTGCTCCAATCACCTATCTGAGCACAGCTCAACGGAGCCATGGGTTTTAAGTGGAACAAAACACTTTGTATACCCCACCCCCAGCACCAACACACATATTAGGTAAGACCAGGGCAATGGCATCCCACTCCAGTACTTTTGCCTAGAAAATCCCATGGATGGAGAAGCCTGGTAGGCTGCAGTCCATGGGGTCGCTAGAGTCGGACATGACTGAGCAACTTCACTTTCACTTTTCACTTTCATGCATTGGAGAAGGAAACGGCAACCCACTCCAGTGTTCTTGCCTGGAGAATCCCAGGGACGGGAAGCCTGGTGGGCTTCCGTGTATGGGGTCGCACAGAGTCGGACACGACTGAAGCGACACAGCAGCAGCAGCAGCAGCAGTTTAGTCAGATAACACCATGACTGCGACCCATTCCGTTTGTTTGTGACACATTAACTTCCGTACCACCTCAGAACTTTTCTTTCTGTTGCCCTACCCCAAAGCTTTTATTGTGACTTGGGCAAAACTGAAGAAGCCCAGAAAATGGAGCAGACTGTGAGGCTAAAGAGGGAAGACTATCCAGGAGGCGGTGTTACTGGGTCCAGGCTCACTCTGCTGACCACACAGCAGGCCAATGAATCGACAGACGAGGTGTTGAGGCAAGGAATACTGACTTCACTGGGTTGGCTGGCAGACTGAGAAGATAGCAGACTCATGTCTCCAAAAAGCCATCTTATGTGGTCCAGATGCCAGATTCTTTTATAGAACAGAGAGAGCAAGGAGGCAATGGCACCCCACTCCAGTACTCTTGCCTGGAAAATCCCACGGACAGAGGAGCCTGGTGGGCTGCAGTCCATGGGGTCGCTAGGAGTCGGACACGACTGAGCGACTTCACATTCACTTTTCCCTTTCATGCATTGGAGAAAGAAACGGCAACTCACTCCAGTGTTCTTGCCTGGAGAATCCCAGGGACAGGGGAGCCTGGTGGGCTGTCATCTCTGGGGTTGCACAGAATCGGACATGACTGAAGCGACTTAGCAGCAGAGGACAAGAAGGTGAGGAAGTGAAGGAAAAAGGCTATTTATCTTGCAAAATGGGATGCTTCTGTTTCTTCTTTTCCGCAGCCAATCACAGGAGCACCGGGTCAGATTGTCTCCCGGTGAACTGAACAAAGCCACTTTGGTTTAACATTCAGTGAGAGGGGCAGGGTTCCCTGAGGCAGACCAATATGTATGATTATCATTGAAAAGCAAAGGTTCAAGGCAAAGAAACAGATCCACCAGGGAGTCACTTGGCTCCTCCCCGTTACAGCAGGAAAAGCTATCCCCACAGAGGGGTGGCTGGGCCTTGAGGCCTGCAAGCCAGCCGCTTGGGGCAGAAAAGTTTGGGAAGATACAGGAAGAGAGGGGAAAATATGCTGTCGTGAGGAATGGGACGGCAGGAGGAGATTCAAAAGAATTCTTTGGAAGTCTTTCTCCATGTGGTACTACATAACACACAGCTGCTTCAGGACACCTCTGAACACACGTGTTCCTTTTCAATGCTTTTGGAGTCAGATTGGATGTTTTGTTTTTTGTTGTTTTTGTTTTCCATGTTAAGACAATCTTGGAGGCTGGTCGCACTCACACACTTTATTTTGATTAAGCATTCATAAGTATTCTTTCCGTATCGTGAAAGCCTCGAGGGTCCAGCACCGGTAACAGTAAAAGGAAACTGCAGGGCAAACAGTGAAGGCTTGGGGAGCAATAGACCAGGGTGGGCAGTATCGGGGGAAGGAAGAGAACGGCACAGTGTGGGTTAAAGCAGACAGATTTCACCCACTTCTTCATTTGGACCAGATCCACTCTCGTTGTACAAACGATCACAAGTCCACAGGCCAAGGCCCTGGAGAAACTAGATTAGACCTGGATAGTATAAGTTATGATCAAGGGAGAATTCATTAAAGATGGAAATGTCACCACCCGATGTGGTGATCCTGACCCTATCCTCAGATGCCCGCACCAGAAGGAGGGAGGGAGAGGCGTGATGTTCCTCGAGAAGTCCTGGGGGAGCCACGGCGGGAGAGCCTGGGTGCAGCCGGCACTTTATTCGTCTTGCAGGGTGGGACAGGGAGTGGGGGTGCAGGTAGAGACCAGGTGTTCCCTCAGGCGGAAGGAGAATTTGTGCACGAGCAGCGGCCGCCGCTTTATGCTTTCTTTAGAGATCTTGGCCTTTCTGTCCCTGGAAAGGTTCCTGGAATTGCTCTCAAGTATGGAAATTGCTCTCACTGGAGCCATTTCGGAGCCTTCTTCCAGTCACGGCGCGTCTAAGCTGGCTCCCGTGACCGTTGAGAGGACTCACAGGAGGCCCGCGAGTGGCAGCCACGTGCATTGAGTGCAGAGCGCAATTGCACCCCGATCAGAACCTCCAGGCCGCAAACAAGGCTTTGAGTGTTAGCTCCCCTTTGAGAAGGAAAGAGTTATGGATGGCTCTGTACTTGATATGGTATTACTTTTCATACTCGCTTATTCCCTGAGCCATTTCCTCAAGGCCCAGCAGCCTGGGAACACTGTCAGCCAGATAATGGCCAACGACTCAATAGCTAGGACTCTGGCCTGGTCTGAGTAGCCACCTCTGAACCTAGAGAACATGAGAGGTGATTCCTAAGTTTTCTGCCCTACACAGAGCCTTCTAGACCCTGGGTGGTGGGTGGTAGAAGTACCACCTTCCCACTTCTGACATAACCAGGTGCCAGGCTGCTACCTTAAAGACCCTCATATCTAAGGTCATGTGCCCTCTGGGCCCCAAACTTTGCTTCTGGGTACCTCTCTTGTCATGCTAGTGCTGCCAAGTCCCTAGCAAGGCCCTGAAACGCCCGTGCCCCTGTCTTCAGGCAAATAGGTCCAAGCTGGACGATTCACCCATAAGCAGAAACCTTTCCTTCCAGACGACCGCCTTGGCCAATTGCCTCCTCAAACTGAAACTGAGCATTACCCTGTGGGGCTCCTGGGCACAAAAGACTTTCTGTGTCCCCCATGTCTTGATTACAGGAAATACAGTCAGTCACCTACGTATAAATGAGTTCTGTTCTCAGAGCACATTCCTAAGTCCAATTTGTTTGTAAGTCCTACAGATTTAGCCTAGGCACCCAACTAACATAATCAGCTATATGGTCTTGTACTGTAAGAGGTTTATAATATTTTTCACACAAATAATACATAAAAAACAAACACAAAAATAAACATTTTTAATCTTACAGTACAGTATCTTGAAAAGTATAGTAATATAGTGCAACAGCCACATACAGGGGTTGACATCAGTGCCAGCTACATCCCCGCTGCCTTTACACTTGCTTTGGGATATCCTGGCTTGAAACAAAGATATTGTACTACTGAACTCTACAGTACTGTACAGTAAAGTGCACAAAAGCATAACCACCTGTAGACAATACACGAACGTGACAATATTTGCCAGAGACGTGATTGGACATGTGAACGCATGTTTGCATCTTTCAAAGTTCAAAACTTGAAGGTTTGTAGGTAGAGTACTTACTGTGAGCTTCTTTTTTTTTTTTTTTTAACTTTACAATATTGTATTGGTTTTACCATGCATCAATCCGCCACAGGTGTACACGTGTTCCCCATCCTGAACCCGCCTCCCACCTCCCTCCCCGTACCATCCCTCTGGGTCGTCCCAGTGCACCAGCCCCAAGCATCCTGTATCCTGCATCGAACCTGGACTGGCGATTCGTTTCATATATGATATTATACATGTTTCAATGCCATTCTCCCAAATCATCCCACCGTCTCCCTCTCCCACCGAGTCCAAAAGACACATTCAGCCTCTGTGACCTTCCTTGAGTTCCAACGGGCAGATCTAAATAGCTGCTATTAGAGAAGGGAGAGGACCTGCAGGCAGGGGAGGAACAGTCAGGAAACAATAGTACAGCTTTAGGTCAGAGTCCTGGCTCCCCTTCAAGGGACAGATATAACAATTTGCTTAAGCTATTTTACAGGTACTGAACCCCCGCCAGGTGGGAGAAATTAACAGTATGCTGCCCACAAGCAGGTAGACTGCAGACCGGTTGGAATCAGAAGGTTGATGATGCTAACTTCCGCTAACTAATCAGAAGGATTTCCCAACTGATCACGCCCTTCTCTTTGAACCATTACTATTCAACTCCACACTACGTCCTCCAGGTCAGGACACTAAGTTTGGGGGGGCATTTGCCTCTGTAGCCCCTCTTGCCTGGCAAAGCAATAGAGAGATTCTTTTCTACTTCACCCAAAACTCTGTCTACGAGATTCAATTCAGTGTTGGGGAACAGAGGCCAGATTCTGCATCAAAACCAATGAGTGAATTCAGCGATCTGGGCGACCACCCGTGAGTGCCCCTGCCATCAGCTCTGCTTCCTCCTAGAAGACACTCCTATTTCCTGTCCAGTTGGATAGACTGCCACTCTCAGGGGCTGAGCAGCAGATTATGCTGAAGGTCTTGCATTTCCTTTCCAGATAATTCACGGGAAAGATAGCCCAGCTATTAAGCATGTGGGTTCTTGAGTCAGATCACCTGTGTACAAATCCAGCCTTTGCTACTTACTGTATTACCATACTCATTTACTCATTGGAAAAGACCCTCATGCTAGGAAAGATTGAAGGCAGGAGGAGAAGGGGATGACAGAGGAGGAAATGGATGGCATCTCTGACTCGATGGACATGAGTTTGAGTAAGTTCTGGGAGTTGGGAATGAACAGGGAAGTCTGGTGTGCTGCAGTCCATGGGGTCATAAAGAGTCGGACACGACTGAGTGACTGAGCTGATTGTGTTACCGTAGGCAAATGTTACTATCACCACTAAACCTTGCTTTCCCCATCTGCAAAGTGAGAATAGTAATAGTACATAATTCAGAGAATTCTTGCTAGAACTGAATGAGAAAATGTGTACTTCATAGTAAGTTCTCCATGTTAGTTGCTGTCATTATTTCCCACTGTTTGCTAACTCCTCAAAAAGCTCGCAGTGTGGTCACTAGACACCTTTGGAAGAAAAGAAGTGAGTATCAATTTACTAACTTCAATTCATAATAATAAAGATTCAATCAACTCTCAGAATTCACAGATTCCATATTTGTGGATTTTCCCATTCACTAAAATTTATTTGTGACCCTAGGATGAAGCACAAGCTGGAATCAAGATTGCCCGGGGAAATATCAATAACCTCAGATATGCAGATGACACCACCCTTATGGCAGAAAGTGAAGAGGAACTAAAGAGCCTCTTGATGAAAGTGAAAGAGGAGAGTGAAAAAATTGGCTTAAAGCTCAACATGCAGAAAACGAAGATCATGGCTTCTGATCCCATCACTTCATGGGAAATAGATGGGGAAACAGTGGAAACAGTGACAAACTTTATTTTTGGGGCTCCAAAATCACTGCAGATGCTGACTGCAGCTGTGAAATTAAAAGACGCTTGCTCCTTGGAAGAAAAACTATGACCAACCTAGACAGCATATTAAAAAGTAGAGACATTATTTTGCCAACAAAGGTCCATCTAGTCAAAGCTATAGTTTTTCCAGTAGTCATGTATGGATGTTAGAGTTGAACTATAAAGAAAGCTGAGCACCTAAGAATTGATGCTTTTGAACTGTGGTGTTGCAGAAGACTTTTGAGAGTCCCTTGGACTGCAAGGAGCTCCAACCAGTCCACACTAAAGGAGATCAGTCCTGAATATTCATTGGAAGCACGGATGCTAAAGCTAAAACTCCAATGCTTTGGCCTCTTGCTGTGAAGAACTGACTCGGAAAAGACCCTGATGCTGGGAAAAATTGAAGGCGGGAGGAGAAGGGGACGACAGAGGGTGAGATGGTTGGATGGCGTCACCGACACAAGGAACACAAGTCTGAGTAAACTCTGGGTGTTGGTGATGGACAGGGAGGCCTGGCGTGCTGCAGTCCATGGGATCGCAAAAGAATCAGACACGACTGAGCGACTGAAATGAACTGAACTGAAAATCAGGACTTGCAGGGCTTCTGAAATCACTCCTAGACAGTGAAAAATTGAGTTGCCAACACGCACATCTTAGCTGGGGAAGAACTAGGCAAATCTACCTTCTGGCTTCAGCAATCCTACTGTATGTAGTGTGCTTTTCAGGGTCAATTTGGTGCCTATGTTTTTCATATTTTTGTGCTTTGCATTCATGATTTCACTATTTAAAATGGTCCCCAATTGTGATGTTGAAGTGTTGTCTACTGTTCTTTAAGACAAGAAGGCTATGATATACCATAAGTGGAAAATACATATGTTACACAAGCTTCATTCAAGCATAAGTTGTAGCTCTGTTGGCTGTGAATTTAATGTTAATGAATCAAAAATATGTATCATTGTTGTTTTTCAGTTACTAAGTCATGTCCGACTCTTTGCGAACCCATGAACTGCAGCACACCAGGCTTCCCTGTCCTTCACTCTCTCCCAGTTTGCTCAAACTCATATACATTGAGTCAGTGATGCCGTCCAACCATCTCATCCTCTGTCGCCCTCTTCTCCTCTTGCCCTCAATCTTTCCCAGCATCAGGGTCTTTTAACAATATGTATTATATAAGGTATTTTTAAATAGAAACACATAAAACAAAGTATGTTGTGATCAGAGGCTCACAGAAAACACCCTATATTTTCCCTGAGAGCAATGGTTGGGTGTTCCCTAATTCAGAGTTTGCAAAGACTTTATAAAATCTAACTACTGTGAATAACAAGAATCGACTCAACGTAGAAAGAGCCCAGAGAACCCAGAAGAGGATCTATCAGCTCTGCCAGAGGAAAAGCCTTCTTAGAGGACTGATTTCTGAGCCAACTTGAACAGTGAGAGTTCCTTTGGGTCAGAAAGCTGGTGTGATGTGAGAGAGGGCTCAACAAAGACAAAGCTCTAAGCTATTATAGAAGCCCAGAAGCAATTCACCCTCCTTTTATTTAACAAATACTTACTGAGCACCTCCTGAGTGTCAGCCCGCAGGGGCGAGGGCTGGGTGGTGGGGGTGGGACCGGCAGAGGTGGGTGAGACCGCCCTGGATGCCACAGCCCGGGGCTGGAACTAACCCCAGGTCTTTTCAGTCGGGAGTGTGGAGCGACCCAAGGTGGCTGAGGACAGAAGTCTAGGGTGACGCTAAATGCTCCCTTTCAGTTGCGCAGTAGACTAAACAACCCAAGAAGCGGTGACATTTCCTTCCCTGGAAATACTGGAGGATAGTAAAGTCTCTACGTTTCTCAAAGCCAGCTTTTGTTATTTGCTTATATAACGCTATCCAGGGGCTGTCATTGTGTTTGGAATTGAGTATGTGGATTAATTTGTAATTCCCCTCCTTTGTGCATCTGTGGCCACTTCCTTCTCAAATCCACATACCAGCCATTCCTTGATGAGCTGCGCTCTTTCTTGTCTCAGGTTTTGCTGTGTTTCGCCTAGATTATGGTTCCACCTCCTTCCAAGCGTCTGCCTGTATCATTTGCTTTTTTCACTCTCTTCAACCTCTAGGTCTCAGGTGAAAAGTCACTTTCTCTGGGAAACCCACACCCATGTGCTTTCCCTATATGTCACTTTCCACCCTGTCCTGTTTTGCTTGACTTATCGTCCATCCTGGCTAAATAGACCATGAGCTCTGAGGAGGCAGGAACTGTGTATACCTGCTTGACTGTCTGTATCCCTCCTACCTGGTGCCTGGCACTTAGAAGGTGTCTGTGAGCCCAAAAGGAAGGGAATGAGCATGTTTACCCCAGGGGACTTTGGCACCCAGCTCACGATGAATCATTGGGGTTTTCCACTACACTGAAGGCTGAATGTTCCATTCTCCACTATGGGGACAGCATGCGCCTCTGAGATCCAGCTTTCCTGAAGCCCGGTACACTTCTAATGATTATCAAGTTTTACTGGAGGTGCTGAGTTTACCCTCCAGCCGGCAGGACCCTCTGTGAACTGTAAAGCAATTGATTCTTCTCCAATGCACTAAGTGCATTTAAGTGTCTATAATTACAGTTGCGTTTTCTGGAAGGACACTAATTATCTTTAATTCATGGCTTATACTGATTGCCTGGGAGCAAGAAACTAAAAAGCATATTGTATTGGTGGGGAGATATTCTGCTTCTTTGCTTCAAAGTGGGTCTTGTTGGAGCTCTTTCCACTTGCCCTGCATGAGGGGCTGGTGGGAGAGAGGAAAACAGGAGACTATTCCAGTTTAGTCTCTAAAAGTCTCATTGTCTTGACCTAGAGTCTGCTTTTGTAGGTTCAGAAACTTAATTTGTCACTGCATGCAGGGTTAGACACTCCACTGATTCATGCTAATCAGACTCATAAGAGACTAAATCATAACCAGAAAGCTGACTCTTCTCACTTGGTGGGAGGAAGATGGATTGCCGGAACTTGGGATATGGTGGTGGTAAGGCATTCCTGTCCTCATCTATCCCAGAAGGTCAAAGAATATGAGATATTCTTGAGGTATGTTTAATTCTAGCCATACCTCCTTCAAGCAGAGAAAGCATGGATTATTATTCCCACTTTTCAAAGAGACTGAGGTCCAGAGGGATTTTACCCAAATGTCAGGATTTTCTGAGTCTTTGATGTCCTTTATTACAAGTTCAAGAGGTTGGAGATCAGGATCATGAACTGTGATCCTGGTCACCAGAAATCTATATGGGTATATCACATGAGAATTTTAAAAAATTGAACACAGCATTAACTTTAGTCAGTAGAGCCCTAACTTGCTAATGTTGGTGAGGATGGTTTAGTCCACTAAGTCATGTCTGACTCTTTGTGACCCCATGGACTGTAGCTCTCCAGGCTCCTCTGTCCATGGAATTTCCCAGGCAAGAATACTGGAGTGGTTGCCAATTCCTTCTCCAGGGGCTCTTCACAACCCAGGGATGGGACCCACGTCTCCTGCATCTCCTGCATTGGCAAGTGGATTCTTTACTGACTGAGCCACCAGGGAAACCCAACTTACTAGCAGATGGGGCTCAAATTTAAACCAAGGACGTCTAAAGATTTTAGTCTCAAACATTTCCCTTTGTTGCTGTCTTAGTTCAAGCAGAACCCCCCTCTCCCCACCCCACCCTCACCCTCAGGAGACAAGAGGAACCACCTTTGGAATCCTTGTATCAGCCATTCACTGGCTGTGGCCACCCTGGGCTGCAGGAGAGGGCAGTGGCTGTTAACTTCCCAGATACTGCTGCTGCTGCTGCTAAGTCGCTTCAGTCGTGTCCGACTCTGTGCGACCCCATAGACGGCAGCCCACCAGGCTCCCCCGTCCCTGGGATTCTCCAGGCAAGAAAGCTTCCCAGATGAGGTGCCTCCTATCAGCTAAGAGTGATTCCCCTGCGAAGGGGGCAGCTAAGAGTGATTCCTCTTAGCAGCTGACACCGCAGTAGCAGGATTGGGGGTGCTGTCCTGCAGAAGAGGATCTGGGTACCCCAAGACAGCATCTGCCACAGTCTCTAATCCTGTGTCATGTTTCTTTCACCTCCAGGCATTTCATCCTGGAGGCTCTTTTTTCAGAGGCTTTTCTCTCAGTCCAGAACTTGTTTCTCTTCTTTTTGCTCAGATAAATCTTACTTCTTCTTTAAGCCTCATGGTAGGTATCACTTCCTCCAGGAAGCCTTTGCCAACCCTTCAATATTAGTCCAGACTCTGTTGTGTTTTCCCACTTATACCACGTTATGCTTCAAAGCTGACCTCCTGGTTGGCCATGCCTACCTCGACTGTAAGCTCAGGAGGCCAGGGACCGTCTCTGTCTCATGTTCTTCTCTATCCAGCATTTCAAACCATTATTCCTGGCACTCAATAAATGCCTTCATTGTACAGAATTAATAATGCTATTCTAGAGGATTTAAACTTGAAAGTCACTAGTTGAGCTAGATGTACCATAGTAGAGGCAGGTAGTGGGGAGCGATACTTACACCATCCCCCCTGTAGTCATGAACTGCAGGAGAGTTTTCAGAGCCTGAAAAAGTTGCACTTATGCTGAACAACTGCTGGTCTATTATGAATTTATAAGCACAGTGAACCTTGTAATGGCTATTTCCCCTCTTTGCTTTGGGTGCCAGGAAGCTCAGAGCCCAAAGAGTGAATTTTCTAACTCTAAATACAAGGCAGCAAATTCCCTTTTAAGGAGAACACCTTGAAAACTAGAGGGAAGTGAAGCTCCAGGGTGGGATCTGGACTTGAAGAAGCAAAGAAATGAAGAGATGGGTCAGGTGTTTGGAAGTGAGGCAGGAAGTCATTGAGGAGCGGGCTGGAAACGGGAAAAGGGAGGGGAGACAGAAGAAGGGCATGGTGAGGGGACGACTGGAGAAAGTGCGCCACTGAGAAATCCCCCGTAAGGTTGTGAGCTGAGGGACTTCCCTGGTGGTCCGGTGGTTAAGACGCCTCACTTCCAACACGGGGGGCACAGGTTTAATCCTGGACAAAGAACTAGGATCCCACATGCCCCTCCCCCTGCCCCCAAGAAAAGCAAGGATGCCACATATCTTAAGTTGCTGCAGTCCCAGCGCAGGAACCACTTCCATTGTCTTGAAGCTTTCCCTACTCATATGTTTTAGGGCCAGTGGGATTTCAGAGAAGGAGAGGATCAGAAAGAGTCTGACCAAGGGTCGTGTGTACAGAAAAGAATCAGAATATTCTTGAAGTGAGATGATTGACAAACTGCTACTCAATGCCAACAGGAGCTCAGATCCAGGGATCACCAGGGGAAATATAGGATCCTGCCCCTCCAAATTCCCTGACATATTAGAGGAAGCATGGGTTGTGTGAAGGACAGAGGTTTGAGCCAGTTTCACTTAAAAGGGACTAACTCAGGTGACACCTATATCAAAATTCTATTTTAGCAACTATTGTTCTTTAATTCAGAAATCATTAACTCTCTGCCCTCATGGCCACCTGATTCAACCTCTCATCTCACAACAGAGACAGGCACGGAAAAGGGGAATTTCTTGTCCCCTGTCACTGTCTCAGTTTCTTCACCTATAAAAGAGGAGGCTTTGACTTTTACTTTTATAAAGTTTAACTCACAAGTAAGATCATAAATTCTGCAAGGGTAAAGGTCCCATCAAATAATTGGGATTTCCATGGCATTTAATGAATAGTGGAAGATGGGAAAAGGGTCTAGAAATTGACCCTTGACAACAAAGGGAGTGATAAACTAACAGCTTACCCTCCTCCTTCTGGAACCATCTTCCACCTCTTGTTACACATGGAATGCTTGAGCTCCTCTTAAGGAGAACACCAGTCAATCGGGTGGCAGGTTGAGGATAAGTGAGTTGTTCCTGTTATTACTGATCTTTCTGAAGAGCAACCTAACTAGTGTTTACGATTCTTTAACTCCTCTTCTGTTTTAACGTTCAAGAGCTTTTCTCTGGGATGAGAGAGACAGCAACCTACCAGCAAAGAACTAGTCCTCAACACTGAGGTTGGAACCAAAGCAAAATTAACTCATAATTATATGGGAAGATTTGATATTCAACCCCAACCCTTCCCCAATTTGTCAGATGCTATCAAAATAAAAATTAAAATTTTAAGTATCATGATTTGGCCAGGAAGGAAGACTTCTTCATTTTTTAAATATTAAAAAACTGGGTTTAGAAAAAGCACAAAAACTTCTTTTTCCTTCTTTGAATAAATAGGAAATAGAAGGTAATGGTGAGTTTACCTTATAATCTAATATTTAACATTTCTTATGCTAATCTGGCCAAGAACCTCTGAATGGTTTATTAAAATTTACATTTTCTGTGTAGACTTAAAAGGGGAAAGTTTTAATGTATGTATCTATAAAAATAATTATAAGTATTTTTGTTAAAGAAAAATAGGCTGAATTCATCTTCCTGTTTCTCTAGCAACCTCATAAGTGGAGTGTACAAAAGGCAGTACTGGGGAGAAGCTTCTTGTTTTGGAAGGTTTGACTCAATTTAAATTCCTTGCTATATAAATGGGCCTTTATTGGAATGGTCTCCAACAAGAGCCAAGTGCGCCCTCTGCTGGCAATCAGAGGACTAAGGAACGCATTTCCAAGTCCAGCAATTCAGGGCAAAAGTTTTGCCTGCAAGGAGGAGAGAAAGGAGAACTCAGAAATGTTACATCACTGCTTCCACTAGAAAATAGGAACACAGCATAGTGGGATTTTTCTTTGTGATAATCTTCCTTAAAAACCTTATCCATAACTTAAAAACTTGAGCAAAGCTGATCTATAAATGGACAGATATAGCTCTAAGGAAATGGCAACCCACTCCAGTGTTCTTGCCTGGAGAGTCCCAGGGACGGGGGATCCTGGTGGCCTGGCGTCTATGGGGTCGCACAGAGTTGGACACGACTGAAGCGACTTAGCCGTAGCAGCAGCATAGCTCTAAGAAAAGCTGGGTTGTCTCATTTTGGTGGGCTCTATCAGAAAGGACAAAGGTCCTGACTTGCTGACCTGAAAATCAGAAAATCAAGAGCTTATTCTAAGGTTCCCTACGAATGCATTCCTTTCAGGTCTCCTTAGGGATATAAGTCCCCCGAGGCTAGGGGCTGTGTCACCTTCAGCATAGCATCCCCAACCTACATAAGCCTAGTGCCTGGCCCAGAACAAGGGCATAAAAAAACACCTGCCAAATGATTGAATAGCTGTGAAGAAGACTCTGGATTCAAGGTGCCTGTGCTGCTGACTTAGATACTGAGCACACGCAAGACAGGTTTCCCTAGACGTAGCTGGAACCTCTCCATGACATGGATGAGAGCTTTTGAAAAGCTCTTGTTAAAAATTAATTATTTTTGGCTGTACTGGGTCTTCATTGCTGTGCAAGGACTTTCTCTAGTTGGGGCAATTGGAGGCTCATCTTCCTTGTGGAGCTTGGGCTTCCCATCATGGTGGCTTCTCTTCTTGTAAAGCATGGGCTCAGTAGTTGGGGCACACGGGTTTAGTTGCTTCGAGGCACGTGGGATCTTCCCGGACCAGGGCTTGAACCTGTGTCCCCTGCATTGGCAAGCGGATTCTTAACCACTGGGCCACCAGGGAAGCCCCTGAAGAGCTCTTTAAAGAGCTTCCAAAGGCCACACAGCACCATGTGGCTCAGCAGCTGTCCTAGATGGTGTTAATAGTATCCAAGTCATCTAAAAGTTACGAATCACTTCACAGGTTACACTACCCCTTCACAGGAACCTTATTTGATACCAGTAGTCCTTCAGAATGGTTATCCCCCCTCTTTTACGGAAGGAGCCCCGAGCCTGACAAAAGTGACTGGGGGTTCCATGGTTTCAATTAAGTCACAGGATGAAAGTCCATACATGGCCTCCGTCCCCTAACCCAGTCCTTTCCCCACCTCCTCCTCGTCTCTGCAATATTTAATGGTCCCCTCGCATTCTCCAAGTTGGCTGAGACTAAAATTAGAGGAGGCTGTCACAACTTTTAAGCATCAGCCATATTATAGACATCTCCTCTTATTACTGGTGACAGCCAGGTGATGGGAATTACAAAGGCTGGACTAGCCGGGCCGCCAGCACCAACTGGGTGAACAACCTTGTAAGTGGCTTCCTCCTCCCTGGTCATCACCCAGGACATCACACACCAGCTGGCATCATCTTGCATCATGCAAGTTTGCTCATGGCAAGACCGTGGAACACCTCCCCAAAAAGTAGATGGAAAAACACCTGTGCTGGGTCAGCGGTCAAAGAGATTTGTATAACTAGGGACGAGAGTGAGCCCTAGTCAGTGTTTGCTAGTGACTCGGTTGGTCTGTTTGATTTCAGGGAAAGCAAACATAAGCCCAAGCAGACAAATGTTTGCTTAGATCCCAGCTTCACTAGGAGAACAAACCCTAGAGGAGTGTGATAGCAGGAGGGGTTGCTTCACACATTTGTACAGGATGTTCCTCCCGTCCGCCAAACACACCGTTACGCAGGCGGCAAGACCCAAAGCCAATGCCAGCTTTCAAAGCACCCCAGGCTCACTCAGAGCCTTTATCACTCGGAATTTTAACTGTTTACATGTCAATTCCCCCTAGTCATTCAGTTCTTTAAGAGCAGAGGCCGTGGGAGACCTCCCTGTGGGGTCCAGTGGCTAAGAATCCATGCTCCCAATGAGGGACCTGGGTGTGATCCCTGGTCAGGGAAATAGATACTGCGTGCCGCAACTAAAGAACAAAGATCCTACGTGCCACAACTGAGACCTCGTGCAGCCAAATAAATACATAGGTTAATTAACCAACTAATCAATCTAAAGAAAGAACAGGGGCCGTGACCTTCATCTCTGTATGAAAGAAAAATGCTGGCTATCAAAGATGAGTTAGAACACAACCCAGTGGCTTTCAAAATTTTTGATGACAACCTACAGAAATAAATACATTTTACACAGTGATCCAGGAGGAAATATACGTGTGTGTGTGTATATATATATATACATACATACATATAAACAGTTTCCGCAATGGCTCAGTGATAAATAATCCGCCGGCAATGCAGGAGCCAAAGGAGATGCAGGTTCGATCTCTGGGTGAGGAAAATTCCCTGGAGGAGGGCATGGCAACCCACTCCAGCATTCTTGCCTGGAGAATCCCATGAACAGATGAGCCTGGAGAACTTCAGTCCATGGGGTCGCAGAGTCAAAGGCAAATGAAGCGACTTAGCACACATGCACCGTATATATAAACACGAATTTCTGTATCTGCGGATATACATGTAGCTTTTTAAAAAACGAACACAGACAAGATCAGGCACGTTTAGGGTGGTATGGCCGTAGACTAAAAAACTAAAACACAACTTCACAAAATAAGACTATACAAAGTGCTGCTATCTGGAGTTTTGTTTTCTAGTTTATTCTGTATTATTTTTCCAAATGTTTATTGTGATGACTAATTTGATTTTATGATACACTAATGAAAATTGAAATACATTATTTTGAGACAGAGAACTGCAGTAAGAGGGACCTATAAGAAACATAAAATTCCCACAAAAGTAGGTATTGAGACTTTTACTGATGGCTGGGATGTAGTGACTTGTGGAAGACAAAAAACTTCCTAAAGAAAAACTTAAAAAGCTGGGTTCAGTTCAGTTCAGTTCATTTCAGTCGCTCAGTCGTGTCCGACTCTTTGTGACTCCATGAACTGCAGCACGCCAGGCCTCCCTGTCCATCACCAACTCCCGGAGTTCACCCAAACCCATGTCTACTGAGTCAGTGATGCCATCTAACCATCTCATTCTCTGATTAAATAAGAAAAAAATAAAGATAGCTGTTGAAAGATATCAGAGATCTGCTGAATTCTCTTGAACTAATTTGAATTAATGGTCTTCCCTAGTGGCTCAGACGGTAAAGAATCAATCTGCAATGCGGGAGACCTGGGCTCGATCCAGTTATTCGATCTACTACCCAGTATTCTTGCCTGGAGAATTCTATGGACAGAGGAGCCTGGAAGATTACCGTCCATGGGATCACAAAGAGTAGGACACAACTGAGCGACTAACACAATGGATGTTGACTTGCAGTTTGAGAACTACAGGTGTAGTTTGATTTCATCTGCCCTCCCCTGGCCCCACCCCCACCTCCATTTCCTGTCGTTCTGTATGGAATGCGTCCCCCTTGGGGAGGAGGAAGGAGTTCTGATTGGGGGATGTAGCAGGGAGGAGAGACAGAGCATGGATGGAGCAAGAAGGAAACTGTTCCGCATATTTCCGTTTCAGCCCCTTGGACTGGGTTTGAGCTCCTATAAGCAGAATGGAGTATAAGAAATTAACTAGAGAAACCTTATAAAACTTTGAGCACTAGCAAGGCTGCTTCAGGGTTTAGATCAGGAATCTGTACGCTATAACCTTTGGCCCAAATCCACCTGTCCACATGTTTTTGTAAATGAAGTCTTTTTTTTTTTTTTTTAATTTGACTGCATCGTGTCTTAGTTGCTTACAGCATGTGGGACCTTAATTTACTGACCACTGCGGGGAACTCCCCTCCCCTGAATTGCAAGGGGAATTCTTAACCACTGGACCTCCAGGGAAGTCTGTGTAAATAAAGTTTTATTGGAACACAGCCACATACATTAATTTGCTTATTGTCTCAGGCTGCTTTCCCTATAATTGCAGACTCAGAGTAGCTGTGATCAAGATCCTGTGACCTACAAAGTCAAAAATATTTACTATCTGGCCCTTTGAAGGGGACGTTTGCTGACCCTTGGCGGAGATGGAAAGAGCTTTCTACCTCTCCTGGAGGAAGCCGGTACAGCTCCGAGGCATCCAGTGCAGAACCCTGGGCATGGGCAGGGTTAGGTTTCTCAGGATAGCCGTGTCGTTCCTCCCCCGGTGTTTGCCAACTGCAGATGTGGATCAGCAGCAGCACAATCTGAGCAGGAGAGGCTGACCCGTGCCGATTCTGGGTGGGGACCGCTGCTGCAGTGCGGCCTTCGGAAATACCTGGAAGCGCTGGGGGCATCACTGTGACTACAAAGATGAGAACACGTGAGCCAACTGATGTTGGGTTGCATTTGCGTTCTCAGTGCCTGGAGTAGGGAAGGTACTTGGAGGGTGCTAAGCAAATGTTGGTTGGATATTTTCTTTTTTCCGCTGCCCTGGGTCTTCGCTGTGGTACGTGGGTTCTTCACTGTGTTGCGCAGGCTTCTCTTGCTGCAAATCACAGGTTCTGGAGCTCTGGCTCAGGAGTTGTGGTTCACGGGCTTAGTTAGTTGCCCTTGATCTGGAATCTTCCCAGATCAAGGACCAACCTGCGTCTGCTGCATTGGAAGGCAGATTCTTAACCACTGAACAGACAGGGAAGTCCTTTGCATATTTCTTGAATGAGAAAGGAATTAGTGGCTGCAGTGTAGAGACTGAGTTTTACCACAACGCCTCTGGAAGGCAATGCCAGTAAAAAGCCTGGATGCCAGCATCCCAGAACTGCAGTCATCTCTCCTACTTCGAGCTGAAGACATCTTTTCTCAGCTATGTTGGCAACTAATATCAAAGATACTAATGATTATAGCTAACAATAAATAAATATTGTGTGCTTATCAAGTGCCAAGCATTTATTCCATGTCTTTTATCTGTACCAGCTCACTTTTATTCTTTGGATAAGAAATTCTATTTTAATCTCATTTTACAGATAAAGAAACAGACACAGAGAGTTTATGTAACTTGTCCAAGGAGAAACAGCTAATAGGTAGCAGAGCCAGAATTTGAAAATGGGATGATCTTTGTAGGGAAAAAAAAAAAAATGGATGCTGAGATTATCAGAGATACTAGCTCATTCATCGAAACCAGGAAGTTTTCTTCTTTCTTTTCTGCTATCACCTAAGAATTTATTCGCTCGTTTAACAAATCTTTAGGAGTGTTCTCTGCATCTTCTCTGTTTTGTCTGTAACTGGTCTAGAGGTGGGCATGTCAGTCTGGTCAGTAAGATGTGGGAAGCCTGCTGGGGTTTCTGAAGCAGATTCCCTCCCATGAAAACCCCACTCACAGGCACAGGCAGAGGAGAAAGAGATGTGATGGGATGCTCGACCATGCTGTAAAGCCACCACTTTATCTTGCAGGTACCCACCTCTGAGGTTCTTATTTGTGAGATTAATAACCCCTTATTGTTTAAGCCATTTTTAGCCAGATGTTGTCACTGAGACAGTCTCCAGTCCATTATCCTGTTACAGTGCCTTCATCGCCCTTATCATTATCAGACAGTATCTCATTCGTTGATTAGTTTCCTTATCTTCTTGTCCCACAACTTCCTCTTCCAGAACACAAACTCCCAGAACTGAGTTCTTCCCTCCTCCATTTACTACTCTGTGCCTACAGCCTGGATCGTGTCTAGCCAAACAGTAAGGGGATCCACACACAAACCAAGAAAGAGGCTCACAGTCCAGTGGAAGAAACAGACAAGTGTTACAATAAATGTCATCTTAGGGGTAGAGTCACGGAAGACCCATCTGCTCAGGGACTTGGGCCTCACAGAGCTTTTGTGGGCAGTCTGGTCTTAGCATTTCTCCCCCCAAACTTGCATAGATCAAAATAGAAAACCTATCACTTGAAAACTGAAATGCTGGGGACTTCCCTCGTGGTCCAGCAGATAAGACTCCGTGCTCCCAGAGCAGGAGGCCTGGGTTCAATCAGGGAATGAAGGTCCCACATTCCACAGTCAAGCCCACACACGGCAACAAAGACTCAGTGAAGCGAAAATAAATGATAAGAGAAAGAAACTGCTGTTTAAAAAGAGATTGAAACTAGTTTCAATCAATTTAAATTTAAATTGATTTAAGTTTCAATCAATTTAAATTTAAATTGATTTAAGTTTCAATCAATTTAAAGGCAGGCTTATGTTTTTGTTTGCAGTTATGCAAATTGAAGCAAGGGCCATTGCTTTGCTTGGGGGAGAAAGTAACCAGATGCAGATGTTTCAGAAGCCTTGACTTTCATTCTGGGTGGAGGCAGATGGCACAAGTTTGGGAGAGCCCAGTATCCACAGATTTGGTCGTTTCTTTGGGGCCTCGCGGTGACTGGTGCTGACTCCTGGGAGCTAAGCATGTTGCCTTCTGGGAGTAGTTACGTGCAGAAAGGCTCTGCAGACCTGATCCTGCCTACATGCTTGTAGGAACACAGCCGGACTTAGCTTTCTAGATGCAGCCTGGACTGGCCTTCCGGAGGGAATCTCTGGAAGTCGTAATCAGGTTAGAATGTTTTAACGTGAATGTCCTATGCTATTGAACAATTGGAAATGTCCTGGAAGTGGACCCATTATTTACAACCAAGTAAATAAAAATGTTTGCTTGGGCTTCCCTGGTGACTCAGACGGTAAAGAATCTGCCTGCAATGCAGGAGAGTTGGGTTCAATTCCTGGGTCAGGAAGATCCCCTGGAGAAGGGAATAGCAACCCACTCCAGTTTTCTTGCCTGGAGAATCCCATGGACCGAGGAGCCTGATAGGGCTGCAAAGAACTGAGCATGACTGAATGACTAACACACACAAGTAAAAATGTACTGATGTTGGACTCCTGTGCCCTGATGTGGTTGTCAGTGCGCGTGGGGGCATGGGGGGAAGAACTTTACTTTGTGGGAAGCAGAAATGTCCTCTGTCAGTAAATCCTAGGAAGAGGGAAATCTTGGGATGAGAAATGAAGATGAGAGAAAAGGGCCTCAGACTGGGGGAGGAAGAAACTCCTTTGCTCTCTCCCTTGGGTAGGAGAAGGCAAACTTTTTCTACAAAGATCCAAATAATAGATATTTTAGGCTTTGCAGGCTATATCTGCAGCAGGTATATCACAGCAGGAAAGCAACCATAGACAGTACGTAAATGATGGCCATGGCTGCGTTCCAGTAAATTTTACAAAATGGGCAGCGGGCTGGAATTGGCTCCCGGGCTCTAATATGTCAACCTCTGTTTTAAAGCCCTGGGGTGATGGCTGTAGGACCTAGAGAGGATGAGCAAGCCATAAGGAGATATGCTAACTCCAAGTAGATGTTTGGCAAAAAGCTATGCCAACAGGCTACCTCTCAGGACCCTCTAAGCACGTGACTCTAAGACACTTGTTTCTAATAGTGGCTCTATGATGGTGCCTGTTCTTTCTCTCTCCAATTCCTAAGCTTCTCTTCCGGTAAAAGTTACAGCGTTGGCTTAGGTTTGCTAAGGGACTTAATGAAGGGCCTACCCCATACTTGGGACCAAGAGGTAAAAGTGGCAGCTGTTGCCTGACCCTGGGTGGTGGTGGCTCCAGTGGACACTAGAGAAGGACACGGTCTCCAGAGAAGGCAAGAATTGAAGGACAGGAGAAGTCTGTTCCCAGGAAAGAAGAAGGCATCAGGGAATGAAGAGTGAATAACCGCAGATATTTCTCTGTAAGCAGGTGTGGACTTAAGCCATCATAACTGGGAAGACCAAGGGAAATGAGGTCTTCTTTTGTAACCACAGGCGATGAAGACTGGGCATGCCCACTGGTCAGGCTGAGTCATCATAACATCAACACACATGGGGAACACAGAGCAGGTGGTCAACCAACGGTTGCCAGGGAGACTGACCTCTCAAGTCCTGTCCGAGGTGAACCATTGGGCCTTAGCCATTAGCCTCTATGCAGCACAATGACTGTGGCAAGGACTGAAGTCAAGTGGGCATATCAGAGGAATTGCTTTAACCGCGATCCCAAGGTATCATACAGATGTGCTCAACTTCCACCCCACCAAGAAGAAAAGCCCTTCGTTGTCAGCCATGGCGGAAGAGTAACTCTGGGAGATCACCTCAAACTGCTGGATGGTGTAGCCAGCCTCCCCGACAGCAGCCTCCACTGCCTCCGGGCCCAGACAGAGGCTGGAGACCTCTGCTCCCCGATCACGTAGTCACTGCTGTTCAGGGCATCCACGAGCACCAGGAAGGCCCCCGACTTCAGCAGGCTGCTGCGGTTCTTAAGGGCCATGTGGCAGGCAGGGAGGCGCAGGTAGGTGGCATCTAGGCACAGCGTGCTTAGCAGGCAGTCGGCCAGGGGCAGGCAGATGGCCCTCAGCAGCCAGCTCTGAGTCATGTTACACTTCAGGACCTGCTCGACTGCCCGGCTCAACTTCTCCTTCTCTGGCCCCTTGACTCTGAAACACACAAACCAACATACATGGATGACTACCCCACTCATGGGGAACCCAGATCTCTCAAGTCAGGTACGAAATGGTGATGCTATCCCAAATGTTATATTCTTAGGAGCAGATCTGTTGTAAAATCAAAGAAGACATTTTGGTGTCTGAATGTGACCATATTACCTTGTGGTGGGTTAAATCTTTTTAGGAAGTGAATAAGAATATAGAAATAATAATCAAAATACTTAGCTGCTTGCTTCTACAATAAATGAACTGTCCCCATGAAGTGGAAATTCTTCTTCCACTGCTTAGAATAATCCCTGGATCATTTTATTATTATCATCATCATCATCATCATTATTGCATTTGTCCCCTCTGCCGAACTGTAAAGGTAGTGGCTGTTTCACCCACAAATATCAGATTGTTGTTGTTTTTCAGTCACTCAGTCATGTTGGACTCTCTGAAACCCCATGGACTGTAGCACATCAGGCTTCCCTGTCCTTCACCATCTCTCAGAGCTTGCTCAAACTCACATCCATTGAGCCGGTGATGACTTCCAACTGTCTCATACTCTGTCATCCCCTTCTCTTCGTCTTCAATCTTTCCCAGCATCAGGGTCTTTTCTAATGAGTCAGCTCTTTGCATCAGGTGGCCAAAGTATTGGAGTTTCAGCTTCAGCATCAGTCCTTCCAGTGAATATTCAGGACTGATTCTTTCAGAGTTGACTGGTTTGACCTCCTTGCAGTCCAGGGGACTCTCGGGAGTCTTCTCCAACACCACAGTTCAAAAGCATCAATTCTTTGGCATTCAGCCTTCTTTATGATCCAACTCTCACATCCATACATGACTACTGGAAAAACCATAGCTTTAACTATATGGACCTTTGTTGACAAACAATGTCTCTGCTTTTTAATACACTGCCTAGGTTTCTCATAGCTTTTCTTCCAAGGAGCAAGCATCTTTTAATTTCACAGCTGCAGTCAACATCTGAAGTGATTTTGGAGCCCAGGAAAATAAAGTCTGTCACTGTTTCCATTGTTTCCCCATCTATTTGCCATCAGGTGATGGGACTGGACGCCATGATCTTAGTTTTTTGAATGTTGAGTTTTAAGCCAACTTTTTCACTCTCCTCTTTCACTTTCATCAAGAGGTTCTTTAGTTCTTCTTCACTTTCTGCCATAAGGGTGGTGTCATCTGCATATCTGAGATTATTGATATTTCTCCTTGTAATCATGATTTCAGCTTGTGCTTCATCCAGCCCAGCATTTCGCATGATGTACTCTGCATATAGGTTAAACAAGCAGGATGACAAATATACAGCCTTGACATATTCCTTTCCCAATTTGGAACCAGTCCATTGTCCATGTCCAGTTCTAACTGTTGCTTTTTGACCTGCATACAGGTTTCACAGGAGGCAGGCAAGGTGATCTGGTATTCCCGTCTCTTTAAGAATTTTCCACAATTTGTTGTGATCCACACAGTCAAAGGCTTTAGCGTTGTCAATGAAGCATAAGTAGATGTTTTTCTGGAATTCTCTTGCTTTTTCTATGATCCAATGGATGTTGGCAATTTGATCTCTGGTTCCTCTACCTTTTCTAAATCCAGCTTGAACATCTGGAAGTTCTCGGTTCATGTACTGTTGAAGCCTGGCTTGGAGAATTTTGAGCATGACTTTGCTAGCATGTGAGATGAGTGCAATTGAGTGGTAGTTTGAACATTCTTTGGCATTGCCTTTCTTTGGAACTGGAATGAAAGCTGACCTTTTCCAGTCCTGTGGCCACTGCTGAGTTTTCCAAATTTGCTGGCATATTGAGTACAGCACTTTCACAGCCTCATCTTTCAGGATTTGAAATAGCTCAACTGGAATTCCATCACCTCCACTAGCTTTGTTCATAGTGATGCTTCCTAAGGCCCACTTGACTTTGCACTCCAAGATGTCTGGCTCTGGGTGAGTGATCACACCATTGTGGTTCTCTGGGTCATGAAGATCTTTTCTGTATCGTTCCTCTGTGTATTCTTGCCACCTCTTAATTTCTTTTGCTTCTGTTGGACCATACCATTTCTGTCCTTTATTGAGCCCATTTTTGCATGAAATGTTCCCTTGGTATCTCTAATTTTCTTGAAGAGATCTCTAGTCTTTCCCATTCTGTTGTTTTCCTCTATTTCTTTGCATTGTTCACTTAGGAAGGCTTTCTTATCTCTCCTTGCTATTCTTTGGAACTCTGCATTCAGATAGGTATATCTTTCCTTTTTGCCTATGTCTTTTACTTTTCTTCTTTTCTCAGCTGTTTGTAAGGCCTTCTCAGAGAGCTATTTTGCCTTTTTGCACTTTTTTTTCTTGGGGATGGTCTTGATCATCCCCTCTTGTACAATGTTATGAACTTCCATAGTTCTTCAGGCACTCTGTCAATCAGATCTAATCCCTTGAGTCTATTTGTCACTTCCACTGTATAATTGTAAAGGATTTGATCTAGGTCATACCTGAATGGCCTAATGTTTTTCCCTACTTTCTTCAATTTAAGTCTGAATTTTGCAATAACGAATTCATGGTCTGAGCCACAGTCAGCTGCCTGTCTTGTTCTTGCTGACTGTATAGAGCATTTCTATCTTTGGCTGCAAAGAATATAATCAATTTGATTTCAGTATTGACCATCTGGTGATGTCCATGTGTAGAGTTTTCTCTTGTGTTGTTGGAAGAGGGTGTTTGCTATGACCAGTGTGTTCTCTTGGGAAAATTCTGTTAGCTTTTGCCCTGCTTCATTTTGTACTGCAAGGCCAACCTTGTCTGTTACTCCAAGTATCTCCTGGCTTCCTATTTTTGCATTCCAGGAAATACTGGATTTAAATGCTGAAACAGTATCTTTGTAGTAGCTGCTGATCCATGTGGGAGTCATCCATAACCATTTGTAGAAACTGTTGATCATACCACACAACTGTGGCCGGGGCTCTTTTAGAGAGATGAGAATGCCTGGTTTCCATTCTCAGTCTTCAAAAAATACTGCAGATAGGGAGTATGTTTCCTGATGAAGATGGTTTTCTTAGCCTTGCAAGGAATCCTTCCTTTTCTGCCAAGTCAATGGGGTTTCTTGAGAGAAAATTCATTCATGAAAGGAGAGAGTCAAGGGCAGGAGGTAGAATTGGTGCCTCAGATCCCTTTGGAATTTATTAGTGGAGGAATGAAGGAAGAAGCTAACCAATGAAAAACATTAAATAACACAGAGTGCACAAGAGATGCTGGAGAAAGGAAACCAACAGAGGAGAAAGAAGGAGCAGAAAATTAGAGGTAAGAGAAAGAAAAGAAACGCTGAGGATGTCAGGTGCCCAGAAGGCCACTGAGCCCAAACAGCAGGAGTGATGACTGGGTATCCAACTCTTTGAGGAAGTTAATCAAGAAATCACTGGGTGCAAATCCAGGCTTACACACAAAGAACACACAGTCACTGGCTCCAGGAGAAGCCGGCCACAAGGGCAACAAGACTTGATGGAGAGAATAGAAGATGGCCCAAGATAAGAGTGAGAGAGAGTCTTACAATGGTATCGTTTTGCATGAGGAAAAGTTGATTGTTTAAATAAAACTTGGAAATTTACCTCCAGTGAGAATGATTTCAGATAATAGCAATTAGTTATGGACATTGTATCTAAGTATGTAGTTAAGATCCTAATCCCAGCATGTATAATCAGTTATTTACAAGCATCCTTTAACTGTGTTATAATTTTCCATTTAAGAAGATTAAATTTTCTTAAATTTTCCACTTAAGAAGATTAATAACAAGAATATGAAAAGATGCTCAATATTGTTGACATCAGAGAAACAAATATCAAACCATTAGCTATCACTTAACACCCACTAGGATAATAAGAAAGATCAATAATAAGAAAGCTATAATAAGAAAGATCAATAATAACTAAGTGTTGGCAAGGTTATGGAGAAGCTGAAGCCTACCGTACACTGCTGGTGAGATGGTAAAATGGTTCCTTTTATATGCGACTGTTTTTACTTTGGAAAACAATGGAATTTCCAAAATAATTGTCTTAACATAAAGATTTAACATGACCCAGGAACACTACTCATAGAATTATTCCCAAGAAAAATGAAAACGTGTCTACACAAAATCTTGTCCATGAGTATTATTCAGCAGCATTATTCATAATAGTCAAAAGATGGAAACAACCCAAATGTCCATCAACTTAAGAATAGATAAATAAAATGTGGTCTGTCTACACAATGCAGTATTATTCAGTGTGCTCAGCTATGTTCAACTCTTTGCAACCTGCAACCCCATAGACAGTAGCCTGCCAGGGACCCATCAATTGTACCCTGCCGGGCTTCTCTGTCCATGAGATGTCCAAGAATGCTTGCCATTTTGTCCTCCAGGTGATCTTCCTGACCCAGGGATCGAACCTGTGCTTCTTATGTCTCCTGCATTGGTTCTGTTCAGTTCAGTTCACTCACTCAGTCATGTCTGACTCTTTGCGACCCCATGAACCGCAGCATGCCAGCCTTCCCTGTCCATCACCAACTCCCGGAGTCCACCCAAACCCATGTCCATTGAGTCGCTGATGCCACCCAACCATCTTATCCTCTATTGTCCCCTTCTCCTCCTGCCCTCAATCTTTCCCAGCATGAAGGTCTTTTCAAATGAGTCAGCTCTTCGCATCAGGTGGCCAAAGTATTGGAGTTTCAGCTTCAACATCAGTCCTACCAATGAACACCCAGGATTGATCTCCTTTAGGATGAACTGGTTGGATCTCCTTGCAGTCCAAGGGACTCTCAAAAGTCTTCTCCAACACCACAGTTCAAAACGATCAATTCTTTGGTGCTCAGCTTTCTTTAGAGTCCAACTCTCACATCCATACACGACTAATGGAAAACCATAGCCTTGACTAGATGGACCATTGTTGACAAAGTAATGTCTCTGCTTTTGAATATGCTATCTAGGTTCATAACTTTCCTTCCAAGGAGTATCTTTTAATTTCATGGCTGCAATCACCATCTTCAGTGATTTTGGAGCCCAAAAAGTAAAGTCAGCTACTGCTTCCACTGTTTCCCCATCTATTTGCCATGAAGTGATGGGACCAGATGCCATGATCTTCGTTTTCTGAATGTTGAGCTTTAAGCCAAGTTTTTCATTCTCCTCTTTCACTTTCATCAAGAGGCTTTTTAGTTCCTCTTCACTTTCTGCCATAAGGGTGGTGTCATCTGCATATCTGAGGTTATTGATATTCCTCCCGGCAATCTTGATTCCAGCTTGTGTTTCATCCAGCCCAGCCTTTCTCATGATGTACTCTGCATATAAGTTAAATAAGTAGGGTGTCAGTATACAGCCTTGACGTACTCCTTTACCTATTTGGAACCAGTCTGTTGTTCCATGCCCAGTTCTAACTGTTGCTTCCTGACCTGCATAGGTTTCTCAAGAGGCAGGTCAGGTGGTCTGGTATTCCCATCTCTTAGAATTTTCCATAGTATATCGTGAGCCACACAGTCAAACGCTTTGGCATAGTCAATAAAGCAGAAATAGATGTTTTTCTGGAACTCTTGCTTTTTCCATGATCCAGTGGATGTTGGCAATTTGATCTCTGGTTCCTCTGCCTTTTTTAAATCCAGCTTGAACATCTGGAAGTTCACGGTTCACGTACTGCTGAAGCCTGGCTTGGAGAATTTTGAGCATGACTTTGCTAGCGTGTGAGATGAGTGCAATTGTGTGGCAGTCTGAGCATTCTTTGGCATTGCCTTTCTTTGGAACTGGAATGAAAGCTGACCTTTTCCAGTCCTGTGGCCACTGCTGAGTTTTCCAAATTTGCTGGCATATTGAGTACAGCACTTTCACAGCCTCATCTTTCAGGATTTGAAATAGCTCAACTGGAATTCCATCACCTCCACTAGCTTTGTTCATAGTGATGCTTTCTGAGGCCCACTTGACTTCACGTTCCAGGATGTCTGACTCTAGGTCAGTGATCACACCATCGTGATTATCTTGGTCGTGAAGATCTTTTTTGTGTAGTTCTTCTGTGATTCCTGCCACCTCTTCTTAATATCTTCTGCTTCTGTTAGGTCCCTACCATTTCTGTCCTTTATTGAGCCCATCTTCACCTGAAATGTTCCCTTGGTATCTCTAATTTTCTTGAAGAGATCTCTAGTCTTTCCCATTCTGTTGTTTTCCTCTATTTCTTTGCATTGATCGCTGAGGAAGGCTTTCTTATCTCTTCTTGCTATTCTTTGAAACTCTGCATTCAGATGCTTATATCTTTCCTTTTCTCCTTTGCTTTTCACTTCCGTTCTTTTCACAGCTATTTGTAAGGCCTCCTCAGACAGCCATTTTACTTTTTTGCATTTCTTTTTCTTGGGATGGTCTTGATCCCTGTCTCCTGTACAATGTCATGAACATCTGTCCATAGTTCATCAGGCACTCTGTCTATCAGATATAGTCACTTAAATCTGTTTCTCACTTCCACTATATAATCATAAGGGATATGTGAACGGAGAACTTCCTAATGTTCAAGCAGGTTTTAGAAAAGGCAGAGGAACCAGAGATCAAATTGCCAACATCCACTGGATCATGGAAAAATCAAGAGAGTTCCAGAAAAACATCTATTTCTGCTTTATTGACTATGCCAAAGCCTTTGACTGTGTGGATCATGATAAACTGTGGAAAATTCTGAAAGAGATGGGAATACCAGACCACCTGACCTGCCTCTTGAGAAACCTGTATGCAGGTCAGGAAGCAACAGTTAGAACTGGACATGGAACAACAGACTGGTTCCAAATAGGAAAAGGAGTGCGTCAAGGCTATATATTGTCACCCTGCTTATTTAACTTACATGCAGAGTACATCATGAGAAACGCTGGGCTGGAAGAAACACAAGCTGGAATCAAGATTGCCGGGAGAAATGTCAATAATCTCAGATATGCAGATGACATCACCCTTATGGCAGAAAGTGAAGAGGAACTAAAAAGCCTCTTGATGAAAGTGAAAGAGGAGAGTGAAAAACTTGGCTTAAAGCTCAACATTCAGAAAACGGAGATCATGGCATCCGGTCCCATCACTTCACAGGAAATAGATGGGGAAACAGTGAAAACAGTGTCAGACTTTATTTTTTTGGGCTCCAACATCACTGCAGATGGTGACTGCAGCCATAAAATTAAAAGACGCTTACTCCTTGGAAGGAAAGTTATGACCAATCTAGATAGCATATTCAAAACCAGAGACATTACTTTGCCAACAAAGGTTCATCTAGTCAAGGCTATTTTCCTGTGGTCATGTATGGATGTGAGAGTTGGACTGTGAAGAAGGCTGAGTGCTGAAGAATTAATGCTTTTGAAGTGTGGAGTTGGAGAAGACTCTTGAGAGTCCCTTGGACTGCAAGGATATCCAACCAGTCCATTCTTAAGGAGATCAGCCCTGGGATTTCTTTGGAAGGAATGATGCTAAAGCTGAAACTCCAGTACTTGGGCCACCTCATGCGAAGAGTTGACTCATTGGAAAAGACTCTGATGCTGGGAGCGATTGGGGGCAGGAGGAGAAGGGGACAACAGAGGATGAGATGGCTGGATGGCATCACTGACTCGATGGACGTGAGTCTGAGTGAACTCCGGGAGTTGGTGATGGACAGAGAGGCCTGGCGTGCTGCGAATCGTGGGGTCGCAAATAGTCGGACACGAATGAGCGACTGAACTGAACTGAACTGAATGGTCTAGTGGTTTTCTCCACTTTCTTCAATTTCAGTCTGAATTTGGTAATAAGGAGTTCATGATCTGAGCCACAGTCAGCTCCCGGTCTTGTTTTTGCTGACTGTATAGAGCTTCTCCATCTTTGGCTGCAAAGAATATAATCAATCTAATTTTGGTATTGACCATCTGGTGATCTCCATGTGTAGAGTCTTCTCTTGTGTTGTTGGAAGAGGGTGTTTGCTATGACCAGTGTGTTCTCTTGGCAGAACTCTATTAGCCTTTGCCCTGCTTCATTCTGTACTCCAAGGCCAAATTTGTCTGTTACCCCAGGTGTTTCTTGACTTACTACTTTTGCATTCCAGTCCCCTAAAATGAAAAGGACATCTTTTTTGGGTGTTAGTTCTAGAAGGTCTTGTAGGTCTTCATAGAACTGTTCAACTTCAGCTTCTTCAGCTTCACTGGTCGCGGCATAGACTTGGATTACTGTGATATTGAATAGTTTGCCTTGGAAACCAACAGAGATCATTCTGTTGTTTTTGAGATTGTATCCAAGTACTGCATTTCAGACTCTTTTGTTGACTATGATGGCTACTCCATTTCTCCTAAGGGATTCCTGCCCACAGTAGTAGATATAATGGTCATCTGAGTTAAATTCACCCATTCCAATCCCTCTTAGTTCGCTGATTCCTAGAATGTCGACGTTCATTCTTGCCATCTCCTGTTTGACCACTTCCAATTTGCCTTGATTCATGGACCTAACATTCCAGGTTCCTATGCAATATTGCTCTTTACAGCATCGAACCTTGCTTCTATCACCAGTCCCATCCACAATTGGGCGTTGTTTTTGCTTTGGCTCCATCCCTTCATTCTTTCGGGAGTTATTTCTCCACTGATCTCCAATAGCATATTGGGCACCTACCGACCTGGGGAGTTCATCTTTCAGTATCCTATCTTTTTGCCTTTTCATACTGTTCATGGGGTTCCCAAGGCAAGAATACTGAAATGGTTTGCCATTCCTTTCTCCAGTGGACCACATTCTGTCAGACCTCTCCACCATGACCCACCCATCTTGGGTGACCCCACAGGGCATGGCTTAGTTTCATTGAGTTAGACAAGGCTGTGGTCCCTGTGATCAGATTGGCCTGTTGTCTGATTATGGTTTCAGTCTGTCTGCCCTCTGATGCCCTCTCTCAGTACCTACTGTCTTACTTGGGTTTCTCTTACCCTGGATGTGGGATCTCTCTTCACGGTTGCTCCATCAAAATGCAGCTGCTGCCCCTGACCTCGGATGTGGGGTAGCTCCTCTCGGCCGCACCTGTACACCATCGCAGCCGCCGCGCCTGCATTGGTAGGTGAATTCTTTACCACTAGCACCACCAGAGAAGCCATATATATACACTTAGAATGGAATATTATTCAGTAATAAAGAGGAATGAACAACTGACACAGGCTACAACATGGAAGAGCCTTGAAAACATAACGCTCAGTGATGAAGTCAGACACAAAAGGCCACCTGTTGTACGATTCTTTTTATATGAAATGTCTAGAAAAGGCGAATCTGTGGAGACTGAAAGCAGGCAAGGGTTTGCTAGGCACTGAGAGGACTCGGGGAAAAGGGGAGCGATTGCTGATGTGTATAGAGTTTCTTTGGGGAGTTATGAAGTGTTCCAAAATTTTGCTGAGGATCATGCAATTCTGCAAACATACTAAGAACTATTGAATTGCACACTTCACAAAGGTGAACTATAGCTTATGTGAATTTTACCTCAATAAAGCTGCTCTACTAAAAGAGAGAGTGGAGAGGACTTTCCTGGTTGTCCAATGGTTAAGAATCTACCTTTCAATGCAAAGGATGCTGGTTCGACCCCTGGTCTGGAAACTAAGATCCCACATGCCATGGGGCAACTGAGCCCACATGCTGGAACTACTGAGCCCACGTGCCTCAACTAGAGAGAAGCCCATGAGCCTTTAGGAAGAGCTTGTGAGCCACAACAAAAGATCCGACACGCCACCTCTAAGACCCAGTGCAACCAAATAAATAAATAAATAAATATTTTTAGAAAGAGAGAAGCTTAGCAAGATATTACTTGCAGGGAATTCCTACCAACCCACAAACTGAGATACACAAGGAATGATAATTACCTGCGATTGGGTCTACCAATGGGTAGAAATGGTACTAGGGTGACCAATTTACCCCAATCAATCTAAACTTATCTGCTTTTATTGAACTGAAAATCCCACGTCCTGGGAACCTGTCTCAGTCCTGGGCAAACCAGGAAGGTTTATCATTCTAAAACTAAAGAAACCAGTTACAAAGCTGCCACCCCACCTGGTAAAATGTGGATGATTTGACAGAGCATTTTAAGAATAAAAAAAAAAATTCCAAAAGTATGGAAGTCTGTGTGAAACATGGCTTTGAAGAGGTAGATTAATCTAGAATAGAAAAAATTAAAATAACCTACCTGCACCTATGGATAACTTAAGTGTATGCAAAAGGAAGTGACAACACAGTGTTCTTTTGAATGGGTCTAAAGATGATGCTGTCTATTAGAAATGATTTGGTAATTTGTATTTAAGTGATTACATCAGAGGCAGGTTGGACCTCTGGGCCCTGTTGTGTATGAAGCTATTTTAAGAACACAAGTTGCCACAAAACACTAGTACTTGCCAGTCAGATGATGATGGAAATTGTTCCCAAACTGTGAGACACTGTGAAGTCTGGAAAGCTCACAGAGAAGGTGCCAATTTGAGAGGGAAATTTGTTAGGAACACCCACTGTCGTGGATACCTGCTTGTCCTCGGATGTACTGCAAACGCTGCTGAACTCAGTTGCCAAGGCAGTCACGTAAAGATTACACCTCAGGGCTTCTCGGGGCCCGCGATTCACCTGCAGTGAAATGGACTCTCCTGAAGACGCAGGCAATTACCATTCAGCCTCACATTTAGCTCAAGGGGTGGGGAATAAACATACCCCAGGAAAACGTGAGGCAGTTCTACGGAAAGCTAACAGCCATGTGACCATTTCTCTAGTTCTAAAGATCTAGTCTTTCAAAGGAATCAATGTGCAAAGAAAAAAAAAAGCACCAATTTCCTCTGTAAGTATGCTGCCTATAAAAGCCTGAAGGAATTGGGGAGGAAGCAGGGAGGAAAGGATAAATCAGGGACTCCTGGGAAGAACACTTTGCAAGAATGTCTTTCCAGACCCCAGGTAGTTATCCTGAGATTTAGAGCAGGTTCCTCCTGCCCCGACTCTGCAAGGCAAGAGGTGAATCAGAATGCCCTGGACAAACTGTTTTCGATTCCATTTACCTCTCCAAGCCCCATCCCCAGAGATTCCAGCAGGCCCTCCTAAGGGGAAGTCATCAAGGCGTATAAAGGAAATAAAAAGCTAAATCAGCTTAGATGTCAATGTGAGACTTGTAAGAGCAAGGACTAACCACCGGGAACCCTTCAGTACAGGCCGTAGCTGCGTGACACGGCAGGAGGAAGCCTCCAGAAAGCAAAATACACACAGTCACTTCATTTATCAATATGCTTTGACCTTCTATTGTGTGCCAGGAAGAGCGCTCGGTGGAGGGGACCCAGGGTGGAAAGAATGAGAAATACATCCTTTCCTCGGGGAGATTATAGTCTGGGAGGAAGAAGTCATCCAATGATCTTCCACAAAACTGAAACAGTGTCTGTGATAAGTGCTAGGGAGCAGGGACACAAGGCAACGAGAGAAGAAGGCTGGGAGCTTGACTCGTCTGGAGCATCAGGGAGAGCTCTGCCTGGAAGGAGTCAGGTGAGCAGAGAAACAGAGGATAAATAAATAGGAATGAAAGGGGCAAAAGAGAGTAGGGATGGAGGAGGATATTCCAGTGAGGAAATAGCAAATGTAAAGGCCCTGGGGTGGGAGGAGACACAGAGATGAGACCACCAGTTACGGCTGAACGGCTGAACCTCAGCAAACAAAGCAGAGGAGAGCAGAAAGGGAGGCCAGACGGTGAGCTCCCAGGAGATACAGGAGCTGCTAGTCTGGGAATCACAAGGCATGCGCCAGACTAGACAAGGCTTCATGGACCATGTTAAAAATTTTGCTTTTTATCCTAAAAGCCATGGGGAGATGTTAAGGGATGCTAAGGAGGGGAGGGATGTGATCAGATTTACATTTTGAGGCAATCAATTTGGGACAAGAGGAGAGAAAGTGAAGTCGCTCAGTCGTGTCCGACTCTTTGCGACCCCATGGACTGTAGCCTACCAGGCTCCTCTGTCCATGGGATTTTCCAGGCAAGAGTACTGCAGTGGATTGCCATTTCCTTCTCCAGGGGATCTTCCCAACCCAGGTCTCCCTCATTGTAGACAGACACTTTACCGTCTGAGCCACCAGGGAAGTCCTAACAGGAGAGGTGGGAGGTCAATTAGGAAGACAAGGATGGTAGCACAGACCAAGAAAACAGCCTGTGCATTACAAAATATTGGGGGGAAATGTACTGGTCTGAGAGGAACTCAGGCAGTGAAGTGGACAGAGCTTGGTGCTGGTCATGAAACATGACTGATGGGAAAAGGACAGGATTGGCCTCCAGGCTTCCGGCTTCTCCAATTAATTATATCATGGAGCCATTCATAGGGCTAATACCAGAGATCAAACAGATTTGGGGTCAATCACAGCTCTATTCGGGCACACTGAGTCTGGGATATTTTGACATACATGAGTAGAAATAGTTTACCTTTGAAGGAAATGGCCAGTTGAAGGTTTTTCAACCTGTCCTATTAATTTCCCCCGAGAGAGAATGCCGTGAGAGTCCTCATTCAAGACAAAGACGTACTTATAAAAGGCAGAAGCTTGTCCTAGATATCCCGAGACAATTTTCATCAGCATCAAGATCTTGATTTTGAGAAGAACGTCAGTCTTTTGTGAGATATTAAAATACAGAGATGCTTTGGGATAGAGGCAGTGTGGGTTTCCTGGTGGCTCAGATGGTAAAGAATCTGCCTGCAATGTGGGAGACCCGGGTTTGATTGCTGGGTTTGGCAAGATCCCCTAAAGAAGGAAATTGCAACGCACTCCAGTATTCTTGCCTGGAGAACCCCATGGACAGAGGAGCCTGGTGGGCTACTGTCCATAGGGTTGCAAAGAGTTCACACAACTGAGTGACTCACACACACAGAGAGGCCACTGACTTGTTCACAGAACAAATTTGGCACAGCTGTGTCTATTTGCGGCAATAGACAAACATCTTTTCCAATAGATATGAAAATCTTTGTATGGAGAGCATTTATTTCAGAGAACCACTGCCTCTACAGTTGCTCAAGCTTTCTCCTGTCAGGTACAAGGAGGTAAGTGAAGGAGCTGCTCCCTGTGGAGGCAACTAGCAGGGGCTCCAGCCTCCAGACTGCTCCCAGCTGCCCCGAAGGCTGAGGAGGGCTGAGAGCTGGTTTCCAGAGCACACCTGGAAATCATCCCCACCCACCAGTGTGTCCTGACATACCTGCTGGGCAGTTCTGTTCTGGACAGCGGTGCTTCTCAGGCTGTAAAATGCATTCAATCCCCCTGCACATCTTGTTGAAATACAGAGTCTGATTCTGTAGGTAAACCTGAGAATCTGCATTCCCAGTAAGTTCCCAAATGATATGAAAGCTGCTAGTCTGGGGACCACAAAGCCACATGTTCCAAGCTCCAGGAACCAGAGGTTAATTAATGGTTGTTTCTAGGTTTTCTTAAGGTAAAAAGCTCATTTTCCTTGGTTCATGCTTGAGTAGTTAGTATTTGACTTTCTGACTTGATAAATGAATAGTGTAAGGCAAGAATTTGATACCAGTGTCTTACAACTTTTAGGATAATTGTAAAAATGAGTGGCATCTAAGTGTCTGAGTCACACTGTAAAGGCAGAGAAACAGGAGACAGCTCAAATTGTCTTCAGCATCAGTCAGCACAAGAAATAGCTTCAGATAAAGGAGAAATAATCTCAAGGGAAATAGGCTATGGCTTGATAGAGGGCCTTGGAGATGCAAGAAAGACGTAAGTTGAATGGGATCACTATCATTCTCAAAATGGTTGAAGCCTAGGATCTAGCAAAAGGATAAGGGTGCGAATGCAGAATTTTACTGCCAAAAATACAGTTCCTTAGTCTAACAGAGTGATTGGGAAGGGACAGTGTCTCAGGAGCAATTGTTATAAGCTGATGATTCTGGTTTGAGATAAGTAATGCTTTTAGTAGCCTGCTAGATGTTAAGGATTCATTTCTGAATGAGATGGAAAGGCTTGTGATAGCTAGGGAAATTGAGAACAAAGTTCTAAAAGCCTTCCTGACACATGATTTGGACTTTGGAAAGGTGCACTGTCTGACAATGACTAAAATTTTTTTGATAAACTTTCCCTGAAATTCTATAAGTCCTGGGAAATTCCATATTTATTTAATAATTTTGACTATCATTTAAGTCCTCATAGCTACAGTTTTCTTCTAGTTAATGTCCATTTCATTCTGTGAAATCACAGTATCAATTTAAAAAGCTTGAAATTACTTTTATTTTGAAGAACCTAACTTTAGTTTGAAGGTTCTAGCCAGTATAAGTAATGCTTTTGGTACTTAATTCTAAGAAAAGGGTTTATAGGTTTAAATGGCATACGAAAATAGTTTCTCTTGATTTCTTATTTAATGCCAAGAGAAAAACATGGAAGAATATTTAAGTATTGTTACATAATTTTACAATGTTGCCCGTGAGTATGGACAAAAAAATACCTTCAAAATATTCCTGGGCTTAGAAAATGTTATCACTTTTTACTACAACATCAGTGAACCTTGAAAATACTACAGCATTGAAAGAAGCCAGACATAAAAGGCCACATAGTTAATGAGTCCATTTCCAGAATAGGCAAATTCAAAGAGACAGAAAGTAGATTAGGGATTGTCTAGAGTGGGAGAAGGCAATGGCACCCCACTCCAGAACTCTAGCCTGGAAAATCCCATGGACAGAGGAGCCTGGTAGGCTGCAGTCCATGGGGTCACGAAGAGTCAGACACGACTGAGCGACTTCACTTTCACTTTTCCCTTTCATGCATTGGAGGAGGAAATGGCAACCCACTCCAGTGTTCTTGCCTGGAGAATTCCAGGGACGGGAGAGCCTGGTGGGCTGCCGTCTATGGAGTTGCACAGAGTCGGACACGACTGAAGTGACTTAGCAGAGTTAAGAAGGGGGTTTAGGATTTCTTTCAGGGGTATTGAAAATGTTCTAAGATTATGGTAATGACTGCACAGCTCTTTAAATATCCTAAAACCCACCAAACTATACACTTTTAAATAAATGACCTGTGTGATATATACATGCATTACGTCTCAATAAAGCTGTTATATACACGAAAAAAAAAGAAAACATGTCACTTTTCTGTTCCTGAAAAAGGTCCAAAAACCTGTTCAGTTGACTAAGAGATGAGTCAGAATTTTAAAAGTCAACAGCTAAAAAAAGCATATATAATGAGCATAAAATACATTCACATAATTGCGAATATGATTCCAGGCTGAGAGCATATGATCTTGAAAGAAAATATAAAAATAATACTTTCAATGACAACATTTGGATTTAAAATCTTAAGAGTTTAACAATAAACACCAGGAAGGAAGATGCCAGAAGGGCTTGAGGGTGTCAGAAAGTATTAAATTCCTCATAATATGAGAAAGAAAAGAATTGCTTATTCTACCTGATGTTGATAAGCTGAGCAAATTTATCTCCAACAGAAATGCACTATAAAAAACACTAAAGGACGTTCTCCAGGTGAAGGGAGATGATGGCAGATAGAAGCCTAGATCTTCAGAAATAAGTGAAGGATGCTAGACAGGACAGATCTGTGGATAAACATAGGAGACTTTATATTTGTTGAAATTACTGCTGACTGATGTGAATAGACTTAAAACTACTAACCTGTACACTTAAAAAGTTAAGGTGATACATTTTATGATATGCATTTTTTAACTATAATGAAAAATAAAACAATAAAAACAAACTAAAGCACCGCTGATTGCTTACAGCAAAAGTAGTAACAATACGTGTGTGTGCATGCTTGCTCAGTCATATCCGACTGCCACCCCGTGGACTGTAGCACGCCAAGCTCCTCTGTTCATGGAATTTTCCAGGCAAGATTACTGGAGCGGGTTGCCATTTCCTTTTCCAAGGGATCTTCCTGACCCAGGGATCGAACCCAAGTCTCTTGTATTGGTAGGCAGAATCTTTACCACTGCATCACCTGGGAAACCCCAATAACAATATATTATAGTGTTATAGTATATACAGAATAAGCATACAACAGCAATTGTATGAGGGGCAGGAGAGTGGGTTAAAGGAGTTAGACTGTTGGAATATCTTACGTTGCTCATGAGATGTTACAAATATATTATTTAATTTCTAGAAAAATCACCCATGTGTAAACATACACACAAAACATACACACAAAAGAAGTCAATAGGGGAGATAAAAGTCCATGAAGGAGATAAAAAAGAACTATAAAAATATGTATTTAATACTAGATGGAAAAACAAATATGATTTCATTCACCAACAAGAAGCAGAAAGAAAGGCACAAATGAACACCAAACAGATGGGACAAATAGAAAATATATACCAAGATGGTATATTTAGACTCAACCGTACATTATCAGTAACTACATTAAGTGTAAATTGACTACACAATTCAGTTAAAAGGCAGAAATTGTCAGGTTGGATTGAAAAGCAAGACCTATTACATGCTAATTGAAAAAAAAAAGTTACTTTAAATATAAAAACATAGGTTGAAAACAAAAGGGTAGAAAAAGATTTATCTTGTTTATTATTTATCTATTGGTACATAATAAATTACCCCCAAACTCAGCAGTCTAAAATGACAAACATTTATCTCGAAGTTTCTACAGGTCAGATATCTGGGTACAGATTCGCTGAGTGTCTCTGGTGGAAAGTCCCTCATGAGACTGCAATGCTGGCCACTCTCGGAGTTGTCCAGTCTTGTCTGAAGGCCCATCTGGGGGTAAATTTGGTTCCAAGCTGACTTCTCAGGACAAGCGAGTGAGTATAAGAGAGAGTGCCCAATGGTCTCTTTGTGAACTAATCTCAGAATTGATGTCCCGTCAGTCTGCTGCACTGGATTTGTTAGACTCAGTCACTAAATCTAGTGGACACTCAAGGAGAGAGAACTAAACAACAGCATGAATGCTTGGAGTGAGGATTAGTGGGGACCATCTTAGAAGGTCCCTACCACCTTTTGCCAACTTCAAGAATAAGAAGGCTGGTGCGGCCGTATTAATATCAAAGTAGACTTCAAGACAAAGTGTATGACTGGAGGTAAAAGGAGACATTTCTTAATGATAAAATGGTCAATTCCTCAAAAAGACATAACAATCCTAAAAATGTATGCCACTAGTAACAAAGCATCAAAATGCATGAAGCAAATGTTGACAGAACCATGAGGGGCAAGAGATGGATCCACAATCATAGTTTGAGATTTTCACACCTCTCCCTCCCAGTAATTATAGAACAAGTGAACAAAAACTCATGTAGAATGTTTGAACAGTTTTATCGATCTACCTGATTGAATCAACATCTATGGAAACTACACCAACAACTGGACAATATGCAGTCTATTCAATGTAGAAAGCACGTAGAATGTTCACCAAATAGACCATATGCTGGGCCACAAAATAAGTCTCTGATTTCAATGAAATTTAATTATAAATCATAACAAAATCTAGGGAAAATCCCAACAATCTTGGAAATTAAGCCCCCCCCCCCCAAATTACAAGTAATTTATAGTCAAAGAAGAAATCACAAAGAAAATTATAAAATATGCTGAATTGGATAATAAAAATATGACATATCAAATACCATGGGATGAAGCTAAAACAATGCTGAAGAGTGAAGTTATATCATCTAAGCTTCCACCTTAAGAAGCTGAAAAGAGAAGAGAATATTAACACTAAGTGAAGATGTCCCTCAGGGCCCAGTGGTTAAGACTCCACCTTCCAATGAGGTGGTTGAGGGTTTGAGCCCTGACTGAGGAACTAAGATCCCACATTTGCCAAAATAATCTTGAAAAAGAACAAAGTTGGAATATGCATACTATCTGATTTCCGTACTATCTGATATCTATCTGATTTCAGACTTAGTATCCCTGATAAATGGAATAAAAGTCTAGCTTAAACCCAGTGGAATTTTAGAGACTCTGCATGACACCAAAAAGGTTAATTGGGAACAAAATGTAAAACTCCTGTGTGTGCTAAGTCACTTCAGTCATGTCCGACTCTTTGGGATTCTATGGACTGTAGCCCACCAGGCTCCTCTGTCCATGGGATTCTCCAGGCAAGAATACTGACTGGGTTGCCATGCTCTCCTCTGGGACGTCTTTGCTTCATGCTCCTGTGGCTCCCAGGCTCTAGGGCACAGGCTCAAGAGTTGTGGTGCAGGAGCTTAGTTGATCTGTGGATGTGGGATTTTCCTGGATCAGGCGTCAAACCTCTATCCTCTGCATTGGCCGGCAGATTCCTTACCACTGAGCAATCAGGGAAGCCCAACTTCTGAGACTCTTATGCCTCAGTTTTGCTGTGTAAAATGGGCATGCTGCTGCTGCTGCTGCTAAGTCGCTTCAGTCGTGTCCAACTCTGTGCGACCCCATTGATGGCAGCCCACCAGGCTCCCCCATCCCTGGGATTCTCCAGGCAAGAACACTGGAGTGGCTTGCCATTTCCTTCTCCAATGCATGAAAGTGAAAAGTGAAAGCAAAGTCGCTCAGTCGTGTGCGACTCTAGCGACCCCATGGATGGCAGCCTACCAGGTTCCTCCATCCATGGGATTCTCCGGGCAAAAGTACTGGAGTGGGGTGTCATTGCCTTCTCTGAAAATGGGCATAGTAGGGAAAGAAAAAGCTCTCCTCTATCCCCTTAGTGTCTCTGTCTGGACCTAAGAATTAAATGGACATAAGACAGATTAACAGGAAAAAATACATACATTTAATTAATTTTTTTTTTTTTAATGTATACAAGGGTTTCTTCACAACAGAAGGAAGTCCTGAAGATGTGACCAGAGGAGGAAGCTTTTAGACCTTTTAGATGAAGAAATAATAAAATTGTGAAGAATTGTGAAAACAAAGGGATTTGGGGTGGGGATACTAAATGGTAAGGAAGTAACTAGGAAGATCAGGATTGGTTCAACAAGGTTTGTTTGTACAAATTTCTCAGCCCCAAATTCCCTGTCTCCAGTGGTTGGAATGTCTTCTTTCCTCCTGGGACAGGGAGGGTATCTTTCATATGAGATTTTTATCTCCTGTTTTCAGGAAGAAAAATAAGAGTCAGAGTATCCCTGTACCTGCTGTTTCTTAAGTGCCTTTAATTCACAATAATGAATATGCCAAAGTGGCATATTATAAGGGTGATATATTTTGGTTTACTTTGATAGTATCTGTTCTATTCAAAGTTCTCTGTTCAAGGTATTGAGAAATTTGAATCGTAGCTTCCCTTACATGGAATCCTTACCTTGGGAAATGCACACTACTCTCACTGATGGATCATTTTACCAGGGAACTTTAAAAATAGTGCTTATATGTGGCCTTGATACTGTTGTACTCCTTTTCTCTTCACCTCATAATTCATTTTTCCCACCCTTTTCAGAAGCCATCAAGATTGATAGTCAGAATAAGATATCATTATAGATAGGCTTCCCTGGTAACTCAGATGGTAAAGAATCTGCCTGCAATGCAGGAGACCAGGGTTCGATCCCTGGGTTAGGAAGATCCACTGGAGAAGAGAACGGCAGCCCACTCCAGTATTCTTGCCTGGTGAATTCCATGGGCAGAGGAGCCTGGTGGGCTGCAGTCTATGGAGTTGCAAAGAGTCAGGCATGATGAGCAACTAACACACACATAGGAGTACAGACTGAGGGCAAAAGGAAAAGAGGGTGGCAGAGAATGAGATGGTTAGGTAGCAATGGACATAAATTTGAGCACACTCTGGGCGAGAGTGGAGGACAGAGGAGCCTGGTGGGCTACGGTCCATTAGGTCACAAAGAGCCAGACACAGCTGAGCAACTCAACAACAACGGAGATAAAAATCTGCTTCCTCACAATGGCCCTTGACCCCCTCTTACGTGGCAAAGGACAATTATGTTTGTCGAATCCAGCTCTTACATCACATAATGCAGAAGGGTGGGCTAAAGCTGTGAAGCAATGAATAACAGGTACAGATATCAATACACACAAACAATAATAGGTAATATTTATGAAATACTTATATTGTGCAGCTACTGTTCCATGTACTTTACAAATATTGACTCATTTAATCCGTGTAATGATTCTATGAAGAACGATATTTAGAAGTCCAGTGACTCCCAAGCAAGATATGTAAAAGCCACCTATCACTAGACACTTTATTGCTAAAACTACCAAACACCAAAGACTATGAGACGATGCTGAAAACATCCAGAGAAAAACCACAGATTATCTCCAAAGAGTGATAGTTACCCTGAGAACTGACATCGCAGGGCACAAAAGGAAGGCTGAAGATGAAACAGTACTGTCAATGGGGCTGGAAAGAGTCCCTGTCAGATTAGAATCTTTAACAAGAAGTCTTTCAAGAATTCAAACAAAATAAAAACATTTTCAGACAAAAAAGGAAGTTTGCCACTATATGGTCCTATCAAATGGACATCCTAAATAATGTCTTTCAGAGAGAAGGAATGTGAACCCAGAGGGAAGGTCTGAGATGCAAGAAAGAATGAAGAATGATAATTTGTGGGTAATTCTAACAAACATATAAAAAAACAATGTCATTTGTGGTTATAAATAAGCAATGAAAAAGAGAACCTCACGACAGATGCTACATACCTTTCAAAGATAATAACTAGATATCATATTTGCCTAAGTAAATATACACTTAAGTAAGTATACAACACATATAAAACTTGAATGGACTTATAACCAACAGTGAACTTAAAAATTTTTCCCACACAAGACCTTCAGGGCAGATGGCTTCACAAATGAGTTCTACCATATATTCAAGGAACATTGTAATCTCACACAAACTCAGAGAACAGAAAAAGAACAAAACACTCCTCGAGTAATTTGATAACTTTAGCAAAACCATGATACCAAGGTTATTTATGAGAAAAAGGACAAGCTAAAATCACTCATGAATGTAAGTACAAAAATCCTACACAATTATTGTCTGGCCAATCAAACAACAAATACTTAGAGAATGCATATTATGTTCCAGACACTGGTTTAAGCATTTTGAACATATTACTAAACTTTACAATAGTTCTGTGAGTCAGGTACTATTATTATCCCCATTTCACATATGAAGAGATTAGAGACAAGTTAAATAACTTGCCAGGGTCACTCCAGATAATGGTGCAGCCAGGTTTCAAACCGAAGCCTGAAACGTGCATTCTTTTAGGAGTTATACTGTAAACCAGGTGGGCTTGCCCCCAAAGTCAATTTAACATTCAAAAAATAAATTTATGTAGATAGTTATATTTACACATCAAAGGGAAATATAACTTCCGATCCAGTCAATAGCGAGGGAAAAAAGCTTAAATTCAACATCCATTCACAATAAAAACAGCTCTTGGCAAACCGGGAATAAAATGCAACTCCCTTAATGTGATAAGGATTATCTACAAAAACTTCAACAAACATCATACTTAATCATGACGATTTAGAATCTTCCCCTTTGACTTGAGAACAGACACAAGATTGCTAACAATTATCAATTTTATTCAAGATTCTACTAGGGGATCTTAGCACAGTAGGTAAGAAAAATGTGTACAAGGATTAGAAATAAGATAAGCAGATGATGATATATATAGAAAGTGAAAAATAATCTATGAATAAATTACTAGGATTAGAGTTTAGCAAAATTTCTTGATACCAAGTCAATGTAAAAATATTAAATATTTCTAACCAGCAGCAGTGATAAAATGAAATTTAAAACAGACTTCATTCACAATGGCATTAAAAAAATGTGAAGTACTGAGGAATAAATCCAACAAAACATGTACAAGATATTAATGGAGAAAATTATAAAATTTTATTGAGAGACATAAAAGAAGACCTAAATAAATGGAGAAATATACCAGTTCATGGATTGGAGGACTCAAAATTGTAAAGATGTCATTTCTCTCCAAATTGATTTATAGACTCGGTAAAATCGCAATTAAGATCCCAATAGGTTTTTGCCGGAACCTGACAAGCCAGCTCTAAAATTTATATGACGGCACCAAGGGCCAAGAGTGGCTACTCTTGAAGAAGAAGAATAAAGTGGGAGGACTTGCTCAACCAGATGTAATACTTACTCTAAAGCTGTAGTAATTAAGACGGCGTGGTTTGGGATGAGGATTGACAAACAGACCAATGAAACAGAATAGAGAACCCATAAAGGGATCTATGCTCCTATGAACATTTGATGAACGGCAGAGGTGACATCCCAGGTCAATAGCAAAAAGATAGACTTTTCAGTAAATAATGCTGACATAAATGAGTATCCATAGGTGAGAAAATGGAATTAGGACCTCTCTTGACAATCTAATACAGAGAAATTAACTCAGGTGGATTAAAAACTATATATAAAGAATATACATGGGCTTCCCTGGTGGCTCAGTGGTAAAGAATCCACCTGCCAATGCAGGAGACACAGGTTCGATCCCTGGGTTGGGAAGATCCCCTGGCAAAGGAAATGGCAACTCACTCCAGTATTCCTGCTTGGGAAATCCAATGGGCAGAGGAGCCTGCTCAGCTACAGTCTGGGGGATCACAAAAGAGTCAGACAGGACTTAGCAACTAAACAACAAAACGTGTATAGCTACAGCTACAGGTATCAACAACGATGTTTCTTCAAATGCTACAGAGTGAAAGATGCAAGTCATAAAAAAAGACTGATTTTTTTTATCAGACTTATACAAAGTTCAAAACAGGCTAGAGTAAACAATATCATTTAGTGATGCCTAAAAGCATGAAAAACAGTGAAATGATTGCTTTAGATATCAGGATAGAAGTTCCTTCAGGAGGGAAAGGAAGGGACTGTGCTGAGGTGAAGGAAGATTCTTCAGTCTTCTACTTCTTGACTCATGGGTGATCCCATGGTGTTTATTTTATATGAGTCTTTACACTTTAAATGTTTTGTGAACATTTTTCTACATATACTGTATCTCACAATTAAAAAAAAAAATCCCGCACATCTAGATGCAGAGCCACTTTTAAAACAAACACAGATTGAGAGACCAAGGGTACTTGATCATGTAGGTTTTCCCAAGTTTCCTCTGTAAAGTAGGTCCTCAGCGACAGTTTTATCCAGTGGGGTTAAATCACTCAAGGGCACTAAAGGATAAAGGACTATCTCAACAAAAATAGGGCAAGGATGGCGGGGAACATTACAGAAGCTGCCATTCAAGTTTCCTTCCAAGCTTCTCTTTCCAATTCTGGAAGAAGTCCTTCTGTGCTTCAGACATCAAGGCTTACTTTAGATCAGCGGCCCGATATGCTCCAGAGACGATCAGACCCCAGTCAGCAGTGATCTCTCCTATTATACTCCGTGGCTTCTGCTGATATCCAAGAAAGCAATGGTTGCCCAGGCATGCTGCAGCAATTAGGAGCCTGCTCCCACTGCCTCTGCCAGCTGTAGCGGTGTGTGTCAGGGGTGGGGGAATGGGGGTGGCTCGTTAATATGGCAGAGAAGTGGGTCTACTGAGCCTCTTTCTGGATTCTTTGCTCAAACCAAACCTGAGGCCAGGTGTGAGCCCCCAGATCAGGGTCCCAGCAGAGCCAAATGAAGCAACTCCTGCAGTCAGAGGAACCAGAAATCTGGGGGCCTTTCAAGCTCTTGGTAATTAACAAGAAATAAACAAAATTATAAGCAAAATGATAACTCATCAAATTTGATGTTGTCCCACAGGGCTTGCTTGAGAGTTTAATGAATGCATATGGTGAGTCCAGGGATGATTAATCTGAGCCTTAATTGCAGGGGAGTGGGGAGGTTTTTCTTAAAGTCCACAACCTCTCAGCTTCCCTCTTTGATTGAGAGTCCTGCCTACCTGTCGGGAAGAAAGGACAGCTGTCCACTCAGACCACGAGAAGGGCAGTGTGAGCGCAGAGAACTACCTCTTGTTCCCTGTGCCTCTAACAATGCGTTCTCCCATAGGGCCTTGAGTTGAAAACCCACAGCCGCACTAACACTGGCTTGGCCAGAAACTGCTTATCTAGTTATCTCTCTGGTTATCTATACTCATGAATCTCCATGCTTTAACCTGGCCACTGAACCCATTGCCCAGGCTGCAGAAAGGTTTTAGAAGGGTATCAAGGACAAGAAGGAGAGGAAGACGTGAGTGGTGAGCTGCTTGGCCACAGGAAGAAGGGTGAGGGGAGACGAAAGATATTGGTGGGGTGGGGGAGGGCTGCTCAGGAAAGCATAAAGTGCTTGAGCCTCAGCCTCAGTCAATGTCATCATCCAGCCAAAAGGTGTCCAGCCCCTGCCCAACCCCATTGCACGCGAGGTGTTTGAACTTCAGGGAGATGGCTTTCTGGGCTTCTTGGCTGTGGCAGGGGGGCCTGCTAGCTGGAGATCAGAGTGTGCTCAGCAGAGGTCATGCTAATCAAAGTGCAGTGAGGCCAGAGATCAGGGTGCTGCTTCCATAACATCCATCTGGCAAAGGCTGACACCTTTAGTGGGTTCTGTGTTCTTTGGATTATTTTGCTTTGCTTCCTTTCCTCCTTGGATATGTCCCTACTTGCAATACTTATGTGTGTGCATGCTCAGTCGCTTCAGATCAGATCAGATCAGTCGCTCTTTGCGACCCCATGAATCGCAGCACACCAGGCCTCCCTGTCCATCACCAACTCCCGGAGTTCACTCAGACTCACGTCTATCGAGTCAGTGATGCCATCCAGCCATCTAATTCTCTGTCGTCCCCTTCTCCTCCTGCCCCCAATCCCTCCCAGCATCAGGGTCTTTTCCAATGAGTCAACTCTTCGCATGAGGTGGCCAAACCATGTCCAATTCTTTGTGATCCTATGGACCGAAGCCTGCCAGGCTCCTCTGTCCATGGGATTCTCCAGGCAAGAATACTGGAGTGGGTTGTCATGCCCTCTTGCAGGGGATCTTCCCAACCCAGGGATTGAACCTGCATCTTCTGTGTTGCAGACCTGTCTGGTTTCTTTACCTTTGAGCCAGTGGGGAAGCACTTATAATACTTTCTAAGATCTAACTAAGCTATCTGCTCTTTTCCACTGATTTTTTTCCCCTTGTTTCCTACTTATTACTGTAATGTTACAGTATATTTAGGACACTCGTCCTGTCACTAATAATGCTATACAAATACAAGCAAGATGTATTTCATTCTTTTCTCCCTCTGCTTATTACATATGTAAAAAACAAATCATTTTATGTTCTGAGTAAAAGCTCTTTGGACTATGATTGGATTTAGTAATTCTGTTTCTCTTTGTTTAGTTTTGGAAAACGCATGAGGTCAGGAGACTAAAAGAGAATGCTTGTGAAATTGGAAAAAGCACAGCAAAGTTTGAATGTGGGCTTTTTTAAAAAATGGAAGAAATCTGCAATAACTTCATGAAAATCAGACTCCATAAAGGAAGCCAAGTCTCAGGGGAAAAAAAAAAGCTGTGATTGTCAGTCTTCAGTCTCTTGTTAGAAAGCTTTTGAAAGGAAGAATCTGTGTGGTACAAGTGGATTCACCCATTCAATTCTATTTTCTTTTCTCCCTCCTGTTTTCCAACTATTCCCAAGTGTTTATTGTATATTTTTATGTGCATTTTTGTAAAATATGTACTGTTGCTCCATTATTGTTGTTGTTTAGTCACCAAGTTATGTTCAACTCTGCACAACTCCACGGACTGTACCCCACCAGGTTCCTGTCCATGGGATTCTCTGGGCAAGAATACTGGAGTGGGTTGACCTTCTCCAGGGGATCTTCCCAACCCAGAGATCAAACCCGTGTGTCCACCATTGGCAGGCGGGTTCTTTACCACTGAGCCACCAGGGACTGTATCCATGGTTTTTGAAATACTGATTTATGGCTGTGTTAGGTCTGTTGTCGGAGAAGGCAATGGCCACCCACACCAGTACTCTTGCCTGGAAAATCCCACGGATGGAGGAGCCTGGTGGGCTGCAGTCCATGGGGTCCCTAAGAGTCGGACACGACTGAGCGACTTCACTTCACTTCTCACTTTCATGCATTGGAGAAGGAAATGGCAACCTACTCCAGTGTTCTTGCCTGGAGAATCCCAGGGACGGGGGAGCCTGGTGGGCTACCGTCTATGGGGTCCCACAGAGTTGGACACGACTGAAGCGACTTAGCAGCAGCAGCAGTAGCAGGTCTGTTGTGGAGCGTGGGATCTTCGTCCCACATGGTCTTCACCATGGCCTGCAGGATCTTCTGTGTCGGCTCTCGGGCTCAGTAGCTGCAGCGCCCAGGCTTAGTTGCCTGGCGGCATATGGAATCTTAGTTCCTCAACCGGGGATCGAACCTGAGTCCGTTGCATGGAAGGTGGATTCATAACCACTGGATCACTGGGGAAGTCTCTGCATATATTTTCATTTACGCCATTTCCACTCTGCTTTGAAGGCCCATTCCCATTGCTGCGTGCACATGTGGCCTGTTACTTCTGACCATGGCTCTCTCCCTGACTTGCTTCCCCTTATTTGTTATCTACTCCCCCAGTAATGGACACCCAAGTTGCCGCTAACTCCCAGCACAACATTCTGTAGATATCTAGGTCTCTCTATGGACCCATGTGAGCCTTTTCACGGGGTATATTCCCAGGAGTAGAAATGCTGAGTCATAAGGTAGCCACATATTTAATTTTACTAAGAATCACCAGATTGCCTCCAGCAAGGCTGCACCATCTACATTTCCACCAGCAGTGCATGGCTTTTGCTGTGCTACCAGACTCACATGCATGCCTCCAAACCCTACAGCACTTCTTGGAACGATTGATCTACTGTACCAGTTTTTGCCAGTCTCGTGAGAATAAGTGAAGAGGCGTATATAAATATATATATATTTTTTGCCTTTCTCCGGTGAGCTTGAGTACATCTAAACATGTGTATGAGTAAGTAAGCTAAGCAACATAACCAACCCCAGATCTCAATGGCTTAACAAAACCATTGACAAAAATGGTTTATTAACAAAAATGCTTATTTTTTGTTCACATCACAGTGCAGTGTAGCCAGGGCCAGGGGCAGAGTACTACTCCAGGTGGTCAGGCTTCTATTGCATAGCTCTGTCATCTCCTAGGGCCTCAGGGTCCTCTGCTGGATTCTCCACATACAGCCAACGGGGGCCGGAAGAGAGAGCCCTCAGGGAACGGCACACACGGTGTGCTGTGCCACACACAGACGTGGTCACATTCCTCGGGCCAGAATTCGGCCACAGGAAACGGCCTGGGAAATGCAATGCCCTGTGTGCCAAAGAAGAGAAGACGTGGAAACTGGTGAAGAATTAGACAATCTCTGCCATAAGATGTTTATTACTTTGGGGCTTTCCTCTTCTGTAAATTCTCTGATCACGTCCCTGTCCTTTTTCCCCTTGGACTTCTTCTTGTCATTGTTGTTCATCTGTATATTCTGGAAGGTATCCGTTTCTGGTTGGTTTTACCATTGCAAATATTTCTTCCAATCTGTCTGCCTGATCACCTTGGCTATTGGGGTCTTTCACCACTCAGGAATCTAATTTTTATATAACCTAGTTAACCAATTTTTAGCCTTACAGTTTTCATTTTTGCAAGTGTGTTTGCTATTTATTTACTCCATATCTGGATTCCTCTCTTTTTTAAAAAAATGTTGTTTAGTTTTGGATGTACTGGATCTTCACTGCTGTGCAGGTTTTCCTCTAGTTGCAGGGAGCAGGGGGTGGGGTGTGGGTGGCTCCTCTTGTTGCAGGAAGCGTGGGCTCTAGGGTGTGAGGGCTTCTGTAGTTTTAGCACATGGGCTCAGTAGTTGCGGCTCCCGAGCTCTAGAGCACAGGCTCAGTGGCTGTGGCGCGTGAGCTTAGCTGCTCTGCGGCATGTGGGATCTTCCCAGACCAGGGATCAAACCTGTGGCTCCTGCGCTGTCAAGCAGAATCTTTACCACCGAGCCACTTGGGAAGCCCAGGTTCCTCTTGAAAGCACCATGTCACTACCTCCTTTGTCAGTTTTCCCCTCCGTCCCCAATTTGCAGAAGCATCACCTATTAAGAACAGGGACATGGAAGGTCCCCCAGGGAAAGGCTCACCCAGAGGCTAATTTCCCAGCCTTCTCATCTCTTTCCAGCATCCAGTTTTCCCTAATCCTGTAGGCTCTGGCCTGGAAAAACTTGGTTCCCCAAAGCGCCTATGGAAATGTACAAAACAGTTCATTCAGGAAGCCGTTTTGACTGGCACAAGAGGTAGGTGAGAGCCAGGTCTGGAGCCTGAGCCTGTTAAGATGCTTGCAGTGTTTAAAGGGTGCGAAGTTGGAACGTTCTCAGACACACCAGAACTTCTTTTAACCTCGCTCCCATGTCATTTCTTTTTTTTTTTTTTTCCTTTAATATTGTATTTATTTGTTTATTTTTGTCTGCACTGGGTCTTCTTTGCTGAGTGCGGGCTTTCTCTAGCTGCGGCGAGTGGGGCTACTTTCTTGCTGTGGCACTGACTCTATAGTTGTGGCTCACGGGCTTAGTTGCTCCGAGACATGTGGCTTGCCCCAGAACCAGGGATGGATCCCGTGTCGTGTCCGCCACACTGGGAGACCGACGGTCAACCGCCGAGCCACCAGGGAAGTCTCCCATGTTGTTTCTTGACTTCGGTCTCCTGCTCACCCTTTTCCCTTGCCTGAAAAGCCCTCTCTACCTTTGCTTGGTTAAACCTTCTTATCCTAAACCTGGGCATTACTTCCAGGAAGCCTTCTCTGGAAGGCTCCATCCCACCCCCAGGTCCAGGTGAATGCACGTCTGAGTCTTGCACAACGGTCACTGAACTTACCACACTGCGTTACAATGGCCATGTGCCTACGCGATCGCGAACTTTTGGGAAGAATCTGAATCCAATTCTGTGTCCAGTTCCCCTTTGTACTCTTAGCACTAGAGCGACACCTAACACATGCAATAACAGCTGTTGGATGGATCTGATGGGCTTACTATGTCCTGTCCACTGAACTTGGCTCTCCTATCCCAGTTTCATGGGCTTCGGGGAGGTTTTCATTACTGCAGAGACACCCCAGAAGAATTCCCTTCCAGAAACCAGCTGGGGTTCCTCTCCCTTGGTGTGTCATCCTGACTACTCATGGGTCATCTCTAGTCGGGCTCTGACGCAGCAGATCTGATCAGATCTCCTGGACCTTAGCCTCGGCTCTGGGTGAGGTGGGGCAGTGGGGTAGGCGGGGAGAGGGAGGGCCGTCATAATTATATACGGTTAAATGAAGGTGGTGAAAGTCAGAGTGCTCTGTCTTGGGAGTGGCCTCCTTTTCCCGGTTCGCCCATTCAGCAGTCAAGTTGGACAGGAGAGCAGGCTCAGTTGGGAGTGGCCTCCTTTTCCCGATTCGCCCATTCAGCAGTCAAGTTGGACAGGAGAGCAGGCTCAGTTGGGAGTGGCCTCCTTTTCCCGAATCCCCCATTCAGCAGTCAAGTTGGACAGGAGAGCAGGCTCACACAATGAGCAGGCGGTGCACAAGCAAGAGTGAGAGTCCTCCAGCCCCACTGGCCCTGCTGCCTGCCGAGCTCAAGTCTCGGCTGCCCCCTTGTGTCCACAGAGTGAAGGACAAGGGAAACTTCATCCAAAGCTGGGCTAGGACTGGTCCCCTGCCTCCTTCTCCCCAAGGGCACCCCCCCCACACACAGGGACTCCCATGCAGCAGGACCACCTGCTCTGCCCTCCCCAACAGCCTCTGCCCCAGTTACTCTCCACAGTATCGCCCTGTTTATTTCCTTCTCGGGGCTTCTCACACCGTTATTTTGGCCCACTCTTGTTGCCTGCCACCCTGGTGGCTCAGAGGGTAAAGTGTCTGCCCGTAATGCGGGACAGCCGGGTTCCATCCCTGGGTTGGGAAGATCCCCTGGAGAAGGAAATGGCAACCCACTCCAGTATCCTTGCCTGGAGAATCCCATGGATGGAGGAGCCTGGTAGGCTACAGTACATGGGGTCGCAAACGGACACAACTGAGAGACTTCACTTTCACTTCCCCACCCCTCTCAAGGGCAAGGAGATTGAGGGCAGGGCCTTGTTGGACTCAGTCACTGCATGCCTAGATATAGAACAGGCCCAGCAGGGAGCAGCCACGCAGCATGCATTTCCTGATCAAGGTTCCCCAAAGACGCCTGATGTCCGCCCACGGTTCCCATCAGGGCCGAGCTGCCTCCTTCTCCTGAAATGCCTTCAACACCCCAGCCCACCTCCCCTCCACCTCATTGTCTGCCTGGAAACCTGGTATTTATGGTTAGTCCAGGGCTCAGTTTAAACATTGCCTCTTTGGGACAAACATATGGACACCAAGGGGGAAGGTGGGGAGGGTGAGATGAACTGGGAAACTGGGATTGACATATACACACTATTGATACTATATGTAAATAGATAACTAATGAGAACCTACTGTGTAGCTTGGGGAACTCTACTCAGTGCTCTGTGGTGACCTAAATAGGAAGGAAATCCAAAAAACTGGGGCTATATGTAAACGTATGGCTTCCCTGGTGGCTCAGTTGGTAAAGAATCTGCCTGCAATGCAGGAGACCCCGGTTCAATTCCTGGGTTGGGAAGATCCACTGGAGAAGGGATAGGCTACCCACTCCAGTATTCTTGGGCTTCCCTTGTGGCTCAACTGGTAAAGAATCTGCCTGCAATGTGGGAGACCTGGGTTCGAGCCCTAGGTTGGGAAGATCCCTGGAGAAGGGAAAGGCTATGCACTCCAGTATTCTGGCCTGGAGAATTCCATGGACCTTATATAGTCCATGGGGTCACAAAGAGTCGGACATGACTGAGAGACTTTCACTTTCACGTTCATTTCCTGGGCTTGCCAGGTGGAGCTAGTGGTAAAGAACTCACTTGCCAACGCAGGAGATGTAAGAACCGCGGGTTCGATCCCTGGATTGGGAAGATCCCCTGGAAGAGGAAATGGCAACCCACTCCAGTATTCTCGCCTAGAGAATCCCACGGACAGAGAAGCCTGGCAAGCTACAGCCTATAGGGCCACAAAGAGCCAGACACATCTGAAGCAACTTAGCATGCACGCATGTATACATGTAGCTGACTCACTTTGCCGTGCAGCAGAAACGAACACAACATTGTAAAGCAACTATACTCCAATACATTTTAAAAAATGTTTATTTATTTATTTACTTATTTGGCTGTGTTGGGTCTTAGTTGCAGCATGTGAGATCTAGTTCCCTGACCAGGGATTGAACCTGAGCCTCCTGCGTTGGGACCACAGAGTCTTCGTCCCTGGACCACTGTAAAAATATGTTTTAAAAATAAACATTACCTCTTCGTGATGCTTCCCTGGTCTCCCCTAAAGTGGGCACTTCCTTCTGTGTGCCTTCACCTCCTGTAATGGAATCATAACTGTCTATGAGCCCGGCAAGGGCTTGTATCAAATTTGGTCTCACACTCTCAGTGCCTGGCAGATGGCAGATGCTAAATAAATATTTACTGATGAACTCTGATTACCCCTGGAGAGACTCACAGAGCCCAAGGCCCGGAACTGTCCTCCCGGCCTCGCCTCCCTCTGCTCTCCAATAGAGAGCCCACCCAGTAGGCAGCACAAACATCACATCATTCACCCAGCATCTTCCCAAGGCCAGGTTTTGTAACAGGATTGTTTACTCCAGGGGAAATGCCTTTCCAACCATCACCCTCCTTTATAATGCATCTTGGCTGCACTTCCTCCTGAAACCTTCCTTGGTTCTAGAGCAGGAACTAATCCTTCCTTCATCTCTGCTTCTCATCACTATTCCTCTTCCCAGTTAATGCTGCCTTGTCCTAGGGCCGTGTATCAGCTCAATGGGTGCTTAGCAGAAGTGTGAAGCCTGTTGTCTCAGCTAATTGTAAACCTTACCCTGTCACTACCCATGTCTCACACACATTAAGTAAAAAGCGTTAGTCACTCAGTCGTGTTTGACTCTTAGCCACCCCATGGACTGTAGCCCACCTGGTTCCTCTCTCCATGGAATTCTCCATGCAAGAATTCAGGAGTGGGATGCCATTCGCTTCTTCAGGGGATCTTCCTGACCCAGGGATGGAACCAGGTCTCCTGTTTTGTAGACAGATTCTTTACCATATGAGCCACCAGGGAAGTCATGAAGCCACTCAAATGCCCATTCACAGGCAACCCATGAAGCATATATGGTAACCTGATGGTCTAGTCAAGAAGCCAACAGCTCCTGATGTGAAAGCTCGTGTTAACTAACATCAGGGCCCCAGAAGAATATCGCCCAGGTATATGCCCACACTTCCTACAGGGAGGCAGAGACTGGGCACCTCAGTCCGGCCAAGAACACCCACCCCAGACACTCTCCCCATATGCCCACCCACCTGCTCTTTGCCTGATGCTTTCCCAGCCCAGCTCAGCTTTCTGGTCACACACTCCAGTGCATACTTGGAGCTCGCCCTGGATGGGATGTTAGCACTCAGCTTCTGGGTCCGTCGACTTGCAGGCAAGTTCTAGGAGCTAGTCTTGATGTAAACCCAGCCTCTGGGAGTCAGCCTCACTGATCACTCTTGTGGTGGCTCCATGGATAGATGTGACCCACCTCTACTACCATGATCAGCACACAAACACATACATGCACACACACACACACACACACGCATGCACATGCCCACATACACAAAAAATATACCCCAGATACACACACATGGGGTAGAATGTGATCAAGGGCGTCAATGTTGCAACCACGTTTACTGTGAGGACCAGCCCTAGGCAAAGGTTCTGACACTACACAGTGTCCAGCTGGACATAGGCACTTGACAAATATTTGTTGAATGACTAAATTGCTTGCTTGCCCACCTCCAATGCCACCCATCGCACTGATTTGACACTCCTCCTCCCACTTTGAGCACTGGCCTGTTCTCCCATACCACATGTATTAGCAGTCCCTCAAGGGACAGAGCCCCAATCTTGGAACCCAAGTGTCTTCAATTTTTCTTTTTTTAATTAATTAATTAGGCTGCCCGAGGTCTTAGTTGCAGGATGTGGGATCTTAAATCTTCATTGCAACATGCAGGATCTTCAGGTGGAGCATGTGGGATCTAGTTCCCTAACCAGGGATTGAACCTGGACCCTCTGCATTGGGAGTGCAGAGTCTTAGCCACTGGACCACCAGGGAAGTCCCTGTCTTCAGTTTTTCTTGAAGTCCACCCAGCACAGTATGTTGTCTCCCCTCTGGGTCTCAGTATCTGTACCAGAAGTTCCTGCCCTTCACCCCGACTCCTTCACTTGGCTTACTCTTGGTCACCCTTTCACCAATTCGCTCCCTACTTCCCTCAAAAAGTCTTTCCCATGTGTCCCATCCCTGCCCAGACGGGGTAAGGTGGGGTTCACTGGACAGTGAAGGAAAACAATTCTCTAGCTCTTTCAGAACTCCTTATGCCATCTTATCACATCCTGTGACAAGGTCTCTACAAGGTCAGCCAAGCTTAAAAAACACACAAGCTCGCTCACATGGTTATTTATTAAGGGTATTCATGTTATACCTTTTGGGTGTCACAGAAACCCTGGGGAGAGGTGTGATGATTTCCATTTCAGAGATGGGGAAACTGAGGTTCTGAGATATTAGGTGCCCACCTAAAGTCACAAGAGCAAGTTGAATCAGAGAGCCAAGGATCAAAATCCATGCGTGTGTTTTCCATTTCAAGGGGCAGGGCTGCAGGATTAGCAGGCATGGGGAGGGAGCTGGAGACTGAACTCAGAAGGTGGGCAGTCCAAATTGCCTAAAATCAGAGAGTGGGAAGGGTCCTTCCCACTTTATTCCACGCAACCCTGAAGGAGCCCAGATGGAAGGAGACGCAGCTTTCTTTCTCTGGCCCAATTCTTTTTCCCAGCCTGGGGCCATTAGTGGAATACATTATAAACCTTTCTGGGAGAAGCATCCCAATTGACCTGGCGATCATCTGCCAGCAAGTGTTAGAAGTGAAGCTGGTGAAATGGAGAGAAATACAATCGAGGTGGCAGAGGGATGGCCCCAAGCCCGCCCCCCGCCCCCAACCCGCTCCTCCAAGTCTCTGCCTCTAGTCCCCTCTCCGGGCCACCAGGAAGAACAGCCCTGTGTAGTCAGAGCGGTTATCCAAATGGGTCTCAGCGGCCCGAGTGACCTTCTCCAGCTTCTCAATGATGAAGCCAGCCTCCTGCAGGGCTTCCCGCAGGAATTTCTCATTCAGGGGCAGAGTGGAGAACCTCTTGTCCCCCACCATGAAGAAGGTGGTCTCGAAGCCCCCGCTCAGCACCAGATGGCCCCCGGGCCGGAGCAGGGTCCTGAGATGGCGCAGGGCATCCCGGCAGGCCTGCGGGGTGGGGCAGGCAGCCTCAAGACACAGGGAGGAGATGAGGCCGTCGGCGGGGGGCAGGACCGCGGGCTCCAGGGGCCGTTCTTTCAGGACATCACACTTGAGCACCTGGGTGACGGCTCTCCTTACGCGCTCCTCCTTCTCGGCCCACTTATCTCTGGAGAGGAAGGAAGAAAGAGAAAGAGACCGGCTGGGTCATGCTCACCACGTGGACCACTCACGTCACTCCCAGCCATTCTCTGCCTGGCGTTCCGGCTCCCAGAGCAGCAGGCTGCCGGTTCTACAGATGAGAAAACTGAGTCCCATAGAGAGAGCAGCTGGGAACAAAGTGAAGCCCAGCACCTGCCCACCCTGGGGTCACAGGTCAGGGGCCCCCTTCTGGCCCTGCGCCCCTGGAGGTTAGCCCGTTCTCTCTCTGCTAGCCTGTATCTCACATGACCTGACAAGTGCCCCCAGAAACAGAATGTCTGCCTGGACTCAGAGGAGCAAAACTACAGTGTGAGCTTGGGGGACATTGTGGGGGCTGGCCACTCCATTCAACCTCCTCCTTGACTCACACATTCCCTTCTTACCTGTTCTCAGGATGTGGGCCACATGCATTATGCAGTATGAATAAGTAGTAGCACTTAAAGGCCTACTCTTTCCAGCTCTGTACTTTTTAAAACACGTAGTCTTAACATACACTCTACTGTATATAAAATAGGTAAACAGCAAAGACCTACTTAGAGCACAGAGAACTATACTCAATATCTTTTAATAACCTAAATAACCCATAATAGAAAAGAATCTGAAAAAGAATATATATATATATATATATATATACACATACACATATAAGTATATGTGTATGGAATCATAGTTTTGTTCAGTCACTAAATCGTGTCTGACTCTCTGTGACCTCATGAACGGCAGCACGCCATGCCCCCCTGTCCTTCACTATCTCCTGGAGTTTGCTCAAACTCAGGTCTGTTGAGTTAGTGATGCCATCCAATCATCTTATCCTCTGTTTCCCCCTCTCCTTCTGCCCTCAGTCTTTCCCAGTATCAGGGTCTTTCCCAATGAGTCGGCTCTTTGCATCGGGTGGCCAAAGTACTGGAGTTTCAGCTTCAGTCGTTTGTTATATACTTGAAACTAACACACTGTAAATTAACTATACCTCAATGTTTAAAAAGTAAAAAATAAATCATAGTTTTAAGCAGAAAGAATAAGAAACTAATGCACAACTTCAACCATCTTAACTAGGGAGGATGATATTTGGGGAGTGGAAGGGCAATGGTAGACCTTCCTGGTGCCTTGAAATTAAATGAAAATATACAAGGTAAGTAAATTCTGTTCCACTTGCCATGCAAGATTGTCTTAATTCTAACCCTTATCTCCTGCAATCCACAAAAAGATTCCACAAGTTTAGAGCTCCCTGGAAGTTGTAACTGGAACAACAGGGCACCAGCCAATCAGAAAGGAGGCAGCCGGGAGGGTTCTCCTGCTTGGGCTCAGACCTTGGCTTCCTTGTGGACCTTGGTGATGTTTCCTCCAGGCTCCAGGTTTGTCTCTAGCCAGCTCTTCCTATTGCCTCTTTTGGTCTTTATAGGATTCATATCTCACTCTTCCTCCTTTCTTCTTCAGGTTCCACTGAATTCCTTCCTTCCTTCTCAGTCTCCATCTACCTTGCCATTTGTACACAAACTCCATGGAAAATTCTTGATTAGGAGCTAAGTGAAGATCATGCAGATCTGAAAACAAGCAACAACCCCCTTACCTGTTCCCCTCAAGCTCACACACGTATTTCACCACTGGAGACCAGTCAAACGCCCCTGGCATCTTCTTCAGCCACTTCTCCAGCTCCTGGAGGTTCTTGTCTGTGTAGTCAGTGGCGATGATCTCTTGGAAAGACTCACAGGCAGAGAGGAACTGGTAGATGGTGGGCCCAGAGCCGATGTCAATCAGGAGTTTCCCTTCCAGCCCACCTGTTTCAGAATAGGAATATTCCTTCTGAATCATTAGTACCTGGGTACTTTGGCCACCTCATGCGAAGAGTTGACTCGTTGGAAAAGACTCTGATGCTGGGAGGGATTGGGGGCAGGAAGAAAAGGGGACGCCAGAGGATGAGATGGCTGGATGGCATCACCGACTCGATGGACTTGAGTTTGAGTGAACTCCGGGAGATGGTGATGGACAGGGAGGCCTGGCATGCTGCGATTCATGGGGTCGCAAAGAGTCGGACACGACTGAGCGACTGAACTGACTGACTGACTGAGGGCTCCAAGGCCCACGCTTCCCAAAAGATTCTGCTCTTCTTGCTCCACTGGGAGAGGCCACAGGGACTTAACCATTGGGGCATGTAACCTCCAGGACTGGGAACTTTGCTGCACTAACAGCTCCAGCACAGTGAGCATGGAGAGTTTTTGCAGGAGGGGAGTGTTAGGAACGAGGGCGCTTGTTTAGGGGTAGAGTGTTAAAGAACCAGCGTCGACATTTCACCTACCAATTTACCACTGTAAAGTGTCCAGGACTTCCCTGGTGGTCCAGTAATTAAGAATCCATCTGTCAGTGCAGGGGACACAGTTTGATCCCTGGTCCCAGAAGATTTTACATATTATGGGGCAACTAAACCCTCAAGCCACAGCTATCGAGCCTGTGCGCCCTAGAGCCTGTGCTCCACAAGAGAAGCCCACACACGACAATTAGAGAGGAGCCCCTGCTCTCTGCAACTAGAGAAAGCCCACACGTAGCAATGAAATAAATACATTAACTAAATTTTTAAAAAGTGTCCAAAGGAGAAATCTGATTCCATTCTTGAGTACACTGGTTTCCCTGTCCCAAGCACTTTTTGTTGATGTGCCCTATGGCCCCACTGAGACCACATGTAATGTTCCAAAGATCAATCAGCAAACATGTATTGAATATCAACTGTATCCCAGAAACTTGCTTGGCAGTTTGGGGACTAAAAGGAGAAAACAGGGCCTGTGAAGAACACTTGGCCTCCCCTTCCTGTCTTGTTTCTCTCCATCCACCAGAGACTGGTTGACACAAAATATCAAGAGTGTTTGGACCTTGGCAAGGGGCTTCCAGGGGCTTCCCAGGTGGCACTAGTGGTTAAAAAAAAAAAAAACAAAAAAAATCACCTGCCAATTCAGGTAGACATAAGAGATGTGGATTTGATCCCTGGGTCAGAAAGATCCCATGGAGAAGGGCATGGCACCCCACTCCAGTACTCTTGCCTGGAGAATCCCATGGACAGAGGAGCTTGGTGAGCTACAGTCCATGGGGTCACAGAGTCGGACATGACTGAGCGACTGAGCACACACACAGGGGGCTTCCAAGATAAACATGGCCAAGAGGATAGAAAACTAACTGGTCCTGACTGACTGCTGAGATGAGCCAGCTAATCTGCTACTACACTTGCTTGTCTGTATGTTGTTATATCTGTAGGGTACTGCTGCTGCCAAGTCACTTCAGCTGTGTCCGACTCTGTGCGACCCTATAGATGGCAGCCCATCAGGCTCTACCATCCCTGGGATTCTCCAGGCACGAGTACTGAAGTGGGGTGCCATTGCTGTAGGGTTCAGTAGCAAATAAATTGAAGTAGGCATCAAAGGCTTAAGAAAATTTGATGGCAGAAAATTTTAATTGGAGAAATTCTGGCTACTGGGTTATGTTTTCTTCCCATATGAATGATGAAAAGATACCCAGCATTTGATTTTAGTGGTCCAGCCAGCCTAGCACTATACTTCCCTGGGGTGGCAGTGACGGGGGGAGGTGCAAATCTGAGAGCCAACCACTCACGATGTTTGCATGGGCCACAGCGGCAATCAGGCAGAAGGGCAAAGAAGCAAAGCTTCCCTACACTTTCGGATGCCCTTCAGGTTTCCCTTGCAAGGGATAGGGAGAAGACAGGCCTATTCAGGATCATCAAAGACCACAGCTCTCAGGCTTTATGGGAAGAGAGAATCTGACCTCAGAAACTTTGAGAGGATGCCACCATGTACCATACATCAAGTGTATCTAAACTCTTCCTAATCTCTTTGGTAGTCCAGTCGTTAAGAATCCGCCTGCCAATGCAGGGGACACGGGTTCAGTCTATGACCAGGGAAGATTGCACATGCCGTGGGGCATCTAAACACTCGAGCTGCAACTGCTGAGCCCACGTGCCTAGACCCCATGCTCTGCAACGAGAGTAGCCACCGCAGTGAGAAGCCTGTGCACCTCAACAAATAGTAGCCCCAGCTCCTTGCAATTAGAGGAAACCCTTGTGCCGCAAGGAAGAACCAGTGCAGCCAAAAATGAATAATAAATAAAATAAATTAAAAAAAAAATCTTCCTGTAGGGCAGAGGCACACCCTCTGAAGATCCCAAGTTGCTATTAATGGTCTGGCCATCCTTTCCCACTCCTACTCGAGGACTGCCCTACAATGAAAGAAAACTAGCATCTGGTTTAAAATTTGTGTGGCCACCCTTCCTCCCACAAACCTGCCCCAGGGCTGAAGGGGATCAGCACCTGGTTTAAAGGTGGCATTGTAGTGTTTTAGCAGGAAATGGAGGACTTCATCCCCGACGGGATCCTGGTTCATCCTGTAATACTCCAGGTAGGATGTGGGCTCAAAATTCTCCTGGTAGACATCAGGCTCCTGGCGTTCCTGAAGAGCCATGGAGAGCAGTGAGTTTTGTCCAGGAAGGAGCAGCAGGCAAACTGATTCCCTGGGCCCTTCTTTGTGGGGCTCAGACTTTGTCCTCCCTCCAGCCCTCAGAACAAACACTGGGATGAAGACCAGAGCAGCCAACAAAGGATGTTTCCTGAACCTGCCTCCCTTTGGCCATTCACCTCTCCAGTTCCCTTCCCCAGCCCCCAGGCTTTTCAGTAGCTCTGGCTTGTTTGGAAGTGTTAGTCTCTTTTGCTGCATTTATTGCATCCTCTTCTACAATGATTTTTCAAACTATTTAAAAAGCACGTCTAATTTTTAAACAAAATCTCCAGCAAAGCCCCAGTATAGATGAGAGATCCCAGGATGAGATATCTTGTGCTTAGTCGCTCAGGCATGTCTGACTCTTTGTGACCCCATGGGCTGTAGCCCACCAGGCTCCTCTGTCCATGGGAATTCTCCAGGCAGGAATACTGGGGGGAGGGGGGTTGCCATGCCCTCCTCCAGGGGATCTTCCCAATGCAGGAATTTAACCCAGGTCTCCTGCATTGCAGGCAGATTCTTTACCTTCTGAGCCACTAAGGAAGCCCTGGATGAGATGTCTTCAGATCATATCAGATCAGTCGCTCAGTCGTGTCTGACTCTTTGCAACCCCATGAATCATAGCACGCCAGGCCTCCCTTAGTTAGTTTTTAATTTTTAGTGTTTTCTGAACTACACACCCACCCCCCAACACAACACCCTGGTTTCTGTCCTAGACAACTGAATAAACGTTGATAGTATTTAGTAAAACAGGGAAGACAAGAAGAATAGGTTATAGTTGGGGAGTGAGGAGAGTAAGATGATGAGAGGAGATGGGTTTTGTTTTGAGTATACTCAACTTGAAACTGAAAAATCTAATCTAACTTGGATAAAGTTCTAGAACTCACAGAGAGATCTCAGCGGGAGCTAACAGATGTTGTGGGACAAGTGTACAAAATTGTTCTGTGACTGAACTAAATTTCTTCTCGAAGCCCCATGCAAATGGGTGGTAGACATTTTATCTCAATTATGTAGTCTTCCTTTACCAGGGGTGAGGGTGGGGAACTTACTTGGTGCCAGGCACGGGAGCTGGCACTTTTTTTCATCCATGCTGTTGGCATCGAATGAGATCTTGTTGCATAATCTGGTCCCAGCTCACTGATTAACAAGGGTTGCAACATCCCTTCCCAACCTCCATGCCTGTATATCTCTCTCTCTTTTTCCCGTTTCCATTGCCCACTCAGGAGCAAGGGAAATCACTCTTCCGCTCCTCAGGATGTTCTGGGCTGTGAAGCCATCACATCTGTGTGGGCTCAGTAGTTGGGGCTCACAGGCTTATTTACTCCAAGGCATGCAGCATCCTCCCATGTCCCCTACATTGGCAGGCAGAGTCTTTACCACTGAGCCACCAGGGAAGCCCCAGAAAATTTAGATCCTTCTGTGTGGTAGAGACTATCGTTTTCTGGTTTTATAATTGGTATCTATGTTATGGTGTTTTGACAGAGTATATTACTTTATATTATTTCTACTTTGGGGACATTTTATAATTCTCTGGTGCAACCAAGCTCGTGTGCCATAGCTATCGAGCCTGCACACTCTAGGGCTGGGGGCGGGGGGTCGCAGCTACTGAACCCCCAAGCTCCCTAGAGCCCATGGCCCACAGTAAGAGAAGCCACCACAGTGAGAAGCCCGTGCACTGCGACTAGAGAGTAGCCCCGGTTCGCCACCATTAGAGAAAAGCCCACGCAGCAGCAAAGATCCAGCACAGCCAAAAACAAATAAATAAAATTTAAAAAAATATTTTTTTAATTATCTGATAAATACTTTCGGATCAATGAGAAAATCAAAACAAAAATTTTAAACTCTATAGAAAAAAACTATTTAGGAAGGAATTCTGCAGATAAGTATCTATAAGACACAGATAAAACAGGGGAAAGTTCATGATCCTAAATATTCACATTAATAAACAAGACAATGAATGAAGCATTCAAATCAAGGAATGAAAAAAGATTCAACACATTTAAAGAAAGCAAAATGGTGAAACTGATAAAAATAAAAGCTGACATTAATAAAGGAATGAAGTTATAAGTACAGCCACCAGATTGAGCTGGGTGAAAGGAAGATGAAGAAATGTAGGCAGAGGGTGTAAACAACACTTCAGAGCTTGGCTGTGAAGGGGAAGAAAGACGTGGGGCAGCAGTAAAAGTGGATAAGCCTTAGACAGGCATAGAAACACCAAATATTTTGACAGTAGAGGAAAAGGCAAGAATGGGTGCCAGTACAAGTCAGGTTGATAGGAATGAGTAAGAAACTGAGATCACGGCTGGAAATTGTATTTTTCTTGAAAATAACAAGTACAGATGTTTGAAATTTGAGGTGAGAATAAACAGCAAATGGAGGGCAGACACTGGGGACGTACAGAATTATTAGGTATTTTCAAAGCCCTGGGTAACTGGATAAGAGTTTATTCTTGATAAAAGTTTATTCTTCCCAGAAGTTTTTTTTTTTTTTTTTTTCCTCCCAGCGTTCTTAGAAGTCTGGTTCCAGGAAAAGTGAAGATACTGGGCTGATGTAATGTTGGAATTTTCCTAAACAGGTGGAGCAGAAGGCAAATGGATAAAAGGTAAAAGAGATAGCTATCTATTCACTTATTCAAAATAGGTGCACTCACTGAGCATAGACTTGGCAGCTAAACTGCTTAGATTCAGAATCTAGCTCCACCACTTAAAAGATATACTCTTGGACAAATCATTTAATCTTTTTTCTCTTTGCCTCTTTTTTTTTTTTTAATCTACAACTCATGAGGACAGTAACTTACTCCCACAGAGCTGTTGAGAAGATTAAATGAATAGATTCAAAGAACTTAGAACAGAAATTTCACTTCTGGCCACTAACAAATATTGGAGCTGCCTTTCACCATAAACAGCTACAAAGCTAGACAAAATGACACGTGTTTTCAGGCACTGGACCATAGGCAGTGCACAGCTGCAATTCCTCAGAGAAGAACACATAAAGTGAGCCCAGCTCTCACGAGCTGACTGCCTGGGGACAAATGTCCTGACTGCAGCACGAAGGAGTGGGAACCAGGAAGAGTCCAGGTGTCCTGCTGAGCTGAAGAAGCCAAGAGCAGAGTTTGGAGCTGCTGGAGCAAATGGAACTTGTGGGGTTAGCGGCCAGTGCGGAGGGAGTCACATAAAGGGGGCTCCCAAATTCTATGTGGACACATATTCATTTTCTGGGGCTGCCTTAACAAAGAACCACTAACTGGATGGCTTAAATAACAGAAATTCATTCTTTCATAATTCTGGAGGCTGGAAGCCTGAAATCAAGGCGTCATCAGCGTTGGTGGCTTCTGAGAGTTGCGAGGGAGAAACTCTCATGCCTCCCACTGGTCACTCTTTGACATCCATTGGCTTCAAGATCTCTTCCTTGATTCCTTCCTTCATCCTTCATGTGGCTTTCTCACTGTGCACACGTCTCTCTGTCTGATATCCTTTTTGAAAAAAATTTTATTGATTGATTCATTTTTGGCTGTGCCGAGTTTTCTCTAGCTGAGGTGAGGGGGGCTCCTCTCTGGTTGTGGTGTGCAGCTTCTCACTGTGGTGGCTTCTCTTGATGCAGACCACGGGCTCTAGAGCATGGGCTCAACAGTTGTGGCACACGGGCTCAGTTGCTCCAAGGCACGTGGGATCTTCCCAGACCAGGGATCAAACCCATCAAACCCAAAAAGTGGATTCTTTACCACTGCTCCATCAAGGAAGCCCCCAATATACTTTTTTATAAGGGACACTAGTTCTGTCGGATTAGGAATCGCTTTGATGACCTCATTTTAGCTTAATTACCTTTACGAAGGATGAAATGATTGGAGACCATCACCAAGTCAAAGGACATGAACTTGGGCGCACTCCAGAAGACAGTGAGAGACAGGGAGGCCTGGCAAGCTGCGGTCCATGGGGCTGGAAAGACATGACTTAGCAGCTGAACAACAACCACCTTTATGAAAACCTCATCTCCAAAACTTATTTGGAAAGAAGTCACATTTTAAAACATTACGGGCTAAGATTCCAGTGTAGCTTTTGGGGGGAGGACAATTTCACCCATAACAGGGGTTCCCTGTCAGTTTTGATCAAAGACTGGGCTGCCCATGCACAGGCTGAGACTGTAACAACCTGGCTGCTATGGAGTTGAGAGCTGAATGGAAATACTAGAGGTCATGATGTAGGAGACAGGTGGCCCCTGGGCCAGACAGCTGTTGTTTATCAAGTGGAGTAGAATTCAAGCTTTATTCTCATCCAGACACTCCAAGGACAAAGCTGGTGGAGAAAGTTGAGCTCTGCTAAAACAAAGAGATAAGGTGCCTTCTCCTGAGGTCAAGACAGACTTTCCTGTCTACATGTGAGTAGGAAGACTTCTTGGTCAAAATGGGAGGGGCCCACCCCATAATAAGTGTGGCTATGCACTCACAGGCCTCTGTGGTGAGATCCATCTTAGAAAAAGTTTGCGCACATATCTTGCAGAGTGTCCAAGGAGCAGTCAGATGTGAAGAAAGAAACAAGATAATTAGCCAAAGGGAAACAAAGACCTGGAAAGACTGTCCTATAGAAGTGATTTACATTCCCTCTTTATTATACTCCTCCTCATTACAGAGGATGCCCATACCCTTTCTCTCTGGATGTGTGTCTCCCCCCCTGTCCATCACCAACTCCCGGAGTTCACCCAAACTCATGTCCATCAAGTCGGTGATGCCATCCAGCCATCTCATCCTCTGTTGTCCCCTTCTCCTCCTGCCCCCAATCCCTCCCAGCATCAGAGTCTTTTCCAATGAGTCAACTCTTCACATCAGGTGGCCAAAGTATTGGAGTTTCAGCTTTAGCATCACTCCTTCCAAAGAACACCCAGGACTGATCTCCTTTAGAATGGACTGGTTGGATCTCCTTGCAGTTCAAGGGACTCTCAGGAGTCTTCTCCAACACCACAGTTCAAAAGCATCAATTCTTTGGCACTCAGCTTTCTTCACAGTCCAACTCTCACATCCATACATAACCACAGCCTTGACTAGACGGACCTTTGTTGGCAAGACCATAGCCTTGACTAGACAGACCTATGCTATCTAGGTTGGTCACAACTTTCCTTCCAAGGAGTAAGAGTCTTTTAATTTCATGGCTGCAGTCACCATCTGCAGTGATTTTGAAGCCCCCCCCCCCCCCCGCCCCGCTCAAAAAAGTCTGGCACTGTTTCCACTGTTTCCCCATCTATTTCCCGTGAAGTGATGGGACCAGATGCCATGATCTTCGTTTTCTGAATGTTGAGCTTTAAGCCAACTTTTCAGTCTTCTCTTTCACTTTCATCAAGAGGCTTTTTAGTTCCTTTTCACTTTCTGCCATAAGGGTGGTGTCATCTGCATATCTGAGGTTATTGATATTTCTCCCAGCAATCTTGATTCCAGCTTGTGCTTCTTCCAGCATTTCTCATGATATTCTCTACATATAAGTTAAATAAGCAGGGTGACAATATACAGCCTTGACGTACTCCTTTTCCTATTTGGAACCAGTCTGTTGTTCCACGTCCAGTTCTAACAGTTGCTTCCTGACTTGCATATAGTTTTCTCAAGAGGCAGGTCAGGTGGTCTGGTATTCCCATCTCTTTCAGAATTTTCCACAGTTTATTGTGATCCACACAGTCAAAGGCTTTGGCATAGTCAATAAAGCAGAAATAGATGTTTTTCTGGAACTCTCTTGCTTTTTCGATGACCCAGCGGATGCTGGCAATTTGATCTCTGGTTCCTCTGCCTTTTCTAAAACCAGCTTGAACATCTGGAAGTTCACGGTTCACGTATTGCTGAAGCCTGGCTTGGAGAATTTTGAGCATGACTTTACTAGCGTGTGAGATGAGTGCAACTGTAATAGGGAAATTAAAATGGAGAAGTCTTGTTCAGGCTTTAGAAACCTCTGATCTGCTTCTGATCTGCCTGGATACTGTCCAGATTCCATGCCTGCCTGCAAGCACAGTAAGTCAGGCAGCACTTTAGAAAAGAAAAGGAGTGTGTCTTGGAATTCTTGAGCCCCTAAGGGTCTGGCCAACCCCTGGGGTGTAACTAAGTCCTGTAACTTACAAGGTGAAACAAACAGCATTGTAAAATGGTTAAAGTAAAACCAAAGTTGCATTTTTTGCACATGAATTGATGATAATATCATTTTGTGGCTTAGGATCATAAGCCAGAGCCCCAAAACTGCAATTTGAAGTCTGAGTCATGGGGTGGAAGTACTGCCCAGGACACTTTCCCAACTGGGACTCCAGATTGCTTTTAACAAAGGACTTCCCAGCCCACTGTCAGTCTGGATTTAGCTTGGCCCAATTTGGTGATGTATCCACTGTTACTTCTCTTTATTGTTTCTTTTTTTTTTTTAATGGCTGTATATTGAAATAGAGTCAGGTAATCTTCTATAAAAAATTGAAATTATTTGTGTGTGTACTGAGTAGTTTCTTTTGTTAATGAATCCTTCAAGGCTAAAACAAAAGTAAAACTTTCAGCAAAACACTAACAAATTTATTCAAGTAGATAAAGGAAAACACAGTCTTGATGAATATCAAACAAGGAATCTCAAAGAGAAGACTTTTTAAAGAGAAATTCTAAACTGAAAATATAATATCTAAAGTGAAGAATTCACTGAATTGTTTTAACAGCAGATTGGACAAGGCAGGAATAAGAGTCCCTGAACTTGGAGAAGGAGCTGTAAAAATGACCCAACTTAAAGAAAAGAGAGAAAAAAAGGTTGAAACAAAATGAACAGAGCCTCAGTTGGAAAATGTAAAGCTAACATTTACATAATTAGAATCCCTGAAGGAAAAGAGGAAAAGAATAGTATAGGAAAAGATATAGGAATAAAAATGATAAAACTTCCCTAAATTTGATGTAATATATCAACCTACAGATTCAAAAGCTCAGCAAACTCCCAAGTCACAACAAGGCATATCATAGTTGCTTGCTTGCTTGCTTCTTTAGTTGCTAAGTCATGTCTGACTCTTTGCAACCCCATGAACTGCAGCATACCAGGCTTCCCTGCCCTTCACCATCTCCCAGAGTTTGCTCAAACTCATGTCCATTGAGTCAGTGATGCCATTCAACCATTTAATCCTCTGTCGCCCTCTTCTCTTGCCTTCAATCTTTCCCAGCATCAGGGTCTTTTCCAAAGAGCCGAGTCTTCACGTGGGATGGCCAAAGTATTAGCGCTTCAGCTTCAGCATTTGCCTTTCCAATGAATATTCAGGGTGGATGTCCTTTAGGATTGACTGGTTTGATCACCTTGCTGTCCAGGGGATTCTCAAGAGTCTTCTCCAGCACCACAGTCCAAAACCATCAATTCTTCTAGCCTGGCAGACTATAGTCCATGGAATCGCAAAAGAGCCAGATACAACTTAGCAACTAAACTACTCTCATGGTTAAATGAAACAGAAATATCATCGTTAGACTTGTGCAAATTGTGAAATCATCCAAAGGAAAATGAAATGTTATACACAGGAGAACAAGGACGCAGTAAATGGCTGAGTTCTCATCAGAAACAGTGGAGGTCAGGAGATAAAGGATAATGTCCTTAAAGCCTGAAACAAACAAATAAAATAACTGTCAACACAGAATTCCATTTCCAGCAAAAATATCCTTCAAAAATGAGCATGAAATAAAGGTATTTTCATATAAATGAAAGCTGAGAGGATTTGTTACCAATAAACTTGTAGTATAAGAAATACTGAAGGAAGATTTTCAGGCTAATGGAAAATGATACTGATAGAATCTTAGATCTACAGGAAGGAAGGAGGAGCTCTAGAAATGGCAAATTCTAGTCTTCCTTATCCCAATGTACCTTCTTTTTCTTCTAGACCCTTAATCACCTTTTCTCCTTCTTTAGGCTTAGGTACATCCATTAGGAAATTTTCATGTCCTGAGCCCCCTCAGATCCAAGAGGTGACAGGAGGAATGGAAGATTTGGGTCCAATGAAACCTGGAGAGCTGACGTAACTTTTTTGTCTGCTCAGCAACTAATTTGGAAAGGTTCCATGGTTGAACAGTAGAGGGAAAAAAAAAAAAAAATCAACCAAGATGAACCAGACACACCTCTCTCTAAGCAGGATTCAAGGTTATGACAAGGACTGTTAAAGAAAAGAGGAGCTTTTCAATGATATCTGGAAGCTCATCAAATGGGCCCCTTGGAGGAAGCCTTGGGCAAATAAAAACTGGCTGAAAATATCCCAGAACAGTAGTTCACAGATGGGCAGGCATCCAAAAGAACCCAATGGGCTTCAAGAAGCAAATATTAGAACTTCTGTTTACTTGCTAAATCTTAAAATCAACTTTTTTACTTTAGTGTGTTTTATACTTAATATGGTAGTACAGTAATATACGTATATAATGTGCATTAGTTGCTCAGTTGTGTCTGACTCTTTGCAACCCCATGGACTGTGGTCCACCAGGCTCCTCTGTCCATGGAATTCTCCAGGCAAGAATACTGGAGTGGGTGACCATTTCCTTCTCCAGGGGATCTTCCTGACCCAGGAACTGAACCAGGTCTCCTGCATTGCAGGCAGATTCTTTACCATCTGCGCCAAATGTTGAGGTATATGATTAAAATTTAAATGAAAAATTTCATATCCTTTTTTAACAAAAAATGTGGGAGATGATTGACCTCAGAGGAATTGCAACTTTGCTGGCAGAAATTGCCTTACAGTCCTAAGATTTCATCTTAGGACTCACATCATTGGTATATTCTACAAAGTTTCTGATCCAGGTCCATAATTACATCATGGTCATCCAGAAAGTGTTTTTAAAATACATATTCCTATGGCCACAGGTGCTCATTCCAATGGCTTGGGATAGGTAGTCAGATATTTGAGTATGATTTTACAGAAGCAGAAGAAACTCCATGAGTTTTGGTGTACAGTTGGTGTGAGAGTTGGTGTGAGAACCACAGTACATACAGTGTGTGGGGACTGACCCTTTCCCAACAAGCTTCAGAGGCTGAAAGATAAAGAGGGAATTTTGTGAAGAAGTGGGAGGATTGTACAGATGTTCTGTCCAGCTGGGAGAGGCTGAGCAAGGGACTAAAACAAGAGACACAATTAGCTGATCTGAGGGTTCCATTCAGCTGTCACAGCAGGGACCCTTTAAAGGGGAGCAAGGCAATTACTGTTCTCATAGCTCCTGAGTGCTTCCAAGTGGGCAGTGATGTCTCTACTCTATGGACCCAAGTCAGGGTCAATCAGATGACCCTACTCCACATGGTCTCTTCAGAACATTCCCTTCTTTTCATCCCTATTATCCAGCCCCATTTCCAACCTTCATCATCTCATAGCTGAGAAGTTTGTGATAATAACCACATTCTTCAACAAGTCAGCAGTATGGGAGACAGGGAGAAGGAGATTTAGGAGAAATAACAAGTGTGTGGACCTAGCTTGGTTCTTATTTCAAACAGGCCAAGATTAAAAAGTTAGTTTTGAGGTAATCAAGGAAATATGAATATGGACTGAGTGATAATACTAAGAAATCATTTCTAATTTTTTGAGGTGTATGAATGGCATTGAAATTCTATAAGAAAAATTAACTTTTTAAAAAATGAAGGATACAGTGGGGTGGGGGAGGAATGACAAAATGCCTGGGATTTTCTACAGAAGACTTCAACAGAAGCATGGAAAATGAATGAGAAATGAAGGAAGGAAAGAAAGAAGGATAGATAAAGCAAGTGTTTTCTTGATAATGTTGAATCTGGGTGATGGGCTTTGTGAGGTTCATCATATTATTCTACTCGTGTGTATCTTGAAATTTTTCATTAAAAAAAGTTTTCAGTAAAAAACTAAACCAGTGTCTGGTACACAATATGGACATTTGTCATCATAACAGCCGTATGGCAAGCCCAGTTCTTAACACCAGCAGAGGCAAACACAGCCAACAGGATCCTGGTTTTCACACAGCCCATGCTCAAGGGGAGTGGGGCCTGGGCCATGATGAGCAAGCAAATAAAGAAGATAATATTGGATGGTGGTAAATGCTGTGAAGAAACACACTTGAATGGGATGGTCAGGGAAGACTCCACCAAGAAGCAATGTCTGAGCTGAGACCTCAATTATATGTGCAGGAGGCAGCCTGGCAAAGGCTTAGACAGAGGGATCAGCATAAACAAAAGCCTGCTCTGTCTGGGAAGCGATGGAAGGCAGTGAGGCAGGGAGCACTGGTAAAGGATAGTGGGGAAGACGGGACAGGGAAATAGACAGTGGCCAACAAGGAGAGAGGGATGGCTGGCTAGAAAGATGGAGTCCCATGGTAGGCAGAAATAACACAATTAGGAAAACTCTTGCCTGACAACCTGAAAGAGACCAAATATGTATTGAATCTATAGCTCTAAGAGAAACTTTGGGGGAAGGACCAGAGTATATGCTAGAGTTTGTTGGTTGTTCTCTAGTGTTTACAGCAAAATATTATTGACAAACTTTTGAAGAAGAAATACAAGAAAATAGGGTGTATCTAGATATTTGTGTGTTTTTGGATGTAGGTAAGCTGATTGTTTGTATGCCCTATGTAATTACAGGAAATAAGACTGAGAAAGGCTTCAAGCATTAAAGGTTCATTACTTAAAATTCTCTTAGAAAGGGATTCAGCTTCATGGCAAACATCAAATTAAGAGTATTATGATTCCACCCAAGCCAGCCCTCTCAGGTAGCCACCAGGAAGTTCACAAGGAGGGTCGGATTTGAGGATGAAAAATAATTACTACTACTACTAATAATACCAACGATAAAAGCAGTTTTGACAACTATGTGTCGGAAGGAAGTTTGGGTGTGTCTACTAGCACAAGGAATGGATTAGAAGCAAATGGCTCTAAAGGTTGTTTTTCAAGAAACTGAATTGCCAAAAAAATCTATGAACCTAGCCTAATAAAGGCCTTGGAAGTTCAGACCTTAAAATCATACTCAGTCCCCCTGAACTTGTACTGCTGGTGCTGGTGGTGAAAGAGGTGCTGTCCTAAGGGAGGCCCACCTCCCAGGACCACTTGAGATGGGCCAGGACAGATAACAGTCAAGAAATGATTCCTCAGGGGCTGGAGCCGGGGCTTTCTGAGAACACTGGACAAGGTGACTCCTCCCAGGCTAGAGATTCAGAACATTCCCCACTGCTGGGGCAGGGGTCCTTCACACGTACCTGTGCACAGGGCCTCCACCATCGCTGTGGTCCTGAGACTTGGATGAGCCCCTTGCTTCCCATTGCAGAAGGGGATTTTTATTATAAAGCGGGCTGTAGTGGATTGTATGGTTTCTTCCCCAAAATGTCCACTGTAACCTCAGCATATGACTTTACTTGGAAATGGGGTCTTAAATGTGGTTAAGATAAGGATGGTGATGAGCTCATATTGGATTTGTGGTGGTAGTTCAGCTGGTAAAGAATCTGCCCGTAATGTAGGAGACTCCAGTTTGATCCCTGGGTCAGAAAGATCTAAGGAATAGGCTACCCACTCCAGAATTTTTGGGCTTCCCTGGTGGCTCAGCTGGTAAAGAATCCACCTGCAATGCAGGAGACCTGGGTTCCATCCCTGGGTTGGAAAGATCCCCTGGAGAAGGGAATGGCAATCCATTCCAGTATTCTGGCCTGGAGAATTCCATGACTGTATAGCCCATCAGGTGGCAAAGAGTCAGACACGACTGAGTGACTTTCACTTTCCAAATCCAATGAGCACGTCCTTAAAAGAGACAGAAACGAAACAGACACACAGGGGAAAAGCTCACGTACAGAGTCAGGGATGCTGCCACAAGCCAGGGAATGTCAGGCGCCTCAGGAGCTAGAAGAGACAAAAGAAATTCTCTCCTGGAGTCTTAAGAGGGAATGTGACCATCTGATACCTTGGTCTTGGATTTCTGTCTTCCACAACTGTGGGAAAACTAGTTTCTCTTGCTTTAAGCCATCAAGTTGTCGCAATTTCTCACGAGAGCCTTAGGAAACTTCCACCAGGGGATAGTGCCTTTAAAATCCTCTTCCCGACAGTAATACAAATAACTCCTACCCACGTGATTGTTAGACATCAGTCATCTGGCCACACCTAACTGCAGGGGAACTATAACCTTGATTTAAACCAAGAAGGGGAGAAAACCGATTACTGCATAGCATGGGCAGTTGTCATTCATTTTAGCCATGCACCAGTGGATGTGGGTGGGATACACGTAACTTGCTTTTAGTTCACAGAGCTGATGGTGAAGACTGAACAGCAACCAGAGACCCCGCATTTTGAAATGGGTACAATGATAGGGTAGAATTGGGGGTTATTTCTCTTTGGGAATGTTTTACATGTGGGAAGAAGAGTGTAAACAGACTAGAAGGACAATTGCAGAAGGAATCTCTAGCTTTTCACCAAAACTCACTCTCCTCCCTCTGAACATAGCTGAAAGGCATTTTCCTGTTCCCCTTGCCCTTAGATGTACCCATGTGACAGAATACAATCCAACGGAATGAAAGCAGGAAAGATACGTTCATTACTGGGCCAAGGTTTTTAAAAAGCAGGAAAACTCCCTTCAGACTCTGTCTTCCCTTCCTCTAGAAGATGAAGATGATGACAAGACCTTCAGGGATGGCAGAACCACAGGATTGTAGAGAAGAGCCACCTGCCAACCACAATCATCCACCTTCAGATAGCTAAAGGAGTGAGAAATAAACTTATATTGGAGGCCCCTGGAATAGGAAACAGCACCCTACTCCAGCATTCTTGCCTGGAAAATTCCATGGGCAGAGGAGCCTAGCAGTCTACAGTCCATGGGGCCACAAAGAGTTGGACGTGATTGAGTACACAAAGACACACTGGAGGCATTGTGTGTTTTGGATCTATTTGTTATCACAGCTAGTGTTATCCTATTTAATATATACCCAGTAGAAGAAACAGGCATGGAAACGTACGGACAGGCTTTCTGATAAGGACATGGTAAGTTTGAGATGCCTGTTTGATATTAAAATGTTTGTGTTAATTAAGTAACTGAGTCTGGAACTCAATGGAAAATTAAAGACAAGGGAGAAAGATTTGGGAGTCACTAGCCTGAATCGGACATGACTGAGCAACTTCACTTTCACTTTTCACTTTTCACATGCATTGGAGAAGGAAATGGCAACCCACTCCAGTGTTCTTGCCTGGAGAATCCCAGGGACGGGGGAGCCTGGTTAGCTGCCATATATGGGGTCGCACAGAGTTGGACATGACTAAAGCAACTTAGCAGCAGCAGCAGCCTGATGCTGGGAGGGATTGGGGGCAGGAGGCGAAGGGTATGACAGAGGATGAGATGGCTGGATGGCATCACCGACTCGATGGACGTGAGTCTGAGTGAACTCCCAGAGTTGGTGATGGACAGGGAGGCCTGGCGTGCTGCAATTCATGGGGTCGCAAAGAGTCAGACACGACTGAGCGACTGAACTGAACTGAACTGAGCAAGTATAAAAGTGATGGAAGTGGATGCCACAGGGGACAGTCGATAGTTAAGGCAAGAGGGTCAGGGGAGCAGTTACAGATAGTCTACTATTATATCCAAAATTCCAGAGGAGGAGTCAGTGAGACTGGGAAGCAGCAGGCTGTGGGGTAGAGGCTAAAGCCAGGAGAGTAAGTGTTTCCAAAAGGAGCCAGGGATTTAGAAAGCTGCTGAGAGATCAAGCAAGATGAAGACAGCAAAGTAGCCTTAGTCTCTTGGAAGCCACTGATGACCTTGACAAGACAATTTCAGTGAAGTAAAACTGAGATAAAACCCAGGTCAGAAAATGTTGTAAGAAAAATGACAGAAGGCAATGCGTATGGGCAAAATTCTCTCTAGAATTTCGCTGTTCAAAGGAGGAGGATTCAGTTGGTAACTAAAGAGGGACTTTGGGTCAGGCGAAGTTTTGATAACAAATATTTGTAATGCTGATGGGAATAATCTGGTTAAAATGGGGGAAATGGGTGCAGCAGAGAGAAAAGTACAAAAGCAAAGGGTTTGGAAGAAACAGGGAGGATGAGACCCAGAGTCCAGGAGGAGGGGCTGACCTTCAATAGGATGGACATGTAATCCATTAGACGCTTCACTCTGGGTTTCACTTTATTGGGTTTCTTGGTCCTAGGGATTAAAGATGGCATGGTCTCCTGAAGGCAGGCAGGCAGAGAGCTGGGCTAATGTTACGTTGTTATTGGTGCTTATTTTCTGCTGTTGTCCTTGAGACTTCAGAGAAATCGAATTTAAATGTTACAGGCTGGTCTCAGCTGTGCTCTGGGGAGTTAACGGAAAGGTCAAGTGCAGCCGCTTGGGACAACTGGTGTTAAGGAGGAGTGCTAAATGGCAAGAGATTTCTGAGAATACGGTGGGTATCAATCAAATCTAACTTGCATGGTCCAACCGGTTCCTGCTCCTCTCCTTTTGACTCCCTCCCTTCCCTGTTCCTTTCTCTGCTCATCAGACCAACCATCAAATGTGCATTTCCCACTTCTCACCACCTGGTGTCACTAGATGCTCGCTCTAAACAGGCTCACCCGATCCAGGCGGAGGGAGAAACAAGTGCTAACAGGTGATGTGGGCCAGAGGTATCCTTTGCTCTGAGGATCTTCATAGTTGGCAAGAGTCATAGAATCTCAGAAGTTTAGCGTTGGGAGTGAAGTGAAGTTGCTCAGTCGTGCCCGACTCTTTGCGACCCCATAGATAGTAGCCAGCACCAAGCTCCTCCATCCATGGGATTTTCAAAGCAAGAGTACTGGAGTGGGTTGCCATTTCCTTCTCCAGGAAATCTTCCCAACCCAGGTCTCTCACATTGTAGACAGATGCTTTACCGTCTGAGCCACATTGGGAAGGGTCTTCTAAACCATTCTGTTGAATCTGTTTGAGACGGTCAGCGGTGCCAAGAGTCAAGAAGAGAGACAAAAATGACCCAACTGAAGATCTGCTGCTGCTGCTGCTAAGTCGCTTCAGTCGTGTCCGACTCTGTGCGACCCCATAGACGGCAGCCCACCAGGCTCCCCCGTCCATGGGATTCTCCAGGCAAGGACACTGGAGTGGGTTGCCATTTCCTTCTCCAATGCATGAAAGTGAAAAGTGAAAGCAAAGTCACTCAGTCGTGTGCGACTCTAGCGACCCCATGGACTGCAGCCTACCAGGCTCCTCCGTCCACGGGATTTTCCAGGCAAGAGTACTGGAGTGGGGTGCCATGGCCTTCTCTGAATCGAAGATCACTTCCAATCAAATACCCTGCAGACCCAAATGTCCAAGGAGAGTCCACTACCTCTCAGAGAACTCAGGTGTTAAGCAGCCAGAGAGGGCTGTGGAGGGCCTGGGGACAGGCACAGGTCAACCTGCTGTATGAGAAGGGCAGTTCTATTTAGAGGCAGGAACTGACCTTAGCAACCTTCCATGACGGCTCTCCTAGGCTCTCTGAAGGTTCTCAGGAAGTAAGAGTTGGTCCCACCGCCCCTTGCTCTTTGCTGTCGCCTCTCAGGCCCTCGCGTGTGGAGCTGGGGACCTCTGAGCTCCTGTGCAGCCCCCTGGCCTGCCTGCTTCTCTCCCAGCAGCAAAGCTTTTGAGGGGCTGGGTCCCCTCGAGGCTGATCTTCCCTCAGTGTCAGATGAGGCCACGTGGATCCCTGGGATGTGGGCTGGCTGATGGCAGCCTTTGGGGATGGGAGGGGCTGGATTTGACAAGGCCAGTTGCTCAGCCGGGAGAAAAAGGATCAGGGTAGAAATACTGACTCGGGTGAACTTCTGGAAAACCCTACTGCACCATCTCCCAAGTAGTTTAGCATTTCCTTTCTGGTGTAAAACTGGACCACTTTCCCCCTTTACGAAGCCCAATCTGGCCCATGGACTGTAGCCCGCCAGGCTCCTCTGTCCATGGGGATTCTCCCGGCAAGAACACTGGAGTGGGTTGCCATGCCCTCCTCCACGGGTTCTTCCCAACCCGGGGATCGAACCCACATCTCTTGTATTTCCTGCGTTGGCAGGCAGGTTGTTCAGTACTAGCACCACCTGGGAAGCCCTACCTCAGACCCGGTATAGCATGGGGTGCCCCCAAAGAACCGAAGTTCCTTGCAAGGGCATGTGCTTTCCCAGTCTCTTTGCAGACCTGCCTGCCCAGTAGAGGCACCTGCAGTCAGAGTCCACGAGGTGGTGACAGAGTCCTAGTGATGCCAGTAGCGCCCAGGAACCCACCCCAAGTCTCCTGGGTCCTGGCTACAGGGCTCCAGCTCTGGAAATGAATGCCTAGGCCATTAGCACCACTGCCCCTCCCCCAGCTCAGGCTGGCCCCGAGCCTGCCCTCTCTCCCACTAATTTATAAGTTTCATTTTATAGCACCATGGTGTTTAGAAAGCTGATTCACATGCCTTGCTTCAGTTGGCAGTGTCCTGAAGGTAGACAGGGCAAGCATTTCTGTACCCCATTTTACAGCTGAGGACATAGAACCTCAGAGTGGCTTGGAGTTACGGTCGAGGTCACATGACAAATGGCAGAGCTGGCCTCAGACCTAGGTCCTCTTGACTCTGGACACTGGGTTCTTTCAGCCAGGACTCAGTTGCCCCTGTTCCTTGGGGGGAGCCCAGAATAGCAGCCACCACACATCAGTCAGAGTGGAGCTGGGTGCTCGATTCCATGGGTCCATATGCTGCACCCTGATGGGACCCATCTGGACTTCAGTTGCTGCCAGGCCCCAAGGCCAGGGCTCAGCTCTGCTTCATGGGGCCTGAGGGCATTCGGTGAAGCAGACAGTGCCAGGCAGCCTGGTGACACCACCCTGCAGGAGCCCACAGCTGGCCTCGCTCTCCAGACCTGCCCAGGTGTGAGTGGCGGAGGGACGTGGTCCTCTGGCTAAGGCTGGCCTTAGGTCTGCCCTGGGATAGGCTACTGAGAGTGAAGCAAAGGCTCTAGGGCCCAGGTTTCCAGCAAATTCAGGGCAGGTATGTGAATGAGGCAGAAAAAGCTGGGAGATAAAGGCTTTGAATCAACACAGGAGTGGAAGCTGTGAAAACGTATCACTAAATGGAAATGGTCCAACCTGGGTTGATCGGGCCAGGAGTCGGAGGGGTGTCACCTGGACAGGTGGCCTGGCGGAGAGAAGAGACGGAGCTGATGGAATGACAGATCTCGGCGTCCAGCCTCACCTTCACCGGCCATCACCACGAGTCATAGTCTCAGTTTACCGATTTGTAAATAATGCAGCCAGCGCTCAGCACCTCACAGGAGCTATGAAGAAAGGGAGGCTTCCAAGAGTCCCCCAAATAGCAGATCCCCCTGGGGATGCAGGGTGTTGGGTGCTCCTGCTCTTTTGAAGAACCAGAACAAGAGAAGCAGCCCCCCGCTTGGGTCAGGGAGTAGGAGGGGGAAGGCCGTGACTTTCACACTGTGGCCCCGGGATCTCTGGGAGAGGGGCTTTCCAGGGTGTATCTCTGCACCACCAACCCCTACCCCTACCCCCCAACATCCAGGAGAGGCAGCGGCAGAGGAACGGGGTGCAGCCAGCCGGGTACAGTCGTGAGCTGCAGAAAGCAGCGGCTTTGCTATTAATGTAGTCAGTAAATAAATAAAGAAGGGCTTAAGCGTAGTGTACAGCAATCAGTTTAGAGCTACAGGGTAATTAGCGCTGCAGGGGGCTGCAAGGCTGCAGAGTCAGGTTTAAATGAGTGAGTTCACTTTCACTGAGACGCCCCCCTGGAGAGCAAACACAGCCCAGAGAAGAGCCTGCCCTCCCGCCAGCCCACTTGAGGGGCAGGGGCTGGGGCGGGGTGGGGGATGGCAGGCCTGGGTCTGAGCCATGGCGAGAGCTGGGGGATAACCTCTCCCCAAAGTGGCCGGGGACCAGGTGTCTACACCCACATGCTCATGCGCACACACGCACCCAGAGTGATGTCCAGGCTGAGGTGCACCGCTGTCCTGGGCCGACTGCTCCTCCCCTGCACATGGCTATGAGCTGACTCGTCAGGCGTCTCTCTGAACTGACGTGGGCACATGTAAGGGGAGGCACGGTCGCCTCCACTGAAGTCTGCATGCGGTGACACGCACGCTTGTGGAAGTGCCTGGGCGGCATGGGTGTGCACCTCTGACCTCAGCCCCTGATGCTGCCTCCCCTTCCCTCCTGCTCCCATCCGTTTATCCGGCAAAGCTTTACTGGGGGCCTTCTACATGCCGGACAGCGTCAGGCTCTGGGAATATGAAGACACACGATGCCCCCTCTCAAGGAACTTAGCATTGGGGTAACGGTGACAGTTAAGGAAGTGAGTGATCACAGCGCGTGAGGGCCAGGGAGGGAAGGGGTGACTCTGAACTCAGTCTCAGCGGCCCCTTGCAGAGCTTTCCTGGGAAACTAGGGTTTGCCCGGGACCTGAGCTGAGACCAAAGGGAGGCCAGTGTGTGTGTGCGTGATGCAGTTCCCAGAAAAGCACACAGCACAAGCAAAGGCCCACGGGGAATGGAGCTCAGTGTCTCCCAGAAGCCCTCTGCAGTCTGGAGCACAGGGGTGGGGGAGCTGGGGACAAGGGCAGGGCAGGGCAGGGTGCGATGCTGAGACGAGTCTGCGATGGCCGGCAGGAGTTCTCTCATGGAGGGTCTTGCAAACCTTGTTAAAGAAGGAGTCAGAACTCCATCTGCAGAGTAACGAGGGACTTTAATCAAAGGAGTGACGTGATGCTGTTTGCATTTTTGGGAAATCCATCTGGCTGCTGCAAACTCGAGGGTGGACGGAAAGAGGAAGAGCACATTGGGTCAGTACTCCTCAGTTCCCTGCCTTCCTGGTGGGGACGAGGGACCCCGGAGCGGCCAGGCAGAAGCCCTGGCAACATAGACCTGGCTGCGGAACGCCGTGGCCTTGGACTCAGCTGGACAGCTCTGTCTGCTCCCCTGCCACAACCTGAGTCTTCAGCAAGGCTCTGCTGGCTCTGCCGCTTGGCGCTCTGACCTCTGGCAGGAGGGGGGCCGCTCAGAGCGGCTGAAAAGAGAGCCATTAAGGTCGATCCGTGTGACCCCAGCACCTACCAGAACTCCAGCAGCCTCATCCAAGAAGGGACAGTGTGCCTGTGTGCGGGGAGGGGCAGGCTCCCACCTAATGTCCCTGGAGACACAGTCAGGAGGAATGGAGCCTCTGCCCCGCCCTGCCAGCAGCCCAGCCCCTCCTCTGAGCCCAGCGGAGCATCCTCTGGGCAAGCCCAGTCCTGGAGGAGGTGGCCCTGGGCTGAAGGCTGGAGCTGAGGGCTGCTGTACCTGGGCTGGCCGCGGGCAGGCAGGCGGCCGGCCCCCTGCCCTGGGGAGGGAGGCTGGGGCGGCGGGGGTGTCGGTCGGGGGTTGTCAGGCCATGGAGCGTTTTCAGGCTGGCCACAGCCAGGGCCCCTCTCTCTCCATGAGATCATATCTGGGTCAAAGAGCATGTAAAGCAGGCAGACCCCAGCGGCCACACAAAGCCCATTCAGTCCGGCCCTATTCACTCACCTCCTCTTCCCCAGAGCCCGCGCACTGCGACCCCAGCACAGCGCCTAAGCCCCAGCTTTGATGTCCAAGAACAGAAAACGGCAATTAAATGTTGTTTTAAAGAGGGAGCGCTCACTGCCCTCCCATCTGTCAAGAGAACGCTGAGGCGTGGGGGGGAGCAGGGAGGAGGGAGTGTGGGGGAGGGGCGGGGAGGCCGGGTGGGGTGGGCGGGGGGGCATGGGAATGAGCAGGGACCGGGAGAAGAAAGGCCCGGCCCAAGGGCTCCGAGGAACGGGGCCGGGGCTCGGAATCAAGGCGCAAAGGGTTGTTTTCCAAGATGAGAAACATGGGGAAGGGCAAAGAGTATGGGACCCAAAGGAACCTCAAGAGAAAGGAGAGACAGAGAGAGAAGGGGAGAGGGGAGAAGGACTGGGGGAGAGGGAGAGAGAGACGAGAAGGTGAAGGAAAACGATCAGAGCGGAGCACAGACACTGGGAAAGGAGAAAGGACAGATGGACAGAGCGGCCACCCGCAGAGGGGCTGCCACCCACCCAGGCAGGTGACTGTAGCTCCAGGCGGTATGCAGCTCACAACCCCAGGGACACACCGACATCGGACCGGAGGGCTGAAGGGACGGCGCCCGGAGCTGGCAGGTGAGGCCGGAGATCAGGCCCCACCGCCTAGCTGGTGCTGGGAGGGCATCACGTGGAGGATGCTTCCTGGTGATGCCCAGGACGCCGCTGGAGGCCAGGCTGGGCCCTGAGGCCTGGCACTGGTTTCACACCCAGGGGGGCAGCCTGCTGTGTTCTTAGCTAGGTCGCGGTGACCAGACGGATTCTCCTCTTCCTTACGCTGGTCAGCGTCAGGCAGGTAGGTGGCCTCGGGCAGAGGTGTTGAGCCAGTGCGTCTGGGATTGGGTGACATTGGCTTTCTGGCTTACACTTACCAGTGGGGCGAATGCTCCTATCCCCAAGGAGAGGAAAGCAGACAGACCCTGAGACAGGGCAGCGTGGGAGGAGCCATGCCATCCCAGTTTATACAAAGGCTTTATTCTGCGAGTGATGATGCTGGGCTTGTGTCCCCCCCAAGCCCCGCCAGCTCCAAACTCCTTTCTCCCCCCTAGGCCTGGCTAGGAACCTTTAACTGGGGGCAGCTTCTTGTTGAGAAACAGATTAAAGTCACTTGGCTGTGAGCACAAAGTAGAAAACATCTCTAAGACCAGACAGGAGCCCCCCCCACCGCCTGCTTCTGGTGTCAGGAAAAAAGGAACCTGATTTGGAACAGAGAGTTCTAGATGCAGGCTATGACCCTGCCACTCACCAGCTGTAGGATCAGGACAAGTTATAATCTAAGAATGTTCCAACCCAGCAGCTCAGAATATCGGCTCCTGAGGGGAGGGGTCTGTCTGCTCCCTTCTCACTATATTCCCAAGGTTTGTGACAATAACTGCCAATTACCGGATGAACACTTACGCTGAAGCGATAAACAGACAAATATCTGCTTCACACATCCTGTGTGCTCAGTCGCTTCAGTCGTTGTCTGACTCTTTGAGACCCCGTGGACTGTAGCCCGCCAGGCCCCTCTGTCCATGGGATTCTCCAGGCAAGAATACTGGAGTGGGTTGCCATGCCCTCCTCCAGGGGCATCTTCCTGACCCAGGGATTGAACCTGCATCTCCTGCACTGCAAGCAGATTCTTTACCCACTGAGCCACCCAGGAAGCCTGCTTCACATACCGTACCAAGGGTCAAATGCTGTTTGTGTATTTAATGCTATTTTTTAAACAATCAGGTAAGTATGTCATGAGGTGGGTATGAGCCTCTCAAATATGCATAAAGGTGCCACATAAGTGAGGCTGACAGGTAATGCACTCTCTTTCCCATCCCCAGACAGAAACCTCAGTTCCTCCCCACCCAGGAAAAGGCAGAAAAGGCAAAGCACATTTTAAAAAAGGGGGGACACTTCAAGCCAGAGACAACTGAATTAACTTTATTCTCTTCTAACTGCAGATTCAAGGTATACAACTGAACATTGCTATTTTTCTTATGAGACTTATAAATAAAAATACAAAAAATGTTCACTACAAAAAAATCTACTGTTAGTAGGATGTAAAAAATATTCTCTTTGCTATAGAAGGCACAAACTTCACTTAGTGACACATGGAGAGAGAGAAAAAAACCTGCAGCAGTAAATTCATTTTTTTTTCTTTTTTCCTTTTTCTTTTTAAATCTCGTCAGAACACTGAAATTACAAAGAAACGCGTCCATCTACACGAAACGAAGGCAGATGCGGCAAGCTGCAACCAGGACCGCACAAGTTCGGGTGAACTGCTTCGGGCTTAGAACAGATAGGGGCCGGCAAGCACAACGTGGGGGTGCAGGGCTGGGTGGGGCCGGGGGGCGGCAAGAAGGGGAGAGTGAGAGAGAAAGTGAGACAAACAGAAGTGAGAGGGGAGGGAAGGGAAAAGGGACGGAGGGAGCCAGGGGAGAGAAGTGGGGAAGAGAGGAGAGGGAGGGAGAGAGGGAGAGAGAGATTTGTACAAAAAGTAACCAGTAAAATTGAAGAAACAAAATTGGGCAACCTCCTAAAAGTAGGCTAAGAGGAGGTGCTGAGGTAGACATGAACTAGAACATCAATTAATTAAAAACACTACTCTGTAATACAGCGCGATCCGACTGGCACTTGTGCTGTCATGACAGAAGACAAGCCACACACACAAAAAACAAACAAGTAACAAAACAAAACAAAATACCCAAACCAAAAGGCTGAGTTCTGCTTGGTCCGGCAGGGCAGCAGAGCCCACAGTGCTATAATTTACATACATATATATATATATTTATCTTTATATATATGGGTCGGATGTCATGGTGCACCACCACGGCGTCTTAACCTTACAAAGATCATGCATAACACTATGTGAACAACTCCTATGACACACCCCAGGAGGCCGGTACCCTGTCTGCAAAGTGGGATGCCAAGGGCTCAGGGGGGCAGGGCTGTGGGGCCTGAGGGCCCTCTGCCCCCAGCCCTCTTCCCCTGACCCAGCTCCCCTGGTCTGTCTTGCACACCTTCTCCTGGTTGGCTGTGCCTTTCCGCTCCACCCAGCAGCCCCACTGTATAGGCCTGGTCTGGCCTTTTCCCCTCCTACTAAAATATCAGGTTAAGTGCCACCAACGAAGCTCCAAGATGGAGGGAAAAAAGACAGGAGGGGGAAAACAGATTTGACGTAGGCCTAGGAAAAAACGAACACAGGCTGCTCGCTTTCCACTTTTCTGTCTTAATGTCCAGTGCCCCCAGCTTTTGCCCTCGTGGGGTTTGCAGGGAATTGGCCACCAATCTCCCCCAGCACCCCCCAGAGTCGGAAGGCTGCCCCCCACCACTGTTCACTCCCCTGTAAGAAGGTGAGCCAGTCAGCTCTGTCCCTCCAAGGCCTTGACACCCCAGCAGCCGGTTGTACCAACAGCATCCAGAAGGGTACCATACACTTGTGAAAAATTGCAGCAGTTTTTTTTTTTTTTTTCCTTTTTTTTTTTTTCTACACGTGGAAAAACTGTTCAGGCACAAAGATTAAACAAGCCCGCGTTGCATCCCTGGATTGTACTGAATCACTGGGTCCCCCAGCCTCCCTCCCCACCCCTACACCCCACATCTCCCTTCCCCGTATTTGTGGCCTCCTCCAAAGCAGCCCAAAGCAGCAATGATATTTACTATTTTATATCTCTCTCTTGCTATATATATATCTCTCTATATATTTGTCTATCCTATATACACATAGGACTTTAATGCTTTGAATGAGTGAAGGAGTGAACAGGGAAAGAGCGGATGAGTGAGGGGGGAAATGTCACCAAAAGCATTAAGAGGGCACAGTTCTAGGAGCTGAACACAGGAAAGGGACTGTCAGTCAACTTGGACTTCCCAGACTGGACAAGCTCACTGTGCTGGATAAGGCAGTAGCAAGTCAGGTTGTCAGCAGTACCACAGCCAGAGGCAAGGGGTGGCCAAGGAGCCAGATGGCGAAGAAGAAGGAAGTAAGAACACTGGGGTCTCACCTGGGCAAAGAGCGGCCTCCACCCTCCTCGTCTCCTTAGCCCTCTTTGTGCAGACACATCTAAAGCCTCCAGATCATCTCTGACCTTCACCCTGGCCATCAGGCCCGACCACCTTGGCAAGGTCAGAATCATTTTGTCTTTGTGAGCAGGAAGCTGGGGCAAGAGGCATGCTGGAGTCTCTTCAGGGAGTCTGGGGCTTCGTGGGAGAGGAGGGGAGAGCCAGGTACAGAGATCTCCCCGCTCAGCATCCTTCAGAGGCCCCATGCCCAAACCCTCTCTCTCCCCATCTCTCGACCAGGATCCCTCTGGGATGATGGGGGCTGGCAGGGGCTGATTAAGTACCATCCAGCGCTGCAACACCAGATTACAACAATACTGCATGACTGAACACGCAACCGCACACAAGCACACGCACGCACACGCATGTACAAAGGGACATTTTGGTGGTGGTGGCGGTGAATTTTTTTGTCTTTTTTTCTTTTTCCTATTCACATTACAAAAGGAAAAGGGCAAGGTCTGGTAGAACTGATGAAGGAACTAACAAATATTACAAAAATATTACAATTTGTAAATATTAGCTCAACCCTCTCAGCTTTTATGAACAGGGGAGGAGACCCAGGCTGTGTAGGAAGGGTAGGGGTAGGGGGAGAGGGGCCAGCTGGGCCTATGGAATAGTTTGATTTTTTTTTTTCCCTTCCCCACCTAAGGTGAATGATATCTTGCTGTTCAAACACTGTTTTCTGGGATTTATAGATCCCCTGAGGGCCAGCCTGTCCCCCCTTCTTCCAGGACTGGGGGAGGCTGCAATAGTGCACAAAGATTTCTTACGGACTGCCCCTCCCCCAATGATTCCACTCTTTTCACATTATAAACACGACAACTGTTCTAGTTACATATTTCAAGTTTAACTTTTTTTCCTTTCCAAAGCACTAAATCATTATTATAGTTGCAAAACAACATCCTCCCTATGTTATCACCCCCAGTCAACAGTCTAGTGACACAGTCCTCCCAATCCATATCCCCCCAACACACCACTTTTAAGGCCTTCAGATTTGGTGGGCGAGATTGCAGGGGAGAACAGAAGGGATGGGGCCCAGGAACAGGGGGTGGTCAGAGCAGCACGCACCCCTCCGACTTCCCTTGTATGCCTCACAACCCTTCTCCCCCAAACCACTTCCCTAAACCTCTTTTTAAAACCTAAAGATAAAAACGCAGCCACAATTTTCTCAGAGAGAGAAAGGAAAGAAGAAAAAAAAAAAAAAAAAAACCCACAAACAACTCTTACAAATAAAGCATGAGATGAAACGGAAGACCCGTCCCAAAGCAAACACAAATATTGCAAATGTGCTTTCCAAAAATTCAGGGGGCGGGGAGGCTGGGGAGAAGTGGGGGACGCAGAGCAGCAGGATGGGAGGCGTGTAGGGGAACAAAAGAACTGGACAAACGTAAGAGGTAGCTTTGAGAAAAACAACACCCCCGCCCCATTGCAACAACTCACGGGCTGTCTCGTCCCCAACCAGCCCTGCCGAGAGACCAGAGGCCAGTTTTGGCAGTGATAATGCACACGGAGGTGGGGCCACACGCGTGAAAAGGATTTGAAGAACACAGGCCCCCAGACCTGGAGGACCCAGCAAACTGTAAGAAAGGTGGGATTCGCTCCAGAGCGTTCTAGGCCTGGGGACGTCATGCCTGGTCGGAGCCAGCTGTGGTTCTGCGGTGCCCCCGGCGGACACCCACCTCCTGCCCTGGCCTCCCATTCAGATCCTGAGTACTCAGCTCCTTCTGCACGGCTCCCTCCATCTGGGAGGCTCGTCAGAGGGGATGGGGAGGGCCTTGGCCAGCTGAAGTCTATTAAACCAGCTATTAATTTACACAAGAAACTGAAAAGAACACTCTCCCCCATTCCTCCAACCCCCAACCAAAACAGAGATACAGGGGTCAAAAAAGCTCATGAGGTCACAAAAAACTGAGGTAATTCAAGTACAATGTGCTAACAGGTGAACAGAGGACAAGGAACAGAAGCAAAATGGAACACAAGGCAAAGCGCTTTCAACGCCTCCTCTCGGTGGCCTGGGGGCCCCTGGGAGTCAGGAATTCTGCACAGCCCTCTGGACCTGGGTCTCCCCAAAAAGAGCACCAGGCCTGGGGGGTCCCATGAGTTCCAAGGGTCCCCAGCACGGCTCCCCGACTCCCTCCCAGGGCAGGGGTCCCCCCCTCCAGGTGTAGGGCACCTCTGGAGAAGGACATCACATCCCTCCACGGGCCACGAGCCCTTTCACGGAGGGAACCCTCCTCCTAGGGGCTGTGTTTGTTTGGTGGGACAGGATGTATTTAGTTGTTACATTTTTCCATTTTGGAAGCAAAAGCAGCTCAGCAGGAGTCTTGCTCAGGATGGCTGGACTGGGATGGGCTATTCCACTGAATTTGTCTGCATTTTTTCAGAAAGCAAAAGGGTGCAAGTTGGGTAGGGGGGGCTCTCTAGTCAGACCCAGCTTCCCCATCAGGGAGCCAGAGGAGGCAGGAGACACTCCGATCCATGGGGGTTTGGGAGGACAGGAGTCAAGGGGAGCCGGGGAGCAGGCAAGAGCTCCGAGGCTCCTAAAAGACTGTGAAGGGACACCCAGGTGTGGCGGGGGTGGCGGAGGAAGCAAGCAACAGATGAACTGAGCAGTGGGAAGGGCGGGAGGGCTCCTCCCCACCCCAGTGTGCCCCCCAGCAAACAAGAGCTGCCATTTTGAGTGTCAACCAGTGACCCAGCCCAGCCCCCACCTCTGCAGGCCCCCCTTGCACACCTCCACCCATCCCTCAGCCCCCCACCTTCTGAGGAGTCAGTGAGGGGACAGCAGGCAGGGATGGTCTGACTCTGACCAGAGGACCCCACAGCCCTTTCCTAGTTTCTAATTCCGGACACAAAAGGAGGATCTGGGTGGAGGGAAGAGAGAAACATCCCACCATCTGAGCTCGACAAACGACCCCCTCCACCCCCACCCAAAAAGAGCAGGCCGACGACCCCCAGGCAGGAAAGGAGGGACGGAGGCCTGGGTGGAGGGGCTGGGCCAGGCGTCCGGGTCACCTGGAGCCCCAGACAGAACCAGAGCCAGACAGCTCCGAGACTTCCTTTTCCTCCTTTCTCTCTTTTTCCTTTCTGCTTTTTTTCATTTGCTTTTTTTTTTTTTTTTGCTGTGTGTGTGTGTGTGTGTGTGTGTGTGTGTGTGTGTGTGTTTTCTGCCCTGCACGGTCCTCCTGGACTCCACCCAGCTCCACTGCTTCTCCTCCTGCTCCTCGCTCCCCCGCCGCGGCCTCAGGCCGGCCTCACACGTAGCACAGGTAGAGGTACGTCTTCTCTATCCTCCAGTCGGGCGGGATCTCCTCGGGCTTGTGGCCCTTCATGTGCTTCTGCATGGAGGACAGGCTGGGGCAGTACTCGCTGCAGATGGTGCACTGGTAGGGCGACGCGCCGTTGTGCGTTCGCAGGTGCTTGATCATGGCCGAGTAGTCCCGGGAGCGCTGGTGGCACAGCTTACACTCGAAGGGCTTCTCACCTGTGCGGGGAGAGGGGTCAGGAGAAGCCAGGAGAGAGGGAGGGGGCTTTCTGGAGACGCTCAGTCCCTCTGGGCAGCACTTTTCCACGGTGATGGGTGCACGCCCAGTGTGGCGGCCACAAGTCACATCCGGCTCCCAAGTGCCTGAAATGTGGCCCGTGCGACTGCAGCCCTACGTTCTTTTTGTTTTTAATTGAAGTGTAGTTGATTTACAATGGTGTGTTAGTTTCCAGTATATTACATTCTTAATCTTGTTCACCATAACTAATGTACTATGTGTGTGTGTGTGTGTGTGTGTGTGTGTGTGTGCAAAAGTCACTCAGTCGTGTCCGACTCTTTGCAACCCCATGGACTATACAGTCCATGGATTTCTCCAGGCCAGAATACAGGAGGGGGTAGTCTTTCCTTTCTCCAGGGGATCTTCCCACCCAGTCTCCCGTACTGTAGGCGGATTCTTTACCAGCTGAGTCACAAGGAAAGTCTTGGGTATTGGGACCCTGCATGAACTTTTTGGTCAACCCAATAAATAGCCACACGGAGGTAGTGGTCATGTGTGGGCCAGCTCCAGCCCCTGGACTTACTCTTAACTCTCTCTAGCGTGGGGACTCTCTCCGTCCTGAGAGAGGAAAGAGAAATCTAGAAAAGTGCCCTCGAAGCCTCTAAAGTCCTTAGGGATGGCTCTTTAGCACACAGCTCCTTCTAGGGGAGCAAGGGGATAGAGTTCTTTCAGGGCTACAGATGGTGGGGAGCAGGGGGTGGTAAGAGTGAGAGAACCCCAGTCTGGCAAGCATGCCTCCTTCTCTAAGACTCGAAGAATCTGCCCTGGACCCTGCTTTCCCTCTCGAGCTAGAATGGGGGAGGGACAGAGACCCTGGGAGCCCGTGGCCCACGCCCTAGCTGTGACCACCCACCCCTCTGTTACAGTCCCCTGGAGCTGAGCAGAGGACGCAGCAGAACCTTGTTTCGATACAGTAATTAACTGGCCAGCCATCTCGCTATCGATACTCCTCCGTGCAGAGGCCCCTGCAAATAATGAAGTAATGAACAGCCAAAGTGATCTAACTATCGACCGGCTATTTACGATAGTCAGTGCCAATGCATTTAATGATCCGCCCGCCAGGTCACATCTCCCACAAGGGGCTAAGGAAGCCCCTGAGGCTCTGCGAAATCCTGGGGGTCATTTCGGTTGTCAGCAACTACCACCCCATCCTCTCCGTGTGGCCCAACGCAGACCTGAGACAACACATATCCTGTGCTTACTGCCCCCTCCATCCACCTCCCCTCCCAGGAATTCACACCCTCCCCGCCAGTGCCAGCGGAATCTCCCCTCTCCCTTCTAACTCTGCTCAGGCAGCTATTTCCCCTGATCAGGGGAGGCTTTCTGTTTGGCCACATTCCACTGCCTTCCACCACTTCTTATCCTCAAAGGAAGTCCTTCTCAATATCTACCTCCAACCTAGCAGTGTGCTGGTGGTAAGTGTTTAACAACGGGCTCTCCACAAAGCCCTGATTTTGTAGCATTTGCAGATGGTCATGCCGTGAATGAAGAAGGAAATGGCAACCCACTTCAGTATTCTTGCCTGGAGAATCCCATGGACGGAGGAGCCTGGGGGGCTACAGTCCACGGGGTCGCAAAGAGTTGGACACGACTGAGCGACTTCACTCACTCGCTTACTCATGCCGATTTTAAGCAAACAAGGTGATAACAATGAACAAGGAGGTGGGGGTTGCTGGAAAGACATGTGAATGGTGGCTCTCCCAGGCAGGCTGGGGCCGGCTCCAGCTTTCCACTGTTCCCAGCTCTGGCTGTGCTGGACATCAGGACCACTTCCACCTGTTCTGTCCTCAGGCCCTAAGAAAACAGTTGCTCACATTCACGTAAAAAGGAAGGGGAAGGCCCTTTGAAATGGTAAAACATTATACACGTGGAGGGGTTAGTAAAAACATCGGCTTTTCTAATCTTTCAACTCAATCGAACTTACGATTTTTCCCAACCCTCACTGTAAATCCTAACTTAATGTCCCCTAGGGTCTTATTCTAACCCTCAAGTCACATGAAATCATCCTAGCCTTCATTTTCAGCTAATCGGGCCAAGTGAACCCTAATTAAGGATTCATGAATGGACATCATCTGCGAGCTATTGGTGTGGCTGCCTGGAAGGCTGCTCTGGGCTGCTGGAAAGTGTGATCGATTAGCGATGTCTGCCTCGCCCTCTCCAGGAGGTAGTGGCACTCAGGTGGCCATACTAAGCCTTAAGAGGAGCCCTAGCACCCTGGTTCGGCCTGGAGCCATCCTTGCCTGGGGTCCTCTGGGGAGCCACCTGCCCCGCCCCCAGCCCGGAGCCGGCTGTTTGTCCTGGGTACCTGTATGCACGCGATAGTGTGTCTCCAGCTGGTGCTTGAGGCTGAACTTCTTGCCGCAGCCGTTGCACTCGTAGGGTTTCTCGCCCGTGTGGATGCGCTTGTGGCTCTTGAGTGTGCTTTCATCCCGGAAGCAGCTGCCACAGAACTCACACTCGTACGGGTGGTCGCCTGTGGGGACAAGGGGCTGCATCAGGCCCTCGCCTCCGCCCGCCCTCTCCTTAGGGCACATGAGGGCAGGATCAGAGCACCAGAAGGACGAGGCTGCTTGTCCTCACCACCTGCAGACAGGACTGAGGAGCCCCCCTTACCGGCCCCTTAGCATTAACGGGGAGCACACACGGCCCCATGGTCATCCATGCCTCGAGGGCTAGTCCCAGGAAAAGAGAGCCCATCTGACTCAGGGAGGACAGAGCCCCCAGAAAGCAGGCGCCCTGGGGGCAGAGCAGGCCCAGGGGCTTCGAGACTCTGCTCCCAGCTTCCTTTCTTCTAGGTCAAGGGTGCAAGCCATTCCAGCCTGACTCCACTACCCTCAAAAAATCCCTCCAATGTTCTCAGTCGCTCTGCTCTTTCCCTCCTCCACAGTCTCATGCATCTGTTCTTTCTGTATGATACTCCCTTCTTAACGAACTCCTAGTCAACCATCAAAACCTACATCATGTGTCACTACAGTTCGGAAGTTTCCCTTTAGTGCTACCTCCCATCACCCCAGCCCAGGCAAACTGAGTCACTTTCTCCTCTGTCTCCGGAGAGAAGAAATGTCCAGCATTCTGTCCCTTTTGTAGTAGTAGTACAATTTTCATGGTGCTAATTAAAATGGCCCACGCTGAGTGCTCACCTATGTGCTGAGAACCTCACACAGATCATATCACATAATCACTTCAACAACCTTACAAGAAAGATAGTATCATTCTCATTTTACAGATGAGAAACATGAGATCTTTAAAGACACTTAAACAGGGTCCCTAAGGTCAAAGAACTGGTAGGGAGCTGAGTTGGGATTCAGATCCAGTTCCAGGGTCTGGACCCTGGAATACTAGTAATACTAACTGGATATACTGGAATACTCGTGTCGGTTAGCAGACTAATGCCTGACATGCCGTGTTGTATCTGTTGTGACACCCCCTGTGCCCGTAGAACAGAAGCACCACAAGGGCCAGAAGGAAGCCTCGCTCATCCCTGCGGCCTCAGTATGTAGCACACAGTCAAATCCAATCAAGGAGCTCAGAAAATGTCAGTACGTGAAGCTGGGGGAGAATGGCCTTTCCCTTTCCCTGACCTGGCATCTATGCCCATCAGCATCCTGTTTGTAATGCACCTTGAAGTCCCCTACCGGGTCAGAGGCTGGGGCGTGGGGATTAACCATCCTTCCTTTTGTACCCAAAGTGGGGGCTTTGGTGGCTGGGGGGTGGGGGGGGATGAAAGGTGAAGACTTCAGCTACTTATTTATTACAGGAGTGAAGGCACAGACAATAAAGATAGATTGATCACCCCAGACTTTGTTCATGAATATTTAAATATCGCTGATTCGTCTTGTCACTGTAATTACAATTTCTCTGGGCTGCATCTCCAACAACCACAGTTTATGGTAAAGAATGGCCACTGTATTTCACTTGTCCCTCTGCAGATGTGCGAGGCTGCCAACCGTGTAATGTCCTCTGCATTTCATACATTTTCTTCAGCCGCTGAAGGTTTAAGTCATCCACAATGACCTACGTTTTTTCATTATCCCCATGTCAAACTGCGCTCGTGCCTGGGCATAAATTGTCCTTCTCGTTATAGACTTGCATGCCTGCGCCTTCACTTCCTCTTTAAAATGATATTTTACTCTCTTCTCTCTCTCTCCCCTCCTCAGGCCTCTAACCAAACCTCCCCATTCTCGAAGGCGGGCCTCTGTACCCACATAAATTCTCATCTCTTCTGATGGCTCTGAAGGGTTTTTAAGGCTCTGTGGGGAGAGGACACTGGGGTCCGCTGGCTGGCGGGCTCTCTCACGGGAGGAAGACTTGCAAGATGCTCCGAGGGTGTAGAGGGGTGGGTGGGGACACTTCCATTGAGGCGTCGGATAGAAGAAGCTCGAAGGGGAGAGCTATCCTTCCACGCCAGTCCCCACCACCCTAGGGGCCCTGCCCTGGGCTCAGAGAAGAGGACCCCACGTGCAGATCTGGGGATGAGCAGGGGTCTGGGTTCCCTGCACCTGCCTGCCCTCTCACTGCGGGGCTGTGCAGACTGCCTGGTCCCCCAGCCTCCAGCCTCATCCAATCCCAGGGGAGACGAGGCCCAAGCAGACCCTGGTCCTGATTAGTTGTGTGTCTAACAGAGTGAGGGGTGATCTGCGTGCGCCTGGCCCCGCAGGCCACTGTGTGCGTGTAGGTGTCTGCGCTCACCGCCGTCTGACATCCAACCCCACCCCGCCTTAGTGAATCGGCAACGATTACGACTTTAATCAAGGATTCAGTATCCTCATTAAGATATAAATAAATAAATAAGGCAGGGCCCACGTGAGACTTCAGCCGGAGCCGGTAATTAAAACGTACATCGGCAGCCACTCAGCAGGTGGGTGGGGGGCACCGCCGTCTGTCTGCATCTTCCCCCCTCCCGAAGGGGCCCGGAGAGTTTAAAAAACAAAGGGTTAAGGCAGAGAGGTTGGTTTGATCAGATTTTTATGAATTTAATCATGAAGTGGATCACATTAAATGAGTTTAAATAGGAAATCTCTAGAGGCAGTCCAGAGAAAGGAATAAAAAATTTAGGAAGGAAAAAAAACACAGCAACGCACCAACACACACACACACACACACACACACACACACACACGGATTTTGAAGCACCTGGCCCAAAATCCTCACCCTGAGAATTAATCGTGTCAGTGTTGCCATAATGTACACAAAACTGGCTGCAGAACTCAAAATCCAATTTGTGGAATGTTGATTAACTCTGTAGCCTCTTTAATGAGCTTGACATTAAGTGCAGGACAAACGAGACTAATTAGAGCCCCCACGGCCTGGCCAGTGCACCTGTGACCCCAGTGGTCTGTCTTCACCTGGTTGGTTTCCCTGGCACCGGCCAAGCCCAATGTCCTCTTCCCCACCCCAGCCCCACCCCATCAGCCCCTCAGCCACCCCTCCAACACAGCTGAGGGTTTATTATATGATGAGCCATGTGAATCAGGGATCCATCAATGCCAACTGCGCGGCTGGACTAACCTACCAAACACAGCTGCTGATGCTAAACGCCCGGCCCCAGCAGCAAATGGGCCAAGAACAACGGAATATCAATGAGGCATTGTGTGGGGGTGTGCTCGGCCTGTGAGGGCTGCGTGCACAGGCCCTGGCTGGTGTGAAATTGATGGGTGTTGGTCTGTGTGTGCACAAGCAGTGCACACGCTCCATGTTTCCTAGATTAAGCAAGTACTTCTCCCAACCATGTCTGGAAACAGTCCCTCCCAATGGATCCGAGCCATGACTGACCCAGGGACCCGTGACATTTAGGTATCTGAGCTCTGAGAAGACAGCATGGGCAGAGCAGGGCGACCCTGGGTGGGATCGTCTCAGGCAGCATGCTCAGAAGTGGCCAAAGGGGGACTTTCCTGATGGTCCAGTGGTTAAGAATCCTCCTGCCAATGCAGGGGACACGGGTTCGATCCCTGCTCTGGGAAGAGCCCACGTGCCACAGGGCATTTGAGCCCATGCACCACAATGGAGCCCATGTGCCGTGGAGCCCACGCTCTGCAACGAGAGGGCCCACTGCGATGAGAAGCCATGACTAGAGAGCAGCCCCCGCTTGCTGTGACTAGAGAAAGGCCCACGTGCAGCAACCATGGCCAAAAATAAACAAATAAAAAGTAATAAAAAAGAAGTGTCTGAAAGGTAACTGGCCATTTTTGATAAGCCGAGCTTAGGGACCCAGCGGGGCAGGTGCTGACAGAAGGTGCTGATACCTGCCGGGGATGCTTAGGTGGTCACTGCAGAGAAAGTTCTTGCCAGCATTCTCTCCTTCTTTGGCCTTCTTGTCCGACCTTACCCTCTGGGACCCCTCCTCGTCCTAAGCCAGCAAATCTGAGAAGTTCTAAGCAAATCTGGTGATGCTAAGGCAACATGCTCTCCTGAACAGAATGGCATCCAGAAATAAGAGCCTGGGAGGCTTCTCGGTGAGGACGCCTACTGCCAGCAGGACAGGCCAGGTTGTGATGAATAACCACCTCTCCCATATTCAGCAAAGCCTGCCACTTAATCCTGGGGCTGTGACAAGACCCAAGAGTGAGGAAAGGGTCCTGCCAAGTCCGTCATGAGGCATGCAGACTTTTTTATACCCTCTCCAGCAGCCAGGAGAACACCCCCTGTTACACCCCCAGAAAGAGAATTTGCCTCTATCTCCCTGGCCCCATCACCCACCTCTCACCCCAGACTCAGGACAGAACACACACAAGCAGAGACACATGCAGACTTAGAAACGGGCAATCCTTTATCGACATACAATCAGAGAAAGGGAGGCTTCAAGTCACCTGTGACATTGTTGGGGGGTAGGGGATGATGCGAGGAAGCCAATGCCCCTTGGGTCTCAGAAGCAAGCACCCCACCCCCTACCCCTGACTCATAGCTACTCTCCTCCCCCAGCATCAGTGACTGGCTAAGCATGGCTCACAGCTTATACACCCGCACTGTCTCCCCTAAGCAGGGTAAGGCCCGATACAGAACATGTGCTTCTGTTAACTGGTAAGCAGGACCACTTCCGCCACAGTCCCTTAAGAGCCCAAGGCTGACCTCAGAAACATATGTGCACAGCCTGTGTATGTATGTGTGTATGCTGTGTGTGTGCAGAGTGTGAAGTGTGTGCACAGCATGTGTGCACAATGTGTGTGTACAGTATGTGTGTGCAGTGTATGTGCCTGCACAAGGCGTGTGTGCACAATATGTGTGCGTGCGTGCGTGCGTGCGTGCGTGTGTGTGTGTGTGTGTGTGTGTGTGTGTGTGTGTGTGTGGAGTAGGACCAGTGGTGGGAAACTCTAGAGACCAAGCAGGCAGATTTTCCTCAAAATTCATTTCAGGTCCACCTGCATCAGAATCTTTGGGAATACTTATTAACCATGTTGAGTCTTAGATCCCACCCATGCCCACTAAATGGAAGTTTCTGGGGTGGGGGGGACCCATGAGCCTACATTTCTAATGAGAGCCATCTCTGTTGGGCACAGAGATATGGAGAACTAAACGTCCCCAAGGTGGGATGGGATAAGAACTGTCCACGCTGGCCTGCACCTCAGAGGCCCCTGCACGCCAGACCTTTGAGCAGAGAAGGGCCGAGGGCTCCCCCACCGGAGAGACCCCGCCCACCCACCCGCCTGTGGCCAGCCTACCTGTGTGTGAGCGCAGGTGGCGTTTCAGGGCGGTGTGGCTGGGGAAGGTGCGGTTGCACTCGCTGCAGATGTAGCTGCGCACGCCTGCGTGGACCTCCATGTGCTGCTGGAGCGCGCTCTGTGCCTGGAAACGCTTCCCACACAGCAGACAGAAGACAGCCATGTCCGTGCCTGCGGGAAATGGGGCAGAGCCTCAGCTGGGCTGGAGCACGAGCCAGCGTCAGGACAGCACCCCCAGCCCCACGCTCAGCAGCAAACCCAGAGGCAGCACGGGCCATGTGATGCTGATGGAGCCCCCAGAACACAGCTCCACCGGTGGACAAAATCCACTCTTTTCCCATCCTCATGGAACCTAAAGTCTAGTGGGAGAAACAGAGATATTAATCAAGAACATCATGGCAGCAAATGACTCTGCAATTGTCTGGAGTGCTGTGTCAAAGGCAGGGTACCAAGAAGCCATCTATCAGAGGGACTTTCCAAGCCTAGGCAGGAGATGGGGTGTCTGGGGGCCTCTGTGAGGAACCACAATAACGAAGATGAAAGCCATCATTGGAAGGTAACACTTAAAACATCCCATCTGCAAAATGGGACCTCTACAGCCTCACCCTTCAGCTAAGGAAAAGGAGACACAGAGAGATTGAGTAATTTGTCCAAAGTAGCGGAGTTCACAAGCAAACAGGGCTGGGATTCAAGCCCAGGCAGCCTGGATCTGATCCTCCCCTGATGCTACAGACCCGATTCTCTTAACCACATCTCCACTCATGAATGCACACATCCTAAGGGTCCGTTCTTTGAACAAATACTATTTTAGTATCTACTACAAGTAGGACTCTCTTTTTGGCCCTGGGGGTGTAGCCATGGAAAACTGTACAAAGTGCCTGCCCTCATCACAGATGTTACCCAGCACACTGGGGACATGGGGACAGCATTCTAGGAAGAAAAAATAGTATCTGTGAACTGGAGAGAAACATGGCCGGTAGAAGGATCAGACAGAACAGTGCAGCTAGGGAGGCAGAGAAAAAACAGGCAGGGAGTCAAAGAAGTGGGCCAGGCCAGCTTGTAAGGCGTCTTGAAAATTGTGGTTAGAACTTTAGGCTTCATCCCAAGACCAACGTGCAACTGTCATGGGATTTTTTTAAAAGATTTTTTTGATGTGAACCATTTTTAAAGTCTTTATTGAATTGGTTACAATATTGCTTCTGTTTTATGTTTTGATATTTTGGCCACGAGGTGTGTGGGATCTTAGATTCCCAATCAGGGATTGAACTCATACTCTCTGCATTGGAAAACAAAGTCTTAACCATTGGGCCACCAGGGAAGTCCTCTGTCAAGAGATTTTAAGCTAATGAGGGACATGAGATTTTCATTTAACTCTGGTTGTTTCCTGTGCTGATCAGAAGTAGAGGTAGGTAGCCCATGATATCCTACGAAGTTGTTCTTGTTGTTTAGTCGCTAAGTCGTGTCTGACTGCAACCCCCTGGACCGTAGCCCACCAGACTCCTCTGTCCATGGGATCTCCCAGGCAAGAATCCTGGAGTGGGCTGCCATTTCCTTCTCCAGGGGATCTTCCTGACCCAAGGATCGAACCAACATCTCCTGCATTGGCAGGCAGATTCTTTGCCACTGAGCCACCAGGAGAGCCCTACAAAGACAGGCTGCTATTTTCTGTTCGTCAACCCTCTTTCCGGTGCTGCTGTGGAGCCATGGCTTTCCAGGGATCAGCATCTAAGGAGGAAGCATCTAAGCCCTCCATCTGAGTCCCAGCTGGTCTTGGCCACCGTGGCCACTATTTTGGGTTCCATTTTCCTGAGCATGTCAGCTCCCCCTGGAAGCTCCCAGTCTGCTCAGCTCTCTGCTGGCATCTGGGCTTGATCACTTGTGCTCAGCCCAGCACTGCCTCCCCGCCCCCCGTGTAAAGGACACAAGGGGGAAAGGGGCTGAGGCACAGCGCCTGTCAGTCCAGAGTGGAAGATGGGGCAGAGCTTGGCTGCTTCAAGTCAAGGTCTGCTCGGTGTGGCATCAGGGAGCTCCCAGTGGAAAGGCGGGGCGTACAAGAAAGATAGCATGGACAGCCTGCTATCTCGCAGGTGGAGACAGCAAACGGGGGGTCTCTTTTGGCTGCCTCAGTCCCATTCGTGGCTGGGTCTGCAATGGACTAGCAGGAAGGCAAGGATGGCTTCTCATTTCCCCACATCCCCACCCCTCAAGGCCCTTGTAGCCACGCTCCATCCCACCCATGGGCATCGCCCGCACCCAAGTCCAGGGAAGGCTGGGCAGGGGACATGAGAACCAGCCAGGGCATGAACTTCCTCCTGGCCTCAAAGAGCAGAAGGGAGGGGAACCGCTATAGGCCTTGCTAGGCGCTTTATTTATGCCATCATCTCATTTAAAACTTGCAACAGTACCCGGCAGGACGCTCACGCCCCTTTTCACAAATGGCAAAACAGAGTGGTTAAATAACTTGCCTGAGGTCACACAGTCAGAAAGAAGAGGAGCTGGGATTTATAAATGCCTCAGTTTGTCTGATTTCAGAAACCACAGAGTTGGGTTAATGTCTCTCTATCTGCCTGGGCTTCTCTGGGAAGAGGCACAGTGATGACACGGTGAACCAGTTCCAACCCAGCTGGCTCAGGAGCCCCCGTGCATCCAAGGTCCACCCTAGAAACAGACAGCCCAGGCCAGGAGGAGCGCCCTAGTGGATGTCACGAGGTAGGGCTCTCTGAAGCCTTCCAACCCCTCTGGGAGCCAGCAAGGCCTCTGCAAGAAGAACTGAGGTGCTCCATTTGATTGAGGGGGGCACAGTGAGAGGAGTGGTCTGCCCAGCAGACGCAGACAAGGGTTGACAGTGAATCCTCAAAGTCCAGTCTGGCCTGGCCAGCACTCCCCAGGGTGGCATCCATCTGCAACACATCCAGGGGCATGGCAGCTCCGGCTGCTTCATCCCACGAGCCCCCAGCACCAGCTCTATCTCTGGCCTGAACCTCAACATACAGAGAGTCCCGATGAAGCCAGACATCAAACATCTGCCTTTTATCGCTGAGAGAGAACAAGCTTCCTGGGCAAGCCATGCCCTTTAAGAGCCCAGGTTTGTCCTTATGGATCCCCCAAAATTCCCAGTGTGGAAGGAGCCTGGGTCAGAGGGAACATGAATGACATCCCCAGTAGGAGATCCTCAGCCTAAAAAGCCAAGCCCGGAGGAGTTCTGAGGGTCAGTCCCAGCCCAGGGAAGACTGAGAACCCTGGCAGCCTCACCCTCTGGGTCTTCCCAGGACCCCAGAGCTGCCCCACTGTGCGGGCCCTTCCTCTCAGGATCCCCTGAGCCTATTTCGTGTCCATTCAGTCAACTCTGTGAATATCACCCAGTGCAGGCACTGTACTAGGGGACAAGAGGGATGCTGAGATCAACCAGAGACACAGGGTCCCGGCCAAGTGGAGGGCACAGACAAGCCAGCCACTAGCCAGAGGATAAGACAGGCTGATCCCAAGAGGGCTTTGGAGATTCTTTCTTAGACTTTAAGAAATAAAGTGTACTGAGGAGCTAAGGACCAGAGTGGGCACAGGAGCCAAGCTAGAAACAACGCAATCAAATATCAAAGCAGGCAGGAAGAGAAGACAGACGCCCCACCCCCAACAAGGATGAAGATAAGCAGAGACAGTTATTGGGGGTCGGATGGCAGAGGGCCACATCGCCAGGTGGGACAGGTTAGATTTCATTCCTTAGAGGTGCCGGGAAAAGATGTGGGGAGCGGGGGCTAGCGTGTTCCAACCAGTACGTGAAGGCAATGCCCCTGGGGGCTGAGTGGGGACCAAGGGCGCTGGCTAAGTGGCTGAAATCAGGGACAGAGGTGACGGCTTTCGTGCTACCACTGGAGGAGTGCTGGGACCAGTCTAAGGTAGGGGCTGGGAGGACAGAGGAGGACTGGAGAAGTGGAACCCCGGGGCAATGGCAGGACAGGACCCTCAGCCTGGGCTCAAGTCAGGAAGCCTCATGCATCTGAAGTTCTGGATATCGGCTCTGCACCTTGGTGACAAGTGTAAAGTCATGCAATGACCACCTGGAATGGATCTATTACAGTGTCCCCACGGTGGCCCCCTCCTTCCTAGGCATTCCACAGCGCACAGGGGTTCCCCCTGGTCACTGATGACACTGCCTGAGGCTCAGAGATGAAGAAAGGAGGGCCCCCCGTCCACTCCCCATTCTTCTGTTTCGACACCAGCAGCTGAGAGGATAGAAAATATCTTTAAAGGAAAAATGAAAGGGCGGGGGTGGTGGGGAGGGGGAGAAACGGATGAGACACAAGAAAAGCTATTGGTGCATGTAAGTTAAAAATCCAGAGACTAGATTTGACTTATTAAACAATTTGCTGTAGTTTCTGCCTAGCTGATTGTTCGCATGTATGATGAGTCAGGGCAGATTCTATTACACTGGGAGATTAAGCAAATAAATGCTAGCTTTTGGAAACACATTAAAATGTGGGACTATGGAAATAAAATTATCTAGAAAATTGTATTAGCAATTCATTAGCTGCCGTGAGATGTAGGGCAAAGCAAGGGGGCCCGGCAGTGTTAGAACCCTGTTCCCTTCAATGCCTGAGACCCTGAGACGCGCACTGCCCCTTCCTCTGCTGTCGGGGGAACCTCATGCCTGATACCACTGGGGAGAGGCAAGGAGCTTCCACTGGTTGCAAAGGACCTTCAGAAATCAGAGGGCCAGCAGGACACGGGGGAGACCAGAGAAGCACGTGGGTCCTGCCTCAGCAACTCCCTTGTCTTGCAACCCAGAGCAAGTCACTCTGCTTCTCTCGACCAGAGTCTGCTCATCCTTTGCCACCCTGCTTGTGGCAGTTGAGAGCATCCAATGAGATACCCAAGTGGAAAAGCTTCTTAGCTATGAAGTGGTAGCAGAACTAATGCCAGCCCAGAGGATGCCTTTGTCTGAATTAGAAAATAATGCCTCTTTTTCTAGCCTAACACAGATCCTCGCCTGGGCACACAGCTCTGGCACACAAAGACGGCTGGACTGCAGCCTCTGTTTCTCCCTCAGCTGGGCATCCTCCTGCAGTGAACAGCCTGGATACAGATCACGGCCGCTCTGCACGATACACAAGCTGATGTTGTTTTATCGACTCTGGGCTGCTTCTTCCAGGAAACTGACCCTAGAGAAGGTGTCTTGGATGAGAGACACTGTTTAGGACTCAGTGCCAAGGATACCTTCTTCCTCTGAGCCCTCACTACCCCAGCACAACTATTAAACCCTTTGTTGTACTTATTTTTGACATGTAGCTCTGCCCAGGAAATGGTAAGAGATGGTAAGCAAGAAGCACTTTCTTCATCATTATATCCCCTAACATAAATCACAGGACCTGGCATACAGTAGGCGCTCAATAGCTGCATGTTGCCTTCAAGAATAAATAAGGAGGGACATCCCTGGCAGTCCAGGGATGAAGACTCCAATGCAAGGAGGCAGGTTCAATCCCTGGTGGGGGAACTAAGATTCCCACATGCCACACAGCATAGCCAAGAAAATATAAAATAATAATAATCAATAAAGAGCTTTTTTTTAAAAGAATAAATAAGGGGTTGTGGGACAATCACAAAGAGCACAGGGGGTCACGGGATGGGGAAAGTCATGGTACAGAGCAATGGATGGCTAGAGCTGGAGAAAGCCCAGACTGAATGCAGAACTTCCAATAAGATGCTCCTTGGGAATGAGTAATGCCCAGTAATCCCTAAAGAGTTGATATCTTTGGGGCCTCTCATGTCTGTCTAGTGGGCTGAACAGGACACCTTGGTTCTTGGCTCCATGTCTCAGCTCTGCTGCTCAGAAGCAAAGACCCAGCCCACAGAAGGATCAGTTTTACCACCTCATGCAATGATACAGTCAGCAGACCCTGGTTCTCGCCCAAAGGTAAAGCCCTTCCTGGCTGTGACCCTGGGCCAGCTACCTGCTGCCCTTGGCCTCATTTCTTCATCTAGGAAATGGTATTCATGACTCAGCTGCCCTTTCCAACACCAACTTCATAATGATGTTAATAGGCAACTGGCAAAAATTACTGAGTATGTAAATCCTACAAAGGTATTGTTTTCAATCAATCTGTAAATTCAAATGTAAATCAGATACATAAATTAGGCTTGGCCCAAAGAAATCATGTATCAGGTCAAAGAATAGAACCCCCTCTGCTCTTATGAATGGGTCTCCATCTTAGGCTGGACCCCAGGGGTATCCGCCTGGTCTGAAGGGAATATGAACTAGGAGGAGGGAATGGGTGTGGTGGGGTCGATGGAGAGAGGCCCCAGGTAAGCCGGGGAAAGGCATGCAAATAACTGTACCCTCATTAGCATCAATTCTACCTGGAGATGGTGGCCCCCAACATACCTGCCTTCCACCCTCAAGGACAGAGGAGCCAATCTGGCTGCAGGGCATGTACGACTCAGAGATTCCCAATTTAAAACAAGTTTAATTTTAGCCAAAAAATAAAAAAGAACGGGAGAAAGCCAAGGCTAGGATGGAACAGGAGCAGGAGGGGTGACACAGACCCAGGGTATTTATTTCACCCCGGTGATGACTGGGTCTGAAATTATGAGACACAAAAACCCTCATGTTTACACCTGTGCTATTTCCATACCAATTAGCTCTTTAATAGAAAGGCAGGAACAGGATCAGAGGGGCACACAGCTGGAGAAGACGCTCAGGTGCTACACCTTCTTGGAGCAAGGCTCTTATTATCCCTAGACATAAGCAGGTTCTTAATCAAAAGAGCAGAGGGATCTAAATATATTTGGGCTTTTTTTGGTAAGCCGGCTGTGACTATTACATGTGTGTGAGTGTGTATAAGCCTGTGCTTGCACATGGACCAAGGATGGGCTTCTGATGTCCAACTCTCCCCAATCTCACCCAAGAAAGGAAGAGCTGCTTCCCCACCCCCTGCAACTTCTTCTTTCCAGAGGAAAGAAAATAGCAAATTTGGGTGGGGTAGGGGGGGGCGCGCCGTGTGAAAATCTTGATTTAAACTGGAACCACCTCCCACCCCTCCACCCCTGCCCTATCCCCAAGTCCTCAGACAGGCCTACCTACTTTACTTCCTCTGACCTTCAGGAGTACTCTTTCCTAAGACACCATTTCCAGTCCTGTGAAGCCTTGTAACCACACACCAAAACTGTCACAGAAACTGCCACCTCTCCCTCTTCCCCATCTTTCTCCTCACCACCTTCCCCTCCTCCCTGCCCCAGGTCACTGCTAAAAAGGCGGCAGAGCTGCGTCATCCACTGTGCAGGAGAAAAAGACAGACAGAGACAAGCAGCCCAGGGCTGACTCACACGGAAGGCAGGAAGGCTCTGTCTGCATCTCAAGAGGCTGGAGGTGTGAGTGTGTGGGGGGGAGGACAGGACCGGAAGCAGACAGAAAGGAAGCAAAAGCCCAGCGTTATGACATGGGCAGGGGTGCCTCCCTTTTGACCCCCCTGAGCCATCACTAGGGCTTGGCTCCTTTTCAAGGGATCTACTGAAGAAAGTACCAAACGATCCTGTTCTAGAGCTCTCCTCCTGGGCATAAGCTGAAGCATCGTTTGGGATGAACCCTCAACTCCCAGCCTTCCTGAGAAGGCTAGCTATGTGCACGAAGAGGGCCCAGTCCACCCAGCCCAAGAAAATGTCAGCCCACCAACGCCCCACTCCCGCCCCGGGAGTGACAGCTGCTGCAGAGTGGGAGACAAGTCCCACTCTTTCCTTTACTGCCTACAGCCTCTCTCCCAGGAAGGGTAGGGAAGGCTGAGAAAACAGCTTTGGTAGGCCTGCCTCAAACCAAATTAGCCACAAGTCTGTGCACCAGTGCTTGTCTGCTACATATAGTCACCTACTTGTAGGGCACCTTTAATCATCGGCTTCGTCACATCTTCCCAAACCAAGCCAGGAGCTAGAAACCATAGCATCTTAACCTTCTTGTCAACTTCAGTCTCGTCAATTCCAGTCTTGTTATCCAGTCTCGCCTGCCACATTTTCCTTTATTTCTTATCTGCTTAGAATCTTGGGAGGCACCCATATATCAACATAACCTTCCATTTCCAGAGGGAAAGGGGGAATGTTGGGGTTTCCTATCATTAGCCCAGGGAGTAGAGTTCTCAATGAATAACCAAAGGGGGAGGAGCTGGAGCTGCTGATTCAAATTTGTTTTGGAACTAAGACATGGATTGGTGAGTGATTACAAGTCTCAGGGCATGTGTGTGCTCTACACACACACACACACACACACGAAGGCATACACTCACTCACACACCCCTCTCAGTCTCTTGGGGAGTGTGGCCACATCCTCAAGCAGCAGCAGGCAATGCTGGCTCCCAGAAAACTGTGTATTTGTTTAGCAGTGAGCTGCAGACACAAATGCATTTCATTACTCGGCACCTCCAGCTACAGTAAACAAATTTGTCAGCTCACTAGCTCATTAAGGTGCACCCTGGACACGGGGGGGATTTATTGAGACCTGCACAATAAAAGTTAACATGAATGGATTTACTAATTTTGTCAATCATTCCAACAAACGGAGCCAAAGAGGGGGAGAAACTGGAGGAAGGGGACAAGAACAGGGGAGGAAGGATGGAAAAGAAAGGAAAAGCAGTAAAAAGGAAGAGGAAAGTTGAATTTGGTTGGTAAGAGAGAGTCCACGGGTTAAGAGGGAGTCAGATCTGTGCTCTGCTGCCTGGTTACACAACCGCCTCCAGTTCCTTTATGTTGGGCTGCTTTGTCCAGGAGGCACGGCCCCGGGCAGAAAGGTGGCCAGGGCAAACTCAACTGCAAGATGTCAGACCGAGTTCTGGGGTCCCGGGCAGCGCTGTTCTGATGGGAACACGCCCTCCCGGCCTGACATCAGAGAGGGAACTTAAGGCATCAAGGACGAAGAACTCCCCCGCTCGCCGCACCCGTGGAGAAAGCAGCAGCCACCGCCTCCCCATCAGACCGGTTGCCTCTCCTGGAACCTCCCACCTGCCCCTCATCGCTGTCCCAGCCCAGCTCCCGGACCCTTCCAGACGTTCTAGAAGGAGCCCAGACTGCCACCGCCAAGAGCAAAGGGAGGAAAAAGGGAAGGGGCACGGTGCGTGCGGAGTTGGGGGGAGGAAAGTAAATCCGGAGAGGTATGCGGCCCTCTGGTCTGTAACTTTCAAAAAGACAGCAGGACTGGGGCAGAGGTCAGGGGGTCCGAGGCCTTAAGCACCTCGGCCAGCTGTGGCGGTGCCGCAGGACGCCTGCCCGTATAAATCAGCCGTAAGCAGCCCCCGCTGGGGGCGAGGACAATGGGCCCCCACGGGGGTGGGAGGCAGGACAATGGGGCCCGGCCAGTGCGCAGGCCCGGAACAAATGCGCCCTGGCACCACGGGGGCCCCCATTTGTGAAACTAATTGGCCCACGATTGAAAAATTGGACCAACTTCAACAGCCTGAGTGGAGAGGGGCGGCCGGCAGTCCCTTAAACCTAGCCCAGCCCAGCAGAGCCTGCCTGGCCCAGGAGCAGGGGTCGGAAATGGGAGCAGCTCTGGGTGCTGCCCACTCTGGCGGAGGGACACGGGCCTCTGAGACAAGGCCGTCTAGGAGAGGAGGGGCCTCGAGCTGTCTAGAAGGACCAATACCCGGCTTCTCCTCCCAAGAGGCAGAGAAGGACCGACTTCCGCAATTTCTCTAAGCTGTCTCTTCTGCAGGACTGAAGATCAAAGGAGACAAGCAAGACACCTGTCTGCCCAGAGGGTTCCTGAAACCCAAGGGCTCCCAACTTCCTTCCTTTGGTGGGTAGATGGGTGCAAATAAACCCAGAGCTGCAATGGGTTCCTTCCTCAATCCAGCCTCCCTGGCATGTATTCAGCTCTGCACCTGTGGCCTATAACCCCTGCGAGAAGCCTGCCGCTCTCTACCAGGCTGTGTGAGAGCTGGCTTTGAGGAAGCCAGGAGCCTCCTGGTCCTGAGGTTTCTGGCAAAGAAGCCCTGAAACGTGCGATGGGAAGCCAGGATGACATACGAAAGGACACGCCAGGGTAATCGTCCTGCCATGGTCCTCCTGCCCTTCCCTTTCCGGTGACTTCTCACTACCGGCTCCCAGTTGAAGAAGACCAGAAGGGTAGAAAGCACTGGAAGGCCCATCCTCAGGTCCTAGCTCAGCAGCTCACTTGCTGTGCACACTCTGGTAGGTTCCTGGACCTCTCTGGGCCTCAAGTTTCTCATCAGAAAAATGCAGGTAGAAGTCAGTAATCTTCAAGTTTCCCCCTCACTCTGTGTATTCAGTCACTCAGTTGTGTCCAACTCTTTGTGACCCCATGGGCTGCAGCACACCAGACTTCCCTGTCCTTCACCCTCTCCCAGAGCTTGCTCAAACTCAAGTCCACTGAGTCAGTGATGCCATCCAACCATCTCATCCTCTGTTGACCCCTTCTCCTCCTGCCTTCACTCTAACAGGCAGTAATCCTAGGCCTGTAAGATGGTGCTGGAAGCTGAAAGGCCTTTCCCCTGGTAAGATGCATTCCAGACATTTCTCCTTCAAAGTCTCCCTTGACAGTTTTTCTTTGGTTAAGGAGACTCTCGGGGCTTCACTGGGAAGCCACCATCTTTGGCTCACAGAGAGACAGCCCCAGGAGAGGCACAGAAGACAGCTAAGCTTGACTGAGCACCAGCTTTGGGTGATCCAGTTCTCTCGCTCCAAACCCTCCACCAGTCCTGAGAGACAGGGGTGTTTAGGAAGATGGGGCAAGCAAGACTCGAGAGACCCTGCTAGGTCCTTTCTCTCAAGGGGCCACCAGTTACTTAGTACCTCCTAGAATTAGCCCTATGCCTAGAAGGGCAATTCTTGAGCTGCTGGGTCTGAGAGTCCCTGCCAGCCTCTCTGGACAGGGCAAGGGCCAGGCTGATGGGGAGGGGACAGGGGAGAAGGGGCTTTCTCTCTCAGGCCCCCAGCACTGGGTGACAGAAAACACAACCAAGATGGTGGGTCAGAGAACCAGACTCTCTGATTCCAGTGGCCTCATTTCCTTAGCGTTTTGCCCGACACACAGTAGGCACTTCAGTTTTCAGCTGTGTGTCCAAGGCTTCATGGGAGGGTGTTGCGGTTCCACCTGAAGATGAGACCCAATTTCCTTATTGCAGTGATACAATAACTTATCCCCAGGCAGCTTTCCTCTCTGATCTTCTTCAGGTGTACAAGATGTTTTCAACAGAGCCCACCTCCCTAGATTCAGGCATCCCCAAAACCACCTTGAGGCCCCCCAGGCTAGAATTGGGACCCAGAAGAGGGATCAATGGAAAAGAAGATATCAGCTCAGCTGGGGTCTTATCTAAATGGTCCTGTAAATCCCAATGCATTTCAGAGATGATGAGGATGAGCCAGCAGGGAGGCCCACCTAGAAGAGAAGGGACAGAGGAGGAGACAGGCCTCTGCAGACAAAGACCCAGGGACAGAACAGGGTGGGGAGGGGAGCAGGGACTGAGGGAGACGGGAATTCAAAATCAAATGGAATACTGGTTGTTTCAGACAAACATTGGGCACTGCAAAGGAAAACCACCCCATATAAATAAACAAAACCAAAGAGACAGAGAGAGAGAGAGATGGATGTATTCATTTTACTGACATTTTAATGGCTCCTCTCCTTCCCCCTACCCCCCCCCCCCAGAAGATGATTACAAATTAAGCAGCATTTAAATGCTTTTTACTGTCAACAATTAGAAGGAGGGCTGTGAGCCTGAGAGTGTGGTGGCCATTCATTCCCACGGTAACCAGGCTATCAGAGGCACTGCCAGGCCTGCCTGTACTGTACCGCACACAATGGCCAAAGAGGGAAAAGTCCGCACACCGTTAATTTTGCAGGACATTCAGAAGCAAGTTAAAAGATAAAAAGCTTCTGGTGCACAGACAGAGAGAGTGAGGGCAGGGCAGGCAGGTCTAGCTTGTGGAGTAAAGTCTTAGCAACAGGAGAGTTTACGCGCAACCTGATTACACCTCATTCAGGGCTGCCTTGTGTTCAGGTTATGTAGTGTGTGTGTGTGTGTGTGTGTGTGTGTGTGTGTGTGTGTGTGTGTGTGTGTGTGTGTGTGTGTGTGTGACAGAAAGGATGAAGGAGTCGCCTGTATTGCAGGCAGATTCTTTACCATCTGAACCACCAGGGAAGCCCTCTGGGGACAGAGGAATAAACAATTAAAGAGAGACCAGGAGCTCAAGGCCAGACTCCAGACCCCAGCAAGTGGGTAGAAGAAACCGGCTAAACCCTGACGCAGGCTGCACGCTGAGTACTGGTCCACAACACCCACTCCTCCAGTGCCTGAGCCACAGCTTCTCTGCTGGGCCACAGGGAGGAACCTCGGGATAGGAATTTCACTCTGGTGAGAAGAAAGGTTTTCATTCCAGGGTGGACTGAAGAACAAATTTAAGTTTTCAGAAATTGGCTCTTTCATCACCCACACTATCACTACCAACTCAGGCCCACCCACCCAATGCCACCAATATTCATGTCTTTCAGAAAAGTTAAACCCTAGTCCACGCTGCTACTGCTAAGTCGCTCAGTCGTGTCCGACTCTGTGACCCCATGGACTGCAGCCTACCAGGCTCCTCCGCCCATGGGATTTTCCAGGCAAGAGTACTGGAGTGGGGTACCATTGCCTTCTCTGAGTCCACGCTGGGTATCATCAAATGTTATTGCTAGAACTCTGTATTATCCAACTCAAAATGAATTCTAAGAACTCATATCATCACAGGGGCCTTTTAAAATAATGAAATAATTAAAACTCACCCCTAGAATACAGGGGAGAAACACAAGGATTAAAAAAGAAAAGGAGTGTGGGAGGGAAATAAAGGATGTAGCCACCAATTTCCTTTCCAGTCCTTCAGAGAGGGAGATGGAAAGCAACAGAAGTGAGCTGGTTACTTGGTGCAGGGCGCGAGGAGGCTGGATTTAGAAGCAGCCAGGTACATTTCTGTGCCACAAGGTTTAATATGCAGAAGGGGCGCCACAGAAATAAAAGAGACACGTCCCCTTTAAAAGGAAATATAATTTACAGTGTGCAGCCAGGCGGCCCATAGTTTCAATCTCGTTTACTATAGAGAAAACTCTGCTAGCTGTTCTCTATCCCACAAATCCGATTTAATCAGACAAGCCAGCCAGCGTGGCTTGGAGTAAAAACGGATAATTAGTAAACAGAGAGCTACTCCAGTGCTTCATTGGCATTCGAGCTGGGCTACTGTGTCGCATTTAAAATGCAGTCTGATGAAGTTTACAAAATCAAACCATTTGTTACTCCTATTGAAGAGGCTTCAGGCCACTTGCAATTAAATTGGAATTAGTGCTCAGAATGAGACACAGCAAATTCATACTAAAAAGGGATCTGACTTTGAGACATTTGACTTCAACAGTTTCTGTGTGAGTGCGTGCGGTTGGGTGTTACTAAAAAGACGCCTCACTCACCCTGACTCTGCAGGGCTCCCCAACTCAGTGAGCTTGCCCCCCACAACCTGCTCTGCTCTGGGCTGGCGATGGGAGATGGGGCATCGCGGGGGAGGGGACAGACAGCTGACACTGGGGAGCCAGACCCTTGTATTCACACCAGGAAGATACTGTACTGGGGAAAATGTGTCCACAAAGGACCATATGGCTCCCTTCTGCATTGAGCCTTTGGACAAGGGGGTAGAAGGGGGGTGGGGAAGCTGCCAGAAGGCACGCTTCCAGAGGGCGCTGGCCCCGCCCACCTCAGACAGCAGGCTGGCAGCTTGGGGAGAAAGGGGGCACCTCTTCCCCTGTTGGCTGGGTTCCTGGGATGTTCCCGCCATCCCTCTCTCTTGAGAGCCGGTGTACAGGGAGGGTTTCTGTCACGCGTCCTACCCATCAGCACACTCCTGGCCCCAGGCACTGCCCTCTCAGGCGGAAAAGGTTAGGCAAACTGGCTCTGCAAGGCCTCTCTGAACCTCCAGGCCAAGAAACCCCAATGCAACCCAGGGACAGAATTCAGGAGGCTGGTGATCGTGGAGGAGAAAATATTCCCTTTTTATTTTTACCAACCTCTAACCAATGGTGGGGAAGATCGAAGGTGAAAGGAGAAGGTGGCGGCAGAGGGTGAGATGGTCGGATAGCCTCACCGACTCAATGGACGTGAAACTGAACAAACTCTCGGAGACAGTGGAGGAGGCTGGTATCCTGAAGCCCACTGTGTCGACAAAGAGTCAGACATGACTTAGCGACCGAAAAACAACAACAACAAATTGAAATTCAGCAGTTCCTTCAGTGGGGGAATGAAAGCGACAAAGCAGTCAGATGAACTGTGCTTGTGACCTGTTCATGCACAGACAGCTAGATATGTTCACACCACGACAGAAGAAATGTTGCAGTTACCTCGACCTATTTATGCTAACTGCAGATGCCCAACCACTGCTTGAGCCTGTTAACAGGATGACAAAGGATCACACATATTAACTGTATTACAAATGGTTTAAAAATATTGTGCTATCTGTATTTAAAGTTTCCCTTTGTAATCTTAGGTATTTCATTCTATGCAACTAGAGACATTATTCTGAGGCAGGGTTCCTAACTTTCCCAAGGGGCCCATGGCACAAAATGTGAAGAATTCCTGGTCCAGGGGCTCAGGGAACTTAGGGAGAATTACTGTTAAATGGAGACAGAGTTTTAGTTTGGAAAGATGAAAAAGTTCTGTGGACAGACGGTGGTGATGACTGCACGACAATATGATAGTACTTAATGCCACGGAGTACTGTGCGTGCGAGCTCAGTCGTGTCTGACTCTGTAACCTATAGACTGTGTAGTCCACCAGGCTCCTCTGTCCATGGGATTCTCCAGGCAAGAATACTAGAGCAGGTTGCCATTTCCTTAATGCCACTAAACAGCACTCTTAAAAATGGTTAAAACGCTAAAGCCTATGTTCGATACATTTTACCAAAATAACGGAAAGAATCCTAAGTCTCAATTGGTCAAAAGTTATGTGGACTTCCAGGACCCTCTGCTGCTCAGAAGTATCAAGGCTAAAATCCAGTTTGAATCCTTCTAAATGTTTCCATCTGCTTTTTAGAGAGAACTGAAGCTCAGGCTCCAAGGAAGGTAGGCAGTCATCACGCACGGGTCCCGGAAAGGGCACTACAGAAGGTCCAGGCTCAGCTCTGTGGCCATCCACTAGCCTTGGTAGAGCTGCTTCAAGTTCAAGGTTTACGGTGTCTCCCTCCTCATCAGAACAAAAGCCGACTGAGAGCAGGGGACCTCGTTGCTGTGTCTCTTGGATCTGACAGGTGTTTGATGAATCTTTATTGGACGGAGGGAAGGACGGACCAGTGGATGAAAGATTAAACAGATGAATTTTCTCTCTCTGACCCTCAGTCTCATCTGGGACATAAGGAGGACGGGCTCTATGATCCTTTAAGGTGCCGAAAGTCCCCGCAGGGCTCCATCTGCTCACCAGGCTCCCCTGCCTACTGCCCACACCTTGCCTCCAGTACACAGCCCTCGGAAGTAGACAGCGGGTGGTGTGGGGGGTTCGTGCACACAGGTTGGGGGGGACAGGCTGTGGCAGGAGCATGCCTGATGTGGAGACTGAGGGCAAGGGGCCACTGCCCCCAGGCCCCACGACTCTCCCCTGGACCCCAGGCCTTGCCCCATGGAGAGGAAATGGGCTGGTAATGATGGTGGGAGACAGAGGACGATGAACACACAGACCTGCTGAACAGACAGGCGACAAGAGGGAGGCAGGGAGGCCTGAGGACTAGGCCCTGCGGTAGCATCAGGTGGCGTGCGGTGGCCTTTAAAGCCTGGAAGGAGGAAACTGTCCTTTTTGCTACTCAGGGAGGGTGGGAGAGAAGTATGCGGTCAAGAATAAAAACCAAACCACTTGGTCCACCAGCCTTCCCCACTTCCCCCAAACGTGGAAGTCCCCTCCCTTCAAGCCGGCTGCGAACCTGACTCACTAAATCTTTCCCAGGGGCAAGCGATGGGGTAGCCACCCAGCAGACATCGCCAGGGCTTAAGCCTGCTACCAGGAAGTGTGGGTGCTCTTCAGACAACTGGTGAGGAATCTGGGCCTTCCTTGCCCATGCCCTCACACGCATGCATGCACACACACATGCCCCTTGACAACATGATGGAAGGTCTGCAGAGAAGCCCCAGCCTCATATTCTAAAAAGGAAACACAGGAGAGTGTCAGGGAGTGGTCCAGGCTTCTCATTTCTCCCCTGTGGGTTCTATTTACTAGGTCCCTCCCCTCTCAGTTCCACCTCTGGGGACTCTAGGCCACTCCCTGCCAGGACTGGAACTTGAGGCTGGCCCCAGCGCAGATGGGAAAGCTGACAGTCAATTCTCTCATGCCACAGCCAAGTGCCCAGCACCCCGCTCACAAAAGAGCCCGAGAAGACACCTCTGTTCTATTCATTCAACACAAGCGCCACTTGATTGCCAAACCTGCCCCTCCTTCTTTCCAGTGATCTTCGTGTCTCTCTTGGGGTGGTAGTACTTTTATTTCCCTTGGGAGACAGCATTGGAGCGTTACTCTTAGCATCATTCACTCATTTTCTCATGCATCTGGCACCTGGCGTTTCTTGAGCTCCAATTCTGCACAGGCATCAAATACCAAGGCTTTAGCCCTAAGAAGACACTTCTTGCCCTCACTAAGCTTGCAGTCCAAGAAATGGACAGAAAGAAGTCTAGACTCTAAAGTCAGACAGAACCTGGCTCTGCCATTTACTTCCTAGCTAGAGAATAGTAGGCAAATTTCCTAATATCTCTGGGTCTCGGTTTATCTTTATTAGAGTGATAACATCTACGATTCAAGCTCGCTGGAAGGGTTGGAGGTAATATATGAGTCTACCACAGTATGAGAGCGTCTGTCATAGCTCAGTCGGTAGAGGATGTGCCTGCAGTGCAGAAGACCCAGGTTCGATTCCTGGCTTGGGAAGATCCCCTGGAGAAGGAAATGGCAACCCACTCCAGTATTCTTGCCTGGCGAATCTCTTGAACAGGGGAGCCTGGCAGGCTACAGTCCATGGGGTCATGGACTAAGTCAGACACGACTTAGTGACTAAAACCAATAACTGCCACCACAGTGTGAGACGGTAGGGAGTGGAGAATTGGTAGCTGGTTAGAACAGGGATCCAGGGACCTGGTTGAAGGCCATAGGGAGTCAGGTATGTAAATAATGGATTTGGTGTTTGAACTTGGGTACCCTGAACTGAGGGTTTCCCTGATGGCTCATATGGTAAAGAATCTGTCTGCAGTGCAGGAGACCCGGGTTCAATCCCTGGGTCGGGAAGATCCCCTGGAGAAGGAAAGGACAACCCACTCCATTCTTCTTGCCTGGAGAATTCCATGGACAGAGCAGGCTGGCGAACTATAGACCATGAGGTTGCAAAGAGTACAAAGGTGTTTGCAACTAACACCTTCACCTTCACCCTGAACTGTGCAGGCCCACTCCAGGTGGTGCTGACAGAGAATACTCCAGGCCTTTCATCACCAGCAAGAGCTACTCCTCTGAAGTATTACATTGAAACCTGCCCCACCCCACCAGCTCTCCCATCCAGGTACTCTCACCAGAACTGTTCTCGGAGCCCCAATGATCCCCAGCATGTCCTTCCTTTCTGCCTTCTTTTTCCATCAGCCCCTACTTCAGGGCCCATGGTTCAACTCCCATCTGCTTTCTGGCCAGTTCGTGAACTCCCTTGCCCATTATCCTTCCACTGTACCGCCCCCACCCCCGCCAAACGCTACCCTTGGATCAGTCTAACTCCTTGCCTCCTCCACTCCTAGAGCTGCCTACACATGCTGCCTCCCCTTCCTTCCCATGTGCCCAACCCACCATGATGTCAGCCCTGCTTCCATCATTCCACGGAGACCAAGACTGTTCGCCTCTGATAACCAATGACCCCATGTCACTAAATCCAACAGATGTTTCTAGTCCCTCTTAGGGGGTTTAATGGCAGCATAAGACTGATGACTACTTTTTCCCTTTAGAAACCTCTTTCATGACACCACACTCTCCTGGTCTCCATCCCGTTTCTTCCAGCAACTCTGTTTTAATCTCCATGGTGGGTTGGGACTATCCTGGACAGCACAGTTATGTTGGAGTTCCTTTGGATTCTGTTCCAGGCTCTCCTCTCTTGTTTTGTAAACTCATCAGCTTCAAGAATCATTTATATGCTGATGACACCAATAGATACATGGCCAGCAAATCTCCCTCCTTCCCGAATTCCAGACATAACAATGAATCCAAATGCCTCTTATGGGTCCCCACTGGATGTCACACAGGCCTCAGTGCTGTGACACTAAAACTGTTCATCATCTTAACAGCAATAACAAAGTTCTTCTCCTTCACCCCCATTTCAATAAAGGGCTTCCACTGTCACCCACTGGGCCCCAAGTAAGAAAAGGGGCCATCATCTTTGATTCTTTTCTCTCTCATCTTCGACAACAGATCAGTTATCAAATTTCTTCAGCCTCCTAAGTACCGTGAACTTTTCCCACTTCTTATCCGTCCTCGCTGTAAATACACTGGTTCCAGCTACCACAATTTCTTGCCTGGATTACGGCAATACTTTCCTTACTAATCTCCTTGCCTTCAGTGTATAAACCCCTCCAGTCTATTCACAACTGTGTAGTCCAAGTCATTTTTCTACAACATAATTTGATGTCACTCTCCGAGGACCTTTTAACGGCTCCCCATCACCCTCAGGAAAAACACACAGTTACTTAAGGCTTTTAGGGGTCTTTCACAGTTAATGTCCATCATCTCACCACACTCAGGCCTCAGCCCTACTCCCCATTCCCATTTTTCCGTTCACACACCAGCCTAACTTGACTCCAACTCTGAGCATTGTTGACCTCAGTCTGGCATTCTTCCCTTTCTCCCCCAGTAACCTATCTTCTTTACTTAATAACTTCTCATCCTGCAGAAGACACCACCTCCAAGAAGCCTCCCCAACTCCCCATCCATGTGGAGGCCTCCATGTGTGCTCTTATAACATCTTATGCCTCCACTGTAACAATATTTATCCTGTACGTGACTTGCTTATTTACCTATCTTGCCTCCCTGTAAGACATGAGCCCCATGAGGACAGGCATTCTATTTACTCACCACTGCATTCCCAGAGCCTAATACACTATTAGGTATATGATGGGTGTTGATAAATATTTACTGAATGGATAAATAAACGATACACACAGTTTTAACCATTAATATCTCTGTGGGTTTGGTCCACGGTCCTTGGCAAGTTACGATTTCTAAAGTCCACGCCATTAATATTTGATTCTTACTGACTTCAAGTAAAACATGCCTCGTTACCCTCTTCAGCCATTCCACCACCAGCCCAGATTCCCTGTGAGTTGCAGGCTTCTGGGCCTGTCTGTTTCTATGATTAGTTTTCCTGACTGTAGAATAATCTTTAGCAAGACGTCTGCAGTCTTTTTGTTCTGGTGTTCTGGAAACAGTGTATTCTGATTTAGTGATCATCTGAAAGCTGATAAATTGAGATTAAAAAAAAAAAACAAAAAAAACTACCAAAAAGTGTATTGTAAAGGGATCCCTTAAAAGCTTGAATATTTGTTACAATATACTTAATAGTATGAATGACAAGTGTGAAGTCGTATCCATATGCTCCAGAATCTGGGCATGGGCTCTCCTGGGCTTGGCTTCACCTCCCAACCTGGAAGCCCTCCTGTGCAGAACTACCCAGGGGGTACATGTGGCACCCAGTGCAGAACCCACCCAGATGTCTCTTCAAGATGGAAAATCATCTGCACCAAAGGAGGATCCAGCTCTTTGAACGAAAGGACTGTAGAACGGAGTTACCAGATATTACTTTCTGGCCAAAGCTGTGAGCTGGCAGCCAACAAGTCACTAACAGTTTGGAACCTGATGTTAAAGCTGGCAACTCCTCCTGGCCCCTGGCAGGACGTGGACCCAAGGCTATACGTGCACCTGGTGTCCACTTGCTACCTCTTCCTCCTCTAAGATCAGAGCAGGCCCTCAGCTCTCCCCGCAGGACTTGCTCTGAGCTGCCCAGAGGACACAGTCCTCTACACTCAGGCAGTGCGCGTCCCCAAATCACACTCTGGGCGGGCTGCTTTCATCCTTCTTCAGAGGGTGATGATGTATACTGTCCTATCCTGAGACTCCATCTCTACAGCAGATGGAAAACGTCTACAACAGAGCTGCTAATGGAAATGCCCAAAGCTGCGTCACTATCACACACATAAGCTGTGACCTCCAATACTATCCTGCTCGGAAACTCAAGATTGATTTTTCAAGAGTTCAACAGGCTTTTGCAGATCTGAGTCCAGGGCTGCTCTCTGACCTGGTCAAAGACCCAGTTCCTGTGGCTCTACGGTTGACCTGCCAGCGGTGAGTGTAGTACCTGGTGTTCTTGTAAGCAAATGTGACAACACAGGGAGCCCCTGGGAGATACCAGGTCCCAGGCCAAGGGGCCTTGGCATTGCCCACATCCATTCAGGTCCCTTTGTTTGTCCAGCTTGTCCACAACTATTTCCCTATCCCCCACTTCTCAAAACCCTTGGAAATGAGAAAGCAGTGTTTACTCATTCATCTTTCCTAACTCTTTTTGGGGGGGGTGAGAAGGTGGGAAGCTTATGATTTTTTAGACTAGTGCTAGGGGCCTTTGAGAATTGGCAAATACTGAGGACGCTTTCTGTTTATTTGCATTACAGTAACTGTTCATTTGGTGGATCTTCACAAAGGTCTTTGAAAGAAGTGAGGAATTGTCAAAATGTTCCCATCTGAATTCAAAGAGAAGTACCGTGCAGCTTTTTGAAGCCTCTGGGATCAGCGGCAAAGATCAACAAGAAAGACCTTATCCTTCCAAAGGACTTCAAGACAGGTTCCCCACCACCACTCACGCAAGATGTCTGGTTCCAGGAGGGTTTTCCACGCAGGCAACGCCAGTAACAAGCCCCAGTGGACGTTGTGTGGTCACACCCACTCCTTTTCACGGCCTGAGCCTTCTCTTTGGACAGACCTGTTTCTTACTCCTCCCTGGCTCCTCCATTCTCCAAATGCTCCCCAGGTCACCCATCCTATTCCCTTCTCCCTGGTCTTCCCTTCCTCCCCCTCACATCAGCTGTTTTTTGGAAACAACGGCCTATTGAGATAAGACTAGTTCGTTAGTAATACCAGTACAGAGAAAGCTTACACCACCTCTTGATGTGAGGGGTCTGGACAACAGAGCAGTGGGGAGGGGGCCGTGCGGACTGTACAAGGCCTCAGACAAGGACAGCACAGACACAGCCCTCAAATCTTTCAGCTCTGACAACCTGGGCAGCTCATGAGCTTTGGGTTTTCTGAAACATTGAGGGCAGTGCACAAGCAGGACAGGCTGAGAGGAGGTTGGGGGACGCACGTGGACTCCCTGTGACATTTTCTATTTTTTATTTTTATTTATTTATTTTTTAAATATAAATTTATTTATTTTTTAATATAAATTTATATAATTTAATTGGAGGCTAATTACTTTATAATATCACATTGTTTTGCCATACATTGAGATGAATCCACCACGGGTGTATACGTGTTCCCCATCCTGAACCCCCCTCCCACCTCCCTCCCCATCCCATCCATCTGGGTCATCCCAGTGCACCAGCCCCGAGCACCCTGTATCATGCATCGAACCTGGACTGGCAATCTGTTTCATATATGATAATATGCACGTTTCAATGCAATTCTCCCAAATCGTCCCACCCTCACCCTCTCCCACAGAGTCCAAAAGACTGCTCTATACATCTGTGTCTCTTTGGCTGTCTCCTGCGACATTTTCTAACTCAGCTGCACTGATGGCTAAGCTGTCTTTTCCTCTTTCCACTGTGATTTTTTTTTATGATGTGCTTAACTTCAGACAAAGCAACTTCCATCTCTGACAGAATCTGGCTTGATTCCCCCAAACTAGTTCATTCTCCAAAAGGCGAAGATCCCGAAGAGTCGGTTTACTCAGGGCTGGGTGGGCGGTCGTGTACCATTTGCACAGGAGACTGCCTCTGAACATGAGACCAGAATGCTCATATTAATTAACATCTTCATAGAAAGAAACCTCTCCAGGGAATATCTGTTTGATTATTCTTATTTACTCAGTGATTTTGCCACGTGGTTCTTCCCTCCCCTAAATCCTAAGGAGCCTAAACAGATTCTGTGAAAGGAAAGGAATCTGTGTAGCCTGTGGATGGAGACTCTAGGGCCAGAGATCAGGGCAGGTTGACTTTTCTGCTGCCTGGGGGCCTACAGGCTGGAAAAGCTGCCACCAAGCATCAGGATGCTTACGTATATTCTGCGTCCGTGTATGCCTGCAAATCGTCAACACGGGAAACTGTGGAGACATCTACCTAGAGAAAGCTTATGACAGGAAACCCTGCATCACCCCAAACCTTCTAAAGTGACAGCTCTGGTGGGTGTCCTGCCCATCTCATTCAGTGCTCATGACTGTCCCTAGACGGGAACCGTGTGAGGAATGCCAGGATCAGTGTTGGGCCACCAAACTCAGGTACCAATTCCTAGGTAGCGCAGAGTGTAAACAGTCTGCCTGCAGTGTGGGAGACCCGGGTTCGATTCCTAGGTCAGGAAGATTCCCTGAAGAAGAAAATGGCTATCCACTCCAGTATTCCTGCCTGGAAAATTCCATAGTCAGACCAGCCTAGTGGTCTACAATCCACAGGGGTCACAAAGAGTTGGACACAACTGAGCGACTAATACTTTCACTTTCAATTATTAGTTTAATAAATGAATTGGTGGCTACCATGAAGCAACAGAGGAAAATAAGAATGCTGCTAACAAGACTTCCCTGGTGGTCCAGCGGCTAAGATTCCCTGCTCCCAATGCAGGGAGCCCAGGTTCAATTCCTGATCAGGGGACTAGATCCCACATACCATAACTAATCAAGACCTCTTCTTACGCCACAGTAAAGATCCCACGAGATGCAACGAAGACTTGGTGCAGCCAAAAAAAAAAAAAAAAGAGAATGCTGCCAGAACTTTCCCTGTGTTTCTGTTTATTAGGCACCTTGTAGGAAGCAGCTGCTGTGCAATGCATGTCTTAGGGACACGTTGATGAATCAGACACATACAGTCCCTGCCCTTGGACAGCTTCCTGTCTATGGAAGGAGACAAACCAGCGTGACTACTTCTAAAACTCTAAAGGGTTGGAATTTCAAGTCGGGCTCTAGGTGATGTCTCCTGATATCTACCCCTCACAACATGGCCTCATATACTCTTCTTTGCTGCTGCTGCTGCTGCTAAGTCACTTCAGTCGTGTCCAACTCTGTGCAACCCCATAGACAGCAGCCCACAGGCTCCCCCATCCCTGGGATTCTCCAGACAAGAACACTGGAGTGGGTTGCCATTTCCTTCTCCAATGCAGGAAAGTGAAAAGTGAAAGTGAAGTCGTTCAGTCGTGCCCGACTCTTAAGCGACCCCACGGACTGCAGCCCACCAGGCTCCTCCGTCCATGGGAGTTTCCCTGCAAGAGTACTGGAGTGGGGTGCCATTGCCTTCTCCGACACTCTTCTTTAAGAGGCTATGAAAGGACATATTTTCTCTCACACATACACCACCCACCCCCATTCCAACACCCACAGTACAGATATGAAACGACTGCTCTTCTGGGCCGGGCTGGGTTATGTGGCTGGAGAATAGCAGGCAAGCAGTTGCTCCAACGTCCTTGTACTGGAAGTCTGTCTCTGCCTGAGCTGATTTATTCCAAGGACCATCTGGGCACAGAGAACAATGTGCTCTCCTATCTGAATGACCGGCCGTATTAGTCATACCCTCTTAACTCGACCCCTCCGTCCCCTAATCTTCACACTTCCCTTCATTCCCTTTGACGGAGGCCAAGGACTGGCTCTCTTTTCTCACCTCTCCCTAGGCTGAAGAAGTTCGTCCGGGACAAAGAGCTCTGCCCTCGTGCCTGTGGGTCCAGCAGTCACACTGGGACAGGCTGGATGAAAACCAACCCCCTCCACTCTCCTGTTTGAATATGGGGATAAAGCCCCCCAACAATGCTCACCCCAGGCACCAGACCCGGACGGACTCGAGAATCAGCTCTCAATTCCATTAGCGACTCACGTCCTAAAAACTCTCCCTGAACTGGCCTCACTTCACTCTGATAATCCACACGCTGCCCAGATGGTGGACGTGTGACTTGTCCAACAGCGTCGCGTCCTTACCCACATCACAGCTGCCTTAAGTTGTCCTCTAGTGGTTTAACATGGGAAGTGTCATATCTATTTTTTCTTTTTAAAGTTTTGTTGAAATGTAATTGATTTACAATGTTGTGCTAATTTCTGCTGTACAGCAAAGTGGGTGCTCACTTAGTTATGTCCAACTATTTGTGACCCCACGGACTGCAGCCCACGAGGCTACTCTGTCCATGGGATTTTTCAGGCAAGAATACTGGAGTGGGTTCCCATTCCCTTCTCGAGGGGATCCTCCAGACCCAGGGATAGACCCAGGGATCAAACCCATGTTTCCTGCATCTCTTGCACTGGCAAGCAGGTTCTTTACCACTGAGCCACCAGGGAAGCACACAGCCATGTGATTCAGTCATATATACATATATATGTGTGTGTATGTATATTATTTTTAATGCTCTTTTCCATTATTGTTTTAAGCTATATTTCTTCCAGAGCAGGGGAAAAAAAAACCAGTCTTCTGCTTTGATCTCCCTCATGGCCTAGCAGTAGCTAAGTCAGGCATCACAACCCAATTCTGCAATAAGAATGAATGACCCCAGCACAGAAAACCTGAATCTTTGAGCCAGATTAAAGAGTTTCAAATGCAGCCTCATCTCCCACCCTGGCCCTGTACCCAAGGGAGGGCCTGGGTTTCTCTGGGATGAAAAAGAGCCAGAACTTGTTCAGACCCCTAATCCAAGATCATATACCTGCTAAGGAAACTCCCTTTAAGCATTTCACTTGGATGCTACAAGATGCTGCTTAGGTCTGTGACCTGTGGGTTTTGGCGTGGTGACTTTGCTATATTTTGGCTTAAGTGCTTAACTGGAAACAGTGCATTACAAAGAGAATTCTGATCCATGGGGACAAGCAAACCTTCATGCCTCTTCCCCCGCCCCGGTTTCCACTGCATTCACCCCCTGTTCTTGTCTCTACCATTCAGACGAGGGGGTCTCAGTCAATCTTCCCCTTGCTCCAACTCCACTCCACACACACACACACACACACAACACACACACACACACACACACACACACACACGCATGGCTTTCACTTGATGTCTCGCCTTGTACCAAGGCAGAATTGATGGTGATGAGCAAAGGAGACAGGAAAAAACTCAAGCGGACGATTAGCTGGGTTAGGTTTATGGCAACAGGCAGCAAACTCATTCATTTCATGTTTTGCAGAATATAAAAGCGCTGAAACATTTTAATTTTAAATTCTTATCATTGGATTTACTGCTTTTCTCCCACAATGATTTGTGTTGCTTTTTAATTTTTACAGTCTCTACAGAAGCCAGATGCTACTGCCTAAGGACAAAATAATAAAAACCTACTGCAGTCATGAGTTACAGAACAAAAAAGAAACAAGCAGTTGACAGAAGTTAATATCTCAATTTAACAGTGCTGCTCTGCTAATGATCCTTTGATATGTGTTTATTTAGAAAGGTCTGATCTTGACCTTGAAGGCAAACTCAACCACAAAGTCTTTATGAGAAGAGAAAAAGACTTTATTTATAGATTGGCTTTATGTCAATCACTCTAGCAGCCGGTCCCAAAATGCCAAGCCACCAGAGAAGGACATCAGGGAGAGTGGGACCCACATGCCCAGAGAAGTGTTCATTTGGGGATCAGGGTGAGAGCGGGAAAGTGGGGGATGGGGTTTAAGAGAAGGTCAGACCCAAATGGGGCCATGATCCCAGCTTCCTCTGGAAGGAAGCGGGGGTGCTTACATTCCTTCCAGAATATGCAACATAACCTAGCACCATAAACCTCAAAAAAGAGACACACATGCAAAAAGATGGGGCCGTGGGAAGCGGGACCAGCTTAAGGGCTCACTGGATGAGACTCCCAGGAAGGGCCATGCCGCAGGGCAGGGTCAGGTATTCGAACCGTCTAGAATGGCCCAGAGGACTGACTGTTCCAACCCAGAAAAGGAGGGGAGATCTGACTCCCCTTAAGGCCCCAGCAGTTCTGAAATAATTCCTTCAGCCTGTCTTCTCTCCTGCCCCAGACCAGGGCACAGGTCAAAGGAGCTCCCAGGGGTTCAAGAACACCAGCCGCTGGGACCCTGGACCTCCTCCTCAGTCTCCTCTGTGGGTGTCTCTACACAGGCCACACCTGGGGCCAGCCCTCCAGAGACAGCCCTCTGCACCCCAGGCCCGTGCTTCTTTCTGCAAAGTCTGAGGCTGATGAGGGCTGAGGCCTTGCTCAGCTTTTGGCCCTGCAGTGTTCAGCTCACGATGCACCCCGCGCCCCATGGTCTCTCCCAGTGAACTCTCCTTTCCTGGTCTCACTGGCCCTCAGAAACTAACAACCACACCTCTCGCCCAGACCTCTGAGCACAAAACCCATAAATCCGAGTGCCCCAGCATGCTCCACAGGCACCCTAGACTCAGCGTGTCCAAGCCTGAAACCCACATCTTCTGCTCCCAATCCCGCCCCCGTTCCTGGATCTCTGTCTCAACTGCCAGCACTGTCACACACGCTGTCACTCAGACTAAATATGCCTGGATGTCATCCCGAGGCCCCTTGACCCCCGCACCCTCCATCCCAATCTGGCTAATGTTTTAGGACCTAAGACCTTGCCATGCGTGTCCCTTCCTTCTCCTACCAGAAAGGCACAGCCTGGACCCAGCCACCAGCATCACCACCAGGATTCCTACAAGAGGCTCCTGAACACAGCACATCTTCCCCAGCGCATCTCACACAACCACCAACGTGGCCTCTAGGAAACTGATCTGATGTTGCAGCTTCTTTTTAAAGGTTTCCCAGGACTCTCCATCACCTAGAGAGAATTTCTAGGCTCCTTAAGACAGTCTAGGGACCTCCCTGGTGGTCCAGGGGTTAAGAATCTGCCTGCCAATGCAGGGGACACTGGTTTGATCCCTGGTCTGGAAGATCCCACATGCTGCAGGGCAACTAAGCTCAGCTGCCGCAACTACTGAAGCCCAGGACCCTGGAGCCCACGCTCCGAAACAAGAGAAGCCATCGCAATGAGAAGCCCACTCTGCAACAAAAAGTAGCCCCGACTTGCTGCAACTAAAGGAAGCCTGAGCACAGCAATGAAGACCCAGCACAACCACAAATAAATAAATAAATTAAAAACAACAACAAAAAAGATGGCCTAGCAAGACCTCTGTGGTCTGGGCCTGCTTTTCCCTCCAACCTTATCCAACACATCTGTCTCAGATGTGATGCTTAAGCTACCCCACAGTCGTTTCTAAGCACACACAGGTCTGTTCCTTCTGTCCAGCTCTCCCTTCGTCTTGTCTAATTTCCACATCTTCTTTCAATCCTATGATGTCTTCTCCAGATGTCTTATCTGTCCCCTGAGTATCCACTGTGGACACTTCCTCTGAGTGCCCACAGTACCAAGTACAAATGTCTCCATTAACCAGCACTGTCTGTTATAACCACCTGCTTACTGACTGTCTTCTCGACTCTGAGTCCCCGGAATCAAGACACCAGGACTTATTGGCCCTTGTATCCCTAGCATTTAGCACACAGTAGACATTCCATGAGGGCTTCCCAAGTGGTACTAATGGTAAAGACCTGCCTGCCAATGCAGGAGATGTAATAGACGTGGGTTCGATCCCTGGGTTGGGAAGATCCCCTGGAGGAGGGCATGGCAACCCACTCCCGTATTCTTGCTTGGAGAATCCCATGGACAGAAGAGCCTGGCAGGCTATGCTTCAGAGGGTGCAAAGAGTTGGACACGACTGAAGTGACTTAGCAAACAAACATGCAGACACTCAATGAATGTTGAATGAATGAATTAATGTCGGGCTATTTTGCTTCTGAAAATACTAGCGGGAAGCGGGGGGTCTTTTAGGAACATGCCAGCACAGTGAGAACCTGGATTTGGTTCAAGGAAGGGGCAGTGAGGCCTCGCACATCCTTTGTCTCCAGCCATTCATCAGAGGATGGAATGCCTGTGCTCTCGCTTGCCTTCAGCATAAATGTTTTTAGGCTGATAGCACCCAGTTTTGTCAGGTTCTCTGGGGCCCAAACAAGTTTTTCCAGACCAGCTAGGTGGGCATTCCCCTGCCAAAGTTCATCAGCCTCCAAACGTGATGCTGGAGCAGTAGTTCTCCCTGTCCTTTTCACCCAGACTCCTTCTGATCGAAGATAACAGCAGAGTCAGAGCCCTGGTGCATCCCAAGAGCATGTCATCAGCCTGGTGAGGGTGTGACAAGGAGAGACGGTGGGGACAAGGGGAAGGAAGGCCCACCAGACAGTCTGGGCACAAGGCCAGCTAAGGCAAGACTCAAACCATGGCCACAAAGGTCCCAGCCCAGCCCCACTCTACCAGGAAGTCATCAGCACCCAGATCAGGGACTTTCTTGTATTTGTCCCCACCCACCGCACATAGCAAAGCTGCAGCCTTTACCGGTGCAGTGTGTACAAGGGAGAGGGGTGTGGGGAGACCGGGTGGGGTGTCTTCTTCCCCACTCAGCAGCCCCAAGGAAAGGTTCACTCAGGGCCCCAGGGCTTGTTCTTACCTTGTTCTTACCCCAGATAAAGTGAGAAAAGTGATAATCCATGGAAATCACAGCTTTATCTTGGCCTGCCTTCATGACCCTCCCACACCCTCACTCTGGCTGCTCTGTTCAAGGGTTTCCCTCCCCAAAGCCCTTCCTGTCCTGGGTGAGCACCGTGGGCAGGGTCCTGGCTACCGAGTCCAGCCCCCTGCCTCTGACTTTCCAGATGGGGAGTTCAGCCAACCTTTCTTCAATGGTCTTCATGAATGATGCTTGAACTGTATGGCTAAGCTCTATTACTTTTAAGATGTGTGATCACCATTTAAATTCAACTTCTAAAAGATTAAAAAAAAATAAAAACTATAAAAAGCTAAGAGCACATGTATGTATGCATACTCTAGTGATGGACATGCCTCAGTCTCTCTTAAGAACAGCTCTTCAATTCAGGAAGTTCTCAGCAGCATCTCACCTAGATTCCTTTTGCTTATTTTTTTTTCAAAAGCTCACTGTCTTCATCGTAGGGTATAGATAAGAGAAACTCCTTTACAGCCCTTGTACCTCTTTCTCTGTGCCTCTCTTCTCTTCCCCAGCACAGCCGGCCACATCTAGGTGGGACTCCAACAGAGAGGGACTGGGATGAGCCACCACGTTTTCCTTTCCTCTTCTGGGCCGGAGCCAGTTATGAGAGGCGAGAGCTCTCGATCGTTCCGGGCTGGCAGGCCAGGTGGCCCTTCTCCACAATCCCCCTCGAATGAGGAGTCTGATGGTGGACAAGGGAACAGCTGCATGCCTCGGCCACTCAAGAGGAACAAGATGGCAACTTTAAAACAAGTTCTTTTACTGCAGGCAGCCAGCATAACTGACTGAGTTATGAGTCCTTTGTGTTGAACAACTACTAGTTATCAGGTAAGTCATAAAGGGTCATTCATAAAATTAGATTCACCACTTGTTTTTATAGCACTCATTAAGGAACATAAAAAACGATTCTTTTCAGCATTTGGGGGGCTGAATTATAAATTCAATTAACTGGACACAGTTAACTTCATAGATCCAGATATCCTTATATCAAAGAGGCAACTCCCAACCACAAGCAGAAGAAAAGAGGACACTCTCTCCTCCCTGGTTTTCCAGGTCCCGGTGCCAACTGAGCAGTCTCTGCAGTCTACCTCTGTGACTTGTATTCTCTTTACCCTTCACTTGTGCCTTTTTCTTGGCCTTGGGGAAAGGAAATGGATTTTGAAACCATGGGGAGAATTCTTGGTCAAGATACAGAGCTTCTTTTCAGCCTCAGTTTCAGTTCAGTTCAGATCAGTCGCTCAGTCGTGTCCGACTCTTTGCAACCCCATGAGTCGCAGCACGCCAGGCCTCCCTGTCCATCACCAACTTCCGGAGTTCACCCAGACTCACGTCCATCGAGTCAGTGATGCCATCCAGCCATCTCATCCTCTGTCGTCCCCTTCTCCTCCTGCCCCCAATCCCTCCCAGCATCAGAGTCTTTTCCAATGAGTCAAGTCTTCGCATGAGGTGGCCAAAGTACTGGAGTTTCAGCTTTAGCATCATTCCTTCCAAAGAAATCCCAGGGCTGATCTCCTTCAGAATGGACTGGTTGGATCTCCTTGCAGTCCAAGGGACTCTCAAGAGTCTTCTCCAACACCACAGTTCAAAGGCATCAATTCTTTGGTGCTCAGCCTTCTTCACAGTCCAACTCTCACATCCATACATGACCACTGGAAAAACCATAGCCTTGACTAGACGGACCTTTGTTGGCAAAGTAATGTCTCTGCTTTTGAACAGCCTCAGTTTACTCTAGGGATAATAACAGCCACAGGGCTGATGTATAAAGGTTAAAGTATAGCATAAACAGGTGCTTCCCAAGTGGCATTCCTGGTAAAGAACCCACCTGCCAGTGCAGGAGATCTAAGAGATGCAGGTTCAATCCCTGGGTCAGGAAGATGCCCTGGAGGAGAGCACGGCAACCCACTCCAGTATTCTTGCCTGGAGAATCCCCATGGACAGAGGAGCCTGGTGAGCTACAGTCCACAGGGCTGCAAGGAGTCAGACACGTCTGAAGCGACTTAGCACACACACGCACGCATAAAGCACAAATAACATACCTGGCATGCAGAGGACCTGGCACCTTGTCAGCCCGCCATGAAAGGGAGACAGCTAAAAACACCATTTTCCTAAAACAAATCCACTTCACTCCACCTCCCCCACGCAATCCTTCCTAGTAATTTAATCAGCATTTGTGAAGAGCTAACGTGTACCAGTCCTGGGTGAGGTCTAGTGATGGAAAGGTGAGGAACAGAGCCCTTACTGCGGGAGCTTAGAGATGGGGCTGGGTGATGTCCTCGTTAACATATTGCTCCTCTAAATTCCTCTCCATGCACCACCCAGGCTGGCATCTGATTACACAGGGACCTTTTGCTGGTCTCGGGTTGATTTATATACGTCTATATATAGTGTCTCCCAGCAAATTTATGTTAGGATAGTGACAAAGAACAATATGAGCACTGACATCTAAAACTCTTGAGTTCCAGCCCAGCTCTGAAACCTAAAGAGACAGAGTGGCGATGCAGTTTAAAGGGAAATCCTGTAGTCCCAAATCCAGCTTGGCCACTTACTTCTGCTGTGTGGTCTCAGGAAAGTTACCTAACTCCTCTGTGCCTGTTTCAGGCTTTGTAAAACCAGGATGATACCAGTACCTACTTCACAGGGGTTTTGTACAGATTCAGGAAGGTCATGTGTTTTAAAAGTTTAGCACTACCCAGCATAAAGCAAACGTTCAATCAGTTTTCACTATAATGCTGCTGCTGCTGCTAAGTCGCTTCAGTCGTGTCTGACTCTGTGCGACCCCAGAGACGGTAGCCCATCAGGCTCCACTGTCCCTGGGATTCTTCAGGCAACAACACTGGAGTGGGTTGCCATTTCCTTCTCCAATGCATGAAAGTGAAAAGTGAAAGTGAAGTCACTCAGTCGTGTCCGACTCTTAGCGACCCCATGGACTGCAGCCTACCAGGCTTCTCCATCCATGGGACTTTCCAGGCAAGAGTACTGGAGTGGGGTGGCATTGCCTTCTCCGTTCAATATAATGGTTTTCAGATTTATCTCCAGGGAAAGTGGTTCATGCCTCCTTCATCTGGAGACAAGAATGTTCACTTTGAAAAGCTGATAAAAGCACTAAATAAAATTATTACAATTAAGCATTAGAACAGTGTCTGACACTCAGCAAATTCTATAAGAACTCAGTAAATGCTATTCTTCTCTCACCAGCAAGAACCAGGTCCCACACAATTTCAATCTCTTCCTCACGGTGATGCCCCGTCAGCCCAAATTAGCATTCACTAATTTAACTGGAATAGGAATGAGGGGAATAGAAGGAATTGGGATTCCTAAAGCAATTCCCAGGAAGACAATTCCTTGCACTGTATCTTCTTAAGTGGCAAAGGACAAGAAGGACAAAATCAGGAATGTGGCCAACAGGAATATCATGTGACTCCCACAGACACGTAACTGTAGGCAAAGAATTTCTCTGCCCGGGTTTCCACTGGTGTTCAATGAGCTGAAAGCCATGACCAGGTGTCCCTTTGCTATCCTGGGGCATCACCAGGTAAGTTAGCTGGGTGAGACTTGGGGGGTTAAACATCCCCCTGGGGTGCTGAGTCCACAGCAGAGAAGAACTATACACAATGAAGTGCCCTGGGAAGTCCCGGCTCTGGGTGACCCCTCTCACACCTGTGGACAGACAGCCTCCACTCAGGCCACTCCTGAGCTCCAGGCCAGGAGAAGCCTACTGTTCAGAAGAACACCTAGACCATCAGAGTGACAAAGACTGGGAGAGGGATGCTGCTATTTTCTACCAAGCAGAGTACACGGAGCGCCGCCCCCCAACCCCAGATGTTTAGGAAGGGGGCACAGAGTGAGTCCTCTGGGCCATGTGAGCACACACTGTCTATACAGAGATGGAGGCGGGTCCTTCCAGCCCAAGGAACCTAGGAGAGGTCCTCAAGTCTCAAACATCTAGGGTTTAAAAGCAACAAAATAGTGGGTTGGCCGAAAAAGTTTGTTTGGTTTGCGGAACAGACCCGAACGAACATTTTGGCCAACCTGATGCCATCACTTTATCTCCACTTGGCATCCAAAACTTTAAGAAACAACTTCATGTGCTCAGAGGAGCAGCGGAAGCGGGGTCAGGAGAACAAAACTCAGTGCCTGCCTCTACAGCCAACCAGCTGCGTGACTCCGAGTAAGTCCTTCCACCTGCCAAAGCTCTGTTTCTTCATCTAAAACAGGGGGATGCTGGAGCGCAGAGACCTTTGCTAGGTTTTTAAGGCCGGTCCTTCCTGCTTTCCCAAGCTGGGGCCACACTTAGGGACGGAGGGCAGGGACCTCCAGGGATCCTCAAACATGTCTGGGGAGGGCAAGAGACACAACAGAACCCCTTCCTTTCTTTTTTTTTTTAAATCGAAAGTCACTCCCAGCTTCTCAGGACACAAAAGTTATCTGTTAAGGTAAGTTAAACCTTCTCAAGATGAATTTTCCTGCTACTTTTAATTAAAAGTTCTTTAGAATTAAAAGGACACTATTCAGAAAAGGTTGAAAAAAATTTTCCTTGACACTCCCTCCCCACCCCCTCCCCGTTTTCCCAAGGCAAAGAAAAAGCTGTTTTGTGCACCGCTCACCCGGTCCGCACTGTACAAAAGGAGGTGGATTGGCGGCAAGACACATGAGATGACCCTTTGACCCCGAACCGCTGACAAGTCCTCAATGGCATAAATACCAGATAATCAATCACATGCCAGGAGGGCGAGTCCCCCTGCCCTCGCCCCAGCGTTGGGGTTTATGAGAAATACACTGTAAACAGACGCTGGCTTCTTAAGAGAGGCCCCCTCTGCATTCCAGGGGCCGGCCATAATCCTGAACCAGGCCCGGCCAGACCCTTGACCATCTCGTTTTACAGCTTTCATCGCGAGCTTATAAAGCGCTCTGCCCTCCCAATCCCCCTCTGCACGCTGGACTTTCTGGTATGAAATGAAGACAGTCCTCACCCAGCCACCCCCACCCTCTATCCAAGAGAGGACTCCAAAAATCACTGCAAAGAAAGCTAGGCTAGAGGAGCCAGAGATGGGGCAAGTCACCCAGAAAACTTGTGGGGTGCCAATGTGGTGGGGACTGGGAGGGATGGGGGTGTGGCCAAAGACACACAGGACCTGGGGAAGTAATAAAGAATCAATATTGATACTGAAGACAACAGGAATAACAATAGCTAATGTCTGCTAAACACTGATGTAAGTGTCATGCACCATTCTAGGCTCTTCCCATGCTATCCTATTACATACAATATCTTATTATACATTATATATTATATCTTGTCATGAATGTGCCCACCTTACAGATGAGGAAGTGAGGCTCAGAGTTCACACAAATTGCCCATTTAGTGACCAAATGACAGGGGAGGGATTTATACCCAGAGAACTGACTCAGGTCCAGATAGCCACCCTGCACCATCCTCCAAGTCCACGGATTTCTGCCTGGAGGGGGAAAATGTCGGAAATCAATCCTTTGGATCAACCAGTACTTTGAGATCACATAGCAACCGGGTGGAAGGAGGCATTACAAAGTTCTGATGAATGTGGGTCTAAAAATCAACGTACCATCTGACTAGTGTCCAGTTTCCAAGCTAGCAGAGAACTAGGCCGGTTCCAAGAGAGAAAGAGTGTTAAAAGGAAGCCCATAAATTCTGACGCCCACTGCAGCACAAGACTCTCAGCTCTGCCCTTTAGCTCACCTTGGACCCCAGGAGCTCGGACAGCCAGCACCAGGCCCGGACGTCTCTAAGGCAACAATGGTCTTCTGGACCTTTGCTCTTGCTCAGAAGTTTACCAAGGTCCTAAACCAGTCCAGGCAAACAGGGACATGGGGGGCAGGGAAAGGAAGACAGAGCCTCTTGGCAACTAATTTTGATAATGCTTTTGTGTCGGGGTCAAAGGTTAAATATGGCCACACTAATCCGCTTCTTCCAGAATTAAAGCACAAGGGAGATTTTTCTGTAGCTTAGCAAGACGGCTTTTCTCATGGCTGGAGAAATGGTCCTGAGCAAGCCCACTGAATGGGGACGCCTGGCTACTGGAGACATTCTTGCATTTATTTGGACAGACCATCCAGGCCCTGGTCACTCGGTCAGAGTTATTTATTATTAAGACCAAGGTGAAAGGAATGCAGAGTGGCACTTAAAAAATGTAAGAGTCCCTCTGTCCAGCTCCACCTGCTTCTAAATAATGTTTTCTGAGATGCCGGAGAAAGGAGGAGGAGAAAATGCTGGGCAACCTCGCCCCACACACAGAAACTGTAAGAATCATATATGCAAACTGGCAGCAAACTGTGGTTCTTAAAGAAACTCTAATAACCTACCATAACATTGGCTTCACAGGGTGCAGGGCGCTCCATACCTATTATTCTCTGAGCCTCACAGCAGGCCTGTTAGGTAAGTGAGCTTTTTGGATCCCTTTCTACCCATGCAGAAACTGAGCTTCCAAAAGGGCAAGCGAATGACTGGTCCAGAGTCTTGCTGCAGCACCAAGGTCAGAAATAGTCTTTGTTGCTGTAACTGCAGGAGACAGACAGACATCCTTCACGCAGAAACACGGGGCTCCCCCGCAAGCAGGAGACCCACGACAAGAAGGCCAGAGGGAGCGTGGGCCCGAAATGTCTCCTGGATTCGTTTTCTTGAAGCTCTCCCCACCCAGGGAGGGGGGTGCCCCTGAACTGGCAGGTGAAAGAGGAAAGGACACAGACACATCTGGTGGGGGGGTGGCTGCCATGGAGGCGCCCCCTCCATTCCTCCCACTCCGGCTGGGAGCAAACTTCTCCTTTGCCACCCCCGTTCCCAGCTGGGGGAGCCGTCACCACCCCAAGGCAGACAGGGGAGCTCCCGAGGGAGGCAGTGGTCCTGCGAGAAATGATTGTCCAAGTGTCAACAACCTGCTGCTTCTCAGAGCCTTGGGGTCAGAGGCCAGGACGGAGCACAATGGCTTTCTCGGGCTGAAGGGTCCAGGGAGCGGGGCCTCTGGGGGGTCCCGGAATGCAGAGGCTCTGAATCCAGGCACCGGGGTCTCCTGTCTTGCCCTTTTATATCCTTCCTCCCTGCACAAACGCCAGACACCGCCAGCCTCAGAAACAGGAGACTGAGAAAGGAAAGGGATTAGCGACAGCCTCCATCTGCAAGCCTAAACACGTAGGTTTTACTCTGCAAGATACAGGGAACAACTCAGTCACCATCCCCATGAGATAAATTTACCCTAAAGCAGCACGAGAAGAAAACTCAGCCTGAGGGTCTCCTCCTGACTCCAAGCCCTTCCTGGCCCCATCACGGCTGGGCACCTGCCCATCTTGCTCCTGAGCTCGCCGGACACAGCCGTCCTCTCATCTGCAAGCTCCTGAGTAGGGGTCGGGGGCAGGTGAGACAGGCTACCCTCAGATGCTGGCAGGCGGGCACCTGCAGCATGCCCATGGTTGGTGCTCCAATCACACAAGGCGGATGAGCAAGGAATGACTGAGCTCAGGTTCCTTCCAGAACTTTCTCCACACTAGAAATTATGGATCTGGAATGGATGGCATGAGGGATCTGACCTATTCAGATCATATTCAGTCAAACACCCTAGGACACCTCTCCTTCTAACGTCTGTCCATCACGTTACACTGAAGAGTTAATTTCTGGATGGACCAGACTGCTTCCCCCCTTACTTTCTGTGTAATTCAAAATACATGATAATAGAATTTGACTTTTTTTTTTTCATGCAGCATTCATGTATGTGCAGGATGGGAGGTGCAACAGAGCAAGCCAGGGAAGGAAAGGGCCAGGAAGAGCTGGGAGGGGTGTGGTGCAGAGGGTACAGACTGGGTATCTGAAGGGCAGAAACCAAGGCCCCCAAGGGTCTCCAGAGCTGGTACAATTAGAACAATACCTTACATTTGAATTTGCTTTTCACCTCAAAAGGACGTTACTGCTGAGATTATTCTAGTTGTCACATCCATCTTTGGCATGACTGGGACAAGCATGAAGTTCTCGTTTTTCAGGTAAGGAATCTGAGACTTACAAAGGTTCAGTGACTTGTCCAAGGCCATACAGCTGGCAGGTGAAGAGCAAAATTCTGAATCTGGACTAGAACAGATTCCCTTTTCCTGCTTTTCACCAGGAAGCTCCCCTTATTGCTTTTGGTTAATCACACAACAAATACTGATTGGGTGGCTACTCTTTTAAAAACAGTCAAAGGGTCCAGGGACCAAAGATGCTTCAGACACTGCCCCTCCCCCACACACGGAGTAATAAGATGGCCACGCGGTACAAGTGGAGTTATGCGCGTGGTGCAGGAGATGAGAAGGAGGGCATGCTTTCCACTGCTTATTTGGGGAAAGGGGGCTCACAGAGGGGGACCCTGTCTTAGTCTGCTTGGCCTGCTCTAGCAAAATGCTGTGACTGGGTGGCTTAACCATCATTTATTTCTCATAGTTCTGGAAGCTGGAAGTCCTAGATCAGGGTGCTGATGTGGCTGGATTCCTGGTGAGGGCTCTTCTTGACTTGCAGATGGCCGCTTTAGAGCTGTGTCCTTACATGGAAGCGAGAGCTCTAGTCTCTCCTGCTTCTTCTGTTGTTGGTAAGTCACTAAGTCATGTCCGACTCTTGGAAACCCCGTGGACTGCAGCATGCCAGCTCCTATGTCCGTCACGATCTCCCAGAGTTTGCTCAAATTTATGTCCACTGAAGTAGCGATGCTATCTAACCATCTCGTCCTCTGCGGCTCCCTTCTCCTTTTGCCTTCCATCTTTCCTAACATCAGGGTCTTTTCCAACAAATCAGCTCTTTGCATCAGGTGGCCAAAGTATTAGTGCTTCCGTTACAGCATCAGTCCTTACAACAAACATTGAGGGTTGATTTCCTTTTAGGATTGACCGCTTTAATCTCCTTGCAGTCCAAGGGACTCTCAAGCATCTTATTTAGCACCACAATCCGAAAGCATCAGTTCTCTGGCGCTCAGCCTCCTTTATGGTCCAGCTCTCACATCCATACATGACTACTGGAAAAACCAAAGCTTTGACTAGACAGACCTTTGCTGGCAAAGTGATGTCTTTGCTTCTGCTTCTTCTAAGGACACTAATCCCATTATGGGGGTTCATCATCCTTATGATCTCATTTAAACCTGCCAGGGCTCTACCTCTAAATACCTTCACCTTGGAGGTAAGGGCTTCAAGACATGAATCAGGGCAGGGAACAAGGGTGGAGGGCAGACACAAACATTTATATAACATAAACAATGGAGCTGAGAAAAATAGTCTACAAAAACAAGACGCAGGAAAATGAGGGAGTCAGGGGAAGATACAAGGAGAAGAAAAGCAGTGAAGAGAGATAGGGAATTGTAAGTGACTCAGGATGAACACCATAGGTGGTAGCATGAGATGGCCTGAAATTCTGATTGGAGACATTTTCTGGGCCACGCAGTACAGTCTGATCTTACCTCATCCAGAAGTTCTCAACCCTGGTTTTACATGTGAGCCTCCTGGGGAGCTTTAGAAAACATGCATGCCTAAGCCCCTCACTGGCACCCACGCTGAAGATTCTGATTCAGCAGGTTTGTGGTGGGAATCCTTGCTTGCTATTTCTTAAAAAAAAAAAAAAAAACTCCCTTCCAGTGATTTTAACGTGTAGCTGATAAAAGACAATGAGGACCTTCCAGAGGAGGAACATGGGAGAGACAACACTGGTGTGGGCTGCCATTTCCTCCTGCAGATTCAGGGATCAAACCCACGTCTCTTGCATCTCCCGCATGGAGAGACAACACCGGTAAGGATGCCAGAGCCAACCTTAGCTAAGGTAAGTGCATGGGGCTACGCCCTAAAACCAGCCTGGATCCATCAGCTCCACACCCATCCTCCACTGCCATCTCCATCCGACAGAACTGGGCAGGAGTGTGAAGACAGTGGGGCTCTCCATGCCACCATCCTGGGTCTTATGTGATAAGGCCATCACCCGGGGTCCTTTCCCAGAGTCAGCTGCCTTCAGACCAGTGACTTCAGTCTAATCATGTGCTCCTGAGCAATCAGGCAGAGACATAATGTGGGGGATACTGTGGGCAGGAACTATGGGTTTCTGGCTGCAGCAGAAAGAATTTCAGGCAGACGAAGGGATGAGAGATACTCCAATCACCACCCCTGGATCCACACAGCATGCATCTGATTCAAGTACCTTGTATCACTAATTACCTTTTCAGCTATGCCTGTGTTTTTTCCTCCCTCGCAATTGTTCGCTTTCTGACGGTAGGATTCCAATCTGATTTTTCTATTTTGAAAAAAATTGATAAGAGTAATTCAAACAATACAGCTGGTGGGCAAGTGAGGTCTGAAGAAGTTCAGAGCATCTGCACCATTTTTGCTCTGGGCTTCTCAGACCCCTAGGGGCCCTGGAAGCTCTCAGTGCAGACCCTGATGCATGGATTACCAAGGAAGGCCACGTGGACTAATCTCCTACTCTGGAAATTCCCAGGAAAGGGGCTGAGGATTATTTCTAGATCGAAGAGTTGTGGGAATCCCAGAGCACAGGAGGAGTGGTCCAAGACCAGGATTCCTGGGCTACATACCACAGTGCATGTGTGAAAGCTAGGTCATTTCCGACTCTTTCTGACTCCACAGACTGTAACCCACCAGGCTCCTCTGTCTCTGCAATTTTCCAGGCAAGAAGTGGGTTGCCATTCCCCTCTCCAGTGTATCTTCTTGACCCAGGGACTGAACCCACATTTTCTACATCTCTCACATTGCAGGTGGATTCTTTACCACTAAGCCACCTGGGAAGCCCCCTAGACCACAGTATGTCTCTCTAACTTGCTGTGTGATCCTGGGCAAATCACTGAACCTCTTTGAGGCTCAGGATCACACTCCTTAATGCCTCCTGCTCCAATTCTGAAGTCTAGGATTCTAAGTATGTTAGAATTCGAGATCTGGAATTAGCCTCTTCCAATATGAGTACACCCCAAAGCTGGGCTAATAAATGTAAATGGTGATTCCAGGCTCTATTTTGGAAGGTGGGGCTGTAACATCATGACTCACTGTTGGATGAGGCAAGTTCTCTTCCTGAGCAGCAACCAGGCCTCCTTCCATCACCCAGAAGCTTAAAATGTTCTTGCTGTTCAGTCGCTAAGTCATCTCAGATTCTTTGCGACCCCATGGACTGTAGCACGCCAGGCTCCCCTGTCCCTCAACTATCTCATGGAGTTTGCTCAAATTCATGTCCATTGAGCTTAAGATGGGGAGGCCAGAAGGCATCCCAGGACAGGGGGTCCAAACTTGGGAGCCAGATGAGAGCAGTGGCCAAGATGCTGCCTTCTGGGCCACCTCCCCAGAGACAGGGGTTCCCAAGTCATTTCAAAACAGAGAAACACTTGGTGCTCCTTCATTTGTCAAAAACCTCAAGTGTGTTTCCCAGAGGAGAGAAGTCAGAGCGACTCTAGGGCCCAAGGGGCAGCTTTCCGATGCAAAGTCTCCCCCTTTTCAATTCCTGTAACTAAAATGAATATGGAAAAGATAATTACCTTTAAAACATACTTAATACCTGAACGCATTATCTCTACCTGCAGAAAAAGAATGTTATCTGATGGGATCTTCCCCATAAGCTTAATCAAATTGCTATCTTAAAACTCTCTGGAGTCCTGTGAAACAGTAATAGAAACTCTGAGGCAGAGGCTGGAAGCATTTTATATTTGTTTGGTGGAGGGGAATGTGTATTCCATCTAACAATGGGCACTTAGAGACAAAGTCATTTCCAATCTGTAATGGATCTTCTCCGAACGGGGGCAGGGAACACTTCATCTGACCCAAACCTGTAATCCCCGTTAGGTAACTTTTCCTAATGTTCAGAGAAGGAAATGCCAAAAGAAAAGCCTTTTTCTTAATACCTGTTTGGGGTTCTTCTTCGGTAGGAAATCTACTCTAGCTGGGCCTGGGACACTTAACACACGGAGATGCTTACCTTGCTACTTAACTCTGGGCTTAAACTTGGCAAATAAATCGATGCCTGTATTTTCCTTGGTCTGCCCAGCCCCCAGGCAGCGCCATCCGTTATTTTAGTGGAGCAGGTAAATTACCTGCCCAGATCGTGCCCAGGGCGAGTGGCCATTTGCAAGGCTGGAGAAAACCAAAGGCAAACAGCTTCTAAGAAGATCGAATGTTGAGGACTGGCTGTGTTCCCAGCATCTCAAGCTTGCCTGGAATGACCAAGTAAACAGCTGCCGCAGAAGTGCCTGGCCAGCCCAGTTCATCTTGTTGACAGAAGAAGCGATAGGTAAGAGGTGATAACGTGCTGTATCTGTTAGTCACTTCTCCTGCCTGCAGCCCCCCGGAAGGTCCTTCATGTGTGGGAGTGGTTCCCCACCCCCCACCAAAGCATGGAGAGCAAAGGGGGTATCCCAGTGCACAAAGTAAGGCAATCAGAGGCTTACAGAAAAAAAAAATATGGGCAGTAGGGGACAATACTAGGGAAGCATTACAGTGATCATCAAGATACAGGTTTGCTGGCATGCGAGCAACAGATTACAAAACAGCATGCACTGCCTATTATCACCCCAATGTTGTTTAAAAGACAACGGAAAAAGATGGTGCAACTACAGGAGACACATTTCTTTTGTTTACATGTATTTTCTAATTTCCCCACATGGAGCGCATATTACTTGTATGATTCTTTGCTTAAAATGGGCTGCCTGGGTCCACATTGTTCACGTACGCCCTCTGGTCAGAGTGACTCCTCTCGGGCATGCGAAGACCTGGCTGTTCTTCTGAAGATGTACAACACAAGGCAACTCCCAGTCTCCTCTGACTGCGGTCAGATTCACATCCTTCTCCTACTGATGATCCTTTCTTTCTTTCTTCCCGGCAGTTGATACACAGGAAGGACAGGAGGAGGTCTCTAAGCCAGCCTGCTCCCCACTGCCTCCAAGAACAGAACAATCCTGAAGGCACCAGAGCCTCCTGCATTGTCTGGTCACCATTCTGCAAACTGCTAGCTATCTAAAAAAAATCCTGAGATGCAGCAGGTAGAGGGGATTGGGCCGAGGGTGTAAAAACCAAGACCTGGAAGTTGCTTTTCATTTCAGTGAAGATATAATCCACAAACCATGAAACACATCCTTTTAAAACACACAATTCAATGGTTTTCAATGTACTCAGAAAGTTGTACAACCATCATCAACACTAACTCCAGAACATTTTCATCACCTCTCAAAAGAAACTCCATACTCATTAGTTCTCACTCCCCATTTTCTGCTCCCCTCAGCCTCTGGCAACTACTGATCTGCTCTGTTCCTATAGATTTGCCTATTCTGAATATTTCACATGAATGGAATCATACATTATGTAGCCTTTCATGCCCAACTTTTTTTTTTTCAAGTTTTTAAAATTTTTCTTATTGCCTTTATTTTTTTATTTTTTAACTTTACAATATTGTATTGGTTTTGCCATGTATCAACATGAATCCGCCACAGGTTACACGTGTTCCCCATCCTGAACCCTCCTCCCGCCTCCCTCCCCGTACCATCCCTCTGGGTCGTCCCAGTGCACCAGCCCCAAGCATCCAGTATCGTGCATCGAACCTGGACTGGCGACTTGTTGCATATATTATACATGTTTCAATGCCCACCTTCTTTCATGTTGGTTTTAACATTCATCCACGGTGTAGCATGCAAGTGTATCTATTCCTTTTTAGGGCTGGATAATGATACAGATATACCACGTTTTGTTCATTCCTCAGCCGATGGACATGTGGGTTCCAGTTCCTATGTTGAGGGTATAAATGAAGTGGCTATGAACACTGATGTACAACTTTTTGTGTGGATGGATGTTTTTCAATTCTCCTGGGCTAGAAGTTGCTTTTTAAAAGTAAATTCTTGTTATTAGTTGTTATTTGTGTCTCTCACACATCAAAAAAAAAAAAAAAAGAGCACAGGATATTTAAAAGAATAGTTTGAAATATCTGAGACTTTCAACTACATACTTGGGTTCCAAGAAACTGACAGCTGTGGATCCTTGTTGTTCCCTAATCCCACACACGTATTTTTATTGCAACTCCTCTTCCCCTCCACCCCAGGGGCCACTGTGTCGCCATCCTTACCCCGTGGGCTTCACCAGTCCAGTTCATCCTCTAAGAAAAAATCTGCGCTGCAACACATGAATTATTTAAGCTGTTTTTCTAAATAGATACATTATTTAGTTTACAGTCTATAAAATATTTACATTGTTTGTTCCTCCCACCCCCAAATATCTGCATTATTTACAGTACAATCAGGAAAACATTAACCCTTGTAGGGCTTTTTGTTGTTGCTTTTAACTTTTAATTTATCTTGGAGTACAGCCAATTAACAATGTTGTGAGAGTTTCAGGTGGACAGCAGAGGGGCTCAGCCAAACATATATGTGTATCCAGTCTCCCCCAAACTCCCCTCCCATCCAGGTTGCCACATAACATGAAGCAGAGTCCCCTGTGATATCCAGTAGGTCCTTGTTGGCTATCTATTTTACAAGGCATCCATTTTACATGGCAGTGTGTACATGTCCATTCCAACCTTTGTTTTGTGACCTGTGCAGTTTTCCTGGGTGTCACTGGGTACACATAGCCATGAGAGGCATGAGTGAGTTCTCTGGCCCAAGTCACAGAGCAAGCGCTGGGGATGCAGGAGCTAACACAGTGTTCAAAGCCAGACGGACAGAACGGGTCACACCTGTCACTCCATGGGACCCGAGGGCATAGACCATAGCATTCCTAGGGAGGCACTTCTGGATGCCAAGCTCAGTACCCTACCTGTGTTGACATTTAGTTGCTCTCTGAAAAATGGGAGCTCATTCCTATTGAGCCCTGGCCTGGGTCACCCCTCTAAGTGTGACGTCAGTCCTCACTTAATTCTAAGGAAAATCTCCCCTGCTACCCACGTCCTCTGTCAGGCCATGGTGAACACAGACAGTGGTGGTGACCCCTGAGCGTTGGCACAAGCCCCTCCCAGGTCCCGAGTTCTCCATCTGGCAGTCACCTGCCTTAAGAGTGGGAAACTGAGGTCGAGACAGTCATGTCCTACATCTGCCTCAAAAACTCATTTACTTGCACTTGCAGCCTTTTTTAAGAAATTCTCCTCCATGGAAAGAATAAGGCTCAAAGGTGGTATTTTTCATTATTTATCATGTGACCTTAATTTTTAAAATCAAACAAGGGAATTCACTGGAGGTCTGTGGCTAAGATTCTGAGCTTCCTCTCCAGGGGTCACGGGTTCAATTCCTGATTGGGGAACTAAGATCCCACATGCCATGCAGCATGGCCAAAAAGTAAATATATAAAGTAAAATTACATAAGTAAAACATGCCAAAAAGTCATTATTATTATATAATAATAAAAAATAAATACTAGTTCTTATTATTATTCAGAAATAGATAATGCAGAAAGTAAAACCCGCTTTGCTCTGTAATCCTATTCTCTAAAGACAATCACTGTTAATAGGTGGACTGTAGAGCCTTATAGAATCTTACAGGATGGCTTCTGTATTTTACACGAAATGAGACAACACTAAACCACCTTGTCTAATCACCTTTTATCGCACAGAACATCATGGCTCTTTTTCCATGCAGGTGCCATAATTAACAGAGTCCCTACCTTTGGACATGGAGGTTGGTCTCAGGCTTTGTAATGACATATAATGCTGTAATCAGCATCTCTAAGGGAAGCTAAAAAACCGATCTTTGTGACGTAAAGGCCAAAGCTGGGCATGAACCACCAAGGGTCCCTGAGAAACTGTGGCATTGTCATAGGGGTGACCTGCCCTGGGTTTCCAGCCCAGCTCTGCTGCATGCCCCCCCCCAACTCTGGCACCTCTGATGAAACGTCAGGAGTGTGAAATCAATTCTCTCATCTCCTGGTTGTTCAACTCAGGAGAGATTTCCTCCTCCTCCTCCTCCTCCCCCCTCCCCAACCCAGTACCTCTACTTACCCTGCTTCTGTTTTGAATCTCTAAAATAATGTGACAAGTTAATGATGGTACAATTATCTAAATGTTTAACAGACATGTTATCTAAGTGAGTCGGATTGAGATTCCATCCCGCTGACAATAAACATCAGTGGTGGAGCAGAAAGCGATAGGCAAATTATAGCAAACCCTGCAATTTCAATGCTATTAAATTTGGAGGAATAACAGCCTTGAGGCCTGTAAACTCTGAATAAAATAGGCCCTTGTGTTTGTCCAACTATTAAATCAAAATGCTACCAACATCCTAGAAAAAAACAAGGCGATTTATGGCTTTTCAAGTTTCAGTTACACATTGGTTTTTATTAACTCCTTTCTGTCATCAGGCAGCAGTGGTATTACGGGGGGAGAAGGGAGCACAGCCAGAGAGGAAGGGGCAGGAGCTGAAAAGATGGAGGGGATATACGGGGCCAGTGGGAGCGGGGGGTGGAGAGGTGAGTGGGAGCCCCAAGGATGACCATGCGGACTCTGGTGTGAGAACGGCATGAAAGGGAAGGGGCCATTCTGAACACAGGCAATTCTGAATCCAGTTAAGTCCTCTCTGCATATGAACCTTCGAGTTGCGAACTTTCAAAGATGTGAGTGTGTGTCTGGTTCCACCGAGGAACCAGATCCTGTGCCACCCACGTCAGGTGTGACTGAAATTGCAGCTCGCCCTCCGTCTCCCGCTGCTGACGATCCACGAGCTCTACCATCTCCCACCTCCTCCAGTCAGGAACCCTTCTTGCCTGCTCACTCAAGGCCAGCCCCCCGATCCGATGCCAGCTCTTGTATTGTACTTTTCAAGGTACTGCACGATAAAAGATGTTTTATTTTTTATGTTTTCTATGTATTATGTGTGTGAGAAGTATTATAAACCTATTACAGTACAGTACTATGGGGCCGACTGTGTTAGTTGGGTACCTAGGCTAATTTCAATAGACTTATGAACAAATTGGACTTACCAACCCACTCGTGGAACAGCACTTGTTCATATGCAAGGGACTTACTACCATAGGAGAATGACACGTACCCTGGAAGTTCCATCAGACTCCCAGCTGGGGGCCCTGAACTTGAAGCCCAGTCCTTCCACTGAACGAGTCATATTACTTAAACCGCTCTGAGCCCGCAGCTCCTCAGCAGCGATAGGGGCAGTGAACCTGCCTCTTAGTGGGCTCTACAAGATAATATATAAAAGCACCAGAGCCAGGCACAGTCCAAGCTCTGAATAACAGTCCTCAAAGGTCAAAATCATTTCAATCCCCTCAAACTTCTGGAATAGTTTTTAAAAGACAAAAGATCTTCACCTTTAATTTCTTCTTCAGACGCAGTATGCATTTAATTTTTTATTGAATATGCATCTAAATAAAATGAAAGAAGAGGCTGTCTACTGGTTAGACAGAAACTGTAAATGTCTAATGTGCTTAGTTATGTCCGGCTCTTTGTGATCCCATGAACTGTAGACCGCCAGGCTCCTCTGTTCATGGGGTTCTCCAGGCAAGAATACTGGAATGGGTTGCTATTTCCTATTCCAAAGGATCTTTCCCACCTAGGGATCAAACCTGTGTCTCCTGTATCTGCAGACGGATTCCTTACCACTGGGCCACCTGGAAAGCCCCTGTAACAGCCATAGGTACAAATGTGCTGAAGTGGAGAAAAATGTAGACCATCCATCCAAGATCGGAACTTTAGGCTGGGCTTGGAACCATGCAACCTCTCAAACGGCAATTTTTCTTACCTAATTCCCACTCCCGATATTTCAGAGAGGCAGAGAAACAAAGCAATTTGTCCCGTGTCATAAAGCAAGCCTGTGACAGAGCCAGGATAAGAATTCGGTTTTCCTTTCCCCTAATTCATTCTTGTTTTCCCTAATACCAAGCTGCCCCCACACGACAATGATGTTCATCATTTCCACTATGATGGGAGATGGCTGGAGGTGGGGACTAGGTGAGTCCTGCTCACTGCTGTATCTTTATCCCAGGGCCCAGCATCAATGTCCAGCACAGAGGAGATGCTTAAGACGTCTTCTGAATGAATGAGCTTTAACCTCTTTTATCCCAAATCAATCTCAGTTCAATTTTCCTCGCCAATCCCAAGAGAGCTAAACACCACCGATCCCCTCAAAGCGTTAACACTTCATGCAAAAGTATTGGGGTGATGGATGGGGAGAGCTCAGAGGTTCTGTAGGGCAGCAAAACTCTTCTGCATGATACAATGGTGAATACACATCATTATACATTTATCAAAACCCAGAGAATTTACAATGAGAGTGACCCGTTAACATAAACTTTGCGGGATAATGATGTATCAACCTGGGTTCATCAGGGGTAACAAATGCACCATTCTGATGAAGGATGTTGACAGGGAGGGAGTTGTGTTGGGGTAGGGAGTAGACAGTATATAGGATACTCTATGCTTTCCACTCTATTTTGCTATAAATCTAAAATCACTCAAAAAAAAAAACAAAAAAACAAAAATCTATTCATAAGCAGCAGCACTGGAGGTCAGTCCAGAAGGAGCCAGAGGGACCCTGGCACCGCTAGGGTGACCGGTGCCAAAGGAAGGCGTGGCTGGGCAGCAGGTGACAGCCAGGCTGCCATTCCCTATGCCACAGCAAGCAGCTCCAACAGAGCCGAGAGCCCTGGGCTTGGAAAATAAAACTCTATATTAGGCATCAAACATGCCTTGATAGTAATAGCACAAAACGAGCTCAAGAGTAAGTCTATGCTGGAGCACTGACTGTACAAACAGGAGCACATGACTCTCCCTCCCCAAGTGCCCATGACGTCCTACAGCCGTCCCGAGCTCAGGCTTTCTCGGGTTCAATTCCCTGGCACACCACGTGAAACGCTATACCAATCACCCCTGATATTTATAAAAGTCAAAAGCTATTATGCTTTCAATGGGGGAGGTCACACCAATCTAAGTGGAGCGCACGTGTCCATCTGATGACCCCCACCTCTCCCCGGCCCTCCAGCCTGGGTTGGGGTGAGAGGCTCGTTCTGCCTTTTTTCCATGTCAAGTTTTGGAAAGAAGAAGTTCTTTCTCATCTGCTGGCCCTTCTCCCTTTCCCTCCCTCATCCTCTTTGGGACCAGGGGAACAGAGAGACTGCCCTTGGGAGGAGGAGCCAGAACAGTTGCTGGTTTTCCTACTGCAGGAGGACAGGAGCCAGCCGCCCTGACAGGGCTCCTCCATGCCCAGCACCACCCCTCGTGCCAGGCCCAGGGCAGGAGCGGGGGCCAGAAGGCTGGCAGCCACCCCCAGGGAAGGAATGTAACTGCTCACCCTCTATGATTCTCTGCCCCGCCTGCTCATCCACCACCGAAAGTCCTCCAAACAAGGACTTCATTTTCTTCTCTGGAGTTCAGGGCCAGAGACAGTCCCTGCAGCTCTTTCCAAGCATCCTTAATATATCAGGAGGGACAGAGGGGCCAGTTCAAGCAGGCAGCCGACAACACCAAGGTGGGGGCACAGCTCTCTGCACGATCAAAGGGTGTGCATGTGTGTGCGCGTGTGTTTCTGTGCTGTCACTGCCTTCTCCTCCCAAAGCCACGACAAGGTGCCTCTGAGCCTCCTTCACACTGAGGAGGAGAGGGCCCCAGGGAGGGCGCCTCCGGCGCCTGCTCCGTGCTCCCGGGGCGGGCAGGTCCTGCAGCACCGCTGCCCTTGGCCGCCGGGTGCGTCAGCTGTTCTGGGCCGCACGACCCTCCTGAGGCTGACACGGAGGAGCTGAGAAGGAGCATCTCAGCATTTGCATCCGCTTGAATGGCTTTCTCTGTGACGCAGGAAGGTGGAAATGAAGCAAGTTTTTCTAGGCCAGCAAAATAAAGTCCTTATTTTGTAGTCAAGAGTGGAGAGTACTTTGGCCTGGAAGTAAGAACTCGTGGGTCCTAATTCTGGTTTGGCTTATTTGTTCTCAACTGACCCCCCTGTGCAAATATAGGCCTCTGAGCCCTAGTTTTTTAGGCTGTTGAATGGGCAGAGCTGAGGTCCCGGCTCTGCACATTAGGTATGATGCCCAGGCCCGCACGGGGAGGAGAAGCAGCATTAAAACACAGGCTTTAGGGTGCAGGAGCCCGAAGCACACGTTCTAGCCATCCTGGACAGGTCATCCTTAACTTCTCTGAGTTTTAATTTTCTCTAGGAAAGAAGAGGGAAGGAAAATGTCTATGTTTTAGGATGGTAATAAGGACTTAATAAAATTATATCTTCAAAATATCCAATAGTGTACCGCTACTGTATTATCTGTGCGTGCATGCTAAGTTGCTTCAGTCGTGTCCGACTCTTCGCGACCTCATGGACTGTAGTCTGCCAGGCTCCTCTGTCCATGGGATTCTCCAGACAAGAGTACTTGAGTGGGCTGTCACGCCCTCCTCCAGGGGATCTTCCTGAGCCAGGGACTGAACCCACATCTCCTATGTCTCCTGCATTGGCAGGCAGGTTTATTTTTTGTTTGTTTGTTTGTTTGTCTGTTTTACCACTAGCGCCACCTGGGAAGACGATATTATCTGTAACCAAAGCAAATTCACCCTACTTGTTCATTTGCTCCACAACACACTGTAGCCTTCAGGAAGGCAGGGACCGCCCCTTGCACACAGTAGGTACTTCAAAACTTAGTGGATAAATGAATGAAGGAAGGATGGGACAAATCAGCCACACAGGCTACTTGGTATGTGGCGAACACAAGTCACTAGGCTGGCCAACCTGGGGGGGCAGGGCGTGGGCTGGAAGACAGAGTGGAACTGCTTTGGAGCAAGTCTGGAGATCAAGTGTCCTGGGCTCTAAGGCGTCCATGAAGCTTCCCAGCCCCGGAACTCCTAAGCTCAGGAATGACTTTCTGTCTCTTTTCCTTACCAGGGCACTACGAGGGCATAAAGTGGGATGACCCAGGTCTGACTTATATTTCCAGAATACCCAGGTTCCTAATGGCCACAGACATGGGCCAGGACACCAGTGGAGGACTCAAGCTCCTGGAAGGGGGAACACAAGACCTTGCTCTGTGCTAACCCCAGCTCTGCAGCCTGTCCGGCCTAGTTGGATATGTCATCGGTTTAAACATCAGAAGAGGGCAGTCCCCCTGGGAAGCTTCGGGCATTCTAGGAACTAGGGCCTTAAATAAAATCCACGAAATCTGTTCTGAGAGGCTGTTCCACATGCACAACTCCATTATGCCCTCACCTCTCCCCGCTGTACATACAGCAGGGGCTGATGGCTCTACAGGTACACTGGAAACATCCTCTTGACCAAAGGACGCATCAGGGATCCTCAAAGATCCCATCAGCTCAGCAAAGCAGCTGCACCCCATTCTTATTCCTTTCTTACCACATCAGCCTGCCCCTTCCCCTCTCACCCACCTAGTCAGGGGAAAGGATACCCTCCAAGGGCATGGCGAAGACCACGATGGTGCAGTGTTAGTAACCACCATCACCACTGACTGAGCGCTTACTCCATGCAAGGCCTATGCTGAGTGCTTTCCACGGATCATCAAATTAAATCCTCACAACATCCCTTGTACGACAGCATCGTTGCTGTCACATTTCCAAGGAGGAAATGGGCTTAGGGAAAGTTAAGCAACCTGCCCAAGCTCATAAAACGTGGAAGTGACGGGACGAGATAGGACTTGAATCTAGACCTCTGACACCAGGTCCCAAGTGCTCCGAATACCCTGAATGTCACACTCAAGACTTTGGGTTCCAAGGGTCCCGCTTCCTTGAAACCTGCAAGACAAACCTGAACCGCGCTATCAGGGCCCCAGCTTGCCTGGTGAATAAAGCCCTCGAGAGCTCATCCTCCCTGGGTAGCCATCTGCACATCTGCCTTTCCTGCTTTGGGTTCTCACAGGCTCTCTGGCCTGGCCCCCAAACACCAGCATTGGCCCCATCCCTCTTATGTTCAGATCGTACACAGGGAGCTGTTCTGAGTCCCCTACATGCGGATGTGTTAAGTCACTTCAGTCATGTCCGACTCTGTCGACCCTATGGACTGCAGCCCACCAGGCTCCTCTGTCCATGGGACTTTTCAGGCAAGAATACTGGAGTGGGTTGCCATGCCCTCCTCCAGGAGATCTTCTCAATCCAGGGACTGAAGCTGCGTCTCCTGTGTCTTCTGCGTTGGCAGGCGAGTTCTGTACCACTAATGCCACCTGTGAAGCCTCTGAGTCTCCTACATATGAATTAAAAGAGCTGAAGGTTCCTTCAGCTCAATTCCAAGGCTGCCGCACTGAGATCTCCCCCCTCCCCCACAGGGCCTGCTGCAGACTGCCCCAGCCCCCTCGCCTTTAGCTCAGCAGCTGAGGTATCTCCCTTGCCCTCTAATTAATGCCACCCGATCCCATCTGTTGCCCCCAGGCCTGTTCACGTCCCAAACGGGGATGTACAGTGGCTCGGACAACATTATGATTTGTAAAACCCACTCCTAATTAGTTTGACTTTGAATGAAGAGGGTAATTATTTTTAAATTTATTAACTGCTGCCTGGCCAGAGAAGTTTCCAGATCAAGTGACACAGGGAAGCTATTTCTGTTCAGTGATGCAGCAATTTATATTACTGATCGGTCATTAAAACCTCTGGCACAAAACCACTTGTGTTTCCTGAGCCAAGATACTGTCCGTGTGTCAAATTTCAAACCCGGAGTATAAATTAAGCCATTAATGGTATTTATCAGTTCATCTGGACTTTTAAAGAACTACTTACTAATTTAAGACATTCCTGATATAGAACCCAAGTGGTGCGCTGGGCGCGCATGTGTACGTGTGTGTATATGTGTTTTCTCGCTTTTTATTTTACTGAACAGTGTAAAAAAAATTCTGATGTGTAAATGAAGTACAGGCATCTTGGGGAGCTGCAGAGCTGTTAATTCCTGACTGCTCTGCAACCCAAACATTTTGGAAGCAGCAGTGTTTTGCAATATGTATTTGTCATAATATAAAAGGTGTAAAGTGATCTCTGTTTATCTCCTCAAAGTCTTAGCTGTAGCAAAACAGAAAACTGAAGTGTGACAACGAAGCCTGAGCCCAGCCCAAGCGTAAGTGTGTTGTCCCTGAGCACCAGCTGGAGCCCACCAAGATCCTGGAGGGCGGGGACAAGGAAGGGTCACACCCACGGGGACAGAAGTCCTCCAGGGTAAGTGGAGGAGCTGAAAGGGTGAGCCCTGAAGATGATGTGTGTTTGGCGAAAATGGGATTGGAAATACTTTCTACTAAATTCATTCTGCAGTGTCAAGAATATCTGAGAAGCACCCCGATAACCCATCCCAATGCCATGCTACACGTCAGCCCTGTGAATTCCCCACGTGGCGGGGCAGCCTTGGGCATGGAACTCCCAGACCCTATCTATTTCAGGGATATTGTATACTATCTCCTGAGGGGCACACGGTCATCAGGGTATTGAGGATGCTTAGTTAAATAGGTCACAGGGATCCAAAAGAGCTCTGCCCAGGACACGGCCATGAGCTACAGAAGCTCTCCCTAAACCATTCAGCCACAAACCCATGGACAACAGTAAGTCAATGAGCAGGCAGCTGGGGATTGGTAGAAAGAGCACTGAAGTCAGAGTTGGGTCAAGTTCCAGCTCTCTACTTCCTAGTGCTGGGCTTATAGGCCTCCATGGTCTCACCTGTGAAATGGGTGCAGTGGAAGAAAGTGTTTGATAAACATAGGTATCAGAAACATAAGATGGCAATTCCATGACTTTACTCTCCCAGGGTCTCTTCCTTCTCAGAGCTTCCTCCCTGCTCTCCTGTTCGCTCTCTTAAAGGATATCTGGTACCCCACTGGCTTCCCCCAGTCCAACAGCTTTAACATCACTTTCAGCATTCCTTATAACCAGGCCTCTCTCTTCCTCAGAGGCCCCCTTTCTTAGAACAGAGATGGCATCTAGATGTCACGCTGTATTTTTTCATGGATTATTAGGGGAGTCTGAGAACCCACCTGGGTTCTGCAGGTTCTACAGGTGTGTTCCCTATAATACTGTCCCCAGCTCTGCCTGTCAGCAGAACTGCCTCATTGCCAATCTGACGCTGATAATACGGCCACCACCACCTCTGTACCCAGCTGAGGACAGCCTGCCCAACACCAGGAGGGGCCAAACGCTTCTCCTGGCAAGGGAGCTTGCCCCTCGCTCACAGCCAGGGTGGGAAGGGAGCCCTTGTTAAAGCATCCACCCTGGTTTCTTCTGCGCAATTTGGATGCAACTTGGAGATAAAGCAGAAGTAAGTCTGAGGGTTAAGACTCCGGAGGTTAAGACTTACTTCTAATGTAAGGGGCACAGGCTTGATCCCCGGTCAGGGAACTCAGATTCCCACACGCCTGCTTCACAGTACTGTCCCCGGCCCCCAAACAGGTCTGAAGGAGCCGGGCTCCACCTCTGCTACAGAAAGGGGGGCACTATACCCCTTTGCAGGTGAGGAGATCTGAAGGGCAGAAAGGACGAGGAACAAGGTTATCCACCTGCTAGACAGCGAAGTTAGATTCCACCCCCTCCCCAGCTTCTGACTCAAACTCCAGGTTCTTTCCAATCACTGTTGTTCAGTCTCTCCGTCATATCTGACGCGTCAGGCCTCCCCATCCTCCACTATCTCCCAGAGTTTGCCCAGACTCATGTCCATTGAGTTGACGATGCCATCCGATCAATCTCACCCTCTGTCACCCCCTTCTCCTCCTGTCTTTTCCCAGCATCAGGGTCTTTTCCAGTGAGTTGACCTTTTGCATCAGGTGGCCAAAGTACTTGGAACTAATATTCTTTTCTGAAAAATGTCGGTCACTTTCAAGTCCTCACTAACTTAATAAATCCTGGAAAGGCGTTAGTCCTAAGACACCTCCTGGTTTTCAAAGCCCAATCAATACCAAACTCTAAAAACAGGTTGCAATGTCATTTACACCACCGAATTACACACTTTAAAGTTAAAATGGCAAATTTATATATCTTTTATGACAGTCTTAAAAATACACTAATATATCAAAAACTACAGAACTGGATCCTTTAAACATGTGACCAGGATGTGAATTACATCTCACTAAAGTTGTCTGAAAAACAACATAGGGAGCACGTCTGCGTTGCTCACTGCGGTGTCCCAGTGGGTGCCAGGTACACAGAAGGTGCTCAATAAATGTGTGGGGGTCCTGTCTGTGAACAACACCCCCATCTGCTCACCTGGCAGGGACTCAGTCTCTTGCCCTGGCCCTGGCAGTTAGGGCAGCTTGCTCCCTGCTGCTGCAAATTTAATCTGGACAGACAGAATTAAGCTGCTTTGCAAAGCTGGCTCAGAGTTTGGTGTCCTCAGCCCCCAGTTGGAATTCTCAGAGCAGGATTCTCAGTTACACGTATGGTCCAGAGGCAACAAGAAATAGCCGGGAGTCTGGGAGACATGCATCCTTCCCTGGCTTTTAAGAAAACCAGCTCTGAGATCCTGGGCAAAATCTTCTGGCCAAGTCCCCTTCTCTAGAACCGAGCCAGGGAGACTCTGACTGGGCTCACAGCTCACCTAGAAAGTTCTGCTTAATGCCACAGGTCAGGGCAACACCAGCCCAGAGTGCATGATACCAGGACTATGACATATGTCTTCCACATGGAGAGGCTGATTTTGGGGGGCAGGAAGACAAGAAAATACTGATGGCGATCACGAACAGCAGCAGCAGCTGACTGGTCTTCCTTCTTCCCTTCCGGCCCCAGAAGCAGCTCAGGGGCCTGCTTTCACGGAGGGCTGCCACCAGTCCCTCTTTCCCTGTGTGTCCGTCAGTCTCCACGAAGAGAGGGAATCTGCTCTTCCATCCTTCGAACCTGGGGTTGACCTGTGCCTGCTGAGAGCAATGAACGATGGTGGAAGTGATGCTACGTGCTTCCAGCCTGCCTTTTAAGAAGGCTGGCAGTTTCTGCTTCCTGACTCTTGGAACCCTGAGTGACAGGTCCAGGCTGCTCTGCTGCAGAGAGAGGCCACTGGGAGGAGGAATGGGAGGCAGATACGAGAGGGAGGGCGCCATCGTGGACACCCAGGCCCACACACCACCCAATGCAACCATGCGAGAGACCCCAAGTGAAAACTGCTCAGCTGAGCACAGTCACCTATAGAAACGTCTGATACGTTAACACAGTGTGGCTTTACTCTACTGTTAGAGCGGTTTTCCTTGCATACCAATTGGTAACAAACACTCCTGCGGTCAATTATCAACACCGGAACTGGGGTGATATTTTAAACCCATAAATCAAGTCATGTCGTCCTCCATTCAACACCCTCCAATGGACTGTTTAGCCCATTTTCTACAAATGTTTGCATAGGTGTGTGTGTGTGCACAATGCATGTGTATTACTGAGTCATAATTCATATACCATATGATACACCATTCACGCTTTTCAAGGACAAAGTCAGTACTTTTTAATGTATTCAGAGATGCATAACCATCACCACATTTTAATCACCCCAAAAAGAAACTCCATACCCATTAGCATTTACCATGTCCTCCCAAACCTCCCAGCCCCTAACTAATTTACTTTCTGTCTGGAGATTCGCCTATTCTGGATGTTTCATATAAGCAGAATCATACAACACATGGCCTTTGTGACTGGATTCTTCCACTGAGCATAATGTTTTTAGGATTCCTCTTTAAAATGTTTAGAATGTATCAGCATTTCATTCCTTTTTATAGATGAGTAATACTCCATTGATGGATAAACTACATTCTGTGTATCCATTCATCAGTAGGTAGACACTGAGTTATGTCTACCTTTTTGGCTATTATAAAAATGCTGTTAAGAACACTTATGTGCAAGTTTTGGCTATTATAAAAATGCCGTTAAGAACAACTTATGTGCAAGTTTTTGTGTAGATATATGTTTTCATATACACAGGAGTGGAATTCCTGGGTCAGAGTACCTGTTTACCTTTTTGAGGAACTGCCTGTTTTCCAGGGCTGTACCATTTTACACCCCCAACAGCAGTGTACGAGGGTCCTGATTTTTCCACAATCTCAACAACACTTCTCACTGCCTGCATTTTTACTACGCTACATCTTGGTGGGTGTAAAGCATTTAGTATCTCATTGTGATTTTGATTTGTAGTTCCCCGATGGCTAATGATGTCAAGCATCTTTTCATGCGCTCAATGACTATTTGTTTCTTTTGGAGACATGTCTATTCAGTCAGATCCTCTGCACAGTTTTTGCTTGGGTTATCTGTATTTTTATCAGAGTCCTAAGAGTTCCTGATACTTTCAAACTGAAGGTTTCTAATCAGATGTATGATTCGCAAATATTTTATTCTCCCCTCCCCAACCCCAACAATGGACTCTTGGCACATGCAGAATAAAATCTAAATTCCGTGCCAGGATTGAGAGACCCACCTGATTTCTGACCTCATCTCCCACCACTCTCTGCACCTCACTGCCTGCCCCCTACCACCACACTGCTCTTCCACGAACCTGTCAAATTCAACCCACGTGCAGGAGTGTGTGTTCCCTTTACTCAGATCTTCTTCCCTGAAAACTTTAAGTAACTATCTCGCTTTCCAACTTTACGGCTGGGCTCAGATGTCACCCTCTCAGAGAAGACTGACCATCTGATCTAAAATACCCCTTTCCTCCCTTATCCTGCTATATTTTTTCTCACTCGTGCTTATTACAGCCTGGCATTATTACCACACAATCATGTGCCTATTGCCCTACTGGAATCTCAGTTCCATGAAGAATGCTATCTGTCTCATATGTTACTAGACCTTAAAGACCCCAACAGTTCCCAGCATGTTACAGGAACTCAATAAATATTTATTAAATTAAACACATCTACTACTATTTATCGAACACTTATTATGAGCCAAGCATTCCCCTAAATGCTCCAAATAAAATATCTTATTTAATCCCCCCAACAAATCTATGCTACATGGTAGATGCTAGTGTTACCCTACTTTTCCAACAGGTGAGGAAACCCAAATTAAGAGAGCTTAAGTAACTGATTCATGGCTCCACAAACAGTAAATGGCAGTGTCAGGATCAAACCAGTACCATTCCTGTCCCCACTACTCACTTCAGCAAGTCACTTACCCTCCTTTGAATCTCAGTTTCCTTATCCATGACATGGAAGTAGCTTTCTACTTTATAGAGTTATGGAAAAATTGGCTAACTGAGATCAGGTAAAGCACCAAGAACAGGGCCTGGCATGTTGTGAATGCTCAGTAAGCATGAGCTACAATGATGAAGATGACGCCAAGTACCATGATGAGATGACGCTGATGCTATGAAATCAATGGTTTGAGATCACAGCAGTATCACTGTTGGATAATACTGTTCACACGCACGCCTGTGGACAGACTGCTTTCTTTTAGACAATGACTAGACTCTTGCAGACGGAGGGACAGCCCACTGGGCCGCACAAGGGCTTCAGAGTTAGACAACATCACTGACTTTCTAAAGCCTCTGAAAGTACCATCATCTCCATGAAGATGGGCTCCAAGTGGCCTATTAGAGACAGAGACCTTGGCCTGAACCAGGGCAGCTGTTCTTCTGGGGCAAAGCCACACTTATAAGTTCCTGCCCTGCCAGCTCCACCAGCAAGGGTAGCTGAAGATGGCACAAACCACCCCGCTCACAGCTCCCCAGGGAAACAAGGGCCAAGATACTCACGTCCATGCACCACCACAAGGGAGACCCTGGGGGATGGGGTCACTCACTCACCAGTATGGGTCTGCCTGTGCGTCTCCAGGGCTTCCTCCTTCGAGAACTGGGCACCACACTGATCGCAGACAAAGGCTTTGGCACCCGCTGAAACAAAGGGGAGGTGACACTTTATTATTATTATTATTATTAAGAGTGACACTGCATTAGGAAAAGGGGTCCTGGGCTAAAATCGTGCAGGTGGACCCTGGGGGAAGGGGCTGAACACCTGTGAAAATCTCAAGTCAGGGATAACCCATGGCCCCAGAGCCAGCCTGGCCCCACCTCCAAGATGTGATCACCCACCCAACTGAGCTCCCAAATGCCCCCACCGAGGGCTCTCCCAGATGGAAGCGGGAACAGAACCAGAACAGCCATAACAAACAGCGAAGGGATCCGGGAGAGATGTGCAAGAAGAAGGGGTATCTTGAGGGGCTGGAACCCAGTGAGGGATGGAAAGGAGTCCCTGATAGTGTGAGGGGAAACGTGCCCTGCTGCCCAGACTATACGGGGAAAAAAGAAACTGCTGACACATCAGTACCTGGATAATTCCCTAACTGGGTACGCCCGGGGGCTTCCCTGGTGGCTCAGATTTGCTAAAGAATCTGCCTGCAATGCAGGAGACCCAGGTTCCATCCCTGTGTCAGGAAGAGCCCCTGGAGAAGGAAATGGCAACTCACTCCAAGATTCTTGCCTGGGAAATCTCATGAACAGAGGAGCCTGTGGGCTACAGTCCATGGGACTGCAGAAAGTTGGACACATCTGAGCAACTAACACTTCCACTTTCTGTGTGTCTAAAACCAAACTGTCGGGACTTTCCTGGTGGTCCAGTGTCTAGGCTTCCAATGCAGGGTGCTGGGGTTCAATCCCTGGTCAAAGAACTAGATCCCACATGCCACAACTAAGAGTTAGAATGTCTCAAAGAAGTTCGAAGGTCTGCAGCTAAGACCTGGAGCAGCCAAATAAATAAACGTAGGTATTTTTAAAAAGTCAAACCAAACCACACCTACCAAAAAATAAACTTAAAATATTTAACTGTCTACCCCCCAGGCACCACCGGCAGCTAACAATTTAAAATCTCTGAATGACTCTCCTTCAGAATAAAGTCCACAGTCCACGGGGTAACTCACAAAGCCCTTTCATGCTTTTCTCTTCTGCTTCTTCTCTCGCTCCTCATCCTCGTTCCCTGGTCTCCAGCCCTCCTGAGAAGCTCTGGTCCCCCTGGAGGAGCCCCACACTTCCACACTGTGAGCTCTCTGAGCATCCTTCTGCACCGCCTCTGGCTCTGACAGTCCACCCCTCTCTCCAGCCCCACAGTACATCATTATCACGCCTCAGCTCCAACCCTTGCCCCGGGTCTGGTGACGGGGCCCCTCTCCAGGCTCCCACAGCACTCTGTTTGTTCCAGGTTGCGGTCTCACTAGGCTCTCTCCTAAATGCCTGTGGACCCATCTCCAGCTCCCCAAGGGAGGAAGTAAGTCATGGCACGCACAGTTGTATCTGCCTAACACCCAGTGGGAATGAATGACTATATGTATCTGTGGAATAAACAAAATCAGTTCAGTGCAATTCAATTGGATCAGCTTTTTTGGAACCATTTTTACAAGCATCAAAATTAACAGGGCCACAATGTGATGATGACTTTCTACCACTTGCTAATGGCTTTCAAGGCTCTGTTACTTCATCTAGGAGGCACCCGTCACAAGCTTCGGCAGGTTTCCCGCCAAATGTCTTCTAGATGCATCTCGCCCCCTGCATGTTGATAACCACTGCACCTACTGAGGCCCTTGTGGGTCGTGCCCAGAACACTGGATGACTCAAGGAGGACTACCACACCACCAGCCACCCTCTGACCCACCAACAGAGGCAGGTTCCTGATTCCTCACACTTCCTTGCTCAAAAATATACAACGGCTCACAATTTGCACTGACTCTAAACTCCTCCTTGGGCGTCCCTGGTGGCTCAGCTGGTAAAGAATCTGCCTGGAATGCGGCAGACCTGGGTTGGATCCCTGGGTTGGGAAGATCCCCTGGAGAAGCGAATGGTTACCCACTCCAGTATTCTGGCCTGGAGAATTCCATGGACTCTGCAGTCCATGGGGTTGCAAAGAGTCGGACACGACTGAGCAACTTTCACTAAACTCCTCTACTTGGCTTTCAAGGTGTTCCATCAGCTCACCCGGTCAGCTGTCCAGCTCCACTGGGAACTGTCCTTGCCAGCCCTCTCCGGGTGCCGCGGGGCCCTCCTGGGTCACGGTGACCGAGCAACGCCTCTCTTCATTCCTGTCCATTCCAGTCCTAGCCCATTTCCAAGACCAAAGTACACATGTGCCAAACACGCCAGCCCCTCGCGGCTCTGCCCTTTCCAATCTGCTATCTGCTGCTGCGCTTTGCTCCTTTCCACGAGTCTGAGCACTTCTTTAAGTGTGCCTGTGTTTTAGGTTTGTACTGAAGTAGCGTGAGAGGCACAGCTATTTCTTTCACATATTTATAGCAGAAAGCAGTCTAGTGCTGTTTGCAAACCACCTCAGATGTCCTGGTGGGCTACAGTTCACGGGGTTGCAAGAGTCACACACGACTTAAGCAACTAAACAGAGCATATACCAGGCGTCAGGTGGGGTATTTGGCATGTATCATTTCATTTACTCCTAACAAGCTTTTAAAGCACATAGTGTGATTACCCCCATTCAGCGGATGATTCAACTCAAGTCCACAGAGGTCGAGGAGCTTCCTCAACGTCACACAGCAGCTAACTGCAGCAGTGGACTTGAACACAGGCAGCCCGACTCTGTCAGAGCCTTTCCTCTGAACCCCTGTGCCCTTCAGCCTCCCCAGGGTTTCATCTGCAAAGATGCCTCATGAATATGAAGGTGGGCTCTAGACTTTCTCCCCCTACAAAAAATCCAATGTATCCCTTTTATACCTCAAAGTTTTGTGTAAAATTCTAGTTAGGAGAAAAAAGTTCCACTGCTTTTCAGTTCAGTCACTCAGTCGTGTCCAACTCTTTGCAAACCCATGAACCGCAGCAGACCTCCCTGTCCATCACCAACTCCTGGAGTCTACCCAAACTCATATCCATTGAGTAGGTGACGCCATCCAACCATCTCATCCTCTGTCAACCCCTTCTCCTCCTGCCCTCAATCTTTCCCAGCATCAGGGTCTTTTCAAATGAGTCAGCTCTTCGCATCAGGTGGCCAAAGTATTGGAGTTTCAGCTTCAACATCAGTCCTTCCAATGAACACCCAGGACCGATCTCCTTTAGGATGGACTGGTTGGATCTTCTTGCAGTCCAAGGAACTCTCAAGAGTCTTCTCCAACACTACAGTTCAAAAGCTTCAATTCTTCGGTGCTCAGTTTTCTTTAGAGTCCAACTCTCACATCCATACATGACCACTGGAAAAAACCATAGCCTTGACTAGACGGATCATTGTTAACCAAGTAATGTCTCTGCTTTTTAATATGCTGTCTAGATTGGTCATAACTTTCCTTCCAAGGATAAGCATCTTTTAATTTCATGGCTATAATCACCATCTGCAGTGATTTTGGAGCCCCAAAAAATAAAGTCAGCCACTGTTCCACATCTATTTGTCATGAAGTGATGGGACCAGATGCCATGATCTTAGTTTTCTGAATGTTGAGCTTTAAGCCAACTTTTTCACTCTCCTCTTTCACTCTCATCAAGAGGCTCTTTAGTTCTCCACTTTCTGCCATAAGGGTGATGTCATCTGCACATCTGAGGTTAGTGATATTTCTCCTGGCAATCTTGATTCTAGCTTGTGCTTCTTCCAGCCCAGCATGCCTCATGATGTACTCTGCATATAAGTTAAATGAGCAGGGTGACAATGTACAGCCTTGATGTACTCCTTTTCCTATTGTTGTTCCATGTCCAGTCTGTTGTTCAGTTCTAACTGTTGCTTCCTGACCTGAATATAGGTTTCTCAAGAGGCAGGTCAGGTGGTCTGGTATTCCCATCTCTTGAAGAAATTTCCCACAGTTTATTGTGATCCACACAGTCAAAGGCTTTGGCATAGTCAATAAAGCAGAAATAGATGTTTTTCTGGAACTCTCTTGCTCTTTCGATGATCCAGAGGATGTTGGCAATTTGATCTCTGGTTCCTCTGCCTTCTCTAAAACCAGCCTGAATATCTGGAAGTTCACAGTTCACGTATTGCTGAAGCCTGGCTTGGAGAATTTTGAGCATTACTTTACTAGCGTATGAGACGAATGCAATGTGTGGTAGTTTGAGCATTCTTTGGCATTGCCTTTCTTTGGAATTGGAATGAAAACTGACCTTTTCCAGTTCTGTGGCCACTGCTGAGTTTTCCAAATTTGCTGGCATATTGAGTGCAACATTTTCACAGCATCATCTTTCAGGATTTGAAATAGCTCAACTGGAATTCCATCACCTCCACTAGCTTTGTTCATAGTGATGCTTCCTAAGGCCCACTTGACTTCATATTCCAAGATGTCTGGCTCTCAGTGAGTGATCACACCATCATGATTATCTGGGTCATGAAGATTTTTTTTGTACAGTTCTTCTGTGTATTCTTGCCACCTTCTCTTAATATCTTCTGATTCTGTTAGGTCCATACCATTTCTGTCCTTTATTGAGCCCATCTTTGCATGAAATGTTGCCTTGGTATCTCTAATTTTCTTGAAGAGATGTCTAGTCTTTCCCATTCTATTCTTTTCCTCTATTTCTTTGCATTGATCGCTGAGGAAGACTTCCTTACCTCTCCTTGCTATTCTTTGGAACTCTGCATTCAAATGAATATATCTTTCCTTTTTTCCTTTGCTTTTTGCTTCTCTTCTTTTCACATCTATTTGTAAGGCCTCCTCAGACAGCCATTTTGCTTTTTTACATTTCTTTTTCTTGGGGATGGTATTGATCCCTGTCTCCTGTACAATGTCATGAACCTCTGTCCATAGTTCATCAGACATTGTATCAGACATAGTCCCTTAAATCTATTTCTCACTTCCACTGTATAATCATAAGGGATTTGATTTAGGTCATATCTGAATGGTCTTGTGGTTTTCCCTACTTTCTTCAATTTAGGTCTGAATTTGGCAATAAGGAGTTCATGATCTGAGCCACAGTCAGCTCCCAGTCTTGTTTTTGCTGACTGTATAGAGCTTCTCCATCTGTGGCTGCAAAGAATATAATCAATCTGATTTCGGCGTTGACCATCTGATGATGTCCATGTGTAGAGTCTTCTCTTGTGTTGTTGGAAGAGGGTGTTTGCTATGACCCGTGCGTTCTCTTGGCAAAACTCTATTAGCCTTTGCCCTGCTTCATTCTGTACTCCAAGGCCAAATTTGCTTGTTACCCCAGGTGTTTCACTGCTTTGAGGTAATTTTAAAATCTTTGTTATTCAGTCCCTAAGCTGTGTCCAACTCTTTGCACTCCATAAACTGCAGCACTCCCGGCTTCCTTATCCTTCACTGTCTCCTACAGTTTGTTCAAACTCATGCCCATTGAGTCGGTGATGTCATCCAACCATATCATCCTCTGTCACCCTCTTCTCCTCTTGCCTTCAATCTTTCCCAGCAGCAGGGTCTTTTCCAATGAGTTGACTTCTGGCATCAGGTGGCCAAAGTATTGGAGCTTCAGTTTCAGCATCAATCCTTCCAATGAATATTTAGGATTGATCTCCTTTAGGACTGACTGGTTTGATCTCCTTGCAGTCCAAGGGACTCTTAACAGTTTTCTCCAGCACCACAGTTAAAAAGCATCAATTCTTTGGTGCTCAGCCTTCTTTGTGATCCTCACGGTTCGTCCTCACACATGGACGAACTCTCACATTCATCCATGACTGCTGGAAAAACTATAGCTGTGACTATATGGACCTCTGTCAGCAAAGTGATGTTTCTGCTTTTTAATATACTGTCTAGGTTTGTCATAGCTTTTCTTCCAAGGAGCAAGCGTCTTATAATTGTCTTGGAGTATTTAGCACACTAAGGGCGAGAATTCAGAATACAAGTTATACCAGTATAGACCTAAATACTAATAAACATTTAGGGCTTTGATCTTGTCTACATTCCTGACAAGGAGCAGGATATACCCTCTATTAGGGGCCCAATGGAGAAGGCAATGGCACCCCACTCCAGTGTTCTTGCCTGGAGAATCCCAGGGATGGGGGAGCCTGGTGGGCTGCCGTCTATGGGGTCGCACAGAGTCGGACACGACTGAAGCGACGCAGCAGCAGCAGCAGGGGCCCAATAAATATTACACAGCTGACTAAATAAATGAATGATAAAGTGCCCCAGGAAAAATATGAAATTACTTTTCCTTAAAGAGTTTCAAAAATAACTAGTGTCATTTGTCTTCAGTGGCTGAGTAGAATTTTGCCTCAAGGCAGGGAGAATACCATGATCCCCTCCGGGTATCCCTACAAGTTGCAGGGTGTCCTAAGGCCAAGCATCTGTAAGCGGCTTCAAGAGCTTCTAAGAAAGAGCCAGGGAACTTGATGGCAAAGCAGTCACCATGTGCATCCACCCTGGAGGCAGCCAGGCCACTTTTCATCCATTCATATGGGAAATGCAGCAAGTACCTCAAAGGGCAGAGGTGGGAAGCCTCAGAACGGAGGAAACCATCCCCGCTTACAGTGAGAAACTCCCCCCCAGCTCCAAATCATCAGCCAGCAGTGAATTTCTGCAGATCTGTAAGGAACTGGATTTTAACCCTAATTTTTGCTTTGATCCTACCAGTTCTCACAGCTCCCTAAAGGACTTACAGGTTTTGCTGGCCACGCCACGTGGCATGTGGGATCTTAGTTCCCTGACCAAGGACTGAACCTGTGCTCCCGGCAATGGACAGGTGGAGTGTCTTAACTATTAGACCACCAGAGAGGTCCCTTCCTGGGTCTCTAAAGAAGAAAGGGAAGGAGGGCCTCAGGAGGGAAGCAGGGGCTGGAAAGGGGAGGGCCCACCATTACCCTCGCCATGATGCTAGAGCCCTGCCTCTGGGTGAGGAGCCCACTCGGGCTGCAGCTTCAAAGGGCTGTGGTGATGAGGATTCTTAGAAAACAGTCCCCCGTGTGGCTGCAGGAGCATCTGCTTTAATGACTGAGAAGCAGGGAGAGGCCAGGTAGGCAATCACGGGCCAGATGTGTGACATCGTAGAAGCCAGATGAAGATAAAGCAGATGATACCACACGTGATCTTCGCAAGGGTAGCGGCTTGGCCCAGGCCTGACCACATCTGGCTGCCCTCAAAGTCCTCTGCTCTCCACCCCTTGCCTTGCCGAAGTCACAAACTGAGCTGAGTGTGTGAAAGTCCCCCATCCTCAGTGACCGTGGGTGACGACCCCCTCCCACGTGGATACCAAGGACATAGGCTCCCACGCCCGCCTCCACTCACGAAGCCTCTGTACTCCCCATCCCCACCCAGACTCCCTCCGCAAACCCTAAGCCCAGGAGTAAGGGCAGGCAGTTACAGGATGTAAGAACCGGGTACAGGGAGGCAGAGAGCCCCCCTCTCCCAAGGAGGCGTGTGCCTTTAAATTGTGTCTGTAATGGCTGGCTCAGAGGCAGAAATATTTGGCAGCCCTGAAATTAAAAGTGATAAATTTCCTCACCAAGCTTTGATCGATAAAAGAGGCCTCATCTGTTAATCAATAGGACAGTCTCTGCCTGTTTACTGTGCATATGTTGTTTGCTGCTGCCTCCAATGTGATGTCAGGTTTGCATTCAGAGCAACTCAAGTGTGCATAAACCACATGGCCATTCCCAAAATGCATTACGGTGACATCACCCAGCCACTAATACATTTATAAAGCATCAGGGCAAGGGGGTGGGCGGGAAGGTCCTGCCAGTTGAACACAATGGGCACGTAAGGACACAGCAGCATTTACAGCCCCCCCAAAAATTTCTTAGGGCTCATGCAGGGCAGGGCTCAGGGACAGACATTGCTTGCCATCCCCTCCCTACACAAAGGGGATGTTCTCTGGATGTCTGTTAAGTAGTTGCCAAGAGGGGGAATTATAGCACATGGAGAAAGAACACATCCTGGCCCTCAAGAAGCTTATATTCAAGAGGGGAAACACTGTTAAAAGTCAGGTAGATATAAAACAGGTGGCAATAAGCCATAAAGAGAGAACTAAATATGTGAAGAGGGCCAAAGAAGGCGGGGGCTGTTTTTATGCGATGAGCTGACATCTGAGGAGGTGAGCCCACAGTCTTAAGAAAGTCCGTTCCAGACAAAGGAAGAGCGAGAAGGCTGGCTGGTTGGCACATGTCAGAGAGCGGAGAGGGACAGATAGGGTTTGAAACATAGGAGGATAAATTCAACAGCAAAGAGGCAAAGCCACATGATGATCAAGCGGTCTAGACCCTCGCTGTTCCCCAGCTATTACAGATCAGGGTGGACCAGAGGAGAGAATGGCTTGATCCACAGCAGTGAGAACGGGTCCCAGGCCCGTCTCAGCCACGCCCCGCCGTGGACCTCACACCCCTCATCACATCTCAACACACCTGCATCTCTGTCTGTAAAGTGGGAATGATCGGATCCATTTGCCTCACTTGAGGCTATGAGAACCCGAAGAGATCATGTAGTTAATGACAACAAATCTCTAGTTAATCACCAGGCACTCTGTGGACAGGAGATTACTGATGTTCTTTATACCTTGGCGGGTGGAAGGGGCACAGCAGAATGTGGTTAGGAGCGCAGGATTCGGATCGGACAGATCAGAGTTCAAATCCCAGCTAAGCAAATCACCAGCTGTGACCCTCGGCGAGTTGCCTAATCTCAGTGAGACTGTCGCTCCCTCTGTAAAATGGGAACAGCAAGAGACAGTCCCAAAGGGGCTGTAAGAAGCTGGGCAAAGTGCTGGGCCCCACGGGCCGGGGCAGAGCCACAGAACCGGTCAGTGACACTGACCACCAGCCCAGATGGGCTCGGGGCCAGGACTCCTTTCAAGAACTCCTTTGTGCGAAGTATGATTGATTTTACTGAAATTCAATGTACAGCTATTTGGGGGCCATTTATCTTTTGTAAAGTGAGCTCACATTTGTAAAGACATATTTCACTATAATCACACACACACACGCACACGCACACATGCCTTGTCGTGCTAATTTAAAAGGTGAGGGATTGTCTTGTTGAGGGAGCAGAGCAATCTATCAGAGGACCAACATGTCAGTATTGACAGCTCTCTGTATCCTGCCCCCTTCCCCACACACCCCTGCAGCTTCTACATCGCTGCCCGAGGAGCTCCATTCACAGGTCTGGCTGCCTGCCGGACTCCTTTCCTCTCTCTGTCTCCCCAGCAGACTGCAAGCTCCATGAGAGCAGGCAGGGCTGGCATCTGGCTTGTCCTCTACTCCAGGGGCCCCCAACCTCTGGGATCTAATGTTTGATGATCTGAGGTGGAGCTGATGTAACAATAACAGAAATAAACTGCATAGTAAACGTAATCTGCTCAAATCATCCCCAAACGAGCTCCCCACCCCCCTGAATCATCCCCCAAAACTGGTCCTGGTGCCCAAAACGTTGGGGACCACCACTCTACTCCATCCCCAATTCTCTCCGCAGTACCTGACGCGTGGGTGGCGCTCACTAATTGCCCCATAAACCAAGAAACCCTCAGGCAGGTTCCTGGTTTGCAGAACTGGCCTGTGAAGGGGACACTGGGCACTCAGGGCACTGCCAGGCCATCCCCTAGGGGGTGGCAGAGTCCTTGGTCTACACGTGCTGGGCTGCCTGCTGTCCCTTTTTCAAAACTCAAGGACACGGTCTCCGCCTGGAACTCAGGCAGTCTGGAGGAAAAGGAATGGGAAACAGGAAGTGGAGCTGTCTGCTTCCCCTGGAGCAAGACGCCCCTCTCCTCTGCCCGCCCTCTGGCTCCCTGTCCAGCCGCCCAGGGCTCACTCCGCTGCAGTGAACAAGCAAGCCCTCCCTCCAGCCCACTCGGCAGCCTCTGATCAGCCCAGGTGGACCCTCCACAGGCTGGCAGAGATCTGCTGAGCACACCCACTCCTAGTCCAGACGCTGACTTTAGCTGAGAAAAATGGGGCTATGTTAGCCCCTCAGTTGTGGCCGACTCTTTGGGGCCCCACAGATTGTAGCCTGCCAGGCTCCTCTGTCCATGGGATTCTCCAGGCAAGAATTCTGGAGTGGGTTGCCATTTCCTTCTCCAGGGGATCTTCCCGACCCAGGGATCCAACAGAAGGTGGCGGGGGGGGGGGGGGGGGGGGGGGGGGGGGCGGTGTTGCGGGTGGGAGGAGCCACCTGACCATTCTGAATTCTCCCCTTCCTCCCTGATGCCTCCAGAAAGTGAAACAAGGGCCAGAGGAAGGAGGAGGGCTCACAGCAGGTTAAGACTGGGTGAAAAGAAAGGAGGCAGTTGCCACAGCCCACATGGAGGCGGCCTCTGTGTGTGTGTGGGAGCCGCTTCACTCTGGGCTAAGGATCACCCCGACTCACAGGAATCAAAGGCGAGACATGCCAGAAAAGCACTTTCAAAACCATAAAGCTTTCTATCAATGCCCAGCATTCCAACAACAGAGCTGCAATCCAGTAGAAGCATGTCAGGCAGGCTGCCCACAGCCACCCTCCTCTCCTGCCACCCCCTCAGGCCGCTCCTCCTTGGCAAAGCACAGGGCCTTCTTGCCCAGAAATGGGGTTGGGGGTCCCGAGCACCTAAGGGAGGGGACGAGAAGGCACTGCACACAATCAGATGTGGCCTGGAGCCTCTCTGAAGCCAGTAAGGCACAAGCCAATGATAAAAGGAAAAAATTTCAAAATCCCTTGTCTCCCAAAACTCTCCCACCCCCGTGCTAACAAGAAGGGGCGGGGAGGGGGCAGGGAGGAACCAGTGAAAAAACACCTAACGTTTGCCAGCATCTAATGTTGAGTACTGTGTCCTTTTTCTTTTAATTCCTTGAGATTTTAAAATAAACATCTTGACTGTTCTGATGAGATATGCATGCCTGCTTACATAAGGAAGTACAGAGTGTACCAAAACAGCAGACCCAAAAAAAGCATAAGCTGTCAGAACAATGAGTACAGACTCCGGGCATTTTACAACGGGCCATGGTGTACAGTTTTATTTACAGTACTTCTTATCTGACAGAGAACAGTACACTGGCTGCCAATTCCAAAGGCCAGCACTGCATGTTCTTTCACTCAAGGAGATGTGTACTCCCTAAGAGGAGCTGGAAAGCCTGCGCTCGCTCTCTCTCTAGCTCAGTCGTGCACTCTTTCACCTTTATCAACAAAACAAAAACTGATACAGAACCAGCATCTCTGTAAGAGACACAGATTTAGGGGAGAGGAAACAGGGAAGGCAGGTGGGCAGATGTGGGCTGCCCGGAAAACAACCAGCCCTATCGATTGGCTCAGGATATGGTTCAAGGGTAGTTCTCCGTGACAACCAAGTAGGAGAAAGGTCCTCCGGGCCTGGCCCAGCTTGCAAGATGGGGGTGGCAGGGTGAACTAATAACCCTGGGCCTCAATCAAAGGTAGGACTCAGAAAGTCACCAGGACAGACTCCCTGGCCAGGCGACAGAGATCACGGAATGACCGGGGATTCTGGGCGGCAGACTCTCCTGATCTCTAGACGTCAATTTCCCATCAATGCACTGCCAAGTGCCAAACACAGTGTCCCTCATCCCTATCACTCAGTTCTCAGCCCGGAGAGGCTTAGAAAAGCTCCTCTGTTACCACTTTTAACACCAGCAGATAACCCACTAGGCTTAGAAACACAGTCCATGGCCCATAGAAACACATATACTAAATACACAGCTGCAGAGCAGGGAGAACCCTTGCTCTGGAATCAAAACACACACAGGTTCAAGTCCTGGGTTCTACCATTTCTAACTACCACCCCCTAGTAAGCTAATTATCTTCTCTGGACCTGTTTCTTCACCTGTAAAACTGGGCACAGAGTATCTACTTCACAGGGCTGACTGGTGACTCATTTAAATACTATATGTAAAGTCTTTACCACCATGCCCGGCATCCAGTAACTGCTCAATAAAAGCTGGTTGTCAAATTGACTTCCTCGTCATTACCACTGCTTGCTCCTCTTCCCCCGGGGTCAGTGTCTGAGACCCACACAGACATCAAATGAATGTAATACACATCTCATAACATTTAAAACATTCTCACCACCCCAGACCAAAGAACAAGAGAAACAAAGGAGGAGAGACTCCCTCTCTGGTCCAGTCTCTAGGAGACTTTCTCTGGGGAGTGGAAGATAAAGGCAGATGACACCCATGATTACGCACTCCTAATGAGCCCCCATAGAAACCAACAATGCACATTTCTGGCCACGCCCCCACGTCCCAGGACGAAGGGCTCTCTGCACCAGACCCTGGTCCCTACACACTGTGGGCACAACGCCAGCCACAGCACTGTCAGCCTCCTACTGAGATGAGTGCATACCTATTTAAGGTGAATTACTTTGAGTAAAATACAAGTGGGATGATAAATCTGTTGCAGTAAAAACAACATACAAACGTCTCTGAAATCTTAAGGCGCTGATATGGGGGTCACCTTCCCACTGCCTCTAACCCCTTTCTTTCCTGGGCAACTTCCATGTCTGGCTAATCAAGGTATAGTGGGAACTGGTGCAAAGGCACCAACACCTCTCTTACCATGGAAACTCCAGCCTTTGTTGTGAGCAGACTTCCTTCCAGATAATGCCGTGCCAACTCGGAGATGTCCCTGAGGTACAGCCCTACAGTGGCCACTGGCCAGACAGGGCTCTGGGGTTCTGCCATTCACTGGCGGTATGGGCCTGGCAACAACTTTGTGGCCTTACTTCCCTCCTTAAAATGGGGTTATCTATCCTCATAAGATAGCATGAACAAGAACCTGTATGAAGTACCAGGCACACAGTAAGTACCTGGATAGTTATTATGATTACAGAATAATTTCACTGCATCAAGTTGATGAGCTCCGGGAGACCAGCCTTTGGACAGAGTCTTCAGGAACTTCAGTCTGTAATACTCTAGCCCCATAGTTCCCACCTGTGATGAGCAAGCGGCTCAGAAAGGAGAGACACTGTATTCTCTGGGGCCCTTGAATGCACGGTCTTCAGCTGTTTTGGATAAGAGAAGGGGCACCCTTGGATGAGGCAGGTGAACTGGCCCTGTCTGAGCTGTATAGTCGTGGGTGAATCACTTCATCCTTCTATCTGTAAATGACTAGTTTTAAGTGGAGACCCGAGGGAGAAGAAAAGATGAACGGGAGTCTCTGGGGAAGCTGGAAAAACAGGGCAAAGGAGGCTTAAAGTGGCTGTGAATGAAGTGAAGTTGCTCAGTCGTGTCCAACTCTTTGAGACCCTGTGGACTGTAGCCCGCCAGGCTCCTCCGTCCATGGGATTCTCCAGGCAAGAATACTGGAGTGGGTTGCCATTTCCTTCTCCATAAAGCGGCTGTAAAGGGGCCCAAATGCTTACAACCCTTGGCAATGGGACAGTGGTGCTGGATCAAGTTGGGGCTGGGTTCCCTGGTTCCAGCAGGGGATTCCTTCCCCAGGGGCAGACTTTGCTCCATCCGGCAGGCAAAGTGGGGCAGACAGTCCAGACACTGAGAGAATCATTAACCAGACAGAGCTGGGCTGAGCCAGTGAGGCTGAGGCGGAGGCTGACCTGAGTTCCAGGGAACACCCAAGCTTTCAGGTATCCATGGCTTCATCCTGCTTAACAGAGGTGGCACTGTGCTCTTGGTATTTGTAAAGGACGAGGTAAAAAGGCCACAAAAACTCTAGCGGCGGGGGGACTTCTGCCATGATTTCACTGGACATCCCCTCAACCAACCCCTGGTCACCAGCAAGGATCTTCCTCCCTGGTTCCCACTCGGGGATTCTCAGATGAGAAGTTCCTAAAGGACAGAGGGCTCTCTGCTGGCGTCCAGCAGCCTTGAAGCCCTGTTTGTGATCTGAGCCTCCAGCCTCCTGCTCTCAGCCTCAACCCCTCTGCTCCTTCTACTGCAGTTCCCCATCAGGGGTCTGCACCCAAAATCCGGCATGGCGTGGGCCCACCCCCCACCCGCCTCCCAGGGGAAGAGCATGGTACTACCTGGACAACGCGTGCTAAGTCAGTTCAGTCACATCCGGCTCTGTGGCCCCTCGGACTGTAGCCCGCCAGCTGTCCATGGGACTCTCCAGGCAAGAATACTAGAGTGGGCTGTCATTTCCTTCTCCAGGGGATCTTCCCACCCCAGGGATCAAACCTGCATCTCCTGTGTCTCCTGCATCGGCAGGCAGGTTCTCTACCACTAGTGCCAGCTGAACAATAGAGAAAAGCTAAACCAGGCTACTCCAGGGGAGACAGCCAGAGTCAAAACCCCACCCACCCATCCACAACATCACAAGCTGATGGCTGCCAGCACCCCAGCCCCCCAACATCCCCTGATACCCCCTCCAATTAAACTGTCCCTTGAGGTACTTTCAGAGAAGAGGGAGGGCAGACTCGCTCATTCCTGACTGCACTCTGGCCCTCCCTGTCTCCTGGCAGGATCCTTCCTCCCTCCCTTCTCAATGACTGCAAAGTACGCCAAGGTCTCTTACAACCTGGGAAGCTCTTTGAGATCCCTACAGAGGGAATGCCCTCATCCCCACATCCTCTCGGATGCTCTCTCCCTACAACCAGCATCTCTCCAACTCCACCTCCAATCGTGCGTGTGTTCTTTGATTTTAAGCTAAAATACCCGTGTGTGTGTGCGTGCGTGTGTGTGTGTGTGTGTGTGTGTGTGTGTGCGGTTGCTCAGTCGTGTCTGACTCTTTGCAACCCCATGGACTGTAGCTCGCCAGGCTCCTCTGTCCATGGGACTCTCCATGCAAGAATACTGGAGTGGGTTGCCATGCCCTCCTCCAAAGGAATCTTCAAGACCCAGGGACTGAACCCACGTCTACTGTTTCCTGCATGGCAGGAGGATTCTTTACCACTGAGACCCTGGGGAAGACTAAAACACCCATAGGTAATCCTATCCCAACAAGTTACAAGGAACAAAGCATTTCAGGGGGTTTCAAATGCTGTCACAGCGTAATAACCACTGCACTAAGAACCCAGTGGGCAGGAGTCTGCAATATGAGCATCTGTTGACTACTCCCTTTGCTGTGACCTGTAAGAGCCCTGGAAACAGGAACTTCCCCCTTCCTGAGACCCTACGCCACAGTCCCTGAAGACAGCCTGCCAGATTACCAGGAAGAGGCAGGATTCACCCACTGTCAAGTCCATCCCCGGCTTTGACTGACATATTTCAGCTCAGGTGCCCACTAGCTGCATCAAGAGTGGAAGCCGTTTAATCTCCCTGAGCCTCGGTTTCCTCACTGGCTAAAGAGGTAGTATTAATAATACACCCGTCATATCCTACAATCTGCAAGTGTACAACTCCAGGGGCACCACTCAGCCAGAAACGAGACCCCAAGTTTGGTAGGACGTTCAGATGAGATGATGCACATAAAGGTGCCCAGCAACAGGAACTGGCGCTTGGCAACTGCACCCTAACTCCTCCCTTCCCAGGATGCTAGGAGTCCTTCCTGCAAGGGCTGCCCTACCGAGAGAAGCGACAGTGCTACTGCAGCCTTGAGCACAATAATAAGGATACGGATCACGTTATTATTTTATGATGGATTTATCTTATTTATTTGGCTGCATCGGGTCTTAGTTGCAGCATGCAGGATCTTCCACTGGGGCTCAGGCTTAACTGCCCCAATGTGGGATCTTACTTAGTTCCCTGACCGTGGACCAAATTCCCACCCGCTGCATTGCAAGGCAGATTCTTAATCTCTGGATTACCAGAGAAGTCCCTGATAACTCAATTATTGAATATTTATTACAAGATAACCAGCACCCTAACTACTCTCCATGCCACAGAGCAGTTAACTCTGCTATCAATTCTAAGATTACTCCCATTTTATAGAGGTGAAAACTGAGGTCTAAAAAGTTTAGTTCACACACCATTTAATTCTGCCATCAGTTCTAAGCTTCTTCCCATCTTACAGAGGTAAGAATTGAGGCTGACTCCAATTGAAATAAATTAATTAATTAAAAAAAAAAAAAGAATTGAGGCTGAAAAGCTTAGGCTTGTGGCCCAAGGTCTCACAGTCAGTAAGTGAAAAGAAAAAGACACAAACTCAATCAGGGTGACAGTATGGGAAGCCCAGCTAACCTTCAGGGCCCCTGATTATGTAAAAGGTTATTGAGGAAGAAGTTCACGCAAGGGGAACAGAGGAGACATTCAGAGGCAGCGAGCTCTCGGCCTCTGTTGTTCTCCACACTCTGGCTCGTTCCTGGAGGGAGGTCTTTCTCACAGGCTCCAAGGCCACATATCCTCTTGTCTGAAGAACAGCTCTCCTCTCCGGGTCCAGGGATGCACCATGCCCACTGCACAGCATGGACTGATCTGGCCCTGCTGTGGACTCTGCTGTAGTGCTCCGCCTCCGTTTCTCCACCTCTAAGGTGGACAGCATGTTCCCAGCCCCACCCTTCTACCTAACCGTGGAGGAATGAGTTCAAGATAAGAAAACATGTAGGGCCTAACCGAAGGTACCACCGATCTTTAAGACTGACTTCCAGTGAAATTACAGTTGGGAATATCCCTTCATGACTAGCTCCCTTCCTGGGCCTTCTTTTTGTGACTGCTAAACCAGCAAGGTATTTTATCATGAAAAAATAGTCAACTGGATTCATTGAAAGCAGAAAAAAAAAAAGGCCTCTCCCATTGACGAACGACAGTAAACTACAATAAAACAGACAAGGCTTTCTAGGCTGACCTTCCGTTAACCAAAAAATCCCTTTCTTTCACCTTCCCTGAGCATTCCAGTTAATCCTAGCTTGACAGAGCAGACGCTCTGTGGTCTCTCCCCTTCCCCAGCTCCGTCTGCAAGTAACCCTTAGAATCTGCCTTTTGCTCACTGCCCAAACTGGACTCCTCACCCATCCCCACACACCCCCCTGCCTCCTCTCCGCAGCAGCGGGTAAATCCGACTAGTTCAGGGCTGAAATATGTAAATTTCAGGTCAAGGTGTCCATCCTAGACTCAAGCATTGTCAGTTACTTTAATACAAAAACACATATGGGGGGCGGGGTGAGGGTGGCCTTCAAAACCAAGGCAGAAGCAACCAATCCACAGCTTTCTATTCTTTTTTTTTAATTTACTATTTTTTATTAGAGTATAATTGCTTTACAATGCTATGTTAGTTTCCGATGTACAATGAAGCAAAGCAGCTACATGTATAAGTATATCCCCTTTCTTTTGAGCCTCCCTCCCACACCCCCACTGCACTCCTCCAGGTCACCACAGAGCACTGAGCCAGCTCCCTGGGTTACAGAGAAGCTTCTCACTAGCTGTCTATTTCACACAGGCTACTGTACACAGTCAGTGTTACACTCCAGTTCAGCACCCCCTCCCCTCCCCTACCTCTGTGTCCACAAGTCCACTCTCTATTCCTGCCCTGCAGATGTTAAGGAATGGCTACCCACGCCAGTATTCTTGCCTGGAGAACCCCATGGACAGAGGGGCCTGGTGGGCTACAGTCCATGGGGCTGCAGAGAGTCAGACACGACTGAGCAACTAACATCATTTTTCTAGACTTCATATACATATATAAGATGATATACGGTATTTGTTTTTCTCTTTCTGACTTATTTCACTCTGTATGATAGACTCTAGGTCCATCCGCATCACTGCAAATGACCCAGTTTCATTCCTTTCTCTGGCTGTCACTCTGTTCTTGATGACAGCTGGGAAAGAGGCCCACCGCCCTGCTAGCCCATCACAACACCCACCACCCCATCTCAGTCCAGGGGCCTCGGGGACTGCCACCCTCCCTCCCCTTCCTCAGGCCCCTCAGTGGCACCTCCAGGCTGCCAGTCTCTCCAGGCCTGCTGTGGCTTTTAGAAAACAGAGCATTTCTATTTTTAGCGCTTCTCAGCCTAATAATACTCCCCAACACCCATTCAGCTTAATCACTTTATTGCGGGCAAGGAGCAGGCTCTCTAGCCCAAGTGCTTCTGATGTTAGGAAGTAGTAAAATGTTCAAACTGGTTAAAAATGACACTCACTGGCTTGCCTTTGGTGTTTCTGAAACCTTAATTGTGGCTCAGGCTGTGGATCTAAAGAAGCTTGCAGGTTTCAGAGTCTTTCTTCCTTACCCCCTGCACCATAATTGAGGTGTTACATTACAACCGCCGCATTGACATTTCCAGGCTCAAAATTCAGGAGCCTTAAGACTCCACACTTTTCCAAACGGAAATATGGCTTGTCATACTTAATGCCCATTCTTAGTGTGAACCATCACCCTCCATACCAGCCAAGAAAAAAAAGAAAAACAAAAACAACCCTCTCCTTCTCTGGCTGACCTCATGCAAAAGGCCCAAGCAGGGTAACTGTGTCTCATGCTAACTCATGAAAACGCACCCGACAACCAAAGCAACAGCGAGCTGCCGCTTGAAAACTGGAGGGTTTGTCGGGTTGGTCTGGTGTCGTCAGAGGACCTGAGAATTTGGTGAGTGCAGAGTATAGGCTGTGGGCAGCTCTTCTGCAGGCACCGTTGAGATGAGAATTTGGTGAGTGCAGAGTATAGGCTGTGGGCAGCTCTTCTGCAGGCACCGTTGAGAACGTGACTTCCAAAATTTCACGGGGAGTTTTTGCAAGCTTGCAGTCTGTGCCACGTGAGCTAGGGGCTAGGAGAAGTGGGCAGCCCTGAAAGGAACTGCAAACGATTTCTGCCTCCAGGGTTAAGACCAGGGGTGTGGGAGGCAGGCAGGCCTGCATTTACGGCCCCACGCTGCCTCTTCCTCACTGACCAATCCTGGGCAAGTAAACTCAGTGTCCTCATCCATAAAGTGGACATAATAACAGAGACTGTCCCAGGGCTCTTGTGGGGATCACAGAAGATGAGGAATAAAGCGTCTGGCATAGTAACGGGCACCTGTTGGGTCTCAGTAAATGTCAGTCACCATTGTAACTGTCGCTTTCGGCCTTCCCCCTTCTGCCGTGGACACCCTCGAAGACAGGTGTCTGGTCTCTGTCTCTTCAGCCTTGCACAACCACAAAAAAGGAACGTGGCACTAAAATAGCTAACCATAGGCAGCTGTGTGGCCCTGGAGTCCTCAGACAGCGGGGAGGACGTCCCTGTGGTCCACAGCGGCTGATGCAGGCTGTCCCAAAGCTGAAGCTTGGAGGGACAACTCCTCAGGCCTCTCCCAGCGAAACAGGCCACAGCCGGGTCCCAGGCCTGCAGGCTCACCTGGACAAGGCTATTCCACATTCCTGGCCCACTCCCACCTTTCTTTCTCTCCCTCCTAGGCGAGGGACTCGAGGTACTTCCATAAACTTTCTGCTCTTCGGAAGGCAGAGGCGGAACGCCTCATTAACTTTCCTAGCTAATTTTACAATTTAACCAAACAACACATTCCTGCCTCGATGCAGCCAGCCTCTGACTGGGACAAATTTATAACTGTGAGATGGAGGAAGAAGACAGCCCAGGCCAGAGAGTGAAGGCAGTGTCCTGAAAACTGAAGTGGGAGATGGAAAAGAGAAGAAAATGGATGGACCACATACTTTAAAAAAAACAGCTCTACATTTGCTCGCAGAGCAGAATTCTAGGCTACGCCAGGCTGAGAAGGGAGGGAAGAAAGCCACATGGATCCTGCAGCATCAGAAAGATGGAGAGCTCCACAACAATGACCCTCCCTGTCCCCCTGGAGGGAGGGGGCTATATCTGGAAGCAGAGCTACACGCTGTCCTCTGAGGGGCATGACTCAGTGCAGGTGGACGGTGGGCCAGAGGCTGGGCAGGGCCACCCAGAGGACAAGGTCGGCTTGGCAAGGCCCCAGGCCCCCTGCCAAAGGGTGCTGACAAGTCCTCCCCAAGCCACTTAGCCCAGACCTGCAGGTGGCAGGTTCAGGCCGCAACCTCCTGATTACAACTCTGGCCGGGGATGCGGCACCAGGGAGCGTATAGCTTATCTAAGAAAGTTTTACCATAAAGAATTCTCTGGGACAGAAAAGACAACATTTATGCAGGCCCACACCTCGCCCACCCAAGACAGACAGATCCCAGTTGAGACAGAGGGCATGATGCCAGCCTCGTTACCTGTGGTCAGGCATGTTCTCAGCGCACACGTCAGCAAACAAGATGCTGGCCTGTGAGGTTCCCTGACCCTGGTCAGCTGTCCCCAGGCTCCCAGTGCTTGCCCTCATTCCTCTCCAGCCTGTATCCCAGAGCATCTGACTCTGGACCCCAAATCTCAATCCACGTACACCCGGCCCATCACGGGCCAGTTGTGCGGGATGGCTCCTAACAGGCCCTCACAAAGTGACCACACCATCAGGGCAGGGACGTTCACGCAGAAATCCCCAGTGAGCAGCAACCTCTCAGAAGAGCTCGTCTCCGGGCCTCTATCTCTCCTGGGCTCATCTTAATGAAGAAATAAAATGAGGAGGATTCCAGCAAATCAAAAGTTTCAGGGAGTTCTCTCCTTACCTGGAGTTACCTTGTTACTGACGACCGTGGCCTTTGCATAATTACTCCAGCAAAATGCTCATTGCAACCGCCAGTGAGCTCCTGGCACTCAATTAGCTTGTAATAGTCAGTGAGAGCCACCAAGCTCTAATCTGACTACCCCAGAAGACTTCTTATCCCAACTACCTAATGAAAAGTTTAGAACTTAGTGGGTTTCTTTTTTTTTTCTCCTTTCCCTGGCAAGCAAAAAAATTCCAATCAAGAATTCCAATCAAAATAGGATGGTTAGTAGGAAGGAGGAAGGATCGTGTTAAAGGCCAGGGAGAAGTCTAGAAGATATGTCTCTGTCAGGATGAATGAGGAGAGGGCCCTAGGGAAGAAGCACCGACCTTCACCTCCAAGAGGCACATAGGTAGCGGTCTGGGAAGGAGGCTGGGGCCTGGGCCCTCAGCCTAAGGAATTCCTCTCCCTTCCCCTGTACCCTCCAGGGCTCTGAGTCTGTCCTCCACCTCAGAGGTGCAGTCCTCTACGGTATGTGTTCTCAGCCTGGGCTTCGTGGAGCCTGGGCACACACGACGTATTCTGGGGGTCATCTAGTCTCGCATGAGAAACACAGAACACTCCAGATCTGTATCCAATCTGAAAGCCCACGTTCACACGTGTGCTTTATTCCATGGACACCGTGCAACGGAGAGACTGCGTGAAGTGCCAGCTTTTCGTTTTTATTGCAGTCGTTCTCAACCTGCAGCCCAAGGTGGGCCATAACATCCTTAGAACTCTTGAGGATTCTCCAGTATGATAAGCTGGACTTCAAAGTCTCTTCAGGATTGCTATGAACAGAAGGAGGAGACAAGACAGGAGGAGGAGGAGGAAGACATCTGCCCGGCTGGCTGTTGCTCACGGAAGCTCTTGCTTCTCTTGTCCAGAGACACAGATCCACTGACCACCTCGTGGCTCCACGTGGACACTCCAGCAGGAGACAGTCCATCAAAATCCCAGGAACCTCCTCCCTCATCACCCTGGTCCTTGGGACTTCTCCCTTTTGTAAACTTCCACACTCACTCTTTCCCATTTGCGGGGATGGGGGCACACCCAACCTTGCTGGGGTCTCGTGGTACCCTCTCCGCCAGACCAACAACCCCTGGCAGGTGCGGACCCTGACTGCAGCCCTTCTGTCTGTCCTGCTGGACGCGGCATCGATGGGCCCTCCCTGGCCATCAGCTAACTGATGAACTCATTCACGGACGATTTCCACCCACCCCACCCATCCCCCCTGCAAAGAGAGCCACTTCTAGTGACCCAGAATAGTCACAGCAGAGGCTTCTCTGCTGCCCCAAGCTTCACCATCTGGTTCCCATTTGGTTGATGCTTTGGTCCCCAGAGAAGGCTCCAGCATCCCCAGCACGTGCCTGGGGAAGATGAGGTTGCTGGAGAACAGACAGAAGGAGCTTCACGCCAAGTGGTCCAGCTCCACTGGACAGAATCCGAAAGACCGGGGAGGCCTGCAGCGAGTCTCACTCCCAAGACGGAAAGTCTGAGGAGCCCCGAGTCACCACAGCTCCCACGTGTGGGGATGGCCAGCTGCCCCCTTCACTCTTGATTCAGTACCACAGAGCAGAGGGCCTCCGCTCAGCAGCAGAGCACCCCGCTGGGTCTCCTTGCAAGGGAGACCACCGGCGACAAATCTCTGGACCTGCCACTCCTCTCTCAGTGAGAAAGTGGTGGGAAGAAGAAATGGGCAAAGGACACCGCCAAGCTCGCACCCAGGTGGGAAGCCACATCCTCACCCACAGACCCCCTAGCAAGGCTCCCAGAACCACCCTGTCCGCTGCCCTGCAGGGGGATGGCCAGGGGCCACCGCAGCATCCACAAATGAACACAAGAGACTCGAGACTCGGAAAGAGCACGAAGAGGCTCATGAGCCGCACCCCCGCTCCTGGTGGCCCAGGGGCGAGGCCCCCAAGCCAAAGCCGGTGACCCTCTGCCACCCCCAGGATCCCTGGGGACAGGGCCTTACTGGCTCTTCCTGTCTCCCCCAGTCACTGAGATCCTGGTTATCTTTATAAACAGGAAAGCAAACCCTTGGGCCAGCACCACAGTGAGGTATGGAAGTATGGAGGGCAGAAAGCCCTGGGGAGGAATCTAGCTTCGCCACTCCTGGCTGTGTGACCTCCCACGAGTCACTCCGGCTCTTTAAGGACACTCTAGTGTCCTCACCTGTAAAACAGCATCAGAATAACTACCCTCCAAGGTCAGTGTTAGATAAGTGAGTTTGGACATGCAGAACGCCAAGCACCAGGTCTGGAACACAGGAGGCATCCAATATATGTTCTGGAGGGATTTTTCTCTCCTCCCCTCCGCCCAGCAGTGCATCCGGAGCCATTCATTTATTCTACAGGATTTCCTGAGGGTCTGCTGGGTGTTGGGCTGTGGAGAGGCCATGGAGCACGCCCCGGATAAGGTCTTGCCTCCGCTCCTGTCTCCCCGTCCAGACGGCTGACCCTTAGGGCTGGCAGGATGCAGGGCAGCGCTTCGGGGGCGTGCCCTGCCTTGCCACACACACGCGTATACTCTCCCACTAGTTCATTCAACAAGCAACTGAGGTGTACCCACCTTGCAGGTAGCTCTGCTAGGTAGGATGGGAGACATGGAAATAAATCACATGTTCTGAAGAAGCTCAAGAGTCTGGTAGGTGAAAAAGGACAAGCAAATAAATAGCGATGGCACAAACAAGGTGACAGGTGCCATAAGAGGGGACAGATAAAGGGCCATGAGCAATTAGATCGGGGTGGGGTCGGGTGGGCAGCCTCACGTCCTGCCCAGACCAACGCAGCCCGTGGCTAAGCCGGCTGACTTTAAAAAGAGAAGAGGAAAAAGATCACTGGCCCACTGGCACTGTTCCTCGCACGGGAAGCAGGCAGGATCTATTTAAAAACGGCTAGAGGCAGGTTAGCGCCTTTTCTGGCAATTTCCAAAATTCGTGCTTCCTCAAGCCGACTGGCTAGCGGGACGGAACCAATCCTGTCAAAATCCTACAGATCTTAAAAAAGAAAAATCATTTAGCCGTCGCAGCCGGGATGATAAAAGAGCCCTGCCATTCAAAGGGAGGGTCAGCGTGGGGAGGAAGGTGGGGCTGGGGGGGCCAGGGAGAAAAAAGTGGGGGATTGAGAAAAAAGGGGGAATGCCCCCCAAATATGGATCAGGGCAACCGGCAAAGGAAATGTATGCATTGTAGTGGCTTTAGTACCTAATTAATTCGGTAATTTCAAAAACAATTTTATTTATGTTCCATTTACCACATCAAAAGTTAAAAAAAAAAAAAAAACCATACTGATGCTAAAATAATACCTCAAGGCGTCTATTTTTAATCAGTTAAAAAAAAAATAGGGAGGGTAAAAAAAAAAAAAGCAGTCCTGGGTTTCTATACAATCTCTCCCGGGCAGACCACCAACCCTCAGAGAGAGAGAGGGAGCGAACACAGCCAAGCCCTCTCTGAGAGCCTTCCTGGCTGCCGAACACCGAGCTTGTCAAAAAAAACAAATCCATAATGGCCCGAGGCTCCTCTCCAATCTATTTTCTGCTCAGCTGGTTTTAAATGAAGTTATTATGAGTCATTAAAACACCCGCAAGCCAGTGGAAGTCAGCCAATTACAATTTTAAATTTAGCCTGTTCTCTGCCCCATTCTCTTGTTTTCTTCCTTTGCCCACAGAATACTGCTGCTGTTATTTCTTCCCTCCCTTCCTCTGCCCAAAGTGGAAGAGACAGTTATGAAAATGCAAGAGTACTGCATGGAACGCAGAACCATTCACAGGAAACCCAAGTTATTAAATTAAAACATGTAAAAACTTCTGCCCCCTCCAAAGTCAACCCCTCAGCCCAAAGTACCACCTCAGCCCACTGGATTCCTTGGAAACTCTAGACGCCATCCTAGAGATCATGGGGCTATTTTTTAAATGAAAAGCTTCTTGAGAACCTACCGCATAGCACAAGGAACTCTGGTGGTGCTTCTGCGGTGACCTAAATGGGAAGGAAATCCAAAAAAAGAGTGGACATATGTATGGAGGGGCCCCCAACCCCTAGGATGGAAGGCTTGATGATCTGAGGTGGAGCTGATGTGATAATAACAGAAATAAAGTGCACCATAAATGTGACACACCTGAGTCACCCTGAAACCATCCCCCTCGCCTCCGATGGTAGAAAAACTGTCTTCCACAAAATGGGTCCCTGAAGCCAAAAAGGTTGAAGACTGCTGGATATGTATGGCTGATTCACTCTGCTGTACAGCAAAAAGCAGTGCAACACTGTAATGCAACTATACTCCAATGGAATTTTTTGTAAATGAAAAGGTTCTTGAGTGGGATCCTGTTGAGAAACATTTCCATTCATCACACCAAACCAACGTGTCCACGGTAGAATCCGAGAAGAGGGAAACATACCACCCATATCTAAGAATTAATAACAAACAACGAAGTCGAAATTCAAAGGTAACGTGGGCTTTGCAATGCATGAGTGTCGAGGGAAGTCACTAGATATGACGAGCTCATTTAGTTTTTAAATCTGCAAGGTAAATGGTCTGTGCGGAGCCATTACAGCAAAGGAACAATTTTGAGTATTTCATGTAAACACTTCTTCTTAATCTCTTTTTCTTACGTGTGCACACACAAGCATGTACATGCACACACACACAGAGCTGCCCTCATGACTGGGAACATATCTGCAGCTTTTCCACATCTTCCAAGAAGTAAGGAGTGTCCTTCCCGAAAGATGGTCCAATCCTACTTCTGCCCCAACCCTAATTAATGGATGAGACTGGAAGCAGAGCAGAATAGACCCCTAGACCTCAAGGTACACTGCTCATCACCTCCAGGGCCACTCACCTTCCTGGTTCCTCTCCAAGACACACACACACACACACACACACACACACACACACAGACCATGAAAGGACCAGTGCTCTGCTCCAGTCAGACGTGGCCCAGGCAGACGGAGCACCTAAGAAAGGGGCGGCTGCCACGCTCCTTCATTGAGAGTCAATGAAGCCCAGGGTGGAGGCAGGAGACTGCCGCATGCACTGATGAACCTGGAGCTCTGGGTGAGATGAGACTTAGGGTCCGTCTGCAGCTCCCAACCAGGCTCACTGAGAAGAGGGCCCTAAAATACAGAGGTGGCCACCAGGTCCACTGGGACCAATGGCAGCTTACCAAAAGCAGGAGAATCTGTCCTGCCCCTTGCCGAATGCAAACCTGAGGTCTGCAAACATGGCTGCCCCCACGTTCTGAGGGTCCCCAGCATGCATGCTAAGTCACTTCAGTCGTGTCCAGCTCTTTGCAACCCCATGGACTGTAGCTCACCAGGCTCCTCTGTCCATGGGGATTCTGCAGGCAAGAACACTGGAGTGGGTTGCTATTTCCTTTTCCAGGCGATCTTTCCAACCCAGGAACTGAACCTGCATCTCTTATGTCTCCTGCACTGGCAGGCAGGTTCTTTACCACTAGCGCCACCTGGGAAGCCCAGGGTCCCCAGAGCACAGCAGATGTCACCATCCTATCCTTAAACTTGAATCTCCCCACTCAGTCGCTCCAACTCTGGGGACCCCAACTGGTAGCTCCTCATGGTATGTACGGAGGCCCCTTCTTTCTGAAGTTCAAAAAGCAGAAGTTCCAGCAACAACTGCCCCCCTCCACTGCATGGGTCCATTCCTTGAGCAGGGGTGGGGAGGGGGCTCTAACATTTGATATTCATCATCTTTTTCTGAGACAGGGTAGCCCAAATTGTAGAAGCTTCACCAAACCCAGATCTGTGCCCTGAAGTACAAACTCTTTAGTAACAAGGTATTATCCCTTATTCAACAAACCCTCATCAAAAGCCTTCTGTGTGCTGGGTATTCTGCCAGGCCACAGGACGTGAGGGTAAGCACGCTCCCAGGTGCCCAGTGGGCTCTGCATTCAGGGGCATAGTACAGACCTCTGGGAGCACAGTGCCAGCAAGATGCACTTTTGTAGCAGCAAAGTCCAACAAGGATTTTACCAGATCTAACCCTGCTCCTCCACTCTCCCACACTCAGTTCAACATGAGGAAACATCCAGGGACCTAGGAAAAGCAGGAACCAAGCCAGAGAAGCCCCACTCTGGTCCCCGAGAGGTATGGGGCAGGAATATACAAGGCTAAGGTTCTGGGAGCACTCTGGAGTCCTCCCCAGGCCTTCCGGGCCAGAGGAACAATTTATTCCACACCCCAACCACCCTCTACTTCCCAGTGAAAAACCTCTGAACTTTGTGAGACAGCAAAGGCCTCCCCTGCATGGCAGGAGACCAAGTCTAATGAAGACATAAGAAAGAAGCTGGAAATGCACAGGAGCACTGAGGGAAGGCTGAGCCCAACACAGATGCAAAAACAGAGACAAAGAGGTGAAGTGCGATGAAAGGAGACGGGGGAAGAAATGGAAGTGAGGAGAAGGGCAGAGCTGAAAATAAACACCTGCTACCAGAGAGAGCTCAGAAGACCACATGGAGAAGGACAGCTGGCAGAGAGAACCATCACGCCTTGGTCTGGGGGCAGCTGGTCTCTTGGGTACAGCCCTGGACACTGGGACCCAGGACAGACCAGGAAGAGAGCAAGATGCAAGGGCTGAGGATGAAGAGAGCAGCGGAGGACCACCCAGCAATCCTGGCAGGGTGCACACCCAGGAAGGTGAAAAGAACCCCGGAAGTAAGAATATGGCATTGCCTTTGGGCAGATTCCTCACCAACATCCTCCCCTGCCACCCCACCAGCCAGCCAGACCCAGACAAAAACAAGGGCCGGCAAGGCAGCCCAGAAGGCGGCAGGGTGGTGGGAACAAGGGAGGAGGAAGGACAGAACAGGAGGACGGACAGACAGACAGACAGACAGACGAGATGTCCCGGCATCCATCTCTCAAGGGCCATCATTTCCTGATACGCACATCATTATCTCATTCGACAGAATCAGATGGCACGAAAGGGAGTGTGTGTTGGGGGGGTAGAAACCACCCTATTTTGGGATAGAAAAATCAGAGAGAAAGATACACACACACGCAGTGAAACAGAGAGAGAAAGAAGGTTATTACATAATTTCCACTTTCTTCCCTCCACCCTTAAAGTAATGTTCTATCTGACAGGCTCCTCTCCGAGGGGGGAAAAATGACAAATCCAATCCAAAATTCAACAGCCTGTGTTCTGTTCGGAGAGCACACAGTGTACTGTACAGCCCATAAAACTCCAAACAGCCTCCAGACACTGCCGCAATCGTCCTCCATCAAAACACTTTGTCTTGCATACAAAAATAAGATACAGCGCTGAACAGAATACAAAATCAACCCATTACAGTACAGGGAGATTGCTACTTAGCAACGAGGGGGCTCTAAAGCCTCGATGCTCTACAGGAAGCAAAATCTGTCGAGCCTGTTGGGCAAATGATAAACATTAGCGGTATTAAAAAACACAAAAGCCATGTAAATGGATAGACATAATGTGGAAACGAATTTATAGAATAAATTGGGACGGGGGGACTCGAGCATAGGGGGAAAGGCTGGGCTCCAGAGGGGTAGATGCATGCGCTTCCCAAACCCCTGCTAAGGCACCATATGGAGGGAGAGACGTGTGTGTGTTTGGGGGGGCCGCTATGTGAACCCCTTTTTACACACAGGGGCTGCAGGTGAAGGGGCGGGAGGGAAGTGGTGAAAACACTGTTTAATACAATGACCTGCCATGAACTTTCTGAACTTTCTCTGTTCCGCTGGCCCAACGTGACATCTGGGGGACCCAGGCACACACCTCCAGTAGCACTACGGTGGGGAGATGGGGGGTCTTCATCTACCCCAGGGCCCCCATCGCACCCAATGCCACCTCAGGACCTGCCACTTGCTGTAAACAAGATCCCTGGCCAAAAAAGAAAAAAAAAAAAAAACAGAAAACAAAACCAAAAACACCCCATCTGGGATGGAAAAATCAGTATATTTCATCAGGTAAAGGGGAAAAATACCCTGGCTGTGAATCAGCAGTGGGGTTTCGGATCCCAGCCAAAACAGGAGCTAAAAGGCAAAACCATATTCTTCTGGTCTCCGTTTAGGCTCTTGAGGCAGAAAGGGAGAAGGGGCGGGGGTGGGGGGGCAGCAAGGGGCAGCGAGGAGGAGGGGGGAAGAAATGTATTTTTCATCAGCCAGTGTATAATTTATAAACAGCATTAAACAGTTTTTGTTTTCTTTTTCCTCTCTCCCGTGTATGGGCTTGGACGGCAGTCAAGCCCGCATTAATTTCTGCTTTGGGTACAGTGTGTTCTTGGAGGCACATCTGCAAGTGATCATAAACTCTCTGGAATGCTGGCAGAACATCCAGACCTGCCGGCAGGCCAGTGACGACACCACTCTGGGAAAAAGTTCGGGAAGCAGGCCAGATTCAGAGCAGGGAGGGAGAGAGAGGAGCGTGCTGGAGACAGAGCCAGGGATAGTGGCTTCTCCTCGTCCCCGCACCCCCTAGACCGAAGGGAAGGTGAAGGCGGTCTCTGAGCCACTCATACCCCAGCTTAACCCTCGATGGGGCCCACCTCTGCAGATCCAGGACCTGGGAAGTCTCTTCTTGGTTATCTCCTGCTTTTACCCCGATGGCAGAAAGCCAAGAGCAGAAGGGAGCGAGCAGAGAGGGAGCAAATGGACCCTGGGTTCAGAGCCGCCTAGACAACCCCGTTCTCGTGTTCCTAGCAGATGGGTAATCTGGGAGGAAAGAAGAGAAAGACAGGAGAGAGAACGCAAGGTCAGGAGAAGCTGCAGGTCCTGAGCAGCCATCTTTGCATCCTCAGATGCATCTCCATCATCAGTGTGGGACCGGCTCATAAGCTCCACCTCACAGTCACAGCTCCTTTGCCCCCTCCCCACATTCTCTGTCTTTGCAAAGAAGGACCCAGAAACCCCAAACATTAGTGGTTCCCAAAAGAAAAAAAAAAAAAGAGAGGCCAAGTACACAATCCACAGATCTTTGACATCTCGTAAAATTTTGTGACTTCCATCCAATCAGGACGGGGGAAAGCAAGAGAGGAAACAATTGCATTTCTGACCCCAACTCCACCTGCCCTTTTCCCTGCCAGCCGTTGACCCGGCCCCGGATGATACGCCCGGCCACACCACGCTGCTGCTGCAACCAGAAAAATCTGTCGGCCGAAGACCACGCTCTTTCCTGGTGCTTCTAACTATGGGGAAGAATCTGCTGTCGGGGTGATCCTCAACGGCCATGGCTCATAGAGCCCGGAGAAAGGCAAGGAGGAGGGAGGATGCAGACGGGACTCCCAAAGAAAGGCTGCGTGCCCCCAACAAGTGCAAGAGGCACAGGCCACACCATACTCCAGCCACGCCTCAGGACCGTCTGTCAGTCGCACCATTTCCCCTAAGAGCTTATGAACCCTATACTCCAGTCTAGAGTACATCAAAAAGACCAACAGTCCTTTCTATTCCAGAGGAATAAAAGTGTCCCTGCCTTATCCAATCTTCCAATGGCTTCTGAGTGCCCTAGGTAAAGTGCAACTCACTTTGCAACTCGAGGCCCCTTCAATCTTGCCCCTCTGCCGCCCCATGCCCAGCCTGTACTCCCCAGCTACACTGCACATCACCCCAGGAGGCATGGGCTGCCCCCATCAGGTCGTCTCAGAAATCCATTCTACCACCTTCTCCAGAAGCCCCCTTCCTCTTCTGAATTTCTCCTAGAACTCTTTCTTAGCGATATGCACATATCACCTTCTTTTACCATAACTTCACAGTATCAGACATCCTTCCTACTAGACATAAGCACCCAGAGGGCAGGGGTGCTGCCTGTTCTCCAGGGTTAAGTACACAGAGCCTGAAGCATCTGCTGGCTCCAAAAATGAACGACACTCCCAGAATAGAAGCAGGCCACAGAAATATGCAAGTCTCTAAATAGTATGTAGCCAAGGCAAAAAATAGGGGCAAGCAGCGCTGGGTGTGCTCAGTTATAATCCACCAGGACATGAGGCCAAGCTGTGGGAAACACTACCTAATGGGAAACCTTACCCCAGCACATCGCAGGATCAACTCGAGTCATCGCCTGAGTCTGTGGTTTCTGCACGGACACCCCAGAGCGAGGATGTTCTCTTAAGAGAGAACAGGAGTGGCAAAGACACAGCGGGTCACAGATGCCCCAACAAGGGAAGGGGTAGCAAAGGACTGGGTGGGAGACTTCAGAGAGATCTGGGCGCACACAGGGGCTGGGACCCTTCCCCTGTTCCCTCCACCTGAGATTCACGTTCCAAAAGGAGCAGCTTTGCAAAGCACTCCAGTGGTCTCTCTTCTCACCCCAAATCTCCTTCTCAGGGCTCAAACCCTCCTGATCTCCAAACCACCTCTGAGAACGCCGGGTCTTGCCAGATCAATCTCATTACTGAGTGAGTTAGGTTATTGTTTGTTAATTTAAACTTATTGTTATCATCAGGTATAACTCACAAACACTTGGTTAGTTAACGCATTCAAATCGAAATCAAAACTTCAATTAAACTGAACATTCACTACCACCATTTAGGATCTTAAAAAAGAAAAAAGAAAGAGATGGAGAGAGAGAGGAAGAATTGTCTCTAAGAAGGGCCTCCTACAGGGCAAACTTCTAATTAAACAAATTGTCAATTTCAACACAATGCAAACTGATTTAGGAGTATAAATTTGGTATTCCAGTCACTGGAAATAAGACCTCACAGTGTCGGTCTCACACAGGCTGATTTCCTCGGGTAGGGAAATGCAGAGGAGAGGAGGAAGATAATTCGAGAAAAAGGAACGCTGGGGAGGAAGGGTGAGCCAGAGTGCTTTATCTTTTCAGAAATAATATCTCTGCAGAATTCAATGAGGCCTGTTCTCAAGCACTGGAGAAACTCCTTCTTGCCTCTTCCTTCACCCCACCCCTACCAGATGAGAAAAAAAAAAAAAAATTAATCGTGTATGATGACAAACTTGGCTCAGCACTCACTGTACACACTGTACCCACAAGGCTGGCGCCCAGCCAGGCCTGGCCCCGCGCCAGAACTACAATAACAAACACAGGCCACGCTCGCCAAGAGGGGGTGGGGCGGCGCACGCACAGCCTGCAAGGAAGCGAGCCTGTGCAGTCCCAGGAGGAGAGGCAGTGGGGATGAGCCTTTTCGGGGCAAAGATGGCCTTCAGGGGAAGTCAGGAGCTCCCTGACCTCGACCCAGGACCCAGACCCCCTTTGCCCATGCCTGCCCCCTTTTGAAAACACAGTCCCCAGGGCAAGTCTGGTTCTGTGCCACTCCGCGCGGCTGCTACAGCCCCTGGTGAGCCCCTCTAAGGCGGGGGTAGCCCCCCAGATGCTCAGGGGCCATCCTGGCTGTCTGCTCCCTGCACGGAGCCTTCAAAACAGAGCGGCAAGAAAATCTCACGTCATCTAATTAAACGTCTCCTCGAAGACCGCACATAGTTCTGTTACCGTGCAACTGGGGGGAGGAATTGGAATGAGGAAAGTACAATTTCTGCTACTGGAATCTGGGAGAAGGCCTGGCATCCCGGCCCAGCCCTCCCACCCCACCTCCCCGACACGGCCAGGTCTCTCTAGAGGCCTCAGGGCCTTCACTGTTCAAAGGGCGGGCGGGGGGCGAACAATTCGAGATCTAGCCCCACGAAGCCCTTGTCGCTGTTTTCTTCTCAATCCTGACACAAGGGTGAGAGGTACATGGGGCCAGAGAAAGAAAAATCAGAAGAGAAAAATCTGAGTCAAAGCGAGCTCTGAGCTCTCTGCAAGGGCGAACTAAGGCCCTGCTGTGACCCCCCCCATCACCAAATCCTCTTTTACAAGGGCAGTGGCAAGTGAATTTCAGAGGGACACATCATTTGCACAGACTCCAGAGACCCAGAGGAAAACCTAGGAAGATAGGCCCCAGGGTTTGCACGAGACGAGCTGTGGGACCCTGAACCAGCACTCAGTCATGGGGTGACGCGTTATTCATCTTGTTGGACCTGGGGCCCCTGGACCCACCTGAACGCGTGTAAGCAGCTCCTTCTCTTTCTGCCACTCTACCCACCCTACCCACACTCCTGAAGAACTGGGTTCACAACACAGACCTCAGCTAACTCACACGTAGCCAGTGCCCTGTAATGAATCCTGGGACACAGTCTAAACTCCTTCTATTGCAGGAGAGACCCGTGAGAGACTGGAGCTTTCTTAAGTCACCTGGCTTCCCAGGTTGCAGTAATCCATTCAAGCAGTGTCTACAGACTCCAGCACTGTACTAGGTAATGTGCTGCACGTCATGGGGACAGACCCTGTCCCCAGGGAGCGTATTCCAGTCTATTAGGGGAAAACTGAGGGAAAGGGAAGTTACATTTCCTGAGAACCTATCACGTGCCGGGCGGAGTGCTAAGTATCTAACGGAGCCTTGTGTTCAGAGGTTCAGATGGTTTACATTTCTTGCCCAAGGTCACATGGTTAGGAAGAAGATGCCCAAATTCCTAATCCTGACTCCCAAGAAGGAGGAAATAAGGCAATTCCATTAATAACAATAATACAGAGAAGAAAGACTGTACCCAGAGACAGCTTCAGATAAAGAAATACGGACTTGAGAAGAAGGCTTGATCGCTTCTGGCCGGAGGTGGGGGACAGTCAAGGATGGGATCATTCTAGAGACCTTGGAAGACCTGGAAAGACTAGGGAAGGGTTATTCCACGCACAGAGATGGGGTAAACAAAGCCACAGAGCTCAGCGAGCAAGCTGTGCTGGTAGGCACACCAGCACCAGAGCACACCAACCAGAACATGAGTATGGCTAGCACACTAGACCCCAGGAAACAAGTAAGGACCAAGGGAGCTTACTGGGCTGAGATACAGTGTGCGAGGAAGCCTTATCCGCGGGCTACATCACCTGCATGGAAGTGCCCGACAGCACATGGGGCAGAGACCAACACAGGCGTCAAGAAGCACGGAACAGATGAAACAGAAGGCCCAGGGAGGGTGGCCAACCTGTGGGCAGACAGCTCGCGGGACCCCTCACTAAACCCTGAACAACCCGCAAAGAGAAGGGGGAGCAGGAAGACTGCAGGTGCAAGTTACAAAAACACACACCAGAAAGCGCACGGGTACCCAGCGTGATGCCAAGCTCAGGAAGGCCTTGACTCAGAGGACTCCGGGCCAACGTGGGGCAGGTGGAGAATGAGGATGCTGCCCTGGGGCCCGGTGTGGGGGAGGGGAGGCCCCAGGGGAAGAAGGAAAGGAACACAAAGACACAGGGACAAGGCGGACACAGACACACCCAGCTGCCTGGCGTGGCCCCGTTCCTGGATCTGGAAGAGGGAAGAAAGGGAAGGAGTTAGAGCACTTGATGCAGGGCCATGAAGGCCTGTGAGAGGGACAGCACCTCACACATCGCAGAGGCACACGGCTCTGCAGGAAGGCAGTGCAAGCGGATACACATAAAGCTACCAGCAGCACAACCAAGGCGATGAAGACAGTGAGACAGACCACAGACGTTCAGACTGTCCTCCAGGGGCATGGCGACGGCAACGCTCGAGGAGGACAGCTTCAGAACCGAGGAAAAGGGGGGAAGGTGGAAGCAATCAACAGCTATTAAACACCAACTGTAGTTTAAGACGGAGAAGGCAATGGCACCCCACTCCAGTACTCTTGCCTGGAAAATCCCATGGGCAGAGGAGCCTGGTGGTCTGCAATCCGTGGGGCTGCAGAGTCGGACACGACTGACTGAATGACTTCACTTTCACTTTTCACTTTCATGCATTGGAGAAGGAAATGGCAACCCACTCCAGCGTTCTTGCCTGGAGAATCCCAGGGACGGAGGAGCCTGGTAGGCTGCCGTCTATGGGGTCGCACAGAGTCGGACACAACTGAAGCGACTTAGCAGCAGTAGCAGTAGTTTAAGAAGGGCATGATGCCTTCATCATTCATTCTGGTACCTAACTGATAGGAGTTAGCAACAGCTTGCCCTTTCCAGATACAGAAACTGGGGTGCAGAAGACAAACCTGCCTGAGGTCACAGAGATGGGGATCTGGCCAACCCCAAAGTCCAGACTCACTTCACAAACACTGAACTGCCAGCTGCCTGGAGGGCCCCGTGAGGGAGACAGGATGGAAAGGAACAGCAGATACTGACCGTGGACAAGATGGGAGAGAGTAAGACCAGATGAGAAGACAGTTGGCTCTTCTCCCCTAAAACGTGACTCCAGAGCTGAAAGACGAGGAAATTAGAGGGAAAAGAGCACTGCTCCCGGCAGGGAAGTGTGGTGGCCTCTCCCACCGAAGCCAGGCAGCCCCCCTGGCCTCGAGGCAGCAGCCCTGGACCTGCCGTATCCGCCCCTCCACCGAGAACGCCAGGGCACACTGCCTGCTTGCTTCTCCTCCCTTCACGCCTCGTGAGGCAGAGAAGCTTTGCCCAAACACAAGCAAAAGCACCAGCAGCTGCAGAGTCGACCCCACCAGAATTAACTTGCAAAAGACAGCACGCTGTAACTAGCTTTGTGTTCCAACCTTTCTATATCTATTTAATTAAAGGCTCCTGTATAATGTGAACCAATAGTCAGATTCATTAGACAGCGAGAACCTAATTCCACAACTGTTCTGCTAATGAAACTGCAGTCTACTTGGGAAGGTGGATCACACAGGGCACTGGGTACCCACGATGCCCAGGAAGCCCAGGAGGGCAGAGGATGGACCCATCCAGACAGTCATGTGGTCAGGATGGACCGCTCACTCCAGCAGCCTGGAGGGAGCATCCAAAGGACGGGGCAGACCAAGGCCTGCTGGCAGCAGAGACATTCACGCTCTGGGTGGGGGAAAGGCAGGCAGGCAGGAGGTGGGCGTCCGTGCTCAGGTGGGCCGGCCAGGGCATCTATGCCTACCTGAGTGAGCCAGTAAGTGCATTCTCAGTCGCAGACTGTCCAGGAACCGCTTTCCGCAGAGCTCACACCCGTACGTCTTCATCCCGCTGTGCAGTTTCCTGCAGGAAAGGAAAAGACAGGTTGCTGCCGCTCTGGTTGCACAGAAAGCAGGCCCACCGCCACTGGGGGAATTCGCAGCCAGCCCTCCAGCAGGTGGACAGGAGGAAGGGAGACACAGGACATGGGAGCTGGAGGTGGACCCTGACACATCCACAGTCCCACAGGCGGCCGAGAGCCCCCTTTCCCGTGGACGGCTGCCAAGGTGGCATCTATACCTGGTCCTGTCCAAGGGCTAGAAGGGTAGGGCGTGCCCTAGTGCCCCACCCTGTGGCACAGAGACCAAGGGAGAAAGTCAGATTCACCTGTGGAGAGAGGAAGGAGGGAGCCCCAGGACAGTGAGACAGACACAACCTTCACAGTCAAACTAGCACAGGCCATTCGTACAGGCCAAGGTGCCTCTGCTTACCAGGCTCACAGCACGGCCCACGCTGCGCTGCCCTGTGAGAGCCCCCGGCTCCCCCAAACCACCACACACCCCAGAGGGCCGCCCTGTACCTTCTCTGTCTTTCACAGCCCAGCGCCCACCCAGAGATGGGCACACAGCAGGCTCTAAATAAGCGTTCTTAGTGAACCGAGGCCTTCAGGGACATCAGATGCTCCTCTGAGAGCATCCAGGTGTTCTTAGACCCGCAGTCACTCCCCAACACACAAAACCTCCCCAAAGGCCCAGCTTTTGATGTGCTTTCCCTCTACTTCCCACCAGAGGTTGAACCCAGATGGAAAGAAAGGCTTGAAGAAACCAGATATCATCATTCTATAAAAGGAAGGTGGCAGCCATCGGTACTGGCTTTCCAAAGTACTTTCACGCACGCTATCTCATTTTACCGTCACTGCCATGTGAGGTGGGCCAGCCACCCACGATCACCCCAGCACCCCGGGAAGACAGGAGCCCTGGTAACCACTGTTCACAGGTCCAGCCTGTGATCCTGGTCCTTGCCCACCGGACCCCACTGCTAAGGTAGGAGACAGCAGGGAGGCAGGGAGGCGGGTGGCTAGCGGGGAAGGTCTAGAGAGTCGGTTGCGGGCTGGCATAGGGGCCTTTTGGCCCGGAACTCTGCCTTTCCTCCCACCCACACTCCTGTTCTCAGGCCTCTCTGTGCCTCCGCCGGATACGGGATCCACCCCCGCCTTGCCCGCCGTCTCCTCAGGGGCCTCAGCCCCGAGGAACCGAGCAGGTACTGCAGCCAAAGGTAGGAGCCGAGGGTGGTGGGGCGGCAGGCAGGCACTCTTAGGGGAACCGCCCATCACAGTTGGGACGCTGATGTGTTAGGCCCACAGTCAAAGGCTGGAGGGCTGCTGGTACAGGATACTAGACGAATGCAGGTGGAGAGGGGGAGGATCGTACATTCCAGTCAGCGGTGCCCAGATCATGACACTCAGGCCAGCCACCCACTGCCAGCACCTTCCAAGTCCCATGAGAGCCCAGAGTCCATCACCACCCTGAGGGCCCCGGGGTGAGTACGAGCCCAGGCTTGGTGGCTTGAAGACCGTATCTGGGGTCCAGTGTGGCCAGCTTCTGTCGGCCATCACGCCCAGGCCCCTTCGCAGAACTCTTTCTCAATCACAGTGGTGTTTGCTTGCCTTCCCTTTCCCCGCGTGCCAAAGACAACACATGATTTCTCAATCACAAGTACACACACACCCTCATCTGTGACACGGCCGTGCACCCCACCCCCATGTTATCTGATTCGTGGCCGAGGCCGATCCATCCCAATTGAGAAATAATAACTAACAGAACAGAACATTTCCACTGAGCATTCTCAACTCTAAATATATTTCACAATGCTGGGCACTGGGACATGTCTTAATAGCATTCTGGGCAAAGCGGGTTTTAAAATACGCACCCAGGCGTGTGCGTGTGCGTGTGTGCGCACCCATGCATGTTCACACATGGTAGCTGACTGCGCCTGTCACTTGCCCAGGCAGGAGAGGGGTTTGCTTTCCCAAGAGCTGTTCTGTGAAGCAGCAAAAGCTTTATTCACAGGTGGTCCCACAGGTGACTCTGGTGCACACGCTCACGGTCTGGTCAGCATGGGTTCATCTTATTTATCTCCACCTTTGTCTGCACTAATGCTTTCTTAGCTTCCAGGAGTGCCCACCTCTGGGGTGGCTGTCAGGAGGAAGAGGAGCACAACATCCTTTCGGGTTGGCTTTCCCAAAGGACACTGGCGTGTTCGAGCCTTGGGTTTCAGCAGCCACCACCAGGAAAGCACCCCCAGTCCACTCTTGGGTTTCTGTTTCTTCCTTCTGCAGGTTCCAGATCAAGTCTCTCACCCAAAGAACACGTTCAGGGTTACCCCATCGCCTTGTTTGGTGCCAGTGGATTTGCCTGGCCACTGGTGTCAGCGGCTTTCTTGACCAACAGGAACGGCGTGGTGTGTAAGGTGATGCACTCTTGCCCTCTACTACAGGGGGAGCAGGAGGACGGGAAGGATGGCAGGGGAGCAGCCAGAAGACCTGGATTCTGCTCCTAACTTGGTCATTAATTTGCCTTACAACCTTGCAAATCCTGCTCTCACAATCTCTCTGCATTTTTTTTTCACCTGTAAAGTGATGGATGATGTCTAGTGAAAGTCGCTCAGTCGTGTCCACTCTTCGCAACCCCAGGGACTGTAGCCCACCAGGATCCTCTGTCCATGGAATTCTTCAGTCAAGAATACCGGAGGGAGTTGCCATTCCCTTCTCCAGGATATTTTCCCAACCCAGGGATCGAACCCAGGTCTCCCACATTGCAGGCGGATTCTTTACCATCTGAGTCTCACAGGGTCAAAATTTTATTATTCAAAAGACTTACCCATACCCTTTTATCCAGCCTCCAAGGGATTCCTCTGAGGGGTATAATCACCTCTTTGGTTGGGAGGATCCCCTGGAGAAGGGAATGGCAACCCATTCCAGTATTCCTGCCTGGAGAATCCCATGGGCAGAGGAATCTGGTGGAGCATAGTCCACGGGGTCACAAAGAGCTGGACGTGACTGAGCGAGGGCACATACATTCTCTCCCTGAGCCATATTCCATCTGTGTGATGCCTCACAACACCTAGGCGGTCGGGCCAGGACAACCCAAGCAAAAAACTGACACCCATTCCCAGAAATCTGTTCATTTTAAATCCTTCTAATCCAGACAACCTAAGTTCCCTCCTTCACCCACTTGCAGTCTATCTTTCAGTGAAAGAAACTTCCAGAACTCACGACCAGCCCTTTCTTTGGAACCATTCTGCCGCCCTGCACTTTCCAGCCTCCAGAGACACGGGTGTCCTCTCCTGCCCAAGCCTCGGGGTAAGGAAACTGCCCTGCTCCTGACGCACTAACTCAGCGCCCCCACACAGGGGCCGAGGGTGGCGTCCAAGCGATCCCAGGTGGAGTACAAGGACCAGGGTCCTGCCTGACTGGCTGAGAGAGTAGGACAAAGCAGATGGGGTCCAGAAGAGAGAGGGAGGCACCTCACAGGCCCGCAGCTCAGCTTGAGCCGGTTTACCCATATCCTTTGCTACTGTTTAGATGCCAAGAGATGGCTATAACGAGGCAGTGACCTCTCCTAATTCAAAGCAAAGGGAAATGGGCAGAGAAGAACCTGAGTGTATTTAAGGGTCACCAATAGATTCTAAATGGCGCCATCTGTGGGAATGATCAACATGGAAACAAAGTCCCAACTGGTTTCTAGAGCAAAAGAACAAACTGTCAGAACTCAGGGTCTGTCTCTCTAGAGCAGTGGTCCCCAACATTTTTGGCACCAGGGACCTGTTTCTTGGAAGAGAAATTTTCCATGGACCACGGTGTGGGGTGGGGGGAATGGTTTGGGGATGATTCAAGTGCATTACAATTACCGTGCACTTTATGCCTATCAGTGTTATATCAGCTCCACCTCAGATCATCAGGCCTTAGGTTCCAGAGGCTGGGGACTCCTGCTCTAGACCACAGCCCCCATCACCTTCGTCCCTCATGGTGCTGCTGCAAAGTATTCGATGAAAATGGAAAGTCTGTCCGCCTCTTTCTTCCTGAGCCACATACACCTATATTTTCCCAGCCCGGCCATGCCTTCTCACAAGGTCGAACTGCTCGTGGCCATCTGAGGTCCTCAGCCTCCACTGTAACACAGGCAAGGAGGGCAGCTCAGGACATCTTTGCACCTTTCTACGCCTGCTGCCTTGGTTTTCACACTCTCTTCTCTGAGAAGCAAGAGCACTGGGCACGGTTTTGAGTGCAACCCAGTTCGAGACGGCCCAAGCATCTCCACACTCTAGTCGGCAGAGAGTCCATTCCCTCACAGGCTTCGGGGCCCCACCACCCACTCTTGGGGAGCAGGCCCAGATGCTCTCCCACCCCCGCTTCTGCCCCAGCATGTCCACACCTGACTCATTGGGTAAACTCACCCTGAAGCTAAGAGATTTTCAATTCGGTCCAAGAAGACCAAAAAAAAAAAAAATTAACCTCTAACAGGTTTCTAGCTATTTTCTCAAGAGAGCTGAATCATTATGAGAAATCAGAGGTAAGCTAAGACGAACTTCTTAACAAGTTTACTGGAGGGAACGACACACTCCTCACTGATTCTCAACCACACAATTCTTGCCCAGTAAAACCAAGTCAGCAAGCTACATGCTCATTCAAACCACTTTCGTGCTGTTGTGAGCCTGAACGTTCATACGCATCTGCTTTTGACTGTGACTATGTAATGGCAGAAGGCCTGTTTCGCTTTCCTTTTCTTCGTAGGGCCTAGTTTAGAAGCGACTGCTCAGTGCTGCCAAAGAAATCCCAGACAGCCTCCTCTCATCTGAACACTGTGCCAAGCACAAGAGCCTCATGGGCACCTCCAACCCAGAGCTGGACCTTCACTTGTGCCCCTGAAGTCCACGGGTGGAAGGCCAATGGTGACATCACAGCTGCACAAAGCCTGAGCTTCAGGCCAACCTCGCCTCGGGATGAGGCTTCATCTCCCCACTAGAACACAACAGGAGAGGAAGTGGGAGCAGGGAGAGACTGACACTAGATGCCATCCTCACCCGCCCAGCCTCCAGGGACAGCGGTCCATACCAGCTGCTCCCTAAGGGGCACCCTCTGCATCTGTGCCCTGCTGGAGAAGCTCAGCCCTCCTTCACCCCACACGGCCAAGGACTAAGGGGAGAACGCTAGAAGCAGGGCTGGCACCAGTGCTTGCCTCAGATAGACAGGTTCAAGGCCCAGCACTGCCAATATTCCATTTCTTCCCAAGCTCCTCTGCCAAAGACAAATGGCAGTGAGAACAGACCAACAAGAGGGGAATTCTGTTCCAGTAACCCAAAGGCTGTCCCTCTTCGCTGTCTTCCTGGGGAGGTGAAAGTGCCTGCCCTGTGACTTTGCTGGTCACACCACACCAGCACTGAAAACTAAGTCCTGAGAGTTAAGTGAGTGGGGGAACCACTGACTCACCTCTGTCTGAGAGAAGATGCAGTGGGGAAGCCATCCTAGAAGGGCCTTTATAAGATGATGCTTTCTTTGTTCTCACCCTACACGACTCCATCCCCCACTCCCACCAACACTCTAGCTTCAGCAGCTCTGAAGGTCCTTCCATCTCACCCCTCTACTTGGTGTGAGCTCCCCCACGAGCAGAAGTCAGCCCAATGCTTGATCTTTCGCTTCCTGATCCCGCGACCATCAATCTGACCTACACAGTACTTCTAGGGGTACTCAGAAGAGATGAGGACAAGATAGAAGGTTCTATGACTCAGCTCCCCATGATGGTTTCAATGATCCCTTTCTCTCAAAAGCCTGCTGCCTTCCGGGAGTCAATACTGCCTAAGGCTCTCTATTGATCATGGGAAGGCGGCCCCATACAAACCTCCCGCTCCCCTCTTGAGCCGGACCTGTCCATTGGCCCTGACTGGCAGCTGTGTCTCCCCACATGGGCACCCTGTGAGTTGGGTCCCTTTGGGAGCTCTGACAAGGCTCTCAGTCTGCAAAGCAACAAATGGCCCTTAAACCCAATGGTAAGAGAACCTCCCCGGCCTCCCTCACCTCTCCGAGTGGAAACAGAACTGATAGAGGAAAAGAGTTTATGCACTTCCACAACGGGCTTACTCTTCTTCCCCAGATCATTAAATTCACAATGTGCCTTCAATGTCCACTTGCCTTCAATTCAAATGCCAAGAGGAAGGCCAAACAGTCAACGCCATTCTGGGCTTAAACTTTAAGAGATGAGTGAAAAGCGATTGGGTTACGAGGGATTTACTCCCAAAAGCAACTTCTAGGGAGACTGCAGAGTGTTTCTGTACACGGTCCAGGCTTCTGTTCTCTCTCCACATGCCTTTCTGTGGTGAAAGAATACTCTGAACAGAACTGTTCCGCTAGCAGCCTCCACCCTAGGCCAGGGCAGGTCATCCACAGGACACCTGGGATGCTCACGGAATGTTCTCTACTTTCGAAGGGTGACAGGGAATCTTCTCAAGGGACATCTCTCTCTCCTTCTTAGTCCATACCATGCAATGCACAAGCATGCGAGATCTTAGTTCCCCAGCCATGCACTCAAACCGCCTTGGGAGTACAAAGTCTTAACTACTGGACCACCAGGGAAGTCCCACAAGAACATCTTTTAACGCTGTCAATAGTGAGTGATCTATTTCAGTCACCAAGGGTCCACAGGCACATCCAGTGTCATCCTCCTTAGGTACTTTCTTGGAGTATCAAGTCCACAATTCTGGACTAAGCCATTTGTAAGTTCTTCAAATCTACAAGCTCCTGGAAGACAGGAACCAGGACTCCATTTCTCCCTCCAGTCCCTCAGCACCGACACAGGCAGCCAGAGCAGACCCATGAGAGGCTACAGCTCCTGAAGCAACTGCCAAGCACCCCCAGACCAAGGGATAGCCGACACTAAAAGCCAGCCCTGGAACTGCCTGGATTCAGACAGGAGGCCTGGCACCCCCAGAGAGAAAAAGCAAGCATAGTTCTAATCTTGGCTAGGGAGTGGGTCACGTTCATTTTCTCAAGGCATAAATAAGGGAAATTGTCCTTTTACCCACTTTTTTTAAACGTTGAGATTAGACAGTCATTTGACAAGCTGTGAATGCTTAGCTGGTATTACCACAAATTATCCTTCTAGCAATAGAGTTCGTTGCTCTCTGACTAGTCAATATTAATAAACATTAGCGAATGCTTTTACAACACAATTTATTTTTTAATACAGCTCTTTATGTATGCCATAAAGTAAATATACCAATAAAAAGCAAGGATTTCAAACAACAGATTAAAAAAAGCAACCAAGAACTAACAGAGTGCTAGTTAACACCTTCTGTGCTGCTAAACGGGGAGCAGGCTGACAGCAAGCATCCCTCTGCTGGGGATCCAGGCCTATGGGCCATGGAAGATGGAGGCCGTTGCCTCAGAGCCTTTTAAAGAGGCATATTTTCTCAAAAGTCTAGATTAGAAGCATGGTATTTTGACCACTAGTGGTAAAGAACCGCCTGCCAGTGCAGGAGACATAATGAAACACGGGTTTGATTCCTGGGTCAGAAAGATCCCCTGGAGAAGGGAATGGCAACCCACTCCAGTGTTCTTACCTGGAGACTTTCATGGACTGAGGAGCCTGGTGGGCCATAGTCCACGGGGTCACAGAGAGGTGGACATGACTGAGCAACTAACACACATATTGACCAAAAAACTGGACGGGGAGTGGGGGACACAATGTTCACTCTAGCTCTTCCAGGAACCGTCCCAGCGACCTTGGTCAAATCACTTACCCTCTCCAGATTTCACTCTGCAGCTTTGGAGCCAAGCAAGAATTGAGTTAGATGACTTCCTAGGCCTTTTCCAACCAGGTTTATGACATTAAAGGGCTGTGGGGTTAACAGGGGCCTGTGCTAGCCAGACTACAATCTTCTTTGTGAAGAGTCCATACTGGTAACATCCCCTCAATCTCTGTCACTGAGCCCAGAACATAGGAGGGACTCAGTGCATCTTTGCTCAGTAAACAGACAAATATGAAAGGGAATTCAAGGAGAAAAAATGTAGAGGTTAAAAAACCACACTGCCTTTTACACATGCATGCACGCACACATGTGTGCACGCACACACACACACACACACCAGTAACAAACAGTTGTCCCTTTAGATGGCCAACAGGCACATGAAAAGATGCTCAACATCGGTAATTATTAGAGAAATGCAAATCAAAACTACAATGAGGTATCGCCTCACAAAAAGTCAGAATGATCATCATTAAAAAGTCTACATTTAACAGATGCTGGAGAAGGTGTGGAGAAAAGGAGAGAAACCCTCCTACACTGTTAGTGGGAATGTGAACTGGTGGCAGCCACTATGGAAAACAATATTTTGTTTTCAGAAAATTTAAAACAGAATCACCACAGGAATGAGCAGTACCACTCCTGGGGATGTATCCAGAGAACACTACAATTTGAAAAGATACATGCAACCCAATGTTCAAATCAGCACTACTCCTAATAGCCAAGACATGCCAACAACCTAGATACCTAAATGTCCATCAACAGATGAATGGATAAAGAAGATGTGACATACAGATGCAGATAAAGATATACACACACAATGGAGTACCACTCAGACATAAGAAAGAATGAGGTAATGCCATTTGCAGCAACATGAATGGACCTAGAGATTATCACACTAAGTGAAGAAAGAGGAAAACAAATACCATGTGATATCGGTTACATGTGGAATCCAAAATATGACACAAACGAACTCGTCTATAAGACAGAAACAGACACGCAGACACAGACAACAGACCTGCGGCTGCCAAGGGGGAGGAGCGAGACGGGCGAACCGGGAGTTTGGGATTTGCAGACGCAATCTATTATATAGAGAACGGACAAGCAAAAAGGTCCTACTGTACAGCACGGAGAACGCTATTCAAAGCCCTGTGATAAAGCGTAATGAAAACGAGTAAGTCAAAGAATGTGTGTATAACTGAATCATTTTCCTATACAGAAGTTAACACAACCTTGTAAATCAACTATATTTTAAGCTAACGTTTTAAAATAGAACAGTTGTCCCTGTTGTCCAAAAGAGAAGACCTCCCTGGGCTTCTTGGAAGGAAAACCATGCATTCTGCCTTGGCCCGGGATCAAGGCCAATCTGGAGCTGAGTGAAGAGTGGCAGGGGCTGTCCTGAGCCTTGAAAATATGAGGAGGAACAATGTCATTCCCCACGGCATAACCACACGAAGTACAGTGCTTTCAGATAAGGCTGCCCCAGAGTGTTAAAACACAACGTCAAAAATGACAAAGGGCCGTGCTAATCTCCCCGCAGCAACTGCTCAAAGAAGGATCTTCGTGGCAGCCCAGCACCGGGAGGCCCAGGCTTCTGGCTGTTATGTAACCGGCCCTTTGTTTTAAAGCACCAAGTTCTCCCAAGTCATTTATTTGAAATATCTCTATCAACAAATTTCACCAAGAACAAAAGTTTTTCATTTGTGCACCAGGCTATAGGATGATCTTATCACACACAATCTCATACGGTCTTCTTTCAACAAGGTCTTAGCGTGCTTATCTGCGAACTTCCTGGTAGCCAAATATGATTGAAATGTTCTATTTATGCTCACTGGATTAAGGAGATGTTGCAAAACTGCACAAAAACCTGGCAGATGTAAGCAAGGTATTACAGCCGGGCCAGTTAAGATGTGAGGGAAGGAGATCAATACACACTTTTGTAGTTTTCTTTTCTTTTTTTTTTTAATTTTTTTTTTTTTTTAAGAAACCAGAAAAGTTGTGCTTTCAGAAAAGGGAAGAGGAAAAAAAGTAAAATACCTTAAGATTTATAGCTTTTCAGAGCTTTTTTCCAAACCCAAAACAGGGCACCATGAGGCATGCTTCATGATGTCAGCCCAAGGGAAACAAAAATAAACCCAAAATATTCTCTCCAGATCCCAAAAGGCCCTATATGGGAACTGAACTATGATTACGGATGAGCAGCGCTTTTTCGCTCTGTCACTCCTATATGAAGCTTTCAACCAGTAAAAATAGCCAATTTCTAGGAAAACCCTTTCAAAAAGCTACAGATTCCCCCTTAATCTTCCTGCTCTGCCCGGGTGTGCGGAGGAAATGTCGTTCTTGTAGTTATCTAGGCTCATTCTGACATGCTCTCCTGTTAGCCAGGCAGCCAAAATTCTACCGCCTTCCCATCCCACAGACCAGCCATGAATCCTTAGAGACTATTGAAAATAACTGAGGTTTATTAAGGGCCTGAGGAGAAAGTTCCTGTGGAATTAAACCCTTCTGAAAATCTTCTTAATGTATATTGCCTCATTCTTTCTGCTTTAGCACACCGAAAATTGAATTACTTCTCTATGAGGATGCTGAGATTTTGGAGCCATCATTCTGAACATCAGTCTCGAAACGCAAGATCGGGGAGTGCACAGATGAACCTGTGTGGACATCCAATCACACTGCAAAAGTCATTGTCATTTTAATGAAGGAAAAAGGCAAAGCCCCAATAGATAGCCATTTCTCTGCTAGTTCTTTTTTCCTTCTAGAAAAGTGCAAAAAAAAAATATCTAGTCTACAGAGATTTAATAATAATACGGCTAGTGTGTTTATAAATCACATCCGAGTCCGAAAGGGTTTGCTGAGGACGGTCTCAGCCACCTCGTGTCTGGGGAAGGGAGCACAGTCCGCTTTCCGTGGAAGACGACACTGACGGTGAGTCACTGATCTTCCCGTAAAGCAGGCAGAAGTCTCCACATCTCCCACCTCCCGCTCCACACGCACACTTGCCCACCTGAGAGAGTACGTGCTCCACCCGTAACGTCCCCTCATACCCCTAGAGGCACCAGAAAACCACCAGCAAGAGAGGAGACATGAGCACACGCCCGGGACTCACCCAATGTGAATCGGGAAGTAAACGGGGCCACGGAGCGCACAGGTGAGTCCGATGATGACACCCAGCGCCCACAGCAGGCTGGCTCCTGAAAGGACTTCATCACCTCCTACAGGGAAGACCTCAGGGAATGCTCGCAGCCTCACCCCCGACAGCTGTTTAATATCTGTTAAGCACCTTCTGGGTGCCCAGTTCTGGGAAAGTTAAGACTGCACTGGAGCCGAAGTCCACGTGGGTAGGTTCTGCATCAGCGTTATTCTCCATCACTGCACTCCACTGATTTCCGGCATATCCATTCCTGCACTTGCCACGACCGACAGCTATACACCGTGTTTTTGCTGCTATTCCTTATCTCTACTAGACTATAAGCTCCCTGAAAGCAGAAACTATCTGCTGTAGCTTCAGAGTCTGGCGCAGTGCCTGGTACAGAGTAAGCATTCGATACATTTTTTAAGTGACGGCTTTATTGAGATCATTTACATACATACCATAAAATTTACTCCTTTAAAGTTACTCTGACGGTTTTTAGCCTGGTGAGCTGCCGTCCATGGGGTCACACAGAGTTGGACACGACTGAAGCGACTTAGCAGCAGCAGCAGCATATTCACTGAGCTGTGCAACTATCACCATTATTTCCATTCCCAGAACATTTCTATCACCCCCAGAAGAAACTCTCTACCTGTTAGCAGTCATTCCCTATTCTCCTGTCCCCCAGTCTCTGGCAACCACCAATCTATCTTCTCAATGGATTTACCTATTCTGAACATTGATGAAATGGAATCACACAGGAAACCTCTTTTGTCTGGCTTCTTTCACTTGGCATAATGTTTTCAAGGCTTGTCCATTCAGTAGCATGCATCAGTACTTCATTCCTTTTGATTCCATGGGATGATATGTGTATGCATGCTCATGACCGACTCTTTGTGACCCCATGGACTAGCCCTCCAGGCTCCTCTGTCCATGGGATTCTCCAGGCAAGAATACTGGAGTGGGTCGCTGTGCCCTCCTGCAGGGGATCTTCCTGACCACGGGAACGAACCTCAGTCTCTTAAGTCTCCTGCATTGGCAGGTGGGTTCTTTACCACTAGTCCCTCCTGTTACGTATGTATGAGAAAGTGAAGTTTGAATCGCTCAGTCATGTCTGACTCTTCTATGATCCCATGCACTGTAGCCCGCCAGGCTCCTCTGTCCATGAATTCTCCACGCAAGAATACTGGAGTGGGGTGCCATTTCCTTCTCCAGGGGATCTTCCCAACCCAGGGATTGAACCTGGGTCTCCCGCATTGCAGGCAGATTCTTTACTGTCTGAGCCACCAGGGAAGCCCTGTATGTATGTACATATATAGGGCTAATTTACACATCTAATTTATCCACTCATCAGCAGATGAACTTCCGGTTGTTTCCCCTTTTGACTATTATAAATAATGCTTCAATATGTCCATGTGTGTACAAGTTTTATCTGTGGACATCTGCTTCCACTGCTCCTGGGTGTTCACCTAGGAACAGACTTACTGGTACCTCTATGTGTAACCTTCTGAGGACCCTTCCAAGGCCAGACTCTTGCAAGGCAGCTGCACCATTTTACATTCCCATCAACAATGTATGAGGTTTCCAATTTCTCAGTACATTTTTGGGCTAAATGAATAAATGAATGAAGATTCTTTCTGCTCTAAAAGCCTGCGGAGAAGGGGATACATTTCCAAGGCTCCAGCACTAAGCTCGCATCTTCATCTGCAGACATGACATGCCACACTTGTGTTTAACAGAAACCCCAAAGAAGGCTATTTATATTTAGCTCATTCTAGAGAGAGAGAGAGAATCGAATGAAAAAATGAAGACAAGGAAAATAAAACTCCAGACAGCTCAAAGTGGGTTCTACCTTTGCATATGATTTCAACCCCCACTCTCCACCCCATGTCCAGACTCAATAATTTAATAACACACACGCCTTAAACAGATTTAGTTGAAAAAAAATATGCCCAGGATCCCAGCTCAACTGCAGCTGACTCTGATTTGGTCAGCAAGGAGAGCAGCTTTATTTGATAGCCCTGCTTATCTAAGACGGGAAGTTTGAAAATATACTTAAAATCAACACATACAAACAAAACTATCCCAGGAAAAGGCTAGGAGAGAGACCCACAGAGATGAGGACACAGGCAAGCCAAGAGCAAGGTTGGCCTCCCTTCCCTAAGTGTGGGAGTTGGGGGAGAAGCTTCGAGAAGGGCTCCTCAAACTTCTTTTGCTCCCCTTGTCTCTCTTTGTAAAAGAAGGCAGCTCTATGCTTGCTGTACAGACTCCTTGCAAAGAACAAACAAACCAAGGCTGGGACAGAGCAAGGCCCCTTGCAAGCTGCAGGTAATTAAAACGGCCTGTAAATGCCCCAGCAGAAAGCACTTCAAAGAGACAGTAATTCCAGCAATGGCCAGTCAAGACCGTGTGGTGTAAAAATTATGAGTTTTCCCAACGGGGAGCTTTGTGTGAAAAGGACAAGGGTTGGTGGCAAAGGGAGGGCGAGCCACACGGAGGAGGCTGACAACAGCATCCACACTGCGTGTGCGCAGGACTGTGTGTGCGAGTGTGCATCTTGGTGTCACGCACGAGGGCAAGAGAAAGGAGGGTTGTATGTGTGTACAAGAGTGCACATGTATCGACACTGAGACGGTCCAAGCACGTGGGCATGAGATAAAAGGAAAAACAAAATAAAAACAATAATGCATCTTCTCCCCGTGCTGGGCCTCATTTCACAGGGAGGAGTACCAGGCAGCCTGCTCGCTCCGCCAGCTCCTAACCTGTAAGCCTGCCCAGCGGGGTGTGCAGGAAATGCGTAATACCCAGGACGCTGGGCATGGCCGGCAGCCACCACACAGCCAGCTCTCTGGGTAGGCTCGTACTTTCCATCTCACAGACACGCACCCAGGACCGCAGACCACAAGCTATGTTATCATAAAACAGAGGATGGAGAAAAGAGATTCTTAAAAAGAGTCAATGTGGTCATGACTCTGACCACATTCGCTAAATCTTCTGTGTTACCTGCCTGGTGGCCCCGCACCCAGGGGATGCGGTGACGAGTCCGCGGCATGGAGCCAATGCACAGGACAAGGGAGGTGGCAGCCTCGATGCACAGGGACCCTGGCCTCACTTTTACAGTACACGGCACAGAAAACCCACACCGACACGTCTCAGTGATCACCTGGCCACAGCATCATCACCATTTTTAAAAAGCCTATCACTAGGGTATTATTTTTCCTGTATTCTCCCTACAGGATCTAATAGCCACAAAGGGACATTTCTCCTCGTAGGAAAGCTAGCATCACCTCTAGGGTGCTTCCACGGTCCTTCCACTCCCAGAGCTGACAAGCATCCATGTCGCCCCATCCTTTCTGCCTGTGCACCTACTATGGCAGCAGCAGCGCTTGGGGCTGCATGGCTCGCTTGTCTGACTCTCCTACTAGATGGAAAACGACCTGAAGACAGATGCAGCCTCACTTCTCCATAATCTCCAGCCTCACAAAGGGGCTGGATCTGTGGCTGCTCAGGATATGTTCTGGGGAGGAGTGAGTGGGCAGAGGCATCTTGGCCAGCCCGTGGGCAACAAATAAGCAGAAGAGGGCTGGGGTACACACAGCACAGTGTGCAGAGCCTGGTACCCAACTCTCCTTAACCTGCACAGGCGGTTGAGGGGTTACGTGGCCCTTGGAAGACCCGGAACCAATGGAAGGAAGGTGACAGCAAGCCGGTGCTCGCCGGGGTGGCAGGGAAACGGAGGCTGACGCGAGCCGGTGGCTTTATTTCCCCATAAACAAAATCGCACTCTGCCTCCCTCCTGGTCCCACTCACTAACTCCTCCCTGACATCACTGGCTTTAAGCCCACACATAAAAATGTCCTTTACTATTTTTATTTAATGAGCTTTCATTTTCCTCCCCTTCTTTGTAAATAAGAAAGGAAAGTCCACCTCCTAATGGGGATGGGGGAGAGGAAGCCAAGTGGAATCTTTTTAAAATAGGCCATAACTTCACCAAAAGGCTTCTCCTGGACAACACACCCGACGCACCCCAACCCTCTCCCAGCCCCTGCACCCCGCCACCCTCCCCTTCCTCACCACTCAAAACAAGATGCATGGATTTTGGACATTTGATTACTTTTAAGTATATATTTTCCCCTCAAATAGACTGAATACAATGGTTAGGAAATGTGACAGAAAACTATTCTGAGCCATTTATTGCCTTAATACCCACCTTTGTCCAACAGGCAGTTTTGACAACAGCGATAAATTCCAAATTTATGTCAACAGAGCATATGTTGAACACCTCATTTCTGAGCTAAAGCGGCATGCTGCCCTATAAATCACCGTTCTGTTTGAAATGAAAGTAGATTACAGGCCTGTGTTATTGAGCAGTTAGAGCTATAGTCATATAAATCAGAACTTTTAACTCTAGGCAATCCGTTGTGCAATTAACTAAAGGGTACTTTGTCATTTCAAGGCTTGTGCACAGACTTGGCAGGGCTCAGAGCTACTGGGGAAGGGGGTGGGAAGGAGAAAAGTTTTCAGGCTGCAGGAAGGTTCTCGCTACAGCGTCCATCATACCACCACCACCCACGTCCCCCACCCCCAACCACCACCACTGCAACAACCTGCCAAGATTGAACACTGGCAAAGACAACCTTGTAATCAGTATCTGTCACGAAGACAACATCACACCGAGTATTTGTCACCAAGTCACCTCTGGAAACCGAAGGCTCTTCTCATTCATTAATTAAGCATTTCCTGAGCACAAGCCACACGCATAACCTTGTGTTAGGTGCTAAGGGGATACCTGAGACCTGAGAGGTGATGATGTAACACAGACAACAATACTAAGATGATGTTGGTAATGAAGGAGGATTAGGAAGATGGGATCCAAGACATATTTGAGCACTTGCTATGTGCACCATCTCATTCAACCCTCAGAACAACTCCGCTGGGCAAGGGTATTTGCATTTCTGTTCTGCCATGAGGAAACTGAGCCACAGGAAGTAATCAGCTTGTCTGAGGTTATCAAGTTGGTAGGTGGCAGAGCCTGTTACATTTCTAGTTGGCAGAGCAAACACGTTAAAAACTCAAGACTCTGATACCAGCCCTCACTGTAAATTTCAGGTTGACAACCGACTAGCTTTAAGATGCTGTGATTCTCTAAGCCTTGGTTTTCTCATCTGCCAAGTGGGATAATGACATCATGACCCCAGAGGACAGAAAAATGAGACTGCATATAAAAAGACACAACAAAGAGCTGAGGACATGTGCTAAATAAATCAGCTAGTAGAACGCTGAAGAAGAAGAAAGATAGACCCAGCTCCTCCAGTTGGTTCATCACATAGCTGCTGAGAAAGAGACAAAGAATCCCAAGTGGAGGATGTGGTTATGAACAGAATGCTGACAAATTATCCATGTTTCAGATGTGCAGAAGAGGAGCAGCTTAAAAGGTGAGTAGTGTGGCTAGAGATGGCTTGAGGGCACGGTGAGACTGGGCTGGTCCTTTCAGGGGCTTTGTAAGCTCTGAAGCTCTACCAACCCATGTTAGGGACTATTAAGAATAGTCCCTAGGAACGGCCTCGGATAAGGGAGAAAGTTCCATGTGATAAGTGGCATCACATGAGCCAAGACTTGCCAAGTCATGCTGGACCAGGCTCTGGGAGTCTGGCTGGCTATCCAGAGAGGTCAGGTGAAGAAGTGGGTTGCAGAGGTCGTAGCAAGGGCTGGACTGTGCAGAGTCCTAAGACAGAGGCAGACTTTGATTTGAGCACTGCAGTCATTGACCAGCCACCAAAACCCTCCCTGAAACAAACAATGGAGCTGGCTTGGAGTAGAAGGCTTGGTGTGGGCAGGAACCATGGAAGGAGAGCGACAGAAAAAAGTACCCAAATTCTGTATTGAGAAGGAGGATATTTCCAAAGATGGTAGTTAGATCAGCCTCCCAGAATAAAATGCCAACACAGCATCCCAGCTATGCATGTATAAGATACTTTAGTCCCCTAAGAAGATACAAGAGAGAGATTAGAATAAACCACCCATCTCGAAGATACTTCAGTCCCACAAGAAGGTACAAGAAGTGAGAGATCAGAATAAACCACCTGTCTCAATGCCAGGCACCTGGCTCCATGGAGTCCATGTTACCAAGGCAGGGAACTCAGCAGAGCCACCGCTTCTGTTACCCGACAGCAGTGTCCATGCAATTAAACAGACCATCATCTCCTGATGGGAATGTAGAGCGAGAACGTGCAATGGAGGAGCTACTTCTCTTAGCCATCTTTGGTTGGTCACCAAGTGTGGCGGGAAGCAAAAACATCCAAGTAGATTTCCTCTCTCAGCAGCCCAGACAGATTGAGAATCAATCAGGTATGGACACAATGAAAGATACAACCAAAGCACAGGACAACGCCTGCCTCCCTGCAGCTTGCCGTCCAGTCGAGAAGACCATTCACAGAAGAATGTAAACCGGTTCTTACTCCTACGCTTAGGCGTCAGGTCTTCACTTCAACCGCCACACTCAGATTCAGCAGGAACCAAAAACTCAAGGACTCCCCTGAGGATGGACTTCCTAGAAGGCAACAAGGTTGAGTAGCAGGCAGAGAAGAGGAAAGGCATTTCAGATGAGGGCAAAGCAAGCCTGAGAATCCCATGGTTCCTGAGCAAAGGGTGGCCAGCCAGAAGCCCAGCGAGGGGGAGCTGAGAGTCGTGGAGCAGCATGGGAGGCTGTAGACCAGATGCTCAAAGGGACCAAGGTGGGACTGGGGAGCAAGCTCACAGGGCACCATCACAGGCCCCTGGCACGGGGAGGGGCACAGGATGATGCGGGTGGTGCCACAGCAGAGGCCTGCCGTGCCCCAGAAGCCCTCCCACCAGGACACATGGCACTAAAGCACATCTGGCCTTGGAGACTGGCCAGGCACTTGCTCTGCGACCTCCTGCACAGCCGCCCCTTCGCAGACAAGTGGATTCCTCACAGGAGTATCAGGGTGAGGGGGCCTTCTTGCCGCCCACTCTGTCTTGGTCACTTGCCAAGGGTGCTCTGTCTTGCTTCCTAGCTGGATGCCAGAGAGACAAGCAAAGAGTGAGCAGAAACCACACCCTCCCCAAGAATCCCCTACTACAGGGCACACACAAGCGGGCACGTCCCCACAACACACTCCATCTCTCACCATCTGGCTGAGCAAACTGCTGGTCTCTGAGGGAAAAAAAAGGTAAAAAAAGAAAGGAAACCTCTTAGAGATTATTTGTTTAATATCTGAAAAGTGAGGGAGCAGATGAAGTATGCAAGTTTCATTTAGAAAATCATTAAGGAACTATTATAGTAAAATGAGGCTTCCCGTTTCCAAAAAAAGCTGAAACAATCACACTGAACACACTGGCAGAGCTGGCGGATAAAGGAGCTTGGAGAGGAGCAGGAAGGAAGGAAGGACAGTAAAAATAATAACTGGAGACGTCAGGGAATTACAGGCCGCCCCCTTCCCCCTTCAGGAGAGAGGATCAGTTCGATCGATGAGCTGAGAGATCCACAGATAAACAGCAACAGTCTGGAGAAGGGTCTCCATCGGGTTTCAGAAGTGCGGTTCTAGGCACCACTCTGTTTGGTGGCTGCCATTTGCATCACACGATGTTTGTCTTACAAACTCTCACAAAAGCACCTCTGCAGGAGGAAGAGGCTGGCATCAGCTTCTTTTTGAGACATAAAGCTGGCTGGGGGACAGGTGATGACTGAGACCATGGGAATATGAGTAACTAGCTCCTCTAGGAGGAAGGGAACAGGGAGGGGCAGTCCCGTCCACTCAAAGTAGACAGATATTTATTGCCCACTAAATGCAAAGCATGCTGTTAGCCACTGTGGAAAGGTTCAAAGAAATGTAATACACAGGCTATACCCTCAAGGACCTTAAAACATAGCAGGGAACATAAGCATGTAAGAAGCTAACAACACAGGACAAGAACAGGGGAGAGGAGATGCAAGGCTCAACATCAGATGGAGGGTGCTCCAAGTTTCACATTTAGGCTCCAAACAACAAGGCAAAAGAGAGTGCTCCTTCTCTGTCCAAGGTTGATTGCTGTCTGCAAATATCTAAACCCCCATGCATCCCTCCCTCAGCTCTTACATCCTCTCCTGGCTCCAGATTCTGTGGTCTGTCAAGCTGGGGATACCAACCCTGGCCACTCTTCAGGCCTGCTACGCTCTCAATGGGCAGCTCCCAGGGTTAGACCCTATCATGGGGTTGATAAGAGTTGCCTCCTGCTCTCCCTGCCACTTGCTTTTCTTTCCATCTTAGGAACAGAGGACTTACAGGTGGGCCTGTCAGCAGTCCCTGAGCACCCTTTCATCCTGGTCCTCACCAAGCTCCTCTCCAGGGCCCCACAAGCCAGTCCTCACTTGCTGCCTTCTCTGTGGCTCAACCAGGAGGTCAGTGCTCACCTGAGTGGCTCCCTCTGCACCTGTCACATGCACAGCACAGGGCCTGCTGCATTCATCACCCAGACAGGGGCATGTGCTCAGAGCAGCCAGCTAGGATTTGTCCCCAGCTCTGCACCATCCACTTGGGGAGGAGGGAGACTCCATCGGGGTCTCAGAAAGCCCCCTACCATCCACAGAGTCGTTCTCCAATGCTACTGCTTCATTGTCTTCTCCACGGAACCCATCTTTACTCTCTCTGCCCAAAGAGAAGGACATGGTCAACCTTAATGAAATCAACTATCCCACAGTAGGCAGGGAACTCTGGCTCCCTTCCAGGAGACATAATTTAATTCATGTGCTAATTGTCTTGCTGGAAGCCTCCAGGACTCTCACTGTGAGGAGGCTGGAAGGATTTGGAAGCGCCTGGAAATCCTTGGGTCTGGTCATATAAATACTTAACTGCCGTCTGGACATTCACATCATGTCACCTCCCTAGAGCCAACAAGTGTGTGGCCAAGTTCCTTCTCCAGCGAGGCTAAGAGATGGAAAGGACCACAGGTAGCCTTTTCATCTTTCTTGCTTACTCTCCACTTTCTTTCTTTCCCAAGGCACTTGCATCTTGGAGAGGATGGGAGAGCTGGGGAACGGGGAAGCTCTGTGAGTGGGGGAGCACTGACTTCTTTACCTGGCTATCAGCTGTGACCTTAATCATGACAATAAGGTTTAGTTTCTCTTTTGGTAGAGAGATGAAGAGAAGCAGACTTCAAATGGGAGAGATAATGGTTGGTCTGAACAATGTGCCCCCAAAGGTCACCCCTGCATGCAGGAAATAAGAGAAGACACAGAGGCAGTTTCCTTAATAGTTTAACCTTCCAAGAATCAGAGGGCTTAGACAGCCTGGGAGGTCCTTGGGCCTTCTCTGTATCCAGGAATAAAGGAACTTAAGCATTACAGACAGAAAACCTAGAATATTTTTAAAGACTTCCAGGAAAGAAATGTCAGAGAGAACATGGGACCGTTGTGGAGATTTGGAGGCAGAAGAACGGGACAATAAGAGACAGTACTAAACATATCATCCAGCAAAAAGAGCTAAGTCACAAACCCCAGAGACAGTACGTTATGACCTTCAAGGAGGCTGATGCCCTTCACTTAAACCTACGCTAGAATCTTAAAAATAAAACTGAAACACCCAAGACAAAGTCATCCTCAGTAGACATTATTCTCAGGTTCCATGATGGAGAGTAATACCTCACCAACTAAACCCTTTGGGAGGCAATATTCTATCTGATTAGTTTCATTCATCTCTTGGGGGAATCCTGGGAGGCTGAGCTCTGTCTCTACCACCACAATTCACCTACCGCCCTCAGACTGGCAATATCAGAAGGCAAAAACCTTAAAACACAGCAGAGCCAGAAAAGGGGAAAGCTCTCAGATGGCCACAAACTTAAAAGATTTTCCATGGGTCATATAAGCTCTCTAAGCCTCAGTTTCCCCCCTCTGTAAAAGGAGGATGCTCCGCCTCCCGCAACTCTGACAGCCTCTGGACAAATCTGTGGTTGATGAGCTCATGAGACCCTCTCACCTATGGGGGCAGGACCTCATTTCCACAGCTGCTCCTAGACGGCACCTTACCCTCCAAATGGCAGTCAATAACCTTCACAAAATGCCAAGACTTGAAAACAAGTGCTATTTTTAGCCCTTCCTGGGAGAACCTACTTATTTTTTTAAAAACTTCAGGTTGTTCACACAAGGAAGATAAGTTCAAAAGAGAAGCTGAGGGAAGGAAGGTGGAGTAAGGCATTGGAACCCCAGGTACCATGCTGGCCAGGGTCCAAGCCTATCCCTCAAGGCAGAAAAATGTCACCTAATTTCACGCAACCCTCTTCCCATCTTTAGCCAGCGCCCCACCTCAAGAATCTGTACCCAGTCAGTGAGTACAGAGCAGGGGAGAGAGGAGACATCCCACAGAAGGAAGGGAGGTACAGACAAGGGTGGGCTTGTTTTGCTTTGAGAATCTGGGTGGAATAAGGGTCAGTCCTGTCTGGCTCCCCAGAAAGGGATGAAAAAAATCACTTGTGTTGCAGGAACTCCCGAGAACAGTAAAGAGCACCGTTCCCTCTCCCCAGCCATTCACATTCCCTCCACCCGGCTGCATTAGTTTCTTTTTGCTGCTATAACAAGTTACCACCACGTTAGCAGCTTAAAATAAATCAAATGTATAATCTCACAGTTCTACAGGCAGGGAGTTCAGAGTGGGTCCCCCTGGGCTAAAATCACCGTGTGGGCCGGCCAGTGTTCCTCCTGGAGAGTCTAGGGGAGAGTCTGCTCCCTCACCTTTCTCAGCTCCAGGGGCAGCTCTCACTCCCTGGCCTGTGGCCCCTTCCTCCATCCTCCAGGCCAGCAACTCCAGGCTGTCTCTCCCAGGCTGCCATCTCTCTGGCTCTCTGCTTCCGTCCCCGTATCTCCTTTTCTGACTCTGACTCTTCTGCCTCCCTTTCCGACATCTTAAGGCCTTTGTGATTACACTGATTATCTCGGACCCACTTGGATAATCCAAGATACCTCTCTGTCTCAAAGTCAGCTGATTAGCTGTCTCAGTTCCCCACTGCCAGTAACATCTTCACAGTTCTCAGGGAGGACACACACATCTCGGAGGGCGGGAGGAACCATCCTGCCTGTCACATTCATTAACCACACAACTTCAGGAGTGAATTTTTGTCTGACACCATGATCTTCTGCTGGTGCCCACACTTGCAATCACACCAGCCCATAAGGCTTTGCTGAGGAGGAGGAGGAGTGTCTCATATCACCTTATTGATACCCCCAGACAACACCTGGTGAATTTCTGGGGCACTAACAGGATCCACAGGCTACATCCACCTCTGTGGTGGATGTACACACATGTGCATGTACGGGTGTGTGTGTAGTGTGTGGCCTTAACCCCTGAGAGAAGGGATTATAGCATATACATCTTTCAATCTTCCACAGTATCCAGCACATCTCTAGATACAGAAAAAGACACTCAATACTGGTCCTTATCTGACCCCTGGACCAATGATCCCATGAGTAATATGGATTACTCAAATCCTAGAATCAGGGAACTTCTAAATCTTAAGCTTTAGAATTAACCTGAAAGGTATTCATTTAAAAACACAAGGCAGTGTTTATTATAAAACAAATACTTAACAAAAGTTTTCCCTCTTAATTCTCTCTCTGGTAACATTTCTTTTATCCACCACCATTGTTTACTTCCCAGATGGGGGAAGTGTTAGCAGCTCGGTCGTGTCTGACTCTTTGCGACCCCATGGACTGTAGCCCACCAGGGTCCTCTGACCATGGGATTCTCCAGGAAAGAATACTGGAGTGAGTTGCCATTCCCTTCTCCAGGATATCTTTCCGACTCAGGGATCGAACCTAGGTATCTTGCACTGCAGGCAGGTTCTTTACCATTTGAGCCAGGGGAGGGCTAATCAAAATACGAGTAAAAACCCATAATGATGCTTTAAGAACATTTGAGGATTTCAGTTCTTCTGGCCTTGCCTATATCCATCCCACCCAACAACCTGGTGAGTGTAAATGCTGACATGTTAAATACCTTCGCTGTGTGGCCAATCCCAGGTAGAAAATGCTGCGCTCAGTGTCTCTGGAGGGCCATCAGCTGGCCCCATTCCCATCTGTTAAATATAAGAAATAATCCTTTCCTTATCTTCATAACTGAAGACACAGCTGAGCTTGTGAGTCTAGAAGCCCAGAAGCCCTCTACACTTTGCCCGTCCTGTGCCATCACAGAGTCTGAAGATGGAAAAAGAGGAAAAATGAGAGGGAAAGGAGGACAGAGGAAGACTCAATGCAAAGCTGTAGTGAGGAAATACAGCTCTGTTTGGTGGTAATGCAACCAGAGCTGGGAGAACAAATCAAAGCCACTGGAGGTTTGCAAATCACTCTCTCCCTGGACCTCCTTTGGCACCAAGACCAAACATCAGGCACAGAGCAGAAGGCAGATACAGTGAAATGCCATCGTCCCTGAGCCCTGCTGATGAAGCGTGGGGTCCATGTGCAGACTACGGGAAGCGACTTTCACAGATCCACCCCAGCCAAGGGAAAGCTGTCCTGAGCCCGTGGTGGGGCCCAGCCAGGCCTGCTCCTGTGTCAGAAGCTGCACACAACCCCACCATGCTCTCCACACCAGGGCTCTCTGGGCACTGGCAAAAAGAGCCAGGCTGCCCTCCCAACACCCATGGGAGACCTAAGTACTTTGCCAGCTTGTGGGGGCCTCTGGGGAGAGTTCCATGGGCCAACTACCCCAGGGACCATAAAAACATGGCCAGAAATCTGGTCTGCGATGCTGCTGTAGTCATGACACATGTCTGAGGACCACCAGGCCAATCCAGCCGAACACCTGTGCCAGAGGAGCAATTTCCATGGATGCTGACCTGCCAGGAGACTGATGTCTCCTTCTTAGAGGCTTGGACCTAACAAGCCAGGGCCAAGACCGCCCAGGCCCCATTTTTCAAGCCTTATAGTTGGGGTCACTGAAGGAACCTCAGTAAGAGGGCCTGGGAGGAAAATACCATCAACCTGATGGCTCCTCACAGTAAGAGCTTCAGCCCCAAGCTCAGGCCTTGAAAGGCAAGAGCCCCTGGGGCTCTGTGCTGGACCTCAAACTCATGATTGCATTTTGAAATCCAAGATGAGAGTAGCCTTTGGAAAGACTGGGCCACATCCTCTGGTGGGCGCTCAGCAAAGGCAGCATGGCAAGAAATAGAGATGGAGACCTTCAAGTGGAGAGCCCAGAGGGCACCCTGCCAGCACACCTCCCCAAGGGCCAACCAGAGCAACCCAGTGCCAGGAGGGGTGGGGCGGAGCTGGTGAGCAGCCAACTCCTCCGGTTCAGGCCATTAATTAGGATCGGAAAGTGTACCCCACACATTGTGTAAATGGACCCATTCACCAAGAGAGCACAAACACCTCAGCAAGGCAGGGCAGCGATGGGCTTTGTGAAGACAGAAGACGAGAGATGGACAGGCAATGCTTTTGATTTTGGAGAGATCTGGAAGGTTACCAGCCCTGTGCGTAGCTGCACTATAAAAAGAGTCAGACACTAAGTATTTCCTTTCCCATAAAATATTCATTGCCGCATGGAAGAGCCAAGAAGCCGAAACCTCAAGCATGTCTAACTTTGTGCTGCAGTAATAGCAGAGTTTTATAGGAACCTTCTGATTGTATTTATACCAGGCTATAAATACAGTTCCATCTGAGAGAGAGGAGAGGAGACACAGCTAGCCCCCCACAGAGGATGCACTGGAATGAGAAAGACCCCAGGTACACCCACGATTCCAATGAGCATCTCAGCTAGAATACGTCAGATGGAGAGATCCGTGGTACCCATCCTCCTTAAAGAAGTATGTGCAGAGAAGCCTGGACTCCTCTCCCAAAAAATGCTTGGGATGTACTGAAAACCTGGGTTAAAAATTGCACTGCTCTTGCTTAACAACGGAACAACGTCCCAAATGCCTGATGTTTACTCAGCTCTTTGTAATTTACAGAGTGCTTTCCCATCCCTTGATCCCTCCCAACAAGCCTACACAGAGCAGTATGGGTCTCTATGAGCCTCAGGAAGGTTAAGCAACTTGTCCAAGGTCACACAGCTAGAAGGTAGCAAACCCTGATGAGATGCTGGGCACCTGGCTCCACCTCCAGCCCTCTTTCCTACAGTCATCCCTTCTGATGGACACTGGAAGGCAAATCTCTAAAAATTTCACTTGATGACCCCATGCTTCAGCTGCACGACTTCACCCCCTGTGTCTTACAGGGACAACTTTTTCCTTTCTAGTTTATATGAAATAATGAACCCCTGCCAGAGATTGCCATGGATTGGTAAATTGCACATTAAACCAAGCGATGAACATCTTTTCTTCAACTACTCATATGCATTCACCAGACATACAACACACAGACTTCATTTAACTAGATTCTTACAGCATTCCAGACATAAAGGGTGTAGCTTAATAAAATGACATGTAACAATTTCAGAACATTTGACATCGAAGTTTGAGTTGAGCTTAAGTTCACAGTAAATAAATTTATTCTAATAAGATAGGCCCCAGTCTTCCTGACTCCCCCAAACCAGTTGGATTTTGCTCAAAAGATGTTTTAGTGTATGAATCCATTGACTTCCAGGGATGTCCTCAGAGAGTCAAAAATGCAGAGTATGCAAAATCCCCATCATTCGCCCTTGGGTACACCCACCAAACCCAGACCAGACAGACACTGCCAAAGACTCGCTCGGGGCCATTCAAAACCAATGAACATGTCTGCCTACTCCAGAAGCACTTTAATGTGTTCCAAGGCCAGATCATCCGTGACCTGCAATGAGTATAATAAATTCTGCCTCAACAGAAAATTCTGGAAAGTCTCGGAGAATTTAGTTCAGGTTGTAAAGACAAAGAGAAAGAGGTAAACTATGGCCTCCTCTGGGATTATTTATTCTGCTTAGTTCAATCTAAAGCTAGTGTGGCCCTAATGGTTTTTAATGGTCCTAAATGATTCAATGAATCTGGGCATTCACTGGCGGGCCATCTGGGGACAGGCCTGCCTATCTGCAAACTGGCAGGCTTCCCTATTTGTTCTGCGGAACAATAAATGTCAATGAATTAGAGGCTTCAATAATTCAGTACATTTCCAGCACCTGATTCTTTGGAAAAACCAGACCCATGAAAACAAAATATTTTGTGTGCAAGAAGTCAGTAAGACTTTTTGGACAAAAGTGTTTAAAGATGTATCTTAAATTGGTACCTCTCAATCTCAGCATTATGGACATTTTAGACCGAATAATGACTTGTATTTATGGAGTGGGGGTGAGGAAGAAGAGTGCCCTGATGGTTGTAGGGAGCTCAGAAGTGGCCTTGATCTCGACCCACTTACATACCAGTAACAGCCGCCCTCAGTTGCGAGAACCAAAAATGTCTCCATACATTGCCTGGTGTGCCCTGGGACACAAAATTGTCCCTGGGTAGGAACCACCTTCTTGGAGTACCTGTTAATTCAAACCAGATCTACACCTTCCATATGACATGTACAATCGTAGGTAATAACCAAAGGCTAGCTCTTATATGCTGTCAAAGGATTTAAATATCTCGCTACATGGTACTTACAAAAGAAAATGTACTACTTCAGTTTTGCAAAGCCTTTCAGCAGAGCTTATAACCATAAGGATTTTCTAGTTAAGCCTCAGTTAGCCAAAAAATGTAGTGAATTACCATAGCTTCATCCTGAAATATTCCAGTTAACTCTGTTTTATTACATGAGCATACACATGCATGCACAGTATCACCTTAAGCTATGCTTATTTAGCCTCATAAAAGGATTCAACCACCAGCTCACTTCTAGGATCGAACAGAGGGGCTGAGTGCATCTATTTTATTTAGGAGCGAGAATTGGGAAGGCAATTGCAGAGAAGAGAAAATGAAGTTTTGATCACCTCACTGGATACTGTCCTTTCGGGTGTCCAGAGCTCACTAATAAAAGCCACTGCAAGCCTGGAGACTGTTGTCTATCTGAATTCACACTCAGCCCCAACACAAGGCTCACACAGCTCTTTATATGCATATACGTGAAAGCACACACCCATGCACTGATGCTGACACATGCACTGTGCCAATGCATGCCCATGCACTGATGCTGACACATAGGAATCACACCTGGTCAAGCACAACCTTATGGCTCCTTTGGGCCACAGCATCAGTCCTGGATTCAAAAGGGCCACATCTCAACTAACCTGACAAATGAAAACGGAAGTGGCCAGGGTGGGGCGAGTATAAAGATCACATACGAATCCATCAGCCCATCCAAGACCTTCCATCCTGCTGGGCCTCCGATAGGGCTGGACAGTTACTCAGCTCTCTTCAGTGACAAACCAGCTGGGGACATCAAGATGCTTGCTCACCCCAAAGGCCCAGGCAGTCACTAAGACAGCACGGTTCTCTCTGGGATCTGGCCACACCCTGGTGACATTTACTTTTTCCCCCTGACAAAGAGGGTGAGCTGACAAAGCCAAGAGGCCTCTCTCCCAAGATAACAAGCAGAAACTTTTCGTAAGTGAGAGAAAAACAAAGCCTGCCCTTTCTGCGGCATCCTGCCTCTCTCCAGGACTACCGTTAAGAGACATGATTTCCACACACACCTTGCTCGTCCGAGGAAATCAATATGAAAATCAATTCATCCACTGATATATTTTATCAAGATACATGTGGCGATGCCACATTTCATTTACAGTGCAGCCCTCGGGAAGGCCAAGGTCACTGGCTGGAAAGCCGGCTGCAGGAGGGGGGCGGCCCCACACTCCGCGCCGGCTGCAAATAGAAAAGTGAATGAAATAGGAACAGAGATAGAACAGGGAGCCTGGGGATGCAACAATTACTGTATGGAGGAGGCGCAGCGCCGGGGCCAGCTTGTTTAAATGCGAAATAGTTGGGAGATTTAGAATTCTGAGTAATTTTTCTTCTGACCGCGGCAAACGCAAATGATTTCATGGGCGTGCCAGTCAGTAGAATATAAAATATTTGTGAGCAGGAAATGAAGAGGGAGGAAGAAAAAGCAGGTGGGGGGGGGGGGTTGGGCGAGGGAGACCAGACAGAATCTGGCCAAGAGGGCCAAGACAAAGAATGAAAGGGAGCAGGCAGGAGGGCCACAGGACACGTGCTGGGCACGAGCGAACGGCAGGAAGCGAACAGGAATTTCAATAAGCCTCAGGGAGGAAAATTATGATATCTGCATGGCTGCAAAGGGACATATTTTTAGTAAATTTGAAAGTGATTTGCCACACACGGCACCATCCCATTCGGAGGGCTCTCTCCACCGGCTCCGGTAGCTGCGCCCTGGATCAAATGTACTCGGTAATTGCAGAGTCACTGCTACCCTCTTACCTCTAAACAGAGCAGATTAAAATAGCATGAACAGCTATAATAACAGGTTTGGGATTCAGCTTTTTACAGCCAGAAAAATGCTTATGGAAATAAGGATTTTGCTGACTCTCTTCAAAGTGAAGTAAAGAAGAGAGACGTGAGCGGTCCCGGAGCCGCAGAGTGAACGGTACGGACGGACCCAGTCCAAACGGGCTTGGGGGTGCAGCGCACCACCTCCCAAGCAGACCCCAGGCTCAAAGTCAAGGCTGCAGGACAGATTCTCGGCACCAGTATAGGGCAAATGGCACATCAAGGGCAGACGGCAGGTGCATGCCCATTCCTGGGGAAGGCAAACTGCACTAACTCAGGCGCCTTCTAAAGCAGCCCAAGGCTCCACCGGCCAGAACCCCAAACCAGATGCTGGTTATTCTTGAGGAACTGAGCTTCATGTTACAAGCTCATGAGTGTCTCGGGAACACACCCAGGGCCCCAACTACTGCTAACCCGCACTGAAGGCTGACTGTGGGCCAGGTGCTAAGAAGGGTTTCATGGCTTCACCTCACCAAACCCTCATAACACCACATATCCTAGGATATGCTGTACCTTCCTCCCTTTTTATAGGTGAGAAAGCTAAGGGTCAGGAGTTTGACTAATCTGCCAGAGATTCCACAGCTAAAAGCACTGGAGCCGAGATTCAAAGCCAGGACTGTCTGAATCCAGAGGCTGGCATCTTCATCTCTCCCACTGCGACCTTGTGGATGGCGTCTCCTCTTCCCAGAACCAGGGCTCAGTCACCATTCACGTGGCCTCTGCAGAAGCAGCTGGGGGTCTGGGCATCCAGCTTGCCTGCTGATAAGCACAAGCTAAGCTGCAGACTGCCCAGCCTCGGCCTGGGAGGGATCACCCTCCCCGACCCCCAAAGAGAGGTTTCGGGGTGTTCCTGCTGGCATAGGGCAAGCTGATGCCACAACTCACAGGAGCACCATGCCTCCAAATCACTAACATCTCGGGATCCTCCAGCCTTCCTAAGAAAGGGATGCGGCTCTAGAAGTATCTCCCTCCTTGCTGCGGCCATGGACACTGAGCTAAAAAAGCAAGAGTCCAGATGGGGTGGGAACAGGGGACAGGAAATTAAGCTCCCAGAAAGGGAAAGAAACTGTCCAAAGTCCTAGGAGAACTAAGCAAGAAAGGCTTAGATCCAGACAGGTATGAGTCCCAGTCCTGCACCCTTGCAGTCAGATCTTTATTAACTTGCCTCACATCACTAGTGATAGTCAAAAGGCAAGGGATGAAGGGAGGACCCTCAGCATCTAGTCTCCAGGCTTTAGAGAGGTGACAGCACAGATTCTGCAACTCTAAGACACGTGCTCAGCTGCCTCGCCCAGGGCTCAAGATTAATCACATAACCCTTCCCCAACCCCACTTCAGGAGTGCCCTGGGTGCACCATGACACCTGATGAGAGAGTCAGACTTCTGTGTGTCCAAGGGGTGGCCACGTGGGTGGCAGCTCCAGACTTCTGCAGGGATGGAGCAGGCCCCTACCTGAGCCCTCCTGGCTCCCCAGCAACCCCAAAGAACCTCATTCTGAGATCCCCCTTTCCAACCCTTCCTTCCCCTAATCCCTAACATGAGTCTGACTGAAGAACCCTCCTGACCCCATACTCAGGCACTGAGCCACCCACATACCTGTCTGTCTGTATCTGTGATGACAGGGGCGGGGTGTGGGGGCTTCAGACCACTCCCACAGTTCTCTAACTCCAGTCCATGGGGAACTTATTGAATACAGATTTCTACCCCCACTCCAGGGTTCTGATTCCAGGCCATCCCCGTGGGCCAAAAGGCTTTAACACCTGCCCCATGGGCTTCCAGCACAGGTGGGTCAACGGGTCACCCTGAGAACCCCGTGATCTACGGGCTGCAGTGGAGGAGAAGGACTACCTCAGGCAGGTATGCTCATGAGAGGAGCTGCACCGGGAGAATGCATCAACATCCCCTCATCCTGGGAAGGCCCTGACCCCGGGAAGACGCTGCCGTCACCAGGGTGTGCGACTGCCAGGTGGGGGATTGCAGGGAAGCGGGCAGGGAACCAAATACAGTGCAACACAGAGCCAGGAGCCCAGGTGGGGTCCAAGAGCCAGCACTCCCCACCTCTGTCCTACCAGAAGAAGAAAGACAAGGTCTTGGCCTTTGGGATGCTTACGACCCACTGGGGGAGATGAAGCTGTCATACCCGGAACCATGGAGGATGCCACAGCTGGTGGTAAAGTAAGTGAGTGTGGTTTTGTGGAGCCGGGACTCTGCTGGGGACTGGAAGGTGGAGAGACTATGGCAGCCTCTCACAGGCACAGGCGCTGATGGGCCAGGAGTGGCTTCCCTGTTGCCTCTGAGGACACTCAGAGGGCCTGCTCCCGTCTGTGAACATCTCTGGGGCATGAGCTCTCAGACCCTCCCTCACAAGGCAGGAGTGTCTGCCCACTGCCCCAGCTCTCATTCCCGTGCTAACTGCAGTGCAGGGGCACAACCCCACTTTTTTTTTTTTTGGCTGAACCAGGTCTTAGTTGTGGCATGTGGGATCTAGTTCCCTGACCAGGGATCAAACCTGGGCTCTCTGCATTGGGAGCACAGAGTCTTAGACACCAGACCACCAAGAAAGTCCTCCAACCCCACTCTTGATGAAGACAAAGCCAGGACCACTCTCAGCAATAACACTGAGCTCTCTGAATCCGACAGGAAGGGCCTCACTTCCTGCTCTGTGAGCAGGTTTCTGGGACCATCCACACAGGACCCAGCTGAGTTGGCCGGCTCTCATCCTGAGAAGGCCTTGACCCTGCAAAGACCTATGTTGACACCCACAGCCACCACCCCAGTAACCTGACCTGTCCCCGTGGGGAGGAGCGAGGCCAGGGGGACAGCTGCCAGGAAAACTCCACGTGGATATCGGACCAGGCAAGCTGGGGTCACGAGGCTGCTGGTTTGTGACCCCCTTCTAGGGATTTCAGGGCAGAACAGTGGATTCACCTCGTTTTAAGAGCAGCTGAGGCAGAGCTAGCATTAGATGAAGACACCATCCACACCTGGGCAGGAGGGAGGGATTCCTTGAGACCTCACAGAAGCAACAGTTCGGAGCCAGAGAGATCCTCGGAACGGCAGAAGCTTGGGGTGCAGCCTGTGCAAGCTTTCCATCTCACTGTGAGGACACAGGGGGCAGGGGCAGGACGGCGGCGCACTGTGGTCCAATCCTTTCACCCAGAGGACGGGTGTTTGTGCGAACCCGGGTCCAGCCCAAAGGCAATGGCAGAACCTCTCTCCATGAAAAGGCATATCCCGTTCATTTTGTTCTTCTGTTGCATCTTCATGAGAAACAAATGCATTTGTGCAGTGAACTTCCTTGATTTCAGGTTTGGCCCTGAAAGACCTCATTTAGCTATCTGAAGCCCAAAGGGTTCGAAGCAAGGAGCCACTTCAGCAACGTGCACCCTGCACCCTTCCCATCACCCAAAACCAGAACGGGGAGGGGAGGACCAAGGAAGGCGGGGTTTTTCACCTCCTACTTCCCTACCATCTCCTTCCTGCAAAGCAAATGGATCCACTTTCTGCAGTCTTGACTGAAAAAAACGTCCTGGGAGGAACGACAAAAATGAAAACACGGGTAACATCATGGGGGAATGGTGGGAATCCTGGTGGTGCCATCTGACAGCTATGCGACCTTGGGGGCATTGCTCAACGACTTTGGGCCATGGCTTCCTCACATCCAAAAACAGTAATCCCACCTACCTCCAGCTGCCAAAAGCATGAGATCAGGAAAGAAACCCAGGGGCAAGAAGTTAAAAACCAGTAAACTCCAAATTGGAACCGGCGATATGGAAATTCTCTGTGTCATTCTTGAAACTCGTCTGTAAGTTTGAAATTATTTCATAAAAATAAAACACAGATTAGTTTCCTTAGAGGAGGAACTCTTTATATATCTTTGTATTGCTTTATTTTCTTAAAAAGAGTGTGTGTGTTCCTGTTATCTTTTTTTTTTTTTAACTTGAACAAAGTTTTCAAGGGAAATAGGCAGATGGGGAGGGAGAGGGTTCAGGACTTGCGCCTGGCACAGAGCACAGTCAGGAAGGGTTAGTGCCCTGCAGTCCCCTCCCCTTGGCCACCCCCTGGGTGCTGGATGAGCCTGAACACGCCCCCAGACACGCGCAAGCTCCCTGAGGACAAGAGACACAGCCTCCCTCTAGCTCATGACTCCCCTCCACCACGGCCCCTCGAGCTGCACTCTGCACGGGGGCGGTCATTCAATACCTGGGTCCATCTGACAATGAGAGCAAGTGAGAGGCTGGAGCAGGTGTGCCCGGCAGAGTCATTAAGGACAGAGAGATTTTCATCAGCCTGGCTTGGCTTAACTGTCTCCTTCTGGTGCACGCATCTCAGGTTTCAGGGATGTGGCCAAGACACGCAGATTTGCCCGTGGCTGAAATGGTGAGGCCTCTCAGCGCTGTGGGCTCAAGGGGTTAATGTTTGGGTATTCTTTCCTCTCCCTCCATCTCCTTTCCCAAATGACCAGCCCTAATCCCAGAGCTTAGCAAGGGCGGCATTCCAGAACACCTCAGTTCCGGACCTTGTTTGGTCGAAGGCTGGGGGAGAGATGCTGGGAGGGAGGGGAGAGGCATTGGGGGACAAGCCTGAGAATTCTGTTGCAGGCTGCTGCCTCCTCAATCATCACAGCCACGAACACTCGGCCGCCAGAGCCCACCTTCTCCCAACTCTGCTGTAAGCGCTGGTGACACTGATGTATTAAAAAATAAAGAAGGCTGTGTGCTTCCCCGCGCTACCTGACCCTGCAGCAATGTGCCTCGCCTAACACTCACAGTGACTGGGAAACTGACCACGCATGACATGGATTCCTGGGACTCACAGACAGAACCAAGCCAGAGACCTCACTCCCCCGTCAGCCCCAACCATCTCCCCCAAATAAGTGACCTTAAAGGCAGAATACATCTGCAGAAACCCTGTTGAGATTATTCGTATGTTTTGCGATTCCTAATTCAGAAATAATCAGTGGTTCTGGGTTCCAAGTTTAAAAATATATTCATCATCTGGTCTCTGCAGAAGCATGTTATCTCACTGGCTTGGGAGACTCCCTGCACTGGTCCAGCAACCTCAGATCTGTTTAGCCATAGGTGACAAGACTGTGTGGCCCCATGTCACCTTTTTTATTTTATTAAAAGCTCTTATTTTAAGGCCATTGTCAATAAGAGTCTGAATGCCTCTGGATCATAGAGCCAAGAGGCTGGCAAACTGTAAACCCAGCTCTTCCTTCACAGCTCCTCTGAGGGACAGAGAACCCATGAGCATGAGAAATGGGAATTTATCCTTCATTCAAACTCTGTGTGTAAACCAGTATGGACAGCAGCTGATTACAGAGTGATGAGGGATGACAGGGACCCAGGGCCATCCTCAAACATCCCTGCATTCCTTCTCCAGAAAGTCCTCTCTAGCTTTACAGAGAGACGTATGCGTGTGCATATATACGCACACACACAAGTACATCCATGCACGCATATACACACACAGCAGAGTCATCCACCCCAAAGGCAGTATACTGACAACGAGGTTCAGATTCTAATACGGCACATGGGGTTGACTTCACAATGTATTCAGCCCCTCCATCTATAGCAGTCTGCTTCTAAAAGCCTGATAAAGCTCCCTTCCAATCTGCTGGGCTCAAGGGTAGAATCTGAAAGCCGTACTACACTTAGATGACTGCCATGGACTGAACTGTATCTCCCTCCCCACCCCAAGTGCCTATGTTGAAGCTCTAGCTCTCAATTTGACTGTATTTGGAGATGGGACCTTAAGGAGGTAATTAAGGTTAAATTAGGTCATACAGGTGGGGCCTTCATCCCACAGGATTAGTGCCCTTACACGATGAAACACAGACAGCAGCTCCCTTGCTCTCTCTTCTCTCTCTCCCTCTCACCCATCTCTTTCTCCCTTCCCCTCTCTATCTCTTTCTCTCCCTCCCTCTCTCTCTGCCGTGTGAGGACACAGCAAGGAGGTGGTCATCTGAAAGCTGGGAAGATGGCCTTCACCAGAACCTAACCATGCTGGACCGTGGACTTTGCAGCCTCCAGAACTGTGAGACAACAAATTCTGGTCAAAACGCCCCAGTCTGTGGTGTTCTGTTACGGCGGCCCGAGCAGACTCAGGACCCTTACCACAAGGCCTTCGGTGAGTGAGCAGCCAAGGGCAGACACCTGTGCGAGATGCAGCAACAGATTCCCTCTCTAGAGTCTGGGACACAGCCGGGAAGTTCAATTAAGTCCTGTGACAGGTAAACCCGGGTGGGAGTCCTGGGACGGTCATCTTCAGGCCACCCTGAGGCCACATAGAGACAGAAATACAACTAGGTGCACGGGCTGAAGTGAGGCTGAGCAAGAGACACTGCCCGGGGTTCCGACAGCGACTTTTCAGCGCTGCTCACTTGCCTTTCAAAGGTGGGCTGTATCCCTACCCTCAGGCACCACGGAACACTCCCGTGTTATGACAACAAATAGTCTTGTTTATTTTAAGCCGGCACAAATCTTTTTTTTAAAGCTACAGCCCAAAAAAAGCCCTGAGTAATAAACACGAACATAGACACTGAGGTCTTTAAGAGCCAAAGCAATGTCTTCTACGTGTTTATTTAACTGCCCCACCCCCACAGTAAATGCCCACATTCTACAGAAACCAAAGTGACGAGTCTCCATTGAACTGAAAAACCAGGTCCATCTGCCAAAAAAACACTCCTTAAAGAACCAGAAACCAAAGGTGGCCCAACGCAAGCTTCAGACAAAAGTCAGTCATAAACAACAACTGCCTCTTTGCTCGGCCACAGATCTTACACAGACTCTAAGGATGCCATATTTTCCCATCTTATGTGCCTCACACGCAGGGTGTGCATTCAGTAAATGAAGAATAAAAGGCCGTTTCCATTTCTGATCCCACCCTCTGCCAACCATACCAGGCACACATCTGCTAGAATAAATGGTTGCTATAGAAATCACCATTTTTGGAACAGGCAAACCCAGTGTCTATGAAGAATGCAGCCATCTCAGTCCTCGGTGAAATCTGTGGTCTTGGTGCTCAGAAGAGTCTTAGAGGACAGCCAGTACCTTGCAACCAAACTGACCAAAGCCAAGGTCATGACACCTCACGTCTCTGAGAATCTATCTTGACAGCCCAACGTGAAGAGTTGCCAACTGGAGCTGAAATTGTGTTCAAGGACCCTCCCTTGGGAGTAGAGCCAAATCTAGAGATGTCTGTGAAATGCTGTAAAACTGGAAATATGATATAGTGGGTAAAGGCTTGGAACCTGGGATCAGACAGTCTTGGTTTCAAATTCAGGCTTGACCACTTAGAGACCTTGTAGCCTTGAGCAAGTGAGTTAACCATTCCATGTCTCAGTTTCCTCATCTGTAGAATGGAGATAATAATAGTCCGTGGTTCATGGGATTATATCGTTATGATTAAATGTGATAATATATGTGTGTGTGTGTGTATGCTAAGTCGCTTTAGTCATGTAAAGCTTTTTGCAACCCTATGAACTATAGCTCTCCAGGCTCCTCTGTCTATGAGATTTTCCAGGCAAGAATACTGGAGTGGGTTGCCATTTCCTTCTCCAGGGGATATCCCCGACCCAGGGATCAAACCCACGTCTCCTGCCTCTCCTGTGTTGGCAGGTGGATTTTTTTTTTACCACTGAGTCACCTAGGAAGCCCAGCAATGTCTACAGCATGTTTGCTAAATAGCCATGGTGCCGGCCAGAATTAAGAACCAGACAATCAAGACAAAGTCCGTAATTCATGGGATTATATCAATCCCATGAACAATCAAGACAAAGAGCAGAGTCATGGATTTCATGTTCTGATTTGGTGAGGAACTACGCTCCCCATCTTATTTCCATTCTGGAGGCTGACCAGGATTGCCAGGACATGGATGCTTGCCTCAGAAGCGGTGATCTTCTGGGACCAGCTCACACCACTGTGCACCTCTCCTTCCAACTCTGCCTCCATGACTCCACATTCTCTTCTCTCTCTCTTCTCTTTAGTCGCTCAGTCGTGTTCGACTCTTGCAACCCCATGGACTGTAGCCTGCCAGGCTCCTCTTTCTATGGGATGTTCCAGGCAAGAATACTGGAGTGGGTTGCCATTTCCTTCTCCAGAGGATCTTCCCGACCCAGGAATCGAACCCAGGTCTCCTGCACTGCAGGCAGATTCTTTACCAACTAGACTATGAGGGAATTAGCAGCTTCAAATCAGCCAGAGTGGGAGTATTTCTACCACAAAAGTTAGAAACGCTACAAATCAGATGTTGTTCATCTTGTAGAATTAGTTGTTAAACATTTCCTAGCATGTCAATGAAAAAGCTCCCTCAAGTGGGATCTGAGATTTTGTACCTAAGATTCTGTGCAATCCTAAGGTTTCTCAGGCAGGATGTCACAAGACACAAGAACTGCAACTGGGCATCCCAGAGAGGGAATCTAGTTTTCCTAATTTCCTAGTTTCATCTAGCTTTCCTCCACCCATCAGACTGTGGGGACTGGCTCCCTGATGAGATGCCGTCTCAGAGGGGCTGAGGTTACACGGGTTCTCAGGAAAGCGAAGAAGACCCCTGAAGGATGGGCAGAAGATTTAGAGACAAGGGCTGACAAGAAGGGACCCTCGGGCGCCTGCTGGTCCTTCCCTTTCTCATCTTTCTTGTTCAATTCCTGCACTTTACCAGAGCTCCAGTTACCATCCCCATAACCCACAGACTCTGTCAAAGGTTCTCAGGTCCCAGAGAAGGCCCTGACTTGGTTCCTACCACGACACTGCCACCCTTTAGAGCTTGTGATCAGGATGAATAAAGAACTCATCCAAAGAGATGCCAAGGAAGAATGCCAAGGAACACAAACTTGGTGGTTTCTACGGATGAATATGTAGTGGGCATCAAGAGGGTACCACTGCAGTCCATGGGATTGCAAAGAGTCAGAAACAACTTAGCTATGGAGCAACAACAACATACCAAGAGGGAGAGGAGTTGAAGAAAGTGGGACAAATCAGAAGGGAAACTTTCTCCCATTTCAGAGTATAGCAACTTGCAGATACAAAGAGAATTCTGTTTTAAAGGATGAGATCAAGAATGGACTACGCAAAGGAGACAGCGTGACCCAGGGGAAGAGGAGACCTAGGTTCAAGGTGAACGAAGCTGCAGGGACCCTAAGGAAGTCTGATGGAGGGGACAGCCTCTCCATCACCTACGCCCCACCAGATGCTCTGCCCCTCAGCCCCACTCATTAGCAAGTGCTGGCTCCACCGCCGGAGTCCTGAGAGGACCCTGGAAACAGAGCGGTTTCGGGGTGGTTCCAACAGCTCTCTGGTCCCCAGGAAATTAGAGAAAGTCTCTGCTGGTTTCTCAGCAGCTCCCCTCGTGGAAAGGCCCCAGAAAGCCACCTAGCTCGTTCCCCTCCCTCCAGCTCTGTCTACAGGACTCTACCCTTCGTATCGTTGTGAAGAAAGACTCTAGTCTTTCTTCTGAGAAATCCCTCCTCCAAGGAGAGCTGCTCCTCATTCCTGAGGGAACAGCCCAGGTGATAAAGAGTGATCCTCACCAGCAGCAGATGTGGCAGCAGGAAGGCTGGGTGTCAGTCAAGGTCCCCGCCCTACCCACCCAGCTGGGTGACATCAGGCCAGGCAGTAACCACTCTGAGCTTCATGCTATTATCTGTACCCCGACATAACAATACCTACCACAGACCTCTCGTGATGATTAATAAAGTCTGGTTTTTAAAGTACCTGCAGAGGGACTGACACAAACACCAGAGGAGAGGCGGTGCTTTGGCTGCTGTTGAAACCCACACTCCGCATCACTGGAGAGAGCCAGGTGGGCCCAGACAGACACCCCCCATTACGCTATCCAACCTGAACCTTCTGTGGCCCCACACCCCTCACCACGCACACAGCCCTGTGCAAGCTCTCTCTGGTTTTGCGGGAAGAGAGACTTCTGTACCATGCAGAAACACAGTGGAGACCAATTAGCGGGTCCCTAGTAGGAGTTCTTCCCAGGAAATCCTACAGGCAAGCCCAGGCTTCCCAGAGAAGGCAGTGATGGAGCATGAACGTGCATATGCGTGCACACACTCACTCTCATATACTCTCTCTCACACACACCCTCTGTCATTCACTCACATATATGACCCCCGGCATCCTTCATCACAAAGGTCAACCTGAAATGTCAACTGAACTCCAAGTCACTGTCCAAGTGATCCATGCTTCCCTCTCCTTCACTGCTCCAACCTGGAGACAAGCAATACCACCAGAACTCAAAAACACACTACAGACACATGCCTCAGGCTTTGTTTTTTTTAGAAACGCTATTCTCTTCCTAACCCCTCACTCAAGACTGACTCCTCAGTCAGAACTATGAACTATGAACTTCAATGAAACTATGAAGCAGGAGGCCAAGCTTCTGGTCGCTTCCTATCTCTGGACCTAAGTTTCCTCAGGGAAGATAACAGTATGGTCTCCAGGTTCTAAGATTCCATGATACGCATTCAAGAATTAGTCAAGATTACCATAATAATAGCTTCCCCAGTGGCTCAGGGGTGAAGAATCCGCCTGCCACGCAGGAGACACAGGAGACATGGGTTCAGTCCCCTAGTTGGGAAGATCCTCTGCAGGAGGGCATGGTAACCCACTCCAGTATTCCTACCTGGAGAATCCCATGGACAGAGGAGCCTAGCAGGCTACGGTCCAGTGGGTCACAAAGAGTCAGACACGACTGAAATGACTGAGCACACACAAGCACCATAATAATAATAATAAACCTTACCAAAACTCCAGCCTGTCTTCTCCAGAATCTGTGGATTTTATAAAGTCATCAAATATGCAATAATTCAACACTAATTTCAGACACACACCTGGGGTCCTGTGATAAAGTCTGGTGTGTCTATACAGCCAAGGATTAGAATTTCAGAGTCGTGATTTCATCAGTCACTAACTATAAAGGATTAATTAGGAGCGAGGGAAGAGCCCATGGCTCGGGAATCCAGACCTAAGCAAAATATCTATCTCTGTTCTCCAGATGTCAGCACACACACGAACAAAGGTCTTTGATGAACACTTCTCATTATTCAGGGGACTCCAAAAATACTGTTTTCTGCCATGGAATTGAGATACTTCTGATTCTTATGCACTCTAAAGCATCATCAAAAGTCAATAAACACAACTGAATTCATATACAGAAAACTTCAACTTGTCAAAATATCTTTCCTTCAAGATCCACTGCAAATACACAGACAACTTCTACATGGTTTTTCCCCAAGATCTCCTCCAACAGCACGTTCAAAACATCAAGTTATTTTTTCCATCAAGAATTTCTTTTATATTCCCACCAGTTATCCAAGCCAAAACTCAGGGGTCTCTCCCAACTTCCTCCTCACAATCCTGCCTAACCAAGACCTGTCCATCTCATCCGCCAGCTGCCCTGTTCCCTCCACCTCCCTTGCTGCTGTCATAATCTAGCCTGCATCACCTTGCCAAAAACCACTCAACAGGCTCCTAAGTGGTGCCCCTGACTCTAAACTAACCCCAACAGATCCATCCTCAATTCCACACTCCGCAGACTCTTGCTAAAATGTATTTCCTATTATTTTACTCTCCTGATTGAATGCTTTCAACATTTTGCCCCACATGTACAGAATAAAGTGCATGTCCTTTTGCTGGCAAAGTCCTTCCTAGTAGACTCAATATAGCCTGCAACCACGGCCTCTACCTACCTCATCACACATCTCAAGCTCCAGTGAAATCCAGTGGCCTGCAGTTCTCTGGTCCTTCCTCCCCTGGGCCTTTGCACATGCTGTTTCTTCTACCTGGAATGCCCTGCCCTCTTGCCTAACCAGTGATCTTTCTCTCGTCTTCCCAAACTCCGCTCAGATGTCACGTCCTCCGCAGAGTCTTACCTGCAGCCTCTCGCAAAGCACAGTCACGGCTGGCCTCTAATCCCCCTATACTGTGCTCTTCACTTTATCACCACTTATATTATGCTCTAAGGGTTTGGTGTGTCCCCCTACTAACTTACAAGATTCCCGGCGACAAGGACCATTTCTTTGGATATCTGTATCCCCACCGTCTGTTATGTAGCAGAACTCAATAAATACCTGTTGAAAGAATGAGTCAGATGGGGCCACACTGGTCTTGGAGCTTCCAATGCATTTCCTAATTATCTTAGAGAATGTGTTTTTACTCTGTCTTCTATTACAGCCATTTGTTACTAGTTCTAACCCCAAATCATGAGTGAGGAAAAGGCTTATGCTTCACCATTACCTCTCCAACAGAGCCAAACACATCTAGTAGGTATTCAGTAAATATTTGATGAATTGAATAAAGTGAGTTCAAAGCGACTCACCAGTGGAGATGTAACTTTAAACACACATACACACACAATGTTCAATCACCTACTTAGGAGGCCCTGAGAGGTTTCCAAAGGTCCAAATATCCATCTTCTGAGCTGAGGGTTACACAGGGTCAGATTCCAACCTGAGAACGAGGAGTAATTCAGCAAAGCTGAAAAGGAAGACTGTACATTGCAGGTCAATAGCTCCCAAGTATTAACACCTCCCTCTACCCCTCACTTAAACACATGCATGGAGACTCTTGTTTCTTTCTTCTAGGTCTTTATGCCCCCAATTTCAGCAAACACACACTTGCATATACCACCCGGAAGTTGGAAGTGAAAACGCCACAGGCAAGTAAAAAAGAAGACCATGTAAACCCATCTCCAGAATATTCCCAGCAGTTGTGATCCCGTGGCACGCGGGCAGGGCGGGGAGGGGATGCGGCCTGAGGCCCAGTGCTCTGCACACACACGTGAAAAGCCAGCATGTGCCCGCACGTGTGCACCCTGGGAGCCTGCGTGGCCAGCCCCCGCCTGCCTCCCCGCCTTTCACCCTCCCTTTCTCCGGGAAAGATAAATTAGCGGCCTGTCAGTAGAGGACAGACACAGCAGTTGTGTTTCTGTAAAGGGGCAGTGGAAGTGTCTTTGATTAATGAAACCCTAATACGCGCCTGTTAGACAACGTCTCTTCAGCAGCTTTGAAGGAAGACAGATCCTTTCCAACAGGCTTTAAAAATAAGAGGAGAAAGTTCCGTTGTGCACCCACCACCCCATCAGGTACGGGACCCCCTGTTCCGAACTCCAGCTCCCAGGAGCATGGCCTGGGGCTGCCCCGGGGGAAGGGCATCGAAAGGAATGGGTGGGACCCACTTCTCTCCCTGCAACAGAAGAACGTGGGACTCGCGCCTGCTCACTAAAAGCAACACCTGCCCATGTGCTGAGAGTCCTCTTGAAGTCCCAACAATAGACATCAAAGCTGACGCTTGGGAGCTGAGATAACAAGGAAAGGGAATAAAAAGCGAGGGAAGGGAACAATACCCACAAAAAGTCTACCTCACCTTTGACCTCCCGAGAAGCGGCAGATCCCCAAACACTTTCAGCTGGGCTGGAGGGTGCACCCGCTCTCCACTCTGGTCACATCCACATAAAAATGCAACGGTCCCTTTTTCTGGAAGGTCTTTTCTAGAGACAGTAATACAGAGCTTCAGCTCCTTGGGTGAGGGTACAGAAATTAAAGGGGTCCTTCAGGCTTTCAGCGATATTACACCCTTACACAGCTTGGTCCTACCTCCACTTTAACAAAAGAAGGAAAGGAAAGGAGGGAGGGAGGAATAAATGACCGCATATATCTGCGCTCCTGAGATCTTTATTTCTCTGCCCCTCTAGCCCATCAATGTAGAACGATCAGCAGGACTTCTATGAAACGCAGTTCAGGACCAGAACATTCTAGGGAATACATTAATATCCACCCTGACTTCCATCCCAAGTCTTGAAAAATAGCATATATTCTGTAAAATAACATATGTTCTGTTTCTGGAGAGAACTCTGGTAAGAACTGAAGCAAACGTTTTTTATAAACACTATCGCTTAACTCATCTCCCTGCACCTTCTATATCACTAAGGCTGGAACTTGGCAGCAAAGACACAGATCAATCAGATGAGAGAATATATATATATTTTAATATTCTAAATATTCCAAGGTCTAAAGAATGATATAATAAGCCACCCATATGCAATGAGGTCCCCCGTGGGTCTTTTCCCAATCGGATTTTTCCTCCCAAACTCACAACCCAAAGTAATTTCTCTCATCAATTTCCTGCCTTCAATCTTCATTATTCTGTCTTCCAACAAACATTTACTGGTTCCCTACTTTGTGACAAACATCGTGCCAAGTATTAGGAACACATTCTCCAGAAATCATCTCCAATTAGAATATCAGGTTACTCTAGACTCTTAAAGAGTATTTACAGTATGTTCTACTCATGGTATTTCTACTTATTTCCTGAAAGTATGTCACGGAGACAGAAATAGTATTCTTTCTACTGAATCACCTGGAGGTTATAAGACAGCCAACAGGGAGAGTTTTTCAGTAACAATTTTATCCCTACCATCCATTACTTCCACTAATAAATCAGCTTTTTAATAGAAAGAGAGTAGGAGCTTAGTTGCTTCAAGTACTTAAAACTAGACTAATCTAATATCGATTAAACAACGTTTTGTTGAATGACTAATTGAATGAATAAATGAATATACAAGTAAAAGAATAAACGCCAGGTTTCAAGTGAAGACTATCGGGATGACAAGACAGCTAACTCTGGCTGCCCCAAGAATCTCAACAGAGTTGGCTCTGAAAAAGACACCCCCAATCAGCTTCATGTAGGGAGAGGAGATGAAAGGATGGGGAATAAAAGCAGAATGAGGGTTAACTCAGAAGAGCCATTTCATAGAATGTCTGCATTTTGTAACCCCTTTTCCCAAACAGATCTCAAACTAGAGAATACCTCGCGAGGGCAAAGATCATGACATTTCTATTTGCCCTCCATCACTTCACTCAAAGCAAAACACTTGTCCGGTGCTCTGGGAGAATAAAAGGTCATGATTAGACAGGTTTTAGATTGGGAATATCCTGAGGTCAACGTGAGCAGCTCTGAAATTCCTTCTTCTCTTCCTTTTTCTCTTCCCAAAACTCCAACCAAGTTCCAAGTCAACACCTCAACCTTACTTATGCAAAATACATGCAATGTTAAATCTCCAGGCCCCGGAAGCCTTTGGGAAAGGCTATATTGGTCTCAGAAGAGAGTGTAGGAAAAAGGAATGGATGAAAGTTGATCTGTCTGGTAAACTGCTTACTTATAAATAATTATTGTACAGTGGTGCCGAAGAAAGTGAAGAATTTGAAGACAAGATAGAACGACAAAAAAACGAGGTCTCTGCTCTCAAGTAAAGGTCTAAAAAGGAAGGTTAGGGAGACTGCCCTGGTGGTCCAGTGGTTAAGACTCTGAACTGAGAATGTAGGGCACGTAGGTTTGATCTCTGGTTAGGGAGCTAAGATTTCACATGCCCCGGGGCTTGGCCAATAAAATAAAATAATAATAAAAATCAAAGTTAAAAAAGAAAAGAAAGCAGCCTGCCCTTCTGCCTCAAGTATCCAAAAAAAAAAAAAAAAGGAAGGTTAGATATGCAGAAGTATTTCTGTCAGAACCTTGAAAGCAGTAGGTCCTTTGAGAGGTCAAAATAAAGTGTATAGAAACAGAGGTGGCTTTATGGAGTTTTTATTTCAAAAGCCTCAGTAGGAGAGAAGACCAGGAGAGAGAATGGGGCGAGGCTGCCTTCTGTGGATGGGCAACTCGTACGTAGGAGGAGTCCCTTCAGCACAGGGAAACTTTCGTGAGGCAAGTACGCGCTGAAATCGCCAGAACAACACTCCCCTTAGAGAAAGGGGGCCTCAGATGACCATGGATTTCTTTGTAGGAAAAAAATCAACCTTTTGTCTTCACCCTCTCTTCTTCTTCCCTTTCTTCCCCTTCCCTCTTTCCCTCCCTCTCTGTTTCAGTATCTTGTGCTGCTGCTGCAGTCGCTTCAGTCGTGTCTTACTCTGTGTGACCCCATAGACGGAAGCCCACCAGGCTCCCCTGTCCCTGGGATTCTCCAGGCAAGAACACTGCAGTGGGTTGCCATTTCCTTCTCCAATGCATGAAAGTGAAAAGTGAAAGGGAAGTCGCTCAGTCGTGTCCGACTCTTAGCGACCCCATGGACTACAGCCTACCAGGCTCCTCCATCCATGGGATTTTCCAGGCAAGAGTACTGGATCTGAATACTCTACAAATCCAAACTTTAAAACACGACCATTAAAGGCTTTATACTCTCCATTCGATAGACATCATGATGATGTTTTAAAATTAGATAAATTATAGGGATTTCCCTGGTGGTCCAGTGGTTAAAACTCTGCCCTTTCAATGCAGGGAGCATGGGTTCTATCCCTGGTCAGGGAACTAAGATCCCACATGCTGTGCAGTGTGGCCAATAAATAAATTAAAAAAAAATTAAATTAGATAAATTATAAAAATGGTATATGATACAAAAGGAACCATAATCAGAATTACAGGACAAATGATAAACTGGAAAAATATGTGCTGTGCCTTCAACAAATAATGAATGAACATTTCTGATTTATATAGAAAAAGAACCAACAAATATATAGGGAAAAGACAAAAACCCAATAGAAAAACACACAGAATGTTTAAAATTTTGATGTAGTCAAGTACATAAAGGTAAAACTCTATATACCTCGGGTTTTGTATATGACCTGTTAAAAATTATATATATATATATATATATATATAAAATTTTAAATGTATACTTCCCCTGACACTGAAGAAAACATATCTGAGAAGTGCTCACAAAACAGAAATTCTTTATTGATGTGGGTCTAGAAGCCTCCAAAAAGAGTTAGGGTAAAGAGAAGAGGAAAAAATGTGTCTCAACAGCAGCCAACAAAAACACTAGAGATAAATAAATTCAGCATTCTGGCATCTGCAGACCCAGAAAAACTAGACTACAGATTAAATTAATTAGGAAAACCACCCACAACAAACCAACTGCACCAGGAAAGGGAGACGAAAGGGGAAGGAGAGGCTGAGCGCTGTCAAAACAGAGGTGTCAGAAAAGCCTGGGCACAGTTACTCCTTGGGAACTTCAGACCATCAGGACACGGTGGTCTTGGTCCCATTCATAATGTTTGCCTTGGCTGAGGTTCTAAACCACAAAAACATCTGTACAGAAGGAAGCAACTGATTTCAGTGAAATCATTCTGGAAACTTTTCACATGTTGAGAGTCATTTCAGGAACAGACAATGCAGTTCATGGTATGCACTAGACATAAGAATGATGTTGTCAACAGCACTGGCCAACTTCTCTCTTCTCTTTTGGTGTGAAAGTGAAAGCGGGGGGTAGTGTTCAGAGATGGAGAGGGGAGGAGAGAAACAATTTAAGGAGCACAGGCAATTATATAGGTTGGTTTTAATTTTGAAACTAGTGCTTAAACACCAATGGTATTGCCTTCAGCTCTCTAGAAACAACAGTGTAATTAGGTTCACTCAACTTAACTTAAAACATGTCCAGTCATTAAAATTTTTCTTGATCCAGCCAAGTTATTGCACACACACAAACACACACACATAATCTCTAAGCCAAAAGTACATCAAGTCCCATCAAGAAACAGCAAAACATGTCATTGCTATTCAGAAACCATGCTCGCGTGTCATGACCTTCCTTAAAGATAACATTCTCACGATTAATTAATTTATGAATAGCCCCTCCCCCAAACATGCACAACAGGTTCTATGCAAATTCTTGAGCTTTTAAATTATACTGTTAATGAAAGCAAATAAAGGCAGTTAAAAGGCAATTTGCTCAATTGGTGTTAATATTTAAGCACAGCATGTGTAAAAACAAGATCACAGAATTCAGTTTTTACCAAGAAAACTTTAACCCAACTTCATTTCCAACAGATCAGACAAGTTACCAAGAATCAGTTTTTTCCCCCTACCCTTCAGCATCAGGTAATGAGGCTTTTTATTAAGTAAATATTTCACATTAACCTCATCAGTTTCTATCACTTAGAAATTCCAATCTATAAAATCAAATCAGCTTAATCATGTTTAGATTAGAGCCTGCATCCCGAAGGCAAACTGAATTGTTTATATCTCCGGTCTCCTTGGCACACTCAGGCACCAAGATTCCAAGGTGTGAGAACAGGAACTTTCCCACCACCTCGCAGATCTTGAGGTCTCTCCTGTTGCCTGATTCTTATTCCTAGAATCTGAACCAGTGAAACCAACCCACCGGTCTTGGCATCTCTGCCAACTATTTAAAACTAGCCTCACGCAGAAGTCCTAAAAGTTTACCAGCCAGGAAAGAGCAGCTGCTGTGATGTTGCTCAGAGCACACCTAGACTCTCCCACATAAGAGGAAACTATCCAGGTCAGATTTCTAACATCTAATGTCCCCTGGGGACCCCAGATGACTGCTCTGGGGGGTTTCTGCACACAGGTTACTACAGAGGTTTATGACCAATCTTCCACTTCAAGGTCTGAGTGAGGTACCAGGATCTCCCAGAAAGCCTGAGCCCCCTAAAGGGAGATGAAAAAGAGTACGCAGGATGCAGTAAAGAGGATCAGCCTCTCTGGGATGTGGAGGCTCCCTGCCAAGAGCCCTGAGACCACCCCCAGCTCACACATATTCACCTAACTCTGCCATACTCTCCACACTCCTTCTCTGGGGGTCTGGTGCCCATAAAACACAGCATTTCAAAGAGTACAATTCTGAATATGATGTTGCAGGCCTTTAAAGTACTTGAGGGACTTCCCTGGTGGTCCAGTAGTTAAGAATCCGCCTTCCAACGCAGGGGACATGGGTTCAATCCCTGGTCGGGGAACTAGATCTCACATGCCATGGGGCAACTAAGACCCAACGCAGCCAAATGAATGAATAAATTAAAAAAAAATTTTTTTAATAATAAGGTACTTGAATTTGCAGGCTCCCCCAGAAGTCCTCGTGAGGCCCCTGCCAGCTTCTGCCTCTAGTCCTGGCTCATCTGGTGCACCTCTGGACGCCTCACTGCTCCGCCGGGCTGGTCCACTGAACCACCGTGGCCTCAGTGTTTTATCCCGTTGCCTAAGAGAACCGGCCAGGTCCGCCCTGCACCAGCTCCAGGGAGGCTGGTCCTGCTTTGCATCAGCCTGGAACCCACTGGGAGAACAGCCCCCGACAGACAGTCTTGTCTCTGAATTTGGTCACTAAATCTCTCCCCTCCCCTCCTTCCCTTTCCTCCCTCCCCTAAGCCCGCTTATCCCCGAACCATTTCTATTCGATTAAGGGGACTGGCCACAGCAAGGATGTTTATATTAGGCTCACTTCCAGGCCATAACCCGTCCTGAGGGAACACATTCCTAATGGGGCAAGGGAAAAAACTATGCAAAACATCTGGGCCTCTCTGTGCTCCCAACCCCAGCCTTGGGGCACTCCATCAACCTCCAGGTCTCCCCAAGAGTGACTGCCACGGCCAGGGCAGCGGGGGACAGGGCCTGGCGTCAGGGCCTGGGAGGCCAGGGAAGCTACAGACATTTTCAGTCTAGCCAAGACTTGGCCCAGCCAAAGATGTCCCTCCTCAACACACAAAGAACTAATCTCACTCACCACAGCATTATTTCTGGAGAAAACAGCATTTTCCAGAAGGCCAGTTCAGGACTGGGACAAAGTTCCTTAGAAAAACTGCCACTTTCAAATGGAGAGCTAATGAAAAGACAAAGCTAAATCCACTGAAGGAGTGACAATGTTTCCCAAGGATGAGGCCATGCCCCATACTCTTCCTGCCTCTGCCTGTGTGTGTGTGTTCAGTCACTCAGTTATGTCCGACTCTTTTTGACCCAAGGACTGTGGCCCCCCAGGTTCCTCTGCCCATGGGATTCTCCAGGCAAGAATACTGGAGTGGGTTGCCAAGCCCTCCTTCAGGGGATCTTCCCAACCCAGGGATCAAACCCAGGTCTCCTGCATTGCAGGTGGATTCTCTACCGTCTGAGCCACCAGGGAAGCCCAACATGGAGTAGGATGACCCATGTGCCCCATCCACAGTCCCCACAGGGGACAGACTCACTGGAGAAGAAAACACAGAAGGTGAATAACTGCGGTTTGGCAAAGCCAGTTCTGTCCGGGTGCCCACGTCTAACCATCAACTCTGAAGCCAGACTATCCCAATATTCACAGAAAAAATCCAAGGCATTAGGAGCACAGGCTAAGCAATTAGACAGACCTGGGTTTGATTTCCAGACACCCAACTTAAAAGAACGGGCTAAACAGTCTAATCTCTTTGACCATCTCATGTGTACACATGAGGTTTCTCATCAGTAACACCAGGATGCCAAAGGTCTGTCGTGGGGACTGAATGAGGTAATGTGATGTGGACCCAACACTGACCTCAGAGCCCACTGCACCCCAGGGGGTCAACCCAGGGGAGCCGCCTCCATCATGCCTAGGGAAATCAGTCACCACTACCAGCTACCCTCCTCAATCCTACTGGCCATTTCCTAATCATTGAGGTGTCCTACAGAGTGCTGAGTGGGGAAGGAGTGGGCGGAGGGGGAAGGAGGGGGATGAGCTCAAAGGTTCACCGTGATGTTAAAGTGAATTCCTTCCAGAACAGAAGGCAGGGAGCTATGATGGAGGAAATTCGTGAATAAACACATGGACCTCAATTCCATTCTAAAAATCAGAGATGTACTGTGACCATTTCTGTAATAATAAAATCTGGTGCACTGATTCATGCTGGGCTTTTTTTAAAAACGGGAAAAGTAAAGGAAAAAAAAGATTCCTAAGATGCTGGAGATGCTAGGTGGTGTAGCTAGCTCCAGAACATACTTCCTAAGGGCCTCAAATATTTCGTACACTTAGCTGTTCTTTGTACCCTCTTTTGTCAAGAGCCTGGGGTCTCGGAGCTAAAGCTGGCACCAAAAGACCATCTGGGGCTTACAGACAGAGGTTTAAATAGCTCAGTGAATGAACCCTAGAATTAATGAATGAGAAAGCCGCATGGTCCCTATCTGCCTGTCCTCTCCCGAGCAGCACTCAAACCCTCCCAGTATCTTCTATAATGAATGCTTCCAAACTACAAACCAATAATAAAATAATAAAGGTAGGAAGTGGAAAAGATATCCCATTACAAGGAAGGACAACTTAAAAAAAAAAAAAAAAAAAACTTAGTCCCAAATCCCCTGCTAAAGTATTCTATTTGCTCCAGGTTAATTAGAAAATCTCCCTCCCCAAATAGGACAAGAAAAAAAAAAGTGCAACCGCACACTGTCACCAAACTCTAGCCATTTCAGCCCAGCACACTGTTCCTCTTTGAAAAACCTCTATCTCTAAGGTTAGTTTGACCAACCTATTCTGGAATCAAGAGTCTATAGCTCTCCCAAGATGCATATGTATACATTCACAACACACAGTGGAGAAGAAGGCAGGGCTACGCACCTAACCCCAGGGAAAGAAACAATCTTTGGGTCACTTGAACAGCTTTACAACTGTTCTTCTGAGGTGGAAAATCTAGCACTGCCCTCACTTTAATAGGCTCAAATATCACGTTCTTTTGGAAAAGAGACACCATGGGAGAAAAGATCTTTCTCTGAAGCGACCTGCACTGCTACACTTGGCAGTCGCTGGATTTATTCATTCTAAACGACCACGCGTTTCATCACCAGGGAGGCCAGAGCATGAGAAAGCAGGGCTAACGCGAGAAAGTTAAATTAGATCTAAACACAAAGTATTTTACGTAGGGTGCTGTTACAAGGTCTAAAGAGCTCTTCTCTGGACATTATCAGAATCAAAATAGGAGGGATACCCAGGCAGGTGTCCAGGTAGGTGAGTCACATGATGCCTGAGGTCCCTTTCAGGATCCGGATCATAATACCGCAACACAGAAAAATCCAAGAAGATTGTAGGCGGACAGACTGAGCGATCAGCCAAGCAAGGGGACCTCATTCAGGCTTGACCCCCATTGACAAGGAGACTGCGGACGAGTCACTGCACCCTTGGAGGCTCCACTCTCTTATCTCAGCTACAAAATCAGAGGGATCACCAGGATCCCTCCTACCTCGCGGCTCGGTTTGCTGTACCAGGTAAGACTGTCTTTCTCAGGGCGTATGGATGTGCGGAATTCCCATGTGTACTCCCAACCCTTCCCAAGGCCAACTGGTGAAAATAAACTGTGCCTCAAACCACCATCGTGTGGGCACGAGGCTGTAAGGGTTGGCCCAAGTGGAAAAGTCTGGGCTGGGAGGAACCAGGATCAGAAAAGTAGACAGACCAAAGGCACAGGGAACTCACACGGTAAGAGAGGAGAAAGAGCCAGCCTTCTTTGAGAAATCAGAGAACGGAAGGTGGTAAAATCGTTAACCCTCAGGCCAATTTTCACAGGCTTCTTTTAATGAAATGACTAAAGAAAAGTCAAGCATTAGGATTTTATTTCCTTTTTCATTTTTCTGTATAATCCACCATGATTTTTTAAGTCAGGAACAGAAGCAAGGTTCTTGTGACCTCAAAAGAAGGTAAATACAGCCCTGCAATGAGCCCAGGCAGAAGGGATGAGCTGCCTTCTTTTCCCAGAAGAGACAGAATGCTTCATAAAGGGCCAGCCATCCTGTCACTGATGGGAGTACTTGTTCTGTGGGAAGTGGAATCAGACACATCGCCAGGACCCAGCATTTTCTTCCTAACAACCCTCGGCTGTTAAAGGTTAAGACGGACTGGAGGGAAGGTGGGAGGAGGGGGGAGAGAATAAGGGGAGAGGAAAACATTATGCAATATTAGAATGCTACTTTTATTTTAAAAGCCATCATGTGTAAAGCATTAGTGTTTTTGAAATTGCATTCTTGAGTTAATTAAATGGACAATCTTTTATACATAAAAGTGAAAGAAAGCAATTAAAAGCTAAATGAAGAAAAACTGCCTTCCCCTGGTGATCTGGGCTACACTGATCCCTTTGTATTAACACGGAGCCAAGACAAGGGTCTCCAACACCACTGTCCAAATGTCTCTTTTATGGCCCTCTCGGTGACAGTTTGAGAAGTATTTGCCTTCCTTCTAAGTTTACCTATGAGACTGTTAGGATAAGAGGAGAAGGGAAGAGCAGTAAGGGGTGAGAAAAAAAAAAAAAAACATCATCTAAGCACAGCCAGCAAACAGGGGAACCCAGAGACAGGCCAGCTCTCTCTGCTTCCAAGGAAGCCTTAGAAGATACCTCACCTCTCTTTTGTCACCTCCATCAAAAAAACAGCCACACCCAACGTTTCAGCCAGAAGAATTAATTCAGGGTTTCAGGCTGCCTGGCTAGCCTCAGCTCACAGGCTTGTTCCAAGAATCAGAGAACATTCAGATCACAAGAGAAACTAAGACGAGTAACCACGTGCTGCTATGTCCACCTCTCAGGTGCCAAATACCAACTGGTCTAATTTTTCGATCACACAGACATGTCTTGCCCAGGTGGGTGGACTGCTGTTGTTCAGTCGCTCAGTTGGGTCCGACCCTTTGTGACCCCATGGACAGCAGCATGCCAGGCCTTCACTATCTGTCCTTCACTGTCTCCCAGAGTTCAAACTCATGTCCACTGAGTCGGTGATGCCATCCAACCATCTCATCCTCTGTTGCCCCTTTCTCTTCCTGCCCTCAATTTTTCCCAATATCAGAGTCTTTTCCAATGAGTCAGCTCTTCATATCAGGTGGCCTAAGTATTGGAGCTCTATGGGTAAAACTGTTAATTTGCCTGCCAATATGGATCAGGAAAAGGCAGGTCTGGTTTGCAGTCTGGTGACCAACCTTGACCTCAGGGAAGACAGGAATGGCAAACTCCCCTTCCGATGGCCAAATGAACTCAATCCTGCTATCAGAGTGGTGGAGAAGACTCTAGTGCCTCTAACAAGAGTGTCCCAGTGATGAAAGGAGCTACTTTTCTCTTTTGTACAGCGAGAAAAAAAGCAAGAATGAGTTAATATCCATTCAACAGGATGGCTGGCTTTCCAACGGAAACATGCTGCAGAAGCTAAATGGATGCTCTCTGTTTTGGAGGCTGGGTGAGCTGAATGCTATGATGAGATGCCTCCAGAGCCCAGGTCTTCTGATTCCCAGGCCACAAGATCTCCTACTTCGTGGCTTCCGGAAGGTCCATCAATTTCCCTGAATCTGACAATCATACCCAAAAAGATTTTGGAACATGCATGCAAACCCCCACAAAAAAAGCACCAACTCACTCTCTCATCCCTGCTCGCCCTCTGACCTAGTATTACAGAGCATTTTAGGAACAGGGTTGACAGCTAGCTATTCTGGGGTACTTTCTTCTCCCTTCCTGCTATGGAAAAAGAGGGGTATATTAGAAGAGAAGGCTACCAAGAGATAGCCAAGTCCAGAAAGGGTGAGAAATATTCAGTCTTAGGTGAGTAGTAGGACTGAGTCCTGATATCTTTCATCAGTGGTGTCCTTCGCCAGCTAGCAGGCCATGTCAACAGGCAGGCACATGTTTGCGAGGTTCTTACAGAGCTATGCTAAACCACTCCCTAGTCTGTTTCCATCCTTTCTGCCTCCAAAGTAGGAACTCTTGTGAGACTGAAGACGAGAACGTAGCTAGTTGCCAGTTTTCCAAGAATGTTCAGCCTTAGAAGAAAATCTCAACCTCTATGTAATCCAAACGCATCCATGTAGAAGAGAGCCTCCATGGCTACAGAGGTGCTTGCTTTGGTTTCTGCTCCCTCCCCTGTTCCTCTTTGGCCAATGATCTCAAACTGGGCACCTTGACCAAAACGCTGGTCTGAGTAGGAAGGAAGGAAGATGAGACCAGAGAAGAAACTGGCACGGATAACCCACAAATTCAATTATTCAGCCCACACACAAGAAAAGAATAGCTTGTTAGATTTCTCTTTGATTCCCCGGGCTCCAAACCCACACACTGATGTCAGGGAGGGGTGCTAAATAAGCCACTGAAATGAAGCTCCTTTGTGCCGTAACACCACAGGCACCCACACCTCCCTCTGAGATAGAAAGCTCAGCACCATTCACTCCAGCCAAACCCCACTCTGTGCTGCAGCTGAGTCGGTCTTGGGCCCCAACTTGTGAAAGGAATTCAGGATGGGTTATACGTTACCTGTATCTCCACCCCACATCTCCTAAACCATCTGATAAGCGCTAGAGAAAACATCCTGTGTACAGAGCTTGAGATGCTGACACAGGGTGGGGAAGCACCAACGACAGAGGGCCGACGAGGAGTTAACCCCCCAAGAGTCAGGGGCCCACTCTTTGGAAAGTTCAGAGAAAGCAAAGGGAAGAAAGATTCCACTGGCTGTTACATGTGGTTACCAACACACAAATGCAAGCAGAGACTTCTGTGTCCCAAAGTTAAAAAAAAAAAAAAACCCAAACCTCTTCAGTCCTAGCAGACGGTACATGCTAAAAAAGAAATGAAAAAAAAAAACTAAAAGTGTGTTTAAGCAGAATGTTCAGCCGCATTTCAGAGCTGGTACAGCCCCTGCCCTCTGAGTTCATCTCCGGGTTAAACGGTGCTTTGGACCCAGGCTGGGGGAGGAGGTCTGCTTCCCAAACCTCAATTATTTTCTGATCCTCCTCCCTGCCTTCAAAAGACAGTGTCAGTAGCTCAGTCGTGTCCGACTGTTTGTGACCCCATGGACTGCAGCCCCCCAGGCTCCTCTGTCCATGGGATTCTTCAGGCAAGAACACTGAGGTGGGTTGCCATGACCTCCTCCAGGGGATCTTCCTGGCCCAGGGATCGAACCCGGGTCTCCTGCATTTCAGGCAGAAGAGGACCCAGCCTAAAGGCAGGAGACTACTCTCAATGACCTCAAGGTTCTCTCAGCCCCTACATTTTAACCTCACTGATCACAGCATTAGGGCTCAAAGCAGGAATAATCATCAATGAAACGAAGTGCTGTTTTACAGACCTCTGGTTCCAGCATCCTTGGTACAGTCATGTTTGCATTCAAATACGGTCTTCTAGTGCTCCCAGCAGCTGAGAAGGGCAAGATGTAATGGTTTGGAAGGACACTCACTTTTGATTGGATTTGGTTCCTCGGGACACACAAAACAACCTAGCTCTGGCTGACTCTACTGTCCTCATCTGACACTTGGCTGGCACTGGGGGCTATGATGGATATCGGGGAGCATTAAAAGCTTCAAGGCCAGGGAGGAATCTGCACAGAAAGCTCCAGGATTGGCCTTTTTTTCTAGAATTGCCCTAGGCTCTCCTGCCTATAAAGTTTTGTAGGCACCTAATAAATAATTAAGTGACTGTTTACCTCTTACTAAACCACACCTCAGGGATATGGGACTGATCCCAGGGCTATCTGAAAAAGGCACCGCTCTTCCTACATTGCCAGGACCATCCCAGAAACACTGGCCCGAGCATTTCCCAACTGGTTCATTTCCAGAAAGATTGGGGTGGAGGGAGGGGGCGGAGTAGAGAGGTGGGAGATGGGGACTGACTTATCAGAAAGAAGGAAAAATCTGAACAACTGATTCCACCCTGTCCCTGGAACCACTCTAACTGCAGTCATGATGGATGAGGAGCATGATGACAAATGACAAACCTCTCTCCTGAAAGCCCCACAGTGAAACGTTCACCGAGGATCCCAAGCTCGGTCCATGCATAAAAAGGCGAGAGCGTGTCAGGAACAGCCGCTGAGCATCCTCAAACCCCAAGCAGATCCAAACCCAAACTTGGCTGCCAACGAAGCACCAGCACCTTACAGCTACAATAAGAAAGCCTTCCCAAAGCATTTTTTAAGGATTTTTTTTCCCCCCTGGAAAGGGAAATCGCAAACCTGCAGAGCGAAGCAGCTGAGGCCCACGGATCAGAGGCCTGTAAATGAGGACACGCAGCCGTTGGTGATGCGTTTAGTGCCAACCCCAATATACCAGACAAGACCCGCGAGACCAGACACAGACCACCGAACGAAAGAGGTCCCAGGTGCGGAGGCCGAAGGCAAGGGAGCACGTCTGCCCCGGGACTTTCGTTCCTTGGAACAGGGCCCAATTTCCTGCAGAAGAGAAACGAAAAGCCACTGGGAAAACCTTGCCTGTTCTCTCCCCATTTGAGACACCACCAGTTCCTTTATCACCACCACGATGGACACAAAACAGAGCCCCAGTACGTGAAAGTATCTCCATTGTGTACCATGACATCAAAAAACAAAGAAATACAAGCAGGTCCCCTGCTCCCAATGGAGAGAAAGGAAGACAAGGGAACTAACGTTTATTGGCCACTACAATAACAGCAAGGAGAACTACATGTGATTTTCCATTTGATCCTCACAGTAACCTTACAAGCTAGGCGACACTATCCCCATTTTACAAGAGGCTAGGAATGTGTAAGTGGCGTGTCTAAGGACACACAATTTAAAAAGCGGACAAACTCTCTCTTGATCTAGGTCTATCTTGATTCTAAAATTTGGGCTCTTTCTACCATATCATGTTTCTCTCTTCAGTCATGCAAGACTCTGAAAACCCCTCAAAGAGATCTGGTTAAGTAGATGAATTACACACAGTCCTAGGAAAATATGCTTCCATAGCTCAAAAAAACAACAATGCTGAGCTGGAGGATATGGGGAGGGCTCATAACTGAGTGGATATTCTAAATCCTTTTACAGGAGGTAACTGTCCAAAATAAACACTCACCAAAAAACCCCAAAACCCAGATTGCAATGTTCCTGGCCTTAAAAGTCCCTCTGGATCTCCCGAGAAGCTTGCCATGTGACTACATCCTCATTAAAACTCCTCTAGGGTTTCTCCCCACCCCAAAGGTCCTTCTGGATTTCCAAACCAGCACTAACTTTTGTGAAGGCAGTAAACACCTGATCTTTCCAACGGAAGAATCCAACAGCCATTGTCTGGTCTCACTCTACATTTATATCATCCCAGTCTTATAAAAGGTTAATAATTTCATAAAGCTAGAAGTGCCACCTCTCACAAAAGGATCTATCAGAAAGGTCAGAGTCACCTCAGTTCCCAGCACTGCTCAGTGATTAAAAACCCCTGGAAAACTGAAAGCACTAGAAGGGTCCTCGTTGAGTTTCCTCTCTTTCCATCAGTGGCTGAGCAAATTCAAGAGAAGAGAGGCCAGCCTGCCAACCCCCAACCCCCTCCCCCACCCTCACTGCCAAATTCGCACATATGCTCTATGACCACATCCCATTACCAGCAGGATAAAATGCTTCCTAGAATCAGTTTTGGTTTAAACACTTTTGTCATCCAGACAAGCCAGGACTACAAAAATTAAATAAATTTCAAATATGTTCCAGCATCCTCAGGATAAGTCACCTATCATGCCTACCATATTATTAGACACTAAGGGCAGTGGAGAAATCATTTTTTGACTTTGACACCTGGGCTTTCAATCAGTTGCACAGGTCCAGCTTCATTCACTTTCTCCAGGTTTGAGCTGGTACTCAACTCACCAAGCCCTCCTGCCCATCACCTCCACCTAATGTTAAGCGTCACCTTGGGCTGAACACAGCAGAGAGAGAGAGATGACTGGATAAGCCATTTACCAACCCGTGGAACACAGAAAGGAAAGTGACGCTTTGCCACTGTTGATTAAGGAGGACCTGACAATCTGGGTTAAACACACGAACAAACAAAAATCAGGGCTCAGAATATCTCCGTGTCGTTAAGAGATCATCTCGCCCGTCTTCGGGACCCCGGTGCAGGGCAGCAGCTCAGGGGTGGTGCCTCCGGGGTGCTCAATAAGGAGCTCGTGTTTCCTTTCAGATCTTTAACTCACTTTCTGGCCAAACAAAGCAGAACTGAGTGTTTACGTGTGTGCATTTGGAGTCACAGAACACTAACTGGGCTGGAGACAGAAGACTGCTTCTTAGGTGTAGGGACACTAGGAGGGCGTGTGCCACTTGCAACCCAACTGCACCAACATAATACACACTTTACACCCTGACAACCAAACGTATTTGAAATGCATTTTATAACCACTGAATCCCTAAGGCAAGGACAGAAGCTGTGTCATTGGTGCTCTTTTCCAAAATGGAAGACCAAATGAAAGATCTGGACTGCTTCCCTACTCTCTCCAAAGCTGACCCCTTACCCTAACACACGCACACACACACACACACACACACACACACACACACACACTCTTTCACTCACTTGAGTCGACAATGCACAGCTCCAAGAACCATTAACTCACCAGCAGGCTGGGTCACAAGACAATAGCATTATCCATTAGTTAAAATACAACCCCACTGGAGACTGAGATTAAAATGCTTATTTACTGTCGGCCACAGATATGTTTCTTGTTGCATTTTCCTCTTATTGTTGGAAAAGCATTTATCAGGGAGAATCAGGAGTCTGGAGGGAACGGAACTGGTGTGAGCCAGGTACCCGGAGAAGAGATAATCTAAACAACACCTACACTTCCTTATTATAAGCTACACTCCTTCTTTTAACTGACCACATCATAAACATTCTAAAATAGATTTATGATCTACATGTTCAGGGGGTCAGAGTTATCTACCTCCCTTCTTCAACGGGGGGAAGAAAAAAGCAGCCTGGGAGACCACTGTTTAGAAGGGCAATTACATACTTAGAAAAACTAAAATCAATATCTGTTGTCGCACTTCTCTCTCCCCCTCAGTAAGATCGTGGTTGTTTTAGGAGGATACAAGCTTCTGAAATGCAGCCTTAACAAACAAAACATTGCTCAACTGTTCCAGAGGCAGGTGTCATAAACAAGCAGCCACATGGCAAACATATTGATTTCCCAGTCCTTATCTCACGGCAACCAGTGCTCAGTTACCAGGCTTCTTTAATATGTAATTTACTGCAGGGGAAGGACAGCAGGGCCCAGGATGTCTGAAATATTTACTGGAGAATTCGGCGGTGGCATGGAGGCTTCCCACAAGGGGTGGCAACGTGCAAGTAACTATGAAACCTGGCTTGAAAACCACAGTTGATCAATTTCCAAACTGTTGAACGAAAAGGCTTGACCCCACCCCTCTCGTCCTAGCCAACAACCCATGACTCTGGCACCATTGATCTTCATCAACTATGTTCAGGCTCTGAAAATCTAGCTTCCAGCCGTTGTTATTTACATATGGATGTTTAATTTCTGCCAAAACACTACAAATAAATTACCTTTTATCTGTTACATGGGTTATACTGGACCCTTCACTTGCTTCACAGCCCAACTGACTCAAGACAAAAATAAAGAGGACCCCGGCAGGGTGCGGATTTCAAAAGCTCCCATGCCTCGTGAGAGTGTCGGAGTTGGGTTTTTTTTTTTTTTTTCCTTTTAATTTAAGTCAGACTTCTTACATATCCCAAGCTGCAAAGCACCAAAAAAGATCCAACGCTAATTAAAAGCAATCAATGTATGGTTACATTAAGTGGGAAAGCAGTTCTGTGTCTGGCGTTAAAGGTTGTAGGTTTAAAATAAACCTAGAAATGCCAAAGTTAAGCATTTTCAGATCAGCGCCAAGGCGCCCACACGCCTGGTACTATATATACGGCGAGCCCCATACCTACACATGCTGGCCATTAAACCCTTAGACGCACAGAACGAGGCTGCTGGCTGCAACGCCACCATGGGGTAGAGGAAACTTCCATTTCCAGAACTGATATTTTCATCTTGAGATGCTAACTTATTTGGGCATAGATTTTTTTCACTGTGAATTTCCTTAGGAGTTTTAAATTTTTCATTTAACTAAAAATCCAACTAAGAGGAGCTGAAAAGTTTCTGTTCAGAAGCTCACAAAAATCTCTGGCTATGTCTGCAACCCTTGGCGGGGGGACGAGACTCACCACAGATGGGGAACAGAAAGCTTCTAAAAACCTGACCACACAGGTACAAAGTCAAAAAGCATAAACACCTCTTCCACAATTTTCAGAAATTTTGCAAACCCAGAATGAATTTCCTTCCTCACTGAAACCTCCCTGTGTTTGTAAAACCACAGACATTTTTAAAAATTACTGACATAGAATAAAAATCAGGGGGGGAGATTTTCCTCAGCCTTCTCTCTGGGAAGAGGTCAACCAGAGAAAGTATCAGAGCTAAAAAGGGGAGACGTTTCTAGAACCACATGAGTAATAACAACACAGAGCCTCAGCAAGTAATCGTACCACCTGAGATGTGGATGAAAGTATTTTATCCTGCCGATGACAATACTGATGGTTTAAGGGTGCCAGGCTAGTGGCTGATAATCAATACTATATCTAGGTAACAGTTTTTTTAACATTTATCAGAGGGCTTTTAACAGTATGATAACCTAAGTGTTTTCCAAGAAATTTTGTCTCAAAAGCCAGGTATCGGAATTAATGTAATTTTTTATCATGGTAAATCAGACATTACATTAAAATGTACTATTTTAGCTATTTTTAAGTGCATACATCAGTGGCACTAAGTACATGCAACCACCACCATCACCCATCCACAGAATGTTTTCATCATTCCAAACTGAAACTCTGTCCCCATTAAACACTAACTCCCTATTCCTACCCCCACCAGCCCCGGTAACCTCTATTCTACTTTCTCTCTCTACGACTAAGTGCCCCTTATAAACCTAGATACTTATAGAAATGGAACCACACAAGACTTACCTTTTATGTCTGGCTTATTTCATGTAGAATAATGTCTTCAAGGATCAGCCATGCTACATCAAGTGTATGTGTCAGGACTTCCTTCCTTTTTAAGGCTGAATAATATTCCACTGTATGTATTTACCACATTTTTAATCTATCGATTCATCTGTCAGTGGACACATCCACTCTTTAGCCATTGTGAATAATGCTGCTACTAACACGGGTGTGCCAGTTATCTGTTTTTTAAGTCCCTGCTTGCCATTCTTATGGGTCCATACCCAGAAATGGAACTGCTCATGAAACACATTTTTGTTCCCTTAAAAGGAATCTGTTGTTTGTGTTTTGGTCTCCAACACCTTCATCAGAACCAAAAAAAAAAAAAAAGTCAGAATCAATTTGGAAAACTGCAGTCAACAATGTTGCTAGAGCAGAAGGCCATGCAGAGAGTGCCTCTGAGGTTATAAAAGGGCCAGTGAAGTGTGACTCCGGCCACAAACTGAGAGCTGCAGCTGAAACCCTTCACTTCCTCGCTTGAGGGGTGAGAGTTTCACGTTCAGCACCAGAAGTGCACCTGAACAGAGGAAGATCTGTAGGGTACGAGGATTGTAGCTCAACGCTTAATGAATGATCTGAATATGCCATTACTGCCTGGCACCTTTATGAGCTAACAGTGTTAAAAACTCAGGCATATTTTTCTGACATGACCTTATTTAAACCTGCTGGAGACTTACTGTACTAAGCAGCATGTGAAAAACTAGCATGCTGACATTCCAGGTCATGCAAACATGCAGGAGACTTCCGAGGTCTGTTCTCTCAGCTCCCAACAGCTTAATAACTTAAAATGCCAAGGTAAAAAATTACATGTATATCTTTTAGGATACATATGTTTAGAGGTCTGTCTCACCACAAGTCAAAAAATCATAGACAATCCAAACTCTCCAAATTAATGAAAAACCGGACATTAGCTTTCCACCATCCAAAGCCTGGCAACATATTTCAGCTCCACTGGAGATAAAACAAGAGACAAGAGAAAAGGCAATTTTAGGTTCCTCCAAGGGAAGCCGCAGCTTTAATATTAAAATGGCCCTGGGATGTTCAGACTATGAGGAATTTACTTTTTCATAGAATAAACTTTTCTTTTAAACTCCCTTTTTTTTTTTTTTAATACAGTGTCTTAAGTAGATCTTTTGGAATTTACAAGATAAATACTGGTAATTTGATTCTTATCTTCTCTAAATCCAATTCTAAGCCAATTTTGTGTAAAGGACACTAATTATAGCCTACAGGGAGAGAAAAGGTAACCTATCAGAGCGAATACATTTGAAACATTTAAAAGGCTATGGGACCCTGAAAAGTTAAATAGATTTCAAATCTATCGGAGTAAGAATAATAATTAGTTAAATGGAAATTATTCTCAGGCCCTGGTCTACTTACCATGGGCCCTTCAGAGTCTTGTCAATACAGCACCCAAGGGCGCTCAGGCTAAAGGGACCTGGGGTTACCCTACCACTGGCCTAGGCCTGGCAGTGGCTTTTTAAAGACCCAGCCGTGATGAGCAACACTGCAAGAAAAGAGGTGAGCAAATCGGATCTTCCTGCAAAGGGCTGAACTCTGCCTTGCTAACGGGTCTCTCCCTCCCAGCTCCATATCCATGCCGAAGAAACTGGTTGCATAAGCAGCTGTGCTTTTCCAAACTCAACCCCACAGACAGCAACACCAGGGACTGGGGGCTGTGTGCATGCGCATGGCCACTCCTACCCCTTCCTGTTGTTTTTCTTGGCCTTGATCACCAGAGACAGTCATGCTACGAGGATGCCATAAACCCCACCTGACGTTTCTGGCAGCTTTAAGGACACCAGGGCGGGCAGAGAGGCCCCCGGCCCCCGTGGAGTTGAGCCGCAGCGGCTCGCAGCCTGGTGCAGTAGCTGTAGGGCCCTGACTGGCTCTGGGCTGAAGGAACCCAGACGGGAGGAGGGATCAGTGAAACCCTCGGGAGGCCTTGGCTTTGGGAAACTCTGGCTCCCGCTCACTGACACTCAATGGGCTGATGGCTCGAAACATCTCACTAGAATAGCTTTCATTTCAGGACCCCTCCAAGCACAGAAGCCTCCGTGGACCAGCAGCCTTGCATACCTGACTGAGGGCTGACCAGATGCGAACCCACCCCATCCCACCCAATGAAAAAGGGGCACCTTCTCTAACTCATAGAAAAGCTCTGTGTGGAGTGCTGGCAGCCAAGTTTGAGCCCACACAGAAACTTCCTGAGCGGCAGTGGCTCTCGGGAGGCCCCTTTCCATTGTCTGCACACCCAAGTTCCCCCTCTGACTCCCAGAAGCTGGGTGCCCAATCGGTCACAACACTGAAGTTCATGGGGTGGCCTGTGCCCTCACCAACCATAAAGGAAACTAAACCTTTCTGAGTGGCCTGTGTGAATGAACCAACATCTCAGACTACTGGTGGACTAATCAGGCATGCTCTCCTGAAAAGTCCAAAAATATACTTCTAAGAGCCGATATGGAAGAATTTAACCAGAGAAGGGCTTCAAGTCTGAATCCATGACATCATCACTATTTCAAATGCAGCAAGACAGAGGGAAAAAGTGTCTCTTGACAATGCAAGAATCATCCAGAACCATTCCTCATGTATGACAGATAGTCCCAAAGAGCTAGTGTGAGGCCTTTTTTATAAACCATCTAGAAAATGGACATGGGTTAAGTGGGAGAAATAAGGTTCTCCATGTTTCTACAGATTAGTCCCTCAGAGAAGCCAGGCAGCAGAGAAATCAGTACTGGCTAAGAGGGAAAACCCCTTTGGCTGTGTCTTTCCAATCTTTTTCTCCTGTCAGCTGGACAGGACATAGAAATGGCCTGAAGGGTGAGCACACAGTAAGGAGATTTTCTGAGGCTCTTTATAATTCTGTATTAAGGTTCCACCACCCTTCTCCGGGCCTTTTGCTCACTCCCTCGAGGTGTCTTCTTACTTCTGCTTGTGGCTGTTTATTAACTGCCTCTTGGGAAGATGGGCAAGAACATGAGGGGGTTGCCCCCAAAAGAGAAGCCGGGGTGGTAAGTGTAAGGGGGCAGGGAGGTGCAGAAAACAAAAGCTGAGAGGAAGATGGCCCCTCTGTAGCTGGGGAATACCAGCTTCCCCAACTGCACGACCAGCCAGGGCTTCCAAATGTCCAAGGCTCTCTAAACAGGCTTGAATTTAACCATTCTGTGCCACTGCTAATCTGTGGCCCTGATTTTTGGTTCTGGACATTCAAAGATAGAATTAAAGGGCAAAGGCAAAGACATTTGAGGCTTCCACACCTATCTGGACTCAACCACTGGAGTCACAGCAGGTCAATGAGAAAAACACTGTCAGGCTTCCAGAATTTACCAATGCAGGGTAGGTACTTGTGGTTTTTTTTATCTCCTTTTAACGGGTAATTTTGGGGTGGGGTGTGGCATGGGTGTGCTTTCATCTGTTCCACAATCTCGAACCTTAATGCTTTGAATGTTCTTCTGGAAAACTTCTCTTCCTTTGATCAAGTAACGCAGACCAGAGGGTGACAAGTGTAAAGAACCCCAAGAGCCAGGGAGGATGGAAGGAAGGCTGGGGTCACTATAAAGTGGGGTCCCCAACCTGGCTCCTCAGACTGAGAAAGGGACTGTGGCTGGTTAGTTTGAAAGAAAAGAACCCTATGTGAGCCAACCCCACGTGTTCTCTGACCCAGAGGTTACAACAGTCCTATATATCAGGCAGATGCTATCACTGCCCCCATTTTACAGATTGGATTAACGAGGGGAGGCAAAATCAGGAAACGGCAGCTACAAGAATACAAGAGCTCATGGAAGTTGACTCGCTGCCCATGAAATTGTTCTTTGGAGAGAGGAGAGCTGGGGAGGAGACTGGGGTCCCCTCTACACTTTACTCCCAACCATAGCTCCTGTGAGACCAGGGGCCCACTAGGAGAAACCCTGAGGAGAAAGGAAGGCTTTGCTACAATAAAATTGAGAGGATCAAGATGTGCAGTGCCTGCCCCTGCCCCCACCCCCAGACCACAGAATTAGCCCTAAGGAGCAGCCCAGAGCTGTCTCCACACGCACAGGCTCAGAATCCCAGCGGCGACCCTCGCACTCTCGCCCTCGGCGAGCCCAGGCCAAACTGCTGGTGACAAAAAGCCCTTCAGAGCTCCGGGTGCCCCCACCTTCTGTAGCAAGCCCTGGAAGGCCTGAGTGCACAAACACAGTACCCTTTCACTGCAGCCTCTCGGGGCTCCCGTTTCACTGGGGCCGTGAAAGAGAGTACTGTAAATAAAAGAGGCCTGGCTGACCTGTCCCAGCCCCGGCCCTCCAGCTCCTCGACTGTAACAGAGCTGCCGGTCAGCAGAGCCTCAGGGGCGCTGCACGGCCCCACACCCACGGGGTACCATGGGGCAGGAAGACCCTGGCTGGTCTGGGGGTGTCAGGGAGGAGGGGTGCACGGGCTTGGCCAGTCTCAGTGACTTTGAGGCATTTAAGCACGTGTTTCAATGGCTGCAGGAAGATCAGCTCAGAACACCAGTGCATGACTGGTTGAGGAGAGGGGGGAGGGGAGGCCATTTGGTTTTGTTCTCTTTGTCCAGTCAACTGGACAAAAGCAGGGAGAAGGGGAGTGGGCGGAGAGACTGGAGTCCACCCTGATCACAGCCACAGGACACCATCCCGGGAAGCTAGAGAAGCAGAAAGGAACCAACCGTATCACACTGGGTACAGTTACATAATTACAAGAAAACATCAAGCAAAGAAAGATAAGATAAGATTAGGAAAAAGGAAAAAGGCACAAGGAAGTACAGAAGTAGCAACCCAACCCTCATACCCAGAAACAGAGGCCAAACCCCACACGGGAGACGCTCAGCCCAGAGCTGGTCAGCAAGGCAGTGGCGGAAGTTGGCACAAACAGGTTAGGAGAATTCACATCTGTTGGCTATTTGACGGAGCTTAGGGAAAGACGCGACAATATGGTGAAAGGTCCTCTATTAAATGCCTGTAGCTTGTCTTCTCTGCAGCCAGGTAGGAGGACAAAGACGTAAGGACCTTTAACCACCCCATGACACCCACTGTAATTTCCACTAACTCCACCTTGGGAGGGAGCGGGGGATAAAACCTGAAACTTGGAGGACAAAACAAATAAGCAGAAACGACAAAGTCAGATACATTTTGCTTAAACCTCCCACAAAGATAAAATGCTGCAGGGGGAAAAAAAAGGCAGAAAGAATCTGAGAATTTGGGAGAAATATTATTATGAGAAAGGGCAGACAGCCATGGGGCACACACCCCTATCTCGGCCAGAAAAGCCAAGGTCTCAGAACTTTCTCACTGACAGCCTGGGGCTGGTCCACACGGCATCTAAGAAAATGAAGTCCTTTTTTAAGTTTGCCAATGAGCTTCCCAGGATGGAGGGACCATAAAGCCTGAGTCTCTAAGCCATGGACAGGGAAGTTCTTACCCAGACCTCAGACAAGCCCCAGACAAGGGCTCAACCACACAGGCTCTCCAAAACTACCTTCTGATCACCGGAAAGTCCAGGCATTTCTGTGATGTGGGGCTGGCGGACAGGAGCCCGGGAGCTCTCTGGCTAGGCCACACTTCCCTCCTTCGCTTCCCAAACCACCAACAGCCTCCCAGGGCCAGCTAGGCAAGGCCTCAACTCAGAGAAACCCCAAAGTTCAAGAGGCCACCCTGTCTTCCCACCCGCTCTTTGCATCAGGCCCCTAGAAATAAAGCAAGGGCATTCTTCCTGGCCCTCTCAGGCACCGAATGACAAGAATGGCTTCACCCCACAGAAAATATACCTCACCAGGGAGACAGTACCTCATCCACAACCATCCACAGCATGTCACGGCAGGGGACGGAAGAGAAGATCGGACAGAGCCATGCTGAATGACCTAAGGGCACGCCATCACGCTGGGCCTTCAGGTACCTGCCCGTGAAATGGGCACGAGACTATCAGCACCGCTTTTCAGGCCCGAAGGCCACAAGCTGAACTAGATCATCTCTTCGTGTCCCTTCCAGATCTAAGATCTTGATTACAGGAACAATCTCAGCAGCAAACAAGAGCCGCCAAGTGACCCAGAATCAGCCATTTCCTGCCCTGAGCCTGGCCGGATGCCCCAGGGAGGCTGTGCGTGGAGTTAAGAGACCTGCACCTGCCATCCGGGTGCCTATAAAACCCGTGGACCTTTACAATGCAAACACTTTGGGACTTACTTGCCAAGTCGAAAAGGACAGAAAAGGGAAGGAGCCGTCCAGCCTCCCTGCCCCTCTCATCAGGTTCGCCAGGCCAGCAGAGAACACACAGCACTCTGGCAAACTCAGGTGCAAAAGGATGATTCCCCACCGAGCCCTTCAGGACAAGAGCCAGATGGTCCTCCCCTCTGCCTCCTCACCAGCTAGCTCAGCAGCCTCTGCCTCTCCCCGTCTATGCCTAGTCTTGAACAGGGACGATTTCTAGTAGCTGAGAGCAGGCTGATCCCTACCCCCAGGTCTTGGGGATCAGAGACGCCCTCTACAACTCAACCCACTGAACACATCACAGGTCACCACCTTGTGCCAGGCTGGGCACTGGGAGGAAGAAAAGCCACAGTCTCAGCACTCTTACTGGAGTGATGGTATGGAACTCAGTGCAGTGGTACCAGTGTGAGTCCTTGTACGAGTCCTTCCCTTCAGGATCAGCCCCTTCTTGGTTCCCTTAACCCACAGGGAATCCCCAGAGGAACCAGCGAATGTCCACCCCCTGGGCCCTGCCACCCTTCCCAGCAAAGCTCTCCCTGACACCTTTGCTCCAAGGATTGCTGCTCACTGGAATGTGGATCTCCTCTGGGGGTGCTGGAGGGTGAGGGAAGAGGAGGATCCAGTTGTAGGGGCTCGTGGCTCTTGGCCCCGGGGGCCTGCTCATTGTCACCTAGTGGGTAAAGGCAGGCAGTTGTATACTGTATGCCTGCGCTTACACAACAAGGCACTGTATCCACATTCCCAGCCACCCCCCTCCTTTACACAGTGTTCGCACACCCCAGCCCTTGCTGCTGCCTGGCCGATTCCTGCCATAATAAAGATGCCAATTAGGACAAATTTGGCACCGATCAAAAAAGGGGTGGAGGAAAGCAGACAGAAAAAAGAAAAGACAAAAGAAAAAGCTCCAAGCAAAGATAGTTCTGCTTCGACAGTCCCCAAGCCCGGGACCACTTTCTGGGTTTTCTTTTTACTACCAGCTTTGCCTTGATGGCTAACCCTTAGGTGCTGTTGTGATTGTTCAGTCACTAAATCGTGTCCAACTCTTTGTGAGCTCATGGGCTGGTCCTCCTCTATCTCCTGGAATTTGTTCAAATTCATGTCCATTGAGTGATGGACATGCCATTTAACTATCTCTAACTCCTATGGTTTTTCCAGTAGTCATGTATGGATGTGAAAGTGAAAGTGAAGTCGCTCAGTCGTGTCCGACTCTTAGCGACCCCATGGACTACAGCCCACCAGGCCCTCCATCCATGGGATTTTCCAGGCAAGAGTACTTGAGTGGGGTGCCATTGCCTTCTCCGTTAACAGCGGCTAGGCATATTATATTTACTTGGAGCTGGTATACTTGGTGACAGCCTTAGTGCCCTCAGACACGGCGTGCTTGGCCAGCTCCCCAGGTAGCAGCAAGCGCACGGCGGTCTGGATCTCCTTGGATGTGATAGTCAAGCGCTTGTTGTAATGCGCCAGGCGTGATGCCTCGCCAGTGATGCGCTCGAAAATGTCGTTGACGAAGGAGTTCATGATTCCCATGGCCTTGGACGAGATGCCGGTGTCCAGATGGACTTGCTTCAGCACCTTGTACACATACACGGAGTAGCTCTCCTTGCGGCTGTGCTTGCGCTTCTTGCCGTCCTTCTTCTGGGCCCTGGTCACAGCTTTTTTAGAGCCCTTTTTAGGGGCAGGAGCAGACTTAGCCGGTTCAGGCATGGCTATAATGACAACACCCAACAACACAGAAAGATCTTGAAAAAATCTTCAAGGTCTTTCAAGTGGATATGAGAGTTGGACTATAAAGAAAGCTGAGCACCAAAGAATTGATGCTTTTGAACTGTGGTGTTGGAGAAGACTCTTGAGAGTCCCTTGGACAGCAAGGAGATCCAACCAGTCCATTCTAAAGGAGATCAGTCCTGAATATTCATTGGAAGGACTGATGGTGAAGCTGAAGCTCCAATACTTTGGCCACCTGATGCGAAGAACTAACTCATTTGAAAACACTCTGATGCTGGGAAAGATTGAAGGCAGGAGGAGAAGGGGACGACAGAGGATGAGATGGTTGGATGGCATCACCGACTCAGTGGACATGAGGTTGAGTAAGCTCTGGGAGTTGGCAATGGACAGGGAAGCCTAGCATGCTGCAGTCCATGGGGTCGCAATGAGTCGGACATGACTGAGCAACTGAACTGAACTGAAATAAACCCTTAGTACTACACTGCAGATATTCAGAAAGCTCAGCCCACTCGTTTCATAATAATGCCACCATTCATCAGACAACCTCCAGTTCACTACGCAACAAGATTCGTGGAACATTTACAATATCCAGGGCATGGCACTGGACTTGGGGGAAAGAGGAGAGGAGGAGGGATGGCTGTGGAACTGAAGAGCACCCAGATGGTACTCAGAAAGGATGTCGGAGGGAAGAAATGAACAGAGATAATAAGCATCAAGTTTTATCTATACCTCTTTGCATGGGAGGTTTCCGAGGGCATCTTATTTCCCACTGGCAGCCAAGGGGAGGATGCACCAAGAAAGGCTGGGAGGAGATAGCATTTGTGACTGAATTTGAAATCTCTGGCCCTGCTGTGATGAGTGGAGAAGTTACAGCAATTGAAGGAATGAGTCTGATGCAATAGTAACATGTACTGAGCCTCCATGTGCTGGATGATGGGCTAAAAGGTTATAACTCAGACATGTAAAACACGGTCCCTCCGCTTGAGGGGCATATGTCCTAAGGCGCGTGCTGAGAAAGGGAAGAAGCATAGAAACGTAGCTGGAATCTAGGATCCCTGATGGCTCTGAACACCAAGCTAAGAATTCTCCAGTTGCTTCAGAAAGAGGTAATGGCCACTGTGGGTTTTGAGCAGGGCAGCAGCATGCTCAGAGCTCTGATGGGGAGGATGTGGTGATAAGCCACGGTCAGGGGCATGGCAGGAAGGCCGGTTGGGAGGCTGCGATATCCATTCGATCGAGAGGGAGGAGATGAGCCAGAGAGGCAAAGGGAAGGCAGGGGACACAGACAATGCCACGGTCTGAAGAAGGGGGCAGAGCCTCTGGCAGAACTTGAGGACACAGAGGAGATGCCAGAGGGGCAGTGCTGAACTCAGCCGTACACACCAAGTTCTAGTTTCTGGCAGGACTCGTGTACCCAGCAGGCAGCTAGAAAGGCACGCGTGCAACACAGGGAAGACTAACATACCAGCGACAGAGATCTGGAAGTCTTCCACAGAGAGCAGACCACAGAAACCAGGAGATGGCCAAGGAGGAGACTGGAGAGAGGGGCAGCAGCAGGGACATCGTCTCAGGGCCACCTTCAGCCACCACGGACACACGGTGACAGCCCCCACCCGCCTCTGCTGTGAAGAGGAGACGCTACCAGCACTTGGCAGACGAGGAAGCAGGCCATGGGGACCTAAGTGTCTGCCCCTCGGCAAGAGGCAAAGACATGTAGAAAACAGACAACCAACAAGGACCTACCGTACACCACAGGGAACTGTATTCAGTATCACGTAACAATCTACAACTGGAAAGAATCTGAAAAAGAATGTGTGTGTGTGTGTGTGTGTGTAACTGATTTACTTTGCTGTACGCCTGAAAGTAACGCAACACTGTATATCAACTACACGTCAGTTTTCTCAAAAAAAAAATTTTAATAAAAAAGTTCACCAACGAAGATTTTAAATAAAGGCAAGCAGAGATCCTGCAGAAGTCACGTAGTAGATCACACTGCCTCTAGGGAGGGAGCTTCAGGAATCTTGAGGCGGACGGGCAGGGGGGTTGATGTTACAGAGTCCAGGAAGGTACACTGCTTTCGAGAACTAGGAGGTCACAGGCAGCCTTTGAAATAAGAGCATCAGCACAGTCACCCTGATGAAGGCAGGATGGAGATAAACCAAGCAGCATCCTGGGGCAGGAGAAGCTAAGTCCAAAGCTGAGGAGAGGGAACCTGGAAGCCCAAGCATTTCTGCAACAGCACCTGGGACTTCCGTGGTAGCACAGTGGACAAGAATCCACCTGTCAAAGCAGGGGACGTGAGTCTGACCCCTGGTGCAGGAAGATTCCACGTGCTGAGAAGCAACTGAGCCAGTGAGCCTCACCTACTGAAGCCCCCCCACTCACAGCCCAGGCTCCACAAGAGAAGCCCATGCACCGCAACCAAGAGTAGCCCCCTGCTCACCCCAACTAGAGAAAAGCCCCCGAGCAGCAACGAAGACCCAGCGCAACCAAAAATAAATAAATAAAATTATTTCTTAAAAACCCCAGTACCCACCCCCGTGGGTGGTTGTGAGGATGAAGTATATTCACGCTCATGAAGGGCTTACTCCAGAGCAGGTGCCCGCTTAGCTGTAATTTATGGAATCGCTGCCACATGTTCAGCAAGGCATCAGGGAGTTGAGGGACAGAGGATGGATAAACCACCATCACCGCCCTCACAGAACCTGTGCGGTAGCTGGGGAGATGAAACGCGAGCCCAAACAGCCTGGTAAGAAGGCCGTGCAGCTTATCCTGAAATGGTGTATATTTAGAAACGCTTAGAAACACTTGTCGGGGCAAGCTGGGGGGTGGGGGTGGCAAACGGTGAGAAGGAGCTTCCACGGAGGCCTGGGTTGGAGACCACAGAGAAAGAGGACAACTCAGGTCTGGCAGGGGTGGGGGTGGGGGAGTAGAAAACGCCCCAAACAAAAGCACTTTCATTCCAAACCCTGCTCTCCTGGAAGGCCCAAGGCTGAGTTTGAGCTGCTGCATCATGTTTGCCAAGAGTAGAGATTGAATGTGAGAAAGGACAGGTGTGCGCCAGGTCTAAGGGGGCCCATTCAGTGTCACTGACCAGGCGGCTCCATGAGGCAGTGAGTGTTGCTCAGTTGCGTCCGACTCTTTGCAATCCCATGGACTGTAGCCTGCCAGGCCCCTCTGTCCATGGGACCCTCCATGCAAGAATACTGGAGTGGGTAGCTATTCCCTTCTTCAGATGATCTTCCTGACCCAGGGATTGAGCCCAGATCTCCTAAATTGTAGGCAGATTCTTAACTGTCTGAGCCATCAGGGAAGCCCCAAAGAGACAGTTCTCTCTCCCAAAGTGGGGTGTGGACTGTGGGAAGGAGTTAGGATGGGAAAGAACTTTGGGGGAAAAGCCAGCACCCAATCAAGGCTGCTCGTAAAGCTCTACACCACTTCCATCTCACTCCCAAATACTCAAGAGAAGGCTGGATAACAACAGAGGGGAGTTAGCATTCTGAGCGACTTTATGGCCTCTCCTCTCCCAGGTGTGTCTTCTACAAAAATCTCAGTTACCCAACCTCCAACCAACTCAGCCTTGCCCAGAACTGCTAGCCTGGCATTCAAAGAGCTCCAAGACCTGGCCCTGATCCATTTTTTCTGCCTGCTCTCCCATTCATCCCATGTCCATCCCCCACTCCAGCTCACTGAGCTGTCTGTGGGCCACCTGCCCAAATACATTCATGGTCAGTCACCTTTTCTCACTTCCCAGCTAGAAATGGCAATATCTATCTCTACTTCTCCAAATCCTTGCCATCATCCAAGACCAGCCAAATGACACCTCCTCCATGAATCCCTCCTGAAGCTTCAATCAGAACTGTTCAATTCCTCTCCTGTGCTCCCCTAGTATCTCACTAATACAATAATTGAGCATATGTCTGATAAACACACACACACAGAGCCATATACATGTGTGTGGCTATCATGTTTTACTGTGAGCTCTTAAGAGGCTTTATTAACAGCTGTGTGCTACCTCACAACACTTGGTAAGCACCCAGCACACAGCAGGTGCTCAGTAAATGTCTTTTGAATTGAATACCCATGGCTAAATCCTCACTTTATTAGGGAGTTCTTTAAACTATGGTAACAGTCCATTAGTGGGTCTTGATTAACAAATGTTAAATGAAACAGGAGAGATAAACAGAAGAGAAAATATCAGCGCCCATAACATATAATACAGATAAAGTTCTGCTGAACCTTCAGTTTCAGGTATACTTGTGTTAAGGCCTGGGTCTAGATGAAAAATGCACTGTTCTGTAGGCCACAGCCTCCATTCTAGGATAAACCAGCAAGGAAAAAAGCTAGTTATCACAGGTTTCATCCAAAACATAACTTCCAGAGAATTCCTGGGGGGAAAGGGGTCACTACCCATTCACTCGCCCTTGACTCCACAGCTTCAGAACAGAATCATCATGGTTCAGTTCAGTTCAGTCACTCAGTCGTGTCTGACTCTTTGCGACCCCATGAATCGCAGCACGCCAGGCCTCCCTGTCCATCACCAATTCCCAGAGTTTACTCAAACTCACGTCCATTGAATCGGTCATGCCATCCAGCCATCTCATCCTCTGTCGTCCCCTTCTCCTCCTGCCCCCAATCCCTCCCAGCATCAGAGTCTTTTCCAATGAGTCAACTCTTCGCATGAGGTGGCCAAAGTACTAGAGTTTCAGCTTTAGCATCATTCCTTCCAAAGAAATCCCAGGGCTGATCTCCTTTAGAATGGACTGGTTGGATCTCCTTACAGTCCAAGGGACTCTCAAGAGTCTTCTCCAGCACCACAGTTCAAAAGCATCAATTCTTCGGTGCTCAGCTTTCTTCACAGTCCAACTCTCACATCCATACATGACCACTGGAAAAACCATAGCCTTGACTAGACGGACCTTTGTTGGCAAAGTAATGTCTCTGCTTTTCAATATGCTATCTAGGTTGGTCATAACTTTCCTTCCAAGGAGTAAGCGTCTTTTAATTTCATGGCTGCAATCACCATCTGCAGTGATTTTGGAGCCCCAAAAAATAAAGTCTGACACTGTTTCCACTGCTTCCCCATCTATTTCCCATGAAGTGATGGGACCAGATGCCATGATCTTCGTTTTCTGAATGTTGAGCTTTAAGCCAACTTTTTCACTCTCCTTCTTCCCTTTCATCAAGAGGCTTTTTAGTTCCTCTTCACTTTCTGCCATAAGGGTGGTGTCATCTGCATATCTGAGGTTATTGATATTTCTCCCGGCTTGTGCCAGGAGAAATCTTGATTCCAGCTTATGCTTCTTCTAGCCCAGCGTTTCTCATGATGTATTCTGCATGTAAGTTAGGGTTCTGGAATTCAGACAAGAGTTAGGGTTTTGGAGTTCAGACTGATCATTCTGGTAGGTCCTCTAGACTCGCCCACCAAAGCAGGAAGACCCGGCTCCAGGGCAAATCTGTAACTGGCTTTATGATTAAAAGGGGGGAATGTACAATTTAACCCTTGGCTAACTAGACGACATGCCGGAGCTGCAGTTAATCTAAACACTGTATTTTAAACCTAGAGAGCAACATTTCTAGAAGACCCAGGATCAGTCTGCTCCCAGGACTGCTAACTTGGGCCCCCTTGGAGAAGGGCGTCTGATCCCTGCTAGGCTGCACAGGGCTCTGGATGCTTCCCCTTTCTGACCCTTCATCCCTCCTTCTCCCTACTCATGTCTCATCAACTCTCTCACCCTCATCTCCACTTGCTACCTGGGAATTCCACAGTCTGGCCACAGATCTCTAAACTGGTTCAAAGTCTCCCTCCTCAGAAGCGCTTATTCCTCTAAATAATGAATTTCCCAGTCCTAATTAATGCAAAGAAAGGGATGATATACATTTCTCTGTTGCTTTAACTTACAGCTAGTAAGACACTTTGAGGGAAGAGCAGCCTCTAGCTAAAGGGTCAGATAAGCTAAAATCAATATAAGCCACCACCTCGAATCTTTTAAATCACCACCTGCCCTCCCCTGACTATCCCTGAGCCAGACCCCTGCAGTGGGCACACAGCAACCACCAAGCCTGCAAATGACCATCCGTTCTAGCTAATATTCAGAGAGATCATCTCCCATCCAACCCCTAGTTCCTGCTACCCCCAGTGACCTTCCCTACAAAAAGAAAAATCACTGAAGTCTCTGGGAGCAATCAGACAGCCAAGAACAAGGGAAATAACCTCAGGGCAGCCAGAGGAAAGAACAGAAGGCAGACACTCGGAAGACCCATTAATAGAAGTATAACATCTCAAACAACGGAGGTGAGTGTCTGGTTCTTCACCTGCTCATGTCAGTGCATACAACCCTTCTGATGTCTGCAGTGATATAAAACTGACAAATCCAGAAGCACCTAAAACAGTGTTATGAGAATGGTGAAGTGAACTAAAATCATGGTATATGGCAAACCACTGCCTAAGTAAGGAAGACACGTAGCTATCCTACAAAGATCTCAAAGGCTGTGGCCCAGAGTCTTTGTGACTCCAAAGAGCAGAAGTAGTGGTGGGGCTGTAAGAACTCTCTGCAAGAAGCATTGGCTGCTCAGGGAACAGCAACATCCCTGCCCTGAGGGGTCCATGGAGAGACTCGGGGGCATGGAACACACGAGAGCCTCAGAATGGGGGCTGGCCACCAAAGTCCTTTCTAGCCTATCACCCATCACAACAGGGCAACGCCAGAAGCCAGGACGCTAGACCCCATCATCCTTTCAAGAGCGGGGAACAGACACATGCTATGGCTCACTTATCCATCTTGAAAGTGGCTGGGAAAGACGGAAAGAAGAAGGCAAGCAAAGTACAATTATTTTCTACCGCGGTTCCCTGGACCCAGCCACTGGGATAGTAGAAAAGCTGGCCTGGGGTTGAGGTTCCAGGACGGGGGCTTCTAGTCAAGTTGTCATTGTGGTTTAGTTGCCAAGTCGTGTCCTATTCTTCCGTGACCCCATGGACGGTAGCCCACTGGGTTCCTCTATCCATGGGATTTCCCAGGCAAGAATACTGGAGTGGGTTGCCATTTCCTCCTCCAGAGGATCTTCCCAACCCAGGGATTGAACCTGCATCTCCTGCACTGGCAGCTGGATTCTTTACCGCTGAGTCACCAAGGAAGGCCCCCTCCGGTCAAGCCCCCAAACCGAATTCTCCAAGCTGGCCTCTAGGGACCCGGGGATATCAGGCAGGGAAGGAGGATGTTTTTCCCGCCTGGTTTAGGAACTGCTTGTTTTCCGTCGTTTTGGGCTATGGGCGGTAGGTGCCAAGCAAGACTGTCCCCCTTTCAGCTTCTCTTTTTTAAGAAAGACAAAGGAGAAAAACAAAACAAGCAAACAGCCGTAGCCCAAGCCCAAGTGTGCACTGTGGGCGGCCTACATGAGCTTCCTTTATCCAACCACAAAAAGGCATCAGTGGAACCAGCGAGGGGCCCTGGAACGGCCTTTCCCAGCAAGGGCCCACTCCTCCGTTGAGGTTAGCAGTTAACCAGGGGCTGGGAGCCGCGGGGCCAACAGACCGAGCCCCTCTTACACAACGCAGCCCTTATCTCCCCCAGCCGCTGTCGCTCTGCAGACACGGGCTTCGGCTGCAACCACAGCCCAGACTGGCCCACGGGAGATACGGGCCCTCCACTCGCTATCAGGCAGGCAAGCGGGGCGCGGACGGTTAGACTGAGCTCAGACCTTCAGGTTTCTATTAAAAGAGCGTCAGACAGCCGGTAACAGTCCGGCTGGCCAGCTTTTCATGGTGTTGTTTCCTCTGATCCCAGGGCTGCAGTCCCCTCTCCCCAGGGCCTCTCCCAGTCCCTCCGCCCACCGAGAAGAGGTGGCAACGGTCCATTTCATGTCACGTCATTCCATCTTGGTAGATGCTGGGTGCAAGACACAGGGAGAGGGGCTGATGAGTAACCGCTAAACAAACTCCTTTGCAGACCTGAAGGCAGAAACAGAGCTGGGGTAGCTTGGGAGCCAGGACACCGGGGGACAAGACGACCAGCCGGGACAGCTTGGACCTTGCCACTTTCCTGCTCAAACACCTTCAGAGGCTCTCAACTGCCCCAGGATAAAGTCCCCGAACTAACAACAGTTAGGTTTATTGAGCAACTACCTTGGTCCAGGTCCCGTGCAGAATGTGTTAACTGCATTATCTGAAATCCTCAGGCGAGCCCCCATGACATCCCGCATGATAACCCCACCGTAGATGAGGAAACCACAGCTGACGGTGTTTCGGGCGTGTGGCCAAGATCGGAGTCTACACGCGGCTGCGCGACAATCCGTCCTCAGGCCGCCGGTGTTCTCCCCATCCTTCCACCCTGCCTTGTCCCCTCCCTGGCCTGGCACTTTCTGGCACCCCCACCTGACCCCAGCCTACCATTCCAGTATTAACCACCCTCATTCCAGCCAAGGAGAGTTGTATTATCCAGGATCCCAGCATTTACCACCATTGCAACCCCACAGTTTTTCCAAAGAACACTAGCTACATTTCTCCCCCATCCAGAAAGCCCCACAAGGCCAGACACTCTTGTCTTGTGCACCACTGAATTCCAGGGGCCTAATCTGGGGCCCCTCACACAGTAAGTGTGCAACAACAAAAAAAATTTTTTTAATTAAAAATGAATCCCTCCAGGTGGAAGGCATTTCATCTCCGAATTGCCTTGTGTTTTTTTTTTCCCTGTATATCTGCCATAATCTTTCCATTTTCTACTTTCTCTCCTAGTTATCAACCTACTCATACACATTTGCAGTATTTTAACTCAACTGCTCAAGTTATAAGCTCCTCAAGGGCAAGTCCAATACTCAATACTCAAATATTGAGTCTTACCAATACTCAAAACCCCAAAGCAGTGCACCACCTGCAAACCTAAAGAATTCAGTGCACACTAGTCCACTCGGCCTGAGCGGGAAAGAGGTTAATAAGCACCCCCACAAAGCCAGTCACCATGGCAAAAATCCACGCCACACAGCCAAAGATCTGAAACTGCCCTTAAGTCAGATTCTATTCTTACCCTACTTTAACTCCTCCTTGGGGGTAGAAGCAGGGAGCAGACCCCGGCAGTCACAGGGAGGTTTGTGAAGAAGGAATTAAAGTAGGCAGGGATATGGATTCTAGTCCTTACTAATGTGCTACGTGATCTTGAGTGAATCACAGCGCCTCTCTGAACCTCCATATTTTACATCCTAAATGAGCATGCCGAAATAAACAATGTATGGGTCCTTCCTGGTCTATCGGTCTATGATTACTGGTCACCTTGAGAACCCACAGCTGGGAGGCAGGTGAGGGTTCTGAGAGCTTTCCCTCCACAGCAGGTGAGAAGAAGGGTGAAGACTGGGGGCACACAGAACCCCCCTTGCACCATTCCTCAACCTTCCAGAAATAAACCAATCCTAGTGAGAGAATAAGCCAGTCTCTCTCATTAGGAAGGATGACAACCAGGATTTGAATATGGATCGGAAGTAAATAAAAGGGAGAAAGCAGATACCGAAATAGATTTTCAATAACCAACTTCCCTCTGGTTAAACCTGAATTTTTTCCCACATATGTATACTTTCACAGATCCAGTCGGGGAGCATTCAAATTAGCACCACCTGGCCTTAAATACTGCACAAAACACATAGTAAGCATTTTGCTTTTATTTATGTCATCAATGGTTTCAACGCAATGACTCATCCTTCCTCTTTAACACTCGGTCCTAATATGTTTTACTATAAATAATATAGAAAGCGAGGAGAGAGAAGGAGAGGGTCTGAGCGTTGCCCCCCTCTCCGACCCCCTGCACAGCCAGGTCACAAAAGATCCAGGTCTGACGGACAATCCCAGGGTGAATGGGACTGACAGATAGCCAGTGGTGGTTCCCATGGAAAGGCAAGTCAAATATTCCTCCCTCCAGCCTCGTGGTGTTGAGGGCAAGTAAGGATGTCAGAAAAGGGGACTTGCCACACTGAGGATGTGCTGGGCACCAGCACAGGATTTTAACACACGAGTTCCTTTAACCTTCCCAAGAGACGGAAGTCAGGATTCACTGGGGCCCCTAAAGCCTAAAGAGAATCTCTTTAGGAGAATATATGTCCAAACGAGGACAATATATGTCCAAACTCAATCCATTCTTCCTGACTCCCAGCAACACTGACTCGTGATGGGCTAGATTTTTTTTTTTAACACCAGAAGTGCCTCTTGGGAGCCCAAACTCACAGGAGGCCAAACCACAAATGCAGAAACACTCCAGCAATGAGATGAGTCTGGCCCAGGCCTCGAGGGGGTGGGGGAGGGTGGGGGCACAGTCAGTGGCAGCGACTCCTTCGGGGTCATTGGTGGTTGGAAGTCACAAGTCCCTTGGCCCTGTTCACCTCCCACCCAAGAAGTAAGGCCCCATGCACCCTGGGCTGAGCTGACATGCCCTCTCTAGACACTCTCTCCAAAAATCTGCCTTCAGAGTCAGCCACAGTCACCCATGTCATCACATATTATATTCACCAGATTTGTCACTGAATTATTTCGACCATTTCCAAAAGTCAAATCTACCCTCCCAGAAGACGACGCAAAAGAATGTGGCACAGGCTTCAGAAAGGATTCCGAAAGATTTCCAAAATGCTTGGGGCCTGGGCCACATCAGAGGATTAAGTGATCACTTATTAGATACAGAAGCTTCTTTGCAAGTAGCACTTCACAAATGGAGACCTTCATATTCTCTATGCGCTCAAATTTGTTTGTTTGCTTAATTACTAAGTCGCGTTCAACTCTTTCGCGACCCCCTGGACTGCAGCCCACGAGGCTCCTCTGTCCATGGGATTTCCCAGGGAATAATGCCGGAGTGGGTTACCATTTCCTTCTCCTGGGGTTCTTCCCAACTCAGAGATCAAACCTGCGTCTCCTGCATTGGCACGGGGATTCTTTACCACTGAGCCACCTGGGAAGCACTCAAATTATTCATCTATTATTTCACCTGCTAACTGCTAGCACAAGATCAGTCAGTACTACCTTCCATTTAGCAGTGCCTGAAACCAATGATTTCACTGGTTTCTTTCATCGTTGCTCCCTTGGGCCAAAATAGAAGGCTTCTAAGGGCCTAGTTCTAAGGCTCAGTAATGCCTATTTATACAGTGCCTTCTCTCTGTTATACCTTTTTTTTTTTTTTTTGGGGCTATACTATGCAGCTTGTAGGATCTTAGTTCCCTGACCAGGGATGGAACCCAGGCCCACAGCAGTGAAAGCATCAAGTCTTATCCACTGACCTGCCAGGGAATTTCCTCTTTAAACATTATTTTATCCAAATAACCACCTAAAAGGTATACACTGGCCACATTTTTTTTTTTTTAAAGAGAACAAGGAAATAAGGGCACAGAAGGCTAAGTAACTTGTTCGAGGCATCCAGCTAGTAAATCTGGAGTCTGGGTTTTCATCCAGGATGTCTTACTCTGAACTTTGCATTCTTCCCATCACTGCATATCGTTCCTAGAGATCACCACTTCCATCACCTCCCAGAGAGCCTCCTTCCTGCCACCCCCACCCCAATTCCTGGGCTGTATTTCACTATCTTCAGCATCTCCTGGACTTTGTGCTCACTGTTTCAACTTCCCAGTAAGTCTGTCCCCGTAGATACCCCTGCTCTAAATAGCACCCTCTGTGATCTGCAAACATTACAAGGACATCAAAACAAAGCTATCAGTTGGGTTCCAAGCCTTAGCAGCCAGTCCAAACTCTTTTGTTTGATTCTCAGACAGCTTATTGACGAGGCGATGGGGTCAGAAGTTTTCACCTCACTTCTTCCCCAACCAGGCACTCTGATTAAAGCAGCAAATTCAGGGCAGGTAGGAAAAGTCCATCGCTTGAAGATTTCAGATTTACATGTTTTTGGTAAGCACACATTACTTATCAGCCTACAACTTGTGGGAGGGGGAGAGGATGGAGAAAAAGACAGGAACTAAAGAAGCAAAGATTACCTACACCCTCTCCCACCTTGTATGAACACGGGCCTCGACAGCCCACTCAGTGAAACGTTCTCAGAGGCTGCCTGTCCACACGGAGGGGGAGAAAGGCAGAGGAGGGCAGGAAGCTGATAAACGGTGATAAACGCGGCGGCTGTGTTTTACAACATACCTGTTTTCTGCCGTCAGATGCCCTCACAAGCTTCCACCCCGATCTGAAGGAGGGTTCGAGCTCCCCACCTGGTCTCTCCTTCCTCATTCCACCCCTCACCCGGACCCCAACGGTTTATCTTTGCATATTGGAAAAACTGGCATTTATCAAGTAACCTACTCCTCATAGATTGTTAAACAGACCACAAGGGTTATCAGTGGAGTTGATAAAGGAAGATAAACAGCAATCTCTTATGCAAATAGCACTAAGAACATAGGACCGGCCACAGGACAAAACTGGAATTTAGGAGAACATGAATCTTAACACTGTTCCTTCGATTCCAACCCTAGAAACCCACAGGAACATGGAGAAGATTCCCTGGGTGGATTTGCCTCTCCTGTTTCTCAGGGAGGGGCAGGTGTGTGTTGGTCCAACCTGCTTTGCAAGAGTGATGGCTTTGTATCTAAGAGAACCTTCCATGGCTGGAATCCACGGCTCAAACTTTCTACTCCTTGCAATAGCCATTTCATTTTTCTGGGATTCAGAACCACTGGAGTGTGCTTTGTTCAGGAAGTTTGAAAAAAGGTATTCTCCAAGGTGAGAGTAGGGGTCAGCGGGCAGCAGGGGAAAAAAAAAAAATCCAAGGAAAACCAGTAGTTGTGGGTTCTGGACACCATCCATGGGACCAGCAGATACAGACTACCTGCCCCCGGGTTTGGCAGATCTGCCTTTGCCCAGAAATAAGCAGGCCTGGCTGGCATCTTTTCAAACCCTTCTCTTTATTTTAAGGGCAAATTCGCATCAAGTACCAAGAGGTGAGTGGCTCCAAGTGACAAAAGAATTGTACTCCGACGGATGGACAGACAGAGCAAGCTGCTTCTCACACCAGGCTGTGGGCTGGGGAGGGGGGAAATGGGAGAATGACAGAATCCAGGGCTGGCCAGAATGAAAGCCTGAATGGAATAGGCTAATTTACACAGGAAGTAAGCACTTACCAGACCCTTCATCTCAACACACAAAACCCTCCGCCATATCTGGAAGCAATTACATCCAGTTAACATGATCTGCTTGCCACTAAAATTAACTGCAAACAGAAATATTTTTCACTTTTTGCAACAGGAGATGCCAAGATTTGGCCTATCCCCTCCCTCGAGCCATTGAATCTGGCTTCTGGGGAATATTTAGCAGCTACTCAGCTCAAAACACAAAACCCACTCTGTAGCTGTCAGGACACAAAAAGTAAAATAGTGGATAATTATGAAGGGGGGAAGGAAGGGGGGACGCCGGTGGCAATGAAAACCATTGTGCTAGGAATTGAGGAAGGGGCCAGCCCCAGGCCCTAAATGGGTCTGCAGCGCTTGAGAGTCCAGCCCTGGTTTTCCACGCTCAACTTCAAGGAAAGAAAAATGTTTTTAGAGTCACTCGATTTAGCAGCGGCTTCACATTGTTTTTAGGTACCGGCTTTATCCCTTCTGCCAAGGGGACGGGGGTGGGGGTATATAAGGAGGTAGACTCAGAAATGTTAGCGGATCCTTAATTTAGCAGAGAATCGAGGGGACAACTGTCACGATTTCACTTTTGCATCGAACATTTCCAATCCCTGCTCTGCAAACGCCCTCAAAGCAGCTTTCACCTGCTCTAAGAGGGGCAGGAGCCGCTGTTTACGTAAAAGGATGGAGAGAAGGTTGAGGGGAGTAAGAACGTCCTCCCAGAGTGTGTGTGCCCTGCAACGACCCAGGGCCCCACTCCCCAAAACTCTGGGTAACAGAGAGTTACCGTGGTCATCAGTTGCCGCCACCGTTGACCACGCCTGTCCTTCATTCTTTGCACCCAACCACACAGTCGGTAACAACTTATTTTTATTTTTCCTTGAACTACTGTCAACGATGCCATAAATGCCAGAGACGGAGGGACAGGACTGTTTCGCAGTTCCAGAGGCATCCCGTCCCAGCCCTCCCTCTCCCACCAGGCCCATCCTTTCCTGGCGACCCTGTTGCAGTTCACCCCTTTGTCACCAGGGGCCTTTAGCAAGGCAGCGGCCGCAGCAAAAGTGACGATCTATCCTTTCGCCAGACAACTCACAAACGCCTCTTCTCAAAGAGTCAGGCCAGAGTTCACCTCGAGAATGAGGTCAAACGCTGCTGTTCTCCACAAATGTCACATTTACAAATGTTACTCACAGGTTGAAAAAGACAGAAGGAGAAGCCACCTAAGCAGTCTTTCCATAAAGATTTTAGCCTGTGATGAGGGAGAGAAATGGTCTTGATACTCGAAAAAAGTGCTCTGCCATTCTCTCCCGTTTTTCAAACCATGTTACGATAAGCAAAAAGGGAACACGCACGTCCCTCCCAACACTGTGCCCTGAGACCAGGCCACGTGCCTGGCCCGGGGGTCCCGTGTGTACCATCCTAGGAACGTCATCATGGCAGCATGCATGAAATTGACATCATTAACTTCCTGGTGCAGATGAGGAAGCGGGTGGCTGGCTATCTATCGCGGAGCTCCAAACAGGCAGAGAATGGATTCAAACCCAGGTTCAATCGCAGACGCAAAGCATCCCAGGTTCCCACCCTTCCACAGGCAACAAGCACCCCTGAACATCCAGATGTCCCGGGAAGGAAAAGCAAGCAAAGTGTCCTTCTGACGTTCTAGCAGCCACTCCGCTGGCCAGCACGAGGGCTCTGTCCTCCGCCCCCCAACACCTAGGCGCACACCCTGAGCTTGTCACCACACGGCCGCCCAGGCATGGAAACGGTTAAGTCGCCCTCGCTGCATAAATCAAAAGTTCAAGGCTGCAACATACCACAATGATTCCCTCTTTACATATGACAAGAACCAGAGAGGGGCTGAAATCCCAAGCATCCTGAGCGGGGTCTCCCCAGCCCGCACAGGTTACGCCGCCAGGGTCAGGGCCGAGGACCTTTAGCGGCAACATTCATTTCCTGAACAGGACAAGTTCTCCTGACCATAAAGCTAATAGGAACTTCCTCGCACGGCGAGCTCCGGCTGACAGGGCTACTTGTCACTGGCCACGCAGGAGGAGAGCGCTGGTTCCCATTAGCGGGTTATGATGCCAGGTGCTACTAATAAGGTACATCGGCAAGAAACAAGAGCCTGCTAAGCTGTCTCTCCAACTCTGGAAGCAATCAGGCCTGGGCTGCAGGGCTGGGGAGGGGCCTTCTTTAAAGGAGGGGTTTGGGGCGGGTGGGTGGAGGGAGGTGGGAGCCTCAGCCACTGTAGACCCCCAGCAGCATCTAACCTGCTAAACGGCTTAAATAAATACATTTCCAACAATCCCTCCACATTTCCCCCAGCTACCATAAAAAGACTCCCCCAAATTAACACTCATAATGTTTCCCCCAGCACTCCAGGCCTGATGGATCACCGAGGGCCATTACACTCAGCCACATCTGCTTCTCACTATGGCAAGGAGAGTTGTGCCAACAGGCCTAATGGCATTAAGATCACAACACTCGGCTAATCCACTTAGAGACCAACGGCAGGAGAGGGTGGCTGGGAGCTTGGAGTGAGAGGCTCCCTTGTCAGGCTGGGGTCACAGGAGAAGCGGGAAGCGTGGCGGGGGGGCAGCCTCACATGTGAGTCCCTGCTGGGTGCTTCGTGTTCCATGGCACCCCATTTAACATGTTTGCACCACATTGAGAGGTAAGGGGCTACAACCTCACTTTACAGAAGGGGCACCTGACCGTTCAGACAGGTGAAGCCACCTACCCAAATCTGCCCAGATCCACCATGAGGCTCGGGCATTCACACCCAAGTTTGAGATCAGTCTTTATGGCCCTGCCTTACACATCTTGTCTGCCTGCAGAGTCAGGGGTGGTGGGGTGCCTGTTTCATTCTTAGCATGCCTGGTGTATACACCCTTACTTATCACCTCGGAGGATCTAAATGACCCTAAAGAAGGGAGACCTCGAAACACTCCTTCCAACTGGCCCACGACTCCTCCTCCTCCCATCAAAATTTCTGTGACTGCATACTCTAATAAAATCGCCAGTAATGCCCCCACTGTTTCAGGGAGTTCTTTCTCTCATCTAACCTGGATTCTTTCCACTACAAAGCCGGACACATTCTGTCCCTGCCGAAGAATGTCATGTCTTGAGGACAAGAGTTGAAAGAGGGCAAGAAATTTAGAACCAAGCAGGTTTCTGTGAGTTGTTAGCCGAAGTTTCCGTGCTGACGATCAAGTACTGGATTCCCTCTTGGCAGCTGCAAAGATAAGCCTCACATAGGCAAAACCCAACCAGAGTTTTTCCAGACTGAGCCAGCATAATAAGGACACGGGGGTTTTTAAGGGGAAACAGTAGAAAGGGGTATTTCTGATTATGCTGGCATGAAATTAACGGCACGGGATTTTTATTTTTGTAAGTGGGTTTCTTTTTTTCTCTCTTTTTTTTCTGTTTTTGAAGTCAGCAGAAGCTGGCCTCTCCCTCTGTCTGTAAGAGATGATGGACTCCTGTGACCCCAGCCCCCTAAGACACAAACCCTTCCAAGTAATCAGTACTCTCCCTCCGTCTTCTCAAGCCACCGGACAAAGCCAGGAGGCCAGAACTGGCCAAGCGGTGAGCCTCCTGGTTAGCAACTTCAGGGAACATGGAGCTGGTCCTTCCTGTATCCCCCCTTCCCTTCTGATTCCATCAGGGGCTGAAGATCCAAGCGGGACATTGTGGAAACAAGCATGAACATGAAGCCAGAAGACCTGGGCACAAGCCCTGGTGCCACCCTTCACCATCTCACCAGGGAACAGTCTGTTAACCTCTCAGGCTTCCCTCTGCCCATCAGGGAATGGGAAACAAATATCTAACCCCGGCGGGTGGCTAGAGGTCCTCAGCAGATACTGACCACGAATGCACTTAGCGTGTGTATCAAGCACTCAGGGCGCTATTTGCTGAATCTGCCCTTAGAAGCATCCTGCACTGTAGGGTGGGGATGGGAAGGGGCTCTGCAGCATGCCGCCCCCAAAGCCCAGACTTCTCTAGGTGAGGAGGCATCTGTGCTCCCATCACACTGATTTGCTGGCCTGGCCACGTGCACACGCAATAGGGCCCGGCGTTGGTGAGTGGCCTCAGCATTCATAACTGATGACAGTGGAGGGCTGCCCAGCTAAATTTAAAAGAGGGCTGCAATGACTCATCAGGCTTCAGGTCAATGGGACAAAGAGTACCCTGGCCACAGTGCCTCAAGAGATCGGCTTTTTGGGGGGGAAATGCGGGTGCTCACTGTGAACCAGCTGCAAAAACCCCAGCGGTTCTCAGGTGCTGGATAAATGGACACCTCTGAGGTCAAGCAGGACCTCAACCAACAGGAACACAAATTTAACCCTGCACCACCAGCTTCACACCAACAAGGACTGCAAAAATACAACAGCAAACGTTGGCTCTCTGCTATTCTTCCATGCTCATGACAAATATTTAGGGATTAATTCCTGCAACAACCCAGTGAGTAGGTACTGGGTTATTATTCCCATCTTATAGACAAAACAAGCAAAGAGAGGTTAAGTAATGTAACCACAGGCACACAGCAGGTAAGTGGTGAAATCGAGATTCTGACCCAGATAGTATAAGTTGCGCAAAATGCCCATCACTAAGTGAAAAATGTGGTGCTGGAGGTTGGGGAGCGGGGATGCACTGGTAGATTTTCCTTACTAACAAAATAAATGCCACTGAGTCAGAGTTTTCACTTAAAACCGCCAAAACAGAATTTGACTACAAAAACCTTTACTTATCGTGGAAAATTCCAGAACCTTCCAATGGGCAAATTGAGGCACGCCTGTATTCATTTAGCAAGACTTTTTATGTTTCACACGTGGGCTTTCGGTTGGACTTGTTTTAAAGTCATTAATTTTTTTGAATTAAAATAACTGGAAATGTTTTTCCCCTGAATTAGCAAGAAATCCAAGCTGTGAATGGAGGTTTGATTTTAACAGTTTAGGATAATCACTATTTTAAAGAGTCATAAATAGCTTTCCTAGAACAAGCAGGAGGGAAAAGTACTGCTGAACTAAAGCTTTCTTCCCCTCTCCTTCTAGCAATTAGCAGCTCCAACCAATAGTGACAGCGAGTTAAAATGGGACTTTTCACTGAGATGAAAGAGTAGGCAACTTTCTTCCACTAGAAAGAAAATAAAAGAACTCATCTTCAAACTTCCCAAGAGTTCAGTCTATATTCCAGATGACTCAGTAACCCTAAGCAGGTTGAAGCATTAAAAAACAAAATCAGAGCAGACATAATCAAATCAAACTGACCCCCATTTCAGCTGGCTGACTGCCAGACCAGATTCCAAAACAGAGCAAAATTCAAATAACCAAAATGACTTCATGAAGATATAAGTGAGTGCCAAAGGAGAAGTTTTTTTCCAAAGAGTTCAACAAACCAGAAATAGCTCATCCAAGGGCCTGGTTTTACAAATTAAGATGTTAAACTCCAGATTAAAAAAAAGAGACAGTAGTGACAGAACTGAAAAACAAAAAATACAGAAACGGCCTCCAAAACGGCAGGACACAGCACCACAAAGCCATCTTCCCATCTTCTCAGCCAGTGACCTCTTGAACAGACTAGATTTCCAGGAGCTTATAAACTGAAGTCATTCATCATCCCCCAAAGGATACTTCCTGGAAACAGAAATGGTTTCAGAAAGGATTTGGGCAAATCTGTGAATGACAGAGCAGCCATAAATAGCTATTAAGAGAAGCCGGGCTCCACCTGACCTTTAGGATTGACGTCAAGGGGGAGAGTTGCAGGCTCCGACGGTGGTATCTTCGGGATGGTATTGGCGCCCAAAGACTAGGTCAGATGGATCTGACCTAGAATGGCAATGCCCATGTGCTTATATGGCCTGGCCTGGAGCACCCGGGACTGCGAATTAGAAGGCGAGCCGAGCTCCTGTCTCTAGCCATTTATAGACAGCTATGTGACCTTGGGCATGTCACTTACTCACTCAAAGCCCATTTTCCTCATCTGTAAGTTGGAGCTGATGACGGTGACAATCCCTCACCCAAATCCTTGGTGCTTTGGAAATCTGAACTGTTAAGATTTTAAAAAGGTACTATGGGCCTTGAGTGTTCACCAGGCCCAGGGAAGTCTAGGGAACCACTCCGTAATCAAACACATTAATATTTTTGCAGCAAAACATATGAATATTCAAAACAGGCGAGATAAATATAGCCTCACATCAGTTTAGACCAGGTTTTGCCACTAAATGAGCGCGCTGCAAACTTACACAAAGCCTTTTTAGCTTTCAGAGGTTCTCAGACTTCACCATCAGCAGTATGGAATGAGAGATCTGCACCCCCTACGGGGAGGCTGGGAGGTTAAGAGAGACAAAGTCATTAAAGGTGCTTTGCAGGGGCTTCCCTGGTGGCTCAGGAGCTAAGAATCCACCTGCCGATGCAGTAGACACAGGTTCGAGGCCTGGTATGGGAAGACCCCACATGCCACAGAGAAACCAAGCCCACGCGCCACAACTATTGAGCCTGCGCTCTGGAGCCCAGGAACCGCAACTACCAGGCCCATGTGCTGCAACTACTGAAGCCCGTGACCCCGAAGACCAAGCCCCACGACTGGAGAAGCCGCCACAATGAGAAGCCTGTGCACTGCAACGAAGAGCAGCTCCTGATCACCATCTCTAGAAAAAAGTCCTGCTGCTGCTGCTGCTAAGTCGCTTCAGTTGTGTCCGACTCTGTGCGACCCCATAGACGGCAGCCCACCAGGCTCCCCCGTCCCTGGGATTCTCCAGGCAAGAACACTGGAGTGGGTTGCCATTTCCTTCTCCAATGCATGAAAGTGAAAAGTGAAAGGGAAGTCTCTCAGTCGTGTCCGACTCTTAGCGACCCCATGGACTGCAGCCTACCAGGCTCCTCCGTCCATGGGATTTTCCAGGCAAGAGTACTGGAGTGGGTGCCATTGCCTTCTCCGAGAGAAAAGTCCACACAGCATCAAAGACCCAGCATAGCCAAAAATAAATAAATATTTTTAAAACAGGTGCTTTGCAAAGGAAAAAGTGGGACAACTGATAAAAGGCATTATTAACATTACTGCTGGGACTTCCCGGGTGGTCCAGTGGTTAAGAATCTGCGCTTCCATTGCAGAGGGCATGAGTTCAGTCCCTGGTTGAGAAACTAAAATCCTGCATACTGCACGGTGTAGTCAAAAAATATATAAATAAAAATAAATTTAAGTACATTTTAAAAATAAATATTACTACTGTGGCTATCATTACCCCACTGGATGCTCTTTTCCAAATAGAATCTGGTATGACTTCAGCAGTGCCTAAAGCTGGCAGAATGATGAGAAGGGACCAAGAATTCAGGGCAACAACTAAATTCTCCAAGTGGCCTAAGCCAAGGTCAGCAGTTACCAGCCCTCTACATGGTCAACCACTGAAAACCATGCAGCTGCCCACCTGAAGAGGCCAAGGCAAGGGCCAGACAGGACCTGATGGCTCTGCAACATGGTCATGCACTCTAGACCTGGCCTGGGGAGCCTCTGAACAGGGCTGCAGTCCTGAGGGCAGAGACAGGGCTGGGACCACCTCTGGGGTTTCTGAACATGCTTGCAAGAACCAAACAAGAGGTCCTCCTGTGTGTATGCAGGACACGCAGTGCTGATCCGAGGGCTTGTCTGCAGGAGATCCAGAGGTTCCTTGGAAGCCAGATCCCACCCTGATTCTGTGGCACTTTAATTCAGAAACGTATTAAGACCAGGCTGGGAATTCCCTGGCAGTCCAGCATGTCAGGACTACTCGCTTCCACTGTAGGAGGCACGAGGGTTCAATCCATGGTCAGGGAACTAAGATACCTCAAGCCATGCAGCATGGCCATAAAAAAGAAAGAAGACTTAGGCTCATGAGCCTGGGGAGACTGAGGCCCAGGAGGGTTGTGTTGACTCCTAAGTCAATCACATTATTCCCGATAATCTTATCACATGTACGTGGCTCTGAGAAGGAGACTGTGCACCTGGCCTAGTTCAGCTGGTCCCCAGATCAGATCCAGACAAGGTGACATGCAGAGCAGGCCCAGCCTTTCAGGGAGAGAAGGAGACAGAACAGAGATCAAGCTTCAACAAAGTGCTAGTTCACTCAGTCGTGTCTGACTCTTGAGACCCCATGGACTGGGGCCCTCCAGGCTCCTCTGTCCACAGAATCCTCCAGGCAAGAATACTGGAGTGGGTTGCCATTCCCTTCTCCAGGGGATCTTCCTAGCCCCGGGATTGAACCCAGGTCTCCCGCACTGCAGGCAGATTCTTTATCCTCTAAGCCACCAGGGAAATTTAAAGGAGAGTCCAACCTTCCCAAAGAGACTCTCCCTCCCTCAGACATTATCTTCTGCGATGTGAGCCTGCTGGGGAGGTTTTAGAACCCAGCACTTGCTCCTGTATCTGCCTGGAGACAGATCTGCTTATCCAGCAGGCCCTCTGTTCTGACTTCCTTCCGGATCCTTTAGGCAGGTAAGCCCCATTTGATTTACCCAGGTAGCATCTCTGTGTGGGCTTTCCATCAATCCATCAGGCTACATCTGACACTGCTTTTACATCTTACCGTGCACTGCAGGGACTGTAACTTTACAAAGTTTCACTCCAACTGTCTGTCACCCCAACAGGCTCCCCTCTCCCCAGCTTGGAACCAAGTCACAAGCAAAGCACACTGATGTGATTATATCACACACCTTCCTGCCTGCCTCCCTTCCCTGCACTCTCCCCCTCCTTCCTCTCTGTGCCCTTCTGCCCATCACCTGCCACCCCCACCCCGCAAGAAGAAAAGCAACTACCGCCAGCAGGTACCTAACCTTTACCAACGCTCTAGCCTACTGGCTTACCAACAAAATAAAATCAATCCTGTGGTCTGTTACTTCATCATGTTCATCGCTATCACGTTCACAGCCTCCTGACATCAGAATCTCCCACTCTGATTCTTTTGTCTTGACTTTTTTGTTTGTGTTATGCTGGCAGCTTTACACAAGAGAACAGTAGGAAATCGGGAAGCAGCACCTTCATCCTGGAGGTCTGAGAGACAGGGAGAGAGGTGAAGCCTCCTGAGAGCGTGTCAGATAGGGAGCCAGGGGCTGCCAGTGAGAGCGAGGGAGGAAAGCATGCGGGAACATTCTCTCCGTCCCTGGTCTCCTCGGACCCCACAGCTTTCCACCCAGGGCACAGCCCCAGGCTCCAGCCTCTGGGGCGGCGGCAGCCCACTTTCCACCCTCAGTCAATAGCACATTCTCCAGTGTCAGCAGCCCAGGGCACAACGCCAAGGATGCCAGGACCGGCGGCTCACCATCACAAGCTCACAAGGACAGCGACATCCTTTGCACCACCTCCCAGCCAACTCAACCCCTTGATGGCAGGCACCGTAGCACTCAGAGCTGCGAGGGCGAAGCAGAGATGAGACCCAAGCCAGGTGGGGGACTGAGGGTCCAGCCCTCACCCTCTTGGTTACTAAGTGCCAGTCGCGGCTCCAGGGGTTTCTGGATGTTACTTCGTTAATCCATCACCCCACCCTGCAGAACACCTCCATTATAAAGAAAGTAAAGCAAGACTCAGAAAGGTTACATAAGGCTGCCAAGCTCTCAGTGCTAGACATGGCTAGTTCTGTTACCCATGCTCTGGTGAGGAGGGGGGTGTAGAACACAGCCAACCCTCCAGCTCTCCCCAGAGGAACAAGGGTCCCACAGAAAACTCCTGGGAGAGTTTTTATCTTTTGCAGCCCTCTCAGGTAAAGAGAGGCAAAAAGGACCCAGGAAAAAAAAAAACCTACTTTCCAGGGCACTGGGGTTGTGGAAAACGGGAAAAGGTAGTCAAAGGCAGTCAAAAAATAAATGAGTCCTGGGGTTATAACACACAACATGATCACTATATTTAACAACACTGCATTACATAATGAAAGTTGCTAAAAGAGTAGATCTTAGAAGTGCTTAAGAAAAAAAATTCTCTATCTAAAGTGATGGACTTTAACTAAGTCAACTTACCATAGTGATCATTTCATAAAATATTCAAATACCGAATCATTATATACCTGAAACCGTTATACGTCAATGAAATCTCCATTTTAAAATTACTTTCCACTATACCCCGTTTCTCATAGCACATAACTGAAATAATTCACATCCGGAGAAGGCGATCAATGTATCTGGTCAAGTCTGGGGAGCGGGTTTCCTCTTTAGGAAAGTGTGAGCAAAAACAAACACAACCTCGGCCTGTTTCTGAGCAGTACAAGCGTCATGAAGACACACCTTAGTGGCGGTTATTTTTCGCACCCGACCGGAAGAGAATCGGCTACGTGGAGCTCAGTGGCACTTTCCAAAAGGTAAGTCTCAGAATATCTGATTAAGCAGTGTTGGAGGAGGTTCTGACTCAGCTTGGTGGAATCAGATGATCTCCAGGTGCCTCCAACTTCATGCCCCCACCTCCTCTCCCCTACAGCCCCTCCTGAATGGTAAACAGAAGAATTGGGAGGGCAGCGAGGAGAGGAGTACAAAAGTGAAGAATCCACCCAAGATCTGCAGCACAGCAGGCAAGAGAGTGTGCAGGGAAATGTTATTACAGATGACAAAGAGAAACTGGATTTCTTAACACCCCTCGCCTGACCCAGGAACTGGAGGGTAATGTGATGGGCACATCAAACTCACTGCAGATTCCCTCTGTGTTTACTCCACTTCTGATGAGCAATTTCAAAACCCTTCGTTGTGCAGACAAGACACTCTTTTGGACTGAATAACTCCGAGAGGCAGCAAAGTGCAAGAAGGTTAAGACCTGAACTTGAATCCAGCTCTGCCTCTCGGTATCTACCTGACCCTGAAAAAAGGTCTTATTATCTCCCTATGAACAAGAACATCATCTACCTGGGAAAACTGCCGTTAACAAAGATATGACTCCACGAAAAACATTTGAAGCAGGCATGTCATAAAAGCTATTTCACAGAGAAGGAAACAGAAGCCAGAGGGAAGCCGATGCTGGCCCAAAGTGGTATTCAATTCAATGTGAGTAGGGATGGGTTAAGAATAAGACTGCAGGCTGCAAAACCAATGTTTCTCATACCCATCCTTCTCCCTTGAATGTAAATCAGCTCCCCTGAAACGTGTTTACAAGGACAGAGAATGAAAAGGGAGAGGAGGCAACATTCCTGGTGATGAAGGTTCACCAGGAACAACGGTTGGAACCTGCAGCTGCTCTTGGGTCTAAGCAGACTCCAGCCCCTCCCCTTCTCCTGAGCTGCCGGCCTTGGCAGGAACCCCCGCAGGGGAACTCAGGTACCTGAAACCGGGCAGAGTGGCCAGACCCCGGCTGTGGGCCCTTCCTCCTCACCCCACCTTTCCCTCCCTCCACTTTAGGACTCTCTCCAGGCAGAGGAGAAAAGACCCAACAGCAGGAAAAGCAAAACGGGAGCCCAAATGCAAAAAGAGCGCAAAGAGCTTAGTGAAGACTGGGCAAAAGGAATTCCCTGGCAGTCCTCCTACTGAAGGCGGAAGTTCAATCCTCGGTCAGGGAACTAAGATTCTGTAGGCCACCTGACATGATCTAAAAATTAATAAATAAAAATCAAATTTTTTTTAAAAAAAGGAACTGGGCGCGTAAGTTCCCCTGTGTTCAGGAAAGACTCAAAGCTCTCTCAACAGACCTGAAAAGTGATCCCCTCAAGTGGTTTTTCACAAATAGCAAAGAGAACAAGGGAGCCAGGCCCCAGGACTAGGGGACAGCTGGGAACAAAGGCAGGGCCGAGGCCAGAAATTCGGGCAGCGGGTGACGGGCGCAGAGGGGCCTACCTGTGCTGCTCCACAGCCTCGTTGTCAGGAAGCTCCACGCCACACACACTGCACTGCTCCCCGACGCTGCGGCTCTCGGCCTTCATGCCCACGGCCAGCTCCCCCAGCTTGCTGAACAGCTCCCGCTGGATGAAGCCCTGGGGCAGCAGACCCCCGTAGGTGCTGAAGTCCATGGAGACAGCCAGGGCAGGCTGCACGTGGAGGCCCGAGGTCACCGAGGACGGCATGCTGAGCACGGCATCGGCCTTGTGGTTGGGCAACACGGAGTAGAGGCCCAGGTGCTTCTCAGCTGGGTGCGCAGGGGGCTCCAGTCGGCCGGGGGGCCCCTGGCCGGCCTCGACCGGAGGCGGCAGCTGCTCAGTACTCTCCTCACGTCCGTAGTGCAGCTCCCTGGCGCTGGTGATGACACTGCTCCGAGTAGGGGTCCCGGGCCCTTCCTTGCCCCTTTCTTCCACCTTGTCCCCCATCCCAGCTGAGATGCTAGACTCCACAGTCCCAGGGCTTTCCTGGCCAGGCACCTCATCCACCTGCATCATCTCCGGCTTCACCTCGGCCACCGCGGGGTGCCGCCCACCCCCAGCCAGGGTCGGCTCCTCGGGCCCAGCGGGCGGCTGAAGAGCCCCCTGCAGGAGAGACTGTCCTATGGTCATCAGACTGTCCACCGCCGCCTTGGTGGGACTCATGGCTGAAAGGCCAAATGAGGTGGAGACGGAAGGGCTCTGGTCCACCATGGGCCCAGGGAGGCTCTGGGCCGCCACACTGGCATAGCCACTCTCCTCGCTGGAATGCTTCGAGATGAAGATGTTCTTCAGGTAGCGCGCCTTGCGGTCCTCTTCCTCCTCGGCCCCGCCCTCCGCCATGGTGGCCTCCGTGTCATTGTCATCTGAGGCCTGGATGGTCTCCAGGATCTTCAGGCACTGCTCCTCCAGGTACTCGATCTCCAGGATCTCGGCGGCATACAGCAGGTCATCCAAGTCCTCTGCCTTGGCTTGCAGCGTGGCCGTGTATGCATACTCCAGAATCTGCTGGAAGGTCTTGGGAGACAGGAAGTCCAGAGTATAGTGCTGGCTGTTGCGGTGGAAGAGGATCTCAAACATCTTGCTGGTGCAGGCCAGCACAGTCCGGTGGGCATGGAACTCCTGGCTGTCCACCATGATGACCACATCACACAGCGTCCCGGCCAGCCTCATCTGGTTGGCCTTGCACAGGAGCCCCGTGGGGTGGCTGGGGTTCTGCAGCTGGATCATGCCCATCTTTGTCAGATCCATGGTGCTCCCCGAGGCTTAGGCATGAGGCTTTCTTTCCTTCCTGGCTCTGCGTGGCGGGGCAGGGTGTGTTTTCTGGGCCAATGGCAAGGGCTAGAGGGGAGAAATGGGGAAAGAGGCAAAAGAGATGCAAGAACAAAAGATAGATTAGTTACTGTCCCTAAAAGTAAGAATTCAATCAATAGCCCCTGACCCAAACCTGCAGCAAGACAGTCCTGGAGATTTTAATAGAGGGAAAGGGCTTCCTAGAAATCTACATGACTGCTTTTACAGGCCCAAGGATGATGGGAGTAAAAAGAAGGTTCTGCTATGTAGCACATGCCTAATTCACTGGTCTATGACATCTGTTAGAAGAAGTAAAATGAAAATTACAATGGAGTCTTTTGAGTCCTGAGCTTTCTTTAAATCTGAGTGTGGGGGGCTCCCGTGCAAAGTCAACATTGATTGTGAGAAAATGCCCAGTGCTTAATTTAAATGAGTAAGAATTTAACCCCCTCTTCTAGTCAGTGTAAGCACTCAATTTTACTTTGAATACCCCGTGCAGCAAATCTCATCTTCAAAACGAAGTTTCTCTAAATCCTGCCTCATTGTGGTAGCCCCAGGAACAACACACCCAGCCTAGCAGGGGCTAGCAGCCTAGAGTAGCAGCTCAGAGAAATCTACAGGCAAGGTTCTCCTCCTCCAGCCCACCTTTTCACCCTCAGTTAATGCCTTCCTGGGCCTCTGCCCTTCCACTCTTCTCAGGGTTGCAAAGGGCTGATGAACCCACGCCCTGACCCTCTGCTTAGGCCCTAAGAGAAGTACACACACATAGTCTATGTACTAGCTTGGCTCAGTCCCAATCATGGGTACCTCAAAGTGATTGTATAAGTAATCCAAAATCTCAACTGTGTAGTGTGCATGTATGTGTGCATGCACCAGCCAGAGAAGTAGAAACAGTTAACACACATGTGTGCATGCATGCTCAGTCGTGTCCAACTCTTTGCGACCCCATGACTGTAGCCTGCCAGGCTCCTGACCAAGGAGTTTTCCAGGCAAGACTACTAGAGTGCGTTGCCATTTCCGCCTCCAGCGGATCTTCCCCACCCAGGGGTTGAACCCATGTCTCCTGCATCTCCTGCATCGGCAGGCGGTTCTTTACCACTGCGCTACCTGGGAAGCCCCAAGCACACATGTCCACACTTACATAATGTGCCACACTTACATAATGTGTTGCACTTATCTCCTACCCACAAGTGCCCAGTAGTGAGGAAGATCTGTAATATGCAGGCTAGGTATTGAAGGACCTACAGAGAGATCCTAGGAAACATGCACCCCTAAACCCAGGAGTGCATGTGCTGGGAACCCAAACTTCCAGTGTCTCCCACAGGCTCCCGGGAATGGGCAAGTCCCATGACCCGAAGAGGAATTGATGCTTGACTGCTAGACCTGGCTCAGAGGGCTGAGAGGTTATACTGGCACCAGCATCTATGGTGTGAGTTACCAGCATGAAGGGAAGACTGAGCTGGAGACAAAGGCCTCTCTCCAAGTGCTGTTTGGGATCAGTAACAGGGCTCTGGGTCTCCCAAACCAGTCTAAAGCGTGTCTGAAAGATCTCACAGGCCCAGGTTCCTCCCAGCCTCGGCCTTGCTGTGGCCAATATTGCTGTGAAATCAATTGGGAGCAACGCAGAGCAAGGGCTCTTCCTCTTGGAACACTGCTGGCCTCCGCTCCCAAAAGGAACCCTATTGACTCCAGAGCCACAAATCTTACTCAGAAAGGGTTAACAGGACAGTCAATCAAGAAGACACTTTTGCTCCCCATCCTGGGGTGAGAACGGAGGCCATGGTGGGGGGGCGGTGACCATTCACAAGCGCCTTGCCACCATGCGCTTTCCCCGCAGACTTTGGGCTTCAGAGAACTAGGGGGTAGGAATCGAAAGAATGGAAGCTGGTCTACCCGAATTCCTTCCCCAAAGCAAGCACCGTAGGTTCTGAAGGAAATCAGGGTGCCCTGATCAGCCATCCCCGAAACCCGCGGCTCGGCGCCCGGGAGCCGGCTGGTGCTGGCTGCAGCGCCGTGCCCCTCGTCACGGCGGAAAGCCAGCGCTAACCAGCTCGAGCTCCGGGGATCGATCGCGCTCTCACACCTTCCCGCCCCTCACCCCCCACCCTGTTTCCAGCCACCCCCTACGGAGACTTGGAGACGACTTCAGCAAACTTGGGGAAGCAACTTTTCCGGGGAAGCCAGATGGCAACGAGAAAGAGAGCCGGGTTAGGAAAGAAGAAAAGCGAAAGAGACCCGGGCTTAAGGCAAGAGTTCAGGCGGGCCGAACGCCGGGGCGAGACAGGCGAGAAGGCGGACTCGCCTTGAGGCGAAGGGGAAGCACAAAAGCCCGACAACGAGTTGTGGGAGGAAAGACGAGAAGGGATCTGAGGGCCCTCTCTCTCCGACCCAGGGCGGGGATCCCCGCGAGCGACGGACAAGGTCCCCGGCCTCGGGCGGGTGGCGCCAGCAGCAGGCGCGCCCGGCCCAGGCACGTTGCGAGCGTTCCGGGGAGCGGCCAGCGAGTCTGTGCTGAGCGCGTCTGTGCGTTCCAGCCGGTCCGCGGGCCGGCGAGATCTTGCGCATTTCGAGCGCGTGCGGGAGTGTTCGAGGGGCTGTGAGAACGAACTGACGGCGCGCCGGGGTGGGAAAGGCATCCCGAACGCATCAGGTGCAGAGCGGAGCACCCACCGAGCGCGGCCGGGAGCGCACAGCGAGCTCCGGCGCCACGGCCGGTCCCGCCGAGAGCCGAGGAGGGCCCGGAGCGGTGGAGACACTCCAGCGCTCCACCACGGAGCCCCTCCCCCCCAAAACCTGGGGGATCAAGTCCAATCAAGAAAAAGGAGCCCACCACGTTTTCCAAAGAGAAACAAAACCCAAGTGACTCCCAGTCCGGCTCCCCTCTGCCCCCAAAACCACTCCTCCGATCCTAGCTTCCCAGCTGGCGGGCGAATAAACACACAAATAAACCACAGCCCTATCTCGCGCCCGCGCACCGGTCGGCATACATATGAGCACCCACAGGCTCCCGGCTCCTCCGCCGGCCCCTGGTGGTACAAAGCCTCCTATTCCCAGCCCTCCGTTTGTGCCCCCCGGCCCCTCAGACCGCTCTGCTCCCCACCTCTCACCCCGACTGTGCCCTGGAGTGGAAGGGTTGGGGAGGCAACTGCGCCCAAGCTGACAGCCAGGGCTCCCCCTTCCAGCCGACCCCCAACCGCCGGCGGCGACGGCTGCAGCAGCAGGAACCGAACAAACCGAACAAAATAAGGCAGAAGCCCAGCGGTCGAGTGGCCGAAGCGAGCGCGCCCCCCCAGACCTCTCCAGCCCTGGGGCGCCCGGGCGCACAGCTATCTCTGGGCGGTGCGCCTCTCCCTGGCCCCCAACTCACCACTGCCAAGCCGGGTGCCGTGGGGTGGGTGTGCGTGCCTCTTGGGGGTGTGTGCCTCTGTCTGGGAGGGGTGTTGCTGGGGAACTGTTGCTCTCGGTATCACGGCGGTAGCGGCGGCATCGCCCGGCAGTTCGCAGTACCCGCTCTCATCGCCCTCAACTCCTCTGTGCTGCGAGGTTAGCAAATCACCACCGGCTGCGGCGCCTCCGCCGCGTCCCACGTCAACGCCGAGCCCCCTCCCCTGCGAGGCCCCGGCGCCTCTCCATCTTTAGTGCTGGCGGCCGAGCCCGGCTCCCTGCCCACAGCTGCCCCCCTTCCCTCCCCCCTCCCGCGCAGTCCCCCGGCTCAGCCCGCCCACCCCCCGCACTGGCCGAGCCCGCGCGCGCTCTCCGCCCCACCCCTCCCTCCCCTGCAATCCCCTCCCTTCCCCGCGCGCCGCGCTCCGGGCTTCGCCTGACATCTAGCTGCTGCTGGGGCGCTGGCGGGCGCAGCTCACCGGCCAGGCGGAGAGGAGAGAAGGAGGAGCTCGTAGAGAGGCGCACCAGGGATTTGGGCGCCTCGGTGAGGGCAGTGCAGATGAGGGGCGCTGCCCCCATCTTCAACCCCCAGAATTTTAATCTCCAGTGGGAACAGGTTTTGTGTTTCCCTGCTGCTTCCAGGCTCGGAATTTTTTCTCCCAACGTTTGCCCCATGAGTGCGTGTCATCTCGCCTTTCACTTTTTTCTCGGGGCTCGGGACGGCACCCCTGGACCCCGGCGTCGTCTTTAGAAGCTCGTTTTCATGGTACCCAAGCCCAGCGCTTTGGGGCCTCCAGGCCTTATGAGCATCCAGACTGCGATTCGCCTCCAGGCGCAGAGTTCGCGGGTCCGGGTGAACCGAGTGACAGAGGCTCCCGCGGGGATCTGTCGTCGAGGGGAGACGCCCCCATTTTAGCTGTCGCGACCTCTGGAGGCCAAGATCGAGGCGCGAGGGAAACTTTTCTTCCCAGTCTTGAGCATCCCCTAGACTTCCCCACCCCACCCCCCGCCAACCCTCCCTTGCGCCGCGGCTCCCGCCTTCCCCCCGCCCCCGTCCCCCAGGGAACCTTGGCTGGAAGCAGTTCCGCAAGAACTGCACTCAGTTCGGGAAGCTCCAGGCTCTCCAAAGTGCCTCCTCTCTGCTGACCCCTCCACTTCAGAGGGCGCAGCTGAGGTCAGGAAGCCGTAGAACAACCAGGAGACATGCGCCCTTCCGCGGGCTGCGGAGAGCCCCCGTCTTCACCCTTTCCTTGGAACTTGGCGAAGGTGGTGGGCGAGAGGTGGAAAACGCCCTTTTTCTGGGCACACACCTTGACTTCCGGCTATGGTGAGGGTAGTGGTGGAGAGCGCCCTCGCTGGGTCTCCAGACAGTCGTCCCTGGAGGTCATACGATCTTCGCAACGCGGGGCTTCAATCACTGAATCCGGAGTCCCCACACTCTGTCCCTGACAAGGGGGTGGGTCAAAGGTTTCCCACCGGACTCACGCATGAGCATATCCCGATTCGCCCTCTGGCACTGCCCCAAACCGAGGGTCAGGCCCCAAGAATTGAAGCGCCTTGGAAGATAGCAGAGGCCCGCTAGAGGCAAAAATGCACTTCCGGCCTGGCAAGGCCAGCTGGCCAGAGTTTCCATCAAAACTGATCCGGGTTCACAAGAGCTGCTAATGGACCAGTCCCGAGAACAGGCAGCTCCATCCCAGCAAGCCCGCCCCTGTCTGCTGCTCGCAGGAAAAGTGCTCAGACCTGCCTGCAGGAGTCGGGGTAGAGAAGACCAGAGAGAAGCCACTTGAAAGTGAAGAAAGGGAGTTAGTTTTCCTCTGAGAGCAGACAACACCGCAGTGTCTGACGGATGCCAGGGAAAACCCAGTCCCTGGGTATTCTGATGAACAATAAAGAGCAATCTATGATAGGGCTGCTTTTCTAGCTAAGGTCTACAGTCTGTAATAAGAAAGAAATTTAAGGAAAGTTGAGAAAGAACTGGTGTGATAAACAACAAGGATTTACTGTGTAGTACAAATGGCTCAGAGGTTAAAGCGTCTGCCTGGAATGCAGAAGACCCAGGTTCGATCCCTGGGTTGGGAAGATCCCCTGGAGAAGGAAATGGCCACTCCAGTACTCTTGCCTGGAGAATCCCATGGAGGGAGGAGCCTAGTAGGCTACAGTCCGTGGGGTTGCAACCAGTCGGACAACTGAGCGACTTCATGACGACGAGGACAGGTAACTATAGGGCTTTCTGGTTGGCTCAGACGGTAAAGAATCTGCCTGCAGTGCAGGAGACCCAGGTTCAATCCCGGGGTGGGGAAGGTCCCCTGGGAAAGGGAATGGCTCCCCACCCCAGTATTCTTGCCTGGAGAATTCCATGGACAGAGGAGCCTGGTGGGCCACAGTCCATGGGGTTGCAGAGTCGGACACAACTGAGACACTAACACACACACACACACACACACGGAACTATATTAAGTATCTTGTAATGACCTGTAATGGAAAAAATCTAAATATATGTATAACTGCATCACTTTGCTATGCACCTAAAGCTAACACAATATTGTAAGTCAACTATAATTCAATTTTTAAAAAAGAACTGATCCTCAAGGAGAACAAGAGGAGAGAGATGGAAGAAGAGAGGATGGTCCTAGTGCTTCACCAGGGAAATAGAAGGAAGCATTTAACTGAAGCATTTAGCTTCTGCCTAGATAGTACCTTCCGAAGGTTGCTCCCGCTCTCCACATCCACCTACCAGCCGCTCCTGGGTGCAGTAAGAGGCGAAGCACACAATTAACCCCTGATCTAATCTCCTATTAATCCTCAATCAGAGGCAGGGAGACTCTCTGGGGAAACAATGGGAAAGAAGAAATCCTCTGTGGCCCTGGACCCCTCCCCCCCAACCTCCATGCCATACTCACACTATGTGAAAATCTCCCTTGCTTCATAAACTCGACCCATTAAAAAGCCCGGCCCTTGTTAGTAAGTGTTAAAGAGAGATTAATGCCCGAATTTAAGAGGTGGTGAAGGTAACAAAAAAGGAGGCAGGCAGGCGAGGCTTTGGGCTGAGTGCCAGCGTTGGGCTCCAAGCATTTCCACTTAGTGCTGAAGGCTGGCTGCACAGCAGTTTGATAAGGTTTATTGGGCCCAGATAAAGTGGCAGCAGCTCCCCCACCAAAACTGGCACCATTTATAGCCAGAACTGTGTGTCCTTGGGCCCCAGGAAGGCTGATGAGAATCTCCACTTCAGAGATTTCATATGGCAGCACCTAAAAACCAGCAGGATGGAAAATTACAGCAGAAAATTCTCATTCTCTCTTTCTCTCTCTCTGTCTCTCATGTTCAAGTATCTGTAGTAGATTTTTTTTTAACTTTTTTTTTTTCTTGGGTGTGGTAAGAGAAACTGGGACATCAGTTTTGACAGATCTTAAAAATAGGAGAGACTTCAATCTTCCAGGGACATCATCCTGCTGGAAACAGAGGAACAGATGAGTTGACCTTTGGGTGGAATTCCATCGCTAAAACATCTTATCCCTTCATCTCCTCCTTTACTCATGTACCTCCCTCTGGTAGCAGCCCTTCAGAACTCAGGTTGTGGAAGAGAAGGGCACATCAGGTCTAAGTGATCTTACAGGAGGGAGACCGTGGGGATTATACCTCATTCTGAGCACTGTCTGTGAATCTTAACACATTACCTGTATTGTTTTATTTAATCCTTGTAACAACTCTCATAATGCAAGTATTGTTCTTGCCCCCATTTCTATGGATGGGAAACTTGAGGCTCAGAGAGGTTAAGCACTTTACCCAAGACTACTACTACCCAAGCACTACTACCCAAGCTGTTAAATATCAGAGCCAAGACTTAAATCAGACCATTCCAACTTCAAAGCTCATGATCATAATTTCTAGATTATATAGCCTCTGTGCTGTGCTGTGCTTAGTCGCTCAATCGTGTCCAACTCTTGGCGACCCCATGGACCGTAGCCTGCCAGGCACCTCTGTCCATGGGGAGTCTCTAGGCAAGAATACTGGACTGATTGCCATACATTCCCCTAAGGGATCTTCCCCACCCAGGGATCGAACCCAGGTCTCCCGCATTGCAGGCGGATTCTTTATCAACTGAGCTACTAGGGAAGCTCCTATATAGCCTCTAGTGGGATAAAAAAAGGAAATAAGGGCTTTTAATTTCCTTCTCCTCTTACTCCACAAAGACCAAGGCCTCCGCGACAGCCAGCCAAGCTGGGAACTGAACAGTTCTGCATTGAATCAGGCCACCGAGGAGGCAGACTTAGATGCCCAGATCTCTGCACTTTCTTTCCTCCTCAGAAATCTCAGTCAAGGAAGTCCCTGGAGATCCAGTGGTGAGGACTCTACACTTTCACTGCCGATGGGCCCAGGTTCACTCCCCAGTCAGAACTGCAAGCCGAAAGCTGAGTGGCACAGTACTCGGGGGAAAAAAAATCTCAGCAAAAGTTGAGAAGGGAGTTTGGAATTACAATAAAATTCCAATTAAGTAGATGCCCAGGAAGAAGGTGATTGTGTTGTTTTGAGTATTCTGCTTGAGGGTTAACAAAATGTTCCAAACCATTTTGTTCCAGCTCCTTCGTTGGAAAATAGTCTTAAAATTGAAAGGTAAAATTTCCTATCATGAAAATGAAATCAAAGACTCCTGTCTTTGGGGGAGAAGCAGCCACTTCATATTTCTCCAAAACCTTGTGATACAGAATGAAGAATATTCAGGGAGGGATGCTGGCAGTAAAGGCCCTGAATGGAAAAAAATAAAAAATGTAAATAGTCTCATCTACAATGGAGAATTCCAGGTTGCCACCAGAAGATGCAGCAGGCAGTCATGTGTGCATGTTAAGTCACTTCAGTTGAGTCAGACTCTGCAACCCTATGGACCGGAATCTGCCAGCTTCTCTGTCCATAGGATTCTCCAGACAAGAATACTGGAGTGGGTTGCCATGCCCTCCTCCAGGGGATCTTCCGGACCCAGTCTCCTGTATTGGCAGACGAAATCTTTAGGCCGTCACACATACTCTCAGATCTTTACCCCACTGGGGACCCTTGAGGGAAAAAACACAGCAAACCTATTGTGTCCATTTTTGGAGTCAAATGATCTTATGATGCTTCACGGCCATCACTGAGATATCCTCTAGATAGATACCGATAATGTCAGAAACTAAGCAGAGTCGGGAATTCTCTGACCATCCAGTGGTTAGAACTCCACACTTCTACTGCAGGAGGCCCAGGTTCAATCCCTGGTCAGGGAACTAAGATCCTGAAAGCCATGAGACTCAACCAAAAAAAAAAAAAAAGCTAAGCAGAGTCATATTTGCCCTCAGTGCATATGTTGATAGTTTTCTTTTGTTTGTTTTCTTAATTTAATTATTTCATCCCACGTCCTTTCATCCCCCCTCTAAAAAGCAGAGGAAAAAAAAAAAAAACCAGGTGAGGTGTAGCTTCTGGTTATTTGAATTCTAGAAAAGAAAATAAGAAGATAGTTTCTTTGACTGGTAATTGTCATCTTTTCCCAGTGGACGTCTGGTTAGTGATATTTACACCTAGGCTTCTCGTCCAGGTACTAAGAATGTCCTTCTTTTCTGTAAGGCAGAGAGTGTTTCAAAGGGAGATGAGGGGTTATTTCTCTTAGCCCCAGAGGCCTTGGGTCACTGTGACCCCAAGATTTTGTGACTGAGGAAGAGAAAGCTTTTTCTTCTCTCTCTCCCACCAGCATATTGCAAATGGTGTTGGGACCTAATGTTGTCAACTCAAATAGCAAATCTGAGTTGTTATTAGTGCAAAGATGCCCTGAGGGGGTAGGCAGTGTGGATGAAATCTGCAACGGATGCTATGGGGAAGTGTGCTTATAATTATAATGGGATTTAATGTACACTGGAACCAGATGATGACAGCCATTTAAAAAAGAGACGCTTAATAAGAGAGGTCCCTTAATGACAGGCAGCAGGGCTCCAGTTACTAGGGAGAGGCCCTGTGTTTCACTGGGTGTCACAAACCATGTGCCAGGTTTTATGGGGTTCCAAACAAAGCTTTGGGGTGAGGCACACAACCATAGCTGTCAGCTCTTGGGCATAATGTTTTAATGCTGTTGTCTCTGAAAGGGACATTTGCACGCCAGGGAAAGGCAGTTCTCCCCTTCGGATACACACAAGCACAAACCCTGGTCCCAGGCCAACACAATAGTTTTGGCGTTTTCTTGTAGTCTGATTTGTTCTGAAAAAGACGGCCTCAATTTCAAAACTAAAATTTTGTGGCTGTCGAGGGGCGCCTACAGTATGCATGAAATGAAGCAGCGAGACTCCCATGACAAGTAACGGGAGTCCCACAATGAAATCCCCAGTCCTGTGCTTAGTCAATCAGTCATGTCCAACTCTTTGCAGCCCCATGGACTGCAGCCCGCCAGCCTCCTCTGTCCATGAGGATTCTCCAGGCAAGAGTGCTGGAGTGGGTTGCCACGCCCTACCTCCAGGGGAGCTTCTGAACCCAGGGATCAAACCCAGGTCTCTCGCATTGCAGGCGGATTCTTTACCAGCTGAGCCACAAGGGAAGCCTGCCATCCCCAGGCACCATGCTGAAAATTAACCCCTGAGTCTTCATCAGAAACAGGATTTTTTTTTTTTTTTTAACACTTTGGTGTTTCTTTGTGGGGAGGTCAGGAAGAAGGGAAATATGTAACATTTTCTTGTGCTTTTAAACTTTAGTCAGTTTACATTGTGAGGGGTTTAACTTTGCAGCTGGAATCCAGGGCAGCTGTTTTACAGCAGGAGCAACCTGCACAGTCTAGAAGGACCTGTAGGAGGAGGGTCATGCTCCTTGAAGGTGTCCCCAGAAGCACCACCATCCAGAAATAACAACTCGTATCCAAGTTGTATTATTTTGTATATTTCTTACCAGATGTGAGAGAAGTGTATGAAAACTAGCCTGTTTAATACAAAATTCATCAATGGTTATTGTGTTGTGTGTTCACAAAGCATATGGCTAGTCTCAGAATCCTTAAAGCGGAATCTTTCCTATATCCTGAGGGAGAAAAGAGAAGAGATAAAATAAGTGAAAACTGAATTTCCAGTCCTACGCTTGCAGAAGCTAAATTTCTGGAAAATGCATGCATTCATGCTCGGTCTCTCTTTGTGATCCCATGGACTGTAACCCGCCAGGCTCCTCTATCCATGGGGTTTCCCAGGCAAGAATACTGGAGTGGTTTGCCATTTCCTTCTCCAGGGGATCTTCCTCACCCAGGGATCAAACCTGCATCTCCTGTGTCTCCTGCACTGGCAGGCGAATTTTTTTACCGCTGAACCTCCTGGGAAGCCAAATTTCCCGAAAAGGTACTCTTCAAACAGAAGTGGTATGTTGAGGGTACATAAGCCACAAGATGAAATGATTTTACTCAATGACAGGTAATTTAAGCCAATTATGTTAAAATTATCACAGCAAAACAAACGTTAGTATCCTGTGGAGTGGAATTCAAATTTTGTGTGAATTTTTAAGATAAAATGAGAGGCTGCCTTGGAGTTCTCCCTTGAGGAGAGCTCACTGCCTTTTCTCCCATTGGATCTGAGTGGGTGGGAGACAGGCGGATGCCTATGAAGGGAGTTGTGGGCACTTTGCCTGAGTCCCTGTCTGCAGGGTAGGTTCGTTTGTCTCTGGGAAGTTCATTGTTGGATCTTCGGGCTTTTTTTTTTTTTTGCCCCTGCCACATGGAGTCTTAACCACTAGACCACCAGTTAAGTCTCCCTTGTTGGATCTTTGATGCAGTGTTCTCCACTCCACCCTCCAGTTAGAATTAATTTCTCCTTCCTCTCCATGTTGACCACCATCTGCCTTGTATCTGGCTGAATTATGTGCATTCTGATCACTCCTTCTTTTGAGAGTTTCTGGAAGGCTTGGTCTCAGTCTTGTTCAACTTAGATTCCCCGTCCCTGTCCTCAGAGCCTGCCCACTGTCAAGCAGAGAAGGTCTCAATCAATGTTCACGAACGAACTCATTGAATGAATGCATATACGCATGGATGAATGAATGAATAAATGGACACAGACACCAAAAGTTTCAGGAATTTAGAAGAGGAACCATTCTGTACCCTAACATTTAGGGCAGAATTCTTTGTACCTGTGGGTTTTTCATCAGCTTTTGAAAAATCCAAAGGATATAGATAAGGGTGGAGGATAGCTGTTGAATTTAATTGTATATAGCTTCTTGAGGATATAACTGGGTTCTAGATCAGTTTATGTCTCCCTTGGGGGCCTAGAACCAAGCTTTTCTCAGTATCCTAAGAGCATTAGTAAATATTTATTAAATTGCATTGGATCAAAATGAACTCATACGAATTCATGGTAACACTTATTACTCCTACAGTGGCCTTGTACCCCTAATCCCTGTGGCTATTAGTTAACTAGTCCAGGGCTGAGAAGAAGCATCTGATCTGCTGGGGACCTCAGTGGGTGGAAGACTGCTGACTAAGCCTGAAACTAGCACAGGAGATTAGGCACCAGCACTGACAGGTTAGTTCTGCTATTACCCAGTGTGGCAGAGACTGGCTAGCTGTTTTCCAAATATCTTCCTGAGCACACACTGGATTACATTTTTCAGCTTACCCTGCTGCCAGGTACAGGCCAGCAGTACCTGACTGAGTTTTGGCCAATGAATGGATTGTGATCAGAAGTCCATTGTGCCGCTACCAGGACGGACCCATAAAGACTCCCACGTGGAATTCTCCAGGACTTTCCCCTTTCTGGGACTTGGCCCCGTGAGCCTACAGATACCTTGAAAACTGAGTGATGAAAATGACAGAGCCAAGATGGAAGGAGCCTTGGAGGGCAGCTACCTGTCTACTGAGAACTCCCAATGTGGGCTTTATATAAACAAGAAAAAAAAACCTTTGATGTCGGGAACTTCCTGTGTGGGCCAGAAGCTAGAACTCCCCATTCCCAAGATAGGAGGCTGGGGTTCAATCTCTGGCCAGGGAACTTGAACCCAAATATTGCAACTAAGACCTGGCACAGCCAAATAAATAAATATAAAAAACAAGCCCAAAAACCTTTGATGTCTTGAGTAGGCTTGGCAAAGAAAATGCAGGACACTCAGTTAAATTTGAATTTCAGATAAATAATGAACAATTTTAATATAAGCATATCCCAAATATTGCACAGCACATAGGAATGCTAAAACCATTTGAAATCCAAATTTAAATTGATGTCTTTCAGTTATTATGTATTTCACAGTTTGTTTATTATAGTAACTAGGAGAAGGCAATGGCACCCACTCCAGTACTCTTGCCTAGAAAATCCCATGGACGGAGCCTGGTGGGCTGCAGTCCATGGGGTCACTAAGAGTCGGACACGACTGAGTGACTTCACTTTCACTTTTCACTTTTATGCATTGGAAAAGGAAATGGCAACCCACTCCAGTGTTCTTGCCTGGAGAATCTCAGGGATGGGGGAGCCTGGTGGGCTGCTGTCTAAGGGGTCACACAGAGTCGGACACGACTGAAGCAACTTAGCAGCAGCAGCATTACCTTGTTACATATACCTAGTTTCATTTGTCAGAGCAGCAGGGCCATGGCGCCTGAGCTGGGATCCTGGCCTGGGACAAGGGGTTGACCCCAGGCCCTCTTGACAACTTAGGTTACACGTAGAGCAGATCCATTGAGAATGGAGCATCTTGTATGGACAGGGTCAAGGGGAAAACCAAGAGAGAGTCCAACAGCTTTTAGTTCACCCTTTTTCCTATGAACATACTTTTCTTAGCTGCCTCTCTACTTAGACTGTAAGCCTGGGGACAAAGATGGTTGTGAGTTTCACCTCTATATTTGCCATACTTGGCACATGGTAAAGTTGAGTCCTTAATTTGTGGTGGAAGAGCAACATGCCCACTGGGGAAGGGCGGATGGGAAGGCATCATAATGTGGACCTATCTGAGCTTTTGAGGGCTAAAACTAGGACTAGTTGAGAACACTGTTAAGCCAATCATTGTGTCTTCCTCCACTTTCTCCTTTGTCCCTTAAACAGCTAGTGTAGCAAAAAGGCTGAGAACTTGGGCTCTCATTTACTCACATGGATCTGCATTCAAATACCACATTCCCATTTCCTAGATCTTGGGTGATTTGGGGTCCGTTATTTGAACTCTTGTCTTGTACTGTCCTCACCAGCTAAATCGAGGACAAATAATGGTACCCACCTGATTGAGTGGCTAGGAACATGCACCAGGGTGCTTGGCCACAGTGAAAGTTCTGAAAATGTTAGCTATTATTAGCGATGATGTCAGGTACTTTCTTTTCTCCCTTACTCCTACAAAATGCCTGATTATAAATATTTGGGGTAAGGTCTTATGAGAAATAAAAGCTCTTTGAAAGAATAAAGGATGACCTGTGATTATTGACATAATGATAGCTGTAAGCATCGGTTTGCAGCCCCGTTCTCCCAGTCTTGTCCCATTTATCTGGTTGGGATGAGGCAAGCGGGCAAATGGAGAGTGGAGTGGGGAGTGCAGATATAAAGTGCAGGGGGCAGTGTTAATTTTCACCTCGGAGCATGACATGTTTATTAACGTGTACCTAGACTCCACCGCAGCAGCCCAGTTTCCTTGAGTTAAATAGCAGTCATGCCCAACTGGCTCTCCATGTACCATTACTCCAAGTGATTGAGCCAATTTCTCCCTCTGCCATGAGTTTAAGTTGTAAACCTCTCAGCCAGACAGGGAGGCAATGATGGGCTGCCTGTTGTGATTATTATTAACCTTTAGGATTGCGTTCGCAAGAACAGGACGAGGCAGGGCACGGACTGCAGACACCCACTCACCTCTGCCCAGTCTGCACACCGTTGTTCACTTTCCTTACAAAGAGGCTGCTGTCCACCAGCCTGGGGGGCGGGGGCGGCGGGGGGGCGGGGAGTAACCCCTGGTGCTGGGTGCATGCGTGCTAACATGCTTCCATCGTGTCCCAGTCTTTGCAACCCTACAGACTGTAGCCTGCCAGGCTCCTCTGTCCATGGGATTCTCTAGGAAAGAACTGGAGTGGGTTGCCATGCCTTCCTCCAGGGGATCTTCCCCACCCAGGGATCGAATCCACATCTCTTATGTTTCCTGCACTGGCAGGCAAGTTCTTTACCACTAGCGCCACCTGGGAAGCCCCTGGTACTGGGGGAAATGGTGAAATGTTGAGTGTTTTCTATTGCATCTGGCCAGGGGTTGTGGGAAAATTGTAAAAGAGGGGAACGAGCTGTTCTAGAGGTGCCTTTTAAAAAATTTTTTTTAATTCATGTATTATTTTTCGCTGCACTGGGTCTTCGTTGCTGTGCACAGGCTTGCTGTAGCTGTGGAAAGCAGGAGCTCCTCTCTGGTTATGGTGCTCGGGCTTCTAAGTGCCGTGGCTTCTAAGGCACTCAGATTTCAGTAGTTGTGGTGTGTGGGCTTAGTGGCCCCTTGGCCTGTGGAATCTTCCTGGACCAGGGATCGAACCCTTGCCCCCTGGATTGGCAGGCAGATTCTTAACCTTGAAATTCAGATTTTTTTTTTTTCTATTGGCCATGTATTTATTAGTCAGAGACTAAGTTATCCAGCTGTTCCCTGCCGGGTCCATTGCTAACTAGTTAGCCTGGACCAGGTCTATTTAGCCATAATTGTACTGGAGACCAAGCGTTACAGAGGGTGGCAGGGCTGGAGGAGAGTGATAAGCAAGCTCTCTCTCTCTTCCGGTCCATATTTCTTTTCCTTAAAGGAAACTCCTTCCTTGTTGATTAATCAGGAATTGGCAGGGATGGCAGATCCCTGAGTGTGGGCAGCTTATTTTGCTTTTCTGAACAATTTCGTCTCTGCAAAATCTCTAAGAAGAAAGGAGGCCACCCTGGAGCCTTGGGGTGTTTGTGTTGCTTCTTTGTTAAAAATCCAAGTGTATCTGTGATCCCTTACGGGGTGAAGGATGCAGTCAAAGAAAAAACAATTTTGCCCTCAGAAAGTTCCAGTCTAATAAGTAAGGCTGGAGTCAAACAGGACAAGTGGTGGCGGGGGCGGGGTAGGGTGTTGTAGTGTTGCTGCTTTTATTTTTCCTTTCAATATAAAAGTGAATGGGACTTCCCGAGCCATCCAGTGGTTAAGACTGCACTTCCAATGCAGCGGGCAAGGGTTTGATCCCTGGTTAGGGAAGTAAGATCCCACATGCCAGAGGCATGGCCGGAGAAAAAAAAAAGTGAATGGTTGCGGGGAGGCGTTTGACCAGACAGGCACCGCATAGGACCTTCTTGTGAATGAAGATAACAGAGTAACCAAAGAAGCATGAATCTGACCTCTCATTTCCTCTGATTTTGTTAAGCCCCTTCCCACAGTTTCTTGCCGGGGGCCGGGGTGGGGGGTGGCAGGGCTGCCAACAGGATGATCAACGCTGTAGTTTATATAGAATGAGTGTTATTTGATAAGCTTAAACAGATTTAAGTCATGCCTTCAATTTATTTTTTCCACCATATGCATCGAATGCTGCTTCCAAGGTAATAACCATGGCTAATAAGCAAGCACACTGACCCTTGACACAGGTCATTTCCTTTACTCCCCTAGATAATCCTTGGAGGTGGTACTGTTGTTATTCCCATTCTACAGCTAAAGACACTAAGGTGGAGAGAGAAAACAGCCTCCCTTCAGTCACACAGCTAACCGGAGGAAACAGCCAGCTCCCAGCCTCCCAAAGCCACCTATGGAAACACTGCTGTGTTCTCCTCTCTGGTTAATTCCCATTCCTGGTGGCAGGGTCTTTTGGTCCTTCATCAACAGAAGAGAAGGAGGGGGACTAAACCAATCTGCAAAGCACCGAGCTTTCCCATTCTAACCACTAGGCCATGAGATGCTTCTGTTTCTCAGGGACCCTCACCCATTCACTGGGGAGCAAGAGGGCAGGTCTGTTATTAACAACAAGCTGTTCTGAGTTTCTTCACAATTCTCTATAAACAATGAGGGAAAAGCAATTTTCCAGCATAAACAATTGGGGAAGCAGAAGAGGAAACATTGGGGAAGATCCCACCAAGGAGCATCCTTACTAGTGAGAGAATTCCGGGACAGATATTCTCGACGCTAGAGTAACACTGCAGGAGTCAAGAGAAGGGAGCCCGGATGTCTGAAGGAAGAAGTGAATAGACTCTGAAGGTGCTGGTTGTAGGGAGATGGTATATCTAATATTTTTCTTTGGCACCCTGTATCCTCTAGCGTGAAGGGAGGAAATGAGGCAATGGGCTAGTATGAAAAATGGATAGGCTGGTGAAGCTGTTACATTTACTTCTAAATGAGGACTATGAGGTCCTCCCGACCATTTATTAGGGCCATTAGGCATGACAAGAAGGCAAGGCAGTCCACTTTTTGATGAGCATGCTAGGGCTTAGATGATCTGATAGACTCCAACCTGAAACGGACTGAAAACACCATCTCGTCCAATCTCACCATTTTACAAGAGACGAAATGGAGCTGAGAGGTGGAACAATGTTCCCAAAGTCATGTGGTCAGTTACAGCCAAAACTTGGGGCCAGAGTTCTTTTGGGGGCCATCACAAGAAATGTCATCAGAGCCATTCAATCCTTCCTGGAAATTTTGTGAAATTACCTTCAAAGTCTCTCTTTCGGTTTCTTTAGCTGTAAGGGGAATAGCAATGGTACCCACCTCATGGGAATTTGTAGCGGTAATCTTCTGAGTCTTTGGTTGTAGCATAACTTGCCCATAAGAGGGAAGATTTGACTTTTTCAAAAGTTCAAGAAGGTGAAGTTGCAGAAGAAAATTTGAGGTCAGAAGAACGTTTGAGGGACTGGAGAGCAGCGAGGCTGAGATTCTTCTTTGGATCCAGATCCACCAATGATAGCCATACAGTTATAATAAGGAAGTCATCTTTCCTAACGTGGTAAGTTAAAAGCATGTAATATATATTTGGAGATACGTTATCTATCTTATCTGTGTGTATGTACATATATGTACATGCATATATATCCATTCTGACATATAAGCTTAAAATTGAATCTGTTATTTGATAGTCATGCTTCCTATATGCACAATCCATGAACGCGTTCCTTTGGGGGTTAGCAGTGGTGACGATCTTACAGAGAAGCAGCAGGCCATACTGTCTCGGCTGTAAAATCAGACCCCATGGGTCTCAAAGCCAGATCTGTAAATAGTGATGTAAAATGTGGCGTATTTCTTGACTCAAGTCTCGGTTTCCTCCTCTGTATATTGAGGCTGTCTAAGATCTCTCTAACCTTAAAGAAGGTAAAGAGTTTGGCCATGATCACACAGTTTGTAAAGGACAGAGCTGGGACAGAAACCTTAATTTATTGGATTTCCCAAACTGCCTCGGTCCTGGACTCTGCTCTGCCTGCTCCCCACGCTTAGGGAAGCAGAGGGTGAATCCCCATGAGGAAACTGGCCAGAGAGATTGGAGGGGAGGTCTGTACTCTTCCCAGTCTTTTCAAAGCTGTCTCTTACACCCTGCATGAAAGAAGCTGGTAGGTTAAGATCAAACATGACTCTAGCGATGTATTGGGTTGGCCAAAAAGTTTGAGTTTGGGTTTTTCTATACGAATGTGTGGAAAAACCCGAATGAACTTTCTGGCCAACCCAATATATGTTAGACAAGTTTAAAAAGAAAAAAAGCCTCTCCCACTCCCTCACCAGTGTCTAAAATTAAAATGCCAAAAATACTACCAGGAAAAGAAGTTTGGTGAAAAAGCAGGAAAGACTATAAATTGACTGCAGAGTGTACTGCAGGACATGGATTTCTCTGGTTTATTGAAGCCCCATTCGTTCTGTGGACGCTCCTTTCAAGGAGAATCATTCAAATAAACAAGCACTGATATTTGACTATGTGGAACTTCTCATCAAAGACTTTACATCCTATCTTTGATAGGACAGTCATGTTTCCCAAAAAGAGAAAGAGAATGTCCCGTCTTTTGAGTTTCCTGCCTATTGAGTGCCTTTAGTAACAAAGAAAAAAAGTAATTGTTAATGATGGCAATTTTTCTCTCCCCTAACATTTCTTTGGAACATTCTGGAATGTTTACTTATTGATTTTTTTTTAGTTAAGCAGATTGGAGAGAACATGGTGAAATTATAACCATGATTTCAAGACCTGAATTCAATGCCAGCTTTGCCAAACGCCTCCTGTGTCACCTTACGCAAGGCACTCTCTTTGTGCTTCAAAATTTTCCTCTATAAGAACAGAGATATTTATGGGAAATGTCTGTGAGCATTTAAAAGTGCTGCCCAGTTCTCTGAGAAGAACCCTAAGACCTGTCCTTAATTTACTGTCTGCCTTTGAGCAAGTTACTGCCCCCTCCTTGGGGCATCAGTTTCCTTGCGGATAACATGAAAACCACCAACTCAAGCTATGGAATCCTATAATACTCTATGAACTCTCTCAGATACAGAGAAATCAGGTGCCAGCACCTTCTGATGGAGAGAAGGAATGATGAGGGTGTCTTTAAGGGAAGACGTCTCTCCTAATCATAACTTTGATTCCCAGCATGAAGGGACCCAGGTGCTGGGGAGCCGACCACCTGTACACAGATGCAGGCAAAGCACAGGAGGGCGAGCTGGGCTTAGGCTTGTGCAGGAAATGCTTCTGTCAGTGATGGCTGCCTGTGGTTCTAGAAAGGGAAGGAAATATCAGTGGTGAAGCCATACGCCAGGTCATAGAGGAAGGAGGGGGGCAGGGCAGCTCTAGTTAAGAGAGTGTGCATCTGTGACCCAAATAAGGTGTGCTTGGTACAGAGAGGGGGATGGAGAACTAGATGGAAATACAGATACACCACTTTGAATCAGCTCTAGAAACACATTTTTTTTCTTCCCTTGTTCCCAACTCAGGGATCGAACCCGTGTCTCTTATGTGTCCTGCACTGGCCGCTGGGTTCCTTACCACTAGCGCCACCTGGGAAGCCCCTTGTTCAGAAATCATGCCCCAAACCTTATACTGACTCAAAGCAGATGCCATAACTAAAGGCTGCTAGTTGCCACCTCAGGGCCTTTGCACTTAAGGTTTCCCTTCCATCAGCCACCAGCCCCATCCCAGCCCCCCCGGCGGACCTTCCTTCCACCACCCAACACACTTGTTGCCAAGTTCGGAACTCAACAACTGCCTTATCTGGAGCTGCTTCCTGCCCCCAGGCCCTCTGCCCTGCTTTTATTGTTTTTGTAGCACTTGTTACTACCGGAAATTGTTTCCTGTGTTTATAGGACTGCGTGTTTATTTCCTGGCTTCCCTCCCAGAGCCTCCCTGGTGCTCCCTCCTACCTAATGTAAGCTCTGTGAGGGCAGAGGGCTGGACTCTCCTGCAGATGTTGTGTGCAGAGCTCGACTTAGCGGCTAAACCACCACCGCATCCAGCGCACCAGGACAACACTACACATAGTAGGCTTCTCATAAATATTTGTTCAAAAAGTGAAAGAACAAAGCAAGAAATGTGGGGGTTTTTTTTTTTCCTCTCCCCAGGAAGACTTTTTTTTTTTTTTTTTACAAAAAGGCAGCATGTTCTTGAGACCAAGAGACTCGGGCCCAAATCGTTACCAGCCAGGGAAGTAAGAGGACTCTGTCCTTCCACGGGCTCTGAGCTAACAAGGCTGATGAGGCTATTTATTTTTACTTACACTGTTTGCAAAAGAAACCTCCTCACGCGTCATGATGTGCCCGTTCTCTGAGGCTGTGCCAGCCAAGGAGAAGGCAGCCTGAGTGACAACGCCTGCGATGTGGACAGCAGTGTCCTCAGAACTTTCACATCATTTAACCGGTTCTTCCTCTCTTTTTTTTTGGCTGCAATGCCTGTGCACACAGGCAAGCATCGCAGGGCATGTGAGATCTTAGTTCCCCAACCAGGGACAGAACCCTACTCCCTGCAGTGGAAGTGTGGATTCTTAACCACCAGACCTCCAGGGAAGTCTCTTTTGACTGTTCGGTAAAAACACCCAAGCTCATGAGGCTCATCCTTCTGAGGAAGATCAAGTCTAGAGTCAGGACTTGAACCCAGGTCTCCCTGCACCAGGTGCTCTGGCCTCTGCGTTTCAGCATTGATAAATGAACACCTGGCTCCGCATGCCCAACCCTAGGACAGATCAAGAATGCCTAGCCACAGATGGGGCTGGTAGTAATAGGCTCCTCAGAAGGGCCAGGACTGGGGGGCAGGTAAGGCATGGAAAACAGGGACAGAACGGAAGGAGGCATCACTCTCCAGGCCCTTGCATGATTCTGAGAAATGCCTGGTTAAATTTTGGATCCCAGGCACCAGGCTTGCCTCACCCCATCCTGGTCCTGCTCATCGGAGTTTTTGTCTGTCCTTTTCTCTCATGTCATACGATCCTTCTTTGTCTAGAAATATCATCAAAATGACTAGATGGCTCTTGGGAAGGACTTGGCTCTCATTGCCAGCTAGCTTCTAGCCACCTCTTGGCCACCTTCCCTCCAAATGGCCATTGGAATTATTTATCTAAAGGACTGATCTGTCATTGCCCCACTGCAAACACTTGAGTGCCTCTTCCCATGTCTACACTGCTGTAAGACCTAAACGACCTGGCATGGCCTTTAAGATTTTGACACATTGGCACCTTTCTGCCTCCAGAACATTATCATGCTTCCACAACTTTAGATAGGCTCTGCCTTCTGCCCAGGGGACCCCCTCCCTGTCTGTCTGGGTCAGAATCATTTGCCCTCCAAAGTCCAACTCCAAAGTCACTACAACATTCAGAAAGGCTCAAGACACAGAGCAAACCTGATGTGAAGCCAGCTCGCCAGGGATGGACAGAGGAGTACCTAATCAACGAGGTTAGTGACAGGCAGAGGGTTGAGACTCAACAAGCCAGGAAGTCAGGGCCTCTGAGGTCTCCTTCCCACATTCTCTGCACAGACGGGGTCGTGCCAGGAAGGTTACTCCCAGCACTCAGCCTAGCCAGTGCTGACTTCATAGACAGGCTCGGTGTGACTCTAGTCTTTGAACTAACTATATTTTTCTTTGATAATGTGGATCCTAGTTACTGGCAATGAAAAGAAAGTAGGCTCTCAGGTACCCTGGAAACTCCTCATTCAGTTCAGTTCAGTTCAGTCGCTCAGTCGTGTCCAACTCTTTGCGACCCCATGGACTGCAGCTCACCAGGCCTCCCTGTCCATCACCAACTCCCAGAGTTTACTCAAACTCATGTCTGTTGAGTTGGTTATACCATCCAACCATCTCATTCTCTGTCGTCCCCTTCTCCTCTCGCCTTCAATCTTTCCCAGCATCAGGATCTTTTCAAATGAGTCAACTCTTCGCATCAGGTGGCCAAAGTACTGGAGTTTCCACTTCGGCATCAGTCCTTCCAATGTACATGCAGCACTGATCTCATTTAGGATGGACTGGTTGGATCTCCTTGCAGTCCAAGGGACTCTCAAGTGTCTTCTCCAACACCACTGTTCAAAAGCATCAATTCTTTGGCACTCAGCTTTCTTTATAGTCCAACTCTCACATCCATACATGACCACTGGAAAAACCATCGCCTTGACTAGATGGACTTTTGTTGGCAAAGTAATGTCTCTGTTTTTTAATATGCTGTCTAGGTTGGTCATAACTTTTCTTCCAAGGAGTAAGTGTCTTTTCATTTCATGGCTGCAGTCACCATCTGCAGTGATTTTGGAGCCCCCCAAAATAAAGTCTACCACTGTTTCCACTGTTTTCTCCATCTATTTGCCATTAAGTGATGGGGCCAGATGCCATGATCTTAGTTTTCTGAATGTTGAGCTTTAAGCCAACTTTTTCACACTCCTCATTCACTCAGAGCCTATTTTTAGACTTTGCCCTTTGGCATCAGCTTCCCAAGCTGTCAGGGTCAAGAATGTTTAACAGGTTTGTAGCTTTAACACACGGGCACTGCAGAGCCCAGCTTCTGCCTGGCTCCCCTCACCTCCACTTTCTAAGTTTTCATCTATTTGTTTTCCTTCCTCCTCCATGTCTAACTCTTCTGTCTGTTTTGCATGATCTTGAGAATCAATCCAAAGTCAGACTGACATTTTGGCCCAATCTCCCCAAGGAATTCAGATCTGAGAACTTTTTCTCCTGGAAAGAAAATTAATGTATGTGTTAGTTTGGGAGAGGCCCAGAGAAAAAAAGATATCCATGCAGGCTGGATAATAATAATGGCAGTAATAATAAATAATAATGATACCTATATTTGCTGAGCACTAACTACATAGTAACTGGGTTGAGTGATTTTTTTATGCTTTTTCTCATTCAACCTCCTAGGTGTGACTGCTGTGTACCCATTTTAAAGATGGTTCGTGGGACTTCCTTGGTGGTCCAGTGGTTAAGAATCTGCCTTGAAATGTAGCGGACATGGGTTCGACCACTGGTTGGGGAAATAAGGTCCCACAGACGCAGGCCAACTAAACCCGTGCACCACAACTTAAGAGCCTGCATGCCACAGTGAAAGATCTTGCATGACGCAAGGCAGATTCTGTGTACCGCAACTAAGAGCTGATGCAGCCAACTACATAAATATAAAAAGGATGGTTCCTATTGCACTCATTTCTAAATGAGAAAGTCGAGCCTCAGTTACATAAAGTTAAGGTGTTAGTCGCTTAGTCATGTCTAATTCTTTGTGACCTCATGGACTGTAGCCCACCAGGCTCCTATGTCCGTGAGATTTCCCAGGTAAGAATACTGGAGTGAGTAGCCATTCCCTTCTCCAGGGGATCTTCCTGAACCAGGAATCAAACCTGAGTCTGCTCAGGTTCTGCTGCATTGCATGCAGATTCTTTACCATCTGAATCACCAGGGAAGCTCACATACAGTTAACCCAGGGTCAAATAGTAAGGATGTCTAGACTGACCCCAAAGACTTTAGGTCTTTACTAACTGGGAGACACTGAACACATCACTTCAGCTCTTTGCATCTCAGTTAAATTGCATCTGTGACAAAGAAATAAGAGGGTTGGTCCTCCTTACCTTACAAGCCAGTTAGGATAGTTGAATGGGATAAGCAATGGGAGGTGCTGTGTAAGGGTTAGTAATTATCTTTATGAAATCTGAGACCCCCCTGAGATCTGGGATCGAACAAAATTACTGGGAATTGTTTTTCACATATGAAGATTATTTTTTCTGTTTCTTACTGTGATTGGAAACTGTGTCTTCTATTTTGAGAGATGATCATCCTTTACCATCCAGGCTCTTTGGACAGACTGTGGGACTTCATGCTTTTCAAAAGATGGTCTTATTTGAGCCTAATGACTGTTGGGGAGTTAGGCAGGACAAATATATATCCCCCTTCTGCAGGTAGGAAAACGGAAATCAGAGTGGCTCTCAGGAGATGGTCAGAGCAGGAGCTCCTGCCACCTACTCTGGTCATCTCTGAGTTCCTTCCTTTTCTATTCCAGGATCCTGGGCAGGTGACAGAACTGACAGATGAGTAGGGCCCTGCAGGTGGGGGGAGGTTTTGGCAGTGGGGACGGAGGGCAGCCCCTGGGTTTTCCTCCTTTAGGACATCAGAATGTGCACAGGCCCCTCATCAACATGATTTGTATAAAACTCTACCTGATGCGAGCTGTGGTTAAATAGTGTTTTTTAACGCTTAAAGTTTGACATTCTCCTTTTGTGTTTGGGAGTCAGTGCAGGTTTCGGGGTGTCACGCAGTTGCTGAGTTTTGTGGCCCTGGGCACTTAGCCTGGAAACCTCTGCACAAACAGCCCGGGCAGAGTAACCAGAGGAGCTACTTCTCCCCACCCCTGCCCTTTTTTTTTTTTTTTTTTTGAAGTATATCTTTGACCAGACACATCAGAGTTTAGATCTCTGCCACTTACTAGCTGTGTCCTGGGCAAGTTATTTTAACTGTTAGTGTCATCTGTAAAGTGGAAAGATGTCATGTGAGTTTCACTCTAATGTCTAGTAAGGTGCCTAGTCCAGTGCAGTCAGTGCCCAATACTGCGGCTGTTTTTACTATAGTTTCTTTCTTTCTCCCTAACCTACTTGGACTCATGGAGATGGCTCCCTGCAAAGTGACCCTTCTGACAGTGTCCCTGTGAGAAGACAGAGTAGACTAGATAACTCATCCTAATTAAGCCTCTTGAGCGATCATGAATAGGATCTTGGTGGAGGTCCAGGCAGTGACCAGGTGGGAACCAGGTTGGTCTAGTCCCTCAGGCCCCTTTATCCTCTGACTGCTCTAAATTCTTTCATTCCATTAGGGACCAGGTTAAGATGCAGAACATAAGAATACAAGTTCCTAAGTATACAAGGGTCCCAAGTGTAGTTTTCCAGGACCCCTTAACAGTTACCCTGTGCTGGGATGGAGGCCCGGCATATCTGTCCCTCCCCAGCTGCTGGGGTTGATAAATGAATCCAAGGAAAGGGGAAGGATACAATAGGAGGACTAAAGAAAGAAACTGTGCTGGTGAAAGTGAACAGACCAGGTGGAAGAGAAACTGGAAGCTGAGGTTCTCTTTGCTAATGAGGATGGCACGCCACAGTTCTCCCTGCTGGCTGAATGGAAGGCTGAAATCCCTGTTGTTCAATAGCTCAGTCGTCTCCAACTTTTTGTGAATCCATGAACCGCAGCACGCCAGGCTTTCCTGTCCTTCACTGTCTCCCGGCGTTTACTCAAACCCATGTCCACTGAGTCAATGATGCCAACCAACCATCTCATCCTCTGTCGCCCACTTCTCCTCCTGCCCTCAATCTTTCCCAGCATCAGGGTCTTTTCCAATGAGTTGGCTCTTAGCATCAGGTAGCCAAAGTATTGGAGCTTCAGCTTCCACATCAGTCTTTCCAATGAATATTCAGTGTTGATTTCTTTTAGGATTGACTGGTGTGATCTCCTTGAAGTCCAAGGGACTCTAAAGGGCCTTCTCCAGCACCACAGTTTGAAAACATCTATTCTTTGGTGTTCAGCCTTCTTTATGGTCCAACTCTCACATCCATACATGACTACTGGAAAAACCATAGCTGTGACTATACAGACCCTGTCGACAAAGTGATGTCTCTGCTTTTTAATATGCTGTCTAGGTTTGTCACAACTTTTCTTCCAAGCTAGCAAGTGTCTTTTAATTTCATGGCTGCAGTCACTGTCCATAGTGATTTTGGAACCCAATAAAATAAAGTCTGTCACTGTTTCCATTGTTTCCCCATCTATTTGCCATGAAGTGATGGGACTAGATGCCACCATCTTAGTTTTTTGAATGTTCAAATCAACTGTGGGATCATAAAACCCATTCTGGATCAGCCTGAAGTCAAGGTTGGGTAAAGAGCCCAGCCAGGAACTCGGGGGATGGGAGAGGGAAGAGCTCACTGGCCTGACAATTTCAGAATCACCTGAGGCTTTCGCCAAAAATGCGTGTCCCTGAACTCTACTCTAAAACATACCCAGTCACTGTTTCTTAGGAGCGTGAGACTTAGAAACTTGTATACTTAAAACTTCCCACAAATGTTTCAGGGTCTTTAGAGCTGAACAGAAAAAAGATCTTGAACATTTTCCCTGTGGATTGATTTTTAAATGCCATGCAAGTTAGACTGAAGACAAGACTGGCAACAAGCATTATAATCCGACAAATGTTTACTGTACACCTGCTCTGTGCCAGGAACGCATTCTGCCCTCAAGTGGACTTCGTAAAGAGTTATTACCACAGGACTTGCGGTAGGAGCCCAGGAGCAGGCGTGAGCAGTGTGCGCCGGGTGTCCAGGAGCCGGAACAGGAAGGAGGAACTGGAAGCAGAGCAAGGGGATCTCTGAATTTTTCATTTCTGAGACGGAATATTGTCAACAGAAGGCGGTAATACCGTAGCTTTCTCTTCTCTTAGGGGGACATGTGTCCACCCTTGACATTTAATTGAACCACAGGTTTACGGCCGGTTGTTCATCTGAAATTCGGGTTCTGTGCGGTTCTGCATGCCACATCTTAAGCCAAAGTAAAGGGACTTTCGGCTTTGCTCTTCTCCAGCAAAAGCAACAGTGAGTCAAAATAAACAACCTCTGGAATCCAAACGCTGACTCCTCCTACCAAAAAAGCAAAATAGTTTCTCTTAATTGATAGAGGCTCTCTCGGTGTGCCGTGCACGCCCACCTGCGCCAGAGCTCGCTGGCGACCAAGTGGAGAGGCGCTTGCTCCGGGATTGAGAGCTTTTAATCGGAACAGTTTTTAAAAAATCTTGTAAGTGAAGTTGACCTTCCCTGGCTCACAGGCCTTGATCCTGCCAGCAGGCCGCCTCCGCTCCCTCGCGGTGTCCGCTCTCAGCCGGGGACCCGACCTCCATTAGCTGCAGGCCGCGGGGGCGAGAAGGCTGGACGGCACCCCCCTCCCACCCCCTGCGCCTCGAGAGCCCAGAGCCGGGCGGGGTTTGGCCGGCCCCCCGCGGCCGCTTCCTCCAAACCCTGCTGACCTCTAGTGGTCACATGGTGGAACTGACAGGACGCTGGGCCAGAGTGGGCAGCTGGGGTTTTGTTTTCAACCTAGGCCTTCTCATCCTTACTTTGCGCGGTAGACTTGGAACCTTTGAAAATATCCCGTGGGGGTCCCTGTGCGTGAGCGTGTGGCCACATGCAGTGAGAGATCTGGGTGGGACTCAGACCCTAGGAAAAGACTCAAGAAGCGAAGGGTCATGTCAATTTGTCCTTAAGAGTCAGTGAAGACGGTTTACAGCCTTTCCTGTAGTCACATAGTTCACACCCTTTGCTTTTGGGAGGTTCTTCCTATGGTCTCACCTTGTCCCCTCTTAAGAAGAAAAAAGTCTCGAATGAAAAAAAAAAAAAAACAATTCCAGTTTACCCATCAGTTCTGGTAGCAGCTACAGCGTAGGGAGTCGGCCTGAGGCTGCAGAGCTCATGGCTGCCTGGATGGGCTGGGTGGTTTTCTCCAGGCTCCAAACTCCATCAGGCCCTCGGTGAAATGAGGTAGAAGGGAGAAGAGCCAGCCCCAGCAAAATTAATTTCCAGCAGCTGCATGGGATTAAAATTACTCACTTCTCGCTGGTCTCTGTCTAATGTTCCTGAAAACGATCTCCTGATCCTCCACTTCTACTCTTTTCTCTTCCTCATGGTCTCAGCTTTTGGTAAATTACTCCTGGTCTTCTGTCCTCCATCCCTGTAGGTGTGACTGGAAGACACAGCCCCCGGGAGACCCATCCCTTCCTGGACTTGCCCAGGGAGCTGTGCTGGGGTGACGTCGGGGGTGCAGCGTGACCCTCAGGAGTTGGACAGGCTATGGGGGTGGCTCAGCCCTCACGGAGCTCCCAGGAAGTGGAACCTTGCGTGTCCCGTGCCTGTCCTTCCAGGGAGCTGAGGAAAGGCAAACCCTTCCTTAGAACAAGCACCAGACGGGGTGGAGGGTATGCGCTCACATACTGTGCTCGCGTTTGCCAGCTCGTCTCCCTCCGAGCCTTAGTCATGTCTTCTGTAAAATGGAGAAGAGACTATTCTCCAGGTTGTTGTGAAGACTAAATGAGATAATACGTAGACAAAAATATGTTTATGACATGTAGATATAAAATGGATAGAACCATTAGATGATCCTACATAATGTTAATGATTATAGTAATAGCTGTATAAATACATAATAAATAGTGTTTCTTGAAGGCACATTACAGGATCGTGTTCCAAGCTTTTTGCATGTATCATTTAACCATCACAGCGATGTGCTGAGGCAAATCCTTTTATTATCTCCATTTACAAATGAGAAAAATGAGGTTAGAAGGTATTGGGAGATGTGCCCAAAGGCACACAGTAAGTGGCGGACCTGGAACGTGAAATGTGAGCCCTGGAAATCTGACGACTTTTCCTGGGAGAATGTATCACTGGGTTGTGCCCAGACTGAGGTATAATGCTTGCTTGTCTCTGCGTGTGAGAGTGTGTGCACACCCCTACACATGCACACCCACACATATGCAAACACAACATGCATGCACACAATGTAATATATGCACACATGTACATAAACACACAACACATTCATGTGCACACATGTGCATCATGTATACGCACATGCACACATACACACATGTCTTTGCACGTTGCCACTGCATAACCAGAGACCCTGCACCTTTCCTCCTAGAAGGAGTTTCCCTCAGGGGGCCCCCTCTTGGAGAAGTAAAGGGGAAACCACTGGAGCTAGAAGGAGAAAACTAGCAGGAAAGGAAGCCACGTGCCTCTGGACAGAGGGAGAGATTAACTAGGAACCAACTGGGCCACCCACACCTCAGATTGTGAAACCAACTCATGGGAACAGAACCAGGCTTCCTGTGATGCTAACCTTGCCCAGATGAGCCTGCTTCTTTCCAGGGCCTCTGGGGCCCAGCTCTTTGAGGGACAGCGCTCATGGCGTTGCCATGCTGCAGTGAGCTCATCCCAGAGTGAGCTTCATCCACTCATTCCAACAGGGGGCCTGATCCTTTCTGTGCTTTGCATGTAATTGACACTTAATGGAATTTGTTCAGTTTCAAGTTCTCCTGTGCTGCACTCTGGTCCCTTCCTCACTGGTCTGCAGCATGGAGCTGGGGGTGGGGATTGAGACTAGGGACTTGCTTGCACCCTTTTCTAGCTGTACAACTGTGGCCATGTCGTTACCTTCTCTGGTCAGCTCTAAGGTCCCATCCGGCCTGACATTCTCAGTCTAATAAGATTCTAATCAGGTGTCCATCAGCCGTGGTCCACTGTGGTTGGTAGCGGGTAACATGAGCAGGGTGTTCAGGGAGGTCACTGCATTTGTGAGCCTCAGAGGACATTGTGTCATCACAGCAGAGGAAATGGTGTGTGAATGGGAACAAATGCCATCCTGGCAATGCCCCTGTCCACAAGGCTTGATCTCAGGGTCAGAATTAGGGTTTGGGGATAATGCAGTGTGACCGTGGAGTTATTTTCTTTCCAATACCTCAAAGGAGTAAAAGGAAATATGAGAACAAAGAATGAAGATAGATAACCCAAGAGAATGGTTCGGAATCACAGCTGCCTCTGCATAGCACTTGGGTGCCAGCCACTGTCCTGACCTTTCGAGAAACCAACTCATTGAGTTTTTTGGAGCAACACTGTGGGGGTGGGTACTAATATAACCCCTATTGTACAGATGAAGGCATTGAGCCCCTAAAGGTTTACGCAGCTGGTCGATGGCAGCTCTAGGATTCAAGACTTAGGGAATCTGGTTCCAGTGTTTATAATATTAGTCATTAAATTATATTGCTTCCCAAAGAACATCTTCATCCATGATGAAGGAGCCTTTGGGGAGAAGGTAAATCATCAAGTCATCTCGGGTACCCTGATTGGTTACTGCCCACTTCAGAGACAGACCAAGGCCAGGAAGAGGGAGCCCGGACCGCTGAGTGCCTGCTTTGTGCACACTGAAGAGCGGGCAGGGCGTGCCCCTCTGATTTTTGTTAGTCACCCGCAGGCATCTGCCTTGTACTTCCACATCCAGAGCCTAAGGAACAGCGGAATGCTTTGCCCTCTGAGGCACCTCTCTCCTATCTTCCTGAGGTTTCACTTCCTGCCACCCCTGTGCCTGCCCACCTTCCCCAGGAGGATGACTGGCAAGACCTCGGCCGCAGAATGTTTTTGCATAAGGGGCCAACACTGGCACATGTGTCAACTTCCCTATTTCTGCTGAAAACACTCGCCAAAGATCGAAGTGGGAGATGAAGGCCCGAGATGGGGTTCGAGCAGAAAAGGCAGCTAGCTACATCCAGGTGGCTGAGCTTCGATGGAGCGTGAAATCGGGTGAGTCATGGGAGAATCCCGCGTGCAACCCTTGCGGCTCGGGCAGCTCACCCCCTCGCCTTGGGGGGTGCAGGCCAGAGCTGGCTTCATGCCGTGGAAGTAGAGAAGGAAAAAGGGGAACCACGGAAGGGAAAACAGCCCCAAAAGAGAGTGGAGACGAAGATGAGTGAAAGTTCTAGCCAAGGCAAATATTGACTTAACCATTACGGAAGTAAATAAAACTCCCATTTATGTTATGCAAGTGCTATATTCTTTGAATACTTCTGTCTGGAGGAATTTTTTATTTCGCCATAGAAGAAAAATGTTTTCATATTCTCTCCCGCCACTCAGACCCACAACCCAGCGAGGCCTCGTGCCCCCGAGAGCCATAATATTATTTGTTAACATTTTTATGATGCCAAATGGTCTGTAGGAGAACGGGCGCCATTCTTTAGCTGGGAAACCATATGGCACGACGAGTAATAAATAAGGTATTGTGATAGTTAATGAACCTAATTGCCAGCAAAGGCTTTAATACAGAGACTGTGCTGCTGAGAATTTAGCACCACATTAGGGATGCTACGGAGCTCCCCTGACTTCTGAGGCTTAATTTAAGTTCTATATTGCAAACTCCAGAAAATAATTCCAAACCCTCCTGCTGGAAGAGCAACCTGCTGGTAGACTGTGATTATACCGAATTACTAAAATCGCAATCAATTTTATACACACAGTTAACCCTTGCCAGGAAGGATGCACAGGGAGGAGAGGGATCAAGATTGCAACCCGTTCTACCTGTGGCTCTGGATGGAGGAAGACGGCGAGAGGCAGGAAAGGGGTGGTACCCAAAGAAAGGGACCAGAGCCGAGGATCCTGGTCCATGAAGACAGGGAGCTGGGGAGATGCTGCGAGGAGGCCTGGGCACAGGCGCAGGGTGTTGGAACTCTCCAGTCTTGCAGGGTCCCCTTCCCTGTGGGACAAGAAGACAGAGGGTCGTGGAGAGAGGGGTGTGTGCTCACCAGCAGCGGGAATCCTGGCAGGAAAAGGAGCTGAGCCACTGCTGCTGTTATTCCATAAGTCAAGGTTATTAACTAGAAAAGATCAAATCGTGGCAGTCAAATAACCTTGCATTGTGGAAAATGTAAATGCCGAACAGCTGCTGCTGAACTTTCAGTGGTGTCTGGTCCCTGGGCGACAGAGGCACACGGCAACAGGAGAGGAGCCGGAGGGGAGGCGCCCACCCCTCCAAAGCCCGCCTCACCCACCCCCGCTTGTTGGAGCTTGCAACAGTCTTGCCCACCCATCCACCCTGGCCAGGATGGAGGAGAAGGATCAGGCATAGAAAGAGTCTCCCAGAGCAGGTCAAGCCAGGTGTGGGGAGAGAACGCTCTGAGGCTGTGGTCCCCCCATCCACAGCCTACATCCCACTGTAGATGCCCAGGCTATGGTTCTCAGAGCAGCTCAGAAATGTCCTTTCCAGGAGAGCACTCTGCCAGGAGAAACCCAGCACGGCTCTGTGTGCCAGGCCTTCCTGTGCTCAGAGAGAGTGAATGTGGCAGGCTGAGAGGTGGGAGTCGGTATGAGGAATAAGGAGTCTTCCCATAAATCAAGAAGACAGTGGAGGACTTCCTTGGAGGTCCAATGGTTAAGAATCCACCTGCCAGTGCGGGGGATGTGTGTTCGATCCCTGGTCCGGGAAGATCCCTCATGCCACAGGGGAACTAAGCCTGTGTGCCACAACTACTGACCCAGGCACCACAACTACTGAAGCCCTCCCACCCTAGGACCAAGAGAAGCCACTGCAATGAGAAGCGCGCACACCACATCTAGGGAGTAGCCCCCACTCACCGCAGCTAGAGAAAGCCCAGGCACAGAAATGAAGATCCAGCACAGCCAAAAGTAAATAAATAAACAAATAAGAAAACAATGGAAGGAGCTTGGGATGGTGAAGCTGGGAAAACCAAAAATGTACCGAAGAATCTGGAAGGTCATTAAGACCAACCAGGGGGCAGAGGCAGGCCTGGCCTCAGATGTGAGACCTCTGAAGCGATGACCATGGATGGCCATGCAGATCCTTCCCAAGGGACTTAGGACAAAGCCCATTTTCCTGCTGTGGATTAAACTAGCTTCAGCCTCCTCTGGGTTGTTGGACAGGCTCTGGAATCCCAGAAGTAGGGCTTATGGGACAAGTCTCCTGAGCTGTGGCTTCAGGAAATTCCGTGCACGCAGCAGAGTTCATGGCTTGTGGGTGACATGGAGGATGAGATGTTACCATCAGGGTTAAGTTTCTGGAGGGCAAGAAGACTGATCTTTGCAGCACCCTGCACACACTTAGGAAGCTGAGTGAGTTGATTCTCAGAGGAGTAAACTGCACGAGTGACCAGGAGAGAAAGTACACGTGTCCATCCACCAGCCAGGCGGTCAGTCTGGGTGACAGGTCCTCCGGGCAGCACTCGTAGGGTCTGAGACCCTCATGATCTGCTGGAGAGGGCAGGACCAGCCTCACGTTCAGCCCTTCTCCTGGTGCAGCCCTTCTGTACTGCCCTGGCTTGTCTCGGGTCTGTGATGCTCAGCCATGGTTGTGGTCCTGAAGTGGAAGCTGTCAGCTGCCTTCTCTATGAATCCTGCCTCCCAAGGTCAGTGATAGAAGCTGAACCCCCAGAGGCTTTCCCCTGTGGGGGTAAGGAATTGAGGAATGGCCATAGGAACCCCGGAGGCCTTCTCTAACCCTGATGGAACTTCAGAATCATCTAGGGAGACCCCACCATAAAGACCCTAATCTGGCCGATCTAAGAGTAGGTGTTGAAGTTGCTCAGGGGATCCTGACACAGCAGTGAATAGAAAACCATTTCCCTGGATGGCTCTGCACCCTGACTTCACGCTTGCTCTAACCTCCCCACTCAGCTCCAGACTGTAGAAGGAGAAATACCCACACTGTCCTTGGTAAGCAGTCGACAGAACACTTGAGAATCTGCTTAAACAGTGAGCAAGATGGAGAAGCAGAAGGAAGGTATTCTTCACTCGGGTGGTTAACCAATCCCTGGGTCAAGGGCTCAAGTAAGGCTGTTGAATTTCCATCTCTGGTGGCGTCTTCAGTTAGACAGATACACATCTGGAGGCAGAGAGATGACAGTGGCCTTCCAATATTTCGTTTCTGTAACTTGATGGCATTTCCATATTTATAGATGAGGAAAATGAAAGCCAGAAAGGTTCTGTGACTCTTCCTCAGAAGGGCGGTGTCAAAACTGACTGGACCCCAGGTGTCTTGACTCAGTGTACTCTTTCTAGAGAGAACTTTTAAAAAAAATTTCAAGTTATATATTCTGGGCACTGGGAAGATAAAACAAGAGCAAAAGAAGATCTAGAATTTGTGTTCATATAGTGGATACGAAGGGGCTGGGGGCCCCCAGAGGAGACTCACAGTTCTGAAGGAATAAGATGCTACAGGAGCTTGCCATCTAGTTGGAGATACTCTCACAAAATTATAAAGCTGTTTATTAAAGTTATTATAGCATAAGATTCGTGGAAGAAAGGACCTTATTAGAGAATGTTTCCTAGAAAAGGCCTGGAAGCAATAAGTGCTTCCTGTTAATTGTGAGCTGATCACCCAGCTGTGTGCTAGAGGCTTGGGAAAAAAAACAAGGATCTTGTGCCTGCCCGCAGGGAGCTATCAGTCGAGTTAAAGAAGCGGTGTGCACTTGAGAGGCACGGAGAATCCCAGGGCAAGCAGGCCCCTGAGCCCTAGCAAGACACCCAGACACTCAGCTACAGTGGTCCCCCAGTGAGCCTCGCTTTCTCCAGACTCTGAGAAGTGGGGGAAGTTGGACCAAGGTTCCCAGTGGCACACGGGGCTCCCTGGGGGTCCTGGGCAAAGATCCACAGGCCCTAGGGGATAGGCTACATCCTCCAGGTCAGGGGTTGCAGCTGAACATAGGCTCATTAAAAAAAAAAAAAAATCTGTCCATTTATTTAATTTGGCTGTGCCAGGTTGTAGCTGCGGCACGCAGGATCCTCGATTTTCATTGCGCCCTGGGGGATCTTTAGAACGAGCATGTGAACCCTTAGCTGTAGTTTGTGGGATCTAGTTCCCTGACCAGGGATTGAACCTGGGCCCCTTGCCATGGGAATGTGGAATCTTAGCCACTGGACCACCAAGCAAGTCCCTGGATATAAGCTCTTGACCTGGCTTCTCCATGCCCCTGCAGCAGGTAGGCAGAGCCCAGGTCTTCTCCCAACAGAAGGTGGTGGGAACCCACCTCGGGCCCTGAGCCCTATCTGACCCAGCAAGTGCTGAAGAAGAGCTGCCGGGTGCAGATTTACCACTGTACATAAATACACTTTACAATCACAGGGAAGGCTTTCTGAGGAGGCCATCGAATATTTTATAGTGATGCAGATCCAGTGAAAAGAAGGAGAATAAATAAAAGGGAAGATAATTATTTGATGGAGTTCTCTTAGGATATGCCACAGCAGGGAATACTCGCAAAGAATACAGATGACTAGAGAGACACAGCTATGCAAGAATCAGACAAACCTATAAATTGTTAGAAGCAAGGATGGGAGGAAAGGAATGTGAGCGCTCCGGGTTCCCATCACGCCATCAGCGCTGGGTACCTCACTCCACCTTGCTGGCAGCGGTCTGTGCGCCAGCCACAGCACAGGCCCGCAGAAGGGAGACGCCACCTAATAAATGTCTCTGGAAAATTACGACTGTACTGCTACAGTAAAAAGATGGCGCCGTTTATCTCAGCGCCATCTGCACAGGCTCATTTGTTGCTCCCGAGGCAGCCCACACGCACCCAGCAAGTTTGCAACTCTCCACCACTTGGAGTGCTTTCCTCACGAGGATGCTCGGGGACCCAGGGTGCTCATTCCTCTTCCGGCTCTCGGCGGTCAGCAGGAGAGATGCCGAAAGAGGCTTGCAAGTGGATGCTGCAACATCAGATCTGGACCTCGGTGGGGGCCTGGAGTCCAGCAGCCTTCCCACGCAGAGGAAGAGGAGCACTGAGCGTCGTTCGTCATTCGTCCATCGATTCATCTATTCAGCAAAGCGTACAGAGGGTCTGCTTTCGGCCGGGTGTTGTGATGGACATTAGGGCCACCTGGGTAGTTTGCTTGCTCTTCCTGAAGGATGTGATTCAAATGTCATCAGTGAAGTCATCCCTGGGCTTTTCATCTAATACAGCCGGACTCAGACCCCAGTAGGGGTAGCCCATAACCAATGACTGGTGGACACAAACCCATGAGCCCTCTGGCTTCCTTGCCTCCAGTGGCTACTGCATTGCAATGTGTTTGGTGTTGTTGAAACATAAAACCTTGAGGATGGAGGAGGTCGCTATAAAGCCAGGAATATGTACGTACTTGGTGCTTCTCTAGTGGTTCAGACAGTAAAGGATCGGCCTGCCATGCAGGAGATCCGAGTTCAGTTCCTGGGTCGGGAAGATCCCCTGGAGAAGGGCATGGTTACCCACTCTAGTATTCTTGCCTGGAGAATTCCATGGACAGAGGAGGGTGGCGGGCTACAGTCTGTGGGGTCACAAAGGGTTGGACATGGGCGAGTGACTTTCACCATCATCATGTACGTACTGATGGATCTGTGGGCTTTTAAACTGTGTGTTGAGCTGGTTCCAGTGGGTTGGAGGTGGCTTTGCTGAAAGCTTGTGAATGAAAGAGACAATATACAGACATGGAAGGATGCAGTCGTGGCCTTTGCTTGCATCCCAGTCCATTTCTTAATCCGTATGAAGACAGGCTGCTCTGGCATCTCTGGGAATCTCAGCACAGCCCCAGCCAAGCCCATCAAGACCATGATTCTGAGAAGGTTTGAGACGCCTCCCTTCCCTCCTGCCTCAGAGTCCTCTACCAACACTGAAATGGAAAACCTCTCTCTTCTCCCTCCTCCCTCCCCTCATGTCTCTGTACAACCAGGCCAGGAACCTCAACTTCACATGTAATAGCCCTCTTTTATTCAGGATAAGGAGAAGGCAATGGCGCCCTACTCCAGTGTTCTTGCCTGGAAAATCCCAGGGACCGGGGAGCCTGGTGGGCTGCCGTCTATGGGGTCGCACAGAGTCAGACACGACTGAAGCGACGCAGCAGAAGCACTCAGGATAAAGCATCACTGTTCTTTCCGTTGTGTGCAGAAGCACTTGTCAGACTTTGAATTGGGACTTAGTGAAACCACTGGCGGGGAATTGAAGTTGAGGAAATAGGGACCAGAGTATGATGATCCTTTAGTTGGGCTTTTTTCAGTAGGTGATGCAGATACAGTGATGGTGTGAATCAGGGGCTGGAGTGAATCAGAGTTGCCCAGTGAGGAGAATGAACCAGCTGGAGCCCATCCCTGAGGTGGCAAATCCAGCGAGGGGGCCCTTGGAATAATCAGGGCGTGGGTGATGATGGTGCAACCCAGGAGCCTTGGAAGCCACACCGGAGAGGAGGGAATTGCTGACGGATATTCAGGAAGTCTAATTAAGAGAATTCAGTGACTGATTAGGTGTTTACATGTGGGGAGGAGAAATCTGGAAGGAGAGCAGATTTTTTGTGGGAAGGAGAAATGAAGGGCAGAAACAGAGACTAAGAAAGGGAAATGGGCAGAGAGGAAAGGCAAGGAGATAATCAAAAAGGACCATAGAAAGACGTAGAAAATGATAGAGGCCAAAAGAGAGATGGAAAAGAAGCAATCAGTGAAACTCCTAATAAGACTTCCTTGTTTTCTAAACTTATTTCCAACCAACGTTAGACTTACAGAAAAGGTGAAAAAAAATAGTACAAAGACTTCCCACATACCAGCTTCCCCTGATGTTAAGCTTTTATGCAACCATGGCACAGCTATCCAGGACAGGACTTAACACTGCCGTTGTTGCTACTTAACATTATTGTTCAGCCACTCAGTCGTGTTCATCCACTCAGTCGTGTTCACCTCTTTGGGACCCCATGGACTGCAGCACTCCAGGCTTCCCTGTCCTTCACTATCTCCTGGAGTTTGCTCAAACTCACGTCCACTGAGTCAATGATGCCATCCAACCATCTCATCTCTGTTGCCCACTTCTCCTCCTGCCCTCGGTCTGCCCTTGTGGAAGTTCCAGTCCATCTCAGAACAAACTCTCCCCATCTTTCTCTCTTTCTTTTGCAGGATCTAGAAAGGGAAGGGATTGGGAACACCTGTTAGCTAAGGAATACTTAGATAAACTTGGATAACCATCCAGATGTTCCACATGTTCAAGCTGGATTTAGAAAAGGCAGAAGAACAAAAACTCAAATTGCCAACATCCATTGGATCATAGAAAAAGCAAGAGAGTTCCAGAAAAACATCTACTTCTGCTTTATTAACTATGGCAAAGCCTTTGACTGTGTGAATCACAACAAACTGTGTAAAATTCTGCAAGAGATGGGAATGCCAGACCACCTGACCTGCCTCTTGAGAAATCTGTATACAGGTCATGAAGAAACAGTTAGAACTGGACATGGAACAACAGACTGGTTCCACATTGGGAAAGGAGTACATCTGGGCTGTGTATTGTCACCCTGCTTATTTAACTTAAATGCAGAATACATCATGTGAAATACCAGGCTGGATGAAGCACAGTTCAGTTCAGTTCAGTTCAGTTGCTCAGTCATGTCCGACTCTTTGCGACCCCATGAACTGCAGCACGTCAGGCCTCCCTGTCCATCACGAACCCCCAGAGTTCACTCAAACTCACGTCCATTGAGTCGGTGATGCCATCCAGCCATCTCATCCTCTGTCGTCTCCTACTCCTCCTGCCCCCAATCCCTCCCAGCATCAGAGTCTTTTCCAATGAGGATGAAACACAAGCTGGAATCAAGACTGCCAGGAGAAATATCAATAACCTCAGAATCACAGATCACCACCCTTATGGCAGAAAGTGAAGAAGAACTAAAGAGCCTCTTGATGAAAGTGAAAGAGGAGTGAAAAAGCTGGCTTAAAACTCAACATTCAGAAAACTAAGATCATGGCATCTGGTCCCATCACTTCATGGCAAATAGGTGGGGAAACAATGGGAACAGTGACAGACTTTATTTTGGTGCAGATGGTGACTGCAGCCATGAAATTAAAAGACGCTTTCTCCTTGGGAAAAAAAAAAAGCTATGACCAACCTACACAGCATATTAAAAATCAGAGACATTACTTTGCCTACAAAGGTCCATCTAGTCAAAGCTATGGTTTTTCCAGTAGTCATGTATGGATGTGAGAGTTGGACTATAAAGAAAGCTGAGTGCCGAAGAACTGATGCTTTTAAACCATGGTGTTGGAGAAGACTCTTGAGAGTCCCTTGGACTGCAAGGAGATCTAACCAGTCCATCCTAAAGGAGATCAGTCCTGAATATTCATTGGAAGAACTGATGCTAAAGCTGAAGCTCCAATACTTTGGCCACCTGATGAGAAGAACTGACTCATTTGAAAAGACCCTGATGCTGGGAAAGATTGAAGGCAAGAGAAGGGGTTGACAGAGGATGAGATGGTTGGATGCATCACCTACTCAAAGGACATGAGTTTGAGCCAGCTCCTGGAGTTGGTGATGGACAGGGAAGCCTTGCTGCTGCAGTCCATGGGGTCACAAAGAGTCGGACACAATTGAGTAACTGAAGTGACTGAACTGAGATAACCATCTCACTTCCAAACACTAGGAGTGTGCCCTGTACAGCACCCTCTCATCCTTGCCCTTGAAGACTTCCCATGGTTCCCCTTTCTTTTCATAAATAACTCTGATCTGCCTCTCAAGCTGGTGGAAAGCTGTGTGGGAATAACAAGCAAGAGAGAATTAAGGGCCTAAAGCATCTTATTCGCATTTGTCATGTTTCCATGTTTGCTGGGGAAGATTGAAGGCAAAAGGAGAAGGGGGTGGCAGAGGATGAGATGGTTAGCTAGCATCACCAACTCAATGGACATGGATTTGAGCAAACTCTGGGAGATAGTAGAGGACAGAGGAGCGTGATGTGCTGCAGTCCATGGGGTCGCAAAGAGTTGGGCAGGACTTGGCGACTGAACAACACCAGCATGTTTGACTCACCCCCCAAATAATCACTTGTTGATCAACCTGCATCTTTTTCCCTAATAACAAGGGTAAATAAGAGTTAGCTTATATAAAAATAGAAGGAATTCCATTTAGCTGTTCTGCTGGCACAATGCTTGGCATAAAGCAGGTGCTCAAAAATATTTGTTAACTGAATGAATTCATGAGTGATAAGACAGGGCAAGTTTTACAGTTGGGCAATACTGTGGAAAGAGCATTGGAATTAGAGAGAACCAGGTTCAAACTCTGAACCTACTCCTTCTCATGTGCCCTTGGGCAGGTAACATGACCCCTCTCAGCTTTAGTTTTTCTCACTAAAAAAAACAAAGCTAAATAGCTCCACTCTTCAGTGCAATGGTGAGAACAACAGATTATATGTATGCAAGACCATACACATAGCTCAGTGGATTAAAAATAGTAGCAACTTTTATGATTATTTTTTGGTAACATGGACCACTCAAACTCAGAAGGTTATGGAGAACATTATCAAAAAGAATGGACAATTCTCTCTCAGGATTATCTGATGACTGTCCTGCCTAGAGGCAAAAAGATGGATAGACAAAGAGGTAAGTTGTTTGCCTGCCCTGGGATCCTAGGATTCTGGATTCCCACTGCCTCTGAAATGTGGTTGTTACCTGATGTCTGGGAGAGCCAGGTGTGTGTGTGTGCTAAGTCGCTTCAGTCATGTCCAACTCTTTGCGACCCCATGGACTGTGGCCCACCAGGCACCTCTGTCTGTGGGATTCTCCAGGCCAGAGTACTGGAGTGGGTTGCCATGCCCTCCTCCAGGGGGTCTTCCTGACCCAGGGATCAAACCTGCAGCTCTTGAGTCTCCTGCATTGGCAGGCGGGTTCCTTACCACTAGCACCAGGTGCTGAAGCATAAGAGAAGCAGACATGTCACACGGTATTCCAGGAGAGGTGGGGTCTGCAGCCCACTCCCTTCTCTCCTCTTTCTCACACATATATAAAGACAGCCCCGCAGGACCACACCTAACCCAACAGACACTCTGTGGCCAGTGCAGCTTCTGGTAAGGGCTATGGGTTGTCTTAGATGCCAGAACATATTTTTCTTTCGAAGTTACCAGCCAAGTAATCCCTTAGAGGGCAGAGAACATGTCACCTCCCTTTAAAAATACCTCGTTGGCATCCTACACAGAGAAGATGCTTAGTAAGCACTTTCCTGATGACAAAGATGGGGAGCAGGGTGTTTCAACCCAGCGGCAGGTAACATGGGAGATTGTGGCAGGACAGGGTACACGCTGGGTTGTGTGGAGGCAATGACACACGATGCCTTTCTCCTTGGTGACAGCTCTAGGACCACAGGTGTTTTTCTTTCCTAAAAAATTTTTTATTGGCTGAGCCAGGTCTTAGTTGCAGCACGCAAGATCATCGATGATCATTGCAGCATTCAGGAGCTTTAATTGTGGCATGTGGGATCCAGTTCCCTGACCAGGGATCGAACCTGGGGCGCCTGCATTGGGAGTGCAGAGGCTTAGCCATTGGACCACCAGGGAAGTTGCCCACAAGTATTTTTCCAAATGAGTGACCCCTGGCACCGAAGCCAACCAGATGAGTGTGACATCTCACAGTTACCAGCACGACTTCTCTGTTTCACTCACACCTTCTCCTGTTCTCTTTGGATCTCTAACTCCACCGTGCCTCTTCTTCTGCCTTCTTGCTCCTTCCAGCCTGTGACTCTGCTAGACCTTTGGTGTCACCTGCTCACTCAGTCCCACGGATGGTTCGTGAGATGAGGTCTGACTTGAGAATCCCTCAGAGCCAAGGCCAAGTGAGAGGCAGCCTCCTGCATCGAGTGTGGGTGGGGGCTCAGATGCCAGCAATATCCCGCATCCCCAGCCCTCCAGCAGTAACGCTTGTGGGCGTCTTCTCTGTGACAAGGAGATGCTTGTCCGTCATGTACCATAATCTCATTAACTACAACACCTGGAAAACGTATGTCTTCTTCCCATTTTCCAGACTAGGAAAGTGAGTCTCAGACAAGGAGATGAGTTAAGACAGTGGTTGGAGCTTCAGCGAGTACTGGCGTCACTTGGAGGACTTGTTAAAGCTCAGATGGCCGGGTTCCAGCTTAAGTTTCCAACTCAGTGGGTCTGGAGTGGGGCCTGTTGACTGGTGTTTCAAGAAGTTCCTAAGTGATGCAGATGCTGCTGCTCAGGCACCAGAGTTTGAGGACCATTGATTTCGCGGCCAGGAGGCAGCAGGCCCGGGATTGAAACCCGAGACTTCTGATCCCAAGGGTGTGCCTTCCCGTCCACCTCAACTGGCTTTTCTCTGCCCAGTGTCTGGGTAGGATCTCCATCAGCACCCTGAGATCGCTCTACCTGAAAGTCAAGTAGGCCAGCTGGGCCACCAAAAATCTTCAAGGCTCCCAGGAAATGGGGTGAAGCAAAAGCAAGCTCCGGTGAAAGCGAGAAGGCGTGGGGGCAGGACGCGGCCCGGTCGTGGTCCTGGCCCACTGGCCCCTGGGGCGTCTTTTACAGGGTGTTTTGTGAGTCAGTTTCCAGTGCCAATATCAGGCTGGGTGGGGAACCCAGGCCCGCCAGGGCCAACAGCAGCCTGGGCAGGCAGGCGGGGTGGTTTTAAACTGCTACTGTATTTAACTGTTAGCTACGCTCTTCCATTGGCTGCGTGATGGAGAAGGGGGAGGCGGGCAGGGCCCAGAATGAGCTGTGAGAAGTTGTATTTCTCTCCATTTGGGACTCACTGGGGATTCTGCACAGAGCAGCGCCTTGGGGCTCAGCCCTGGAGTTTATGTCAACCCCTGTGCTTGATGGGTTCGAGGTTCGTGCCTCGCGGTTAGTGGGACCCAGGAGGCTGGGGAACCCAGCTGCTCCCCGCACGCGTCTTGTCATTCCTGCAGGCAGGGATTGACTTTGACCTTTGTGGGTCCCGAAATAGAAGTCACAGCTAGTGTGAGGCACCATAAAGCTTCTTGGCAGCCACACACTGTCACCCAGCTCTTCAAGGCCTCGTCTTAGCAGAGGATATGCAAAAGGGCTGCCTGGAGGCAGAGGGATGGCCACAGAAATCTCTGCAGACACTGCCAGCTGGAAACCCCAAGGCCCTTGGGTCTCCTGGCTCTAAGGTGAGGGCAAGTGTCATTACGCCTGAGATCAGGGCGTAATCCAGACGCCCATCCAACTCAGCCTCTGCTTTCCCTCCCACAAGCCTCCAACAGGAATCCAGGCCCACTCCTGCCTCAGAGCAATGTCACTCAACAGAACATGGAGAATACCAGACTGAGGAAACCTCATCCCTAGAAAATGGTAGTCATGATCATCATTGCTGTCACTCATTCACAGCATACTAAGTGCTGGCTGCTGTTCACATATTGACTCATCTAATCGACTCAGTAAACGATGATGTGGGTACAGTTATTATCACCATTTTACAGATGGGAAAACTGAGGCACTGAGGGGTTGAGTAACTTGGCCGAGACCACAGGGTCAGAGAATGAGTGAACCTGGATTTGAACCTAGATGGTTTGGCTCCAAGATCCAGACCCTTGGCCTCTTCTTTATCCTGCAGCCTCACCTCCGCCCCTGCCAACCACTGCGGCTGCCTAGACTGGCCTCGGAACTCCAGACCCCGGGTCCTCCAGTTATGTGGCCCTGACCACCCGTGTTCACGTGGCACATAGAGATATGTCACTTTGTAGGAAATGAAACAGTGGGAAAATGACAGTGGGAACAGAGGGCTCTTAGAGAAGCCCAGGGAACAGAGGCTGTGGGTGGAACAGAAATCAGCAGGACTTGGGGTCAGAAGACCTTACTTCTCAACCTGCTGCCTGAGTGACCATGGCAAGGGCTTTAGATTCTGACCCCCAAATTCATATGTTGAAGCCTAGTTTGCTTTTTGGAAGTGGGACCTTTGGGAGGTAATTAGATGGTGGAGGGTGGAGACCTCATGAATGGGACTAGTGCCCTCATAAGAAGAAACATGAGACACTGCCTCTCTCTTGGCCCTGTGAGGACATCGAGAAAGCAGCTATCTTCAGACATGTATCTGCAGATGACTTGATCTTGAACTTCCCAAGCTTCCAGAACTCTGAAAAATGAATTCTTGTTGTTGAAACCACCCAGTCTATGCTAGCTCTGTTACAGCAGCTCACACAGTAACAGAGAGTTACTTAATCCCTTTGGGTATCGGTTTCCTTATACATAAAATGAAGAAAACTCTGTTACGTGGCTGAATAATGCCCCTCCCACCAAAGTCATATGTTGAATTCCTAATCTCTAGGAGACGGAAATGGCAACCCACTCCATTGTTCTTGCCTGGAGAATCCCAGGGATGGCGGAGCCTGGTGGCCTGCCGTCTATGGGGTCTCACAGAGTCGGACACGACTAAAGTGACTTAGCAGCAGCAGCAGCAGCAGTACCTCAGAATGTTACTTTACTTGATGGGTTTGTAAATGGGGGCCTTTAAAGAGATAATTATAGTAAATGAGCCCTAAGCCAGTATGACTGGTATCTTTATAAGAAGAGAGATTAATACATGGACATGCACAGAGGGAAGAGCATGTGAAGACATAGGGAGGAGAATTTGCCATCTGTAAGCCAAGAACAGAGGCCTCAAAAGAAATCAACCTTGCTGACATCTTGACCTTGAACTTCTAGTCTCCAGAACTGTAAGTAAACCTCAGTTGCTTGGGTCACCCTATCTGTGGCACTTGGTTCTGGTAGCTCCAGCTAACAAACACAGCTCTAGCAAAAACATAAAAACAGCTCATGGAGGTGCTGGGGGACCTGGATGGCAGACCGGAAGTGAAGTCTCTTGCCACAGTAAGTGCCCAGGTCAGGAGCTGTAAGAGGAGGTCAAGTGTGAATGCAGAAAAAGAGACCACCTTTATCTGGAGGCATCAGGAATGGGAGATTCAGGATGCTGGGCAAGGAGCAATCCAGGAAGCAGAGGAAAAGGGGCATTGCTGGACATGGGAGGCCTGGATTCCATAGCAGCCAACCAAAAAGGACTGATTTTTCCAGGGCCAGAGAGGGATCATTTGATGGATCAGCTTCATTCATTTATTCATTCATTTATTCAACTAACCATTATTGAAGGTCTACAGTTAGTGGGCACCCAGCCTACGCTGAGAGCATCAGGGAAGGCTCCTAGGAGACAGCGGCTCCTGATCTGAATCCGAAAGAACAACAAGGAGGAAGCCAGATGAAAGAAGCGGGTGACAACTGTGTCCACGTTAGGTTTGGACTGAGAGGAAGACCAGGTGCAGACCCCACTTGGGGAGGTAAATCAAACAGGATGTTCTTACTCATCAGCTAGGAAGGAAGTCAGGACACACGGCAGAGACACCAAAAACCTTCCGTAGGACAGTGGCCCAGAGTTACAGGGGAGGACTTCTGTGTAAATAAGGGTTCCATTGGATTTTCTGGAAGCCTGTCTCCTTCCAGTCAAGTACATATCTCCAGGTTTTATGGGTTTGAAACGTGGAAGTTTGGAAGGGCTCTCTTTGAGAAAAATAATGCAATTATAAATACATGATTAGGTGCACAGTGAATACTAGAATGAAAAAAATCAGAGAAAATTATGCATTTTAAAAAGCTGGCATATTAAGCAAACATTAATCTTTGCCTGGTTCTTGTGCAAAAATGCAGTCCTGGAATTCAGCTTCCAGTAAGTCACATATCCGTATCTAGACCCAAGACTAGAGCATCGGCTTGTAACCTACACAGCATTCTCATAGGAGATTCCCTTTGCCTGGACCAAGTGCGTCTCAAACAGTGGCTACTACATGTACACAGTACACTGAGGCACAGTCTACACTTGATTCAGAGTCTCCAGCATAGCCTGGTCATGTGTATTCCTGGGCTCTGTGCATGGAACTGGAACATGGAGCTAGCAGGACCTGAATGAACTAGCAAGCCTTAGACCTGCAGGGCATTTGGGGAACTTTGTGCAAAGACCTAGGGAGGTGGTGGCACAGTCCTTTTGAAGGACAACCGGGGCAAAGAGGTAAGAGAAGGTATGACAAAGTAGTGGAGGGATTAATCGTAAAGGATTTTGAATAAATACTAAAGAGTTTTAATTTTATCCTGAAGACAATGGGAAGTTATTGAAGAAACCTAAACATGTAAAAGACATACTCAGATTATGTTTGGGAAAATCACTCAGAAAATAGTATGGAAGGTCAAGGAAGTAATCAAAGTTCTCCAGATAACTCTCCCTCTATCTATAAACAGACTTCCCTGGTGGCTCAGATGGTAAAGTGTCTGTCTACAATGCGGGAGACCCGGGTTCGATCCCTGGGTCAGGAAGATCCCCTGGAGAAGGAAATGGCAATCCACTCCAGTACTTTTGCCTGGAAAATCCCATGGACAGAGGAGCTTGGTAGGCTACAGTCCATGGGGTTGCAAAGAGTCGGATGACTGTACTCTTTCTGTGTAAAGAGATTTATCTTAAGGTGTTGGTTGATAGGATTAGAGAAGCTGAGAATTTCTAACATCTACAGTTGCCATGCTGGAGATCCAGAAGAGTCAGTGTGCAGATCTGATTGGAAAGCCAGCAGACTTAAGATCCAGGAAGAGCTGATGTTTCAGTCTGCGTTCTGAAGACCAGACAAAACAATATCCCAGCTCATGCACTCAGGCAGGAGTTCCCCTTTATCCATGGAAGTGTCAGCCTTTTGGTCTATTCAAACCTTCAACTGATTGGATGAGGCTCACCCACAGTAGGGAGGGCAATCCACTTTACTCAGATCTAACAATTCAAAAGTTAATCTCATCCAGAAGCACCTTCACAGACACACCCAAAATAGTATTTGCCCAAATGTATAGGCACCCTGTGATCCAGTTCATTGACACATAAAATTAATCATCTCACAAAGAGAAATGACAGAGGCTTGGATGAGAACAGTGGCTACAGCAATACAGAGGAAATTATGGATCAGACAATTGTTAACAAGTTGAATGGGATTTGGTGGCCAGTTAGTTTTGAAAGATGGAGGAGAGGGTCTGTGATAACACCTGGGTTTTGGTTTGGGGAGCCTAAGTGAAAGGTAGTTCTTTTTACTGTGATAATGTCATCTGGTTGTCCCTTAGCTTCACCAGTTCATGGGGACAAATGCTATCACATTAACAGGATAACGATCAATTTCACTAACTCAAAGCCCCACCTACAGATGGTTGCAAAGTTTTCCCAAAGAACTCCAGGCATCTTAAAGAGTCTGACCCACATTCATGAATCCATCTGAGTCACTAGATATGGACGCTACCTCTGCAGGACACAGATCCATTGTGCCTGCCCTCTCATTGGCACCAGCAGCCTCATGGAGCTCTGCCCAGGTATGCAGAAGCTGTAGGGGGTTCACGGCCATGTGGCCCCCTGCTGGGAGGTCAGAGGGGAGCACTCCTTCCCCTTTGACAATGAGACTGTCATAGACCATATAGCTTTCACAGTGAGATTCTTTTTGTTTAAAAAGGACTTCCATAGCAGATTTATTCATAGCTCAGAGTGGATATAGCCCAATGTTCATCACCAGAAGATTGGAAAGCAAGTCATGGTGTGTCCTTCCAATGGAATACAATGTTTTACATACAAAAGTACAAATTGCTGGGAGTCCCTGGGAGTCTAGTGGTTAAGATTCCAGGCTTTCACTGCCGTGGCCTGAGTTCAGTCCCTGGTCGGGGATCTGAGATCCTGCTAGCTGTGTGGTGCTAGCAGCATAAGGAAAAAAAGTACAAGTAGCTGACACACGTGATGCTATAGACTACAGTCACATATGGTATGTGGACTAAAAGAGTCCAGACAGCTCATACTGTATGATTCCATTCATAGAAGTTTCCAGGGCAGGCAAAACTAATCTATGGTTCTAGAAATCAGAAGAGTAGTCACCTGGGTCAGGGGGAAAAGAGATGGACAGGAGAAAGAGGGACTTCTCTGGGATGCTAGAAAAGGTCTGTGTATCTTAGTCTGGTTGATGACTACATGGGTAACAATTCAAGCTGTGCCTGAAGTTTAGAGAATTTTACATACTTCGTGGTATGTTATACCCTGAGAAAAATAATAATGTCACCCTTGAAGCCCTTGTTTCCCGGGTACATACCTACCATCCCCTAGTTTCTGGGGGCTCCTCCAGACCAGCTGCCCCGCAGCACCCAGATCAGTACCTAGATCACTCCCTTCCTATGGCCACTGGGCACTTTCGGCACATGTCCCACTTTTGACATCGTACTGTCTCCGTATGTGGTGAGTTCTCTCCCAGAGGCCCAGAAATTCTGATTTGGCCTCTGCTAGCTGCCCGCAACCTCCCACCCCACCCCACCCACTGCGCCTGACATGCCTCTATGTGGTTGGAATCCAAATGTGGATGGATTCTCTGTCCACACACGCAGCGGTCCTCAGCCGAATGGGTCAGTGCATGGAGGGAGATGCTCAAAGACAGAGTCTTGTTCAAATCTTAGGGTGGTACTCTTGGGGTCTGGGCTTTGTGTTTGCTTGCTTGCTTTGCTGTGCTTGTTTACCCTTTGATTTTGCTTTGGGATCTCAGATGTGGGGGCTCGAGGTAACCACAATCCTCGTTCTGTGTCATCACCACCAAATCTGCATACGATCTCACTCTTGTTTATTTCTTCCCCTTATTTCCATACCTAGAATGACTGTTTATCACACAAGCAAAAACACTTTCAAGAAGAAAAAGAGGTACTTTAATAATCATTATGCTGGGACCTCAGGGGTAAACCAGGATGGCTGTGGGCAAACCAGGACGTGTGGCCCATGCTCACTCCTGTGTCCATTCTTGTATCCCTCTAACAACCATTCTGTTTTGTTTAATTTGTGTTTTGCTTTGATATGTTTCTATATAATTGTGTGTTTTTGTTTTGTGAGCACGCATCTTTAATTTATATAACTGATACTTTGCGATAGATCTATTTCTGTTTCTTACCTTTTTCACTGAGCACCGTTCCTGTCTACCTCGACGCTGTTGCTTCTAGGGAATGCAGTAATCCTCCGTGTCGTGCAGCCTCCACAGGTACCCATGCATACACCTGGTGATGGACGCCCAGGTGCCCAGCCTCACCCCATCACAGGACATGCCGTCATGATTCCCCTCATTCAGGAAACCTCAAGGGCTGCTGGGAGAATTACTTTGGGATCTCAGGAACAGAATTGCCAGGTTGTTATTTAAGTAAGTAGTACCAGATTGCTTTCCAAAATTTGCCTGGCTCTTCGTGACTGACGTACACATTTCAGCTCCAGCCCAGCTGGGATGCTCCTGGGGAGAGAAGGCTGAGAACAGAAACCAAAGAAGCACCAAAATTTGGGGAGTGAGTAGAGGAGGTAGATATGATGTTGAAGACTGTGACCAAAGTGGTCACAGAGGAAGGAGGGAAAGCAGAACATGAGATGGGGAGTCATGGTGATGGGGTGTCATGAGACAGGCTGTCATGGTGGCCTGGAACTCTGGCTCTGAGGGCAGACACACTTGACTTTGACCTCAGCTCAGCCACCAACTAGTTATACGACTTTGGTTTTCTCATATGCACTCAGCCTTGGTTTCCCCACAAGTCAACTGGGTACGACAAGTCCCTGCTGGGACAGGTTGTAACTTGGTCTGTATCCGGCACATAAGCATCCAGGAAATGTTAGGAACGTGGTCTTCTAACAGTTTCTCATCCGAGCACTTATCAGAGTTTGTGGCTGTGTTGTCATTTGTAGGATTATTTGATTAATATCTGTATCTTCTATCAAATTGTATGCTGCCTTGGGACTGGAACCCTGTCTATTTGATGATGACTTTATCTTTAGTAGTACCACAGTAGCTGGTGGGGTTTCCCCAGTGGCTCAGTAGTAAAGACTCCACCTGCCAATGCAGGAGACGCAGGTTCAATCCCTGGGTTGGGAAGATCTCCTGGATAAGGAAATGGCAAGCCATTTCAGTATTTGTCCCTAGAAAACTCCATGGACAGAGGAGTCTGGTGGGCTACAGTCCATGGAGTTACAAAGAGCTGGACATGACTGAGTGACTAATCAACAGCAACAAACCGTGCCTGGTACAGAGGAGACATGATAGATATTTATTGAATTGATGAGCCAGTATAAGTAGAATACAGAAGTTAATCACTGGTTGTGGTAAGTGCCATGAAGGAAAAGACATCATGAATATTGGAGAATAATTGGACTAAGGGAAGAACACAGATAGGGTAGGGAAATCTCCTCTGAGGAGATGACATGAGCTGAGGGAGACAGGTAGAGAATGGATGGCCCATATGGAGAGTTGAGGGAAGAGCATTTCAGGAGGAAGGAGAGCCTGTTCAAGGGTCCTGAGGCAGGTCAGGGCTTGCCACGTGTTGGGAAGTCAGTGAGGGATCTTAATCGGGAAAGTAACATATTGAGTGAGCACGCAGAGAAGTTAGGAAGCTGTTGCCATGGAAAGATTATGATGACTTGTAGGGTGAATAGATGAAAAAGAGTGGGTGGGTTTGGGTACACTTTGGAAGTGGAAGATGCTGAGTGATCAGGTATAGGGCAGGAGGAAAATACATATATTAAGGTTGACTTGGGCAGTTGTGTGACTGGTGGTGTCATTTACTGGGACTAGAAAACCTGGGAGGAAATAGGGTTGGTGGTGGAGTGGGAAACTGAGCATATGAAGCTTATATTTCAACATACTAAGTTTGAGATAACTTCAGATCACCAAAGGGAAATAGTGAAAAAGCAGTTAGAGAAACCTGGGGAGAGGTTCTGATTTATTTGGAGTCATCAGCCAATGAGATGGCATTTAAAGTCATGCCATGGTCATTTAAAGTCATGGGAGAGACCTCCCTAGTGTGCAGTGGTTAAGATTCTGTGCTTCCAAGGCAGGGGTCGCAGGCTCCTTCCCAGGTTGGGGAACTAAGATCCCACATGCCGCGAGGCTTGATCAAAAAGTAAAAATTAATAAAATAAATTTATGGGAGAGGATTGAATAAACTCCAAAAGGAATAAAGTATCAATAGAGATGGTAAGAAGGCCCTACACAAAGCCTTGGGCCCTCCAGCATTCAGAGGCTGGTGGAGAAGCCAGCAAAGGAGACTGAGCAGGCGTGGTGAGTGATACGAGAGAACCCGGAGCAGGTGATGTCATGAAAGGCAAGAGGAGGGAATGGGCAGCTGTCAGGCTGCTGAGAAGCCAAGCCAGAGTGGGAGAGGGAACAGCAGCCTTTGGAATTGGCAGCTTGAAGGCTGGCAATAGGTTTTGCAGCATGCAGGACCTTTCATTCCTTGACCAGGTGGAGTCTTAACAACTGAACTGCCAGAGAAGTCCCTGACAATATGGTTTTTTTTTTTTTTTTTTTCCAATATGGTTTTTAATGACTTTTTTTTTTTTTTAGAAAAAACAGGTTTATTGAGACACCATTCGTATGCCACAGAAATTGTCCCATTTTAAGTACACAGTGCAGATTTTTCCTATAGTCACAGAATGGAGCAACCACCACCATGATCTAATTTTTGAACCCTTCCATCACACCTGTCAGCAGTCGTTTTTCTTTCCCCTTCCTACCCCCTACCCAATCCTAACTCCAAGCAGCAACTCATCTGCTTTCTGTCTATAGATCTGTCCGTTCTGGATATTTCATGTAAATGGAATCAAACAAATGTGGTCTTTGTTTGTTTCACTTAGTGTGATGTTTCCAAGTTTCATCTATGTCATAGCATGTGTCAATACTTCATTCCTTTTTTTTTCGCTGCCCCATGAAGCAAATGGGATCTTAGTTCCCTGACCAGGGATCGAACCAGTGCCCTCTTCACTGGAAGCACAGTGGTCTTAACCACTGGACCACCAGGGAAGTCCTCCATATATCATTCCTTTTATGACGAACATTCATATTATTCGCTTGTATGGATATGCCACCTTTACTGATCGTGCATCGGTTGGTTGAAATTTGGATTGTTTCCGCTTTTTAGCTATTATAAATAAGGCTGCTGTGAGCATCGTGTACTAATTTTTCTATGAACATGTATTTTCATCTCTCTTGGGTATATACCTAGGGTGGAATCTCTAGGTCATGTTAAACCTAAGTCATACTATGTTTAACATCTTGAGAAGCTTCCAAACCCTTTTCCAAAGTGGCTGAACCATTGTATATCCTCACCAACACTGTCTGAAGGCTCAATTTTGTCACATCCTCACCATAACTTGTTACTATCTTTCTTTTATTTTAGCCATCCGGGTGGAGGTAACATGGCATTTCACTGTGGTTTCTTTAAAATGTGTTTTATTGACGTATAGTTGATTTATCGTTGCTGTTCAGTTGCCCAGTAACGTCCCACTCTTTGCGACCCCGTGGACTGCAGCACGCCAGGCCTCCCTGCCCTCACCATATCCTGGAGTTTGCCCAAGTTCGTGTTCATTGCATCAGTGATGTGGTCCAGCCATCTCATCCCCTTACACCCTCTTCTCCTCTGCCCTCAATCTTTCCCAGTGTCAAGGACCTTTCCAATGAGTCGTCTGTTCACATCAGATGACCAAAATACTGGAGCTTCAGCTTCAGCATCAGTCCTTCCAGTGAATATTCAGGGTTGATCTCCTTTAAGATTGACTGGTTGATCTCCTTGCTGTCCAAAGGATGTTCAGGGCTCTTCTCCAGCACCACAGTTCAAAGTTGATTTATAATGCTGTGTTAATTTCTGCTCTACAGCAAAAAGGTTCAGCTATATATGTATGCATACATTCTTTTTCATATTTTTCCATTGTGATTTATCACAGGGTATGACTATAGTTCTCTGTGCTATACAGTAGGCTCTTGTTGTTTATCCATCCTGCATATAATATAGGTTTGCTTTTGCCAATCCCAAAGTTCCAATCCACTCCTCCCCTCCCCTTCCCCTTGGCAACCACAAAGATCCTTCTTTTACCATTGCTTTGTCATCGTTGTCATAAACCAAGTATCCATATATATTTGTGCTTATTTCTGGAGTTTCTATTTTGTTCTGTTAGTCTATGTACCTATGGTTGCCCCTATTCCAATCTGTCTTTATTACTGTAATTATGTAAGAAAGCTTGAAAAAAAAAAAACCAGTATTGGAAATCTTCCAATTTCATTATTCTTATAAGATTTTCTTCGCTTTTAGCATTTTTACAAGTGCATTAAAATATAATCAGATAATGAAGGATGGGGACTTCCCTGGAGATCCATTAACACTCTGTTGCTGCCAGTGCAGGGGGCACAGGTTCAGTTCCTGGTTGGGGAACGAAGATCCCACGTGCCGTGCAGCTTAGCCAGAAATTTTTTTAAAAAGTAAAATAATAAAAGGATAACTAGCCTGCTGTGGATTGAATTATGCCCTCCCCCAATTATATGTAGAAGTTCTAACTCCCAGTGCCTCAGAATCTGACCTTATTTAGAAATAGGGTCTTTGCAGATGTAATCAGGTTAAGATAAGTTTATGTTGGAGTAGGGTGCGCCAATATGTTGGGTGGGGTTCTATTCCAATATGAATAGGGTTCTTATAAGAAGAGAAATCAGACACAGAAAGAGATGGTCATGTGACAATGGAGGCAGAGACTAGAGTGATGAGGTGGTAAGTCAAGGGATACGAAAGGGCGATGACCACCACCATAAACTAGGAAGGGTAAGAAAGGAGTCTCCTCTACGGGTTTCAGAGGAGCATGGACCTGTTGACGCCTTGATTTCCAACTTCTAGCCTCCAGACTGCGAGACAGTAAATTTCTGTTGTTTTAAGCCACCCAGTTTGTGAGATTTTGGCAGAGCAGCCCCAGGAAACTAATACAAAGATGTTATAACAGACAATTTTATTCTAACACATTCAAAAATTTACATGAAATAGACAAATACCTAGGGAAACACACTTAGAGATTGATAAAGAAATAAATGTTTTGAAATCCTCATATCTATTAAAGAAATTGAATCTGTAATTTAAAAAACTTTTCTCCACGCAAAAACACTATAGCCCCAGATGACTTCACTAGGGATTTTACCAAACTTTCAAAGATGCAGTTTTAAACCCTCGGTAATGTGGAGAACTGGCCAACATCATAAATAGATGTTATAAGATCCCAGGGGAAAGTGATGGAGACTTAACATTCTTTCAGTGAAAATGGGATGGCAAAGACAGGATGGATAGAAGAGATTTTAGGGAGAAAAGGCAGAATCCACAGAATTTGTGGATGTTCCGGACATGAAGTAAAGATGATGGACTGACATCCTTGCTCAGGTGTCTTGCTTGGACATCTGAGTCAACAGTTGTAACATTCGCTGAAACAGAGAACATGGAAGGTGCAGCTGAAGGAGGGGGTTGTAGGGATCAAAATTTGACCCATTGAGTTTTAGGGGAATGTTCGAGGATGGAAGTTAGCTACATAGTGGATATGTAGTTCAGGCGTGCAGTGTGGGTTGGGGGATACAGTTAGGAGCCCACTGTGTGATATTTGAAGCTGTGAGAGTGGCTGAGATCTCCCCAGGAAGGATTGTTGTCTGGAGAAGAGGTTAAGGACAGCAGCCTGAGGAATATAAAGACCTAATGGTTGTCAGTCCAGAAACTATTGCAGTTAAAAAACAAAGTCAGGATTTCCCAGGTGGTGCAGCGGATAATAATCCACCTGCCAGTGTAGGGGACACGGGTTCAATCCCTGGGCTGGGGAGAGTCCACATGCCTCGGGGCAACTGAGCCCCAGCACCACAATTTCTGAGCCCGTGCTCTAGAGCCTGTGCTCTGCAAGAGGAGACGCTGCAATGAGAAGCCTGTGCGCTGCAACTAGAGAGCAACCCCTGCTCACCACAGCTAGAGAAAGCCCGCAAGCAGCAGTGAAGACCCAGAGCAACTAAAAGTAAATAAATAAAATGTAAAAGACCGAAAACAAAACAAAAAGCCCTCTCCACCTAGGTGGAATGATAAAGAAAAAATGCAATTATGTATAATGCGTAACAAGTGGTCTCAAGGTAGGGTTGGTGGATAGGTGGAAAGGACCTGGATTCACTTCCTAGGACTGTCATTAAAAAATCACACCCATTGGATGGCTCCAAAGAATAGAAACTTATTGTCTTATAGTTCTGGAGGCTAGAAGTCCAAAATCAGTTGTCAGCAGGGACATGTTCTCTCTGAGGCCACGGGAGAGACACGAGTCTCTGCCTCCATCGTCACATGGCTGTCTTCTTTCTGTGTCTCCTCTTCTTACAAGGACACCAGGCAGATTGGATTAAAGGCGCATCCTACTTGAGTATGACCTTAACTAATTACATCTGCAGCCCATGACAGACCCTTTCCCATCTTTCTGCTCTGCCTTCTCAACCTACTGGCTTGGCTTGAGTCTGCTTTCCTCACGATCAAACCTGTCAACGACAGTCCCAGGCCCCACCTCCAGCACAATACTCAATTCCTAGAATTGGCTGGTTTTCCTGGAATCCAGGTAACTAGGTGAGTGATAAGAGGGGGCAGTGGGTTTTGATTTACTGCTGAGCAGTGAAAACAGGTTTACCAAGACAGAACTCAGTGTTCTGAGCTCAAGTTCAAACCCAGCCACATCCTGAGCTCTGAGTTACAGATAAGAGGTCGTGATTGTGGGGGAAAGCTTAGTACATACGTCCTCATGTATTTGCTGGTCCACACACCTGTCTCCCCATATTTCAGATGTGCCTATGGATCATCCTTTTTCACCTACTTCTCTCTCTGCACATTTATTGTGTAGCTTCACGTATACACATAGCGATCTAGAGACAAGTCCATGTTCTGGCGTTTGCTACTGGAAGACCTCTCTCAGCCCCCATTGTCACAGCCGTGAAACAGAGATAGCAACTGCACCTCTCGCAGGATTGTTGTGAGATCTGAGATCATTGTATAAATAAAAACAGGCGTATGGAATTGTTATTATGGCTACACTCTCTCTACACATCACATCGTCGGGCCAACTGACAGTTGATTCCCAAGTGTTGGATGAGTACAGTTTTAAAAGTGAAGTCGCTCAGTCATGTCCAACTCTTAGCGACCCCATGGACTGCGTGCGGCCTACCAGGCTCCTCTGCCCATGGGATTTTCCAGGCAAGAGTACTGGAGTTTTAAAGGTATATTTATATTGTATGATTCCATCTATATGACATTCTGGAAAAGGCAAAACTATGGACACATTAAAAGATCAGTGTTGCCAGGGCTTGTGGAGGGATGGGGGTGCAGGGGAGGAACAGGCAGAGCGCTGAGGGTGTTTTTGGACAGTGAATCTACTCTGCAGGACATTTAGTGATGGATACGTCTGTCCAAACCCATAGAAGGTGCAGCAGCAAGAGTGAAGCCTGATGCAAACTACGGGCTGTGGGTGACGGATGTGCCAGTGTGAGTTCATCATTTGTAACAAACATACCAATCTGATGGGGGATGTTGATCATGGGAAAGGCTATGTCTGGGGGTGGTTAGAGGGGTACATGGAAAATCTGTGCCTTCCACTTAATTTCACCATGAATCTAAAACTGCTCTAAAATGTCTTTAAAAAAAAAGTATATTTATAGCCTTCAACTTATACCCACCTACATATGTCTATACCTAGAGAAACACTTGCTTCTAGCATTGCATATAAACATACACACATCTTTTCACTTGTCTACCTGTCTTTCCAGCAGCTACTGCATAAACAACAAGTTCTGCACAGAATCTCCATAGGCGACACTGATATATACAACTTTCTCTTCTTATGTAAATGAGAGGTGTGCCAGTCCTGGGCCTCTAAGAATCAGATGCCCATGTGGAATTAAATGGACAAGCATTTTACTAAGAGGAATGCCTGTGATGGGGTCTGGAGAGGGAGACAGGGAAGGTAAGGAGAGCTGTCAGACTGCTAGGTGGTAAGTTTGGTCTGAAGTGAAGGAGAGAGAAGGAACGAGGGAAGGAGTCTTCCTGGACTGCCATGCAGTGGAGAAAAGCTTTGGCAAGGCTGTTGGGGAGTCCTATAGCTGGTCGCTCATCAGAGGGGGCCCCGTCTCCCAGGAACAGGTCTTTCTTAGCATCCCTGCCAGGATCAGTCCCTGGTCTGGAGCAGTCCCTGGGAGGTGTGGCCTCGACACCAGCCTCCTCCTCCCCCCACTCCCGCCTGGGGATTTCAGAGCTGCGTCTGGAGCCCTTGATCAATTACCCTCTGTGCAGCCCAGGGACGGGGCATTCTCACGGCCGCCCTAGGAGATGCCGTTTATTTTTGCAGTTGATCCAAACACTCCAGAATAAAAAAACAGATTAAAGAGTTCAAACTTGGAGAATTCACCTGGGGACAGTACCGGCTGTGTGGTCCTCTCTGCCACCATGGCTTTTCTAGATGGAGCCTCTGCTCAGAGAGGCTCTTCAGGCTGGCCTTCGGAGGGCCAGGGCTGGCCAAGAACTAGGTGTGTGCTCTGCTCCAGGCGTGCCTTGGGGAGCTCTGACTGAGCTGCCTCTGCTGCTTCCTGGCTGCCTTCAGGGAAGATTCCTTACCCAGGGCAGAGGCCAGGACACTCTTGGCTGGTTTCTTCCAGGAAGCAAACCTCAGATCAGGAACAGGGGGATGGGTAGCACCCCCTAAGGGATTCCCATCATGTCTCCCTCTCCCTGGGGTCCATGCCCTCCTTTGAGGCCGGGCTGCCCATCCAGCCCTGATTAGAGGACAAGGGACCAGGGGAGGCCAACCAGGCCAGTGACGTGGCATCAATCACCTTGCGTCCAAAGCTGGGTCCCACTGATGAAAGTGCAGAGCCACAGTGGCCCAAGCCCAGTACTGTACAGATGAAAGTCTTATTTATGTGAAAGATATATCTACAGAGGGAGCAATAAACTGCGAAGCAAAGTATGAAGGTTTGCAGCAAATGCTGTAAAGTTTTATATTCCTGAAAACTAGGGATAAAAGATATAACCATTTAAAGCAAAGTGGATGAAAGGGGCTTCCATGCGATTGTAAAGCATCCTTGCAATAGTTAATTGCTAGTTTCTTATTACATCGGAGAGAGTCAAAATAACCTTTAAAATAGCCATCGCTGGAAAGTGAGAGGGAGAGGGGTCAAGGACAGGAGGGAGTGCTCTGCCAGAGAGAGGGTTGGGGCCCCAAGCGATCTTAGAAGAAGGACCACTGACATTCCTGCAAGGCGGTCCTGCCCCCAGTACTAAGGGACTGGTCGCTGCTCACTCACAGCTGCAGAGAACTTGAGTCACCGGGACAGGTCACTTCGCCACCCTGGACCACAGCAGGTTTTTCAGAAGGAAAGAGTGCGTAGTGACCTCCCGGGCCCTCCCAGCTGCAGCGCTGTCCGCCAGTGCCCCACATTCCAGGCACTGTGTTAGGAAGGTGGAGGGGCGAAGGCCAAGATTCTGGGAATGGTGGCGATCACTGCCATTCCCATGTGATATGCTGTGGGACAGGGGTGTGCGCGGGTGTTATGGACACTCAGAACTCTCAGAGAAGATGACATCTGAGCTGCATCTTGGGATGGGTAGGGACTTGCCAGGATGACATCCTAGGCAGGGGGACTAGCATGTGTAAAAGGCCCAGGATCAGAGCTTCCTGAGTGGTTCTTGAGGTCTGTGTAAGTGTTCCTTCTGGGGTTGTACGGTGCACAAGCCGTGCAGCCCGGCACAGCCACCCCATGAAGCTGGGGCCCAGGTGCCTGCAGGGGATGGTCCGGCTGGTCCCAAACCCTGCGTGCACCACAGCAGACCTACGGGGTTGGACCTCTCTCCTCCACCCCCTTTCCCACCAGTTCCCTTATACCAGGCCGCTTACAGGTGCTACTGCTTAAAAGTGGGCTGGCCCCAGGGATTTCTGCTTTCCTCCCAAACTCTGGGGAAGCCCCAGAGAACTGTCAGGAAGCTAGGGAAAGGCCCAAATCCATTTTCCCCTTTAGCGATACAATTGCCCTTTCTCTCTACTCTGCAGGAGGGCATATGGGTTTCCTCCTCCACAAAAGGGATTATTAACAAAAAGTAAACTTTTAAGACAGTGGTTTGCCTTGGGATTCCTTGTCAATCCAGCCCCAACTTTCAACCCCATGGGGCACATCTCCTGCTAGCAGTGCCCGCTCCACAGTGCACCCCACCCCCACGTTCAAGCTCAAGCATCTCTGAGGGGGAGGGACCCCCAGGACCCTGTCCTTCGGATGAGGGGGGTGCAGGGGATGGGAGCCTCAGAGCCCCTCCCTGCCTGCCTCCCCACCCCACCCCCCCCCCCCACTTCCTGCTCCAGAATCAGCCAATCCTTCTTCCTGGGGGCAGGGGGGCAGAGGCCCAGGGAGGACTCCGTGCAGCTAGCTCTACTGAGGACATGCGGCATTTGACCTGTGACCCCCCACAGGAAATCCTTCCAACCTCTGAGACCAACCTCAGGAGGGAAACCATGACCCCGGAATGGACAGAGGGCAGTGCGGAGGCCTCTCCTCCCCTCCCCCAGCCCACGATGGCTCAACTCTCAAAACTGCTGGCGTGGAGGCTCTCGCAGCCAACCAGCCGGCTTAGGTCTCAGCCTTGGCAGAGGACCAGGGGACCAGAAAAGGGGAGTAAGTTGCCTGCACGCCGCCTGCTCGGGACAGCCCATATGCAATTATTAATGTCATGGTCTGCCTGCAGGTTGGAAAAGAATTCCCACACATGAGGCAGAATGAGAGGAGAATAAAGTTTATTAGAGAGGGAGATGCTGTTAGAATAGCGGGCTGGCTCAAGGGAGAGCCAAACCCTTTCACAGGCTAGTAGCCAATTTTTATAGCTTCAAGACAGAGACAATTCCTACTGGAACAGTGGCATTAAGTGGTGGTTAGGATGCTATAGGGTGGGCATATTACCTAATATGGGGTCAGGGAACTGGCTGGTTTAGATCCAAGGCTCATGGCAACAGTTGCTATGGGGCTTGGTCAGTTCCAGAGACTTTTATCCTGTGACCTTGGTACAGGGCTCCACATCTGTGACCCTGATACGCGTGCTGTGCTTAGTCGCTCAGTCGTGTCCAGCTCTTTGTGACCCCATGGACTGTAGCCCACCAGGGGCTCCATAATTAATTGTGCCTCCATTTCCAGTACAGAAACGCTCTGGTCTGGCTGGTAATTACAAGATCATCCTGGCAGAAGGGGACTCACATGGAATCCACATCACCAGCCCCTTCATTCATTCGAATATTGAGCTCCCGCCCTGAGCCTGGCACAGGTCTGGTCCTGGAGACACAGAGCTGAGTAAGAGGCAGACAGTCCTGATCTCGGGGGCCCTCAGCCTGCAACAGCTTGGAGCGGGGCTTGGGTTCCCAGCAGGAGACTGAGGCCCAGTTAACCGCGGTGAAAGCACCAGATCCCAACCCCCAGACCAGTGGTCAGTGACAAGGGCTTGGCCCTTTGGCTTTGCAAAAAAGAATTTCCACAAAAATGGAAAGTAGTGAAGCAAGCAAAGTATTTATTAAGAGGAAAAAAGAGTACAGTACATGTGGATAGGCACACAGGCAGACTCAGACGGAGAGACCCTGAGTCACGCCCTAGTGGTAGTTTAAATCACTTATATGAGGCATTTCTTCTGGTTTTTCTTTGGCCAATCATTTTGATTTCCCTGGGTCACAGTCCGTATTTGGTATATCTCAGGATCCTTCCAATTGTGTGCGCCCATCTCTTAGCCAAGATGGAGCCTACCGCTAAGGTCTGTGGGTAGCTCACCTTTCACCTCCAAGGAGCCTTTCCGCACATGCGTGGTCAGAGAGGTCTCCTGACTTTGAGAATGAGAAATATGTGGTCTGGGAAGGGCACAGCCTCCTCCCTTAATTGTCTTGCTGTTCTCATCTTGGAGTTTCTCGGTCCATAGGGAATGAATCTCCAATTGCTTTACCCTAGGGGGGCCTCCCTGCCTTCTGCCTGAGTCTGGGCTATGGGAGCTCACAGATTTTGGCTGCTACAGCCCCAAACCGACTATGGCACAGCATGGAGGTGCTGGGGGAAAGTGCTTCACTCTCTTCATTCCCCACCTCCAGATTCCCCAGTGCTGTTTTGGCTGCCTGGGTCTCTCTTCTACCTTACTCCCTGCTCCCCACCCCAACTGGCATTGACGGGGAGGTGAAGAGTAGATTAGAGAAGGGGTTGCAGATAAGGGCTCCCCTTTGCACACCAGGCGTCTCTTTCTCCAACCATAGCTCATTCACTCATTTGCCCTCTAAATGCCAAGCATGGACTATGTGCCAGCCCTGGGTGAGTGGTGAACAAGATGAGAAATAACCTGCCTTGGGGACCTTACGGGCTGGGAGTCAGGATAAATGCTAAAGAAATCACCCGAAAATAAATAAATGAATTACAGTCCTGGAGAGAGTAAAGAAACAGGATGGGTGTCGAAAGAGACACACTGAGTGAGGCCAAAGCAGGGAGAGAAACACACCGCTCACCTTCACGTGACTTTAGAAGGGGGATCTTCTCGTGGGGATTTGAAGCCCAGTGACACACCCATCTGGTGGCTAGATTCAAGTTTCACGAGTGAGAGCAGAAAGATGAGTCCTTGGGTGGAAAGGACAGGGGGTGGATATGCCAGCAAAGAGAAAAGGAGAGAGCACAGAGCTGGCACCTCGGGCCGTGATGAAGTGTCACCAAGCGGAAAGGCACCATTTCCTGGCCCCTAACCTCGGAAGGTCCTCCAGGGGCTGTTCTATCCACCCCCCTGCCTGTACTACAGTCTCAAAGAGGGCAGATCAGGAGAAGGGGGTGTTTGTTTCTATGAAAGTCTTAGTAGGGAGGTGATTTTGCGCCCCATTCTATGTTTAACACCTGTTGCCTCAAGAAGCCCTAAGGCGACTGCCTTGGTGGTCCCATGGTTAAGACTTCGCCTTCCAATGCTGGGGGTGTAGGTTCAATTTCTGGTCACAGAACTAAGATCCCACATGTTTCTGGGCCATAAAACCAAAACATAAAACAGAAACAATATTGTAACAGATTCAATAAAGACTTTAAAAATGGCAGAATGATGCCCCCGCCCCACCCCCCACGGGCCCCGCAGATAACTTCTTCCTAACACCCAGAACCTGTGATTATGTTGCATTACAAGTCAAAGGGTCTTTGCAGATGTGATTAATTTAAAGATCTTGAGGTGGGACTTAATTCTGGATCATCTGGGTGAGCCCATCAGATTCACAAAGGTCATTATAAGTGAAGAGGGAGGCAAAACAGAGAGAGACATGTAAGAAAGAGAGATCTGAAAGATAGTATACTCCTGGCTTTGAGTCTGGGGAAAGGGGCCATGAGCCAAGGAATAGAGGCTACCTCTAGGCAATGGCACCCCACTCCACTCCTCTTGCCTGGAACATCCCATGGACGGAAGAGCCTGGTAGGCTGCAGTCCATGGGGTCGCTAAGAGTCAGACACAACTGAGCGACTTCCCTTTCACTTTTCACTTTCATGCATTGGAGAAGGAAATGGCAACCTACTCCAGTGTTCCTGCCTGGAGAATCCCAGGGATGGGGGAGCCTGGTGGGCTTCCGTCTATGGGGTCGCACAGAGTTGGACATGACTGTACTGACTTAGCAGTAGACTACAGAAAAGGCAAGGAAACACAGTCTCTCCTGGAACTTCCAGGGAGAGCAGAGCCCTGCCAATCCACTTTGGACTGTAAGATAAGAAATTTGTGTTTTTAAATCGGCAATTTGTTATTTGCAAAACAGAAACAGAGATACAGACATAGAGAATAAATGTATTGACACCAAGTGGAGGAAAGGGAGTGGGATGGGGACTGACGTATATACACTGTTGATGCTGTGTATAAACTAGGTAACTAATGGGAACCTGTGGTACAGCTCAGGGAACTCCAGTGCTCTGTGGTGACCTAATGGCAAGGAAATCCCAAAAAGAAGGGATATATGTACATGTGTAGGGGATCCACTTTGCTGTACAGCAGAGACTAACACAGCATTGTAAAGCATCTATATTACAATAAAAATTAATTTTAAAAAGAATCCACAGGGGAAATGAATAAATAAATTGGTAATTTGTTACAGAAGCAGCAGCAGACTAATGCGTACAGCTAGCATGCTGCAAGAGCAAAAAGTTATGGTTGTTGCCCTGGGATGGGTGAAGAAGTCATGCCATTAACTCTGCTCAGGACCAATATCATCTCTGGTTCTTACCCCAGAGCCTTGGATGAGTGTCTCCCAGGGTGCACCTTCTCTAACTACTGACCTCCACCCCCACCCCCACCTTCCCGGCTCCTGCTCTGGGCAGCCCCTCACTCTCACTTTTCTCTTCCTAGGACCATCGAGGATCATCTCAGAGCCTGTGTGATGTGGGCTGGAGTTGGGGCCCTAGAGACATGGGCAGAAGAGAAACGTGGGGAGTCCTTCACGGACCTGTGTGTGTACGGGTTTTAGCTAAAACGGCTCCTTTCACCACGAGGCACCGATATCTTCATCACACTAGCAGAAAGGGGGAAATAAACTAGATGCGCAGCTTGGTGTGGGCTCGAGGCCGGAGCACAGAAACAAAAGAGGCTGCTGCTGAGGGATCAGTATGGGCACAGCCTCTGCCCAGAGCATCAGAACAGGGCACCGAGCTCTCTAAAACATGATCCTTGGTGCTGGCCAAAAGGAAAAGGCTTGCCTTGAGAAGAGGTGACTCAGAGACTCCAGAGGAGATGGGGCATTTGGGGGGAAGTGGGGTGAAGTGGGGGCAAAAAGTGTTTCGTAGGCCCCTCCATAGAACTTCTGGACTTTGCCGCCACCTTGTGGACAGAGTCTAGAAGGACAGGGTTGTGGCTGCTCTTGGCTGAAGTCTCACACCAGGCCCTATAGGATGGTACTTCTTTCTGAGCTTTGAGTGGGGGGTTCTTCAGGGCACATGGAAGTGAATCCTAGGTTCCCATGATTCCGACTGTCTTACTCATGTTGTGTCCCTCTGCCAAGAATCTAGCTATCTTTGCAGACAGGGACACAGGAGGTGGAATTGAAAAGAAAAGATCCAACTCGAATCAGGATAATCCACCCAAGTGTTGCCCACTATCCACAGGCTTTCCCAGAGAACTTGAAGCTGTGGTTTTAGGAAGGAACTCTGTACAAAGGAGCCTTGGAGTGCTCAAGGGCAAGGCAGAGGGGGTAATGGAGAAAAAGGGACAGGAAGGAACAGGACATAGAGATGTGGATTCAGCCTGGTGTGGACAGAGCTGGCCTTATAGTGAGTGAGTGGCCAGCTCACTTTTTCCTGCCCATTTCTAAAATGGAGACAACAGGAAATGGGAGTTCTCACCCATTCAGAATGTGATGTGAGCAGATCAAGGAAGGGTCTATATACCACTCAACATCCCTCTACTCCAGCCTCACGACCTCCCTGGGCTTTTTCACCAAGCTGGGAGTGTGAAAATCAGCTTTCTCCACAGCCCCTATGAGCCAGTACTAATGTGGGCCCATTTTTCAGATGAGAAGATTGAGGCACAGAGGAGTGAAGTGCCTGTCCAAGGTCTCACAGTGAGCGTGGGGTAGTCCACTCCACATAGCATGTTCATATTGTGCCAAATAAATATACAGCAAAAGGAATTGGGCGACCACACTTCTGGTGTCCTAGCTCTGGGTCTCTCCCAACTTGAGCTCTGACAGAAAAATGATGCAGTTTTCTCCCTGGTTTGCCCCTTCCCAACCTAGATAAAGGTCTCTCTTCAAAGGCTTCTAGGAAACGTGGTTCCATTCTTCCCTTTTAGACTCCCAGTCTCATGCATGTCAGGAATATGGCTCTCAGGAAGTTTCTCCTGCAGTCTAACCTTCACTCATCTTCCTTCAGGTCAAGTCCAGATAGAAGGTCCCAGATAGGAGAGAGAAAGCATGTGGACAGGCTTCTGTCTCAGAGAAGGGTATTCTTGGTCTCTAAAAGCAGGGTTTAATTCTCTAACCGTGACAGTCAGGGCCGGCCAATCACAGGCCTTAATGGGAGAGCTTAAATTATAGAGGACCAAGTTAGAGGAAAGAAAAAAAAATCAACAAAACCCACCCAACTCCCAGCCCCTGGTACTGCAGCTGATAGGTAATTATCCGCTGTTTGTGCGCGCTGTTCGGGTTCCAGCCATGACTACTCGGGATGGACAGTGTGGGGACCAGGCCATTGGGCTGGTGTCAGGCCAAGACAATTGAGAGGGGCCCCGGCCAGACCCTTCTCGACGTCTTCCCCCCTCTCCCACCCCTCCACTCCCCTCCAATCAGGGGAGGAGCTGCCCTCTCTTGCCCAACACCCTCCCTGCAAACCCTGGGAGGAGAGAGAGAGTGATTAGCATGGGGCATTGTCCCCAGATAATGGGCCCCAGCTGCCGCTTGCAAGAAGAGACAAAGCGCCCGGCCGCTCCACAAGCATTATCCCCTCGTTAAATCTCTGTTATTAGATTAGATTCAAAATGTATTGATTCAGAGTCTGGTGGGGGCGGGGCGGGTGCTGAGGACGGGGATGTGGCTGCGGAGTGCGGAACCACACCTCTCCGAGGGCGCGCCCTCCCTCTCCCCCTCCCCCTCCCGGTCTCTGAGCGGAATCTCCCCTAAGCCCAAACCCTGACTCTGGGTTTTGCTGCTCGCCTGGACCCTCGCCTGAGCTGCGGAATGTCCACTCTTGCGGGGATGGGTCGGGGGAGAGGGGCTGGGGTCGTGGAGCGCAGATGAACCCCGCCGCTCGGGAAAGGCAGCCTCGCTGAGATGCAGCGGTGAGCTCCACAGCTTGGAGCCCTAGACAGGGCTGGGTCGCCCAGGCTGGGCGCTTTCAAGTCCTTTAAGGCAATCTTTTGAGTAGAAATGACAGGTTTGGAAAGCAGTGCGGATGGGAAAGGAGGTGAGAACTGGGACTGTTGGTAGGTGAGTGGAGAAGGCTGCAGCAGAGGAGTGGAGATGAGCCATAGAGAACCTGTCTAGTCAAGGCTATGGTTTTTCCAGTAGTCATTAAGGGATGTGAGAGTTGGACTATAAAGAAAGCTGAGCGCGGAAGAACTGATGCTTTTGAACTGTGGTGTTGAAGGAGACTTTTGAGAGTCCCTTGGACTGCAAGGAGATCCAACCAGTCCATCCTAAAGGAAATCAGTCCTGAATATTCATTGAAAGGACTGATGCTGAAGCTGAAACTCTAATACTTTGGCTGCCTGATTCGGAGAACTGACTCATTTGAAAAGACCCTGATGCGGGGAAAGAGTGAAGGCGGGAAAAGGGGATGACAGAGGATGAGATGGTTGAATGGCATCACTGACTCAATGGACATGAGTTGAATAATCTCTGGGAGTTGGTGATGGACAGGGAGGCCTGGCATGCTACAGTCCATGGGGTCGCAAAGAGTTGGACACAACTGAGCAACTGAACTGAACTGAATTGGGCTCTTCACAGAAGCATTTGTTTTTAAAGACTTGGGTGGAGAATGAGAAATATCATATGATATCACTTATATGTGGAATCTACAAAGAAATGATACAAATGAACTTATTTATAAAATAGAAATAGATTCACAGACTTACGAGAAGGAACATTGTGGTTACCGGGGGAAGAGACAGTTAGGGATTTGGGGACGGACATGTACATGTTGCTATATTTAAAAATGGATAAACACCAGGGACCTACTGAATAGCACAGGGACTCTGCTCAATGTTATGCAGTAGCCTGGATGGGAGGAGAGTTTGGGGGAGAATGGACACATGTATATGTCTGGCTGAGTCCCTTTGCTGTCCACCTGAAACTATCACACCATTGTTGACTATACTCCAATATAAAATTAAAAGTTTAAAAAAAGAGACAATTGGCTTAAATAAGAAAAAAATAAATTAAAGATAAAAATAGAAAGATAAGAGAAAAAAGACATGGGTAGTTTCTGGTTTTCTCTCTCTGCCTAGGACAGAAAAAGAGGGAAGGAGCAGAAGTGGCTGAGGAAGGAAAAAGGGAAATTCTGGGAGAGATACAGGTGGAGGGAGCTTCCGAGTGTTCTCATATCCCAGTCAGGGTAAAGGTCTGCTTGGGCGGTGCCCAAGATCAACACTGATGGACAGGAGTGAGTAAACCAGGGGATTCTTACCCCCGGGCCTCAGTTTCCCATCCCTGGGCAGCACAGCCTGGTTGCTGGATCGATGAGCTGATTGGCTGTGGCCAGTGGAGCAGGGGATGTTACACGTGGCGGTTCATTCTCCAGGTGGTTAATTGGCTGCCTCAATGCTGGGCTCTGTTGCTCCATTGATTGTGGGTGAAGAGTGGGGAGGGGGAGATGGGGAATCAATAGGTTGATGAGTGTCTTAGTAGCTGTTTGGTTGGACACTTTGTCAATAGCCACCCACTTACTGATCAGTGGTGCATGGACAGTGCCAGACCGTCCAGCTTTCTTTCTCTGTCTCTCTGGCCTGAGACATGAGACCCATGACTGGCCCATGACTGCATGACTTGGCCCAGCAAGTCCAAGTGGAAAGTGGAGTGGAACAGCTTTGATCCCAAGATCAGGCTCCCAAGCATAGGCTGCCAGGACCATCCTGAGAAAGTCAGGATAAACAGGAGAAGCAGAGTCAAGATAAACATCTTTAGCCCAATCTTTGCTCAGCGGAAGGCAACTATTGTGTGCTTGTGTGTGTGTTTAGTTGGTCAGTCATATCCCACTCTTTGCGACCCCTTGGACTGTAGCCCACCAGGCTTCTCTGCCCATGGAATTCTCCAGGCAAGAATACAGGAGCGGGTCGTCATTTCCTCCTGCAGGGGATCTTCCCGACCCAGGGATCCAACCAGTGCCTCTTATGTCTCCTGCATTGGCAGGCGGATTCTTTACCACTGCATCACCTGGGAAGCCCGTTGTGAATGGGAGCCACTCTCCAGCCCCACAGTCTCCTGCTTTTTTTCTGGAAAACCTACGCATCAACAAAACAAAGTAAAATCCTTTACAATATCAAGAGCACATATGTCTGAGGTGGAAGTAGCAGATGAAACTCATCCCAGCTTATATTAGGAACCAACAACTGGTTAGATAATATTTCATGAGTTCCTTCTGCTGGGGAAGCTGGGTGAGAAGCAGCTCCAGGAATCTAAACCAGACAAGCCTGCTTCCTCAGCCTCTAGGCTTTTTCAAACAGGAAGTTCTCAAGGCTCTGCCTTCCATCCAGCCTCCTTGGATGGTCTGAAAACTGGAGATGCAAGAGCTTGGGGTCAAGGGAAGGTGTCGGCTCAGGTATTCTGCAATGAACCCCTTATAGTTGGGCAGCCTGGAACAGCTCATCCTAGATATTTTAAGAAGTCCTTTTCTTTTAGCCTGGAAGACTTCAGTTCCTAAGAGACAGGCAGCCCAAGACAGGGAGAATGATAAGACGGGAATGAGAAAGGAAGAACCAGAGACAGTCTCAGGCAAACACAGCAGACTCTATGCCATCATTCTTAGTGGGTTCTAGCGTCCCTCTCCTCTGAATACTTGTTAGGTGGAGGCAGTGATGGAGTCTGGATGTTCTTTGTGCATGCCTGCATGCTCAGCTGCTTCAGTCGTGTCCGCCTCTTTGCGACCCAATGGACTGTAGCCCTCCAGGCTCCTCGGTCCATGGGATTCTCCAGGCAAGAATACTGGAGTGGGTTACCATGCCCTTCTCCAGGGGATCTTCCTCATCCAGTGATCAAACCCGTGTTTCCTGCATTACAGGTAGTTTCTTTACTACTGAGCCACTGAGGAAGCCTATGATGTTCCTTAGTGTATCTTTAAACCCTGATGTGTGAGAGAGGGGCCAGGATCTGATATGTAAGATCAGAGACCATGCCTTGGACTCTCCCTCCCTCATGGTCCTGCTTTCTGGTGGCTATGCCGGGGGCTGGCTGCTAAGAGTTCCCAAAGGAGCTAGGTAAGTGCAAGACTTAGCATTCTCTGCTTTCAAACACAAAACCAGTGGGTGCTGGCCGTGGTGCTGATGTTCTTGCTGGAGGAGAGTGGGCTCCCAGCTTCCCCAAGAGGCCATGAGTCCACAATGGTAACAGGACTATGTAGACCCTTCCATCATCTTTCCAGGGGATTACAGAACTGAGCATCATTCTCCCCACCTCCCCACTGCTAAGTGTTCTTGGTTCTGATCTTCACACCTTGAATCCCACCTCCAATTGTCTCCTTCAGAACAGCCATTTGGTCACCTCTTAATTCCTTGGGCCAGAAAGTACCAAACATCTGAAACCACAGATAATTCCCCAACCTCATTACCACCGGTAACTTCAGATCTCATCTTCCATCTGCCTGGATGCTGACAAAGGGTCAATAAGAGAGTTTAGGGATTCATCGCATTTTATTACCTCCTTCATCTGATGGGTGTTCAGGGAAGTGGCCACCGGTGAGCAGGGAGACCTTAGGGTTGGATGAACCTAATGCAGAGTAATGAGGTCCATGTGGCAGAGAGCTGGCTTACCTTCCACCTCAAAACAAGGCTGAGGGGGTGAGCAGAATTCCAAATTGCCAGTTCAGGGAAATGCCCGTGGGGAAACTGAGGCTTGATGTTTAGACAGAGTGAAGTCAGGCCATGTGTGTGTTTCTTCTGATCCAAGAGTGTGTTTTAAAGCCATAATGGGCCTGTATGGGAGTGGATGAGGATGGAAGAATCTTAAACACCAAGTTTGGGGGAGGGAGAGTGAAGGCCCTGGTTTGGGACTGCTGAGATGCATTGGCGCTGGAAACAGGCAGGAACTATATATGTGCCTTGAGAACATCACTGGTGCCCCTTGGCCCTGAAATTCCCCCATCCCCATCCTAACAAGTGCCATCACCCCCCACTCCCCCCGTGGCCGGGCGCTGGGCTGGACCCACTCAGGAATACTGCCAAATGGACCAGAGTGTGACCAGGGTGATGCTGTAGGCCAGCACTGCCAGCAGGTAGATGCGGAAGAGCAGCCGGTCCAGCACGGAGCCCACACGCAGCCAGTCCCGGGCCACCTCTCGACTCCCCTCCCGCTTTTCCAGGAAGTGCCGGATGGAGGTTAGCTCCTGCAGCAGCCCGCGCACCGCCAGGGAGGCCTCCCGAGGTGGCGGGGGAGGGCTGCCTCTGCCCCTCGGGGTCTTCTCCAAGTCCCGGGGTCCCCCCAGATGGCTGTAGTGGTTTCCCATGTCTAGAAGAAGGACAGAGCATTGGCAAAGGAGGGAGGCCAGGCAGGCTCATATGAACACTGGCCTTTACATTTCTAAGGCCTCAGACATTTTTACAACGTATGATTTCAGACCTAAAGAGTATGGAGAGTAACTTACATCTTTGGGTACCCACCGTCCAACTTAAGCAAATAAAGAAAGCCAATGCAGTTGAAGATCACTGTATATCCTTCCACCTTAGTCACATCCTTCATCCCTTCCCAGGTCAGCAAGACCATGAAGTTGATGTTTATCCTAAACACACACATTTTTTTTTTAACCCAAGGGCTTTCCCCAGCCATTTGATATCCATTATATCATTTGAACCTCCTGGCAGCCTCATGCAGAGGCAGCCTTAGAGTGATTACTAACCACACTCTTCACATGAAGATGTGAAAGCTCAGAGAGGTTAAGTGACTAGCCTGCGGTGACACAGCCAGACCATCATTTAATGGTGAGGCTGCCGAGGTCCAGGTATCTGGACTCCAAATCCTCTGCTTTGTCCACTACATCATATCACCTCCCTGCACTCCTCTCCATGACTTTGAATCCTTCTGGACCAGAAAATACACCTTCGGATCATTGCCTTCACCAGATGAAGAATAGAATTAGGCATTAGTTTATGGCACGAGCTCATGATGAGATGGTCTTAGGTTAACCAAACATCTTCTACAAAAGGCCAGGCCCTAGCCAGGACCCAAAGGAGGGGAGAAAGGTGGAGGGTTTAAAACACCAGCTTGGAGTCAGATGAGCCTGGGTTCAAATCATGCCTTCGCCAGGTCCTGGCTCTGTGACTTAGGGCAAGCTCTTTGGCCTCTCTATGCTTCTGTTTCCTCATTTGAAAAATGAAAATGAGGATCCTATTGGGTCACCATGAGAACAACCTGTGATAATGCACAGAAAATGCTTTGCACACATCTGGTAAAGTGCTCAAGAAATCAACAAACCAGTCACTACCACCACCACCGACAGAAGCATGAGGAATTTAGTATCCCTCTGTGCCCTGTCTCTCTGCCTCATAGGTGTTTGAAATTCTAAAGGGCCTGGTCTTTGGCTGATTCTAATGAGAGAGCGTTAGGAACCAGGCTGCAGAGTTGAACTACAGGAGGGTAGTTGTCCCATAAGTGCCTTTTGTTGTCATTGTTTAGTTGCTAAGTCATGTCCAACTCTTTTGGTACCCAAGGGACTGTAGCGCACCAGCCTCCTCTGTAGACCCCATGGAATACCCCAGGTAAGAATATTGGAGTGGGTTGCCATTTCCTTCTCCAGGCAATCTTCCCGACCCAGGGATCAGATTCGAGTCTCCTGCATTGCGGGTAGATTCTTTACTGCTGAGCCATCAGGAAAGCTCTATAAGTGCCTGAGGGGCATCCACTTGACCTCCCTTGGGATCCATCTCAGGTGAGGTCACCCTCAGCCCAGAGGTCTTAGGTTCTGACACGCTCAGTCTCTGGGATCCTAAACCCTCTTCCCCTCCACCCAGGCTGCTGCTGCTGTTAAGTCACATCAGTCATGTCCAACTCTGCGACCCCATAGATGGCAGCCCACCAGGCTCCCCATCCCCGGGATTCTCCAGGCAAGAACACTGGAGTGGGTTGCCATTTCCTTCTCCAATGCATGAAAGTGAAGAGTGAAAGTGAAATCACTCAGCTGTGTCTGACTCTTAGTGACCCCATGGACTGCAGCCCACCAGGCTCCTCCGTCCAAGGGAGTTTCCAGGCAAGAGTACTGGAGTGGGTCGCCAGTGCCTTCTCCACCCAGGCTGATGCGTGAATACAAAGTGAGGAAGGGGTTTGACTGATGTCTTTGGCTGAAGTCTGCCATGAATTCTCGGTGCAGGACGGTACCCAGTTTGCAGGCCCTGCCCAGGCTCTCTGGCCTGGCGAGCCCTCCAGAGAGTCCCCCACCGCCAAGTCCCTGCCTCCAGATCAGAAGTTCCCTTCCACGTGGGACTCTCCCGTTCCTGTCTCACCTGAGCAGTCATCGGTCTTGGCAGCCTGGGAGGTGGCTGCGGGCCTCCGGGCTGTCGACTGGTCCCCTAGGCAGAGGAGCAGGGTGACTCTCTCAAGAACCAGGTGGCGCAGCCAGGCGGGCACCGGCTGCTGCAGGTCCTGTTTGTGTACCAGCCGCACAATGAGGATCGTCTCGGCCAAGCTGATCACCAGGAGAGCCATGCACACGACAAAGTAGACACCTATGCGCCCCGGGATGGGGCGGGGCAGGGGACACACACGGCAGGTAGGAGAGGCTCAGGTCCCTCGGCCCCAGGGACCTCTCCCCCAGGAGCCCGCCTTACCGATGAGCGGCGTGCCGATGGCCGTGGCAGGCAGCGTGTCGGACACGATGATCAGGAAGACCGAGTAGCCCAGGAGGAGCGTGATCTTGAAGGAAACTCTCTCACCACTGTCTGGAGGCAGATAGAAGCCCACAATGTCCACGACCATGAGGAAGATACTGGGCAGAAGCAGGCTGACCGCATAGAAGAGGGGCCGTCGGCGGATGACCACCTGGATAGAGAGAGGAGCTCAGGGGAGTTGGGGCAGACAGGTTCTGGAACCCCAGGAACCCCCCTTCCCCATCCCAGATCTTCTTGCTTCATGGAGCTTTCAGCCTGGACTGCTGAAAAATGTAGACAAATCCCATATACTGTCTCTGGATCAAAGCTCATGGCTGTTCAGGAAAAGTTAAGAGACAACGCAGCTGTGTTTCCCCAACCACTTTGTTTAGGCTGCAGGGCACCCTGGAGTTGGGAAAGGGCTACGGAGGTTCTTCCCCATATGCCTCATGAAGTCTGCCGGGGTGTGCCCCACTCACATAGAACTTCATCTCTGCGTAGCTGTCACTGCTTTCTATACTGAACTCCTGAAACTGGGTCAGCACCCCCAGCAGCTCCCACTCGCCCTGGTTCATGAAGACACTCCTGTCGAACTTCACCTTTTCAGGCAGGCGCCACAGGGAGATGTTGATGTCCTGGACTGAGACAGGAGAAACGGGGCAGCTTTGGAGCCCAGGCCAGGGGCATGCCATACCCTGTGAGGGAGGGGCAGCACCCACGTGGCACGACTCAAGTCTCAGCTCGTAGTCTTCAGCCTGTTTCTTGGCTGTAAGATGAGGTCATGGTGCACCCTGTACCTGTTTGTGCAGGGGGGCTGTTCAGAGGGGACGGGTCCTGGATGGAGACACAGCAAAATGCAAACAGCCGGGCAAACTATTTATTAGAATGCCTTCTCCTCTTTCTGTCTCTGTCTCCTTCTCTCTCTCTCTCACACACGCACACTCATACTTTCAAGCATTCCTCTAGGTTTCCTGTTAGAATTTCTCATGTAGGCAGTGAGCAAGAGGCAGCTTTTCTCATCCTTGCCTTGACAGAGCTGCCTGCCTTCATATTTATTTATTTATGCAGCTACGCCGTGCCTTTGCTTTGGCATGTGAGAGATCTTACACATGGCTGTGGCACGCAGGATGTAGTTCCCTGATCAGGGATCCAACCCAGGCCTCCTGCTTTGGGAGTGTGAAGTCTTAGCCATTGGCCCACCAGAGAGGTCCCTGAGCTGCCTGTCTTTAAAGGTGAATTAGGAAAATAAGCAGAATCCTCTCTTACAGAACAGCAGTTACACTGCTCCGCATCTATACTAGCGAAACAGATATGCATGTGCAGCAGAAGACAGCAGTATCCGTTGCAGCAAAATGCTGCGAAAGATCTAAATTCCCACCAATCAGGGAAATGCTTAATAAAGTTTATGCAGTCCAAAACTTGAACTATTCTACAGCAGTCAACATTGATGAGGAAGAACTAAATCTGTACTAACTGGAAAAATGCCCAAGACTGGTTGTTAAGTAAAAAGACTCAGGTACAAGTATATATTGGAACACAAAACATTTTACATTTATGTAAAATAAAAAACCCATAAAACATTTCTGGACACTTTCCATAGATGTGTATGTATGTGTATGTATTCAAAGGCTGGAGAAGGATCTAGAAGAACATATTATATAAAATATATATCAGTATATATATGTATATCATGATACTGATAAAAATTAAGTCTCGGTGTAGGGAGTTGTTGGTAAGAGTTTGAGATTGAGAGTAGAGGTCAAAAGTCAAAGATTATTTGCAATTATGACTTTTGTTCAAGGGAGTTACGTATTACGTTTGTCATTTACAGTTAATAAAATCAGGATAGCACTGGAGGATGCCTTTATGCAGCAGAGAGGCTCATTTCACTAGACCCTGAAGGCACCTAGCATGCGTCCACTCATTGGAAGTTTGCCAAGCATCTTCCTTTGTGCTAGGCACTGCCTGGGGAGCTAATCATGGCCAGAAATCCTGTCCCTGCCCTCTCTAAGTTTCCATCTGGTAGAGGAGTAGACGTTGAAATAAGTCTTTACAAATGAACAGAAGTAGAGAGAAAACAAGAGCCTATAAAATTGGGTGATGGAGGTGACTTGTTTGGGGGACGAATGGGGGTTTACTGAGTAACTGACATGGACACTGTGATTAGAAGTTGTGTAGAGCGACTTAGCAGCAGCAGCAGAGGCAGAAGGACTTTGGGCTTCTCTCTGGTTCAGACGGTGAAGAATCTGCCTGTAATGCGGGAGACCTGGGTTCAATCCCTGGACTGGGAAGATCCTCTGGAGAAAGGAGTGGACAGAAGAGAATCGTTACCCACTCCAGGACTCTTGCCTGGAGAATTCCATGGACAGAGGAGCCTGGTGGGCTGCAGTTCATGGGTTGCAAAGAGTCGGACATGACTGAGTGACTTCACTTTCACTTTCTTTCACTGAGGGACTTCACGGGAGGTCCAGTGGTTACGACTCCACGCTTCCAGTGCAGGGGCCACGAGTTCCATCCGTAGTCGGGGAATTGTCCCTAGTCCTGCTGCAGGTGTCAGAGGGCAGGAGGGGCGCCAGAAGGAGAAAAGGAGAGGAAGGGGCAAGGTGTCCAAGGAGAAGCAGCAGCATGTGAGTACGGGAAAAAACAAGGGGTGCTGGGGCCGGGAAGGCAGGCAGCTGGGCTGGGGACTGAGTGGCAGGGGAAGCCCGAGTGGTGTCTGTGCTCAGAGGCCTGTAGACCAGGTAAGAGCTGGATCATGTCTCAGGAGGGCTGGCGAAACTCTGAGAGTTTTAAGTCGATAGAGACATGATCAGATTTGCAGGACTTTTCAATTAAAAAAATTGGGGGGAGGGGGGCCACACACATGGGATATTACTTTCCCAACAAGGGATGGAACCTGAGTTCCCTGCATTGGAAGCTCTGAGCTTTAACCACTGGACTGCCAGGGAAGTCCCCAGATTTGCGTTTGCATAAGATCTCTCTGGCTGCTGTGAGGAGCATGAATTGGTGTGGGGGTGGGGACTGGAGGGGATGAGAATGAATGGGGATGGACTGCTGGGAGCTACTGCAATAACCTGGGCGGGAGATGAGGGTAGCTGGCACTGGGGGGGAGGGTCCATCAGTGAAGAAGTGGGTAGATTTGAAAGACACTTCCTGCCAGACCCTACTTGTGACTTGGGAAAAGCATCATCCCTGACCAAGCATCTTGCCCTCAGTTTACACCATCTCATTCCATCCTTAGGACAGCTGAGGGAGGCGACGAGGGTTACACGGTCAGTGCCATTTAGAGGATGGGGAAACAGAGGCTGAGCAACGTGAACAAATAAGAGGTGAGCGAATTGGAAAAGGGAGACTACATCCCCAGGGGTGCTCCTCATGCAGGCATCCCTGGGCCCCTACCTGTTCTCCCGCCTCCCAAAGCCCCTGGACTCACTGGTGTGCAGCCAGCTGGTGAAGGTCAGCGAGCAGTTCTGTATGTCGAAGGGGAAGTTGTAGATGTCCAGGGTACAGGCGGTCATCACCTGGAGGGGCTTGTAGTTCTGGACCTCGCCGTGATGCCGGACATAGACATACGGGATGTTTGGAGACTTCCCCACGTCCACACTGGCCAGGGAAGAGGGGTGGGTTTGGGGCTCAAGAAGCAGGCCAAGCCCTGGATGTCAGAAGGTCTCTGAGCAGCTCGGCAGGGGAAGAGATGCAGAGAGGGTCCAGACAACAGGACAACCTGGCAGTTTTGTCTGGCCTCGGCGTGTCTAAGCTTCTTATCTTAGGCTTCCTTACCTGCCATCGCCAAGGCCACTTTTCAAGCAGTTAAAGAGCATTTCTCCTTTATTCCCCTGGCAACCTAGCCACAAAATGCAAGCCAGGAGTCCATGGACCCCAAAGCCCCAGGCCATAAGAAGAACACCCAGCTGTCCCCCACATGCCGCCCACCCGGGATGGGCAGAGCTCAGTTCCCAGGATCGACCGCCTGGTGGCAACAGGCAGGCTTGGTGGGAGAGCAGACCCTTGGGTTCCATCCCTAGGAATCCTTGAAATTAAAACAATCATTTCCAGGGGTGGGGGTGGGAACAGAACTGGAAAAATCATTGAGAAGAATTAGGGCAAGTAACAAAGTCCTGTATGAGCTCATCCCACTCTCTTTGGGCAGACCCCAGGCCGAGCTCCCCCAAGGGAGCCCTGGAGCTAAGCCTGGGGTCCTGAGCCTGTGGCCTTCTGTGGCATCAGGCTGAGAGACAAGAAGTCAAGGCCAAGGCTACTTCAGTGTTGAAAATGGAGATCCAGCCTGAAACTAGAGATCCCCAGTCCCTCCAGACTCAGCTCTGCAGGGAGTGAGGCTCTCAGTCAGCTGCCTCCCTGAATTGTGAGCAGAACCCCCTGGACATGGGCAATGCAGCGGGTACTGGGTGGAGGACAGCTGGCCCCCACCACCTTCTCCTTCCATCTGTCTCCCCAGCCATCTTCCCAGACCTTGGATTCAGAAGCCCAGGCAGTGGAGCCTGAGGGATGGGGAGAAGGAATGTTGGCTGCTGGGAATAAAGGCTGGTGGGACCTACTTCATCCCAGGGTGCAATCTGTGCCCACTCAGGCACATGTGTGGCTTGAAAGTTTGAGTGTCTCCTGGCCCCAAGTCTCCTCTGCCAACCATCGCTGGCACTTTATTCCTTTCAGAAATATTCCTGTCCCCTTTAAAAACACTGTTCCCCACTAGACTATTATGACAATGTGGATTCATTCACTGGCCTCCTTTCTCCCTGGAAAGGGATCCTTGGGTCAAGGAGAAGAGCAAAGTTTCAGCATCAGACATAGAAAAAGGGGAGTTTTTAAAAGAAAAGGGAGAAAAAGATAAAGGGGAACGAGGGCCCAATGCAACTTTACCTCCATTTCTGCAGGTCTGGTGGAGCATCTCAAATACAACAGCAGTGATCTTGTCTCCTGACCCCCTGCCGTCCCCAGCACCGCACCCCCCCCCGCCCCCGCCGCCCCTGGCTGCCACGCGTCTGATGACAGTACTCACAACTCATTGATAAGGATGTCTGGGACCCAGATGCTGTCTGTGGGGATGGACAATTTGGTGATGTTGTCAAAGTCCTCAGGGTCCCACTGGAGAAACTCATCTGTCCAGTACTAGGAGAGAAGCAGGAATGATCACGGGTGACCCAGTCCGTCATGGGCAGGGCGGTCCGCAACTCAGGCCAACTTCACCGCTCAGAGCCCAAGCAACAAGGGGGGCATCTTCTTGGGAGAATCTGGGTGTCAGTGGCACCCAGGTTACTCAGTGGTACCCAAGAATCCCTTCCCCTCTGCACTCACACATCCCTACATGCGAATATATACAACACAGGCAGATGTAGCCTCTCCCTGGGGAAGGTATCCAGTCATTTCTAATATTATAAACCACCTAGCCATCAACTGAGGTATGTGTGCTAAGTCACTTCAGTCATGTCCGACTCCTTGCAACCCTATGGTCTGTAGCCCACCAGACTCCTCTGTCCATGGGGTTTTCCAGGCAAGAATACTGGAGTGGGTTGTCATTTTCTCTTAGACAAATCCCTTCTTGGGTCTTGATGTACACATACATAGACAGGGATAATGGTATGCACCTCACAGGGTAAGGTATGGCTATAGCTAAATCTTGATCAATGCCTCCCCCACTCTCTTGCCAGAACGACTGGTCTAAAATGTAAATGCCACCGTGTGGCTCCTTTGCCTCTGAGTCCTCCTTGCACCCTGCCTGAGCGGTGCCCATCAGAAGCTGGAGGAGTGGGGAAATGGCTGGGGATAGGAAGATTAAGTGATGGGATCATCCTGTTTCAATCACCCTATTTGGTTGTCATCCAATTTGGCTTTCATAGAGGGAAGAACTTTCTAGCAATCAGAGCTGTTTGAAAGCAAAGTGGCTGCCTTCCGAGCTGCCAGTCACCGAGGTGTTTGATCAGGAGAAGCGGGACAAGCGCTTGCTGGAGAGGCTGTGAAAAACCTTGGAAACCGGGGAGGTTGGGGGATTTCTCCTCCGCTGATCTTTAAGCCGCCTCCCTTTTGCAGTCCTGAGGTTAGAGGGGCCCAGATCCAGGAGACCCCAGATCTCATGAGCATGCCTCTCCCCTCCCCTCCTCTCCCCTTTCTTCCCCTCCTTCCCTTGCCCAAGGCCTCTTAGATTCCCAGCTCCTCTGAGACAGAGGTGCGCCCTCAGCAAGGGTTGCCCACACCCCAGTCCCAGGAAATGGGGATGGGGGAAGGGCTGGTTTGCTCACCTGCCGATACCAGATGTAGGTGGTCAGGACCTGATTCTTCTCATCCTGTGGAAGGAACGGGAGCTCGGCAAAGGCGGCCCTGTGGGCTGGGAGCCCGCCTTGCACACACCAACCCCAACAGGAGCTGCTGCTCTGTGAGCCTGCTCCCTTGAGAATGAGGAAATGGGGTGGGGAAAGGGGCCAGCCAGGAAAAAATCGGCCTTTTACTAGGACACACCTAGGAAGAAGTTCAAGGATTTCTTTTTTAACATATGTGTGTGTGTGTTCACACATATATGTCTTCTATTATCTTCTATTCAGTTGTGTATATTTCACATAAACATATATAATATAATAACATAATAAAAGATAATAATAGAAGACATATATAATGACCGTGAAGAAGGCTGAGTGCCAAGGAATCGATGCTTTTGAATTGTGATGCTGGAGAAGACTTCTGAGACTCCCTTGGACTGCAAGGAGATCAAAGAAGTCAATCTTAAAGGATATCAACTCTAAATATTCACTGGAAGGACTGATGCTGAAGCTGAAACTCCGATACTTTAGCCACCTGATGCAAATAGCTGACTCTGGAAAATACCCTGATGCTGGGAAAGACTGAGGGCAGGAGAAGGGGATAACAGAAGGTGAGATGGTTGGATGGCATCACCGACTCAATGGACATGAGTTTGAGCAAACTCCGGAAGCCTGGTGTGCTGCAGTCCGTGGGGTTGCAGAGTCGGACACAACTTAGCAACTAAACAACAACATAACAACATCATATATATGTATGTCTGTACAATTATATCTGTACGTATGTATCTACACCTATTTCCTACCTTAGCATGAAGTCAAAAGGTACAGACCCACATAAAATGAAGAATTCATCACTCTCCCTCCCTTCCATCCAATTCCCAATCTCCCTTTTGGAAACAGCCAGCTGACTCTAGTAGAGATGGCCAGAGAAGTCAGTTCTGCCCACCCTACCCCAGGGCAGCACCTGCATCTCTGAAGTTGCCTTCTTCTTTATCTCAGCCCAGCATCCAACCCCCTCTGCTGGGCAGTGTATCCCACCCTACTTCAGCAATTGATTAACTGCTTTATTTATGATTAATTCTTCAACCACGATTTAGTAACACCTGCCATGTACCAGAGACGTGTGTAAGACAGTGAGGGTGTAGAGGTGAATAGGATGGTCTGCACCCTCACCCAGCTCACCTAGGGAAATGTGATGTGTGAAGAACCACACGTACGCACAACCCGTGGGCCGGAGGGTGTGGGAGAGGCAGCTGTGCAGGTGACCCCAGTTTTCAGTTTGGGGAGCATCCTGAGCTGTGGTATCAGGGCTCAGGGGCTATGGGCAACCAAAAGCCCACCATAGACTGTGTCTCACATGGTCTCCCACTCAGAAGGTCCACCCTGGAGCAGGGCAGTGGGGCCGGGCGCTCACCACGCTGAGGATGGCGTAGACAATGACGTCGATGGACACAGTGGTCGGTGTCCTCCAGTCCCGCACGGGCCGCACGCCCTTCTTGTAGTTGGCCAGCAGGTGATCTGACAGCCGCAGCAGAGCCGGCCTGGAGGCGTTGGGGGGCTGGGGGTCCCCCCTGTGCTTGGCTGGGAAGGACAGACAGCGCAGCCTGAGTCTGCCCCAGATCTCTGGCCCTGGTTTCGAAGCTAGTAAATGTATCCCCACTTAATCCCACCTCCCAGAACTCCCAGATACCCCCACAGACTGAAATTCCCATCTCCGGAGCGTTTTTTTGCCTACAGAGGTTCCTGCCAAAACCTAAAGGTATTCACAAGGGGTAGCCCCAGCCCCCGTTAATATGAGAAAGGAAGCTGGGCTGTGAGAGCAGGTGGCACAAGGCAGGTGAGGTCTCGAGTCGGCCAAGGATGAGAAGGGTTGAGAGTTGCTGCCCGCCCAGAGGAGGTGGGCCTCTGGGGCCTGGACGAGGGGCTCTGGGAGCCCAGGGAAGCTGGCCCTGGCAGGAGATCCTAGAGAGTGTGGCCCCAAGTGCACAGATTCTAAGCCCAGCGGTCTGCAGGGTGTCAGCCTCAGCAGAGGTCAGAGCTCAGTGTCTGCACAGCTCACGGTCCCCAGGACCCCAGCCCTCAGCTGACGAGGAGAGAAGGGTGGGCACCCAGCGAACGCAGACATTCCCTCTCCGACCTGCAAAGCCCACCCCAGGGAGAGCCCGTCTGCACGCTCACGCGAACTCCCGAGGAGTCCTTGCTGGGCCCCCTTCTTAGTCTAGCTTTCTGGGCTGGTTTGATGGGGTTGGGAAGAGGGCTGGGGTGGGGTGTGGAGGAAGCCAGTAGAAACCAAGCTGCTCCCAGATCCAGAGGCCTGCAAGGATAAAATCGTGAAACCCCACACCTAGGCCCTCGCCCCGCTCTGCGGGGATTTCACAGGAGCGCCTCAGCTGTCTCTCTGGGAAACAGTAAGAGCATTTCCTGAAAGATGCCAGAAACACAAAGGGGAAAGACGGGGTTAGGGGGCATTCTGGAGTACACAGGGCGCTGCTGGGGGCGGCGGGGGGCGGGGCCTTTCACAGCCCAGAGCCCGGCAGGCCAGGCTTTCCCTAGACAAGCCTGCTTCTTCTCCCACCTCATCTACCCTGCGTGCAATGCCTACAGCAAATTGGTCCTGCAGGTTCCCTTTCCTGCCCACCCCACCCCCGCTCCCCAGTAAACTTTCAGAAAAACAACAGCAGAGAGAGAGGGGAAGATGAGAGGATGTTTACTGAGCGTCCCCTTTGGGAATAATACCAATGAGCACATCGTTCATCTCAGTATCAGCCCCCTGGGCCGGCTGCTACCAGAGCCCACGTTACTGATGAAGATGCCCAATGCTCAGACAGGCAAGTACTGTGTCCTGCAGGCAAGGGAGCTGGGATTCAGACCCAGGTCCCTGCGTATCTTCACTGCACCAGCAACAGCCCAGGTCTTATCGTCTGGGATTCTGACCAGACTGGGCGCCGCAGACCTCAGGGCCAAGGACCAGTGCTGGGAGGGACAGAGCTCCCCTCAACCAGACAAGCCCCAGACCACAGTCGTCACTCACAGCCCGGGCCTGCTCGTCCCACTGAGCTACCCGCAACGACACGAGGAAAACCATCGTGCCCCTAAGCCCTTCAGAGCTGTCCATTTAAGCACATCCTAAACTGTGCCCGCCCTGGCTTCAAAGAGCTCTGGCTGGAGAGAAAACCTTCCCACGAAGGGTGGAAGTGGGGGATGACTATTGTCTGCAACAAAGGAAATAGATTCTTTTGTGGCTAAAACTCCTCATATCCCCAGGAGGCGGGAAAGGATGGGTGAAGGAATGCAGAGAGAAGTTTGGTGCTATCTGAGCTGAGCCCTGGAAGGAACTTTTCTAGAAGACAAAGGCCCAAAGAGCTTGTGCAATGAAAGCAGTGAAGTCAGGGAAGATGACATCTGTCCTGGTCTCTACTGCTGCGGAGCTGTGTGACCCTGGGTAAAATCTACCCACCCTGGACTGCAGCATTCCCGTTTATAACAAGAGAGAGGGGATCAAGACAGCTCCAACTTCCCTTACAGCTGTCCTTCGATGAGTCTGGGGGCCCGAGCAAAGAGGAGAGGAGCCCGCTAAGCATTTCCCACACAGCAGGCTGTGCCACGCCCCACTCTGCAAGCTCTGCTCTCACCCTTTGCTCGAGATGCCCAACTTTCTAGCTGTATCCCCAGGGCGTGGAAATTCCCTCTTGCCCACATGCGGTAAGGTCCCTGACTTTCCTGTTGCCTCACCCACTCCAAAACCCTCCTTCCTTCAAATTTTGGAGGCGCTAAGCATCCCCTGCCCCACCTCTGTCCTCTGCCTGCCAGGTGCTGCGTGCTGTCCCACCGTCTCCTTACCCTCTCCCCATGGTGCCAGCAGCGTGGGCAGAAGCAAGCCGAGCAGCGCCCGTGGCAGCCAGGGCAGCATAGTCGCTTCTCTCAGAGCGGCCTTCAGGGTGAGCGCTGCGGAGGACCAGCCTGCCCGCTGCGCTCCACCAGCCTCATATCAGCCAGCCTCCCACACCTCCTGAGGCTGCAGCCTTACGCTGCCTCTGGCCACCAGGGCTGGGAAGCCGCCAAGTTTTCCTGCAATCAATCCTTCCGCTGGATCAGGTTTCAGGGCGGGGAGGGCAGGGGAGGAAGCCCGCCAGGCTGATGTCACGGGGCCAATGGAGCTTAGTCCTCCCGTTCAGCCAGGTGGCCTGGCCAAGTTCCCCAAGGAGTAACTTGGGGACAGAGGGCTGCAGGAGCCCCTGGAGCAAGGGGGCAGCCTGTCTGTTGGGAGCCGCTCTGGGCTGCTGCCTTTGCTTATGCCCCTCGCTAGCATTGAGCCAGGGCTTTTCTGGTGGCTCAGCTGTAAAGAATCCACCTACAATGCAGGAGACCCGGGTTCAATCCCTGAGTCAGGAAGATCCCCTGCAGGAGGGCATGGCAACCCACTCCAGGGTTCTTGCCTGGGAAATCCCATGGACAGAGAAGCCTGGTGGGCTATAGTCCATAGGGTTGCACAGAGTCGGACACGACTGAAGCGACTTAGCAGCAGCAGCATTGAACTGGGGCAGAATGGGGTGAGGTAGGAGAAGCAGGAGGACCATGCTCTTCCTCCACAGGTGACACCGTGTCCCCAGCTAAACAGGTGACTGCGCATCATCAGTAAAGACCAAATATACATTTAACTGCTCCCCAGACACACCTAACCATTGTCCCTAAATGTCCCATTCTGTGTCCTTGGGGCTCCCTGTATGAATCGGTGAGGCACCCCCACTCCCCTGTTTCTTGCTCCAAGTCCTGGCCTGTATGTCCTGGGGGCCCGTGCCTTCCACCAAGTCAGGCACCCCCTCCGCCCGCCCCCGGAGACAGAGCCGGGAAGGTAGGAACTTCAAACACTAAACTTGTTCTACAAGGGGTAGTACCAAAGCTGGAGGGAAAATACGGCAAGAGGAAGATGAAAAGAAGCAGAAGGTAAAACTGTAGAAAAGACCTGGAGAAGAAGCGGGAAAAGGAAGGAGAAAAGGAAAAGATGGGGAAATTTGTAGGAAACAGAAGGAAGAGGAAAATAGAATTAAAAGGCAAGAAGGAGGGGGACAAAAAGGGGAAAAGAAAAAAAGGAGGAGGAGGAGGAGGAATCAGACGCAGCAGGAAGATGCTGAGCCCTGAGCCCAGGGGGGCCTGAGTGTAGCTGTTCCTTCCGGAATGGGACCCTGGCTCTTGGGGGTTGGGTGTGGATCACCTCGGGACAGTGAAGAAGCCTGGAGACCCCGTCCCACGAGCCCACATTGCTGCAGTGAGCTCCTGGGACCCTCCGAGACTGCCCTATTGTGTTGGGAGCAGGGGAGAGCGTGTCATGGGCACAGTGTGTGCATTTGAAAATTAGCTTCTTAGGTAACAGGATTAGAGTGAGCTGGGCAGGCCACAGCCTCCGATGGAGATGTATTGCCCATGCGTCTCTCTCTGATGGAGCAGCAATCAGGTTTCCCCTGAAGAAATTTCCTATTAATGGATTTGATGGCGCACCAGACAAAGGGAGTTGGAGCCGTGGCCAGTGGCGGGGTGTAAATTGCCTCCGATGAAACCGTGGACTCACTTTTGCCCCTTTTAAACAAGATAAGAATTAGTGCGAGGCCTTGATGAACTCTCCTTGGCCAGTGGCGATGAGGGATAAACAGAGGCCTGGCTAATTTGATTCCTGAGCTCTGCCAGTAGACGGCCAGGCTCCTCCCAGGGAGCGGAGGCAGACACGCAGATGGCAGCTGGCCAGCGTGGGTCATGAAAAGCTCGGAGGCTGCAGGGCCCAAAGCCCCGGGCTTCCTTTGAGTCCGGCTGCTCCATGCACCATGGGAAGGAGGACTGTTTGCACACATGTGTCTGGAGCTTTCCACCCTTTGTTGTACTGTCTCATGACTTACCCCTGATTGCTTTTCTTGCTCTCAGTTTCCAGGTTCAAACACTCCAGAGTCCAGAGCGCCTCCAGGACTTGCCTCAGCTCCTAAAGCTAGTTACGGATGGAGCTGAGATTCAGCTTTTCCCATTACAGCTGCATGTTTCCCATCTTCCCCAGTAGATTTTTTACTGGTCTGTAAAACTTTTATCACCAAAGAGCCTGATCTTTTAACACCTATAAACCTATAAAAATTCTGCAACAAACTGTAACATCTGGCCCCATTAGGGGCCCACCTGCTAGAGAAGGGCCGGGGCAATCGTGTGGCTTCTCACCATCGTCCTAAGTGGGAGATACAGCTTAATACTCCCCATAGCCATGAGGAGAGAGATTCAGGAAGCCCCACGGTTGGTTGGACACTCAGGCTTGGCACTTTACTGAGTCCCTGCGAGACCCACCCCTCTCTCCTCTGGGGGAGCATTGAAACGAGCAGAACCCTATGGGCCTTGCCCACCATGTCCTCAGCCTGCGTTTTGACTGTGAAAAAGCTTCAGCCAGAGAATAAATTTAATCAAAAAAGCGAGAAAATGCAGAAACAAGGGAAAATAGTCCAAGACTAAGTAGTCATACCTTAGTCGTTAAGCACAGTCAATGACCTTTCGTTCCTCCTCAAGGGCTATAGCAACAGAACAACAACGATACCAAGAGCTATGGATAATGTTCTGAGCCATATCCATGAGCTGGCTTATAGCTACTGAAACCCCCACCAGGTGGAAGAAGTTAACTACACGATGACCAGACTGCTAGCTGTACTGCCACAACTCTGAGAACTGGCCTCAAGGAAATGGGAACAAACGGACCTTAGAACTGAAGATTAATTGTACTTAAAACAATCAAGATGATTGATGCTGGTCAGACTACCAATGACCAATTTCAAGATGACTGTCAGAGCTGGCTGTGCGGTTTGTACATGTAGCCCCCACCCCAGCCTATAAAAACTCTTGCCCATTGGTTGTGATGGCTGGGGTGGGGGTGCTCAGCCTTTGAACAGAAGTCTGCCCTTCTCCCCAGGTGCCACATCCAAAATAAAGCAAACTTTCCTCTCCACCAGTCTTGCCTCTTTATTGGCTTTCGAGCGGTGAACAGCTGGATCCCACTTTTGGTTATAGCATGGGGGCAGCCTTTCTACTACCCAGTTCTGGGGACCTGACATACTTTGGCATGGAGGCTGGGCCACTTAGGGGTTGTCTGCTCATGGGAAGGGTGGAAGCCAGGAGGATGGGAAGATGCCTGCCTCAGTTTCCCTAGTCCCCCTGCCCAAAGAGGCAGCAGTGGCCTTTATAGGGAGGAGAGTAGAGGAATCGCATTCTCAGACACTGGAGGGTCTCTTCTGTCTTGGTCTTTCTTTCCTCGATGTCCCATCCCATCCCGCCATGACCTGTTCCCTAATAAGGACCTGATCTGATCCTTGGAATGGCCTGGGCCTGGCCGCCAGCAACAATACCTGCTATTTATCAAGCATTCTATGTGCTAGGCACCGTGCTAAGCTCTTTATCGTATTTAATCCTTACTTCCTGTGAAGAAAATATTACTCCCATACTGCAGGTGAGGAAACTGAGGCACAGAGAAGTTAAGCAACCTTACATAGCAATTAAATGGAGAGTGTGGTATTAAGTCTTATAGACTCAAAAGCCTGAGCATTTAACCACCTGCTTGCACAGGGTCCCAGAGCATCTCTTTGAGATCCAGGCTGATGGGACTCTGGCTCCAATCCCTGGAATGGATGGGGATCCTCGTTCTTACCTTGATGAGTTTTGTTGAAAAGCTAAGCTCCAGAGTCTACTAATTAAAGGTATTTTTATCGAGGAGTATCATAAGTAAGAATATATAATGACTTAATGGACTGTGAAGTGTACCATTTTCACCACTACAAAATGGATTCAAAAATACCACACACTACCATTCAGGTCCCAGCAAAGCCCATTTCTGCAAATGTCAGGTGTGGGCTGCACAGTGAATGTGGGACTAGTGACTTCTGCAGTTCTTCCTCACGGTATGAATGTGATGCTAGAGAATTTTACATATAGATAATTTTAGTTATTTTGGCTCTGCTGGGTCTTCCTTGCTGCTTGGGCTTTTCTCCAGTCATGGCTGCTGCTGCTGCTAAGTCGTTTCAGTCGTGTCCAACTCTGTGCGACCCATAGACGGCAGCCCACCAGGCTCCCCCGTCCCTGGGATTCTCCAGGCAAGAACACTGGAGTGGGTTGCCATTTCCTTCTCCAATGCATGAAAGTGAGAAGTGAAAGTGAAGTCGCTCAGTCGTGTCTGACTCTGTGCGACCCCATAGACAGCAGCCCACCAGGCTCCCCCGTCCCTGGGATTCTCCAGGCAAGAACACTGGAGTGGGTTGCCATTTCCTTCTCCAATGCATGAAAGTGAGAAGTGAAAGTGAAGTCGCTCAGTCGAGTCCGACTGCTCGTGACCCCATGGACCGCAGCCCACCACGCTCCTCCGTCCATGGGGCTACTCTCTAGTTGCGGTGTGTGGGTTTCTCATTGTGGTGGCTTCTCTTGTTGCGGAGCATGGGCTCTGGGGCTTGTGGGGTTCAGTGGTTGGGGCGCCTGGTCTCAGTACCTGCAGCTCCCTAGCTCTAGAGCACAGGCTCAACAGTTGTGGTGCATGGGCTTAGTTGCTCTACAGCATGGGGGATCTTCCCGGATCAGGGATTGAACCCATGTCTCCTGCACTGGCAGGCGGATTTTTTACCACTAAGCCTCCCAGGAAGCCCAATGCTAGAGTTTTTAAATTTATTTTTACTTATTTATTTGGTCAAGCCATATGGCATGGGGGAGTTTAGTTCCCTGACCAGGGGTCAAACCTGTGCCCTCTTCAGTAGAAGCACAGATTCATAACCACTGGGCCTCCAGGGAAGTCTCTAGAATTCTTAGAGTCTAATATTATTCTGTGGAGTATGGGAAAATGGGAGTGAGGCTTCATTAGAAGGATGCGGTTATTACTTGGGTCCCGCCACCTGGGGAAGAGGCTTTTTCTAGCCCTCCAATCAGACAGGATGGAGATATTGAAGTAAATGCACACGGGGGATTTTTTCTGTCTTGATCCCCGAAGGTCAAGATGAACAAGGATTTGTTCCTAGGAGGTGGCTGCTCGTATTTGCCACCTTCCACATGCAGACAGGCAAGAAATAGGAATGAAGAAACCAGGCAAGAGGCCTGTGAAGTTTAGTGTTTCTCTGGGACCCTGTGAAGCTACTGCGGGGCACTAGGTCTGGGAGGACTGAGCACCCTGTGCCCACAGCACAGTGTCTCAGGCTTCACCTACCCCTTTGCTCGCCTCCCTCATCCCTTCCCTTAATACGCACTCATCTGGGACTCCTCCACGCTAAGAGGAGGAGAAGGAAGGGACGTCGCTCCGTGTGCGTGGTGGCAGCAGCAATGGCCTGAGAAGGAAGCCCCGAGTGCAGTGAAGCCCAAGGGACCACGATGGGCTGCTTGAGTCCCCTGCCTGGAGATCTTTCTGCTTCTCATCTTCGGAGATCAGTGACTCGTTTTCACAAGGGAGCTGGTAACCCTTCCCACAAGCCTTGGTGGGGGAGTGGGTCGTGGGTGTGAGAAACAGCAGAGCAGGCAGCGTCGTCTGGCACAGAAGGATGGAGGTCTCACTCAAGTCCTTGCGAGGATCCAAGAAGAGGATGGCCCAGCCTCTTGAATATGTCTCCTACCTAAAGATGAAACTTTCCCACTTCTCCTCTCCCCAAACCTCCATCAAATTCCAGCCTTTTTACTTCCTTGAGCTCAAAGCTCATCTTCTGTACCCGCTCCCCCCGCCCCTGCAAATAAAGTCATTTCTAGGGTGGTCTCCAGGGTAGAAGGTCATCCTGAAAAGGGCATCTAGAATTAGCAAGCTGATAGCAAAGGCAAGCCTTAATGGCGATGGTGATGGGTCATTAGTCCACCTGGCCACCCCAGAACCAGACCTGGGACAGAGGCTTAAGTTTGGCTTCAATTTCTCTCTCACTCGAAAGAAGGAATAATTCCAGGGAGGAAGGAACCAGAGAGCACATCTTATTCTTAGTGAATGGCCATTCATCCATCTGGCCACCCCAGAGCTGGACATGGGGACAAAAGATGATTTGGCTTAAATTTCTCCCTTACTTGAATTCCTGTCCAGGAAGGAATTTGATAAGAGTGGCCAGGAGTGGCCTTCTTATCCATGCCTTTGTTTTTGGAAAATTAGAGTCTTAATATGTTGTTATTAGCATTTTCTGAGAAATTTTCAAAGAAATCTCACAAACCCCTCTGGGATTCCGAAACTTAGTTTCTTCCAATATCTTACTTTAATTGCACTTTGTACAGTTTATATCATTTCCTTCCATCCTGTAGAAATGAGTTGCATCTCTATCCATCTTCTCCATTGTCTCTGAGAGGTGGTGAGAACACAGTGGTCATTTCCAGACTCTTCCAGAGAAAAGAAAGCAGAGGCAGAGAATACCAACCATTGTACCACACTGCATGGATTACAATGCACTTTGATGCACAGTCTCGTTCCCTTTGAAATGCACTTGATCTCTTTGAAATAGGTGACATTATCCCCATTTAATAAATGAAGAACTACCATACCAAGATATTTAGTAATTTGTCCAAGATCACTCAGCTAATAGGCAGCCAGTTCTGCTTGGGAACCTAAGCCAAGCTAGGGTGACACTCATGAAAAATGGGTGCTGTCTTGCACCTTTTCTACTGAAGTAAGAAGCAAAGAAAGAACCCCAACCCACTGTAATGCTTGTCGCCTCTAGGGCAAGTGGAATGTGGATCTAGAAATAGGATAGGCTGGGTGGGGAGGTAGATTTTTCTGTATGCTGTTAAATTTTGTACTATGTAAATATATTACCTATTTTAAAAATGTGGTTTTAAAAAGAAGCTATGGGAAGAATGGAATATAAGCTGGGTAGTCATGGCTCCATCATGACTGTGTGACCTTGGGTAAGCCAGCTAAACTGTCTATACTTCAGTTTCAGCACCTATCAATGAGGATAAGGAATAATTGTCCTGACTACTACATTCACCAGTCTATCGAGTTCACAGGCTTTTTTTATTGGAGTATAGTTGCTTTACAATGCTGCATTAGTTTCGGCTGTACAGCAAAGGGAATCAGCCACACGCATACATATATCCCCTCTTCCTTGGATTTCCTCCCCATTTAGATCACCACTGAGCATTGAGTAGAGTTCCCTGGGTCATAGAGAAGGTCCTCGTTAGCTATCTATTTTATACCCAGTAGTGTATGCATGTCATTCCCAACCTCCAATCCATCCCACTCCCCCTTCCCCAGCCTTGGTTCTGTATGAATGTGACTCTATTTCTGCTTTGCAAATAAGCTCATCTGTACAGTTTTTCTAGATTCCACATATATGCATTAACTCATAATATTTTTCTCTTTTTGACTTACTTCACTCTATGTAAAAGTCTCTAGATCCATCCACCTCTCTGTAAATGACACAGTTTTGTTCCTTCTTATGGCTGAGCAATATTTCACTGTATGTATGTGCCACATCTTCTTTATCCATTCCTCTCTTGATGGACATTTAGTTGCTTCCATGTCCACACAGGACTTTTTTGGAGAATAACGGAGTTCAGTAACTATTAATCTGGAATGGGAAAGGCAGTATCAGCATCACCTGGCTGAAACTGTGCCTGCCTCCTCTCCCAGATATTCTGATACCTACTCCCCACTTCCCCATTACACAATCAGGAAAACCATAATTTATAACCAGTCTGAGTTACAAAAACCATGGATGCTGAAGGCAGGCTAATCTTGAGCTCAGATGTCAGTTGCTCAACTGACTAGTTGTATGATCCTGGCCAAGATACCTAACCCTCATTTTTCTCATATCTAACTTAGGCACAACCATACTTGTCCTCATAGGCTGTCGTGAGCATTAAACGAGATGGTGGATGTAACGCATGTAGCACAGTGCCAAGGACCTCGTATGTACTCAAAAGCTGTATAGTTTCCTTCTCATTACAAATAAAAGGGATCAATAGAATTAATAGCCACCATCCATTCTACTCTCTGTTTATATGAGTTCAACTTTTTAAAAAAGACGATTCTACCTATAGGTGATACCATACAGTATTTATCTTTCTCTTATGGCTTATTTCACTAAGTATGATGGTTTCAAATTCATCCATGTTGTCACAAATGGCAGGATTTCCTCATTTATGGGTGAACAATAAATATTCCATGTGTCTATATGCCACATATTATTTACATCTTGGCTGTTTCCATATCTTGGTTATTAGACGTGGGAGTGCAGATATCTTTCTGAGAGTCTGATTTCATTTTCTTTGGATACATAACTCAGAAGTGGGATCGCTAGGTCTTACCACGTGCGTGTGCGTGCTAAGTCATTTCAGTCGTGTCTAGCTCTTTGCGACCCTATGGACCGTAGCCCACCAGGCCCCTCTGTCCATGGGACTCTCCAGGCAAGAATACTGGAGTGGGTTGCGTCTCTTAGTTCTCCTGCATTGGCTGGCAGGTTCTTTACCACTAGTGCCACCTGTGAAGCCCCAGATCTTACCATTCAGTTCAGTTCAGTTCAGTTGCTCAGTCATGTCCAACTCTTTGTGATCCCATGGACTGCAGCACACCAGGCTTCCCTGTCCATCACCAACTCCCGGAGTTTACTCAAACTCATGTCCATTAAGTCAGTGATGCCATCCAACCATCTCATCCTCTATTGTCCCCCTCTCCTCCTGCCTTCAATCTTTCCCAACATCAGGGTCTTTTCCAATAAGTCAGTTCTTCGCATCAGGAGGCCAAAGTATTGGAGTTTCAGCTTCAGCATCAGTCCCTCCAATGAATAATCAGGACTGATCTCCTTTAGGATGGACTGGTTAGATCTCCTTGCTGTCCAAGGTTTACTGTAGTTGTTTTAATTTTTTTCCCCCCCATGGACTGTAGCATGCCAGGCTTCCCTGTCCTTCACCGTCTCCCAGAGCTGCTCAATCTCATGTTCATTGAGTCAGTGATGCCATGGACATGAGTTTGAGCAAGCTGTTCTAATTTTTAAAAGAACCTCCATAATGTTTTCTATAGTGACTGTAACAGTGTACAAGGGTTCCCTTCTCTCTACATCCTCACCAACACTTCATTCTTATCTTTTGATAGTAGCCATCTTAACAGGTATGTTGTGAAGTGATGTCTCATTGTGGTTTGATTGGCATTTCCTTGATGGTTAGTCAGGTTGAGCACCTTTTCACAGACCTGTTGGCCATTTGTATATCTTCTTTAGAAAAATGTCCACTCAAGACCTTTTCCCATTTTTCAGCAGACTGTTTGTTGTTTTACCAAGTTCTGTTTCTCATGTTTTAGATGTGAATCCCGTATCAGATATGTGGCTTGCAAATATTCTCTCCCATTTCATAGGTTGCCTTTTCATTTTGTTGTTTCCTTTGCTGTGCAGAATATTTTTACTTTGTAGTCCCACTTGTTCATTTTTGCTTTTGTTAATTATGCTTTTGGTGTCATATCAAAAAAAAAAAATCATCACCAAGTCCAACGTCAAGGAGCTTTTGCCCTGGGAGTTTTATGGTTTCAAGCCTTATATTTAAGTCTTTAATTTTAGGTTAATTTTTGTGAATGGTATGAGATAGGTGTCCAATTTCATCCTTTTGCATGTAAATATCCAGTTTTCCCAACACCATTTATTGAAGATACTGTCTTTTATAGGTGCTTCCCAGGTGACTGACTTCCCAGGTGGCCCAGCAGTAAAGAACACACCTGCAATGCAGGAGACCTAGGTTTGACCCCTGGGTCAGGAGGATCCCCTGGAGGAGGAAATGGCAACCCACTCCAGTATTCTTGCCTAGGAAATCCCACGGACAGAGGAGCCTCGTGGGCTACAGTCTATGGGGTCACAAAAAGTTGGACATGACTGAGTGACTAAATAACAATCCTTTACAGGCAGAGATTATTTTTCCCATCTGTTCTGTTGGTTGTTGAATTCCCAGAACCTGGAAGGCCGCCTGTGACATAGTAGATGCTCAATAAATATTTGTTGGGTGAATGAGTTAATGGCATTATCAGAAGGGAAGAAAAGTGGGACTATCTAGGAAACTCCTCCAGTGCTCGTTAGCCCTCCTGGCCTTCTTGGATGGGAGGGTGGGGGGCCTGCCAGCTGAGGTAGGAGTGTGTCACCAGCCCTGGAGCTGGGGTCTTCGCGGCCTTTTCTGGTTCTGGGGATGTTCTGCACAGACTGTCATGGTCTAACTGTTGCCACAACTCTGGTCTGCTCCTCCCTTGGACATATGGGATTCAACTGGCTACCGAGCAGCTTGTATTGACACAATAATGCATTTCTTGGGATGGAGAATGATTTGGGCCCCCTGAGCTGCCATTACCTGGAAGAAGGAAACACTCTGGGTCCCAGAGCCTGGAGTCCTGTGTGAGAACACAGAGAGGTGGACAGTAGGGCGAGGCCAGGCCCAGAGCAACCCCAGCCTCAGCCCTGACAAGGGGAGGCAGTGAGGCCTTGAAGCAAACTCAGTTAAGGAACATTCTGCCCACAGCACCCAGTGGAGAGGTAAGGCCCACCGAGAAGCCTGCATGCCCCCCTGCTTCAGAGGCCACCGTCTGATTCACCTCAGTGCTCATGGGAGAGCAGTCTGACCCTCAGATCAAAGCAAGACTCTCAACACAACCCAACAGCCACAACCTGCCTTTGTACCAATGTCCTCCAGAGTGGCAGATACCTGAGAAAATTCCCTCAGGCCTTAAAAACCATCTAATCCAGCCTCCATCCAACACCCAAATCTCTATGACATCTCCAGCAAATGGTCTTCCAGCCTTTGCTTGAAGACGTCCAATGAGCAGAGCCCATCGGATTTTTGCAGAAGCCTTCCTTCTCTTGTCTCCCAGATCTGTTTAGCAAAACCTTCCACCCATCCAGTGCCTTCCTTTGGGACTGCTCAGAGGAAGCCGAACTCCATTTCAAGGTCAGAGTCGTCCCATCATCACGCCGTCTCTAGGCCCCTCCCCTCACTTCTTTCAGCAGAGTGTAGAGCAGGAGGGACACTGCACAGGGAGGGCTGAGGCCGTGCGTGACCCAGCTTAGAGTCTGCAGTGCTGTGCCATGCCGTGTGCCTGGGGCCCCATGGGTAATGGACAGTGTCCCTTGAGTAAGTGGATGAAGCAAAGAATTGGTGCAAGTGTCTAAATGTAAGAGCAAGGAAATGCATCTCAGAGAGAATGTGACGTCAGCAAGGCCAACAATCGTTCACACCAGAACTAGTGCCAGTTCAGGGGATTTTCTCCCGAGTCCCTTACCAGAAGGTTTAGAGAACTTGCTTCAGTTTGTCTTCTCTCTTCTTTCTGGGTTTGGCCTCAAGCCCATCCGGCCCATGTTCCCTCTGTCCTTACTTCTCTGTCCCTCTTCTTATGACCGCCTCCCCCATCACCCTGTCCACCCTGCCTTAGACCCTTTACTCTAGTTCTCTCTGCCCAGGGCTCTCTCCCCCGACATGCCCGCTTGGCTAATCCCTCCTTCCTTCCTTCAAGCTTTTGGCTTTATTTTACCTGCTTGGTGAGACCAATCATGACTACTTCATTTAGTACCTTCACCTGCTCCCATCCTGCCCTGGCACACCTGATCCCTCTTACCCTGCTGTGCTTTTTCTTTCTCTTTTTTCCCATAGCCCCTTCACCTCCTAATATTCTACAGGATCGACTCATGTTGATTCTTTATGTTCTGTTTCCACTGATAGACTGTTACCTCCTTGAAGGGAGGGAACTTCGGGGGCTTTGTCAGCTGATATGTCCAAGATACCTAGAACAGTGCCTGACACCTAATAGGGGCTCAATAAATATTTGTTGGATGAATCTCCTACTCAGAGAACCCAGCAAGGCCCCAGGTCTGAATTGTCTACCATACAGCACAATAGGGGCTGAGTACATATTTCTTAATAGTTGGATTGATTGATTACACGACATAGCTTTGCTATTCTATAGCACGTGTACTGGGTAGGCAGCTAAAGCAAGACATGTGTACACAGGCTCTCCTGCAGTCACCACAGAGGTTGCCTCCATGGCCATGGGTTCCCCTTGTGCCAATCCCAAGCAGATCTGTGCAGTACAACTGGGTTCATGGTTGCCCCCTTTGCTTTCCAACCCATCTCACATGCTCCACGTGGCAAACTGAATAATGGCCCCAAAGATACTCGGGGATTAATCCCTGAATCTTTTGAATGTTACTTTATATGGCAAAGGAAGGTTGCAGGTATGATTAAAGATCTTGAGAGGGTGAGATTCTCCTAGATCATCCCAGTCTGCCTTAAATGTAATTACAAGTGTCCTTGTAAGAGGGAGGCAGAAGGAGATGTGATGACAGAAAAGGAGAAGGCCGTGTGATGTCAGAGGCAGAAACCAGAGTGGTGAGCCTTGAAGGAGGAGGAAAGGGATGCAAGCTGAGGAATGCAGGCAGCCATGAGAAGTTGAAAAAGGCGAGGAAACAGATTCTTCCCTCAGAGCCTCTAGAGGGGCCAGTCCTGCCCAGACACCTTGACTTTAACCCTGTGAAACTGATTTTGGATTTCTGACCTCCAGAGCTGTAAGAGCACATACCTGCATGGTCTTAAGCCACTAAATTTTTGGTAACTTGTTACAACAGCCATAGGAATCTACTGCAGATCAGTCCACAGGCAGTTTCCCTTCACAGCCACCAGCACAGGTATGTTTTCTCACGACAAATAGAACCTCAGACTCTCACAGACTCACGTTTGGGTGGGAGGATGCTGCAATGTCCTGGGTGATGGCAGCCCTGATAGCCTCGTGTTGCTCGCAGTTGATCCATCGCATCCCTTCCTTATCTCTCCTCCTCTGGAGCTTTACAAATGCTTTCCAAAGGTTTCGCTGCTCTGGAGAAGCTTCCCTGGGAAGACCCTCTCCATCTTCCTGCTTCAAGTATCTGTTGCTGCTGCTGCTGCTAAGTCGCTTTAGTCGTGTCCGACTCTGTGCGACCCCATAGAGGGCAGCCCACCAGGCTCCGCCATCCCTGGGATTCTCCAAGCAAGAACACTGGAGTGGGTTGCCATTTCCCTCTCTAATGCATGAAAGTGAAAAGTGAAAGTGAAGTCTCTCAGTCATGTCCGACTCTTAGCAACTCCATGGACTACAGCCTACCAGGCTCCTCCGTCCACGGGATTTTCCAGGCAAGAGTAGTCTAATTAGTTCTAAATGAAGAGTCTTCCAAAAATGTACAGTGCTTTGCATATTTGCTGATATAATCACATTTATATGCTTGCTGTTGCTGGTGATCGTCAGCCTGGAAAATTTCCTCCCCTCTGGGTCCCCATAGGTTATTTCAGGCACACTGAGAGCAGCAGCACTTTCCATAGCATGTCCCCTTATTTCCTGGGAACCTTCCAAATTCTAACGCTCCACTTGTCATTTCACCAAACCAAGGTTGAGCTGACCAGCCCCTGAGTATTGATTCCCCCATGGACACAGATCACATGGACACAGATTCCCCCATGATACAGGGTTCCCAGGATAGGGCTTTTTATACAGTAGTCAGCACAACAGTCCTGAAAGGTAGAATTATTATTCCCTCCTTACAAATGAGGAAACAGGTTCAGGATACTGTGAAATGTGACTAGAAATCAGATATGGTGACCATTCATACTATGATCCAAATATTCCAACTGTCTCCTTTTCTGGGCACTTGGAAGAACCAATGAGTCAGTTCTTCACATCAGGTGGCCAAAGTATTGGAGCTTCAGCATCAGTCCTTCCTTTGAATGTTCGGGACTGATTTCCTTTAGGATGGACTGGTTGGATTTCCTTGCAGTCTAAGGGACTCTCAAGAGTCTTCTCCAACACCACAGTTTGAAAACATCAATTCTTTGGCACTCAGCCTTTTTTATGGCCCAACTCTCACATCCATACATGACTACTAGAAAAACTATAGCTTTGACTATACAGACTTTTATAGGCAAAGTAATGTCTCTGCTTTTTAATACACTGTTTAGGTTTGTCACAGCTTTTCTTCCAAGGAGCGTCTTTTAATTTCATGGCTGCAGTCACCATCCACAATTTGAGTGACCTCCCCCTCAAACACACACACACACACACATACCCTCTACTGTTCGAAAGAAGTGGCACAGGTGACCCCAGACCTACAGAGCTAAAAGCCCGAGCTCTGCTCAGTGACCTTCAGTTCTCCAAGTTCAGAGAGCAGGGAGAGGCAGCTGATAGACAACAGGGCAGAGGGGGTAGGGGAGACAGGCCAAATGATCAAAAGGATCAGCAGGCTGTTGGGCACCCTGAAGGCCTGGATCGAAGTCCCAGAGACATCTCCTGCAGCCCCAGAAGCAGTACCCCATAAAACCGAATGGATGTTTGAAACCAGAGAAAGTCTGGGAGGCAAGAGAGCTCTCATCTCTCCCGGGACTGGGCCGGAGACATGGTGGCGCAGACACGGGTGGGGAGACAGAGCGTCGCCTCCACTTAAGTGCCTCCTCCCAGCACTGGCACCTCTGGAAGGCAGGCAGTGAGGGTGCGATGGTGGCACGGCGTACCCTCTCACCTGGGGTTCTTCCACTCCCCAACCCCAATACCCAGAGCTTTGATCAGGGGTGGCAGCAAAGCGCTTGTCCCACTGCAGCTTGGCGGGCGGCCTTCCGGGGAAACTGGAGCGCAGATTAGCACTCTCATCCCGAATTTCCAGTGCGCATGCTCGATGCAGGCTTGCTCTACAAGCCAGCACCCAAGCTAGCGTCTCAGGTGTGCCGGCACTGGATGTTCTAATGCACCAGATTCTGGGGAGTGGAGAGGATGCGGGTGAACAACTTTGCTACCTTCGTCAGAAGGCCAGTCTTTTAGAGGAAGCCCCTCCCATGAGGGAAGGGATTCACATGATGGAGGTGCATGGAGACACATGACCATGACCTGGCTAGCGGGAGGGCTCAGGAGTTTGCTGCACTGAGTTTGCTCCAGCACAAGTGTGCTCTGGAGGAAAAGGGGGGCGCCCGATGGCTGGTGCTGGCAGACTGGTTCTCCAAAAACGAGGATGTCTGCTGTCAGGGGAAGGAGGACAGTGGCAGGGGCTTCACTCCCCTCTCTCTTTGGACGGCACACACAGAGCCATCTCCGCCATCTGCCCACAGCCTATAATTCAGCCACCCAGCTGCACTGCTCTGATTGTGGGGAGGGCAGATTACTGAGTGGAGCGCGATGATTGGCAGGTGCCCCGGGGCCCAGCTGTCCTGGTAGCAAAAACGGGTTGCACGTGACACTGTACAGCCCGAGAAGCCCCAGCTCCCAGGACTCCTGTGCGTCTCCTTCACAAAACGCAGACTGGCCCGCTTTGCCTTCATCGTTCTTTAGACCCAGGCTTCTCCAACTGTCAAGTGCGAGTGAATGGTCTGGGATCTGGTTAGAATTCAGATTCCAGTTTAGAGCCAAAGATTTTGTATTTCTAGCTAGTTTCCCCAGGCCCCTGCTGCTGCTGATCCAGGTACCACGTTTTGAGTAGAAGTCTTTAGAGTTTACACAGCTTTTTTATGTATATGATCTCTGGGCTCACCTAACAACCCTGTAGAAAGATGGTGATAATATTTATTAATTGCTATCATTCTCAATGCCTCTAATGCACAGCACTGAACTCAGCACTTCACAAACCCTATCTCAGTCCTTACAGCACCTCAGCAAAAGAGTTCTTTCTCAGAATTTGCAGATGAGAAAAGAAACTGATGTTTTGAGATAATTCAGTAACTTACCCAGAGTCATAAACCCCATGAGGGGTAGAATTAGAATTCAAATTCCTATCTTCTAATGCCGGGTCTCTCCTCTAATTATATATAAATGTTGGCAAGTTTAAGCTTCTTTTAAAAACTAATGGTCAAGGATGTAAGCTCTGGAGCCAGTGTGCCTGTTTTTAGCAAAGATCCCAAGAGTCTGAACCCAACTTAGATTTGAACGCTAGCTTTGTTACTTGCTGCCCTGGTGGTTCAGACAGTAGAGAATCAGCCTGCAGTGCAGGAGAGCTGGGTTCTATCCCTGGGTTGGGACGATTCCCTGGAGAAGGGAAAGGCTACGCACACCAGTATTCTCACCTAGAGAATTCCATGGATAGAGGAGCCTGGTGGACCATAATCCATGGAGTAACAAAGAGTTGGACATGGCTGAGTGACTAACACTTTCACTTTTCACTTTTTTCTTTCACTTGCTAGCTTGGTGATTTTAGGCAACCTACTTAACCCCTCTGCGCCTGTTTCTTTCACTGAAATGGGGATGATAATCCTAGAGTTCTTATGAGGATTATGCAGTCAGCTTTCTGTCTCTGTGGGTGTGGAACCTGCAGATATGGAGGGCTGACTATAAGAATCTTGAGTATTTACAGATTTTGGTATCCCTGAGGGAGGGGTCCTGAAGCCAATCCTCTTCAGATACCATGGGACAACTGTATATACCATGATATCTCATATATATGTGTAATCTTTGTAATAAGCACAGTATTATCTACCTATTGTTGACCTTAAATAGATAGTTACTTCTTCAGCAGTGATGGGTTTATTCAGGTCAGCAAAGAATTGCAATCTGGGGTCTGCAACCATGGCGAGTGCAAATCTCGTGCAGCAAGGAGAAAAGAACTCTTTTATAGAGAGGAAAGGAAGCTGCAGGGGCTATAGTAAACTAAGCGTCCACTTCGGGAATTGAGAAGTCTAAGCGGAGTGGCTTTTCATTGGTTGAGCTCTTGCCAGGCCAGAAGAGAATGTTTTTTCTTCTTCCTGTTGGACACTGCTGTCATCTTGGGTGTGAGAACTCCCTCTTCTGACTTCCCTATTTTAATTGAGGTTCCTGTTTATTAATGTTTATATTATCTATCTAAAGGGATTACAGAGAGAGAGCACTTAGAGAAGTGTCTGGCACCGAAATCAGTGATATTAATTACTTGTAAAACAGTGATATGGATACTAAGGATAAAAACCATCATTTAATCATGGCCTTAGCTTGTGTCAGACATTTTTCTAAGCATCTTAATGTAGTAACTAATTTAATTCTCATAATAACTCTATAATCTAGGTGTAATATTCATCACACTGTATAGAAGAGAAAACTGAGGCTCAGAGCTTTCACAACTTGCCCAAAATCACACAGCTAATAAGTGATGGAGCTGGAATTTGAACCCAGTGGGGTTCACACAACACATCTTGACAGTGATTGAGTGTTTCTAATGTATCAGGCACTGAAAATACAGCAGTGAACACAATAACCCCCCCTGCTCTCCCAGGACTGACGTGCTAGGGGTCCTAGAATAATACCCACTGAGCACTCACCATAGTGACTGGCACATGGCAGAATCAGCTCTGCTTGTTCTCTGCCTCTTTTCTTGCCTGTGGCAGACATCACTAATGATCACAGTACAGCTGTGATTCTTTCCCGCAGAGCTGGCCTGTGGCCCAAAAATCGGTCTCAAGACAGCCCTCCAGGCAGCCTCTGCCTAAGCCTCAGGTTTGCACTGAGACCAAAGCTATGTCAGTTCTGAGTCACTGTCTAGAGTGGGACAAATGAGCGTTTCTGCCCCAAAGCCCGTGGTGTCAGCACCAGGAGGAGGCAGTTAGGACAGAGACAGGGATGCGCATATGGGGAAGAGCAGGGAAGCCAAGATTGACCAGGGTGGGGGGTAAAAAGAACGGCCCACAGCCCTCAATCCCTGGTTCTTGGCCTGGAGCTCTCCAAAGAGGATGAGCAGGGTGACGAGAGTGGACTCTGATCACGGGCTGGTCATCTACCTGAGGTCTGTCCCTCGTGGCACCAATTAGGACTGAAAATCCAACAAGGCTCAAGTGGGCCCCAGGTCTTGGGAGCCTGGTGCTAGGCTTGGGGAGAAGTAGAAGGCAGGGTAAGGGGTGAATAAGGGGCTCCTCCACCCTGGCTCTGGATTTTGTTGCCTGCCACCCAGCCCGCCCACTGCCCAGCAGTTGCTTCCCAGCCAGCAGAAAGCCGCGCTGCAATCCCCACTTTACGGTCTCTGCTAAATGAAGCACGAACTTAACTACATCACCCCTCTCCAACCCTGATAGGATGGGGAGGGGCTGGAGTGGCATGCTGGGCTGCTTCAGCCCCTAATCTAATCACCGGTGTGGGTCATTTCAATTCCGCACACCGGAGTGCGCTGGGGGCGTGGCAGCTCATAAAAGCCTCCATGCTGGTGCTCAGCTAATTGTGAAGCGCTTACTGTCTTGCAGGTGAATAACTCAGGACTGAGAGCTTCCAGCTGCTGAGATGGCGTGTGAGCCGGGAAACGGGACAGGGAGAAGCCTGGGATGGGCCCTGTGGCAGGGAGAGAGGCATTGCCTTCTTGGAGGGGACACAGTAAGTTCGGTCTCTGCCCTGGGGTGACCACTTACCACCTGGGAGTTGGCAGAGAAGCTCTTTACCTTAAACCCAAAGACCTGAAGTTTTCTGGAACCTCAGAACCACAGACTAGGGTAAAATTTTAAACCCTGCCCCTTTCTACTAACCTTGCCTTTAGATGTATAATTAGATCCCTGAGAAGTGAGAGGGCCTGGGAGCCCTTAAGGCTGTACCCAGGGGAGGGCTGATGCCTTCGGGGGCAGCTTTGTGCTGGTGGCTCACAGGGCTGCTCTGTGGTTCACTTGAGGACCTAAACTATCCAGCTTCAAGATGGCCCCTGGGAGACTGGCTGAGTCATGGAGATATAAGAGGCCAAGGGCTCAGCATCCTTAATTACAGGGATCCTCTCCTGTAGGACAACTTGGGGGAGAGGTGGGGATGTCCTGGGGGGAAAGTGAGACCCCTGTGGAAGCTATGGGAGATCCTAGCAGAAGCCCTTGGAAGTTCTCCTGAGACAGAATGACAAACGGAGGGCTGCCTGCCTAGCCAGGGGCTGTGCTCCACCAACTCTTTATTCTAGATATCAGTGACATCTCCAAGAGCTGGAGCTGTGATTTCTTGGTGAGTGCTGAAAAGACTTGAGATTCTGGGAAACAGCAGATGGTAGGAGCAATCACAGCTGGGAAAATCCCATTTTTGCTCTGTTCCTCAGTTTCCTTCCTCTGTGAAACAGGAATCATGAAATTGATAAACACTTGGAGAGGCTGAGCTAACAATGCTTTGTAAGTAAGGGCTGCTGGCACCCTGTCTTCCTCCCACTGCAGAGGGGCCCTCTTCCGGGAGGGGGGCTCTAGTGCCATTTGCTAATGATGGCTTTGCTTCAGGATGCTGACCTGACTGAGGGCTTAGAATGCGTCCCCGGCTGCCATGTTGCGATCAGGGCCGCTTGGCAACTGGACAGAGGAGATCCACACACTGGGGCCACGCTTAGCATCCAGGCTTCACTCCTGAAGGGCTGCTTCCTAGAGGCTGACCTTGAGAACCTGGGAGCTATTCCCTGGGCAGGGGAAGCCAAGGCGAACTGCATGGGAAATGAAATGGGAAGTCCCTTGGGCAGCGCCCCCCCCCCCCACCAACCCGAATTGCCAACAAGGAGGCATATAGTGGCTTCAGCCCTTGGCCTTTGGATTCTGGAACAAGGACACTTCTGTGGAATCCAGTCTATAACTGTATTCTGATAGAGACAGTTAGAAGAGAACCTCACGCCAAAGATTCAAGATTGGAATCCATCTGCTGATAGCAGGCAGGCTTTTTATTTCATAATATATGACTTATCTTTCAAAGTGTGCTTGAGTACATTGCTTCATTCTCATCCTCAAAATTCTGTGATATGGGCAGAATAAGTATACACAGTCCTGATGTCAAACAGGGTAGGGTGAAGCTCTGAGAGATCAGTCTCAAGTCCCCCTGGCTAGGTAGTGATGGAGCCAGGAGCAAAGTCAGGTGCTTTCTCCAAGACAGATGGAAAGGATGGAAACCCTGTGGTGGGGACTTACTGCAAGCCTTTGCCTCCTCTAATAACCGAGGAAGTGAAGAGAGATTTAAGGATCAATTTAGAGGCTAACAGAGAAGGTAAAGGCAGAGGAGGCCAGAACAGGAAGTAGGAAGCAAGGAGAGAAACAGGTGGAGGTTTGCATGGACACTTCCTGTTCACAAACTTCTTCTGCTCCTCATTTCATTAACAGCAGCAGTGGAATTTCATGGACAATTGGCGTTGAGCACTAACTGGGAGGTAATGAGAGAGGGAGGAGGCAGGTAAAGGCTGTTTGAATTTAAATTCTCTTTCTTCGGGGGGATGGGGGGGCAGATTTTTTTTTAAAGGCAATTTCAGTGCTGGAAAAAGTTCCAAGAAAACAGCAGTCCTCTGTAAGCAGTGTTGGGAGTGACGCCTGTCTCTCAGTCCTCTGTGTTCTACCCACCAGCTCCTAGTGGCTGTTCTGAGTGGGGGATGCTGAGGGCCTGGGTGTCTGACCCTTGGCAGACTCAGTCCTTCAGACTTGCGGAAACACACTAGAAATCTGTCCACCATCAGCGGTGAGCTAGAATGCATATCTCTGCAATAGTTACAGCAGAATTACCGTGAAAAAAAAAATTCTGTATGGACCTGGGCCAAGATGGGAATGAGTTAGAAAACAAGATTTCTGTTCTAGGAGTGTGTGATTGATCTGACAAGTGATGCATCTGCGCACACACACACACGCACACACACACACACACACACACAAGGCCATGAAATATCTAAGGAGAGGAGAATGAGATTAGGTACGTCTAAAGTTAGAGACAGAGAAGGCAATGGCACCCCCACTCCAGTACTCTTGCCTGGAAAATCCCAGGGGTGGAGGAGCCTGGTGGGCTGCAGTCCATGGGGTCACAAACGTCGGACACGACTGAGCGACTTCACTTTCACTTTTCACTTTCATGCATTGGAGAAGGAAATGGCAACCCACTCCAGTGTTCTTGTCTGGAGGATCCCAGGGACGGGGAAACCTGGTGGGCAGCCGTCTCTGGGGTCGCACAGAGTCGGACACGACTGAAGTGACTTAGCAACAACAAAGTTAGAGAAGAGCGGACACAGTCATAGGGCAATCAGGTGGGAAGGGTGGGAGAAGAAGGCTGGAGTTTGAGCAGCGTCTTCACACAGGGACATACAGATGGATGAAACAGAAGACTAGAAGTACAGGCTTAGGTGGCAGCAAAGCCTCTCCTGAGGAGGCTGACAGGCAGGCTGGCTTGGCTAGATTGAAGACTCTAATAGAAAACAACAAGACGGACTGGCTGTCCAGTGATTAAGACTCCATGCATCCACTGCAGTGGGTCTGTGTTTGATCCCTAGCTCGGGAACAAAGACCCCACATGCCATGTGATGTGGCCAAAAAATAATAAAAATTATTTAAAAAAAAAAGAAAGCAATGAGAAATGAAGAAAGTCAAACACTGTGGAAGGCTTCAGTTCTAATCTTAGTCTTCAGGTTATGAGGTCATAGGAAATGGCATAAGATCGGTTCACCAATCCGGAACTGACTACTGAGGAGACTGAACCAGAAGTTGGTTACTTACCCAAGTGCAAGGTGATCAGGGCTCTTCTATCTAGACAAGTGGCTGTGGGCACAGATGGGAAGCTAAGGGGCCATCGAGACTCTGATGGCTAATTTTAGGTGTCACCTTAGCTGGGTCACAGATATTTGTTCAAAGATTATTCTTGATGTTTCTTTGAAGGTGTTTCTTAGATGTTTAAAGTCTTAAACCAGTAGACTTGGAGTAAAACAGATTAACCTTCTGAATGTGGGTGGGCTTCATCCAGTCACTTGAAAACCTTATAGAGAAAGAGCAACCTCCCCAGAAGCAGAGAGAATCCTGCTAGAAGACCAGCCTGGGACTCCAACTGCAATTCTTGCTTGGGTCTCTAGCCTGCCAGAATACCCTCTGGATTACGGACCTGGCAAGTCTCCACAGTCAAGTGAGGGTTATGGGCTGAACTGTGTCTCACTCAGATCCTTGTGTTGAAGTCCTAATTCCCAGCACCTCACAAATGGGAATGCATATAGAAAAAAAGGGGCTTTTAAAGAAGTAGTTAGGATTAAATGAGTTCATTAGGGTGGGCCACTCCAATATGACTAGTGTCCTTAGAAGAAGAGGAAGGTTGGACACATATGTGCACACACAGAAGAAAGACCATATGAGAACCCAGGGAGAAGGCAGCCATCTGCAAGCCCAGGAAGAGGTCTCAGAAGACACTAACCCTGTCAACACCTCGACCTTGGACTTCTAGCCTCCTGAAGTGTGAGAAAATCCATCTGTTTAAGCCCCCACGGGTCTGTGGTATTTTGCTATGACAGTTAGAGCAGACTAATGCACGGACAGTGGATTATAAACTCCTGGAAACTCCCAAGGGCCATGCATTAAGCTTTCCCCCCCAGCTCAGCGCCTCACACGTGGTGTGTGTTTATGAGATGTGCTAGGTCTGGATCCCTTCCAATAGGAACGCACAGGGGAGATGGACTCACCTGGGCTGGTGGGAACCAGAGCTCCAGGAGACAGACATGGCTCCGGGATACAGAACTTTGTGTTCTGGTTGGAACAAGGTTCTTCAGGAAGCAAGTCAAGTGAAGAATAACCTGAGATTGACTTATTCTGTATTCTCTGGTATGCCTAACATAATGCCTGGGGCTTCACGGCCACTCAATACAAGTTTCGCTGAATGACTAACTGAATAAGTAACCACGACAGGGCTGGGAGAAGGAGTGCATTCTTAACACCTTTTAAAAACCAGTTTAAACATACACATATGTTTGTATGTGCTTAGAAACGTTCTGAAAGAGGCTGCTAATGGTGGTCCCTTCTGGGGAGTGAACTGGGAAAGAAGGCAGGCTTACTTTTCCCCGGATACCTCACACTGTTTATGCATTTTCATCATGAGCGTATTACTCCTGGGTCATTCAATAGCACATTAGATGATGTGTGTTCTGGGGTAAGTGAAAAGAAGAAACGGGTTGGAGAGCTTTTTAACTCACCATTCCTCTCCTTCCAATATCTCCTTAAAAAATGTTCAGCCTTCCCCAAGTGCCAGGAGAGCCCATGGATGGACACTAGCAACCCTGGGTCTTCCTAGCCACTCCACGACACCCAGAGGGAGCACAGGGTGACGGCATAGAGCCCCAGCACAATGAGGTAGCTTTGGAAGAGCAGGCGGTCAAAGCGTTCCAGGAGGGCCAGCCACCCAAGCTCCTGTCGGTCCACCTGGTCCTGGGTTTGGAAGTAGCTGCTGATGGATCGAAGCTGGGACCAGACTTCCTTCAGGGTCCCTGATGGGGCCTGGTCCTCTTGACAGACGGGGGACTCTGCACAAGAGGAAGACACTGTAGGTGAGCCAGGGGACATCATGGCTCCCCCTGCCTACCCATTGAAGCCAATGGCTTTATCCTTCAAGGAAGGTTGTGGGCAAAAGTGGCCAATGGGCTGGAAGATTGGGGATTCTCTCCCTATCAACTGAGGGGAGGCAAGGCTGTGCTGAAGGAACCCCAGAGAACACAGCAAGCAGGGTGATGAGTCCAGGTTACATCCTTCTGGGAGATTTTTCTGAGGTAGCACAGCCCTCATTGACTTAAAGCTTTAGGGCAGGGATGATTCTTTAAATTGAGGTATAATTGATATGTATCATTAGTTTCAAGCATACAACATAATGATTCAATATTTGTATATACTGTGAGATGATAATCATAAGCCTAGGTAACACCCGGAGAAGGCAATGGCACCCCACTCCAGCGCTCTTGCCTGGAAAATCCCATGGATGGAGGAGCCTGGTGGGCTGAAGTCCATGGGGTCGCTAAGAGTCGGACACGACTGAGCGACTTCACTTTCACTTTTCCCTTTCATGCATTGGAGAAGGAAATGGCAACCCAGTCCAGTGTTCTTGCCTGGAGAATCCCAGGGATGGGGGAGCCTGGTGGGCTTCTGTCTATGGGGTCGCACAGAGTCGGACATGACTGAAGCGACTTAGCAGCAGCAGGTAACACCCATCACCTCACACAGTTACAGATTTTTGTTCTTGTGATGAGAACTTCTGGAATATAGTGTCTTGTTGACTTTCAAGAATACAGTGAAGTTAATGGGAAGTTGCTGTATAACAGGGAGCTCAACCTGGTGCTCTGTGACAACCTAGAGGGGTGGGATGGGGTGGGAGGTGGAAGGGAGGTTCAAGAGGGAGGGGACATAAGTATACTTATGGCTGATTCACATTGTTGTACGGCAGAAACCAACACAACATTGTAAAGCAATTATTCTCCTTAAAAATAAATAATTAAAAAAAACACAGTAAAAATATGTACCACTTCATGACGTTGCATGTCATCCTTGCCCAGGGCCCATACTCACCTTTGTATCACTCCAATTTTAGTGTAAGTGCTGAGCAAGGGGGCACTGGGATGACCTGTATATTTCTGCACATTTGGCAACTAGAACCCAAGTGTATGCAAACTATTTGTGCATGTGTGTGCGTGCGTGTGCAGGCATTTTGCTACTCTGAGGTCGGTGGCTCCAAACTGGTAAGTAAAACTAGCTAAGGGGATGAGGGGCTGATCTCTAGGCTTTCCAAAGAGCCAGCAGAAGACTGTCTTGTCTCCAGAGAGTTGATGTAAAATGCAGGGCAGAGGCTAAGAAGCAGATGTTTCCATTTTTTCACACAGTGATGCGTGGCCTCGGCTCCACCTGTGGGCACTGGGGCTGAGTGATCAAGTGAGACAAACAGGGACCTCAAGGCTTCTCACAAACCTGTTACCCCAGCAAGCTGGGCCCCGGGATCCATTTGACGCTGGTTGGTATCCATGTCCCCTCGAAGACACAGGAGGGTCTGCTCCTGCTGGCTGCACCGCTCATCATAGAGGAATTTGACCAGCAGGATGGACTTGGATAAGCTAAGAACCAAGAAGGCCATGCAGACCGTGAAGAAGACCCCTGAGGGAAGGAGACGGAGGAGGTGGGGTTAGCAGGAGTCTCTGGGCCCCTTGCTTCCCTGTCTGAAAGGCAACATCAGATCTTGGACAGAAGTAATGCCAGATGGGCACCTGGACTTCCCTGATGGTCCAGTTGTTAAGAATCCACCTGCCAACGCAGGTGACATGGGTTCCATCCTTGGTCTGGGATGATCCTACATGCCCTGGGGCAATTAAGCCCAGCGCTGCAGCTACTGAACCCACCAGCCTAGAGCCTGTGCTCTGCAGCTAGAGAGTAGCCCCTGCTCCCCTCAACTAAGGAAAGCCCATGCACAGCAATGAACGTCCAGCACAGTGAAAAATAAATGAATAATTTTTTTAAAGGCCTGGTGACCCCGGGGCTGCTCACCAATCAGAGGGGTGCTCCCTGCACTCCTTGGCACCTCATCAGACATGTTGACTCTGAAGACGGTGTAGCCCACCAGCACGCTGGTCTTGAACAGAATCCTGGCTTGGCAGGTGGGCGGGAGGTAGAAGCTGCCCAGGTCCACGAGCATCAGGAAGATGCTGGGGATCAGCAGGCTCACCACGTAGACCAGAGGGTGCCTGCGAATCACGACCTGGGCAGGGACACACAGTCTGTTGACAAGAGGGTCCAAGCCAATGGACTAGCCAACAACACTGCCGTCCCAGCATTTTTACATAATATGAAAAGTCTACATAATTTATTTTTATTTTTTAAAAATGTATTTATTTAGCCATGTCAGGTCTTAGCTGCAGCACATGTGATCTTCGTTACATCATGCATGATCTTTCACTGTAGCACACGAAGTCTCTAGTTGTGGTGTGCAGGTCAGTATTTGCAGCCCACTGGTTCCAGAGAGCACGGGTTCATTAGTTGAGGTGCATGGGCTTAGTTGCTCCAAGGCATGTGGGATCTTAGTTCCTCCGCCAGGGACTGAACCTGTGTCCCCTGCATTACAAGGCAGATTCTTGACTACTGGCCCATCAGGGAAGTCCCTCATGTCGTTCAGAAATAGGAGGTTATTTTGTGGTTTAGAAAATAGGAGGGGAATCCTTTAAGCTTTTCTGTATAAAAATATTAATAATATTATTCATAATTATAAGAAGAAGAAGCCACCATTTATTTAGCACCTGCTGTGTGCCAGGCATTGGACTAAGCATTTCATACGATTTGTCTTCTTTAGTCCTCACAGTCCGAGAAGGCAATGGCACCCCACTCCAGTACTCTTGCCTGGCAAATCCCATGGATGGAGGAGCCTGGTAGGCTGAAGTCCATGGGGTCGCTGGGAGTCAGACATGACTGAGTGACTTCACTTTCACTTTTCACTTTCATGCATTGGAGAAGGAAATGGCAACCCACTCCAGTGTTCTTGCCTGGAGAATCCCAGGGACGGGGGAGTCTGGTGGGCTGCCGTCTATGGGGTCGCACAGAGTCGGACACGACTGAAGCGACTTAGCAGCAGCAGCAGCAGTCCTCACAGCAACGCTGGGGGCTGAGTATTATAACCTCCATTTTAACCAGGAGACAGAGGATCCTAGAGACTAAATGGCTTGTCCAAATTCACATAGCTGGAGAGTGAGAAACTGTTTTAAAATCAGGTCTCACACTCAAAATCTTTCTTCTTAAACCACTTAGTTTGCAAAATATTACACTGGTTTTGGTTTAGTCTCTTCTTTCTTGGAATGCACACACTTTAGTACCTGTGTGTGTGTGTCAGAGACTGGCTAGGAGCAAATAGCACAATGAAACTAGGAAAGCCGAGGCGGGCTTGACAAGAGGTGGGTGGGACATAAGGTGATCACAGGAGGAGAGCAATCCCCCAGGGACTGGGGCACTGGCTGAGCTGTTCCTATCTGTAGGCCTGAAGGGGCCCAGGGCCGGCAATGTGGTTGAATCTGAGGGGACAGAAGGCTGGGGGACGTGTGGCGTCCTCTTAGGAGCCCGGACCGTGGGTGGAGGCTCCTTGGAGTGGGGAGAAATGGAAAGATAAACACCTCACTCGGTGTCTCCCTCCCTCCAACCTCCGGCCACTGCTCCCCCTGCCCGCTACTCCCAAACTGGACCAGGGCTCCCATCTCTACAGGCCACAGTCCAGCCTCCAAGAGCAAAAGTAGCTGTGAAGTGGGGCAACTGCAGAAATCCACCAGAGCCCACAGCATGGCTGGGCAGAGAGCTGGTCCAGTAGCCGGGAATTGTTTTTTTTTTTTTTAATTAATTAATTTATTTTTTGGCTGTGCTGGGTTTTTGCTGCTGCCCACAGGCTTTCTGTAGTTGCGGCGAGTGTGGGCTCCTCTCCAGTCGCGGTGTGCGGGCTTCTCACTGCGGTGGCTTCTCGTTGCAGAGCACAGGTTCTAGGGTGCGTGAGCTCCGTTAGTTGCAGCGTGCGGGCTCTAGAGCGCAGGCTCAGTGGTTGTGGTGCAGGGGCTCAGCTGCCCTGTGGCATGTGGATCTTCCTAGGCAAGAAAACAAAGCTGCGTCTCCTGCATTGGCAGGTGGATATTTCACCACTGGGCCGTGAGAGAAGTCTTATAGCTGGGAATTTAAGTCTCATAAAATTACAGTGAGAGCTGCTGCCATTTTGTTATACCCAGCTTCTCTGAGATGGTCATAGTGTTAGTGTTCGTCGCTCAGTCGTGGCCCACTCTTTGCGACCCCATGGACTACAGCCCACCAGGCTCCACTGTCCATGAGATTTTCCAAACAAGGATACTGGAGTGGGTTGCCATTTCCTTCTCCAGGATGGTCATAGGACGTGCCTATAATGAACACAAAATCTATTCTCATCCTTCCTGGAGAGAAACAGGATATGACAGGGCTGCTTCCCCCATCAGACTATGGACCCTTTGAGGGTGGGAATAGTAATTTTTAATCCCTCATGGGGTCAAAAATAATGCCTATTTTATGACAGAGGATGGGATGGTTGGATGGCTTCATCAACTCTATGGACATGAGTTTGAGCAAGCCCTGGGAGTTGGTGATGGACAGGGAAGACTGGCGTGCTGCAGCCCATGGGGTCGCAAAGAGTCAGACACGACTGAGCGACTGTACTGAACTGATGAGTAGCTCAGCGGTAAAGAATCACCTGCCAATGCAGGAAACATGGGTTTGATCCTGGATTTGGGAAGATCCCCTAAAGGAAATGGCAACCCAGTCCAGTATTCTTGGCTGGAGAACCCAATGGACAGAGGAGCCTGACAGGCTATAGTCCATGGGGTCACAAAGAGCTGGACATGACTCCAGAACTGAAAACACACACACACACACACACACACACACACACACACATTCAGTAAATGTTCACTAAACAAATGAATGTTCTGGGCCCGGTGCTGCTAGATTTGAAGGAAAAAAAAAAAAAACCAATGTCTGAAACCTCCCACTACTCTGGTTCACCAAACAACTGAATGATTTCTGCATGTCAGAAAGTGTGCTAGACCCTTTTTCACATGGGATGTGATTTATTTCATACTCAGTGTGAGTTTGTTGGCAGGTAGTATGGCATCCCACTCTGTAGATTTTTGAGAATAAAGTTCAGCCCCGTAAGTAAGCTGAGTAAGTGGGATGTGCCCATGCACCTTCTGGTTCCAAGCTCCGCTGTTTCCCAGACAGCCTCCTCTCAGTTTGATCAGACCTCTGAGCTGAGTTCAGGGTCTTCTCTCTCACCTTGGCCTCCCTGTTTGGAAAAGAATTGCATAGACGGAAGACGGAGCAGAAGGTGGTAGGGGAGGAGCCTGACTGGATGAGATGAGATGTCACCTTGCTGGTGGGAGTCAGGGCTCCTCAGCCTTTGGGTCTGGAAGCATATCCTGACTCAGTGGAGCTCAGTAGACCAAGGCCATTTGGCCAATTGTAGTCTGACTGTGGTCTTCCACATTAAACTTAATTGCCTGCAAACATCTAAACCAGAGTGACACTCACTGTTTTGCCATCATTTGGTTAAAATACATTTTTACCAAAGTGCAGTCAACAAGAAAAACCATGAACTGTCAAAACCCTGCATCTCTCTCCTTGCTTTGTTGTGCTGTGACAGGTGTGGCCGCGGTAGGGGGGTTGGGGAGAAGGGAGTTCAGGGCCAGAGTCCACACAAAGTCTTGTGTTGTGGGCCCCACCTGGGCTGTGGGGATGGAGGGGCAACCAAGTCTGCTGTCTCTGGAGGGTAGGAGCAAGAAGATCCCCTGAGACTTCATGGTGGACGTTACATAAAGGAGATGAAGAGAATAAGAATGCTACCCCAAAGAAAAGCACAAGCAGGCATGTTGGTTAAGCAGAGACAGCCCAGACTTAGAGTCAAAGGAACAGCAGAGGCCCTGAGCCCCTCCATTCCATGTGCTGGTTTCAGGGACTCTGGATGGTATCAAACCTCTTCAAGCCTTGATTTTCCCCCCGTTTTTAAAGAACAGTTTACTTTTGCCTCGCCAAGCATCTTGGGTACAATTGAGATCAGCTGCTGTACTCTTTAAATAAAGTTCCCATGTAAATAGCACATGCTGAGACGATTCCTCTCCACCCAGATGCTGATGCTGAATAGAAATCTGGGTCAGAACCAAAGAGAAGCAGTGTGGCTCCTTAGGGTCCCTGGTTCCCAAGCAAGTGCAATTTCACCGAACCTCAGGTTCCACAAGGTGTCAGGGCAGAGGCATGGCAAGAACTGAGAGGCTGGGAGGCAGGCTGGCTTCATGCAGTCATAGGGAGTCCTGCACTTAGAAGAGCCCCATGCTTGGCTTGGTGTCATTTTGATGTTCTCAATAATTTTTAAACAAGGGACCCTGCATTTCCACTTTGCATGAGGCCCCACAAATTTATGTAGCCAGTCTTGTTGTGAGGATATTCCTCACTGGATTTCGAGAGTAGTTGAAAGTAGAGAGGAAACAGGGGTAGACAATTAGCTTGGGCTGTGACATAAAGCAGAAAGTTCTCCAACTCAAAAAATTGTATAAGTTACAAGCTGACATAAAATCATAAACTTAGGCCTTCCAAAACCACTTCATCCATTCTTCTGCCTTTTAGCGAGGATGGGCCAGTTCTTAAGTTCGGTCCAACAGTACCTGTAGTTTTGCTTTTCTTAAGAACAAAGGACCCACCTTTTTCTTTAGGATGATTTGGGGGCAATACTACCCATGGACTAGTCTACTTTTCTCTACAAGCCCAGTGCGGCCTAAAGAAACTCTAATTTTATCCTACAGTTTTGGGAAATGTCTTATTCCCATGATCTCATTTGAGCCTCAAAGCCCTTTATGCTCATGTTCAAGAAACATGAATTGAGCATGAACAGAGGTCAGGCACAATCCTAAATCCTAAATCCTAAATCCTAGAGTTAGAACTGCTGACAGGACAGGTCCCTGCTCTTGCCCCTGACTCCTGACCCCACGTCTTATGGGATCAGGAACCAGATTCTGACAGTTAGATGTTTCACAGGTCTGCAGACAGAAGTTTGCTCCGGAATGGACCATACCCAGAGTCTATGCTTGATTTGATGATAACATTTGGGACTTTCTGAGTTTATATTTGGATGATATTTTCATCTTAGAGGGCTTCTCTGGTGGCTCAGACTGTAAAGAATCTGCCTGCAATGCAGGAGACCCAGGCTTGATCCTTGGATCAGGAAGATCCCCAGTAGGAGGGAATGGCTATCCACTCCAGTATTCGTGCCTGGAAAACCCCATAAACAGAGGAGCCTAGCGGGCTGCACTCCATGGGGTCATCAAGAGTCAGGCATAACTGAGTGACTAACACTTTCACTACTTTTTGGTCTTAGAATCAGTACTGAAACGGGTTAAGATGTTTGGGGATGTTGGGATAGGGTGACTATATTCTGCACGTGGGACAGACATGAATTTGGGGGAGTCAGAAGGTGGCAGACTCTACTGGGTTGAATGTTGCTGTTTATCACCAGTTCTGTCCAGCTCTTTTGTGACCCCCGTGGACTGTAGCCCACCAGGCTCCTCTGTCCATGGGATTTTTCCAGGCAAGAATATTGGAATGGGTTGCCATTTCCTTCTCAAGGGTATCTTCCCAACCCAGGGATGGAACCTGCGTCTCCTACATTGGCAGGTGGATTCTTTACCACTGAGCCTCCTCGGAAGCTCCACTGGGTTGAATAATGCTCCCCAAAATTCATGTCCTTCCAGAAGCTCAGAATACAACCTTATTTGGAAATGAGATCATTGCAAATGAGGTGTCCCTGTAAAAAGAAGAGACGAGACATACAAAGGATAATACCTTTGTAGGCATGTGAAGATGGAGGCAGGCATTGGAGTGATACATCCTACAAGCCCAGGGAAGACAAGGTTGCTAGAAACCACCAAAAGTTAAGAGAGAAGCAAGAAGCAGACTGTCCCTCAGAGTGCCCAGAAGGAACCAACCCTGCGTACACTTCGATTACAGGCTTCTGACCTCCAGAACTATGAGAGAAGACAGTTCTATTGTCTTAAAGTGGTACTTTGTTACGGCAACCCAAAGAAACTAATCAGGTGGGGACTTCCCTGGTGGTCCAGGGGTTAAGAGGCCAGGCTCCCAATGCAGGGGGCCCAGGTTTGATCCCTGGGCAGGAAACTAGATCTGGCATGCAATAACTAAAGGATCCTGCCTGCTGCAACTAAGACCCGGTACAGCCAAATAAATAAAATAAATAATTAAAAAATAAAACCTGATACAGGTGACCTGGCCAGTAACACGCAGTGGGAAAATGCCACAAAATGGACTGGAACATACTGCTTCTCTTTAGCTGTGTGTCAGTCAAGTCCTGGTTGCACCGGTCACCTGTTAACCTTGGTTAAGTTGCTTAACTTCTCTGCACCCCAATTCAACCACCTGTAAAAATGCGGATATGTGGAGTCCTCATCTCGTAGAGATGTAAGGATTAAATACAGAAACCTTTAAAATGCTGCCTAATATAGACTCAGTGCTTGGTTTTGTGGTCACTGTTATCGTGCCTCCTTGGACAGATTTTGAGGCCCGTGAGAGGAACCTAGAGTCTTGTTTTATCCATGCTGCTGTCCTCGGTGCTTAGCAATGAGCTTGGCACGGGATAAGAACTCAAAAGAGGTGCATCAAGTTGTATTAGAGTCTGCTAATAATGGTTCTTTTAGTTCCAATGGGTGAGAGAGTGGAGTGAGCCCAAAGTGGGGCTCCCCTCTTGAAGTCAGTCTTCTGGGGGCCACTTCTCTGCAGCTCATGTCAGAGGCAGTGACCCCCCGTATGCCAGGGGGATGGTACATCACTAGCTCGGCAAGACACTGCTCTCTGCAGAACTGCCCCTACCTAGAGCCCATCATTTCTAATGGACTAAAGGAGCTGGTGCCTTTAAATTCCACAGAAAGGGAAGAAAAAGCACTTTAGTTTCAGTCCGTGTTCTCCATTAGACACCCTTCAGGTGTTAGCAATATTATGCCACAATTTCATTATCCATTAAAGCCAGGTAATAATAAGTACACAAAGGTATTTGGAGCCTATTGATGTTAATGAAAGAGATCAATCTAATTCAGAATGTGTGTGTGGAGAGCTCCTTGGAGATGGAATAGGCCCCAAGGTTAGCCTCTAATTGCCTCCTTGATGATAGACCCCACCAGTACTCAATTTTGCATGACCGTCTTTATGACATACTTGGAATTTTGACGGCCAGACTCACGCTTCATACAGAAGCCCATTTGCCTCCTCTCCCAAGCCCCTCCCAGCATTCCCAATTCAGAAAGAATGGGAAAGTTGCTGCCATTTAAGTAAGATCCTTGTGCAAGAGTGAGAGCTTCTTGGATCTAGACCATGGGTCGAGTTGCTTTAGCAGAAAGTCCATGATTCACCCTGGAGGGTTTCTAGGGGTCCAAATTCTCTCTTTCTCTCTCCTCTCTGGAGTGACCTGTAGAGCTTGGAAGGATCTTCTATCAAGTTTATGAGCTGGATTCAATCGATATCTCAACAAAATTAATCTACTCTAATATAGAAAGGAAAATTACATCTGAAAAATGGGATACATGAGGCACATTCCTTTCACAAATGCCCCTCTTCATTTTTCTAGGAGGCCCCTGTAGGTGTCCCAGTTCCTGCTCGCATGAGCATTTACTCCGAGAGAGGATATCTGGGGTCAGGCCTCACTACAGCTCCCACAACTGTCTGCCAGTTTGCATCCAATGCGTGTATACTAAGTCACTTCAGTCGTGTCCAACTCTTTGCAACCCCATGAACTGCAGCTTGCAGAGTCCTATGTCCAAGAATACTGGAGTGGGTTGCCATGCCCTCCCCGAGGGGATCTTCCTGCCTCAGGGACCAAACTGGCCTCTCTTATGTCTCCTGCATTGGCAGACAGCTTCTTTACCACTAACACCACCTGGGAAGCCCTTGCACCCAATAAGAGTTCTAAAGTATCATTTCTACCTCCTCACACTTCTACCGTCATTCTTTAGAAAACAAAAAGGAAACAAAACACTGCCACACATGGGCTTTCCTGGTGGCTCAGTGGTAAAGAATCCGCCTGCCAATGCAGGAGACACAGGTTTGATCCCTAGTCTGGGAAGACCACGTGCCACAGAGTAACGAAGCCCATTCACCACAACTATTGAAACTGTGCTCTAGAGCCGGTGAGCTGCAACTTTGGAAGCCCGAGTGCTCTAGAACCCGTGCTCCACAAGAGAAGCCACAGCAATGAGAAGCCCGAGCGCACACCAGCCAGAGAGTAGCAGCCACGCAGCAATGAAGACCCAGCACAGCCATAAATAAATAAATAAAATTACTTTTTCAAAAAGCACTGCTGTACAGAAATTGAATGCTCATCCTGTTTCTGGGAACCAGCGCCTCCAACAGTGTATTGAAGGAAGCCTCCCCTCCCGTGGCCGCTGGCTTGGGCACCAGGCTGCTCACAGACGTGCCTCTGCTCTGGGCTCCCTGTGGAATGCAGCCTGACTCCAAGGTGTCAGCGGTGCTCTCTGATCAACAATACATGTCCTGGAGCCACAGACAGACTGCACGTTAGCAGGAACCAACGGGCACCCGAAGCATTTGATTCAGTGTCAGCAGCAGCGTGTACATCAGGCCCAGGTGGAACGTGTATTTAGATCTTTGTTCCTCCTTCTGCCGTATCTGTCCCCAACCCCGTGCTGGGCAGCCAGGATGGGGACACAGCAGGTGATTAGGTTAAGAGGAAGCTGGCCTTTTGCTGTCAGGACCCTGGAGAGTCCAACGTGGGCAGGAAACTGGTCTCTGAATTTTACATCATTGCCTGAAGGTTGTTGAAGGACACCAAGGTGACTTGACTGCTCAATTCGGAGTTGGATATCTGGCGCGGAGTAAGAGAACATGAGCCATCTTTGTGCTCGTAGTGGGAACGGGGGAGTTGTGAAGGCTGAGAGAGGTCAAGGGGGCTGAGAACTGACCTGGAGAGTCACTCAGTCTACTTTGTCTTCCAGAGTTGCAGAAATGTTCCTGAGTTCGGCTCCCTGCCTCACCAAGCACGATCTGTGACTCTTCTCAAGATTCTGCTCCCGAGGGCCAGGGTGGAAGGCAACCCTGCTCCCCCAACCCCAGCAAACAACCCACCGTAGCCCCCACGGCAACAGAACCCTGGGAAAAGCTCCCAGAGCAAGAAATCGGTTCACTGCCCTCTCCGGCTGCCCTCAGCGTAAACCCTGAATGGAGAAGAAGCATGGCACAGAAGACAGCAAAGAAACGCGGACCTGTTCCCTGTGATTCAGGGAAGCCTCTCCTCCCTTTAACAATATTTTATGCCTGTGCTCATCATATTTAAAATGGAGCTAGGACACAGAAAAACTTGACCAGCGTTGAGAAGACAATATTTAGGTTAGAGGGTGGCGTGTAGCTACAAACAGCGGCTGCGCTGTGCAGAGAGGGGGAGCGAGTGTGTGTGCTGCCCTCCCACACTCTGGCTTACCTGCCCCTTCTCCCGTCTTTGTTTTTCTCCTCCGTGCAGTGTAGGTAATGGTGTGTGCAGCCTTCTCCGGAGTGCTTGGTAGGTGACTGTGTTCCACCTTGCACGTGCTACTCCCTCACATTTCCCTTTAATGCTCTCCATTATTCGGGCTGCATTAATAATGTTTGCAGGCTGATATCTTTAAAATTAATGAGGTGTTTACTCTGAGCTAAGAAACTCATTGAAATTAAAAAAGCTTTCTTTTCCGCACCCCCCTCCCTTTCCCTCGGTAAAAAAGTGGACAAACAAGCCACAGTGTAAGCTTTGCTAAAAAAACAAGTAGAAGAGGCAAGGACTCAAGCCCTACCGCAAGGAAGGCATGAATTGGGATTAGCTGGTGCCCAGCATTATACATCAGTCAGGTTCAAATCACAGCTGTATTTAAGAGGCCTTGTTTTAACAAGTGCTTTACTAGAAAACTGCATACCACACCTTTTAACCAATGGAGGGTTTCTGTGCCCTCAATAATCACTTATTTCACCACCACCATCCTCCTTAGCAGGTAATTATCCATTGTAACCATAGCACCTTGGTGTAGTCTAAATTTTCCCTTCTTGTCCAAAAGGTTTGTTTCTAGGAGAATTCAGCTGTGCTTAATCCTGACCTGTCTGTAGTCTCTAGCTCTCAGGCAGATTACCTGGTCTGAAGGACCCTCCCACCCCCAGCTACCACCATCACTAGCTGACTTTGTGCAGAAAAGCAGGGCTGAACGCAAATGACAAGTCTACTGGCTGCAGAAACTTGCTGCAGACCACATGTCAGGATGGTTTGTCAGGCGGGAAGGAGGAACGGTGCCTCTGGACTGCAAAGCAGCAGGCTTCACTGTCCTGCTCCCCACTGCCCGCTCCAGGCACCCAGTGGACGCACTTCCCCAGGAACAATACACCCAAAAGCACTCCTGGTGGCGTATCTGAGAAGTCTGGGTTTTTATCAGGTCCTTGCTGAGCAGTTGTACTTCTCAGATCTGGAAACCACCAGTGGTCTCTGAGGATCCTCCTGATGACAGGTTAGCTAATCCCTCAAGATACTTAAGTTAATAATATGGTAATTTTATGCATTTGCATCTGGAATAATTAATAATTTACTTAATGTCACACAGGACATTCATATTGAAGAGATGTTTTTCTCCTAATTTTGGTTGCTGTGTGTGGGTTTCTTCTTTCTTTTTCCTTCTCAGTAGCAGTTAGAAGTGAGAATGTTATATGTGCTGAAAGGTGTGAGGACTCCTGCTGCAGTGGCTGGTTCAGGGCTCTGTGTCTGAAAACCATCCTCTTTATGTTCATGTATGGAACCACTCCAGCAGGAGTCCAGGATCTACGGCTGAACCTCTGGTCTCAGATGCAAACGGATGTCTGGAGCCATCTGAATCAGCTGTGCTTAGGGGATACGAATGAGAAGATGCAGGAGAGCAGAGATTGCTCAGCCTGATAGGGAAGGTGAAAGACTGCAGAGAAGCAGGCAATGGGGACAGGAAGAGGGGTGGAACCTACATTGAACTGAATCTGTGCAAAATCTCCAGCGCTGTTCTGCAGGATGCTGTAGGTTGAGGACACAGAAAGAAGTTCCCACTCACTGTCATTCAAAAATGCCTTTTGGTCATGTGTAATGTCTTCTGTGCTTCTCAGGAAGGCCAGGTCTACATCTTCCACTGAAAATAACAGAAACAGTTGATTTCCCATAGAAACAGGCACCAAAGACAGCCCACTTTTCTAATTCCCAATTAAAACCCTTCCTTTTAATTCTTGCTCCCATATGGACAGTCTTACTGAGATGGGGTTCAATATACCATTTTGAATTAGGGGTAATGATGAGGAACAAAAACTTTCTGGTCGTGAAAAAAAAAAGCAGCTATGAACTTAGGGTTTGCACTTCATTCTATAGAACGAGAATTCTATAATGTTCTCAATGGCAATGGAGGCCTAATATTGTGTTTTCAAATCAACAGCAGCAAAGGGCCCTATCTCTGGGCACAATATTGTGGTTAGTCTGAATTGCACCAGGAGCCAAATAACTGCAAGAAGATTTTAGATTTATAAAAAATCAGTTATGTGCAAAAATAAAATCAATTGAGAGACCACATAACATAATTTCACCTTTGCGTGCCCACCCAGCACAAGTGTATTTGCCCACTAGCAGACTGCACCTCTCATGACTTACCTGTGTGCAGAATGCTACTGAAGGTTAGGCTGCAATTCTGGACATCAAATGGAAAAGCATATGTCTCCAAATTGCATGCAGAGACCACCTGGATGGGCTTGGAGTGTTTAATGGTCCCAGATGAGTTCACATAGACATAGGGAAGGTCAGGTGATCTTTCAATGTCCACACTGTGAGAAACACAAGAGATCTTGTGGTTACAGAGTGAGCTTTCATCATTCTAATACATAAACAGAACTGATCATGAGATGGTTCAGTTCAGTGCAGTCGCTCAATCGTGTCCGACTCTTTGCGACCCAGTGAATCGCAGCATGCCAGGCCTCCCTGTCCATCACCAACTCCCGGAGATCACTCAAACTCACGCCCATTGAGTGATGACATCCAGCCATCTCATCCTCTGTCGTCCCCTTCTCCTCCTGCCCCCAATCCTTCCCAGCATCAGAGTCTTTTCCAATGAGTCAACTCTTCACATGAGGTGGCCAAAGTACTAGAGTTTCAGCTTATCATCATTCCTTCCAAAGAACACCCAGGACTGATCTCCTTTAGAATGGACTGGCTGGATCTCCTTGCAGTCCAAGGGACTCTCAAGAGTCTTCTCCAACACCACAGTTCAAAAGCATCAATTCTTCTGCGCTCAGCTTTCTTCACAGTCCAACTCTCACATCCGTACATGACCATTGGATAAACCATAGCCTTGACTAGATGGACCTTTGTTGGCAAAGTAATGTCTCTGCTTTTCAATATGCTATCTAGGTTGGTCATAACTTTCCTTCCAAGGAGTAAGCGTCTTTTAATTTCATGGCTACAATCACCTTCTGCAGTGATTTTGGAGCCCCCCAAAATAAAGTCAGCCACTGTTTCCACTGTTTCCCCATCTATTTCCCATGAAGTGATGGGACCAGATGCCATGAGCTTCGTTTTCTGAATGTTGAGCTTTAAGCCAACCTTTTCACTCTCCTCTTTCACTTTCATCAAGAGGCTTTTGAGTTCCTCTTCACTTTCTGCCACAAGGGTGGTGTCATCTGCATATCTGAGGTTATTGATATTTCTCCCGGCAATCTTGATTCCAGCTTATGCTTCTTCCAGCCCAGCCTTTCTCATGATGTACTCTGCATATAAGTAAAATAAGCAGGGTGACAGTATACAGCCTTGACGTACTCCTTTTCCTATTTGGAACCAGTCTGTTGTTCCATGTCCAGTTCTAACTGTTGTTTCCTGATCTGCATATAGGTTTCTCAAGAGGCAGATCAGGTGGTCTGGTATTCCCATCTCTTTCAGAATTTCCCACAGTTTATTGTGATCCACACAGTCAAAGGCTTTGGCATAGTCAATAAAGCAGAAATAGATGTTTTTCTGGAACTCTCTTGCTTTTTCCATGATCCAGCAGATGTTGCCAATTTGATCTCTGGTTCCTCTGCGTTTTCTAAAACCAGCTTGAACATCTGGAAGTTCATGGTTCACATATTGCTGAAGCCTGGCTTAGAGAATTTTGAGCATTGCTTTACTAGTGTGTGAGATGAGTGCAACTGTGCAGTAGTTTGAGCATTCTTTGGCATTGCCTTTCTTTGGGATTGGAATGAAAATTGACCTTTTCCAGTTCTGTGTCCACTGCTGAGTTTTCCAAATTTGCTGGCATATTGAGTGCAGCACTTTCACAGCATCATCTTTCAGGATTTGAAATAGCTCAACTGGAATTTCATCACCTCCACTAGCTTTGTTCGTAGTGATGCTTTCTAAGGCCCACTTGACTTCACATTTCAGGATGTCTGGCTCTAGGTGAGTGATCATACCATCGTGATTATCTTGGTTGTCGAGATGTTTTTTGTACAGTTCTTCTGTGTATTCTTGCCACCTCTTTTTAATATCATCTGCTTCTGTTAGGTCCATACCATTTCTCCAGTATGGACCATATATCATCTGGTTTCCGGTAGTGACCATATATCATCCCAGACTAGCCCAGAAGTGCAAAGACTGAATCACATTGTCCATGAGACAGTCACCTGGCAAATGTGGGTTCAGCGATGACAGCCTCATGGGTCAACTCACTTGCTACTGTTAAAACATAGACATAATCCATGGGTAACATCAAGCATTAGCAATCAAATCTTTATCTTAAAGGGCTTCCCAGGTGGCGCTATTGGTAAAGAACCTGCTTGCCAATGCAGGAAATGGAAGAGATTCAGGTTCAATCTCCGGGTTGGGAAGATCCCCTGGAGGAGGGCATGGCAACCCACTCCAGTACTCTTGCATGGAGAATTCCATGGACAGAGGAGCCTGGTGGGCTACAGTCCATGGGATTGCAAAGAGTTGGACACGACTGAAGGGACTTAGCATGCATGTACACACTGTATTTTAAATGATGTCAACTCACGGTTTTGATACTGCTAACCTGAATGCTCCCAACAATACAGCTCCTCTTCAAGTTGAGAGACAAAAAATAATAACAATGTCTGAAAGGAAGCAGCAACTGGTTTGAGTATTCTAAGCAGTCTACACCCCACAGAAACACACCCGAACACACTTACTACTCATTTATGATGATATCAGGGGCCCAGATGGCACTTAGAGGTAGAGAGATCTCTCTAATCTCATCAAACATGCTGGAGTTCCAGGATAAAAACTCATCATCCCAAACCTGTAGCCAAAAAGAAAATGTCACAAAGAGGTAATGTCAGCTCCATCAAAGAACTGAAGAGGAATTTAGATGAGTAACTCAATTGATCAGCCTGTTGCTACTATCTGTTAGGGGAGAGGACTTCTCATCCAACTCCTAAAGATGTTTGCCCTAATCAGAAACAACAGCCATATATCTTACTTGGATTCTAATAAATCAGGTCTGCTGCAGATGTAAGGAAATTTAAAAGGAAAGATAATATTTATTCCTGGGACTTCGCTGGCAATCCAGTGGTTAAGACTTAGAGCTTTCACTGCAGGGGGCATGAGTTTGATCCCTGGTCAGGGAAATAAGACCCCACATGCCACATGATGCAGCCAAAAAAAGGAAAAAAAGGATAATATCTATTCTTTCAAATAATTACATTTTTCAGCAGATCAATTTCAGGAGTCCAGCATGCATAGAAGGAAAAAAAATAATCATTTACCTCACGATACCATATGCTTGTCTTTAATTTTTGATTCTGTGTATCCTGCAAAGCAAAAATTAAATACACAGCAAATCTTAGAGAGTCAGTAAATCAAAGCCCAATTCAACAGTATGACAATTCAGAGGAAGAAAATTGCATCCAGGTAAATAATGCTGATTTTAAAAACATCACCTTGACTCTTTAAGATCTGAGTATTCCCAGTTATTTATTACATACACCTGTTGCTATAAGCTTTACTGTATTATCTATGACAAAATGATGCTTTAACCACACTTGACATGTTAAATGATTTGCTAATCTCTTTCCTACTTTAATAGTTACTCTGCCATTAATCAGACTAAAACATGATATATAGTCATAGTCAATTCTGGACTAAAAAGATGAGACCAAGCTCTTATCTGTAATTAAGATGTTATTCCTAATCTTCGAATGAGTATTATTATTTCAATTGCCATTGGCAGCCTTTCCTGTTGTTACCTTATGTTTGGATTTCTCTGCTTATATAACAGATTGAATGAGCTTAATCCAAGTGAGGTATATTTTTGATGATATAAATAGATGTGATTCCCCATTCTGCAATGAATCAGTGATTAAAAAAGCAAAGACCACCCCCCCAAACAAAAAAAAAAATCCTCTTCATTAAATTTTTTTCATATTGAATCTAGTAAAAAAACAAAAACATGCTATAGTTACTATGTTCTTAGGGATTAAAAGGAATATTTCATACCACATTCAAACATTAACTCAAAATGGATCATAAACCTAAATGTAAGAGCTAAAACTACAAAACTCTTAGAACAAAACATAGGAGTAAATATTCATGACTTTGAATTAGGCAATAATTTCTTAGATAAGACACCATAAGCACAAGCAACAGAAGAAGAAGTAAATGGGACTTCATCAAAATTTAGAACTTTTGTGCTTTAAAGTCAAATGACAGGAAGTCGATGACAACCCACAGTGTGGGAGAAAATACTTGCAAATCACACAGCTAGTAAGAGGTTTGTATCTAGAATATATAAAGAACTCTTACAACTCAACAATAAAGATAAGTAACCAAAATTTAAAACAAGCATCAAAGAACATAATATAGTGAGAAGGAAACTCATGGAATGTGAGAAAATATTTGTGAATCATATAGCTGATAAAGGGTTATTATCCCAAATATTAAAGAACTTCTACAACTCAAAACCAAAATCCTTATTTAAGAATGGACAAAAGACTTGAACAGACATTTGTCCAAAGTAGATATTCAAATGCCAATAAACACAGGAAAATATGCTCAGCATCACGGCTATGGACCAAACTGTGTTCTTCCAAAATTCATATGTGGCTGTATTTGGAGACAGGACTCTCAGGAGATAACTAAGGTAAAATGAGGTCACAAGGGTGGGCCCTCATGCAAGAGGCTTGGTGGCCTTAGAGAAAGAGGAAGAGAGAATGATCTCTTTTTCCTCCATATGAAGACACAGTGAGAAGGCAGCCATCTGCAAGCCGGAAAGACAACTTTTACTAGGAACCAAACTGGCCAGAACTTTGATCTTGAACTTCCCAGATTCCCAAACTGTGAGAAATAAATTTCTGTTGTCTCAGTCACCATGTCTATGATATTTGTTATGGCAGTCAGAGTCAGAGCTGGCTTATATAATCTCTAATCACTAGGGAAATACAAATTGAAACCCACAATGAAATACCATTTCACTCTCATTAGGATGGCTACTTTGTTTTTTAAGCAGAAAATAAGTGTTGGTGAGGATAATTGGAATTCTTGTGCACTGTTCTTGGGAATGTAAAATGGTGCAGCTGCTGTGGACAACAGTGTGCTGTTCGTAAAAACTTAAAAATAGGACTACTACGTGGTCCAGCAATTCCACTCCTTGGCGTTTACCCAAAAGAACTGAAAACAAGAACTAGGTCCGATATTTGCACATCCGTGTTCACGGCAGCATTATTCACAGTTGCCAAGGGGTGGAAGCAACACAAGTGTCCATCAATGGAGGAATAAATGAACAAAAAGTAGTGCATACATACAATGTAATATTTACTCAGTCTTTAAAAGAAAGGAAATTCTGACACATGCTACAATATGGATGAAACTTGAAGACTTTATGCTGAGTCACGAAGTAAGCCAGTCACAGAAGGACAAGGTGATTCCACTATACACTAGGTACTTAAACCAGTCAAATTCAGAGAGACAGAAAGTAGAATGATGGAGTGTTTCCCAGGGGCTGGGAAACGGGGAGTTAGTGTTTAATGGGTATAAAGTTTCAGTTTCAGAAGATGAAGAGTTCTGGAGATGGACGGTGGTGATGATTGCAAAACAATGAGCATGTACCTAGTGCCATTGAACTGTACACTTAAAAAATGATTAAGATGGTAAATTTTATATTATGTGTATTTTACCACAACAAAAATAATAATTTAGGGACTTCTCTAGCAGTCTAGTGATTAAGACTCTGAACTTCCAAAGCAGGAGGTATGGGTTTGAATGAACAGGGAACGAAGATCCCACATGCTGTGCGGCCAAAAAAATTTTTCAAATGACTACTCAATGTTCTGTAATGACCTAAATGGGAAAAGCATCTGAAAAAGAATAGGTATGTATATGTATAGCTGAACCGTTTTGCTGTATACCTGAAACGAATATAATATTGTAAATCAACTATACTCCAATACAAATTTGAAAAAAAAAATGAGCAAAGGACTTGAATAGATATTTCTCCAAAAGAGATATACAAATGTGGCCAATTAGCACTTGAAAAGATGCTCAACATCATTAGTTATTAGGGAAATGCAATTCAAAACCACAATGAGATACCACTCTACCCCATTAGGAGGAATAAAATTAAAATAACAAGTGTTAGGAAGAATGTTGAAAATTGGAGCCCTCATACATTGTTAGTGGGATTTTAAAGTTGTGCAGCCACTTTGCAAAATAATATGGTAGTTCCTTAAAATGTTAAATATAGAGTTACCATATGACCTAGCAATTCCACTCCTAAGTGAATAATCAAGAGACTTGAAAGCAAGTCCACACACTCAAAAATACCTGTACAGAAAAAAAAAAAGCAAACCTGTACAGGAATGTTCACAGCAGTTAAAAAGTGAAAATAAGCCAATGCCCATCAACTGATGAATGGATAAACAAAATTAGTATATATCCATTCAATAGAATATTTTCCAGCACTAAAAAGTAATGAAATATGATATATGCTACGATATAGATGAACCTTGAAGACATTATGCTAAATGAAAGAATTCGGTCACAAGAGGCCATTTATTGTAAGATACCATTTATATGAAATGTCTAGAATGGGCAGATCTATAGAGGTAAAAATTAGATTAGTGTTTGCCTAGGGCTGGTGGGGATGGGATGCAGGATGTGACTGCTAACGGTATGAAGGCTCTTTTTGAAGTGATGAAATGCTCTGAAGTTAGATAGTGGTGATGGTTGCACAGCTCTGTGAATATACTAAAACCACTGAATTGTATACTTTAAATACATGAATTTCGTAGTTGGGTTGTACATCAATAGAGCTGCCATTTAAAAAATGTATGAATAGAGAAAAAGGAAACCATCTTTGAAAACATTTCCAGGGAATGTATAAGTAAGGAGGCTGATATAGACTGCAGATAAATCCATTTCTTCCCATGGGCTTCCCTGATAGCTCAGTTGGTAAAGAATCTGCCTGCAATGCAGGAGACCCCAGGTCGATTCCTGGGTCAGGTAGATTCCCTGGAGACGGGACACGGTACACACTCCAGTATTCTTGGGCTTCCTTTGTGCTGGTAAAGAAGTCACCTGCAATGCAGGAGACCTGGGTTTGATCCCTGGATGGGGAAGATCCCCTGGAGAAGGGAAAGGCTACCCACTCCAGTATTCTGGCCTGGAGAATTCATGAACTGTATAGTCCACGGGGTCCCAAAGAGTTGGACACGAATGAGCAACTTTTTCACTTTCACAATCCATCATTAAAAGTTGCATCATTCAAAGAGAATAGAGATATAGAAAATCCAAGATGAAAATATGTAAAATAAAATGTGAAACGCTTCTGCTGATTTTGGTTCAAAGGTATAGAGTCATTTAACTAACATTTGTACTTCTGTAATATTAAGTATAATATCAATTTCAGTAAAACAATGGAGCTGGGGAGTTATGGCATGAAAGCAAATAACAGGTCCATTTTCTTCCCTAGAACAAGATACATTAAATTAATTATCCAGTGAATTATCCAACCACATCAAAGATAGATGATGTTTGTGCATGGGGCCAAGACTACCACTGTCCTCAATCCAGGCTGGGTGGGGCTGCTGCTGCTGCTGCTAAGTCGCTTCAATCATGTCTGACTCTGTGCGATCCCATAGATGGCAGCCCACCAGGCCTCCCTGTCCCTGGGATTCTCCAGGCAAGAACACTGGAGTGGGTTGCCATTTCCTTCTCCAATGCATGAAAGTGAAAAATGAAAGGGAAGTTGCTCAGTCATGTCCGACTTTTCGCGACCCCATGGACTGCAGCCTACCAGGCTCCTCCATCCATGGGATTTTCCAGGCAAGAGTACTGGAGTGGGGTGCCATCACCTTCTCCTCTCTTTGGAGGGGGTGCACCTGGAATTGTGCAATACTCAATACTATATAGGTGTGCACAGGGGGTGGCATAGTTTGAAAGAGAAACAATAAACTTTTAAAGTTCCCCCTTTCTACAATCAAGAAAGCAAGTTGTTATTGCATAAATATTTCTAGGTACCTTTAGAAAAAAAGGATGGTTCAAAGATACAGTAACCCTGTTATAGTTGTTCAACAAAGGCTAGCCTGAGTGAACTTACTCTACAGATTTTTATGAACTTCAAACAGATACTTGGGAAAGGCAGGTTTTAAAATGGTATACAGTTATCCCTCAGTATCCATGGGGGATTGGCTCCAGTGGCTCCAAAACCTTCTTGGTTATCACAATCTACAGATACTCAAGTTTCTTATGTGTAAAATGGAGAAGTATTTGCATATAACCTCCACACATTCTCCTGTATACTTTAAATCATCTCTGTGCTGTAATTGCTTATTTGCTTTGGTTGTGTCCGACTCTTTGCGACCCCATGGGCTGTAGCTCACCAGGCTCCTCTGTCCATGAGACTCTCCAGGCAAGAATACTGGCATGGGTTGCCATGCCCTCCTCCAGGGGATCTTTCTGACCCAGGGATTGAACCCACGTCTCTTGTGTCTCTTGCACTGGCAGATGGGTTCTTTACCACTAGCACCGCCTGGGAAGCCCAAATCGTCTCTAGAATACCCATAATTACCCAATACAATATAAATGCCATGTAAATAGTTGTCAGTGCACGGCAGGCAAATTCAAGTTTTATTTGCTGGAACTTTCTGGAATTTAAAAAATATGTATATTTTTGGTCTAACGGTTAGGACTCCATGCTTTCACTTTGGAGGGCCCACATTCAATCCCTGTCAGGGAACTAAGATCCCACAAGCTGCTGGGCATGGCTAAATAAATAAATAAAAATATTTTTGATGCAGAGTTGGTTCAATCCACAAATATCTGCAATCTCCAAAGATATGGAGGACTGATTGTACAAAGTGAAAGCACTGAATTCACAGCATTTCCCCAAGAAACAGCTTGGAAGAGGGACAGAGGGGACTCCCAGACAATATCAGCTCTGTGAGGCTCAGGGTGGAGAGCTTACCTGTGGCCAAAGAATCAAAACATAAAACAGGAGCAACATTGAAACAAATTCAATAAAGACTTAAAAAAATAAGACCTCTAGTGAGAGCTCCGGGTTGGGCACACCTCTTTCTTCCAAGTTCCACTGGCTGAGACAGCCTGAAATGGATCATGTCTCACCCACGAAAGCACAAAAAGACTTCGTTCTAGGCTTAGTTGCTTCCTAGGTGGCTCAGTGGTAAAGAATCCTCTTGCCAATCCAGGAGACACGGGTCTGATCCCTGGGTCGGGAAGATGCCCTGGAGGAGAAAAATGGCAACCCACTGCAGTATTCTTGCCGAGGGAGTCTGAAAGAGTTGGACACTACTGAGTGTCTGAGAGTATATAGGCTTAGTTCCAATCAACCAGGGAGAAATCATCATAGGGAGAAAAAGTCCGAAATGTAGTTTCCATTACCAAGTAATACAGCTTTTCACTACTCTCTCCTAACAAATACACTTTTACATCTAGGAAGTGTCGGGACCAGTTTCTTCCCCACTGTGTGTCTTGTTGACTCAGTCACACGGCTGGAGAGGAAGGTCTCCATATCCTAATGTTTCCTTTCCACCGTCATTGTACCCAGTTTGGTTCTGTTAACTGCCATGTTGATGCCTTTGCTTGTTTTTCTCTTCCTGTCCAGCCCTTTGTCATGTTACACATAATAATAGTGTCAAGGATTTTTTTCCCTAACATCTTAGAGGGGGTGTCTGGGAGGATTGGTTATTCAGCCCTAAAGAACACAATGTCAAAAAGAAGTTTGAGGCTAAAACTGAAGTCTTTTTTTTTTTTTTGTCAAGAGAAACAAGTTTCTCAATGCCAGCTGGTGAACATAATTGGTTCTCTGGTGGCATTATTCACAGCTTTTCCCTCTGTGTATCTCTCTCTTTTTTTTTTCTTTAGATACCTTCCATCCTGCTTGTTAAAAGCAAAGGATATTTCAGAGAATTGGAATTCATTAGTCTTCCTAACAGAGGGAGTCTATTTAGATCTAAATTGGTGGTTAGCAAATATACAGATAATTCCCGCACATTCTTATTTATCTTTCCCAGTTCTGAAGACTATAGAAACAGATGCCTCAACGTCTGGCTGGGAGGCTCTAGTCAATGGACTGGAATACAAAGGTATCTGTGATTCGGAATTGACAAAACTCAATAGAAACAAATGGAAACTCTTCACTGTTGAGTAGATTATCTCTATAATCAGATTTCCCTAAGGTACTCATAATACCCAGAAATTCTGAGACTGTAGTCTTTCATGTAAATAAAACAGGAGGCAAAACATTATAATGGAAGTGAGGTGCAGTGATGAAAGCTGGGCTGAAAGCTCTTCACTCTAAACAAAAGTTGCCAGCAGTTCAGCTGCTGGCAGATGCATCCAGCAAGTTATCTATTCACATTGGGAATGTCCTTGCCTGAGCAGAATCTGTGAGCAATTTTCATCAAGTTCTTCAAACCAGTCATGCCTCTGGAATGAACCTTAGGATCAGCCCACCTGAATGTAATATAGACATTTGCAAAGCATATTAGACTAAGTCATTCATAAAGATGATTCTAGAATTGAATTCACATATCCTAATTAACTGATTAAGCAAATATCTACACAGCTAGCTTTGAAGGAAGATGTGTGTGTGTGTGTGTGTGTGTGAGTGAAGTCACTTCAGTCATTTCCAACTCTTTGTGACCCTATGGACTGTAGCCCACCAGGCTCCTCTGTCCATGGGATTCTCCAGGCAAGAATACTAGAGTGGGTTGCCATGCCCTTCTCCAGGGGATCTTCCTGACCCAGGGATTGAACTGGCATCTCTTATGTCTCCTGCCTTGGCAGGCAGGCTCTTTACCACTGAGCCACCTGGGAAGCCCGAAGTAAGATATATTGTCCTGGATATTGTGGTAAATAGGATCATGAGTTTGAAAACCCTTCCCTCCAGTAGCTAGTTTTAAATAGTGTTATTATTATTATTATTATTACTGTTGATATAGGTTATGTTTAAATCTTTATTGAATTTGCTACAATATTGCTTCTGTTTTACGTCTTTTTTTTGGCCACGAGGCACGTGGATCTTAGCTCCCCCAGGTATTGAACTGGCACCCCCTGCATTGGAAGGTGAAGTCTGAACCACTGCGTCACCAGGGAAGTCCCTCAAGTAGCTATTAATACATTAGGGTGTGAGACATTTTGGGCTTGCCAGATGGCTCAGTGGTAAAGAATCCGCCTGCCATGCAGGAGATGGTGGTTCAATCCCTGGGTTGATAAGATCCCCTGGAGAAGGAAATGGCAACCCACTCTAGTGTTGTTGCCTGGAAAATTCCAAGGACAGAGGAGGCTGGTGGGCTTCAGTTCATGGTGTCGCAAAGAGCTGGACACAACTTAGTGATGAAACAGCAGCAGCATAGTATGTGTCATTTTAACTGTCAACCATGTGCATAGAGAAATACACATACTTCACTGTATTCAAAGGAAGGAGACATTGCTGCCAGATTGGAGAACTGAGTAAAATCTCTTTTAGGAGCTGAGATTTGAGGGTTCTAATCTTTTGTAGATGGAGAATGATAAAGAAGACACATTCAGTTGAGGAAACAGCAGAATGAACAGCATACAGACAGGATCCAAGAAGTTCAGGTTCATTGTAACATTGAGTACACGTAGAAGATAAAGTCAAGACAGGAGATAGGGAAGAAACTAGAGGGGTGGAATGTAAGATTTTTCCATATTTCAGAAGACAAGTTTTCCATATCCAGTAAAAGGATATGTCTAACATATTCTTGTAAAAAACAGTATATTTCACAACAGTGGAGTAAAGCATTATCTTTGAAAAAATAACAGTGTTCTCCTTACCTATCATAATGGATATGATTTGTTTTCTCTTATCAGGGTAGGAAGAGTTAGACCAAAAATTCAAATTCAATACCTTCAACTAGTACAGACAAGTGAAACATTTTTTAAAAAACCACTATTTCAAAAGATATTAATAATTCTCATCTCTTGATGTGATTGTCATGTAAGCGATCTAAAACTGTCAGTTGCCCTGAGGTACTGGGTAGGCAACAAGGAGTGGAGTGGCATGAATTGTACTGTTCTCGAAGCTTTGGCCTACAGGGCATTTCTTTGCACTTATGTGGACAGATTTGGATTCCAGATGTCATGTGGGCAGCTAAGCATTGCCAGACCAGAAGCTCCAAGTTCACTGTCATTGATGGAGTGATGCATTAAGTTCTTGCAGAGGCCTAGTGTTTTTATAGTTTACAGCAATGATAATCCCAGGCTTTAAGGGTGTCAAATTATTTGGTGAATGTTAACTAATTTGCCCTGGTTTTCAGTAATTCTTTTGGTGATTATTGTTTTTTTTTTTAATAAACACTAAACTTCTAAAAAAAAAAACAAAACAAAACTCAATTTGATATGGTTGTTCCAAGGGAAAATATTAATATAACTTTACTCCTTTCCCTTATCTCAAAATAAGCCTGTAAAGCAAAGTCTGAGCAATTCTACTTTACCTTCATCAATATGAAGTCAGAAAGTAGAAGGATGAGGAAAGACCTAGAAACCTGTCTTCGTCTCTTACTCAAAGCTGATGTTATCCCCGTGTTGGAGTTTCATGTAACATGGTTCATATCATGTCTTTTTCAAATCATGCTTCTCCCATTGGACAATGTCCAATAAACAATACAGACATAATAACCTACTGACAACTAAATAGCGAGGACTAATGAAATACGCCAAAGTCTTTGACTGTGTGGATCATAATAAACTGTGGAAAATTCTGAAAGAGATGGGAATACCAGACCACCTGACATATCTCTTGAGAAACCTATATACAGGTCAGGAAGCAACAGTTAGAACTGGACATGGAACAACAGACTGGTTCCAAATAGGAAAAGGAGTACATCAAGGCTATATATTGTCACCCTGCTTATTTAACTTCTATGCAGAGTATATCATGAGAAACGCTGGGCTGGAAGAAGCACAAGCTGGAATCAAGATTGCTGGGAGAAATATCAATAGCTTCAGATATGCAGATGACACCACCCTTATGGCAGAAAGTGAAGAGGAACTCAAAAGCCTCTTGAGGAAAGTGAAAGAGGAGAGTGAAAAAGTTGGCTTAAAACTCAACATTCAGAAAACGAAGCTCATGGCATCTGGTCCCATCACTTCATGGGAAATAGATGGGGAAACAGTGGAAACAGTGGCTGACTTTATTTTGGGGGGCTCCAAAATCACTGCAGATGGTGATTGCAGCCATGAAGTTAAAAGATGCTTACTCCTTGGAAAGAAAGTTATGACCAACCTAGATAGCATATTCAAAAGCAGAGATGTTACCTTGCTAGCAAAGGTCCATCTAGTCAAGGCTATGGTTTTTCCAGTGGTCATGTATGAATGTGAGAGTTGGACTGTGAAGAAAGCTGAGCACTGAAGAATTGATGCTTTTGAACTGCAGTGTTGGAGAAGACTCTTGAGAGTCCCTTGGACTGCAAGGAGATTCAACCAGTCCATCCTAAAGGAGATCAGTCCTGGGTGCTCATTGGAAGGAATGATGCTGAAGCTGAAACTCCAATACTTTGGCCACCTCATGCAAACAGTTGACTCATTGGAAAAGACCCTGATGCTGGGAGGGATTGGGGGCAGGAGGAGAAGGGGATGACAGAGGATGAGATGGCTGGATGGCATCACCGACTCGATGGACATGAGTTTGAGTGAACTCCAGGAATTGGTGATGGACAAGGAGGCCTGGTGTGCTGCAATTCATGGAGTCGCAAAGAGTCAGATATGACTGAGCGACTGAATTGAACTGAATATCTCTTAAGTAAGTGAAGATGCAGCCCCATAAAATTGTCTCTAAAATTCTAGATCAACATCAAAATAGAAAAGAGATTTAAAGGAGTTTTCTATTGGAGCATTGTGTAAGACTACATTGTGGAGAGTAAGAGTGGGCATTTTCTGCCATTTGATTAAAAAGTATTTTCTAGGATCCTGGATATAGTGCTTTTACTAGTGTGAATGGGAAAGTAAAGCTGGATAAAGTGAAACTGTTTGCTAAATGGGGGATTTTTTGTGTGTGCTCCATTTAAATGCACGTGCTTATGAGGAACTAATGAGTAGGGGTTTATCTAAGCTAGAGAAAAATTATGCTAAAATAACTTACATCAGATAAAAAATAATTTGAACCCTGTTATAACAGATAATTTATACTTTTACTTTAAACTATTTTCCATCAATTTCAATACCTGAATCTCAGTCAAAAAATCAGAGTCTGTAATTCATAGCATAGCACTCAAATATTAACGTAGAAAACCACCTCCATTAAAATAAATTAAAGAGAAATTATTGAATTATTTTAACAAACTACATTAAAATAATAACATTGTATTGTAGGATACATTATGTATGCAAATGTAAAGGGAACAGGTATGTGGAATTTTACTGTTGTAAGTTTTGTGTATTTTATGAACTATAATAACACTAATTCTAAGTACATTATATTAAGTTAATGATGGGTATGGAAACCCCTAAAATAACATCTAAAAATAATACACAGAGGGACTGCAAAAAAGTCAATTTGATTTTACAGGAACTAAAATCAAATATTAAAAAATATTTAGTTTATCCCAAATAAGGCAGGATAAGAGGAGCAGAAAACAGATGAGACAGCTAGAAAACAAATAACAAGATGGTATTCATAAATGGATAAAACACTCCAATTAAAATGCACAGATTGACAGGTTAAAACAGCAGTACCCTGGAACTCAGCAACAAAAAGGAGTGAACAATTGATATACACACAGAGACCTGGGTGAACCTGAAGGGAATTCTACTGAATGAAAGAAGGCAACCTCAAAGGGAACATACTATGTGGTTCCACTTATATAGTAGTCTTCAAATAACACAATTATAAAGATGGAGGAGAGACCCATTGGTTGCCAGGAGTTGTCAGAAGAAAGGATTGTGTCTGTAAGTGACCAGCATCAGGGAACCCTATGGTGAAGATCGTGTAGATGGATGTGGTGGTAGTGGAGGTTACACAAAGCTACATGTATAATAAATTACAGAGAAACACACACACAAATACACATACACACAAAGAAGTATATGTAAGACTAGAGAAATCAGAATAAGCACCAATGTCAATTTTCTAGTATTGCTGCTATACCAAATTTATGTAAGATAAATACAGGGGGCATTGGGTGAAGGGTGGACAGAACCTCTCTATAAATTTACTTGCAACTTCCAATAAATTTATAATTATTTAAAAATAAAAAGTTGGGAAAAAGCAAGACCAAACTACTTGCTCTAAGAAATGACTTTAAATACAATGCCACAGATACTGAAAATAAAAGGAAGGCAAAATATATACCATGCAAAAAGTAAGCATAAAAAAAAAGCTTCAAGAAAAAAAGTATTACCAGAGGTAAAGAAGGGTATTTCATAATGGTAAAAGGTTCTATTTGTCAAGAAGACATATAATCTTAAATGTATATGCATCTAATAACATGACAGAGAAAGAGACAAACCACAATATAGTTGGGGATTTTTACACACCTCTCCATGAATTAATAGAACAACAACAAAAAACATTGAAGTTTTAAGAACCCTTAGCAATACTGTAAACATGTTTATTGAATTTATATTTATAGAACAGTGTACCCCTTCTATTCAACATTGTACTAGAGGTTTGAGCCAGTGCAATAAGCAATAAAAGAAAAGGTATAAAGATTGGAAAGAAAGAAGTACAACTTTCATTATCTACAGGCAACATGATCTTCTACATAGGAAATCTGAAAAAAATCTACAAAAAGGCTCAAAATTTAATGTAATGGCAGGGTTAAGGCCAATATATAGAGATCATTTATATTTTGTATACTAGCAAGAAACAGAAACCTACAATTAAAATATCATTTATGATAGCATCAAAAATGTGCATTACTTAGAGATTAAATTTAACCAGATATGTACAAAACTGATGAAGAAGGCAATGGCACCCCACTCCAGCACTCTTGCCTGGAAAATCTCATGGACGGAGGAGCCTGGTGGGCTGCAGTCCATGGGGTCGCTAAGAGTCGGACAAGACTCAGTGACTTCACTTTCACGCATTGGAGAAGGAAATGGCAACCCACTCCAGTGTTCTTGCCTGGAGAATCCCAGGGATGGGGGAGCCTTGTGGGCTGCCGGCTATGGAGTCGCACAGAGTTGGACACGACTGAAGCGACTTAGCAGCAGCAGCAACAGTACAAAACTGAAAAATGCTAAACATTACACAAAGAATTAAAGAACTAAACAAATGGAGAGATACAGTGTTGTCATGGATTAGAAGTTAAGATTCTGACTCTCCTTTAATTGATCTATAGATTTCATGTAACCTCAATAAAAAATATGTCAGTCTTAAAAACAGAAATGAGTGAACTAAGTGAATGAGTGAACTAAGTAAATGAATGAACATACATTCTTAAGTGTGTATGGAAATGCGAAGTACCTTGAAGAGTCAAAACAATTTTAAAACAGAAAATTATGTTTGGAAGACTCACACCACCTGATTTCAAGACTTCTGTAATGTGCAATAATTGACACAATATATTGATGTAAGTAAGGAGAAATATATTGACTAGCTGGACAGAATAGAATCCAGAAATAGACTAACACTCTACAAAGAACTCTTGCAACTCAATAATAAGAAAGCAAACAACTTTTTTTTTAAAAAGTAAAAGATTTGAAAAAAAGGTAAAAGGTTTGAGTGAATACTTCATTTTAAAAGATAGATAGTTGACAAATAAGCACACAGAGAGATGTTCAACATCATTAGTCTTTAGTGAAATGAGTTTAAAACCACATTGAGATACCACCACAAAGCTAACAGAATGGTTACCGTTTAAAGAGATTGACAATATCAAGTGTAGTAATCATGTGGAGGAACTGAAATGCTCATAATTTGCAGGTGGAATGTACAATGTCCAGCCACTGTGGAAAGCAGTTTGACAGTTTCATTTGTAAAGTTAAAATTGCCTTATACAACTCAACAATCCCACTCGCAAGTATTTATCCAACAGAAGTAAAAACATATGCAAATATTTACAGTGATTTTATTCAAAATTGCTCGAGCTCAGAAATAACTCAGATGTCAAACAACTGGTAAACACATAAACAAATTGCAGTCCATTTGCACAATGGAATACTACTACTGATACATGGATCACACACACATACAACACAGCGTGGATGGATCTCAAAGGCGTTATTCTAAGTGACAGAAGCCAAAGGACAAAGAGGAAAACACAATATGATTCCATGTATATGAGAAAGGCAAAAACATAGGGAGAAAAATAAAATCTGTGGTTGCCAGAGACTGGGGTCAGCGGGGGAAGGGATTGGCTTTAAAAAGATGAGTTTCAGTCTGTATAATTTATACCTCAAATTTTGAAATGCATCAAAATTTCATAAGATGCAGTTAAGTTCGTGTTTGGAGGAAAACTTATAACTTTAAATGCTAAAAGTAGGAATGAAAATAGGTTTAAACTCAATAATACAACTTTCCATTTTAAGAAAGTAGACAAAGAAGGACAAATTAAGTGCCCAGCAAGCAGAATAAAGGAAATAAACATGAGTAGATAGAAGTGAAATAGAAACTGAAACGAAAATTCAAAAGCAACATTTGGTTCTTTAAAGAAAGAAATTGATAAACAATTTGACAATATTGGTCAAGGGAAATAAGAGAAAACACAAATTGCTAATATGAGGAATGAAAGAGGTAACATCACTGATGATCCTTTGGACATTAAAAGAATTAAAAGGGAATATTATGAGAAAATAAGTTTACAACTCTGATAAAACAGACAAATTCCTTGAAAAATATAAATTCCAAAAGTGACACAAGAATAGAAAATTTGAAAAATTGTATATTGTTAGTGAAATTGAATTTATATTTAAAAACCTTCCCACAAAGAAAACTCCAGCCCTAGATGGTTTTACTGGTGAATTCTATCAAACATTAGGGGAAAAAATTATCCGTATTAACACAATTCCTTCAGGAAACTGAGGAGGGAACACTTTTCATCTGGTTTTATAAAACCAACACCAAAAACAGACAACTACATTACAAGAAATAAAACCATAGCCCAATACTCCTCATTAACACAGATGCAACCTATCATAAGTAGGAATTCAAATTCAGAAATATATAAAAAGGTTAACATATCAGTATCAAGTAAAGTTTATTCTAGGAATGCAGGAGTGGTTTACCATTTGAAAATCAATCAAAAATAATTTACCATATTAACTGCATAAAATAAAAATCATATGACCATTCAAATTGATTGAGAAAAATATTGGTGTAATTCATAACATTCATGATTTTAAAAATATCTCTCAGTGTACAAAAATAGGAGGGGACTTCTTCAACTTGATAAAGATCATTTATGAAAAATCTATAACTAACACCATATTTAACGGTGAAAGATTTTTCCCTGAGGATGGAACAGATTACAGATATCTGCTCTTGTCCCTCCCATTAACACTGGTAGAGGTCTTGGACAATGCAGTAAGACAAGATAAGAAGAATAAAGGGCACACAGATTAAAAAAGGAAGTAGTAAAACTATTAGCAAATGAAATGATTGCATATATAGAAAATATTAATTTTAAAAGAACTACTGGATTAGTAAGTGAATTTTGCAAAGTCCCAGGATACAAAGTCAACATACAAAATTAATCCAGTTTCTTTATAATAGCAACAAATAAATAGAACATTTAAAATTTTAAGTAATATTTATAACAGCATCAAAAATACTATGGAAAAAGTTTAATAGAAACATGTACGAAACTTCTACATTAAAAATAATACACTGCTGAAGACCCAAATAAATGGAGAGAAATACCATATTCAACAATTGGAAAACTCAATATTGTTAAAATATCAATTCTCTCCTTAAATTTCTCTGTGGATTTCACAGCATTCCAAATAAACTCCCAGCAGGTTTTTTTAAGTAAAATGTGATAAGTTGAATATAAAATTTATTTGGAAGTACAAAGGTCCTAAGAAGTCAAACTATCTTAAAAATGAAGAATAAAGTTCAAGGACACATACTATCTGATTTCAACATAACAAATAATCTGACACTTCTCAGTTAACTTAATTTTCAGTCAAGATACCAAAGCAATTCAATGGAAAAAGGGAAACTTTTTTAAAAATGGTGCTGGAACAAATTCTAAATGCAAAAACAAAACACACATCAGCAACAATGAAAACCCTGACCTATACTTCACACCATTATACAAATTAATTCTCAACATATCATAGAATTAAATATAAGGAACTAAAAACCATAAATCTTCTGAAAGAACATATAGGAAATGTTTTGATGAACGTGGAGTAGATTTCTTAAGACAATATCCAGAAAACACTACCATAAATAAAGGAACTGGTAAAATTGGACTTCATTAAATTTTAAAATTTTGTTCATCATAAGCTCCATTAGGGAAATGTGTAGGCAAGCCAGAGTGAGAATAAACATTCACAATACATAGATGACAAAGGACTTGTATTCAGAATACACAAGCAATTCCTATTCATCTATAATAAAAAACAACAACAACCAACACTATAAAAAAGAGGAAAAGACTTAAACAGATACTTCACTAGGAAAGATACACACGTGGTCAATAAGCACATTAGAAAAGAGTCCCTATTTATTAGTCATGGGATGTATAAAAAAACACAACCACAGTGAAATACTCCTACATGTTTACCATAACGGCTAAAGTTAAACAAAACCGATAATACCTGATGCTGGTGAAGATGTGGGGAAATGAGAACTCTCATAGCTGACGGGTGGGAGTTATAAGGTACAATCACTTTCTAAAACAATCTGGCAGTTTCTCATTAAATATACATCTATTCTATGAGAAGTGGTGCTTATTCCACGTCTAGGTTTTGCATATGTACAGCAAAATACTTGTACAGAAACATTCATAGCTTTATTCATAATATACTAAAACTGGAAACAACAGAAATGCTTATCAACAGGAGAGTGGATAAATAAATCACGGTATAGCCATAACCAAATAATACCTATCAATAAAAAAGAAAAGCTACTATGTACAACATGAATGAACCTCGAAAAACATCTCAATATACATTAGGTTCAGACAAATATTGTTTGATTCCACTTATATGAGGTACCCAGAATAGCCAAATTCAGAGAGTCAAAAAGTACACTGGTAGACGCTAGGGGCCAGGGGGTGGGGTGGGGTGGGGTGGGGAAGGTATATGGGGAGTTAGCGTTTGATGAGGACAGAGTCCCAGTTTAGGAAGGTGAAAAATTTCAGAGATGGATGATGATGAAAGTTGCATAATAGTGTGAATGTCCTTAGTGCTACTGAACTGTACAGTTAAATATCATTAAAATAGTATGTTTTATATTACTTGGCTTCTACCACAATAAAAATATTAAAAAATAAATAAACACAGGGAACAAAATTATGCTGAATGAAAAATCCAGACACAAGAAAGTACATACAGTAAATTTTCATTCTTATGAAGTTCCAGAATTGGCAAAAATAATCTATGATGACAGATATCAGAATGGTGGTTTTCCCTGCGGATGGAGGGGATGGTGATTGGAAAAGAAATGGGGGATCTTTGTAAGGTGATGGAAACGTTTGATATATGGATAGGGATATGAATTATGTGGGTGCATGCAATTATCAAAACTCATTGAACTGTACACTTAACATTTGTGCATTTCAATATCTGTATATTACTTCTCAACTGGAAAAAGGTTTTGAAAAGTAAATTGAAAAAAATTTTAAACCATGTTAACAAACAAGCTCAGTAAAGTCTGATTTTAAAAGAAATCAAAGTAAATATAGAATCTATTAATATTGAAGACTTTGTAATGAAGAAAAAGGAGAAGGAAGAAGCAGAGATAATTATACAGTCTATCATCTACCGAGGGTTTATTAAGATCTCTAGTAACTACATGCATTTTCTCATTTAATTCCCACAATAACCTATTTTTAAGCCATAGTAGGAAAGACACACTTTAATAAACAAATCTTTCTACCACCCTTAGCAAATGTCTTAGGTATAAAGTCCCTTAAAAACTCAGGAAACCAAGACATTTTTTTTCCTCATTTTAAAATTGCAAGCAGTAAGTTGTAGAAGTTGTTTTCATAAACCTACTGTTACCACTAAGAAATGCGAACCACAGAAAATAATATCTATTACCATTTCTGGTTGCAGCAATACTCATAAAATATGTGTGTGACCTATGCCCACAATTCTGAAAGCATCTTAATTCTGTGAAATTCCTATTTCTAGACTATCTGCCCCTCACAGTGTAAGTTGGGGGCGAGTCAGCATGATTTGCCTAATAAATAGATACCCCAGGCTCACTGCTAAGATGAATCTAACACTAACTTCTCTATCGGCTCAATGAGAGTCTCAAGAAAAAACTTCTCTTGCATAAATAGCTGGTAGTTTTACAAAAGAATCATGGGACTAGGAGACGGTGGGATGGTCCTTACCACATCCAGCACGGCGTGAACAGATACATCCAAATACACAGTGGTGGCCTGGGTCCAGTTGTGAACTGGCCTTACTTCCTTCCGATACGTCTGTAATAGCTGCTTGGTGAGATGATGCAGAGCAGGACTCCTGGAATGAGGCATACCTATGGCCAGGATTCCTGAAAAAGAAAGCTATCACTGTGAGGGTGAAAATAAGAACTTAGCATCTTCAGGAGACTTCAGACTGCCCAGGGCTTGGTCGCTCCTGGAAGAATACAGTGTTTAGCTCACCCCAATCTGCTGAAGTTCACAACCAACTCATGGACATTTTGTCAGACACATTTAAAATACACTGATGATACAGAAAACAAATTTACAGTGACCAAATGGGAAAGAGGCTGCTGCTAAGTTGCTTCAGTCATGTCCGACTCTGTGCGACCCCATAGACGGCTGCCCACCAGGCTCCCCCATCCCTGGGATTCTCCAGGCAAGAACACTGGAGTGGGTTGCCATTTCCTTCTCCAATGCATGAAAGGGAAAAGTGAAAGTGAAGTCGCTCAGTCGTGTCCGACCCTTCGCGACCCCATGGACTGCAGCCTGCCAGGCTCCTCCGTCCATGGGATTTTCCAGGCAAGAGTACTGGAGTGGGTTGCCATCACCTTCTCTGAGGAAAGAGGGGGTTGGGATAAGTTGGGAATTAGGGATTAACAGATACACAGTATATAAAATAGGTTTAAAAAAAAAGCCCAAGGACCTACCATACAGCACAGGGAACTATATTCAACATCTTATCATAACTTACAATGGAAAAGAAACTGAAAAAGAATATATATGTGTAAGTAAAAGTGCTCAGTCGTGTCCAACTCTTTACAGCTTCATGGACTGTAGCCTGCTAGGCTCCTCTGTCCACGGAATTTTCAAAGCAAGCATACTGGAGTGGGTTGCTATTCCCTACTCCAGGGGATCTTCCCAACCCAGGGATCAAATCTCTTGTGTCCACTGCAGTGGCAGGTGGATTCTTTACCACTAGTGCCACTTGGAAAGCCTGTACATGTGTGTGTGTGTGTGTGTAAATGTGTCACTTTATTGCACACCTGAACACTGTAAATCACTATACTTCAATAAAGAATAAACAATTAAGTCAGCTGATGGCCTAAATGCCCAATGGAGAAATCTCACTGTAAAGATAAATAAATCAACTCCATCTCTGAGGATGCAAACTTGCTCTACGTTTCCATTTTTACAGCTATCTTGCATCTTGAAGACAGCATCTTTTCTTTATTCCTGTATCACCCCCTCCTGGTACACAGGAGAAAGCTTCTGATGCACTTAACCAGCTTCCTCCTTGGATTTTTCTTTTGATTTTTCCATTTATAATTCAAAAATCACATAAAAAATCTAAGCAGAAACATGGACAAACCACTTGAATCCAAAGAGCTGTGTGGATTTCTAAATAATGGATCAAGGAGAATCCTATTCATATTTTTCTCCTCAAAACTCATATTTGTTCTCTCACTCAGTCTGTCTTAAAATGCACTTGTCAGAAAACGAGATCTTCATTTTGGGAAAATTCTCTGAGGTTCCAGGGAACAACCATTTCCTGTGACCCAGGAATCTTGATTTGTGGAGGAACTGTGATGAGTGTCGAGGCTGGAGAGGCCAGGGGGAAGCAAGCAAGAGAAATGAGCACCAGCAATTGGAAGTGACAAATCTGTGAGGGCTTTCTCGAAATTGCAAAAAGATATTTTGTTCACCAGCTTTGTTGGCCCCTGGGGGATTCAAAGCTTCCCTCAGTCATTGGACTGAAGCAAATTGCACACCCCCCGCCACAGCGCGGGCGAACTCTATCCATGGTGTCCTGCGCGTGAATTCACCGCGACTCTCAGCGGTTTTGATGGTTATTTTGATGAGCTGCTGAAGGTACGCAGGCTCCAGCAGGAAACTGGAAATGAGGTACCTTCCCCCTGTGCGACAATCCTGTTTATACCCATCTCTTTATGAATGATGCCGTGTCACTTGCCGCCACAGGCAGCAATTTCTATGATTTATCAATGTCAGTGTGACCAAAATGCTAACGACGGTGCTGGAGGGGACGTTCCAGACTCATTGTGGGCAGTGGAATATTCACTTTCATTACCATCCGAGCCGGGAATCTAATGAGTGTTTTAAACTCCCTAACTATTCATCCAACAAGACGCCAGAAGAGGCAGCCGCTCTTTAGGCATGCGGGAACTAAGGTGGGTGGCTCACATCACGCATCATCTTTAGTTTTTGTGAACTGCGATGGTCAAAGATGTGGTATGAATCTCTGTTTTGCTGCTGTTCACTGGCTAAGTTGTGTCTGGCTCTCTGTGACCTCATGGACTGCAGCACGCCAGGCTTGTCTGTCCTTCACTATCTCCTGGAGTTTGCTCAAACTCCTGTCCATTGAGTTGGTGATGCCATCCAACCATCTTATCTTCTGCCCCCTTCTCCTGCAATCTCTCTGCTTGGGACTGTTTCTTGCTGGCCGACCCCATGGGAGAGAATTCTGGACTCCAAAGAAAAATTAGTATGGTGTTTTTCTTGTGAATTTCACTTAGGGCAACTTCAGTTTTACCTCGCTTGGAATCTCCCAAGTCCCAGCTGGGAAAACACGGAAATGTGCGTGTTTCAATATAGGAAACCACCCGAGACAGAGTTAATAATTCTGAGAAATGAATGTTCTCTACACCCTCTGCTCATAGGGCCTCAAATTCCCCTCTGATATCTTTCCTGGGGATATAGGTCCCTAATGGATAAACATATTTTCAAAAATGAATCAAAGTCGTTGGGTAAAAAGAGAAAGTTCTGGAAGCTGGAAACAAGAACAAAAGAGAAACCGGGAGTGATAGGAGAAAAGAAGCAAAGGGAAGCATGGCTAAATAAACTACAGGGGGAAACAGTTCTTTGTTTAAAATGGGAAGAAATAATAAATTACATTTCTACTATGAATACAAATTTGCCTGAGGAGAAAGATCAATTACAGGAGAGAGATTAAGGATTTAAGTGACCATTAATTAACAGTAAATTATGCCCCTTGAAAGCTAATGTGACATTCACACAAGCACTAAATGACTCACAGTTCAGTGATGTTTCAACAGACACTGATGGAGGCTATCAACAGACCCAGGAAAGACACCACACTAGCACTGCCTCCTTGAATGCTAATAACCAGCATCAAACAATGCACTTGTAAGATTTCTGAAAAGTAGAATGTGTTATGAACTGAGTTGTGAAGCACTTCTAGGTAAAGAGAGGTTTTAAAAAGATAAGAATATAATAGAATTATTCCTTTGCTTTCCTTATTTCAATGAGTTACATACACACCTATCTTAAAGTGTTCTGGGCACTTTGATGAAAAGAGCTGTTTCTGGTTTATGAGTATACCACCTTTAGGATATAAGAGACTAGTACTGCAACAGGCTGGGACCTGGGACCTAGGGTCCTCTGCTGTAGTGTTTGTACCTGGGCAAACGTCTCCTGGAGAAACAGAATACAAAGAAGCTGTAAGGGACTAAAAATAACCATGTGCATGTGTAGTTGGGGGCAAATTATGAACAAGATACAAAAAGACCAAAATCCCAAACGCCACTTCTGAAGAGTGGGGAGCAAAAGCTACCCTGTTTGCCCCCTGCTTACAACACTACCAAAGTGGTGGGCAAAACACCTAAGCCACGCCTCTGGCTCGATCACAGACCTGCCCCTAGCTTCATCGCATGTAAAGAGCCAGCTCAGCTCTGAGTGTGAGCTAGGGAACCTGTTGTGTAACTTCTCCCTGCTGCAGCAGGGGCCCCAGTAAAGACTTGCCTGAATTTCCTGTCTAGTCTCTGATCAATTTCTATTGAACAATAGATAACAATACATATATCTGAGAGGTTACAAGGTTTAGGTGTGTGGTATTATTAAATATCTAATACTGATTAAATGACTTGCTGTGTGCCAGGCACTGGGCTGAGTCCTTTATGTAAATTATCTCATTTAACTTCTACCAGAGCTTTATGAGATAGGTACCCTACAACCCTGTTAGGACTCACAGGTGAGGGACTCTAGGCTTGGTGAGGTTAGTACTGCTGAAGATCACACAGCTTGCAAGCGAAGAGGATGGAATTGAAACGAGGCAGATCTGGATCCAAAGACCAAGCTCTTACTCTGATACTACACCGACCTGGCTCCCTGAGAATCCTGGGAACAGCGTGAGTAGCCCTTCAAAAGGAAGACTTGCATACGCCCACTACCATGTGTAAAACAGCCAGCCAGTGGGAACCTGCTGTAGAGCACGGGGAGCCCAGCTCCACGCTCTGTGATGACCTAGAGGGGTGGGATGGTGCTGGGGGGGAGGGCTAAGAGGGCGGGGATTTATGTACACACATGGCTGATTCACTTTGTTCTACAGCAGAAACTAACACAACCTTGTAAAGCACTTATACTCCCATAAAATAAATAAATAACATTTAAAACAAAAAGGAAGAGTTGCATGGTGTACAGTTTTGGAAAAGAAACAGCTCATTGTTATTTTCTGGGTTTGTGTGTTTTGGGGTCAACAATATCTTAAATTTGCATTGCACCTGATGATTTCATAACGCTTTCTTATTTGGCCTTCATGAATATGCAAAATAAAAAGTTAACTTACAGGGAAGCAGAATCTCTGAGGTACATGGACTCACCCAGGGTCACATGGCTGGTGAGCAGTGTGATAGGACCACGAGGTTCTAATTCAGGCCTCCTATCCTATTCCAGCACACTGCCTCTGGGTTCAGCTCTAAATTGGTGGTTTGTTAAGTGCTCTTATATTTATAAATCAACCTGATATTAACCCAGTAAAATTTTCAAAGAGTAAATTTTTCTGCAACGAACGTTCTCAGTATGATTTATGGTCAAGTGCTGACTATGAGATGCTATTAAAACACTTTCTCTGCCACATTTAGAACAAAAATCAAGCGTAATACAAAACATTAAAAAGAGAAATCATTAAGAAGAATTTCTTCTATTTTCAAAACCTTCATTTTTCTATTTTATCTTGCTTCGTTTAATGTTGACAATTATTTTCTGCTAAGAAACCCATTTGGCATTTAATGAAATTTCCTCTGTTTTCATTTTTATAATTAAGATGCTTTTATCCTTTAAGTTCAACATCCAGGATTTTTAAACTTTAATGATAAGTGGCTATTTTTCTTCTCTATCCAATAAAAAAATCATTTCCAGCTGCTTGGCCACCAAATTCCTTCCTCATCTCTGTAATTGACTCATTCTACTTTCAGTTATATTTTAAAACATGGAAATTCAGATATGAGCTCTAGGAGAACCTTCAGGAACAAGGGGTGTTGGGAAACACTAGCATGAACATAAATTTTTGATTTGTGTATGTTTTCTAGGAACCAACTGTATTCTAACTCAAATGGTTCAATAGGGTAGAGTTAATACTGGCACCATGGAAGTTTAATTCCAGAAATGTAGGGGGGGAAATATATATATATATATATATATATATATATATATATATATACACATACACACACAACATATATGTGTTGGTTTCTTAAGTATTTTTTTAGGGGAACTGTACATTCAAAACATGCAAGTTTCTACAGCTCATCTTTAGAGAAATACTCCACGTCTATACAGACTTTGTAGGACTAGATGTAAAACCCTAACACCAAAATGACACTCAGGTGCCTGTAGCTATGATGGATCCAAGGGACTCTCTCCGTGGGCTTCTAAAGACCAAGACTATTTTGGATAATAAAAATATACTCTTCAGACATAAAAGTAAATCTGAAACAGAATGCCCCAAACCCTCAACATCAATTGTTGTAAAGAGAGCTTGATTTCTAAGGAAGGAGAAATTTATCCAACAATTGTTCACATTTCAGAGCATACTTTTAACTTTGTGGAAAGCCCCACTGTGTGTGGCCCTATGGATATACGCACCTATAATTGTAGGAGCAAAGTCACAACAGAGTGTTGGTCTCCTTGTAGATTCACAGGCCTGGCATTTTACAGATGGTAAATAAAAGCAAACACTTGTGAGGAGTTACACAGCACAACGTAGAAAGGCTTGTCTCTAGGTTCTAGGTGTGAATACTCGACGCCTAGTAAAACCACTGACGCACTCACCTGAGGCAGCTGCCAGGACGAAGGGCCACAGAGGAGCCATCACACCTGCCAGTATTCCCCAGGCACGTCCTGAAGATGAGAAACACAGCTTGCCTACTGGGTAGAGTGCCACTCAGTCTTTCCTAAAAGAGCTCCTTTCTGCTCCATTCTTCTCTGTTTGCCGGTTTATGCCGTCCTTGCCGATGCTGTTTTGTAAACACTGAACGGGACGAAAGGCAGTACCAACACCACACAAATGTTTTGGAGCCGATGCCATTGCAATACCCCTTAACTTCTCCATTTGGTTCTGCCCCAGGATCAGATCATGGCCAACATTTCAATTTCCCTGACAGGAGATAGCTAAGTGAATAATGTAATCTAAGAGGAGCCCCTAAGGAGGGGAAATTCCACACTAATATGATTTCCTTTACAGCCTTTACCTAAGGCAATGCTCTTGCTGACATTCAGGACACTAATTTCATTAATAATTGAGATCCAAATAGCTGTTCTAAATCAGACTTATGCAGAACATCTTCAGCATTTGACAATGATTATTGGACTCTTGAATTACACTAAGCTAATGGAAACCTGGTATCATCAAATGAACAGCAACTGCAAACAGTACAGTGGGAACAGTGTGTTTTGTTTTTCCTAACCCCCTTTCATTAAAAGAAACATTGATTTTTTTTTGATAGACAGAAATGCTTCTTAAATTCTCACTGCCCACAATTCAGAAAGTAACTACATAAGAGAGCATGGGTACAGGCTTATTAAAGATGAAACTACAAAAGTTTAATGTTCATTAAAAAGTGTTTTTTTTTTTTTCAGTTTTCGATTGAGCCCCATTCACTGTTAATTATTAAGGAAAAAAAGATGCATCATTCCACATAAATTTATTTTCCATTAGTAGACTCCTAGACGCTCTAGAAACAAAAATTAAATTTCATACCGTTTCCAGCATCTGCCTGCTTTTTACTCTAAATCAAATGTAGAGCCCACTGGTTTGAGATAAATTTTCATGGAACAAATTGAGAGGGGAAATATATACCTGATCCCTGTTCTCCTAATTATTTGATCCCTTTGTTTAGAATCACAAAGCTGTCTCTCAGTGTAGCCTGATTGGTTTCCCACTGTTGGTGAAAGAAACTGCAAACACGGAAAGGGAGAAAACTAGGATGAATCCTGTAGTGTTGCGCTGGTTTTGGAAGTATCAGAGTGAGCCCTTGGTTTTCAACACGTGTGGCTAAATACAGAAATAAACACAAATGTAAAGGTGCGTATGTGCCTCTGTTCACAAATGCGTATGTTCCTAGCTCTGTCCACTAGAGGGCCTGGGAGCCAGGACACCCCAACAGCAGTGAGCACGCCTAACACCCAGAACTTGGTCTCTAAACAGCACACCTACCTACAAGGAAGAAATGGAGAAATGTGTGAGTCAGGGCTGGGACAGGAAAGTATAATATAAGAGCCTAGAACACCTCCTTGTAGCATAAAGAAGTACTAAAGAAATTATGGGAATGGGATACACGGACATAGCCAGCTTGAAGGGGCTCTCTCTGGCCCAATCTTTGATGACGGGAGCTTCAAAACCAATAATGATAGCAAAGAATTATAACCTACAAAATAGGATATCAAATATTCCGCAAGTCTATCCTGATTTAAATAAAGAGATGAATGTGAAGAAGGGAAAGTTTTTCCTTTAAATTAGAATGCCAGCTAATAAATGTAGAAGAAAGAATGGAATCTTTACAGTGATAACTAATTTACAGAAGAAACATCAATGGGTGATGAAAGCCAGTTGGTGAAAGTTTGATGAGGAACAGGACATAAACACAAAATACTTATTAATTACAGAGATTAAAAAAAAATCTACTAGTGGAGAAACCTGCCAGACAACACCTCAATCAAATAATGAAAATGAGCATCACCAGTTATGAGTTGTACACCAGGAGATAGGATCTGAGAAGATGCAATCTTCTGTCTTCATCCTGCCAAAAATTCATAACTTGAATGTATCCTGGAGGAAACTCCATATTGAGGGACATTCTACAAAACAGCCGGCATGTAATCTTCAAAAGAGTCAAGATTATGAAAGTTAAAGAAAGACTGAGAAACAGTACCAAACAAAAGGAGATTAAACAAATCTGACAGTTCAATGCCGTGTGCGGTTCTCGAGTGGATACTTTTGTTATAAAGAACATTTTGGGGTGAACTAGTGAAACTCAACAGGGTCTGTAGTGACATAGCGATGTTAATTTCCTGATTTTGACTGTATGGAGATTATGTAAATTAATGTCCTTGTTCATAAGAATAACTCTCTAAGTACTCACAGGTGAAAGGTCATCATGTTTGCAAAGAACTCTCAAATGGCTAGCAGGGAGAGGGCAGTGAGTTATTTCTACTACGCTTCTAATTTTGCTGTGCATTTGAACATATTTCAGGGAAAAAAAAAAAAAGGAAATGTAACCTAGCAGAGGAAACGGAATACAAAGTTAAGGAAAGTTTCAGAAATAACCTTGAGAGAAAGTGTTTGGTGCAGAGGTAAAGAATCTGCCTGCAATGCAGGAGACTCGGGTTTGATCCCTGGGTTGGGAAGATCCCCTGGAGGAGGACATGACAACCCACTCCAGTATTCTTGCCTGGAGAACCCCACGGACAGAGTCTGGAGGGCTAGAGTCCATGGGGGTCACAAAGAGTAAGACACGAGAGACTGAGCAGGTCTGCACAAGAGGTAAGATCACCGAGGACTGGTCAGGGCATCAAAGTCCCATCACTTTCCACAAATGGTCTGAACTGTTGGTTCCCACCTAAGAGATGAATTAGGACAGGAGAAAGGCAAGCTGCATGCAGCAGTGCACTTTGTCATGGGCAGGGGACACAGAAGCTTGCCTTTATGCAAAGGTTTAATTGAAACGGTAATCAACATTATCATCCTGCCACACACTTTAGTAAGCCATGGCTCTAAGTCAACCCCTCCGGGACATGCTTGTCCTCCCTTCTGTCTCGCCTTCTCATACACCCATCTGTTACTGGAAGGCCATTGCTAATGATGTGTAATACAGGTACATTATGACCTTCATTAGCTAATTTAACAACAGTCTGGTGATCCTGCCTATTACAGCTTTATACAGCTTTTTACTGGATGATGAATTCTGCTGAGACAGGAAAGGTTTGTATGAGTGACTTGTCTTCGAAGTAGTTTGCATCCAAATCCTTCCTGATCTTCCCTTGATCTCCCTGCTCTGCACCACCAGATGGCTCAGAGCTTTCTTTTCCCAACCTTACTGTCCCATCTGGGTTTAGTTAATATATTCAGTGCCTTTACATTTGGTGTCTGTCCCTTGCTCAACCTTTAATTTTCCATGGAAACTATGTCTTCTCACTGACTAAATTCAGCACTTTTTACTCACATCGTTTCTTACCACCCATCAGTCAAAGATTTTTCTCTCCTTCAGTTCAAATCAGTCACTCAGTCATGTCCGACTCTGTGACCCCATGGACTGCAGCACACCAGGCTTCCCTGTCCATCACCAACTCCCAGAGCTTGCTCAAACTCATGTCCATCATGATGCCATCCAACCATTTCATCCTCTGTCATCCCCTTCTCCTCCTGCTTTCAATCTTTCCCAGCATCAGGGTCTTTTCCAATGAGTCAGCCCTTCGCATGAGGTGGCCAAAGTATTGGAGTTTCAGCTTCAGCATCAGTCCTTCCAATGAATATTCAGGACTGATTTCCTTTAGGATGGACTGGTTTGATCTCCTTGCATTTCAAGGGACTCTCAAGAGTCTTTGCCAACACGACAGCTCAAAAGCATCCTTAGACATATCTTTAGGGGGCTTCCCAGGAGACTCAAGTGGTAAAGAATCTGCTTGCCAACGCAGGAGACACAGGTTTGATCCCTAGGTCGGGAAGATCCCCTGGAGGAGGAAATGGCAACCCACTCCAGTATTCTCGTCTGGAAAATACCATGCACAGAGGAGCCTGGTGGGCTACAGTCCATGGGGTCACAAAGAATCAGACATGACTGAGCACACACACAAGACATCTCTTTAGGAAGTATGAGTAAAAGGTGAGCCCTGTTCAGGCACTTCAAACAAATCAGGGTATTAAAGTAAAAAAAGTGGAATTGTCAGGCGATACTCAGTAAGGCTTCTTAAATATCACCAGGGAGAAAGAAAGACAATTTGAGGTTTAAATCTGCCATTCTCTAATAGCAGTTCAGGCCAGGTCAATCATTAAGAGAGCACCTAGAAATATATTTATTTCAGAGGTCCCTTCTCCACATTCCCATGAGTCCTTGCACACTTTGTTTTCCATTATTTCCAAGTAAGATATGACACCCTTTAGATGGGCCAGTCTTTTGAAGAAGCAGGGGGAGACGGTTTATTATGCAAACATAATAAGGAAGTGTTTATTATGCAAACAGCAACTGAGTTATGTGTCCTTTAAGACTACTAAATAGTTTTTAATTACTGCTATATCAGTAAATCCCATAAATATGCAAATGCAATTAGTTCACAAAATAGGCCTTAAATATCTTTATTCCTCTCCAACAAAGTTCTTTGAAGTTAATCGCTAACTCTCTTTGTTCACTCCCTTGGCAGTCGTGCGAAAATTGACAGGAATTTTGACAGATGTACATATTCAGGGGGAACCAAATTTTCTGAGCACATCTGGTCAGGCTGGAGGAGGAAAGCAGAAATGGTCGCTGAAGCCAAACTCAAATATTTAATGAGCAGAGTCCCATATGAAATTTCTTCTGCTCCATAGCATTGTCCTCTGAAATAAATATCAAGGTAACCACTTGGGTTCCACTTCAAGTTCAAGGCTACATTCAACATTTGATTTTTTTCCTTGCACAGGATTTCATTTTTTAATACTAATGTACATTTTCTGGTCCCTAAAAATAAACAAATAGGGTGACTCCTCATGACCCTGACCTTTTGTGGTTATGTGACATGGTTTTCTATGAGAACGTAGGAGCTAAGGTTCCAGACTTTGGAGTCAGACATATCTTATTTTGCCTCCCAACTCCATCATTTGTTAGCTGCTCATGGCTTTGGTCAAACTGCTTATTGCTTCTAAGCTTCATTCTTCATATCTGTAAAAAGGGTATAATAGGCTCTCTTTAGTTTTCTATGGTTGCACAAGAAATTACCACACACTTAGCAACTTAAAACAAAGCTCATTTGTGACCTCAAAATTTTCTAGGTCAGAAACCCAGGCACAGCAAGGAATAAAATTCTCTGCTCAGAATCTCACAGGGCAGAAATCATGGTGGTCTATTGAAACGGGCTCTTACTGCATCAAACGGGCCAACAGGGGGGACTTCCCTGGTGGTCCAGTGGTTAGGACTCCACGCTCCCACTGCAGGGGCCATGGGGTCGATCCCTGGTTGGGGAACTAAGATCCTGAAATCATCCAGAATGACAAAGAAAAGGTGGGGTGGTGGGTGGAACTGTATACATCCCTTCCAAACTCTGCGTTCAATGATATTAGTTAGTAGTTTGAAATCAGCCATGCTGGGAGTATTTGCCACATGGGAACCAGCAAACACTAAAAATCAGGGTCCCTCCCACCAGCTGGTCACTAAACACCCACTAACACACTTAGGACCTTGAACTTACAAGGCTTCACAGACCCCTCCATGACAGCACTTATTCAAGTGTATTATCATTACTTGTTTACTCTCCTATCTCTTTCAGGATTCTGTGGAGTCCTTGTAGGCAGAGCACTGTATCTTATTCATCTTTCTGTCTCCAGCACAGAGCTTGGTACCTAGTGAGTGCTGATTAAATGTTTGAGAAGGATGGAAAGAGGAGAGGGAGGAAGGAATTAATAAATAGAAAAGAATTTTGGTTTATGCAAGAAAGATGGTACCAAGAAGGGCCTAGCTTTTTCACAAGCACATCCAATATGCTCTTCTTTCACTATCCACCTCATGAAGGATGGGGGGAAAAGATGATTTGGGTTTAGAGCAAGATTGCTTTTATTTGGTTTGCTCCAGAACCTGCCAGCAAGTTATGCAAAGGATAAACATAGGACACAAATGCAGGAAGTTCATGCCTCTCTTTGAATTTCTCAGAGGCGGCTTAAAATTCAGGGGTCTTGTGGTCATCAGGAGCGAGATGTCCCCCCAAAAGACAGAGGAATATAGAACTGTGCGCTTGCTGTTTCTGTGTATGCTCTGCACAAGAGGAGTTCCGGGAAAGTGCTTAGGCTGCACAGTCAGGCCAAGAGCCTTGCTCAGTGTGCCATGCTGGCCAGGCCTTATGCACAGGTCATGAGCCTTGAAGTCTTGCTGTGCCCGCACTGGGGAATCTCCTGTGACCTGTGGCTCACCACAGAGCCCAGGACTTTCCATTTAGGTTCATTCAGGAGTGGAGAGGCCTGGAAATGGTCAATAACAGCAGCCAGTAAGATTTTTCTGGTTTGAGTCTAAATTTACAGATATTTCAGTCTCTGCTTTAGACTCAAGATGGGCAAGAGATTTGACCTTCTAGAGCTTGTTTTACTTGTTCATTCATTCACTGTATGGAGAACTGTGGTAGACACTGGAGACCTAAAGATAAGAGGGTTCAAGGATCTTGGGGTGGAGGTAATGGATAAGAAACACCTAGAATACAGTGAGATAAATGCCAGCAGATGGGTGAACCGGGGAAGATGGAATAAAAGAGGACTTCTCTAGTGGTCCAGTAAAGACTCCATGCTTCCACTGCAGGGGCCACAGGTTTGATCCCTGATCAGGAAGCTAAGATCCCACATGCCATTTGGTTCGGGGAGGGGTGGGTGGGGAGGATGGGGGAAGAGTCTGGATGTGGGGGAGGTGAGGAGAGGATTGTTCACAAATGGCATTTGTTCTGGGTGAAGATCATAGTCAGCTAGGGGAGGAGAGACCTTGGAGAGCAGAAGGAATAGCACACGAAAAGGCTGGACAGTGAGATGAAAGAGCACGGTAGCACTAAATAACACCATTCATAGCAACTTGGATGGACCTAGGGATTATCGTGCTAAGTGACGTAAGACAGAGAAAGACAAATATCATATGATACTGCTTAAATGTGTAAGCTAAAAAAAGATGATACAAATGAACGTATTTATAAAACAAAAATAGACTCAAAGACATAGAAAACAAATTTATGGTTACCAAAGGAGAAAGGAGGAAGAGGGATGAACTGGAAGTTTGGAACTGACATATACACACTGCTATACAGGTGGGCTGGTAGCAAAGAACCCACCTGTCAATGCAGGATCCATGAGACATGGGTTTGAATCCCTGGGTGGGGAAGATCCCCTGGAGGAAGGCATGGAAATTCACTCTAGTATTCTTGCCTGGAAGATTCTCATGGACGGAGGAGCCTGGTGAGCTACAGTCCACAGGGTCGAAAAGAGTCGAACACGACTGAGCGACTAAGCACGCGCACACACATATATATAAAGTAGATAATCAATAAGAACCTAGTGAAATCACCGGGAAATACTCAATATTTTGTAATAACCTATATGGGAAAAGAATCCTAAAATATGTACATACAAACACAACACTGTAAATCAACTATACTCCAATAAAAAAAAAAATTTTTTTTAAGAGAAGGAAAAAAAAGCATATACTTTTCAGGGGGCTGCAAGCCTCATTTTGTAAAACTAGGGGGCAAAGAATTCCAGGTTCACATGAGTTGAGTGGATTAACAAGTTCGTGTTAAAAAGTGTCAAGGGGGAAAATTAAACAGAAAAGTGAAATATTGTATAAGTCGATGTTAAGTGCTGTTATTATAAAGCTGTCTCCAAATGGCCTGGAGCAATTATCCTAAAACTCACAACAGCTGTATTTGTCCCCTTTCTGCCACTGCTGAAATTTACACTGTCATTGCTCCAGGAGGAAGACTTGGCACTAATAATAGGCTGGCTGACTATGGCTGGAGTGTGACAGACCTCTAGTTAGAGCCCTTGAAGACTGCAGAGTGGGAAAATGGAACGCTCTCAGGAGAGCAAAGTGAGTGTGGTCAGAGCGCGCCTCCTTGTGGCAGCAGTCATAACTGCAGCCCCAGGAAACGCCAAGCTGTCTTCTATTTTATTACACGGTGCACTCTTAGGTGATTTTCAAGTCCCATCTGGCCTCTGTTCGTGTTACCACTCTTTTTTCTTTGTTCTGAATATCCCTCTTTATATTCCCCAACATCAACTCACACCAACCTATCTAATCTACTTCCACTCTGTTTACAAATGTCAACCAATGCCTCCCTGCTCGTTTACTTACTCTCCTTCCTCCAAACGCTTTGTTCCTGGGAATTTCCCAGTGACTCGGTGACTTCTCAAGGGGTTACTTCCCTACTCTGTTCCTAAGAGCAGGAAGACGTAAAGCCTTGATGCTCTTTATCTGGAAGGTTATAAATAGTGTTACTGAATGCATGTCAGTAATTGCCCTCCACTCTTTTCCAGCAGCACATTGGATGCCTTCCGATCCAGGGGCTCATCTTTCGGAGTCCTATCTTTTTGTCTTTCATACTGTCCGAGGGGTTCTCGAGGCAGGAATGCTGGAGTGGTTTGCCACTCCCTCCTCCGGTGGACCACGTTTTGTCAGAACTCTTCACTATGACCCGTCTGTCTCGGGTGGCCCTGCACAGTACCGCTCACAGCTTCATTGAGTTACGCAACCCCCCTCGCCACGACAAGGCTGCGACCCATGAAGGGGATAATATTACACAGAAAGAATACAATTAAGTGAAGTTGACTGTCTTAAATTGTTTTTTATTATATATTTATTAAATATCCGAGATAAGAATTTGTGAACTCATATTTATTATAGAAGTACTCACAATAGAAATAACTAGGGAGAAACAATGGCTTTAGCTTGACATGGCAGTGAAAACCATACTAAAAGACTGTTCATTAGTAAGGGAGCCTGGCTGGCACACCATACCTGTCAGTGGTTGGCTTTGAGCCGGGGTAGGGGGAGTGGGGGTAGGATGGGGTCGTCAGGGGTGAACTCCCAGGCATTTCCTGCTCTTTTCTTGGGCAGACAAACTTCAATAGTCCAAGGGAAGCTCTATCTGACTGCGTGCCTGCTCAGTTGTGTCTGACTCTTTGCGACTCCGTGGACTGTAGCCCGCCAGGCTCCTCTGTCCTTGGGATTTCCCATGCAAGAATACTGTAGTGGGTTGCCATTGCCTCCTCCAGGGGATCTTCCTGACCCAGGGATGGAACCCCAGTCTTCCACGGCTCCTGCATTGGCAGGCAGATTCTTTACCACTGAGTCAGCTGGGAAGCCCCCTTTAATTAAATGTTTACGTGTGTGTGTATGTGTGTGTGTGTGTGTATGCTCAGTCCCGTATGACTCTTTGTGACCCGTGGACTGTAGCCCACCAGGCTCCTCTATTCATGGGATTTCCCAGGCAAGAAGACAGGAGTAGGTTGCCATTGTCTACTCCCACGGGTCTTTTCGACCAGGGATCAAACCCATGTTTCTAGTGTCTCCTACATTGGCAGGTGGATTCTTTGCCACCAGCGCCACTTGGGAAGCCTATGAAAGTTCCAGGTATTGGCATTTGGAAGCGATAGCACACGGAAGTTCAGAGAAGGGAGCCCAGAAACAGTGAAGAGAAATCTGAGATCTGGGAAGACTGCTGGAGGTTTCCACTGCAGAGTCCACGAAGATTTGTGGGAGGCACTAATTTTATTATTTCTCCAGAAGACTATTACATTCCAAAGAAACTGATAATCAACTTTTCCAGAACTTAAGCCTGGCAGGCTACAGTCCATGGGGTCACAAAAGAGTCAGACACAACTTAGCAATTAAAAAACAACAAATCATATAGAAATATAAAAAGTTACCTTCAAATTAATATTGGTGGTGGTTTAGCAAAGTTGTGTCCAACTCTTGCAACCCCATGGACTGTAGCCCACCAGGCTCCTCTGTTCATGGGATTCTCCAGGCAAGAATAGTGCAGTGGGTTGCCATTTCCTTCTCCAGGGGATCTTCCTGACCAAGGAATTGAACCCAGGTCTCCTGCACTGCACGCAGATTCTTTACCAACTGAGCTACTAGCCCCTGCCAAAGAAAGCTCTTCTTGCCCCAAAATACTCAATGATGATTTTGCTATAAATTTTAGCAGTTGTTGTTGTTCAGTTGCTCAGTCATGTCTGATTCTTTGTGACCCCATGGACTGCAGCACGCCAGACTTACGTGTCCTTCACCATCTCCCAGAACGTGCTCAAACTCATGTCCATCGAGTCAGTGATGCCATCCAACTCTCTCATCCTCTGCCAGCCCCTTCTCCTCCTGCCTTCAAACTTTCCCAGTATCAGGGTCTTTTTAATTGAGTTGGCACTTTGCATCAGGTGGCCAAAGTATTGGAGCTTCAGCTTCAGCATCAGTCCTTCCAATGAATATTCAGGATTGATTTCCTTTAGGATTGACTGGTTGGATCTCCTTGCAATTCAAGGGACTCTCAAGAGTCTTCTCCAATACCGTATATCACAAGCATCAGTTCTTCGGCGCTCATCTTTCTTTATGGTCCAACTCTCACATCCATACATGACTACTGGAAACACCATAGCTTTGACTATACGGACCTTTGTTGGCAGAGTAATGTCTCTGCTTTTTAATATGCTATCTAGGTTTGTCATAGCTTCTCTTCCAAGGTGTAAGCGTCTTTTAATTTCATGGCTGCAGTCATCGTCCACAGTGATTGATTTTGGAGCCCAAGAAAATAAAAGTCTGACTGTTTCCATTATTTCCCCATCTATATGCCATGAAGTGATGGGACTGGATGCCATGATCTTAGTTTTTTGAATGTTGAGTTTTAAGCCAGCTTTTCCAGTCTCCTCTTTAACTTTCACCAAGAGGCTCTTTAGCTTCTCTTTGCTTTCTGCCATAAGGGTGGTGTCATCTGCATTTCTGATGAAATTTTAGCAGAGGTACATGATTTCTAACTTGATCACATCATTTAAGAATAAGATATGAAATCCAAAATCTGAAGTCTAAACTATAATGGCACGAAGCCTAAACAAGAAGTTTGCAATCCTGGCAGCATGTCGGGAATCACTGGAGTATTTAAAAACTTAAAAAAAAAAAATTACATGGGCCCCACCTTCACAGACTCCGATATTATGGTAAAAGGTGGACCAGGCACTGGCATGTTTTTGAAACTCCACAGGTGACATGTGCAATCAGGTCTGAAAATCACATGTTTAAATCAAAGCAAATAGATTCACTTACAGATGGATGGAATGAATTTCCCTTCGTTCAATATTATTGAATTCTACTCTGATTCTTGTAAACAGAAGCTGTCGAGATGTTCGCCCTGTCTCACTTCCCTTCGAGGATGGCCTTCTTCTCCAGTTCCAATGGCCATGCGTGGACTGTTCTCCCACCCACCCTGATCCGAGCCAAAAGGACAAGGGATGGTCCCAGTGGACCACTAGACTCTCTCCCAGAACTTGGGCAATAAGTTATCAGCCAATTGGTTAGTGGTGCTGGGACTGGAAAAGTGTCAAGGACCCAGGGCTGGGTTAGCGGGGGTGGGGGGTGGATGTCCATTTGCACAGAGAAGCAAGGAATGATGAACAACTGAGACTGAGAAGAAAACAGACCTGTAGAGAGGTCAAGGATGAGAAGCCAGTGTGCAGCAAGTAGAGGAATGACCTTGATTGCCGACATGTCTCCAAGAACTGGCTTCAAAGCTTGTGTGGCCCAGCTATACCACCGAGAGGTTGTTGCCTGCGGTTCAAAAAAAAAAAAAAAAAGCCCTCGCTGCTCCTTTTCACTGGGAGCTGTTTTGTGCTGGTTTCTCTTGCTTGCAACTAAAAAGTGAAAATGAAGTCACTCAGTCGTATCCGACTCTTTGCGACCCCATAGACTGTAGCCTACCAGGCTCCTCTGTCCATGGGATTTTCCAGGCAAGAGTATTGGAGTGGGTTGCCATTTCCTTCTCCAGGGGATTTTCCTGACTCAGGGATCGAACCCGGGTCTCCCACATTGTAGGCAGATGCTTTACCGTCTGAGCCACCAGGGAAGTCAAAAGCCTTTGTTAAAACTATGGTAGGGACTTCCTTGGTAGTCCAGTGGCTAAGACTCCACACTTGCAGTGCAGGGGGCTGACGTTTGATCCCTGGTCAGGAACTAGATCCCACGTGCCGAAACTAAAGTCTGGCACAGAAAATAGAAACAAACAAACAAACCCATGTTAGTTTGGCAAGGTGCTAAGTTTATGCCCCAAATATCTTTCAGTTAGGTAAAGGATGTGAGCTGATGGTGCATATACATTTCTGAGCCTGTGTGAAATTATTCTTCACCACCATGATTGTCTGCCTCGCCAAACTAGAGGCCCCTTAAGGGAGAGAGGCCGTGCCTTCATCATCCAGCCAGCACTGGGCATAGTCAAATGGTACAGTGGATATTCAATAAATGACTGTTGGATTCAACTCTGAGGCTTGTCAGATAATATATGTATAGTCTGCAAGGGCTGTCATAACACAATATTACAGACTGGGTGGGGGGAGCGCTTAAATGGTAGACATTTATTTTCTTGGAGTTCTAGAGGTCGGAAGTCCAAGGTCAAGGTGTCAGTAGCGTTGCTTTCTTCTGAGTCCTCTCTCCGTGGCTTGCAGGGAGCTACGTTCTCACTGTGTCTTCACATTGCTGCCCCTTGGCCTTTTTTCCTGTGTCCTGATCTTCTCTCTTTATAAGGATTCCAGTCGTATTGGACTAACAGCCACCCTGATGACCCTATTTTAACTTAATTACCTCTTGAAAGGCCCTGGCTCCACATATTCTCCATGTAGTAGCATTCTGAGGTACTGCAGGTTAGGGCCTCTACATGCAAATTTGGTGGGGGGTGGCGGGTGTACACAAGTCAGCTCATAACAATGTCTGCTCCTTTATTTATTTATTCAACTTGCTTTTATTGATTGTAATGAAACAAGCCTAGTATGATCCTTCAAACTAAAATTCTTGGGTGCTCCATCACTACTACATATGCCAACCCTTCATATCCTTAGTCTGTAACTTTCAAAGACTCTTAGAGATTGAATTTGCTCCAGATTATATAATTAGTCCTCAGAGGAATCTAAAGCTACAAACTTCAGAAAAATTGGTAAGTTCCTAGCAAAAAATCTTATTTATTAAAATTAGCATGGATTCAGGTTGGGATTTTTTTTTTTTTGGTTTTATAAAAATTTTTTTAAAGATTTTTTTTTTAATGTAGACCACTTTAAAGTCTTTATTGAATTTGTTGCAGTATTGCTTCTGTTTTTTATGTTTTGTTTTTTTGGTCGCAAGGCATGTAGAATCTTAGCTTCCCAACCAGGGATCCAACCCATTCTCCCTGCACTGGAACTAAGCACAATATTCTACAGGTTCCTCCATGTTGCTGCAGATGGCAAATTTTCCCTCTTTTTTGTGGCTGAGTAGTATTCCATTCTACGTGTCTATATCTATTCATATGTTGATGGGCATTTAGGTGGTTTCCACATCTTGGCTATTGTAAATAATGCTGTTATGAACACAGGGATGCATGTATCTTTTTGAATTAGTTTTCTTTCTTTTGGATATACACCCAGAAGTGAAACTGCTAGATCATATGGTAGTTCTATTTTTAGGTTTTAGAGGAACCACCATACTGTTTTTCAAAGAGACTGCATCAATTTATAGTCCCGCCAATGGTTTATGAGAGCTCCCTTTTCTCCACATCCTCACCAACATTTGTTATTTGTGGTCTTTTTGGTAATAGTCATTCTGACAGATGTGAAGTGATATCTTATTGTAATTTTGATTTGCATTTACCTGGTAACTGGTAACAGTGAGCAATTTCTCTTTTGCTTGTTGGCCATATGTATGACGTCTTTGGAAAAATACCTATTCAGGTCTTCTATTTTCTGATCATGTTCTTAGTTTTTTATTATTGAATTATATAAGCTGTTTATATATTTTGGATATTTACCCCTTATCAGACATATCATTTAAAAATATTTCTCCCATTCAGTAGGTTGTCTTTTAATTTTGCTGATGATATTCTTTGCTGTGCAACAGCTTTTAAGTTTAATTAAGTCTTATTTTATTTTTGTTTTTTTCTCCCTTTGCCTGAGGAGTCAGATCCAAAAACAAAATTGTTATGAATTATTTGCATTTGCGTTGAAATTTGCTATGAAATTTGATTTGCATTATCCTATCAGAAGTGTTTGCCTATGTTTTCTTCTAGGAGTTTCTTCTAGACTCATGTCCATTGAGATGATGATGCCATCCAACCATCTCATCCTCTGTTTCCCCCTTCCCTTCATGCCTTCAGTCTTTCCCAGCATGTAATGAATATCCCCGGAGAAGGCAATGGCAACCCACTCCGGTACTCTTGCCTGGAGAATCCTATGGATGGAGGAGCCTGGTGGGCTGCAGTCCATGGGGTTGCGCAGAGTCGGACACGACTGAGCGACTTCACTTTCACTTTTCCCTTTCATGCATTGGAGAAGGAAATGGCAACCCACTCCAGTGTTCTTGCCTGGAGAATCCCAGGGACGGGGGAGCCTGGTGGGCTGCCGTCTATGCGGTCGCACAGAGTTGGACACGACTGAAGTGACTTAGCAGCAGGAGCAGCAGCAGCAACCAATATCCCAATCAAGCACATTTCCAAAATTTTTCTTCATGTTCTTTTTCTACTCTGTTTAACACATCTTTGCCTTCAGAGTTTTATATAATTAGAATTATATATAGTGTATTCTTTCACACCAGTCTTCTCTTTCACAATTAAATGTTTTTGAAATTCAATTACATTGTTTTTGTTTTTGAAGTTCAAATATATTGTTTTATATTTATAAATGTTGTTATGTATAACAATAATTATTTGATTTTTATTGCTGAGCAATATTTTATTACCGGGATATGACAGAATTTGTTTATCCAATCTCCTATCGATAAACATTTCAGTTATGTCCAATTTGGGACTATTATGAATAAAGATACTATGGACATTCTTATTCAAGTCTTTTTATGGATGCACACTTTTTATTTCTCCCAGGTAAAAACCTGGGAATGGATTGCTAGTTATTTAGAACATGTGTATGTTTAAAACAGAAGAAACTCTCAGTGTTCCAATGTGGTTTTACCACCTTTTACTTCAACCAGTAATGTATATGAGTTTGAGCTTCATATCTTTTCCAAAACTTAATAAAGTCTTTTAAATTTTAGTCATTCTAGTGGGTGGGTAGTAATATCACATTGTAGTTTTAATTTGTATTTCCCTGGTGACTACTGATATATTGGTCATTCATATATCTTACTTTGTAAAGTATGTGTTCAAGTATCTTGCCCATTTTAAAATTGAGCTATCTTTTTCTTAATAATCTGTAGGCATTCCTTATATATCAGGTTATAAATAATTTTAAAGATACATTTATTGTAAATATGTTCTCCAACTTTGTAGCTTTTCTTAACAGTTTTTTGAGGAACAGAAAATTTTCATTTTGATGAAGCCAATATATCAATTTCTTCTTTTATGTTAAATGTACTTTCAGTTCAGTTCAGTAGTTCAGTCGTGTCTGACTCTTTGTGACCCCATGAATCACAGCACGCCAGGCCTCCCTGTCCATCACCAACTCCGAAAGTTTACCCAAACTCATGTCCATTGAGTCAGTGATGCCATCCAGCCATCTCATCCTCTGTCCTCCCTTCTCCTCCTGCCCCCAATCCCTCTCAGCATCAGGGTCTTTTCCAATGAGTCAATTCTTCACATGAAGTGGCCAAAGTATTGGAGTTTCAGCTTTAGCATCATTCCTTCCAATGGACACCCAGGACTGATCTCCTTTAGGATGGACTGGCTGGATCTCTTTGCAGTCCAAGGGACTCTCAAGAGTCTTCTCCAACACCACAGTTCAAAAGCATCAATTCTTCCGCGCTCAGCTTTCTTCACAGTCCAACTTTCACATCCATACATGACCAATGGAAAAACCATAGCCTTGACTAGACGGACCTTTGTTGGCAAAGTAATGTCTCTGCTTTTGAATATGCTATCTAGATTGGTCATAACTTTCTTTCCAAGGAGCAAGCGTCTTTTAATTTCATGGCTGCAATCACCATCTGCAGTGATTTCGGAGCCTAAAAAAATAAAGTCTGACACTGTTTCCACTATTTCCCCATCTATTTCCCATGACGTGATGGGACCGGATGCCATGATCTTCATTTTCTGAATGTTGAGCTTTAAGCCAACTTTTTCACTCTCCTCTTTCACTTTCATCAAGAGGCTTTTGAGTTCTCTTCACTTTCTGTCATAAGGGTGGTGTCATCTGCATATCTGAGGTCATTGATATTTCTCCTGGCAATCTTGATTCCAGCTTGTAGTTCTTCCAGCCCAGTTTCTCATGATGTACTCTGCATAGAAGTTAAATAAGCAGGGTGACAGTATACAGCCTTGACGTACTCCTTTTCCTATTTGGAACCAGTCTGTTGTTCCATGTCCATGTTGCTTCCTGACCTGCATATAGGTTTCTCAAGAGGCAGGTCAGGTGGTCTGGTATTCCCATCTCTTTCAGAATTTTCCACAGTTTATTGTGATCCACGCAGTCAAAGGCTTTGGCATAGTCAATAAAGCAGAAATAGATGTTTTTCTGGAACTCTCTTGCTTTTTCCATGATCCAGCGGATGTTGGCAATTTGACCTCTGGTTCCTCTGCCTTTTCTAAAACCAGCTTGAACATCAGGAAGTTCACGGTTCACGTATTGCTGAAGCCTGGCTTGGAGAATTTTGAGCATTACTTTACTAGTGTGTGAGATGAGTGCAATTGTGCTGCAGTTTGAGCATTCTTTATGTTCTGTCAAACAAATATTTTCTTGTGTCTAGGTAGAAAAGATACTCTCTTATGTTGTCTCGTCTCTAGAAGCATTGAAATTTTAGTTTTACATTAAAAATAATTTTATTTATTTATTTTTGGCTGTGCTGAATGTTCGTTGCTGTGCAAGCTTCTCACCGCGATGGCTTCTCTTGTTGTGGAGCACAGGCTTCCGCAGTTATGCACATAGGCTCAGCAGTTGCAGTTTCCCAGCTCTAGAGCACAGATTCAATAGTTGTGGTGCACAGGCTAAGTTACTCCACAGCTGTGGGACCTTCCCGGACCAAGGATCAAACCCGTGTCTTCTGCATTGGCAAGCAGATTCTTTACCACTGAGCCACCACAGTGGTTTTACATTTAGATCTTTGGCCAATATGGAATTAGTTGTTGTATATAATATATAGCATAATACTATAATATTAATATAAGTGTGATACTATAATATTATATATATAATATTCATTGTTTTTATACAAATATCCATTTGTATATAAAATGTATATAAAATATCATCATTTATTGAAAATGCTTTTTCAGTGAATTGGATCAGCACTTTTCTGAAAATCAGTTGACTCTGTAAATTTATTTCTGGACTCTTGCGCTGTTGCATTGATACATTTGTCTATCACAAGGCTTCTCAATTTCACAAGGCCTCTCAGTTTCAGCACTGCTGATGTCTTGAGCCAAATAATTCTTTCTTGTGGAGACATTTGTTGTCCTGTGCATTATGCGTGCGTGCTAAGTCCCTTCTGATGTGTCTGACTCTCTGCGACCCCATAGACCTGCCAGGTTCCTCTGTCCATGGAATTTTCTGGGCAAGAATACTGGAGCGTGTTGCCATTTCATACTCCAGGGGATTTTCCCAACCCAGGGATCAAACCCACATCTCTTATATCTCTTGCAGTGGCAGGCAGATTCTTTACCCCTGCATCACCCACCTGACTCCCCCTCCAACAACTCCTCCACAGTGCCAAGTCTCAAGAAGCCACAGCTCAGAGATCCTGGCTTGCCGGGGTCCAGCCCTGGCTGATCCAGGGTATTCGAAGGAGAGACGGCATAGGCGACCTATTTATTTAAATATTTATCAAAGATATAAAGAGTAATAGAATGACGATAGCTCAGTGAGGAAATTCAGTGGAGAAAAGAGGCTGAGTAGCTTGGTTTACGCAGGAGACCAATAAAACTTCAAGACAAGAAGTTTGCACCACTTACGTAGGCCACAGGCATCCTTCCGTTCTCCCAAAGGAGAGGAGACACTGAGGCCTCCCCAGTCAGATCTTAGAAGCCCAGGCATAATTAGTAAGCATGGTGGGTTCCGCGCTCCAGATAGAGACTCAGCCAGAGTGAGAGAGAGCGAGCGACATGGGGAGACCAAGTTTCGGTGAACAAGGCCCGCACTTTATTTTCCAAAGTAGTTTTTATACCTTAAGTTATGCAAAGAGGATAATGGGGGAAGGGGTGGAGTCATGCAAGGACAGCAGTTCCTGGTCCTAATCGAAGCCAGGAAACTTATCATATGCAAAAGTTCAGGTGATTTGCATCATCTTCTGGCCCAGAGGCCTGTGAACATTTTAAGAAACTTATCTTCCTCTAAAGGTGATTATTCCAAAGTCAGGCGCCAGCCTCCAAAAAAGCATTGGACAAAGCTGCATTCCTATAGGACAAAGGTGAGGTGGGCTCAATCAAGAAAAGAATTAACTCAAGGGTCCAAGGTTACAAACATTGAGGCTACTACTTACATTTCTATACACCCATTATATCAATCAATACACTGCCAAGGACACAGTAGGTAAGGAGTATGGAGACTCAGCAGCAAACATTGGCCCAATAAGTGAAAAACCCTTCACCAATACAGTTTCTAATCAATCTTTTAACTACTCAAAAAATCTGTGTTTAGACAGTTTAGAACATCTCCTGCCTCTCACAGTTGGGAGGCTCTGAACAATCACATGTGGCTGGAAAAACCTATTCAGGCAGGCTAGAGGATTTCCAAAGGAGTTTGTAGGTTGAAACACTGTCACACCCAGGAATTATTAACTGGAGCTGTAAGCTAACTCTTCTTTCAGAGAGAGGTAGTGGGGGACAGCCCGCCTGTGAAGTCAGAGGTGTAGGTGAGAGCACAAAGCAGAAAGTAGGCAGACTCTGGTTTGGAGGTAGATGCTCGAGAATTTCCACGGGGACTCCTGAGGCTCGATCCCGCCTTTGCGTATGCCGAGCCTCATTCCTCACGACCTTTGCCACTGGCGGAGTTCCTCACGCTGGCTCCTGGCAGTGATAGAATTCCAGTTGAGCTATTCCAGACCCTGAAAGATCATGCTGTGAAGGTGCTGCACTCAATATGCAATATGCCGGCTCCCGGCACTGGCTCTCACTATGAAGGAAAATGTTTTATAAAGTAATCCACCCCACACAACAGGGACTTGTAATTTTTGCCCAACTTACATGCCGTGCCCGTGTTTTCCCACTCCTTACCCACCCATTCAGCTCTCTGCATAGACTTGCACTATCCCCTATGGCAGCCACTAACATTGCTATTTAAATTTAAATTCACTAAGATAAAATAAGAGATTTGATTTAGGTCATACCTGAATGGTCTGGTAGTTTTCCCTACTTTCTTCAATTTAAGTCTGAATTTGGCAATAAGGAATTCATGATCTGAGCCACAGTCAGCTCCTGGTCTTGTTTTTGCTGACTGTATAAAGCTTCTCCATATTTGGCTGCAAAGAATATAATCAATCTGATTTCGGTGTTGACCATCTGGTGATGTCCTTGTGCAGAGTCTTCTCTTGTGTTGTTGGAAGAGAGTGTTTGCTATGACCAGTGTGTTCTCTTGGCAGAACTCTTAGCCTTTGCCCTGCTTCATTCCATATTCCAAGGCCAAATTTGCCTGTTACTCCAGGTGTTTCTTGACTTCCTACTTTTGCATTCCAGTCCCCTATAATGAAAAGGACATCTTTTTTGGGTGTTAGTTCTAAAAGGTCTTGTAGGTTTTCATAGAACCATTCAACTTCAGCTTCTTCAGCATTACTGGTTGGGGCATAGGCTTGGATTACCGTGATATTGAATGGTTTGCCTTGGAAACGAACAGAGGTCATTCTGTCGTTTCTGAGATTGCATCCAAGTACTACAATTCAGACTTTTTTGTTGACCATAATGGCTACTCCATTTCTCCTAAAGGATTCCTGCCCACAGTAGTAGATATTATGGTCATCTGAATTAAATTCACCCATTCCAGTCCCTCTTAGTTCACTGATTCCTACAATGTTGATGTTCACTCTTGCCATCTCTTGTTTGACCACTTCCAATTTGCCTTGATTCATGGACCTAACATTCCAGGTTCCTATGCAATATTGCTCTTTACAGAATCAGACCTTGCTTCTATCACCAGTCACATCCACAGCTGGGTATTGTTTTTGCTTTGGCTCCATTCCTTTATTCTTTCTGGAGTTATTTCTCCACTGATCTCCACTGATAGCATATTGGGCACCTACTGACCTGGGGAGTTTCTCTCTCAGTATCCTATCATTTTGCTTTTTCATACTGTTCATGGGGTTCTCAAGGCAAGAATACTGAAGTGGTTTGCCATTCCCTTCTCCAGTGGACCACATTCTGTCAGACCTCTCCACCATGACCCAGCCGTCTTGGGTGGCACCACAAGGCATGGCTTAGTTTCACTGAGTTAGACAAGGCTGTGGTCCATGTGATCAGACTGGCTAGTTTTCTGTGATTATGGTTTCAGCGTGTCTGCCCTCTGATGCCCTCTCACAACACCTACCGTCTTACTTGGGTTTCTCTTACCTTGGACATGGGGTATCTCTTCACGGCTGCTCCAGCAAAGCGCAGCCGCTGCTCCTTACCTTGGATGAGGGGTATCTTCTCATGGCCGCCCCTCCTGACCTTGAATGTGGAGTAGCTCCTCTCGGCCCTCCTGTGCCCACGCAGCTGCCGCTCCTTGGATGTGAGGTTGCTCCTTTTGGCAGCCGCCCCTGACCTCAGGCATGGGGTAGCTCCTCTTGGCCATGCTTCTGCGTGGTCTATCGCAGCCTGGGCACTTCTGTGCGGTACCAAGGGAATATTTCATGCAAAGATGGGCTCGATAAAGGACAGAAATAGTGTGGACCTAATAGAATCAGAAGATATTAAGAAGAGGTGGCAAGAATACACAGAAGAACTGTACAAAAAAGATCTTCATGACCCAGATAATCATGATGGTGTGATCACTCACCTAGAGCCAGACATCCTGGAATGTGAAGTCAAGTGGGCCTTAGGAAGCATCACTATGAACAAAGCTAGTGGAGGTGATGGAATTCCAGTTGAGCTATTTCAAATCCTGAAAGATGATGCTGTGAAAGTGCTGCACTCAATACGCCAGCAAATTTGGAAAACTCAGCAGTGGACACAGGACTGGAAAAGGTCAGTTTTCATTCCAATCCCAAAGAAAAGCAATGCCAAAGAATGCTCAAACTACCACACAATTGCATTCATCTCACACGCTAGTAAAGTAATGCTCAAAATTCTCCAAGCCAGGCTTCAGCAATACGTGAACCGTGAACTTCCTGATGTTCAAGCTGGTTTTAGAAAAGGCAGAGGAACCAGAGATCAAATTGGCAACATCCGCTGGGTCATGGAAAAGCAAGAGAGTTCCAGAAAAACATCTATTTCTGCTTTATTGACTATGCCAAAGCCTTTGACTGCGTGGATCACAATAAACTGTGGAAAATTCTGAAAGAGATGGGAATACCAGACCACCTGACCTGCCTCTTGAGAAACCTATATGCAGGTCAGGAAGCAACATGGACATGGAACAACAGACTGGTTCCAAATAGGAAAAGGAGTACGTCAAGGCTGTATACTGTCACCCTGCTTATTTAACTTCTATGCAGAGTGCATCATGAGAAACGCTGGGCTGGAAGAAGCACAAGCTGGAATCAAGATTGCCGGGAGAAATATCAATGACCTCAGATATGCAGATGACACCACCCTTATGACAGAAAGTGAAGAGAACTCAAAAGCCTCTTGATGAAAGTGAAAGAGGAGAGTGAAAAAGTTGGCTTAAAGCTCAACATTCAGAAAATGAAGATCATGGCATCTGGTCCCGTCATGTCATGGGAAATAGATGGGGAAACAGTGGAAACAGTGTCAGACTTTATTTTTTGGGGGGCTCCAAAATCACTGCAGATGGTGATTGCAGCCACGAAATTAAAAGACGCTTGTTCCTTGGAAGGAAAGTTATGACCAACCTAGACAGCATATTCAAAAGCAGAGACATTACTTTGCCAACAAAGGTCCGTCTAGTCAAGGCTATGGTTTTTCCAGTGGTCATGTATGGATGTGAAAGTTGGACTGTGAAGAAAGCTGAGTGCGGAAGAATTGATGCTTTTGAACTGTGGTGTTGGAGAAGACTCTTGAGAGTCCCTTGGACTGCAATAGATCCAACCAGTCCATTCTAAAGGAGACCAGTCCTGGGTGTTCTTTGGAAGGACTGATGCTGAAGCTGAAACTCCAATACTTTGGCCACTTCATGCGAAGAATTGACTCATTGGAAAAGACCCTGATGCTGGCAGGGATTGGGGGCAGGAGGAGAAGGGGACGACAGAGGATGAGATGGCAGGACGACATCACCGACTCGATGGACGTGAGTTTGGGTAAACTCTCGGAGTTGGTGATGGACAGGGAGGCCTGGCGTGCTGCAATTCATGGGGTCGCAAAGTGTCAGACATGACTGAGTGACTGAACTGAACTGAACTGAACTGTAGATGAAATAAAATTTAAAAGTCAGGGCCCTGTACTAGTCACACTTCAAGTGTGACATGTAGCTACCGTGTGCATGTGCATGCACAGTTGTGGCCAACTCTTTACAACCCCATGGACTACAGCCAGCCAGTCTCCTCTGTCTGAGTGGGATTTTCCAGGCAAGAATACTGAAGTGGGTTGCCATGCCCTCCTCCAGGGGATCTTCCAAACCCACGGATCAAACCTGCATCTCTTGCATCTCCTGCATTGGCAGGCAGGTTCTTTACCACTAACACCATCTGGGAAGCCCCTCGTGCATTATATAATAGGATATTTAGCAGTGTCCCTGACCTCTTTGCTCATTAGATGCCTGTAGTACCCATTCCCTAATTGTGACAAATAAAAATGTCTCCACGTATTGTCAAATGTCTCCTGGGGGACAAAATTGTCCCTGGGGAGAGTCACTGGCATATCCTTTTGCCAACACCACATGACTTGAAATTACATAGTATAAGGTCTCCAATTTGTTCTTCTTTTTCAAGACTGTATTAGTTATTCTATCTCCTCCGCATTTCTATATAGGCATAACTCAGAGATATGTGGCTTTAGTTCCAGACCACTGCAATAAAGTGACTATCATAATAAAGAAAGTCACATGAATTTTTTGGTTTCCCAGGGCACATGCAAGCTTTGTTTACACTATACTATAGACCATTAAGTGTGCAGTAGCATTATTTCTAAAAAAAAAAAGTATACATATTAATTTTAAAATTCTTAATTACTAAAAAAAATTGGTAACCATCATCTCAATTTTCAGTTAGTAGTAATCTTTTTGCAATAGTAACATTAGAGATCACATAACAAATAATAATGAAAAACTTTGCACTATTGTGAGAATTACCCAAATGTGACACAGAGACATGAAGGGAGCCAACGCTGTTGGAAAAATGGCATCAATAGATTTGCTGGATGGAGGGTTGCCACAGATTCAACTTATATAAAAACAGTATTTGCAAAGCACAATAAAGGTAAGTGCAATAAAATTAGGTATGTTTGTGTAAGTTTTAGAATCAGCTTATCAATTTCTACCAAAAAATACCTCCAGAGATTTTGATGAAATTATATTGAATCCATAGATGAATTTGTAAAGAATATAACAATTACTGAATCTTCCTATCTGTCTTAGCTTAGGCTGACTTTATTATTTCATGATATAATAAAAATATCATGGACTTGGTGACTTAAACAGAGGTTTATTTCTCATAACTCTAGAGGCTGCGAAATCCAAGATCAAAGTAATTTATTCCTGGCACTCACTTCCTAGATTGCATATAACCACTGTCTCATGTCATTATATAGCCCTTATTACAGACAGAGTTGTTTAAACAACAGAAACTTATTTCCTTATATTTTTGTAATCTGTAAGTCCAGTATCAAGGTATGCCTATGTTTCTCCTAAGGCCTCACTCCTTGGTTTGTAGATTGCCTCCTTCTTACTCTGTTTTCACATGACCTTTTCTCTATATACACATGCCATTGGTGTCTCTTCCTCTTCTTATGAGGATACCAGTCATAGGATTAGGGCTCCACTCTTATGACCTCATTTATCTTAATTATTTCCTTCAATGCCCTATCTTCAAATACAGTCACACTACAGATTAGAGTCTCAATGTGTAAATTTGAGGGGAACACAATTCATGCTGCTGCTGCTGCTGCTAAGTTGATTCAGTTGTGTCCGACTCTGTGCGACCCTATAGACGGCAGCCCACCAGGCTCCCCCGTCCCTGGGATTCTTCAGGCAAGAACACTGGAGTGGGTTGCCATTTCCTTCTCCAATGCATGAAAGTGAAAAGTGAAAGTGGAGTCGCTCAGTTGTGTCTGACCCTCAGCGACCCCATGGACTGCAGCCCACCAGGCTCCTTCGTCCATGGGATTTTCCAGGCAAGAGTGCTGCAGTGGGGTGCCATTGCCTTCTCCAACACAATTCATAAGGGTTAACAAATTTCCAAAGTATGCTTCCTTTTTCTCAAGAAAATTAATTATTTTAATTGGAGGCTAATTACTTTACAAAACTGTGTTGGTTTTTGCCATACATCGACATGAATCAGCCACAGGTATACATGTGTTCCCCCATCCTGAACCCCCCTCTTACCTCCCTCCCCACCCCTTCCCTCTGGGTTGTCCCAGAGCACCAGCTTTGAGCACCCTGCTTCGTGTATCGAACTTGCACTGGTTATCTATTTACCTATGGTAATATACATGTTTCAATGCTAATCTCTCATATCGTCCCACCTTCATCTTCTCCCACATAGTCCAAAAGTCTGTTCTTTACATCTATGTCTCTTTTGCTGTCTTACATATAGGGTCATCATTACCATCTTTCTAAATTACACATATATATGTTAATATACTATATTGGTGTTTCTCTTTCTGGCTTACTTCACTCTGTATAATAGGCTCCAGTTTCGTCCACCTCATTAGAACTGACTCATACATGTTATTTTTTATAGCTGACTAATATTCCATTGTGTATATGTACCACAACTTCCTTATCCATTCGTCTGCCAATGTACATCTAGGTTGCTTCCATGTCTTAGCCATTGTAAACAGTGCTGCAATGAACACTGGGGTACATGTGTCTCTTTCAGTTCTGGTTTCCTTGGTGTGTATGCCCAGCAGTGGGACTGCTAGGTCATATGGCAGTTCAGAATTGATGCTTTTGAACCATGGTGTTGGAGAAGACTCTTGAGAGTTCCTTGGACTGCAAGGAGATCAAATCAGTCAATCCTAAAGGAAATCAGTCCTGAATATTCATTGGAAGGAGTGATGCTGAAGCTGAAACTCCAATACTTTGGCCACCTGATGTGGAGAACTGACTCTTTTGAAAAGACCCTGATGCTGGGAAAGATTGAGGGCAGAAGAAGAAGGGGATGACAGAGGATGAGATGGTTGGATGGCATTATCGACTCAATGGACATGAGTTTGAGCAAGCTTTGGGAGTTGCTGATGGACAGGGAAGCCTGGTGTGCTGCAATCCATGGGGTTGCAAAGAGTTGGACATGACTGAGCAACGGAACTGAACTGAATTGATGGCAGTTCTGGTTCCGGTTTTTTAAGGAATCTCCACACTTTTCTCCATTGTGGCTATACTGATTTGTATTCCCACCAATAGTGTAAGAGGGTTCCCTTTTCTCCACAACCTCTCCAGCATTTACTGTTTGTAGACTCTTTGATGGCAGCCATTCTAACCAGCCTGAGATGATACCTCATTGTGGTTTTGATTTGCATTTCTCTGATAATGAGTGACATTGAGAGTCTTTTCATGTGTTTGCTAGCCATCTGTATGTCTTCTTTGGAGAAATGTTTGTTTAGTTTTTTGGCCCATTTTTTGATTGGGTCATTTATTTTTCTGGTATTGAGCTGCATGAGCTACTTATATATTAATTGGAGATTAATTCATTGGAGCTGCTTGGAGATTAATTCTTTATCAGTTGTTTCATTTGCTATTATTTTCTCCCATTCTCATGACTGCCTTTTCACCTTGCTTATAGTTTCCTTCGTTGTGCAAAAGCTTAAGTTTAATTAGGTCCCATTTATTTATTTTTGTTTTTATTTCCATTACCCTGGGAGGTGGGTCATAGAAGATCTTGCTGTGATTTTTGTCAAAGAGTGTTCTGCCTATATTTTCCTCTAAGAGTTTCTTGTCTTACATTTAGATCTTTAATCCATTTTGAGTTTATTTTTGTGTATGGTGTTAGAAAGTGTTCTAGTTTCATTTTTTTATTGGTGGTTGACCAGTTTTCTCCATTGTATATTTTTGCCTCCTTTGTCAAAGATAAAGTGTCTTTAGGTTTGTGGATTTATCTCTGGACTTTCTATTTTGTTCCATTGATCTATATTTCTGTCTTTGTGCAAGTACCATACTGTCTTGATGACTGTAACTGTGTAGTATAGTCTGTAGTCAGGCAGTTTGATTCCCCCAGTTCCATTCTTTTTTCTCAAGATTGCTTCGAGGCTATTCGAGGTTTTTTGTGTTTCCATACAAACTGTGAAAATAGTTGTTCCTAGTTCTGTGAAAAATACCATTGGTAGCTTGATAGGGATTGCATTGAATCTATAGATTTCTTTGGGTGCTATATTCATTTTCACTGTATTGATTCTTCCAATCCACAAACATGGTATATTTCTCCATATAATTGTGTCATCTTTGATTTCTTTCATCAGTGTTTTATAGTTTTCTATATATATAGGTCTTTTATTTCTTTAGATAAATTTATTCCTAAGTATTTTATTCTTTTCATTGCAATAGTGAATTGGATTGTTTCCTTAATTTCTCTTTCTGTTTTCTCATTGCTAGTGTATAGGAATGCAAGGGATTTCTGTGTGTCAATTTTATATCCTGCAACTTTACTATATCATTGATTAGCTCTAGTAATTTTCTGGTGCTGTCTTTGGGGTTTTCTTTCTATATGAAGATCATGTCATCTGCAAACACTGAGAGTTTTACTTCTTTTCCACTCTGAATTCCTTTTATTTTTTTCTTCTCTGATTGCTGTGGCTAGGACTTCCAAAACTATGGTTAATAGTAGTGGTGAGCATGGGCACCCTTGTCTTGTTCCTGATTTTAGAGAAAATGCTTTCAATTTTTCACTATTGAGGATAATGTTTGCTGTGGGTTTGCCATATATGGCTTTTATTATGTTGAGGTATGTTCCTTCTACGCCTGGTTTCAATGAGCCAGAGTTTTGGCTTTGCTATTTTCTTTCTTTTGTCTGTTTTCTATTTCATTGTCTTATCCTCTTATCTTTATTGTTTCCTTCCTTACGCTTACTTTGAGTTTATTCTGCTCTTCTTTTTTGACTGTCTCACGGTCTTATAGTGGAACACTAGGTCATTGATTTAAGACCTTTTTCCTCTTTCTAACATGAGCATTTAAAACCATACATTTCCTCTTGGCACAGGATAAATGGCATCGTACAAATTTTGATATACTGTGGATTTACTATTTTTCAGTTTTAAATATTTTCTAATTTCTCTTGTGATTTATTTCTTGAGCCATGTATCATTTAAAATGAGTTGCTGTATTAAAAAAATAAATAAAAATAAAAAATAAATGAGTTGCTGGTTTAAAATTTTTGGATGTTTTCTAAATTTTTTACTGCTTTTGATTTCTAGTTCTTGTTTTGGTCAAAGATCACATATGATTATAATAATTTCATTTTGAGAGTTTTTTTAATGCATAGCACTGGGATTTCTTTGGAAGGAATGATGCTAAAGCTGAAACTCCAGTACTCTGGCCACCTCATGCGAAGAGTTGACTCATTGGAAAAGACTCTGATGCTGGGAGGGATTGGGGGCAGGAGGAGAAGGGGACGACAGAGGATGAGATGGCTGGATGGCATCACTGACTCGATGGACATGAGTCTGAATGAACTCCGGGAGTTGGTGATGGACAGGGAAGCCTGGTGTGCTGCGATTCATGGGGGTCGCAAAGAGTCGGACACGACTGAGCGACTGATCTGATCTATTGTTGTGAAAGCACCTCTAGAAAGGAATGTGTATTCTCTGGTTGGATGTAGCATTCTATGAACATCAATTAGATCAAGGTGGTTGACAGTATGTTCAGATTATATTTTTGCTGATTTTTTGGGGGGGAGTCTCGTTCTACCTCTTCCTACAGATGTTAAAATCTCCTACCACTATTTTAGAATTGTATGTTCCTCCACCCTTTTGTTCTTTCAATTTTTGTTTCATGTATTTCTGAAGCTCTGTTATTAGGCACATACCCATTTATGATTATTATATGTTTCCCTGATGACTCAGATGGTAAAGAATCTGCCTGCAATGCAGGTAACCTGGGTTCAATCCCTGGGTTGGGAAGATCCTCTGGAGAAGGGAATGGCTACCCACCCTGGTATTCTTGCCTGGAGAATTCCAGGAACAGAGGAGCCTGGCGGGTTACAGTCCAGGGGTGGCAAAGAGTCAGACATGACTGAGCGACTCACACTTTCACTTTCACAGCTTCCTGATTAGTTGATGCTTTCTCCAGTATAAAATGACCCTCTGTGTCATAAGATCTATTTTGTCCAATATTAATAGCCACTCTAGCCTTCCTATGGTTATGCTGCAGGATGTCTTTCATCATTTTGAGCTGCTGTAATAGAATACCATAGACTAGGTGGCTTATAAACAACAGAAACCTATTTCTCAGTTTTAAAGGATCAATGTCCAGATCAGGGTGCCAACATGGCCAAGCTTTGATGAAGGCCCTCTTCTGGGTGGCAGACTACTTGTATCCTTATATAGTTGAAAGAGGACTAGAAAGTGCTCTACAGCCTCTTTTATAAGGGCACTAATTTCATTCATGACAGCGCTACCCTCATGACTTACTTTCCCAGAGGTCCCACTTCCCAATACCATTACACTGGGGGTTAACAGCATATGAATTTTAAAGGGGACAAAAACATTTAGTCCATTGCACATGGTACATTAGTATATCTCTTCTTTTTCCATCCATTTACATATGTTTTTATATTTAAAGTACATCTCTTGTGTAAAGCTTAGTTGGGTCTTGCTTTTAATTACATTTTGTTAATTTATGTCTTTGGTTATGTTTGCTCCATTAACATTTTAAGTAATTATTGATTCGGTTGGATTTAGGTCTTCCATTTTATGATTTGCTTTCTATATTTGTTTCATTTATTGTTCCTCCTTTTCTGCCTTTTTTTTTTTTCAGTTTTTCACTTTCAAAACTCCTGTTTAAGATTACCTGTTGGCTTTTTGAGCTACCAGGGAAGCATAAGAATGTTGAAACCATCAGACAATTGCACTCATCTCCCATGCTAGTAAGGTCATGCTTAATTAAAATTTTGCATTCTAGGCTTCAGTGTTACATGAACCAAGAGCTTCCAGGTATTAAAGCTGGGTTTAGAAAAGGCAGAGGAACCAGAGATCAAATTGCCAGCATTTGTTAGATCATAAAGGAAGCAAGGGAACTCAAGAAAAACATCTACCTCTGTTTCATTGACTATGCTAAAGCCTTTGATGGCATGGATCATAACTAACTGTGGAAAGCTCTTAAAGAGATGAGAATACCAGACCATCTCACCTGTCTCCTGAGAAACCTATATGAGGGTCAAGATGCAGCAGTTAGAAAGCTGTATAAAACAACTGATTGGTTTAGGATTTATAAAGGAGTATGACAGGGCTGTCTGCTGTCATCCTGTTTATTTAACCTGTATGCTGAACACATCATGAGAAATGCCAGGCTGGATGAGTTACAAACTGGAATCAAGATAGGTGGGAGAAACATCAACAACCTCAGATATGCAGATGATACCACTCTAGTGGCAGAAAGTGAAGAGGAACTAAAGAACCTCTTGATGAGGGTGAAAGAGGAGAGTGGAAAAAAAAATGGCTTAAAACTGAATATTCAAAAAGCTAAGATCCCAGCATCCAGCCTCATTCTTGCAGAGTTCATCTAGAAACCAAGAAACCAACTTGGAGAGTTGGAGAACTCAGGTTTATTACACCGGTGGGCCCAGAGGCATAACACTTCTAGCTCTGAGCCCAGAACAAAGGTGTTACAGAGTTTTAATAGACAGTGCATGACACCAGATTTAGTGGGCAGTGTTGACTGTTAATACGCTAGTTCAAACTAGGGGTTTCATGCAGGTGGGAAAGCAGGTTAGGACAGAGCAGAGGGGATGCCTGACCTTTACACAAATAAACATTGTTAAACAGGATTACAGGGGCTGGGTAATTGACAAGGGTGAGAGAGGTAAGGTTCAGCTCCTAGTATTGTTGTAAGTTTGTTTCCCCCAAAACTATGTAACTTACATGACTTTGCAAGGAGTTAGCTTAGTTGCAGAAGCAGAAGGAGCATGAGGTTATTTCTAATGGGTCCAAGTTTTTTTATTCCTCTTCACCACTACTTCATGGCAAATAGCAGGGGAAAAAGTGGAAGCAGTGACAGATTTCCTCTTCCTGGGCTCTGAAATCACTGTGGATGGTGACTGGTGACTGCAGCCATAAAATCAGAAGATGATTGCTTCTTGGCAGGAAAGCTGTGACAAATCTAGACAGTGTGTTGAAAAGCAGAGACATCACTCTGCCGACAAAGGTCCGTGTAGTCAAGGCTATGGTCTTCCCAGTGGTCATGTACGGTTGTGAGAGCTGGACCATGAAGAAGGCAGAGCACCAAAGAATTGATGCCTTTGAACTGTGGTGCTGGAGAAGACTCCTAAAAGTCCCTTGGACAACAAGATTAAACCAGTCAATCTTAAAGGAAATCTTCCCTGAATACTCATTGGAAGGACTGATGCTGAAGCTGAAGCTGAAGCTCCAGCATTTTGGTCTCCTGATTTGAACAGCCAGCTCATTGGAAAAGTCTCTGATGCTGGGAAAGACTGAGGGCAGAAGAGGGTGTCAGAGGATGAGATGGCTGGATGGTATCACCAGTGCAGTGGACGTGAACTTGGGCAAACTCCGGGAGATGGTGAGGGACAGGGAGGCCTGGCATGCTGCAGTCCATGGGGTCACAAAGTGGGACATGACTGAGCAACTGAATAACAATTAACATTTTAGCTATACCTTTTACTTAATTTTCTTAGTGATTGTACTAGGGATTAAAATATCCATTCTTAACTTTCCACAGTCCACTTTTAGAGTTAGAACTGTTTCTTCCCATGAAATGTAGTAACTTTGTAATCACTTAGTTCAATTTATTAGCTCCTGTTATTGTCATATGTATTCGATCTACACGTATTATTTACACTATAACAAAATATTATATTTTTCCTTTACATAAATACGTAGCATGTTATAAAGCCAATTCAGTTACTCTTTTATTTCAAATACTGAATGTTTTAAATTCTAAATTTTTCATTTTGGTCTTGTTTATATTTTGCTATCTGTTGGGGTTTTCTAATTTTTTATTTATTACGTTTGTTTTCCTTTACTTCATTGAACATTTATCTGATAATTCTAACATCTTGATCTGAACTGACTGTCTTTTGAGAATGGGTCACATTTTCCTGGTTCTTTATGTATCTAGTACTTTTTTATTGTATGCTGCACATTATTATTTTGTTCAGACTAGATTCTGTTACATCTAAAAGGAAGAAAAGATGTGTATGTGTGTGTGTTAACGTTTTTGTTTTAGCAGTGAAATTAATTTGGTTATATTCAAACTTTAAACTATTTCTTCTAGGGTGGGTAACAGCTCAAAGCTCAGCTGATTTTTTTTTTGTCCTTTTTGAGGCACTTTGTGTCTATGGGAGAAGAGTCAGCCAGAGACTTGGGCAGAGTCTACACGAGAACCCAAGAATGCTCTACTCTACTTTGCTCCTTCTCACAATTCCCTTTCTCGCTTTTGAGTGGCTGTATTTAAATATCCCAAGCTCTGGTTTATGGTTCATCAGTCCAGAAATCTGATTGGCTTTCTATAATTGCTTCAACCACCCTGTGTCATGCTGAAATTATAGCCTGTTGTTAGGATAATGCTGCCTAATGGGGCACACACCCTTTCCCAGAACTTCCACGTTTTGATTTCAAGACCTATATTTAATGCTCAGATCCTTCAAGTGGTTGGTTTTTGTCCAGAGTTTATAGTTGTTATCTGTTGGAGGGTAGGTTTGTTAAGATTTTATTCCTCCGTGTCAAAAGCAGTACTCTTGATTGCTACACTTTTATTTACGTTTATTTTAAAAGTCAAGGACTTCCCTAGTGGTTCAGTGGTTAAGAATCCATCTGCCAATGCAAGAGACACAGGTTGGATCTCTGGTCCAGGAAGATCCCACGTGCCATAGGGCAACTAAGTCATGCAGCACAACTCCAGAGACCGTGTTCCTAAAGCCTAGAGTCTGTTCTCCCTAACGGAAGCGACCACAGTGAGCAGCTGATGCACTGCAACTGGAGAGAGGCCCCGGCTCACTGCAACCAGAGAAAGCCTGCAGGCAGCAAAGAGGAGCCAGTGCAGCTAAAAAAAAAAAAAAAGTCAACTCTCTATCAGTAATACAGAAGGAAAGTATCACTTTCTGTGAACTGAACATAATCATAAAATAATGATTCATTATTATTAATTTTTTAAACCTGAAAGTAAAAATAGATAAGAACTATAAGTAAAAATTTAAAATATAAATTCTTTGGTGAGAAAAATAAAACTACTTTTAATGTCATTTGTAAAAGAGACAATAGCTCTATTAGGTTAGTTTAAGATAAAGATATCTTATCCTTGAATTGTTCAGTTTTTTAGATTTTACCAATAGAGATTCCCAACTAACACGTGAACGAGAATGGAAAAGGCATAAGATGTACCATAGTTTTTCTAGCATGACTAAATACAGCTAACCAAGAAAGGAAACACAAATGTCACTCTAACAAACTTCTGCTTCAGGAAATCTCTAGAATCTGCTCTGATTGTGCAGACTTACTCAGTAATGTCTGCAGGCTAATGGAGTAGGGGCTCTTTACCCTATCTAGTTTGAACAATGCATATTTAGCATTTGTAAAAACAAAAACTTTTTCAAGTGTCAGTTCATGTCACAGTATTTTCATGTTCATCAGATGAGCTCAGAACCCGCTCACTGAGAAACAAATCACAGCGTTGGTTTGCCCTCTGCCCATTCTCCTTGACTTGCCATCAAAATAACGATTTAGCATAAAATAAGTTACTAGGATCACTGCTCATCTTTTCATGAAGTTGAGGGCACAAAAATTGAGAATCCTCTTCTTCAAATAACAAGACTGACGATTTTATTTTTAATTTTGCCTGCATGGGCGGGCTCTCTACTTCTGGCACACTAGCCTAGTTACCCCCTGGCATGTGGACTCTTAGTTCTCTGACGAGGGACTGAACTTGCATCCCTTGCACTGGAAGGCAGATTCTTAACCTGAGGACCACTAAAGTCCCAATATGACTAACAATCTTAAACGGAAATACTTTCCCAAAGCTTTTTACTCCTTGGTACAAGAGCTCCTTGATTTGCAGAGACCATCTCTCTAATCTGGTGGCCTCAGGAAGACAATACGTGAACTCCCTGAAGCCACTGACACCCATTCTATAGTGCTGCAGTTTCTCACAAAAACAGCTGGGTTCCAGTCTATTCAGCACCCTTTTCCTTTAGTTTTAAGCTGCTTGCTAGGGATTACTCTGGAGAAGTGTTAGAGACAATAAGTACAACAAATAATTGTTTCAGAGCTTCCAGTGTTCTCACCTTTGCCTCCTCAGGTCTGAAATTCTAAACTTTCCTCTCCAATGGGAGCTAAAAAGTGTTAGTTGCTCACTTGTGTCCGACTCTTTGTGACCCTATGAACTGTAGCCCTCCAAGCCTCCTCAGTCCATGGGATTCTCCAGGCAAGAATACTGGAACAGGTTGTCATGCCCTCCTCCAGGGGATTTTCCTGACGCAGGGATCAAACCCAGGTGTTCTGCATTGCAGGCAGATTCCTTACTGTCTGAGCCACCAGTGAACCCCTGGGGCTGAAAGCCCCATTTAATTTCTGCCCTTAGCTTTTACCCCTGAGGCAGAGACCATTTATTTATCCACCCTCTCCCCAACTCCACAATGTCTCCATCTCTTCAGGGCTGGCCTTGAGGCCATCTAGCCCTCGCCAATAAAGGTTAGCTTACAAAAGTGAAAGAGTTACAGCCCCTTAAGGGCATGGGACTCCAGGCAGGGAATTCACTCACCCTAGGCTACCCTCCGGAGAAAGCGATGGCACCCCACTCCAGTACTCTTGCCTGGAAAATCCCATGGACAGAGGAGCCTGGTGGGCTGCAGTCCATGGGGTCACAAACAGTCGGACATAACTGAGCGACTTCACTTTCACTTTTCACTTTCATGCATTGGAGAAGGAAATGGCAACCCACTCCAGTGTTTTTGCCTGGAGAATCCCAGGGATGGGGGAGCCCAGTGAGCTGCCATCTATGGGGTCGCACAGTCGGACACGACTGAAGTGACTTAGCAGCAGCAGCAGGCTACCCTCTATTCCTTCTAGCTGTGAATGATACTCGCTCAGAAATACTTTGGGAAATACTATGGTTAAGATTCCCTAGGATCACTGGTTAAATTCAGGTTAAAATGCTCCATAAATAGATAGAATATATAATTTATCACCCAAACCTATACATTTGAGAAAGGTGGAGCTACTAACAATCATGCTTGGAAAATAGGGTTAAATTAGAATTGCACCAGCAATCAGGGACCTATGGTCACCCCAACAGTAAATGGTCTTCTGCGTGCCAAAATCCCCATTGTCTTTCTCAACTCAAATAGCACCTCCTCAGAGAAGTCTTTCAAGGCTTTTTGTTCTCTTAATTGTTCATCTTTCGCAGTTAGGGTTTCTCTAAACCAGAATCTTTATATCTCACCTCAGCAAAATTTATATGTCACTTCTGCCTCATCCATTCTTTCCATTCTGATATTTTGAGGAGGAATATTTTTTACTTTAATAGTGATCCTGAGTGAAAAAAAAATTAAGTCACCTGGGGCCCAAATTTATGTCACAGTACTCGCTGCATTATAGAAGTTTCTATTTGCTTTTCCTGGGTGGTAGCTTTCTGGTTTTTATCCCAAGTCATGTTTTTGTTTTTGAAGCAAGGTCCCAACTATGACACATGTGGACAAAGTAGGTCCCGCCTGCCATTTCAGTAAACAAAGTATGTAGCAGCCAAAAAGCCACCTGTTGTGCCCTGAGGGGAATTTTAGGTAGAGAAAAGATTCTGACCCTTGATAGCACACATGTTGTTGTTCAGTCACTAAATGGTGTTTGACCTGTGACCCCATGGACTGTAGCACACCAGGCTCTTCACTCCTCCACCATTTCCAGAGTTTGCTCAAATTCATGTCCACTGAGTGAGTCGGTGATACTATCTATCTCAGTCTCTGCCGCCCCCTTCTCTTTCTGCCTTCAATCTGTCCTAGCATCATTTCCTGGGGTCTTTCTAATGAGTCGGCTCTTTGCATCAGGTGGCCAAAGTATTGGTGCTTCAGCTCTAGCACCAGTCCTTCCAAAGACTATTCAGGGTTGATTTCCTTTAGGATTGACTGGTTCAATCTCCTTACAGTCCAAGGGACTCTAAAAGAGTCTTCTACAGCACCACAATTGCAAAGCATGTTTTTTGGTGCTCAGTCGTCATGGTCCAACTCTCACATCTGTACATGACTACTGGAAAAATCATAGCTTTGACTATATGGACATTTGTCAGCAAAGTGATGTCCCTGCTTTTATAATATAGTCTAGGCTTGTCATAGCTTTCCTTCCAAGGAGCAAGTATCTTAATTTCATGGCTGTGGTCATGATCCACAATGATTCTGGAGCCCAAGAAAATAAAATGTCACTGCTTCCACTTTTTCCTCTTCTATTTGCCATGCAGTGATGGGACTGGGTGCCATGATCTTAGTTTTTTGAATGCTGACTTTCAAGCCAGCTTTTTCACTCTCCTCTTTCACCCTCATCAAGGGGCAATTTAGTACTTCACTTTCTGCCATTAGACCAGTACATCTGCATATCTGAGGTTGTTGATAAGATGTATATCAAAGGAATAATTTCAGTTAAGCCCAGACTCTTACATCTTTCCTACATAGAAAAATACTAAAATCATCTTGAGATGTCTTTTTTTGTGATTAGCAGTAATCTTTCAATGCTTGACTACTTTTTCCTTTTTGCAAAAATTCCTATATATCCTTTTCCCTTACGTCCTTGGAACAATTCCTCAGAACATGGCTGTATCCTAGGCTATACCCCTCATTAAAGCTACAGAATTAAACACAATTCTCAACTGCACCTGTGTGTTTTGTTTTTTGGTCAACCCACAGACGTCTTTTGCAAAGAGCTAGGAGCTAAAAGGGAAAATATTTTACAATGTAGACTTGCTAAAATCTATAATCTGGATTTTTGGCACATCCTACATAAAATGGAATGGTAATTTTTGTTTATCTTGAAGATAGTCAACTTACAATTTCTACTTATTAGGCAAGACTGCCTTATCAATCACATAATAGTTTTATTTTCTGTAAATTTGAGATTTTTGTCAGTTTTGTGAGGACCACAGAAATGCTATTAGAGAATGAGGATGGTTTGCTTTTAAGCTTTATTTTTTGATGAGTGTAGTTCTGATCTTTCGTTGTTATAGAACACATATAAAATGATTTAATGAATACTCATGTATCTACCACCTGACTTATGAAAATAGAACATTATCAGTATCTTTGAAGGTCCTTATATGATTCTTCTCCATCCCATCACTTCTGTCACAGCTTCTATTCTGAATTTTGGGTTTATAGTGTTCTTGCTTTTATTTGTAGTTTAATCATGTTTGTCTCCATAGACAAAATATTAACATTTAAAAAATTTGTATAAATGGAGTTATACTGTATGTCATCGTCTGTGCTTTGCTTTTCATCCCACAAGACCATGATCCTGAGCTTCATTCATGTTATTGCATGGCTATCATTCATTCCTTTTTGATGTTGTATGATGTTCCACTGAATGTCTATACAAGATTTGAGCAATTTATATACTTATATACTGTTGATTTATTTAGGTTGTTTCCTGTTTTGCCTGCTGTTCAAAGTGTTATCAACATTTTTGTACATATATTTTGGTAAAAATGTTCAAGAATCTTTCTAGGATACTTACTTACGGGAGGAATGGTTGGCCATGAGCCATGCATGACTTCAAAGTTTAGTTGTTATTTAATTGCCAAGTTGTGTCCAACTCTCTGCCACCCCACAGACTATAGCCTGCCAGGCTCCTCTGTCCATGGGATTTCCCAGGCAAGAACACTGGAGTGGGATGACGTTTTCTTCCCCAAGAGATCTTTCTGACCCAGAAATCAAACCTGTGACTCCTGCATCAGCAGATGGATTCTTTACCGCTGAGCCACTAGGGAAGTCCAATTTTAGTAGCTAATGTCAAAGTGTTTTCCAAAGTGGTTGTGCTATTTACACTACTAAACAGTGTAACGTGTTCTTCCATTGCTCTGCATTCTCACCAACACTTGTTAATGTGGACTTAAAGTAGTTTTTCAGTTGAATGGATGAAATGATGCACTTTAATTCATGTGCTCCTGATTACCAGTGAGTTTAGCACCTTTAAAAATTTATTTTTTGTCATGCCCTGCATGGCATGCAGAATCTTACTTACTCAACCAGAGATAGAATTTGTACCCCCTGCAGTAGAAGCACCCACCAGGGAAGTCCTCAGCTCCTTTTTGTATGCTTGTATTTCCTTTTCTGTGAAATGCTTTGCTTAGGCCTTTAGCATTTTTTTTTCTATTGCATTGTCTTTTAATTTATAAGAGTTTTTCACTTAATTTACTTATCTTTAATTAAAATATAGTTGATTTACAATATTATATTAGTTTCAGGTTTACAGCATAGTAATTCAATATTTTAATAGACTTCACTCTATTTAAAGTTATTACAACAAAGGATTAATCTCCAAAATATACAAGCAGCTCATCCAATCAAAAGGTGGGCAGAAGACCTGAACAGACATTTTTCCAAAGACATACAAATGGCTAACAAATACATGGAAAGATCCTCAATATCACTCATTATTAGAGAAATGCAAATCTAAACTTCAGTGGTGTCACCTCGCACTGGTCAAAATGGTCATCATCAAAAAATCTACAAACAATAAATGTTGGAGAGGGTGTGGAATAAAGGCAACCCTCTTGCACTGTTGGTGGGAATGTAAATTGACACAGCCACTATAGAGAACACTATGGAGACTCCTTAAGAAACCAGGAAGAAAACTACCATATGATCCAACAATCCCACTACTAGGCATATACCCTGAGGAAACCATAAATGAAAAAGACATATGTACCCCAATGTTCACTGCAGCACTATTTACAATAGCTAGGACATGGAAGCAACCTAGATGTCCATCAACAGATGAATGAATAAAGAAGTTGTGATGCTTACATACAATGGAATATTACTTAGCCATAAAAAGAAACACGTTTGAGTCAGTTCTAATAAGGCAGATGAACTTACTATACAATATGAATTAATTCAGAGAAACAAATGTCTATAAAGACATACATATGGAATCTAGAAAGATGGTACTGATGAACCTATTTGCAGGGCAGCAATGGAGATGCAGACACAGAGAAGACGTGTGGACACTGTGGGGGCGCGAGAGGGAAGGACGAATTGACAGAGTGACAGTGAAACAAATACATTTCCACATGTGAAACAGCCACGGGAACTTGCATATGATGCAGGGATCTCACACCTGGTGTTCTGTGACAACCTAGAGGGGTGGGATGGGATGAGAGGTGTAAAGGAGATTCAAGAGGGCGGAGACATCTGTATACCTATGACTTATTCGTGTTGATGTATGGCAGAAACACAATACTGTAATTATCCTCCAATTAAAAATATAATTAAAAAACTATAAAAAACTCATTACAAAATAATGGCTATATTTCCCTGTTGTATAATATATCCTTATTGCTTATTTATTTTATACATAGTGTTCTCTCTTAATCCCCTACCCCTATCTTGCCCCTCTTTTCTTCCCTCTCTCCACTGGCAACACTAGATTTGTTCTCTATATCTGAATCTGTTTGTTTTGTCATATTCATTCATTTATATTTTAGATTCCACATTATGTAGAATATTTGTCTTTGTCTGACATATCATTTTTCATGTAGTTTAAATATGTGATTCTCAAATGGAGGAGAAATTGCCCCTTAGGAAACATTTGGCAATGTCTGGAGACATTTTTAATGGTCACACAACTTGGCAGGGGAAGCATGTAACAGGTTGAGATCAGAGATGATGCTAAAACATCCTATAAAGCACAGTCTCCACAGTAAAGAATTACCAGGCCCAATATGTTAATCATGTCAAATGAAACTAGAGATTTGTCCTAGGGACCAATATGTTATCAATTATATGTGTTGTAAATATTTTTCCCAGTTTGTTGGTATCTTCATTTTTCCTGTGGTACTTTTTGATGATAAGAAATTCTTAATTTTAATATATTTAAGCTATCAATCTTTTCTTTTATGGACTATGCTTTTGTCTCTGATTTAAGAAAGTTCCCCATGCCTTAAGAATAGAGATTTTCCAATGAAATGTTTCATAAGTTTTAAATTTTGCTTTTTTATATTTAACCTTTGATTACGTTTGTTTATAACCTAAGAGTCCAAAACTAACTTTTATATGAAGAAATGAGGACTATTTATTTAAAATCCATCTTATCCCCACTGGGTTACAATGCTGTCAAAACTGAAGTTTGCAAAAATGGGCTTATTTCTAGTTGTCTATTTTTATCTTTTTATCTGGAGGCTAAAGTTGTTTTTACTTTCTTATAAAAGAAAAACTGAATCCCAAGAGTTTAAGGTTTTCATAAATTTCATGAAAATAGATTTTAGAAGCTTTTTTAAAAAGTGTTTCTCTGTCTTTTCTAGAGATACAAAAAGAAGGAAATTTGATGTTATTTTGAACCAAAACCAAATACTTCTCAAATTATTATAAAATGAACTCATTAATTTCACTGAAAGTTGTTTCACTTCTCCACAAACTACACTGCCTACAGTATACATTTCACAAAGGTTGGAAACCCATTTATTGACTGGCAAAATGAAAGCCTTTCCTCAAATATTTTTTAACATCTATATTTAACCTTATACATCATCCAACTCTTTTATCTAGGGGTTGTAACAGAAATATCCACATTCTTTCCTCCATAGTAAGAAAGACCATTTCCTAACTGCTGAGAAGCTGGCTCTTAAGGACATTCCCGACCAGATCATTCCAGGAAAGGAATTCATAGCTCAAAAAACATTCACACCTGTCAATCAGCCTCAGCCAGCAGCTTTCAAATCCAGTTGCTCTGAAGCCAGTGGCAAAACTATTCACAGGGTGAAGCAGAGATGAAATATATGTAAACATCTTTGTTTCCTTTTCGCTTTTCTTATTCTAACATTTCCCCTTCATTCTCATTTAGCCCACACAAGCTCCAAACTAGTATTCAGTAACACCGAAGTGGGATCATTTTATTAAAAGAAACTATACCCTTGGAATTGAGGTAAATCAGAAGCAGAAGTATAAATCCACTGATTCAGAAAATAATTCAGCATTGGGACAAAAACTTTTCCAGGAAAGGAACATTTTTTTTCAATTTTTTCCTTTGGGAAAATACTCTGGAAATGATGCCCTTTTTAAACAAGTATTTGCTATTGCTTGTTATTATTTCTTTTTTTTTCTGAATATTCTTGAGGATTATCAACTAATAATGCAATTAATCTGGAGCTTCAAGTATGGGTTTAAGGGAAAATGAGAAGGGGTTTTCTGTAGTGACAGCACTTTCCAAGATACCTACTTTTGATATATGATCACCATAAAGATTGACAACTCATGGCAAAGCAATGATATACAGTGGTCATTAAATACTCTGGTTGGACAGGATGTCTCTAGCTGATCACCATGTCTGGGATCAGGCGGTAGTTAAACCCAAGGGGGCTAAGAGGATTTACCACATATACAGCTCTCAGATTCTATCAGATTTATTACATTCGGAGCACTGTTTAGAACCATATAGCAGAAAAACGTTTACTCAAAACTCAAGAGACCTCTATTTACCAAACGGTTGTACATACATCTTTCAGATATAGGAGTACAGATCTCTGGTGGTCTTTTAAGGAAATATTTCATTAACAAGATTTATGAGTTTCCAGCTCATTTAAACACATTAAATAAGCAATTTCCTAAAAATTGCAAAGGCACATAGGAGCTGCTCTAGGAGCAATGTATAAGTACACAACGCTGCAAATAAACTGGACTGAGAAATCAGTTTGTTTTGCAATGACTCCGTCCTCTCCAAGTTGAGGCCAGGAACACAGGATTACACATGAGGAAAAAAAAAAAAAGACAAAGCCACAAGCATAAAAAGTCCTACAACCATCAGACATAAATACACACCCGACCTGCCAGGCAAGGGCTCCAGGTGAAGGAAGTAGCAACAGTCATGGCCCAGGCTCCCGAGAATAATCGGGTCTCCCATGGGAGACGCACCTGCTCTGTACCTGTTTCCTTTTGCCTCAAACTGCTCACATGCAGACTAGGAAGGCCTACAGGTGAAACATCACAATCACATGGACAACAATGCCAGGGGCACAGGAAAGGCCACCATCCACATAAAATTCACACTGAAGGTGCTGCCCAAGGGCTTTGACCAGGGCAACGATATCAGCTGTACGCCCTAAAAGAGATCCTTCCCTACCCAGCCTCCACACAGATTTGGAACAGCCAAGTGGTACATTTGAATGTAAAGTGGGGTTTAGCAGTTACCATTTCCACCAAATTGTTGAAAATAAATTGAGGGCACCTTAGCTCTTTATATGCCATCATATGTATCCGGCTCAAGCTTAACAAAATACTATGAAATTTTAGTTTGAACGTCAGAAAATCTAAAATGGGACAATGTGGCGATTCTTGCTCCCCAGGCCCAGGTCGGTGTCAGGGTACCTCCCCAATCATCAGTGAACACAAGTTCTGGTCCGTTCAGTTAGTTATTTGGACGTCTGCCCACTCCGTCGAGTCTCAGTCTTCCCTTTTCTTCAGGACGAAGCATTTTTTCGCGTCACTGGACTTGGAAACGACTCCAGTGAGGTAGGGCATCCTCTATTACCCGTTCCCTAAGACAGGTTCCCAAAACAGCGAGTAGCTTTAACTCGTCTGTGAGGAGTCTTGAGCCGGCGGTGAGTCCGAAAAATGAGGAGGTTTTGAGGGCCGACACCGGAGAAAGAGACTTGGGAAAGGAGGGTCCCGGATCGGCACCACCACTTCCGGGCCGCAGACCGCCCGACGGACGTAAAAGCTGACCGTTAGGCACGGGCGGGGCCGGGGTCACGTGGCCTGCGCGGGGTCAGAGCCCGGCGTACGCGGGAGCACGCAAAGCAGCTCGGCCCGCGGCCGCGCGCCTCGCGTGCGCGCGCAGGCCGGGGGCAGAGCGTGTGGGCTGAGCCTCCGGCGTGCGGCGGGGCGGAGGCGGGGCTCGAGTGGGGTGGAGGGCGGAGGCGGGGCCTCCTCCTTCACCTCCTCCTCCTCCTCCGGCGAGGCTGGGCCGGCGGCGGCGGCGGCGGGAGGAGGGTGACCCACGGAGGGGCGTCTCGGCCATGACTGCGGAGCTGCAGCAGGACGACGCGGCCGGAGCGACCGACCGCCACGGCTCGGTGGGCCTCGCGGCGGCGAGCGCGAACCGGGGGGCGGGCTCCGGGTCCCACGGGGTAGGGGTGCGGGGCCCAGGCGGGAGCCGCGCGGGGCGCAGGCGGGCGGGCCTGCGGAGATGGGGCGCGGGGCTGCGGAGGGCGCCCGGGCCCGGCGGGGGCGAGGGCAGCGCTCCGGCCGGGGTGAGCACCGGGGCTCCGGGAGGAAGCTGAAGTCTCTGCAAGGCTCGCTCGCAGAGATTGAGGACTCTTCTTGGGGTCCAGAGACGGGCTGAAGTTCGAGGGAGATTAGCTAATTTGGGATATCAAAAATAAAGGGCTGGACGTGGGCTGCTGTCTGCATCAGGGATCTCTAAAGAGAGCGCTCCTGGCCCCCGCGAAACTTCGGAAAGGGGCAGCTTTGCTGGATTTTTTTTTTTTCCCGAATCCGTTTTAGGGCAGTGCTGTTTTAAGAGTCTAAAGCAGACCGAAGTTATCTAAGTTAAAGCGAGGATTTTATCTACACCGTGTGAAAGACCAAGGGTCCTTGTTACCACTTCCTACCTTCTACATTTCCCTCCCCACCCCCCATATTTTTAAGCAGAAAGCAGCCTCCCCAGTTACTGCATTCATCACTGTAGATTTTTAAGGAAGGGGGAGGAACACCGTGATGAATAGAAGGTATGCTGATAATGCTTTCCTAGTCCTAGTATCTAAGAAGATTGAAATCAATACAGGGGTTTCTGGGCTAAGAAGGTGAGAGGAAAAGAACACTGGTTTGAGAGAAAAAAGGCTAATGTCTGTGGAAAAAAAAAAAACCTTGGGAAGTGGGCAATTTGAGAATGTCTTCTAATGTTACTTTGGAATGTTCTAACTTAACACTACCCTGTCACCCGTCAAGTGGTGTACTTTTTCAAGACAGAATGGGAAGTATTTAAATGCGAGTTTGGAAGTGAGGAATTTCATAAACTATCTATTTACAGTACAGAGCTGTCAGATACCTCCATGTGAGAAACCTTTTACGCCTCCTTTTCCCCCCCTCTTCGGACACTCAAGAGACCAATGGAGTATAAAGTGACCGCACTTCCTTTTTAAATTCCTGTAGTAAAAGATACCTCCAGGTCCTGGGCTCTAAAATGAAAGTAGGCAAATGGTGTTTCATGTGCTGATTTCTAATAGAAATATTGTTAGGCGTTTACAAATGACCCTTGGAATGTGAGTCAGGATTTTCTCTCGTTTCACAAATCAGTTCTGTTTGTTTAAAGGACAGTGACTTAAAAGCAGGTGGGAAAATCTTAGTTTTGAGATCGTCATGTTATTTTAAGGGAGAGCAAGTCATATTTAAATTTGTTGGCTGAGACCATGTGCCTTTTGGTCAGCAGCAACTGCATTTACCTCTGCCGCAGTTTGAGAGATGACCACTGTCTCAGCCTTCTCGGTTTAAACGTTCATGTGTGAGGTGTTTTATGAACACTTGTATATAAGTCATAGCTATTTTTGGAAAGCTTTGGAACTCCAGTGGCTGTGGCTGGCTGGAGGACCTGATTCCTGGCAACCTGCAGAGTGGTGACATTTACTGTTCTTCCCAGCGATTCGCCCCATACAGACAGATGATAAGCTTGGAATGCTTGATAATGTTTGCCCTTTTGGTTTTTTCTAATGTAAAATGCCTGAAGTTAGCAGGCTAGAATGCAGGAGTCTTATATGAGAAGTACCTTTCCCATCTCAGAGGAAAAATTTTGGTATTTTCTTCATCTTAAGTTTCATGTTAGAATGAACTCTATTTTAAATTCTGTGAAGCAATTCTTTATTGTCCTTAAAGGATCTTGAATTGTTCTAATTGAGGGGAGCTCTCCTCCCCTGACACTCAGCAGCTATTTAAAACTTAGAGTGCTTCCTTTCCCTTATTGGTCAGCGTACATGGTACAGGCAGAATCTGTTATAGCCTCAAAGAACTTGAGTGGGACGAAAACTCAGTACTCTTGAAATCTGTTCTCAGTCTGCACTTGAGTCTAAAAGAGGTAGGTACCATTTAAATCGCAGCTTCCCAGGTGGTGCTAGTGGTAAAGAATCCACCTGCTAATGCAGGAGACTTGAGAGATGCAGGTTCGATCCCTGGGTTGGGAAAATTCCCTGGAGGAGAGCATGACAGCCCACTCCAGTATTCTTGCCTGGAGAATCTCATGGACAGAGGAGCCCGGCGGGCTACAGTCCATGGGATCGCAAAGAGTCAGACGAGACTGAAGCGAGTTAGCATGCACCATTTAAATCAGTTCTTGACTTAGATGAAAACCCAGCAGCAGCGTTTACTGTTACTGTAGTGCTCTCGGAGGGACAGCATTGAGCAGTCCTGAAGAGAGATCTTAGTTCTCTGCTTAGGAATTAAACCTGGGTAACCTGGATGGCAATGGCACCCCACTCCAGTACTCTTGCCTGGAAAATCCCATGGATGGAGGAGCCTGGTAGGCTGCAGTCCATGGGGTCGCGAAGAGTTGGACACGACTGAGTGACTTCACTTTCACTTTTCACTTTCCTGCATTGGAGAAGGAAATGGCAACCCACTCCAGTGTTCTTGCCTGGAGAATCCCAGGGATGGGGGAGCCTGGTGGCTGCCGTCTATGGGGTCACACAGAGTCGGACACGAATGAAGTGACTTAGCAGCAACCTGGATGAAAACCAAGAGCCCTAGCCACTGGACCACCAAGGGCTAGAGGCTAGAGTCAAAGTGGCGCTGGCTCTTGGCCCTGTTTGAAGCAAGAATATTTCAAGGAGGCAAAACATATAAAAACAGATACAAAGTTTATTATTAGAGACACAGCACAATATATGGGAGAGCACACAGGAAAAGCGCTTGTTTATCCAGCTCAGAATCAGGGCGGAGATACACACCGGACAGCGTGTGGGCATCCTCTCTAATGAGGAGCGGTGCCATAAGTCAGAAGTCAGGCAGGGACGCACACCTGCAGAGGAGCGCAGGCATTCAGAGACACGCCCAGAGAGATGTGCGGCCGTCCCGGATGAGGAGGAGGTGATGTAAATCATTTATGTAGGACTGTCCTTCCAGGTCTTTGTTTACCTCTGACCGATTATCTTGTTTCTCTGTCCATGCCTGACTGGCCCATGGATCCTGCCCAAGATGCGTGTGCAACTTTTTGCTGAGACAGTTCCCACTGTAGAGGCCTGTGGGTGCATGTCCACACTTACTATGGAGTGGGGTCCCCTCCCTTTTCAACCCCCAAAAGCATTCCTTCTCATGTGCAGACAGGGAAGTCTTCCTTGACCTCAGGAGCGGGCACTTTATCTCTGCTTCAGCAGCACTCAGCTTTTACCACTAGCTTTGTCCTTCGAGTGTCTGGTTGAGAACAAAGGCTTAGTTTTACTCCACTTAACAACCACCAGGTGTCCGGCCCAGAGACCCACTGTCTCCTGCCTCAGTAGGACAAGTAATTTGAAGTCAGATTGGCTCTTACAAACCTGTCAACCTTGGCAGCTATACTAAGGCTCATCACACGTGTGTCCTGCTAACGGAAGCCCTATGAAAACCTGTTTCTGAGAAAATTTAGTGCCTTCTTTTGATTTATTGGTTTTACACTCTCTTTTATTTTGTCTCATTACTTGTAATTTTTGGAACATCAGTGAGTGAGTGCTTGGTTGGCATCCACAGCTCTCATGCCTCCAGCTACAAACAGTTGCTACTCACACAGTACTTTTAGTAAATTTATAAAACCCATTGACAAGTAACACCTCACCAGGCAAGATCTTGCCATGTGTTTTCTTTCATCAAAGAAATTTAAAGCAATAGCCAGATGAAACATATTTTTCAAGGAGAATAATGATGCTGATAGTAGTAGTAGATAACCTTGATTGATCATGTACTATATGCCAGACTGTGCTCACAACTTAACATATTATCTCAGTACTTAGGACAGCTTCAGGAAGTTTTCTTATTTCTTGTTAAATAATTTGTACAAGGTTACTTACCTAGTAAAGGGTACAGCCAAGGTTGAACCCAGGGACTTCTAACTCCCAAGAGCTCAAGAAATCTCTGATCCTACTTCTTAGTTGATGGACCAATGGTCTTGGGTTAGAACCTGTTAGTCTGTAGAACTCTCTTCCTGACGTTTTAAATTTTCAGTTCTCATTGCAGTCTTTCTCAATAGATTATCTTCCTTTCTACTTGAATGAGCTAACTGATACCTAAAGAGCTCTCTATCTCATGCTTGGGGTCCTCCCCCCTTCAGAATCTTTTCTCTTAGTGGAAGATGTACTCTTCCCTTCTTCCCTCTTTTAGAGATGAATCTAAATCAGTGGTATCTAGAAACCTTTTTGATTGTGACTCCTAGGGAAGAATACTCCTGTCATCTAGTGAGTGGAAGCCAAGAATGCTGCTAAATATCCTGCAGTGTACAGAGAGCCCCCCCTTCCCCAAAACAAGAAGTTGTCTGGCCCAAAATGTCAATGGGGCTTAAGAAACCCTGGTTTAGATGATGTTTCTCCTCATTCGCCTAAGTTTTCTTTCATCTTCTTTATCCTAGCCTAATTCCCAGGTACCTTCACTGCCTTCTGCATCTTTGAGACTCAGGATATGGTCCATGGACCAGTAGCATCCATATCACCTAAGAGTTTGTCAGAAATGTAGAAATTTGGGTGTGCTGGAGCCAGCTTGTACTTGTACTGCCTCTCCAGGTGACTGTATACATTTCTTCCCAACTCTGTGTTCAATGACCTCATGTTAGTAGCTTGAAATCTCAGTTGAAATATTTCTACTAAGGCAATAAGTAGGCTGGACAAATCAACATACCACTGTCTGGGCCTCCACCCTAGACCTGCAGAATCAGAATCGCTTTTTGACAAGATCCCTGGGTGATAAACTTTGTGAAAGTGATCAATTTTCTGCTCCATAGGATTCCCATTTTCCCTTCAGCTATGCACACTTCTCCTCAATCCTCAAACAAAATAGCAACAATAGCAAAATCGTCTCTGCCTTGTTCTTTATTTTTGTTTACTATCTTTCATTTTGTTTACTTTCTTGTAAGTCCACCTGTTTCTTCTCTAAAACAGTTTTCCAGTTACAATGTAATTCCAGCTCCTTGTGGATAATTTGAAAAATACAGACCTAGGCAAGGTTTAGCTCTTGGCTGATAGGAGGCCCCCCCTCCCCAGGCTGAAGTGAGTTGGTTCCCAGATTTTACTTGAGGTGCAGCAGCAACTTTGCAAAAGCCCAGTTAGCAGGTGACTCTGGGGATCACTTAGGCTCCAGCAGGATGAGGGCTGATTGCCCACAGGCCTACAGAGAGGCTGACCAGGCAACAGAAGATTAGATTGTAGGGCAGTGAGTGGTTTTATGTGATCAGCATCTCCGAGGGCACCCAACGAGAGCCTTGCCAGCAGTAGGCTTTAGTAGCAAGTGAAATGGATCTCTTGGAGGTGACCAGTGACTAATCACCTTCTGGTCAGGTCAGTGACCTTTTAGTTCTAGTTCTTTCTACATCCTTGCTTATTCAAATTCTTTCTCAAGTCCCATTTTCATGGTTTGATTTGTGATGATTTTTCATGGCCACTTTTTGGTTGATAGTTATTTTGGCTCTTGATTTTGTTGCTGGTTATTACCAACTGTTCTGCTTTTTACAAAAAAAATTCCAGCGTGTTTTCTTGAATCATTCACCATGGTCTTATCACAGATGTACCACAGTAAGCCCTCAGTTCTGAACTGATGACATCATTTTATAACTTTTATGAAAACTAGCCCTGGAAAAGATGTTTGAATTTATGTACTACAGCTTTCTCTTTTTCGTGTGGAGGGATGGAGTCGTGCTGCACAAGTTTGTAGGATCTTAGTTCCCAACCACGGAGAAGGCAATGGCACCCCACTCCAGTACTCTTGCCTGGAAAATCCCGTGGACGGAGGAGCCTGGAAGGCTGCAGTCCATGGGGTGACGAAGAGTCGGACGCGACTGAGTGACTTCACTTTCACTTTTCACTTTCATGCACTGGAGAAGGAAATGGCAACCCACTCCAGTGCCGTCTATTGGGTCGCACACAGTCGGACACGACTGAAGCGACTTAGCGGCAGCAGCAGTTCCCAACCAAGGATTGAATCTGTGCCCTTAACAGTGAAAGTGCCAAGTCCTCACCATTGGACCACCAAGGAATTCCATACTGCACCTTTGCCCTAGAGTGCCAGGGCTTCAGTAGTTGTGGCACTCGGGCTTAGCTACTCAGTGGCATGTGGGATCTTGTTGAGCCAGGGATCAAACCTCTGTCCCCTGCATTGGCAGGTGATTTTTATCCACTGCATCACCAGGGAAATCCCCTACTACAGCTTTCTTGGTTTTGCAAATATAGTAACTGGTTTAGGGAGTTGATTTATTCGTGATCACAGTCTGTGGCAGAACCCTGGCCTCAGGCTTTGGTTCCGTGTCCTGGTAAGTGTGCCCAGTGTTGCTGCTACTGTACTTCCTGAGCCCTCTGCCCTGGGACCTTTGGGCCCCGTGCTTCATGTGTGTGTGTTTGTATGCACGTGTGTATGTATTTTGCTGCTCTGGGTCTTAGCTGCACGCAGGATCTTTAGTTGTGACGTGCAGCATGTGGGATCTAGTTCTCTGACCAGGGGTGGAACCTGGGCCGCTTGCATTGGAAGCTCAGAGTCCCAGCCACTGCACCACCAAGGAAGGCCCTGAGGCCTTTATTTTTCTGGCTTTTCTACATTTCTTCTCTGCTAGGGGCGAACCTTTGCTTTCTTTGTTGTTACTGTCCTTTTATTAACTGCTTCCAGATCTGCATGTCTGATCCCAAATTGCAGACGACTTCAACTCCTCTTTTTCCAAATGCTTTTTGAGCATTTCTACTTGAGATAAACATTTGCTGCCTCACTCCTTTTCCCACAGTTACTATACCAGCCCTGTAAATACATACTTAGAGCATCTGCCATATGCCAGTTTTTGGTACATTTTTAATCTTTATAAAAACCCTATAAGGTATGAATTACTATGTCTTATTACTGTGGGAAAACTCAGCCTCAGATATTAATATAACTCACAAGGTCCTAATAAGAAAATTTTAAACCAAAGTCTGTCTCTGTATTGCATTTGAAAAAATGACTCACTCAAGAATAAATTCTAAGTAGCACGGTTGAGGGGCTTCCCAGGTGGCTCAAATGATAAAGAATCAGCCTGCGAACGCAGGAGATGAAGGCAGAAGAAGCAGCGTTCCTGCCTTGGGTCGGGAAGATCCCCTGAAGAAGGTAATGGCTACCCATTCCAGTATTCTTGCCTGAAAAGTCCCGCAGACAGAGGAGCCTCGCGGGACTACAGGCTACAGTCCATAGGGTGGCAGAGAGTCAGATGGCTTAGCAACTGAGCACATGCAGCATGGCATAGGTGAGACTTCATGCCATTCTGACTTTGCCTGCTGCAGTACATGTCTCTCTAGAACCAAACTTTTTGACTACCTTGACAATTTATGGAGCACTTTAACATATATTTCTCATTGAACCCATATAGCAAACCTATGAAATAAAATTTAGTGTGAAGCAGAATTTGCAAAGTGACCCAACTAGTAAGTAATAAAACTAAAACCCTGGCAAAGGCAATTATTTTTCTAGGATATCAGTATTTTTACTATAATCTGTAGATGAATTTTGTTAAGATGGACAGATCACAGTATTTTACTTTTAAAAACTCATTTTTTCATTTTAATAACAATTCCTGTACCCATTACTTCATTTCACAGTCACACCTGTGCTGTCAAAGCTTATGGTATACTTTATTTTCCAGCTGTAGAAATTGATGCTCAAGAAAGTTGAAATTTACCCAGAGGCTAATGTGTGGTGCAGTCGGGGCTACCTGGTGCTATTGCCACCATCAAGGCTTTCTAATAAAAACAGAGGTCAAAATGCCAGACATTCATAGCCAGATTAAAGATCTGTGTGAATAGATGCTAGCAGCTGCTACATAATGGTTGGTAGGTTAAATTTGAGATATCCTAAGAAAATATTTCCTTTTTCCAATATTCCTGCCCAAGTTAGTACTTTCCTGGTGTCTTTTTTCTTTTTTGTTGTGTGTATGCATGTACATATGCAAAGCTCAGTTTTTATTCAGTTGAGGTGAAATTCATATAATATAAATTACATAAAGTATACATTTAGTATATTCACAACATTGCACAACCACCACTTCTGTCTGGGTCCGTAATATTTTTATCACCCCAAAAGAAAACCGAATTCTACCAAGCAGTCCCTCCCCATTTCCCCTCCACTCTCCCCGCTGGCCACACTGATCTGCTTTCTGTCTCTGCGTTTTACCTGTTCTGATAGTTCATGTAAATGGAATCGTATAATATGTGACCTTTTGTGTATTGTGTCTTTCACTTAGTTTATTGAAGTTTATCCAAGTTATAGCATGTATCAGTACTTCATTCCTTTCAATAATGGCTGATACTCAGCTCTAGAACCAAACATGAAACAATGGACTGGTTCCACATTGGGAAAGGAGTATGTCAAAGCTCTGTATTGTCACCCTGCTTATTTAACTTATATGAAGAGTACATCATGCGAAATGCCGGGCTGGATGAAACACAAACTGGAACCAAGAGTGCCGGGAGTAATATCAATAACCTCAGTAGTCATGTACAGATGTGAGAGTTGGACCGTAAAAAAGACTGAGCACTGAAGGATTGATGCTTCTGCACCATGGTACCAGAGAAGACTCTTGAGAGTCCCTTGGATAGAATTGATGCTTTTGAACTGTGGTGCTGGAGAAGATCTTGAGAGTCCCTCGGATAGCATAGAGATCAAACCAGTCAGTCCTAAAGGAAATCAACCCTGAATATTCATTGGAAGGACTGATGCTGAAGCTCTAATACTTTGTCCACCTGATGTGAATAGCTGACTCATTGGAAAAGACTATGATGCTGGGAAAGATTGAAAACAGGAGGAGAAGGGGTCGGCAGAGAATGAGATGGGTTGGATGGCATTGCCATCATGAATAGACAGGAGTTTGAGTGAATTCCAGGAGATAGTGAAGGACAGGGGAGCCTGGCATGCTGCAGTCCATGGGGTTGCAAAGAATTGGACTCAACTGAGTGACTGAATAACAGATATATCTGTTACATCTTACCTGATGTAAGATGTAATTTTTCCATTGGTGGACATTGGAGTTTTTCCCACCTTTTGGCTTTTGCAAGTAGTACTTCTGTGAACATTCATGTCCAAATATTTGAGTGTATGCTAAGTCACTTCAGTCATGTCTGACTCTTTGCAACCCCGTGGTCTGTAGCCACCAGGCTCCTCTGTCCTTGGGATTCTCCAGCCAAGAATACTGGAGTGGGCTGCCATGCTCTCCTCCAGGGCATCTCCCTGACCCAGGGATCAAACCTGTGTCTCCTGCATTGCAGGTGGATTCTTTACCACTGAGCCACATGTAAAGCCCTAAATATTTGAATACCTGCTTCCAATTATTTTGGGTATATACCTAAGTGTAGAATTGCTGGCTCATAGGGTAATTCTATATATAACGTTTTGAAGAACCGTCAGACTTTTCCACAGCATCTTTACTGTTTTACATTCCCACCAGCAGCACACAAAGATTCCAGTTTCTCCATATCCTCTCCAAACTTGTAATTTTCCATTTTTGCTTTGTTTTATAGGAGTCATCTTTGCCTATGATGTGGTATCTCATTTAGTTTTGGTTTGCATTTTCCTAATGGCAGTTGTTGTTAAGCATCTTTTCTTAGGCTTATTGATCATTTGTATCTCTTCTTTGGGGAAATGTCTGTTTCAGTCCTTTTCCCGTTTTTGAATTGGGTTTATTTGTCTTTGGTTTTTGAATTGTAAGAATTTTAATATAATCTGAAATACTAGACCCTTATCAGATTTATGTTTTGAAAATATTTACTCCCATCCTGTAGGTTGTCATTTCACTTTCTTGATAATGTCCTTTGTTGCATAAAAGTTTTTAATTTTGATGAAATGCCACTTACCTATTTTTTTCTTCTGTCACTTGTGCTTTGGGGATAATATAAAAAGAATCCATTGTCAAATTCAAGATACTGAAGATTTACCTCTAACTTTCTTGTTAGAGTTTTATAATTTTATCTCTTTTACTTTAGATGTTGATCCATTTTCAGTTAGTTTTTGAATATTGTGTGAAGTAGGGGTCAAACTTTATTCTTTTTCAAGTGTATATCTAGTTGTTCTACCACCATTTTTGTTTGTGGAGTGTGTAAACATAAAGTGTACATCATGTTCCTTGGGTAAGTGTATATATTACAATATGTTTGCTCTTCTGATATTTATCACATCACATACCTATAGTGCATTATTATGATGTTCTGTAAACCTTACATTAAATCTCTATGGCTACTTTAGTACTTGTTGCAAATTTTGCTCTTAAATACTGTCAATCTTATGCTTATACCATCCTGAATGCCATTTTTTGAAGAGGCTTTTTTTCCCCCCATCAAATAGTCTTGACATCCTTATCAAAAATCAGTTGACCAGGACTTACCTGGTTGTCCAGTTGTTAACTGTCTGCCTGCCAGTGCAGGGGACACAGGTCCCATCTGTGGTCCTGGAAGATCCCATAGATCACAGGGCAACTAAGCCCACGCGCCACAACTACTGAGGCCCCGCGCCTAGAGGCCGTGCCCCGCAGCAAGAGAAGCCACCACAGAGAGAAACCTGCATGCTGCAACGAGGAGTAGCCCCCACCTGCTGCAGCTAGAGAAGGCCTGTGTGCAGCAGTGAAGACCCAGCACAGCCAGAAGTTAAATCAATAAATAGATAATAGAATTTTTAAAAAAACTTAAAAATCAGTTGACCAGAGATTATGACTCTCTTCTGGACTCCCAATTCCAATTCATTTGCCCATCTGCTTGTCCTTATGCCAGTACTATACTGTCGTGATTACTCTAGTTTCACAGTAACTTTTGAAATCTTAGAGTGTGAGTGAGTCCTCTTTGTTCAATATTGTTTTGGCTATTCAGCGTCTTGTGAAATTCCATATGGATTTCATATGGATATGGTCAGCATTTCTGTAAAAATGGTCATTGGAATTGATCTTTTTTACATTGCATTGAATCTGTAGATCACTTTGGGTAGTATTAACGTATTAATATTAAGTCTTTGTGATGGTTCATTTTATGTGTCAGCTTGACTAGACCAGGAGGTGTCCAGACGTTTTGTCAAACATTCTGGTTATGTCTGTGAGGGTGCTTCTGGATGAGATTAGCATTTGAATCAGTAGGGTGAATAAAGCTGATTGCTCTCTCTGATGTCTTTGGACCTCATCCCAGCTACCGAAAGCCTAAACAGTAAAGGCTGGTAAAGAGGAAACATTACCTACCTAATTGGGTGCAGGTCTTCTCTTGCCCTCAGACTGAAAGTTATATCAGCTTTCCTGGTTCTCAGGCTTCCAACTCAGGTTAAAATGACTCCATTGGCTGGTTCTCCAGCCAGTGTAGATCTTGGAACTTCTCAGCTTCCAAAATCCCAAGAGCCAATTTGTAATAATAAATTTCTTAACTCACATATACTGGAAACTATGAACACAGGATTTCTTCACACACACACTCACGCCCTGTTGGTTCTGTTTTTCTGGAGAACCTTAATACGGTCTTCCCGTCCATTACCTTGGATGTTCTTCCATTTATGAAAGTTTGCTTTACTTTTTTTCTCAGTGTTATGTAGTTTTTAGTATACAGATCTTTCACCTTCTTGGTTAAATTTATTCTGAAGTGTTTTGTTCTTTTGGAAACTATAATGAATGGAATTGTTAATTTCCTGTTTAGATTGTACACTGTTACTGTATAGAAACACAGCTGATTTTTTTCTATAGATCCTATGCTCTTCAACTTTGCTGAATTTATTTATTAGCTCTAGTGGATTTTTTTGGTGTTTTATATATCATGTCATCTGTAAATAGAGATAGTTTTGCTTTTTCCTTTCCCATGTAGGTGTCTTTTATTTATTTTTCTTGCCTAATTGTTCTGGCTAGAACTTCTAGTATAATGTTGAATAACATTGGTGAAAATGGCCTTCTTTGTATTAATACTGATTTTAAGGGGGACTCTTTCAGTCTTGCACTACTGTGCATGATGTTAACTGAGTTTCTTTTTTAAATACAGGTCCGTCATCACATTGAGAAAATGCCGTTCTTTTCCTAGTTTCCCAATTATTTATATCATCAAATGTGTTGTATTTTTTCTGCATTGATCAAGATGACTCCCCCCCCCCCCTTCATTGTGTTAGTATGGTGTACTACATTATTTTTTTTATGGTTTCTTTTTATGTCTTTGTCAGTCACATTCTCTTAGGCATCCATTTTCAAATACTTGACTAAGCTTCATCTCTTCACTCTTTGAGATGTACAGAGTATACTCTTAGTGCTTAGTCGCTCAATTGTGTCTATCCCTGTGACCCCATGGCCTGTAGCCTGCCAGGCTCGTCTGTCCATTGGATTTATCAGCAAGAATTCTGGAGTGGATTGCCATTTCCTCCTCCAGGGGATCTTCCCAACCCAGGGATCGAACCTGAATCTCCTATGTCTCCAGCATTGCAGGTGTATTCTTTACTCACTGAGCCGTTGGAAAAACCCATAGACCGTACTCTACCATTCCATTTTTCCTACCAGCTTCCAACTGCTTTCATCATCTTTGGTTTATTCAGTAGCTCTGTAACTCATGGTTAAGCTTTCTTTTCCTAATTTTAACCACTTTTAAACTAGCTGTTAACATGTGATAGATTAATCCCTTTAAAATGCCTTTTTTGCCCCTCACATTTCTTCCCTGCTGAAGAGCCTGTAATGATTTTATGTTGTTCATTAGATCAAGTCTAAACTCATCCTGACATTTAGAACTGTTCATAATCCCATCCCACATCACCTCTCTGCTGCTGCTGCTAAGTCGCTTCAGTCGTGTCTGACTCTGTGCGACCCCATAGACGGCAGCCCACCAGGCTCCCCTGTCCTTGGGATTCTCCAGGCAAGAATAGTGGAGTGGGTTGCCATTTCCTTCTCCAGTGCATGAAAGTGAAAAGTGAAAGTGAAGTCGCTCAGTCGTGTCCTACTCCTAGCGACCCCATGGACTGCAGCCCACCAGGCTCCTCTGTCCATGGGATTTTCCAGGCAAGAGTGCTGGAGTGGGGTGCCATTGTCTTCTCCATCACCTCTCTGGTCCCTGTTATTTATAAAAGATGGAAACTACACACTGAGGCCCATCTAATAATAACATAGAATTTTGTTTCTGAAACTATAAGTGTGTAAACTTGCTTTCTATATCTTTTCCTGTATTTTCTTAGTTTCTCATTTAGCAAATAGATTGCTAAATGGCATTTTCTTAAACTTTTGAAGATGCGTTTCATAAGACCTTGTCATATTAGTTTCCTGGACCTGTTTCCTGTATTTGGTTGAGGCATATATGTATTTAAAGAAATGAAAAAATATTGTCTTAGTGTATTCTAAAGTAAGGGAAAAAAAGGTGCAGGACGTCGTGTATAGTATGAAAGAAGACGTTCGTGTGCATAGACCGTTGCTGAAAGATGTCAGCAACTATTAATAGTGATTACTCCTGGGACATGGAACTGGATGGAAGGACCAGGGAAATTTCCCTTTCATTTTATATCATTTTGTGCTGTTAGAATTTTCTACTCAGTGAATGTGGACAAAAGAGATGAAAAAGTTTGAGTAAATAATGATTAGTTCTTTTTCCTTGCTTTTAATATTAGTTCATACCCCTCTAAACCACTTAGGATTGACTAACTTTTAAAAGCTTTTAATGCTTTTTAAAAACGTTAAGCCAGTTGATGAACTGAAACAGTGATTTTCATCATGTACCTAAGTTTTGCACCATTAAAATAAGTTATCGATTTCAGGGGATTCAGTTTTATCCAGAAAAAAATGGCTATTTGTCATTTGTGGAGTCATGAGGCACTTTAGATTTCCATGTTATGAGTAAATTGTACCAACATAGAGTTGTTACTGGAATAAAAACTGAAAAAATAGGAGGGCTTTTGCGGACTTTTTCCGTGGAAGTTGGAAAGGTTAGCGGCAGTCTCAGACTGTGCTAAGACTCTGTTATATAGTCTGGGTTTCTGGAGTTGCTGCTGTGTATTTTCTTTGACTCCTAGAGTTACCCTTTGCTTTCCTTGGATATTTAAGGTTTATTTTAAAATTAGAAAACCAGATCTTTGACTTTGGAGAGAATTTTATTAGGCACACCTTGGTATTTCTTTGGAATAAAGTAGCATTTATCAATTACTTAGCTTTAAATTTAGAAATGTCCTTGTAAAAATAGATAATCGAGATCAGTAAATGTGTGCATCAGAATGGTGAAAATAGCATTCCTGTTTGAAGGAATGGAATCATCTAGAAAGCACCCTTGTCACAGTGCTAAACTGGGTATTTTGAAGATTGTGAGATTAGTAATCGCAGTAGTTTGCTCATCAAGGAGTTTTAATTTAGTTGCAGTAGGATTAGGTCAGTTGTTTATTACAAAACTTGATAACTTAATGTTTTTACCATGCAAATAATCCTGTTTATTGTTTATGATGAGGTGAGTTGCCATCTTTGCTGTAAGAGAACCTCAGTAGAGAGAAGCTTTGCACCAAAACCATGGAGTAGCTGAGCTCTTTCTAGAGATTTGTGTGTGCCTGTCTTTCTTTACTGCCTCTGGGCAAGAAAAGAGAGTGCTCTTTGTTTTATGAAAATAATCTGTATTTAGTTAAGGAAATGCAGACCTGTTGGCTCTTGCCAGTTATTTGACTTCATTATGACTAGAGCACAGGCTTTGTCTTGTCTCTTGTTGGCTGTGTGCTTTATTTGTAGCATCATAGTTATGGTGAAGTTAATATTTAAATCAATTTCGTGTGAAGTTGAGGAGAAACTGTGAGTTATCTATGCACAATGAGCTTAGCTTGTCTGTTGTTGTAAAATTAAAATGTCAGATATACCACCAGGCTCCTCTGTCCATGGAATTGTACAGGTAAGAATACTGGAGTGGGTTGCCTTTTCCTACTCCAGGGGATCTTCCTGGCCCAGGGATCGCACCTGAGTCTCCTACATTGCAGTGGATTCCTTACTGTCTGTACCCGGGAAGCCCTGATTAGGATTTGGGTTGTGGGTGCCACTGAGAGTTTAGGTTTAGCTAAATATTTATAGGACTGAGTCATGTAATAGCACTTGTTCATGTGTGCCAATAGCATAGCTTATTCCTTGTGAAATGTGCTGTTCAGAATCTTAATGGTTATTTTTGAGGAATCATTTAATCAAGATATTTGATGACAAAATTGATTTTATAAACCGTAGTTTTCTAATTTGCACAATGAAGATGATCCCTGACTATTTTAGGGTTGTTTCAGGGATTACATGATGTATGAGGCATCCGAAGTTCCTGACAGAAAGGCGTTCAATAAGTGTTGGTTACAACTGTGAACAGCACTGTCCTGTGGGTAATTCACATTAGGTAGTGTGTTGTGTGATTCTTGTCTTTATGGAGGCAGGAATTTTCACATATAAACAGAGGTCTACATGGGGAGAAATAGCAGGTAAAGATAGTAAGTCCCATTCCTTTACAGGCTCGTTTGTTCCCTCAGCATGGGAGGTTAGAAAGGGCAGAGAATAGTAAGGGGCTGGAGTCCTTGAATAGTATGGAGCTTCCCAGGTGGCCCTAGTGGTCAAGAACCTGCCGCCAGTGCAGGAGACGTGGGAGATGCGGGTTGGTCCCCAGGTCAGGACGATCCCCTGGCGGAGGCAGAGCAGCCCACTCCGATATTCTTGCCTGGAGAATCCCCAAGGACAGAGGAGCCTAGCAAGTTACAGTCCATAGGGTCACACAGAGTCAGACTGAAGTGACTTAGCACACACACAGAGTTCTTGAGGGAGATGAAATGAGTATAACACTGTTCTTGGAGCTGCACAGAATGATTTTATGTTGTCGTCATCTCTGCCCAATAGCTTTAAAAAAAAGGGAACCTGAGTTTCCTTTCCTGAGAGTATTCTAGATGTGTTAATGTCTGCTGCTACCTCTTTCAGCGTGGAGATAGAGGAGTGGGACTTTAACCTGTGGCCACATGTAATGGTTAGTAAGGTACTTATCATTTGAATACCATATTTCGTTGATTAGCACTTATTCGACATTCTGAGATCTCTGAAATTGAGATGCTCCTTAATTTACTATCCTCCACATAGCACATGTGGTGTAGTTTTTATGGTCTACACACATGTGGGCTTGGTCATAGCTGTTCCTGCCACCATGGCAGCCAGGTTACACACCCTGTTGGTACTGCATGGTTAGTTTACTTGCCGTCTAAAACGACTTTAAAAAGATCACACGATGATTCAACAGTGAAACAAAAACTATGAAGAAAAGCATAGAAACAGAACAGCAGGGTACAGATTTGATTTTATGTGAAGTAAAATATTTGTCTTTGGAGGAATGATTGCAAGTTGAGATTTTCTTGCAAAACTACAATCGAATGCATCATGGGACCTCAGAAAGGGAGATACTGTAGGTGTTTTAAGCCTTTTTTGATGTTGTTGCTGAGAAATATGCTAAAGAATTACCTAATGCATGCCAGGCTATGCACCTGGAAGCAGGGTGACTTGTGTTTCTCAACATAAATGAGACATTTTGGAGCTACGAGAAGCTGATGTGACCAGGTCATGTGTCTCCTAGGATTGTCGTGAAGGTATTGTGTCATAGTTGAGCAGCAGTTTTTCTCTTTGGTGACACCATTTTATAACTGATGGCACCTTAGATTCAGTATCTTCTAGTGTTTACCTCTCTAGCTCCTGATGGTAGCTTATTTGGAACTGATTGTTCTACTAAGTAATCAAAACTGTGCTTCTATAAAGGCAGCTACAATAAAAATAGGAAACTTGCTAAGATCAAGGTCAAAATTTAAGAATAAAATATTTGCATTGTTTTGCATTAAGTAGGCGTTTTTTGCCTGTTTTCTTCGTCTTCTCAGATACAGCATGGCATAGAGGTTAGGGTGCAGACTCTGGGGTCGGGCAGCCTGGGGTCCAGTCCCAGCTCCAACCCTTACTAGCAGTAACTTTCTGTAAGTTACTTAACCTCTCTGTGCCTCAGTCTTCTGTCAGACGGCCACAGTGTGTCTCTCACAGGTTTGTTCTGAGAGAGAAATGAGTTAATACCTCTGAAGTGCTTTGAACAGCACCTGGTGGGAAGTAAGCAGTGTGAGTGAGCTGTTATTCCACCTGGCATTGTCTTTTGTTGAAACACTGAGTGGTCTGAGGTGAAGGTGTGTCTGTCTATCCCACTCTTCTCTCCTTGGTTCCAGTTCAAGGCTGATACACTACCCATTTCCCCTTCGCAGTTGTTATTCCATCCTTTTTTGGATACGTCATTTTGGACTTTTTAGAAAATTGGATATGATTGAGCTATATAGATTTGCACACTTTTACACAGTATGATCTGGAGAAGGCAATGGCACCGCACTCCAGTACTCTTGCCTGGAAAATCCCATGGACAGAGGAGCCTGGTAGGCTGCAGACCATGGGCTTGCGAAGAGTCAGACACGACTGAGCGACTTCACTTTCACTTTTCCCTTTCATGCATTGGAGAAGGAAATGGCAACCCACTCCAGTGTTCTTGCCTGGAGAATCCCAGGGACGGGGGAGCCTGGTGGGCTGCCCTCTATGGGGTCGCACAGAGTCAGACACGACTGAAGCGACTTAGCAGCAGCAGCAGCAACACAGTATGATCATGGAATTAGGATTCATTTGAAAACAGACTTTTTGATGCATTACTTTTCTAAACATCACATGCTGGGTGTTTTCAGTGTTTTCCAAGGTTAGCTCTGGACACTTCTTAGTGCAAAAGTCCTTCTCCCAGTGCCCAGGCAGTGACTGCCTGAGACAGATGCCCAGCCTCCAGGACTGCTGGGCTCAGCAGGGTAGGGTTCCATTTCGAGCCTATGACCATGGCCTGTGACTAGAACAGAAAGACTGTTGATGCTTTTCTGAGGACTGCACAGGGGTGTTTCAGTTCGTTTTTTCTAGTTCGTGATACTTGAGTGTTGCATTGGGCCCTCAGCTGTTGAAGAACAGAGGATACTGTTTCTCTTACAGCTGGCAGGGAACTAGACTGCCTCTTGGAGACACAGCACTAACCAAAAGATAGTTAGTGGTCAACATCAGCTGTTGATTCGGGGCTTCATTCTAGGATAACCTTAAGAATAGTATAAATTAGATTTCTGCTGGCTGGACTAAGTTTGAACTATTTCGTTTTTAGTATTCATCTGAAAGATCACTGTGTCTTCACTTGGGCCAGCCGACCGTTTAAGTTGAGCTTACTTGTAAATACGTGTTTTGTGTTAACTTTTGTCTTTGTGCAAAACAGGACCAAATGCTTAGTGAAGGCTTTGAGGCTGAAAGGGGTTATAAACTGATCTCATAGCACGGAAGGTTTTGCCATGATTCAGATTAGTGAAGAGAAAACACTCCATACTTTATTCTCTCTGGAATTTTATTTGTAATTCAGAAAATTCCAGCTTTATCTATACTTCTTTTTAATCAATCAGACCTAAAGTTTCAAATGTGACGTTGTTGGTGTTTGTTAATTACATGATCGGAAACTTATTGTCAGTGAAAAATGACACACACAAATGGCATGTGCAGTGCAGCTTAAAATAGCACATCTTCACATCCATGCAAATTCCCTGGACTCCTTATAGTGACCTACTTACGCACTGCTCACAGAGAAACAGGAGGCACTTTAAGTGTCCATTAAGGCTAGAATGTTACGTTTAAATGTTTTATGCATTTGTAGTTTTACTTGTCACTTGTATTTCTTCCACAAGTATCAAAAGCATTTTCTGTGATTAAGCTTTTAAAAGAGTAATACATTTGACATTTCACAGTGTGTCTGACAGTCAGTACCTTGTTGCTTGGAGCTTGTTGGTTTCTTAAAGTAAGAAATGCAATTCTCAAGCCTGTTTACCCTAGATGTTCATGTCTCTTCGTTACATGTATCCCGGTTTACTTTCTGATTGACACATGTCTTATGTTCATTTTGTTTCTGAAATACAGAGCTGCCAAATGCTGTTAAATCAACTGAGAGAAATCACAGGCATTCAGGACCCTTCTTTTCTTCATGAAGCTCTGAAGGTTAGTTTCAAGGCCTCTTTGAGTCAACAGGTTTTAAAACAGTTGTTCATATCATAGTTATGTCAGTCCAAGCTATTTTTATGCCAAAATGAAAGTGCATATGTATAGGGACAGAAGTTCTAGAGGTCAAATGACCCAGTATCTTCAACCTATAAATTATAAGAGCAAGAAAAAGTTGAGGATGAAAGAGACAGTGCAGGGAACTCTGCAGAGATTTGAGATAAATATCAACTAACTGCCCTGTATGGACCTTTTATGGATCCTGATTCAAACTAAAAAATAAATGAGTCAGGGCAGTTTAAACTGGTGATTTGTGTGAGAATAACACTGTGGGTTGTATATTTTTTTAAAGATACATTCTGAAATGTTGAATGATGATGATGTAATAAGATGCTTAGGATTTGCTTCAGAATATCTGGGGGAGAGGAGGCAGAAGAGATAAAATAAGATTGACTGTGGCTCAGTGACTATCGAAGTCAAGTGATGGGCACTTGGGATTCAGTTATATGTTCCCACTTCTGTTGTATACGTTAGAATTTTTACCTAAGGAAAGTTTAAAAAGTTAAAACGAAATAGAAATATGGTCACCACTAGAGAATATGATGACTGACTGGCACCTTTATTGTAGGGGCTGACTTCATTTGGAGTCTGATACATCGTGCCTTAGCCATTGTGCAGTTGGGAGGAGAAGTATCCAAAGCAGTGAGGTTTCATTCTTGTTTGCGTGTTGTGGGGAATCAGCCCATGCCACTCCCTTCCTGTACCTGGGAGTGTGATGGCATCGCTTCACGTTTCCTACCGTATATCCTAGAATTATATCTAGATTTAGTATGACACCAGGATAGTAAGGAGTTATAACCCCCAAACTCACTTGCTGTTTATTTTAAATGCCGTGATGTTTGACTTTTGAAATTTGTTTTTTTCCCTCCTCTTAGGCCAGTAATGGTGACATCACCCAGGCCGTCAGCCTTCTCACTGATGAAAGAGTTAAAGAGCCCAGCCAAGAGACTGCTGCAGAACCATCTGAAGAAGAGGGGAGTGCTGCCAGCAAAGAGGAATTAGCAAGTAGGTATATCCTGGCTGGGCCCTTTTCTGAACTAGCAGAAATTAAGAGATGAGTTTCTGTGAGTGTCCTTTCCATCACATCAACCCTTCGGAAATAATGGTAATCATGGCTAATTACTGAGCCATAATGAGGTGCCAGGCACAATTCTCAGCACTTAAATGGTTCCATTCATTCAGCAGTTATTTAATGAGCCCCTGTTAGGTGCCAAGCACTCTTTTAGGCACTGGAGATGAACAAAAGGAACAAGAATTGCTGCCTTGTGAGAGATGAGGCCATGGAGGGAGTGAACGGGAGGCAGATTATGCAGAGGCTTCATAGCTGCTTGGCTTGTACTCTGAGCTGGAGGACCAGCCATTGGAGAGTTTGCTGCAGAGGCATGCTGTAAACTGGTTTCCACTCCCTAAGGATCATTCTGGCTGCTATGTTGAGAACAGAACTGTGGGAGGGAGTAGTGAGCATGGGGCAGAGAAGGGAGCCCAGCACCGTTCAAGAAGCTGTTGCTGCTGAGGGCAGTGTGGGCCAGGGCGCGGTGGTGGAAGGGTGACACGTGCTTGCTGCACAGGATCTGCTTACACAGGAGATGGGGCTGTGACAAAAAAGAGAAGGGTTAAAGGTGACTCCAGGTTTTTTTCCTAAGCGGCTGAAAGGGTGGAGCTGTAGTTAACTGACATGGGAACAATTACCGATGGAGCAGATTTGGGGTGGAAAATGAGAAGATCGATTTTGGCAATATTAAATTTGAGAGGCCTGTTAGACATCAAGGTGGAGTGTCAGAAAGACAGTGGCGATCCAAGTGTGCCGTTCAGGGGAGAGAGCTGGGCTGGACCTGGATAAAACTTGAAATCATAAATTTGTAAATGGTACATAAAGTTATGGGAAAGGATGAGCTCTCCTAGGGAGCGGATATAGAAAAGAGAAAAGGTTTCGTGTCTCAGCAGTAGGTACTTCCGATGTTGAGATGTCTGGGGAAGGTGGAGGGGGCAGTGAAGAGTGTATGGAGGCATAGCAGAAAGACCCAGAGAGTGGTACTCTGGAGACCAGAGAGGCTTCTGGGAGGAGGATCTGCCAGCTGGGTCAGGTGGTATTAATGGATATTTGGGCAGTTTCGAGCTATTCTGAGTGCTGCTGCTGTGAATATTCTTCTATATGTCTTTTAATACACAGTGACTTATTTCAATCCATATTTTTCTTGTTGAGATGCATCCATGTTGGCTATACCTGTAGTTATTTCTTTTCATGTATAGTATTTCTTGGTCTGAATACACAAGAGAATTGATATATTTGTTGATTGACTTTGGAGTTGTTTTGAATTTTTTTGCCATTATGAACAAATCTACTGTGAGCTATTTTAATTCGCGTTTTTTTGTGCATGTATGCAAGAGTTTCTTTAGTGTTTAAAAACTCGGGATGTAATCGGTGAGTACTGAAACATGCCTGTCTTCATCTTAGTAGGTATTCGGTGTCTCAGATGGTAAGGACTCCGCCTGTAATGCGGAAATCCTGGGTTTGACCCCTGGGTTGGGAGGATCCCCGGAGGGAAAGGCAGCGCACTCCAATATTCTTGCCTGGAGAATCCCCGTGGACAGAGGGGCCTGGTAGGCTACAGTCTGTGGGGACACAAAGGGTCGGACACGACTGAGCACTGAGCGGCTAAGCACACAGCGTTGGTGACATTAGTTTCCGAAATGATTTTTTAACCTATGTATACTCCCACGAATAGAGTTTGAGGGTAACTCTTGCTCTTACGATTGTTAGATTATAAAATTGTTGCTTGTGTTTTTGATGTAAAATGATTGTCCTGTTTTTAACTAGAATTTAAAAAACTTAAATAATGATACTGGTCATCTTTTCCCTTTTGACCTTCATGTTTCTTCATGTGACATTTCTCTTAGTATCTACTGGTTTTTCTGTTGGTTTCTTGGTATTGATTCTTGATATTCTTACTGATAGTGACCTTATTTTCTTGATATGAATCCGTCTTTCTGGACTTGGGCTTTGCAAAATACCTTCTTATTGATGACCTGTGTTTTTCCTCTGTGGTGATGAGCTAATAAATAGCTTTCATTTATTAATCTTCTTCTGTGGTTTATGGTTTTTGTTTAAGAACTCCTATACCATGGTGTCATAGGATATTCTGTTATATTTTCTTCTAAAATTGTAATGTTTTGCTTTTCATATTTAAATATTTAATTCATCTGAAATGGATTATTTTGGTAAGAAATAAGATAGAAATATAGTTAGATCTATCACTGCCCCCCAGCACCTCCCCTCACTACCCAGGACCTTTTATTGAAAAGGTAGTACTTACCACTGATCTGTAGTATTAGCTCTGTACATTATTTTCGTGTTTTCCATTTTACTTCATTTCTGTTTTTAATTCTTTGCAGTATATACCTAGGAGTGGAATCGCTAGATCATATAACAATTTGTGCTTAAGTTAAAAAAAATTCTAGAATACCTTTTTTTCCATGACTACTACATTATCACACTTAAAAATTAATAACAATTTCTTAATCTCATCAAATACTATTGTAGAAATTTCCCTGCTTGTCTCATGAACAATATGTTGGTAGTTGGTTTGAGAGTATAATGACCCACATAAAATAAAACATTAAGCTATGTTTGAAGTCTGGTACAAGATGGCAGATAATAGAAGGATGTGCACTCATTTCTTCCTGCAAGAGGACCAAAATTGCAACTAGCTTTGCAGGAGGACAACCTGCAAAAATTTGCAGCCAGACAGAATGACACTGGAACCCACCAAAAGAAGATACCCCACATCCAGAGAAAAAGAAGAAGCCAAGGTTAGACAGCAGGAGGCATACAGTCATGAAAAAAATCAAATCCCATATCTTCTGGGTGGGTCACCCACAGGCTGGAGAACAATAACGCCAAAGAAGTTCTCTCCCGTCTTTGGGATCCGACAAAGGGACTGGAAGGCCAGGGAATCTGACCCTGAAGGCCAGCAGGATTTGATTACAGGACTTCCAGAGGACTGAGGGGAAAAAAAGACTCCAGTCTTGGAGGACATAAACAAAATTTTGTGCGCACCAAGACCAGAGAAGAGGAGCAGTGACCCCACCGGAGGCTGAACCAAAACTCCCTGTTAGGGTTGGAGGACCTCCTGTGGAGGCGTGGGTCAGCAGAGGCTCACCACAGAGACAGGGTCACTGGAAGGGCCCCCTTGGAGTAAACCCTCTTGGAGGTTGCCATTAACCCTACTGTAGAGCCCGTAGACCGCAGGGCTGGGTCACCTCAGGCCAAACGACTACAAGGGAGGGAGTGCAACCCCAGCCATCAGCAGATAATTGGATTAAAGCTTTACTGAGCAAGGCCCTGCCCAACAGAGCAAGACCCAGTTTTTCCCATCAAATTTTTCACCAGACTCTCCCATCAAGAAGCTTACATAAGCCTCAGCCATCAGAGGGGGGACAGAAGAAGCAAGAAGTAGCACAGTCTCACAGATGGCCAAAACAAAAACTGTATTACAGAAAGTTAATCACGATGAAAAAGCAGAAAGTTATGTCTTAAGTGAAGGGACAAGATAGAATCCCAGAAAAACAACTAAATGAAGCGGAGATAGGCAGCCTTCCAGAAAAAGAATTCAGAATAATAATAATGAAGATGATCCAGGATCTCAGAAGAGAGTGGACACAAAGATTGAGAAGATGCGAGAAATGTTTACCAGAGACCTAGAAGAACTAAAGAGCAGACAAATAGAGATGAATAATACACTAGAAGGAATCAGCAGCAGAATAACCGAGGCAGAAGAATGGATAAAAGACCTGGAGGACAGAGTCGTGGAAATCACTGCCACAGAACAGAATATAGAAAAATGAAAGAAGAAATGAAGAGAGCCTAAGAGAGCTCTGGGACGATGTTAAACACACCAACATTCACATTATAGGGGTCCCAAAGGAGAAAAGAGAGAAAGGATCTGAGAAAATACTTAAAGAGATAATAGCTGAAAACTTCCTGAGCATGGGAAAGGAAGTAGCTAAGCCCAGGAAGCACAGAGTGTCTGTCCCAGGTAGGATAAACCCAACGAGGAACACACCAAGACACATAGTAATCAAACTGACAAAATTAAAGACAAATAAAACACTACAAGGGAACTCTAATCAGGCTGTCAGCTGATTTCTCAACAGAAGCTCTGCAAGCCAGAAGGGAATGGCATGATAAATTTAAAGTGATGAAAGGGAAGAACCTACAACCAAGAATACTCTACTCAGCAAGACTGTCCTTCAGATTTAATGGAGAAATCAAAAGCTTTCCGAACAAGCAAAAGTTAAGAGAATTCAACACCACCAAACCAGCCTTACAACAAATGCTAAAGCAACTTCTCTAGGTAGGAAACACAAGAGAAGGAAAAGACCTACAGAAAATAAACCCAGAACAATTAAGAAAATGGTAATAGGATCATACATATCGATAATTACCTTAAATGTAAACGGATTAAATGCATCAACCAAAAGACATAGACTTGCTGGGGAGATGAAAACATGTGCATGTATGCATTTCCATTTACCAATCACTCTGCTTGACCCCCCCCCCCAAATTGTATGTAATTATTTTATATTATAATTATTTTATATTATTCAGTTAATCATGTTCCCATTAAGGCTTGCAATTGTAATTATCTTTTTTTTTCTTTTTCTGGCTATTGATTGTGAAAACATACAAAACATCTTTTACTATTGTGATTATGTAACTATAACTCGTTTAATACCATTATATCATGATTGGCAACAGAAAAATGAGCTCGATATCACCAAAACTAGGATATAATAGAAAAGCCTTTGAAAAAAATCAGTTTTTAAAATCCAGGTGCATACCAGAATTATCTTGAAATTTTTTGAAAAATACAAATGCTCAGGTATTGCTTATTTTCTCCAGAGCTCCAGATATGTTTCTAATGAGCAGTCATGTTTAAAAACAGCTGGACTCTGGGTCGTCCCAGTGCACCAGCCCAAGCATCCAGTATTGTGCACCCAACCTGGACTGGCGACTTGTTTCATATATGATATTATACATGTTTCAATGCCATTCTCCCAAATCATCCCACCCTCTCCCTCTCCCACAGAGTTCGAAAGACCTGGTGCACTGGGACGACCCAGAGGGATGGTACGGGGAGGGAGGAGGGAGGAGGGTTCAGAATGGGGAACATGTGTATACCTGTGGCAGATTCATGTTGATATATGGCAAAACCAATACAATATTGTAAAGTTAAAAAAGAAAGTAAAAAAAAATTTTAAATAAAAACAACTGGACTATATGATGACCTTTTATCTAGTTTGTTTCACTTTTTCTATTTCATATTCAGTACTCCCATTTCATTTAGTTTATGTTCTCCAACTTTTCCATCTCTTTTTAAAATTTTCTTTCTCAAGCCTTTATCAGGTGTAGTAGAAAATCTTTTGTATACATATATATAAACATGTATTATATATATTTTAAAAAACGGATGAATTTTTGCCTAACTAAAAAAATTATGACATTTTGATTCCACTTGTTTGACTTAGTATGAATAGAATGCTTGATTTCTAATTAAAAAACAGATAATGCATGAAGCAACAAAGGTTTACTCTATGGCACAGGGAGCTATAGTCTATATCCTGTAATAACCTCTGATGGAAAATAATTTCAAAAATAATGTATGTATATTTGTATAACTGAATCATCTTGCTGCACACCTGAAACATTGTAAGTCAACTATACTTCCATAAAAAATAATATGTTAAAATATGTTTGAAATGATTTTAAGGTTCGTTTTATCTATACATTCCCCATCTCTTTTTTTGTCGTGTTTCATACATTCTGGAATTTGCTGTTTGCAGTCCTGTGGTGTACTTTAATGAAGTTTTATGTCCTCTGACTTTCCTGTTAATTTAGGTGCTTATCTGGCATGACAGTGTCATAGGTAGTATTGTGTATATTTCTCCTGTTTTGTCATATCAAGAAGCAAATAATGTCTAGTCACCCCCTTTTTGTGTTGTTAAAATTGTTAGTGTGTTCAGGTTGTCAGCTTGATTCGTTTATCATAAAATTCCCCACCTAGTGTTTCCAGCCACCATTGGTGATTATTGCTTAGATTCTTTATTTTATTGGAGATTTCAAAATGATAATATTTTATATATCATTACCTTGTAATTTATTAGTTAGAATTCTTTTTTTCAGTTGTGGTAAAAACACATTAACAAAATTTACATTTTAACCATTTTTAAGTGCATATTTGAGTAGTGTTAAGTATATTCACATTATTGTGTAAAAGATCTCCAGAACTATCTTGTAAATCTGACACTTCATTCCCATTAAGCAACCCTTTTCTCTCTCTACCCCATCCCTGGTAACAGCCTTCTGCTTTCTACTTCTATGAATTTGACTACTTTAAATACCTCATATAAGTGGAATCATATAGTATTTATGTTTTCATGACTAGCCTATCTCATTTAACATAATGTCCTCAATGTTCATTGATGCAGTGGCATGCGACTTTCTTTTCTTTCCAATTTTTTTCCTTATGGTAAATTACACATAACATGAAAGTTACTGTCATAACCATTTTTAAGCGTACAATTCACTGGTATTAGGTACGTTCGTGTCATTGTGCAACTAGCATCACCGTCCATCTCCAGAACTCTTTATTTGTTTTGTAAGACTGAAACCTGTACCCATTGAACAGCAATTCCCTATTACTCCCTCTCCTAGCAACCTCTGTTATTTCTGTTTTCCATGATCTTGACTACTCTAAGTACCTTTTATAAGTGGGATCGTAGAGTATTTGTCCTTTTGTGCCTGGCTTGTTTGACTTAGTATAAGGTCTTTAATGCTCATTCAGATTGTAGCATGTTAGAATTTCTTTTCTGTTTCAGGTTGAATAATCCTCCATTGTATATGTATACCAGATTTTGTTTATCCATTTATCTGCCAATGGATATTGGGGTTGCTCCACCTCTTGACTCTTGTGAGTAGAGCCATTTGAACTTGGATGTGCAGATAGCTCTGAGACCCTGATGTGTACCCAGAAGTGAAATCGCTAGACCATATGGGAGTCGACTTTTAATTGTTTGAGGAGCCTCTGTACTGTTTCTCGTAGCATTTGCACCGTTTTATAATCCTACCAGCAATGCAGAAGAGTTCCAGCTTCTCCAAATCCTCGCTAATACTTGTTATTTTCCGGTTTTTGGTTGTTTTTTTGATGGCCATTCTAATGGACGTGAGGCGATAGCAGCACATTGAGGTTTTACTGTGCACTTTCTCTGACGACAGTGACACTGAGCATGCTTTCATGTGCCTGTTAGCCATCTTACATCATCTTTGGAGAAACGTCTATTCAGGTCTTTCACCTATTTTACAATCAGATTAGTTGAGTTTTTATTGTTGTCGAGTTGTAGAAGTTCTGTATATATTCTGAATATTAACTGTCTATCAGATATATGATAGGCAGATATTTTCTTCCATTCTGTAGATTGTCTTTTTCACTCTTTTGATTGTGTCCATTCATGCTTTTAAAGTTTTTTACAAAGCTTGATTTAGCTGTGTTTGTTGATTTTTGTTTTTGTCTATGCTTTTGGTGTCATATCCAGAAAATCAATTTCGTGAAACTTTGTGTTTAACGTTTTGAAGAACTGCCAAACTCCATTCCTCTAGCTCCCCCAGCAACTGCATGACTTTACATTCCCACTAGCACTACGCGAGGTTCTAACTTCTCCACATCTTCACTGACACTTGTTATTTAGCCTTCCAAGTGGGTGTGAAATGTTAATCTCATTGTGGTTTTGATTTGAATTTCCTAATGGCTAATGATGTGAAACATCTTTTCATGTGCTTATTGGCCATTTGTGTATCTCCTTTGGAGAATTGTCCAGTGAAATTCTTTGCCCGTTTAAAGTTTTTTTTTTTAATTATGTATTATTTTATTATATTAAAGTTGGTCTTTTTATTTTTCAGTTGCAGGAATTAATGTATTCTGTACATAGTTCCCTTACCAGATAGACAATTTGCAAAATTTTTTCTCTCATTTTGTGGGTTGTCTTTTCACTATCCTGATGGTATCCTTTGAAGCCCAAAGTATTTATTTGATGATGTCAAATTTATCAGTTTTTTCTTTAACTCTTGTACTTTTAGTGTCATCTGGAAGACGCCATTGTCTAATCAAGGTCATGAAGATTTACCTATTTTAAGACTTATTTTACCTCTTATCTTGAGGGTTTGATCCACTCTTTGAGTTCATTTTTGTAAATGATGTGAGGAAAGAGTTAAAAGTCATTTTTTTGCCTGTGGCTATCCAATTGTCCCAGCACCTTTTGTTGAAAAGATATTTTTTCTCTGTTGAATTGCCTTGGTACCTGTGTTAAAAATCAGTTGACTATAACCATGAGGTTTATTCCTGGACCGTCAATTCAGTTCCACTGATTCTGTTCCATTGATCCATACATTTATTCTTAGGCTGGTAGACAAGGTCTTGATTATTAGTTTTGTGTTCTTTGTGATTTTTGTCTTTATAAATTATTTCATTGCTCATGTATAGAAATTCATTTAACTTTTGTTCATTGATGGCTTATCTAACCACCTCTTATTATTCATTATGCCCATTTTCCATAGATTATTTTGGGCTTCATTGTATATGTGAATTATCAGTTTTGTTTCTTACTTTGCATTCTTTATTTTTTCAACTTTTATTTTCTTATCACACTACCTGGAACTTTGAGAGCCACGGTGAGTAAAAGCCCTCACAAGAGACATCTTCATCTTACTCTTGGTTTTAAAGGAAATTTCACAATTCAGTATAAAGTCTGCTGTGGGTTTTCCATGGATAATTCTTTCTCAGTCTAAAAATACTTTTTCCCTTCCTACTTGGCTTGGAGTTTTTATTCCTTGATAGAGGTTGAATGTTATCAAATACTTTTTTCTGTATCTATTGAGATGATCATTTTTTCCTTTAATTGTTTAGATGATGAATTTTACCGGTCTCTTTTCTAACAGTAGCTCAGTATTTCATTTCTACAGTGAATTCAGCTTGGTCTTAATATATAATCTTTTGTGGTGTGTTAGCAGGATTCTGTTTGCTTATATTCAGGCTTTTCACGTCTGTGATCGTGCGTGAGCTTGTCATTTTGCCTTTCTCTTACTGTCCTTGATTGGCTCGGGATGTGACAAGGTGTTATGCTGGCTGTGTAAAGTGGGTTGAGGAGTATATTCCCTATTCTCTAGAGTAGTTTGTGTGAGATCGAAAGTACCCCTTTTTTGAATGTTTAACTTTTAGCTGCTACTTTACAACAAGTACATTATTTAACCTTCAGGTATGGGATCTATTTCTGACCCTGTGAAGTAAGGCTGCAAAAGGGGGTGTTTGATTCGTTGTACTTCAGCAGCTTGTTGTTACTGTACTGTTAGCTAATCTTAAGGTTACAGTGTGGCAGTAAGTTATTACTTTGACTCTGGCAAGGAGTAATCAAGTTGTTTTTTCACAGATGAGCCATTGTAGTGAGAGCTAATTTTGTGACTGCTTTTACCTTTTTGCCTTTAATATAGACAATATAGACAGAAAGGCAGTGTTTCCTGCATGTAGACTAATTAAATTTCTGTTTATCTTACAGAAGTGATAGACCTTACTCACGATAGCAAGGATGATCTTCAGGCTGCCATTGCTTTGAGTCTGCTGGAGTCCCCCAAAATTCAAGCTGATGGAAGAGATCTTAACAGGTTATTGACTTAATTTATAATCTTTGCGCCACACCTTAGTGTGTAGGTCGAAGACAGTTCTGCCAGGCTTCTTTAATTGCACCTAAATGAAACTTCTTTTACGAGAAAATTTAAATTCATGTTAGCTTACTTACTCTTTGGTTCACTTTTGAAGAAGCTAAATATGATAAGAGTCTTACTGCAGCCTGCTGTCTTTGAGTTGAGTAGAAACTGCAAGGTATTGTAGTTTTCAGTTGATAGGAGGGAAACCAAACTAGTGCAAATATCTGATAAATACATATTCTCTTTTTTTTAAGGTGTCTATGAGTTGGTATTCTGTTCATAAACCTTGAGCCTTTGTAAACTTTGAGAGTTACATTGTTGGCTATTTGAAAAGGAAAGTTATCATTAACTCCCCTGTCTCAGAAGTGACTAGACGGATATTTTTTTGAATTGGTACTGATTTAGTGTTGGTATTGTTCACAAATACCCAGTTCCAGGGGTGGCATGTTAGTTTGTAGACACGTTGATCACCTCCTGTTGCGGAGTTGCTTAGGACCATGATATGTGTGTGAAACAGTTTGGAGGCGCTTATCTTTCGCAGAGTGTCTCACTTACCTCTTTCAATGGCAAGTCTGAAATAAGGCACTTTCATTGAAATGTAAAACTTTTAATAGTCTTGAGTCTCAACTCGGTTCCATCAGAGGCCTTACTGGTAATAATCTCTGCTAGGAAGAATGTTAACAACTTTATGTTTAAACCTTACTTTTCATTTATGTTAAAACTAAAGTTATGATATGCCCAGTGATAACCCAGTTAGTAGTGTACCTGGCATTTTGAATTTCCTATGAAAGGTTATCTACAGCCTCCTTATTGTTGTTTAACTCTTTTCTTTTTGATGTGTGGTATGTTGGCACAATATAGGATGCACGAGGCAACCTCTGCAGAAACTAAACGCTCAAAGAGAAAACGCTGTGAAGTCTGGGGAGAAAATCCCAATCCCAATGACTGGAGACGAGTTGATGGTTGGCCAGTTGGGCTGAAAAATGTTGGCAATACATGTTGGTTTAGTGCTGTTATTCAGGTATGAAATTTTTAAGAGACAACTGTGTCTTTTGGAGACAGTTTTGTAATGTATTAAGCTGAAATATGAGAAAAACAGCTTTGAAAAAAATGGAGAAAGATAAATAAAACTGGAGCATTTTCCCCACGGTATGATTGTATTTTGGTTACTTTCTTATGTTTCGGACCTAGATGCTCTGGTGTCTAAAGCGGGCAGTACTGAAAACAAAGTCTTCTGTGCTTTTAAATAGGTTGAGTGAGTGGTGTGTTACAGCAGAGCACGAGTTAATTAACAAGGAGAAACCCGTCTTTGAGAGGCTATTGTAAGGGACCAAGCAGGAAGGAAGTGGTCGCGGCCTGGAATGGAAAAGTGGCATAAACTGTGGAAGGTGGGAATAAAAACATTCTCAAGGTGTTCAGGAGATCAGATGTATAGGGCATGGCAGGCAGCCTAGTAGGGATATGTGCAGGAAGGGCTGAGGAAGACCAGATTTCTGACTTGAGCTACCAGGTGGGCAGCAGTGCCGTTTGACACCAGAGGAGGAATAATTTGCATGTGTGTTAAACGTGGGGTTTGGTTGGTTTTAAAACATGCTGAGCTGTAGGGTCCACATGGACTACTGGGTAGGCAGTTGTCTTTGTGAATCTGTTGTTCAGTAAAAGGACCTGGGCTGCAGATAAAATTCTGGGAATCAGCAGCCTGTAGTTGGTGATCAAGCCCCGTGGATGGATGGATGAATTACCCTGGGGAGCGTGTTGCCTCTTAAACTTAACGTGGCTGCAGTGCAGCACTTGACCCCATCCTGCAAGCTTCTCCTTCATTGTACTTGACAGCAACCCAACTGCTCAGCCAAAAACTGAATCCTCTGCTTCCATGGGTTCCTTCAACTCACTCCTTGCCTGGCACTGTTTTAGCGCTGGGGAAACAGCAGTAGATAAAACAAGGCCCACACTCCCAGGGAGTTTGAAAAGAGTGGGACATACAGGATACAAATTACATATCAGGTGGTGCTAAGGACTATAAAGACGAATGAGAGTAAGAGGGACTAGAGAGGAAAGGGGTGCTGTTCATTCAAGGGGGTTGGGTAAGCCCTTTCTGCCACGGTGAGCATCCGAGCAGAGGCTGGACTTGGGCGAGGCATTGGATGGGCCATGTCGTTACATGAAGAATGTTTCTTATGATCACATAAAGAATGCTGCAGACGGCAAGTACAAAGACTCAGGGTCAGGAGCTTAGTACGTTGAGAAATAGGGAGAAAGCTGGGACTGAGTGTGACCAAGGGGGAGTAGCAGACAGCAGTGACAACAGCGGTGGTGGGGGTACGGGGAAACCTGGGGGTCATGCCGAGGACTCATGAATTATGAGAGGTGGTAAGTGTCGGAAGGTTTGGAGCAGACAAGTCCTGTGAGTCTGCTTCCGCTTTAAGCGGCTCACTGGCTTCTGTGTCGAGAACAGGCTATAGGGCGTTCATTGGGAATTAGGGATGCCAGTCAGTTCTTTCCTTTTGAAAGAGAGGGAGAGAGATTGACCAAGACTGAAACCCCGCCCTGAGTTGACGTCCCTCCTGTGAGAGATGATGATGAGGAGACAACTGAGAAAAGTTTCAGAGAAAGCATGGGAAGATGGGACAAGGAGCGTGTGGGGAGGGCTTGGTCTCCAGTAGCAAGAGGGCAGCAGAGTAACAGCAGAGGACAAGGAAGAAGTGATGACTGCTAACTCAGGTTGAAATGGTTCCTAAATTGTCATTTTTTCCTCTGAAATAAGCACCACTTTCTGAGACAGCGTGGAAAAGATGACAGAATCTCTTTAAGAGGGTGAAAGTTAAAAAGAGTTGTCAACAGCGGGAAACCAGTTGGCACCAGACCACAGCAGTAGAATTTCTAAAAATACGAAGCTCTGCTTGAGCTTATAGACTTAAACGCATAGTGGTATCAGTGTGCCCTGCTTTATCGAGACTTTTTCTCTTGGCGGTGCTCCACACTGCTTAAGTGGAAAATTAAGTTCATCCACGTTGGAGGATTTGCTGGGTTAGATGAAAGAACGAAAGGGCAGTTTGAGAATTTAATGAAGGGTGGTTAGAGATCATGGGATCAAAACATGCAGTGAGGAGACTTGGGAATGTAAAACCATTTTTCTCACGGTGGAAGAGAACTCCTGGAACTTTCCTCTTAGCAGAACAGGGATGAAACTGAGAGGAGTGGAGACGGGCTAGGTAGACAGGGGAGGTGGGAAGAGAGGAGAGCAGGTGGCAAGCAGAGCTGAGCATTCCCAAGGCCTGGCTCCAGAAAGAACTTTGCTATCCCAGCCTCACCTGACTGAAGTTGCCAGGCCAGGTGTCCACTCCTCCTGTTGGCTGAATCCCAGTGGAGCTTGTGATGTTCCCAGTCCAGGTGTACTGTTGGCTGAAACCTGCAGAGCTTGTGATGGAGTGTGGGAGGTTGGAGGCCTGTTGTCCACCCAGGCTGCCCCTTCAAGAGTTCCGGTCTGTGGGCTGGAAGGCTTTTTCACTGGAGGAGTATGTTGGGATGAGGAGTTAGGGTCATACAAGAGGTTTTTTAAAACATCAACTTTTAAAAGAGAGTTAGTCATAGTTGGAAAAATGTGTAATTTACAAGCAATAAAAAGGAATTCCTTTCCCTAATTCTGCCAGTCCAAGATATCTATTATTATAATTTCTTAAAATACAGTACTTACGACAGAGTGGAGAATAATGAACACAGCTGTACTCACCACCCAGTTTTAGAAAGAAATGTTTCAAATCCCTGTACTATTGAGTCCCTGTTGTGCCCTTCCGCACCTTCCTAGATACACCCACAGGGGTATGTAACCCTAAACAGTGTACCGTGTTGTTTTATATGATTAAACTTCATGTACACAGCATATACTCTTACTTTTCTACACGGGATGTTTCTGAGACGCATCCATGTTGATACATGTCACTTTGGAGCCTTCGTTTTTACTGTGTACGTGTCCGTTTTATGAAAACGTTGTTTCTACAGTATTAATGACTGTATAATAATCTGCTGTGAGGTGCACTGTAGTTTATGTAATCTTTTCCTATTAGCCATTAGGTTGCTTCTAGTTTTTCTCTAAAAAGGATTAATATTCTTCCTTGTAAATTTTTATACATAGCCATTATTTCCTTAGAATAGAATTACCAAGTTAATGGGTTATACACATATTTTTAAGATAAAAAATATTTTTTTGCTGCAGTTATTTTGAAAGAAAGGCTATTAATCCATTTCCTTCTTTATTTCAGTCTCTGTTTCAATTGTCTGAATTCCGAAGACTTGTCCTCAGCTATAGTCTACCACAGAACGTACTTGAAAATTGTCCAAGTCACACGGTAAATTGATGTTGAGGAGTCTTCACTGTTCAGCCCCTTTCATCCCAAAGACCTTTAGATTTTGGTTAAAGCTGGTGACTGTGATGTTCTCTGGCTTCTGCAACATTTGTTTCCATTTCCTGATGACCCCTTTTATTTCTTTGTGACAAGAAATAAGGATTTACAAAAACATGAAGTTAAGCAGGAATAAAATGATAAAAATAGTTCTAAGAAAGCAACGAGTCACTCTGGTGGCCTCAGCTTTTCTGCCACTGGGCCTCCTTCAGGCTCCTTCAGCCATTTGCACTGAGTGATGCAGAGTAGATGACGTGACGCTGGAGGCCTGGACCATCATAGAAGAGATTTCAGCTCATTCTTGCCAAAGGGGGTAGCCTTCTGCCCAGATCAACCCTGCCCCGCCAAGGTTTCACCATGGTGATGCTGTTCCCAGCAGGAGGGAGGGCAGCGGCTTTAGAAAGGGAGCACTTTTGCTTTCTGATAGCATTCTGTCTCTGGCTTCTGTCAGTACACAGGTAGGCTTGGGTTTAGGGCAGTCCCCACCACAGCCCTTATCAGAATGCCGGTAACAATTTGAGACCTGACTCTGATCCAGATCTTCATAAATATAAATTAGGGAGTGATTGTTAACAGTTTTCTCTTTACGTGTTCTGATTTTCCAAATACGAGGTTATAAGTACGTATGGCTGTCTTTCCTGCAGGAAAAGAGAAATATCGTGTTTATGCAGGAGCTTCAATATTTGTTTGCTCTGATGATGGGATCAAATCGCAAGTTTGTCGACCCTTCAGCAGCCCTGGACCTCTTAAAGGGAGCGTTCCGATCCCCTGAGGAACAGCAGGTACAGGAAGCCTCTCATCCTGGAGCTTGCAGTGATGCCTTGCGACCATCACTGTGATGCTGCTTTGTCTCGGCTGTAGAATAAGCTGTGAATGTGACGGTGTGGGGCTTCAGTGCCCGCTTTTGCCCTTTATAATGCTTAAGGAACAGGCGGTGAAAAGGACGGACATGCACGTGTGTGTTGTGTAGAGGAGGCTGGCGGTGCTAAAGGAAAGAAGTAGGAGAAAGAATAGAGTTTTCCAGGGGCTGCTGAATTAGAAAGGAGGAGTTTGGAAGATACCTCAGTGAGTCATGGCAAAGGGTCACAGAGGAAAAGAAAGTCTGTCCTTTTTCTGCACCTTTGTCTTGGAATGGCCCAGATCGAAATCCTAATTTTAAAACTGTCTAAACCCGAGTTCAGTAGCTTTTCTGAGCAATCTTTCTTGTCTAGTCACAAGTCTATTCCTTTCCCTGTCTCCTGTTAAAATCAAAACTAGCACTGTTCATACAATTACTTTTTTTTCTCCTCTGTTTGTCTAAAGGTCCTACAGTTCTACAGAATTCTCAGAATATTTAAAAATGTTTCCTTTCTCCCCACAAATCTCCCATACAGTCTGTTCTTTGAAACTTTCTAAAAGGCCTAGCTGGAAGTGTTTGATAGTTTGTTACAAATAGCCGTGGTTGGAAGGGGCTGCGTTTCCTTCTAGTCAGAGATCCTAGCTCCCCGTGTGCTGTCTGCAGCCTTGGGCTCCAGTACTCCTTGTATCTTCATGATATTTGGACCTGAACAAGAAATCTTGTGCAGTCATAGAGCCTTACTCATCGGTGGGGTAAGGGCAGAGTTTCATTTGCCCACATACAGTGTTGAGTCTAACTCTTCTGCACTTTGTGCCTCTCTTACAGCAAGATGTGAGTGAGTTCACACACAAGCTCCTGGATTGGCTGGAGGACGCCTTCCAGCTAGCTGTTAATGTTAAGTGAGTGCGGCGGATTTGTGCATTCTCCTACTCATAGCAGTTCACTGAGAGTGATGATACAGGAGAAGATTCTTCTTCTCAAGTAGAAATTACTGATTTTTTACCAAACCCCATGGGGTAACCACTCATGTTTGTCATTGTTTATCCCCCTTGCCTTTGGTTTTCCCCTCTATGGATAATCACATTAACCTGTAACTTTTTACTAAAAGGGCCATAGCTATTAACTTTCAAAAGTCAACACCTGTGCTGTAAAATGTATTGAAAGGTCAAATCAATCGTTGATGTGAGAATGGAGCTGTAATATGAATACATTGAATTTAATTGTTTCAATTACTGACAGAAGTAAAATTCAAGGCAAAGAATATAAATACCTCTTACCAAATATAGATGCAGAGGTATTTGTTTCCTAAGCTTTTTTTTTTTTAACTCTACATGGAAGAAGTGTGTATCATAAAACAGCCTTCCAGTACATTTAAGAAGGGATTATAGAAATAAACTTCTCTTTCCATTTCTATTGTGCCACCAGGAAAACTTTTTCATTTGAAAAACTGCACAGGAGGGCTCATTCTTGCTTTTGTACAACTTCTGTACCTTATATACTTCTGTCACTGGATATGGATGTTATCTACTGAACAGACACACATACATGTATTTGCATGTATGACTTACTAGACTTTCAGCTCCTTAAGACGAGCAATCAAGCCTTTCTGTCTCCAGAATTTAGTACAGTGCTGGGCATATACTTGATCAGTGAGGTTTTGAACTAAACTTGTTCAGTGAGTAACTAATCCTTTAGACCATACCTGGCTCTTAATGAAAATGTTTTATTTTTGTTTTTGAATGATTGTTTGGTTTAGTATATTGCTTACCTCATCCAAATGGTACAGAATTGTTTCCTTGTTTTAAAAGTAGCAATCCCAGGAACAAATCTGAAAATCCAATGGTGCAGCTGTTCTATGGTACTTTCCTCACGGAAGGGATTCGTGAAGGTAAATCCTCTGCTCTAAATGTTAATTCTCAACTTGTGGCCACATGTGTATTTACTGTGGAGAGGCTTGAGAGTCAGACAAATGCAGGTCTGAATACTAGTTCTGCCTCTTTGATGTGTGTGACCATGGACAAGCTCCATGATCCTGGATCATGAATCCTCAGTCTCTTCATCTGCAAAATGGGCACAGTGTTTGTTGCAGAGATGTTATATGAATTGTATAATATTGCCCAGCCCAAACCTGGTATTAATATCAGACGTACACTGATATTTATCAGTTTTCTCTGTTTTTTTCAGACATAATATCTAAGCTCAAAGTTCTGTTGAGTCAGACTGCCAAAAAATGTGTATCTCTTCTAGTGGCTTATCTAGCTGTGCATTGGACACATGGCCAGTCGTTCCGCATCTAACCCTTGTCATCTTTTACCCTTCTGATAGCCTCCTTAAAACAATCTAATCGACTATCATCACTTCCCCAAAACAGCATTTCTTACTGTTGTATACAACTAGCCAAGTGTTCCAATACCCTATTTGTTTTATAATTTTTTGTGTATATAAATGAATAATTTTACGTATGTAAAGATACGTGCACTTCCCTATGTGTATACTTTTTACAGTTTGTGTTAATCAGGATCAAATGTGGTTCGTTTGTGACTGGTGATATATGTCTTTTCAGTTTTTTCCAGAATCTACAGACTATCCCGTCCTCCCATTCTTTCTTCCTCGAAATACATTTTTTTTTTTTTAAAGAAATTGGGTTGTTCTCTTATATTCTCTACAGTCTAGAATTTTGCTCTCACTTATCTGTGATATAGTTTAGCATATTCCTCTCTGCTCATCATTTCATAAATTGATAGTTGGATCTAGAGTTTGGCCAGATTCAGGTAAGGCTTTTTCATTAGTCAAGACTAATCTGTAGATGGCGGGACAGTCTTTGATTAGGAGGCATGTTACCTCTGGTTGTCTTTCTTTTTTATGAGGTTAGCAGTTGTCAGTGATCTGTGAATGGATCCACTGGTTCATCAAGGCCATGTATACTTCTAACCTGATTTCAGCAAATTGCTGAATTAAGAAGATACTGTTTCTGTGGTGCCAGGAAAAAAGCTTTAGAAAGCAGTAGTGATGCCTTTAAAAAAGCAATCTGTCTCTTTGCCTAGGAAAGCCCTTTTGTAACAATGAGACCTTCGGCCAGTATCCCCTTCAGGTAAACGGTTATCGTAACTTAGACGAATGTTTAGAAGGGGCCATGGTGGAGGGTGACATTGAGCTGCTTCCTTCCGATCATTCAGTGAAGTACGGACAAGAGGTGAGTTGGATATTTTTGCTTTTGCCAATGACAAAGCCAGTTAAATAGGACTGAGCTTTTGGGCAGGCTGTTTTCACATCATGTATTAAATAACTTTTTACACTTAGCAGGACTTGTACTAGTCTGAAGTGTCTCATGAGTTGGTAAGAGTAGTGAGTCTTAGTGTTTGATAATTAAATTCTTGTATAATTTGAGTTAATCATATAAAGGTTGTATGCTGCCTCTGATGTTTTAAGTATGATCAAGTTTCTCTCTTTCTGTTGAAGCCCACCTGTACCTGAGTAGGGAGAACCCACTGCCTCCATATTTTCGGAGGGTAAAAGTAGAGTGATTAATTCCTATGGTATGCCATTTAGAATATCTTCCCTATTATAGTATTTACTGTTCTCAGTTGTAAATTCTGCCTTTTCTTTAAATTTTTTTAAATTTAAGATTCATTTATTTGTTTTTGTGGGTTGGAAAGAAAGGGGGAAGGTGAAGGACGGGTAAGGGTAATTAATATCTCAACATTCCCATTGGGTTAAGAATTAGTGAGTTATATTGTAGCATAATTGCCAGCACCACACAGCTTGAATTATTCTCCTTTCATCATACATTTTGAAACAGAATTGTGCTTTTTATGAGTCCAGTCCAGTAATTACTTAAAAGAGGAGGAAAATCTTTCTTGAATTTAACAGGGAGCCTGACATGAGCCTTGTCAAAGTACATTAGCTGTAGAGCAGTGTTAGAACGGGGAGAGAACTGTTGCCTCCCTGGCTTTTCAAGGAGCGTGTTGATTCCTGATTGGGAGGCATACCATCTGTGTCATCTGTACAGAGCTGACGCATGCTCTTACAAAAGAGAAAGAGTGTTTATTCACAACTTGGACCTCTGGAGACTTTTATTCAAGAATCAGACCTCTCTATTAAAAAAAATAGATGGAGAAGGCAATGGCACCCCACTCCAGTACTCTTGCCTGGAAAATCCCACGGACGGAGGAGCCTGGTGGGCTGCAGTCCATGGGGTTGCGAAGAGTCGGACACGACTGAGCGACTTCCCTTTCACTTTTCCCTTTCATGCATTGGAGAAGGAAATAGCAACCGCTCCAGTGTTCTTGCCTGAAGAATCCCAGGGACGGGGGAGCCTGGTGGGCTGCCATCTGTGGGGTTGCACAGAGTCAAACACGACTGAAGTGACTTAGAAACAGTGCCTGTTTAGATTTAGCTCTGAGGAGGTCAGGCAGACTGTCTGGTTCACCTCATGCCAATAAGGGTACGTGGAGGGAATATAGCTATTTGCATCTTTGGTAAAGGGAACATTTTAAAGTTATTGGTATGAACCTCTGCCACACAGGTGAATTGAACAGAAATGCCTTTCCTGGTTTAGTCTTTCCTCATCTATGATCAGTGACAGTTGAGATCTTTTTTTAATAACTCAGTACTTTTCTTGAAACTCAAGGTAACTTAATAGGTTGATTTGACAAAGTGCTTTGTGATATCCATAAATTCTTGGAATTCACAGATTTTTTTCAGAACCCTCAGAATCATGAGGCTATTTCAAATTTTGTTTTTAGTAGTAAAGGGGATTCAAATTGTGTGTGAATAAGTAGTATAGAGGATGTGTACACGTATTAGTCTTTTTAGACAATTTTGAATTTGTTGGTTGGGCTAGCTATTTTCTCCAGGTTTTAAGCTTCTTAAATGCTGATGATGTAGTGAATGATATGTAGATTTTTGGTGCAGTTCACATATTTAAAGGTCATTATTTCTGATGATGATAGTTGAATTAAAATGTTGTTCACTGGCTTGTAAGTTCGGGGTCTTGAGGGGCGTTTAACCATATTCTGTAAGAAGGCATGATTCTGTGTGGGTGTTTTAACTATTTGGGGTTAAAAAAAAATTTCAGTATGAGTTTGATTTGAATATAAATTCTATACCAAAAGAGAGTCTAATGAGGGATAGTTTAAATCTGGCTATTGCTGTTTCCTAAACTTTTATCTCCTGTATTTCTACTCTTGATTTAGCGTTGGTTTACAAAGCTACCTCCAGTGTTGACCTTTGAACTCTCAAGATTTGAGTTCAATCAGTCCCTGGGTCAGCCAGAGAAAATTCACAATAAGCTTGAATTTCCTCAGATCATTTATATGGACAGGTGAGTTCTGTGGTTGATTGTCTTCTTGATGTGCTGTAGCAGAAGTAAGTTAATGTAATATCCATAGTACTCTTCTGGAGGTCTTGATAATATGCAAATTTGGATTCAGTGGATCTAGGTGGGGGCCCAAGAGTTTGCCTTTTTAAGAAGTTCTCAGGGTGATGCTATTTTCTGATCTCTGGACCACAATTTGAGTAGCTAGGCTTTAGGTGAAAGCTCTGCTCTCTGCAATGATGAACAGTATGTGGAGTAGCTGCCGTGTATTTCTTTCTCATCTGAATACTATTTGTATTCCTGAAAAAAATACTAGACAGACTGACAGAATTTTAAGTCTGTTTTATCAACATATAGTTTACATACAAAGAAATGTTACCATTCTTAAGTGTACAGCCAATGAGTTTTGATGAATATATGCAGTCAAGTAACCACTGCCACAGTCAAGATACAGAATATTTCCATCACCCATGCCCTTTACAGTCAGTCCCTTCCCTCTACCCTCAGGCAACCACTGACTTATTCTCTGGCCCTCTAGTTTTGTCATTTATAAAGTGTTGCAATTAGGGACATTAATATTCATTATGCACCCTGTTGTGGTCATCATCTTTCACTTAGAATAATGTTTTTGGAATTCATGTGTGTTGTTGCATGTATCAGTGATTTCTTTCTTAATATTGAGTGGTATTGCATTGTATGGACATACCACAATATTTTTTCCATTAACTAGTTTAGGGACATTTCAGATGTGTCCAGTTTTAGGCTATTATGAATATGAATTTTCACATAAAAGTTTTGGTGTGGCTTTTAGTGCTTCTGGGTAAGATACCTGGAAGTGAGATTTCTGGTTGTTGTATGAAAAGTATGTTTTTAACTTTATAAGAAATTTCTAAACTGTTCTCTAAAGTGGCTATACAATTTTGTGTTTCTGTCAGCAGGGTATGAAAGCTACATTTGCTCTAAGTCCTCACCAGTATTTGGAATTATCAGTCTTTAAAATTTTAGCCATTCTGTTGGGTTTATTGGGGCTTTTCTTGGTGGCTCAGATGGTAAAGAATCCACCTGCAATGCGAAAGACCTGGATTCAATCCCTGAGTTGGGAAGATCCCCTGGAGAAGGGAATGGCTAGCACCCACTCCAGTATTCTGGCCTGGAGAACTCCATGCACAAAGGAGCCTAGCGGGCTAGTCCATGGAGTCGCAGAGAGTCAGAAATGACTGAGTGACTTTCATTTTCACTGTTCATTGGGTTTATAGGGATATCTTTATTTTTCTTTTGACTTGTATTTCCATGGTAATGACACTGAGCATCTTTTTGTGTGCGTAATTAATGGTCATTTATATGTTTTCTTAGGGGAGGTGTCTTCTGTCCACTTTTTAGTTTGGTTGATTGTGTTCATACTGAGTTGTAAGACTTCTTTATATATTTTAGATATGAATATAAATCTATCTTTGTCTCTTCCATTTCTTTACTAGTATTTTTAGAAGAGCAGGAGTTTTTAGTTTTGATGAAGTCTAATATATCAGTTGCCCTTTTTGTATTCTAAATAAGAAATCTTCCAACGCAGGGTCACAAAGGTCTTTGATACTTTTTTTCTAGAAATTTTGTGACCTTTACTCTTATGTTCATGTCTATGACCATTTAGAGTTTATTTTCATATATGGTATGTGGTAAGGGGATATTTTTGTAGGAGGCAGTCAGGCAGCATGTGGATATCCAGATATATCAGCATCATTTGTTTAAACAGCTCCCTTTTCCCCACTGAATTACCTTGATACTTTTTAAAAAAATTAGTTGGACTTACATTTGTGGGTTTTTTTCTGGAGGTTTTATTCTATCTGTTGTGTAATCTTATGCCGGTGCCACACTCTCTTAGTTACTGTGATTTTATTATAAATCTTGACATCAGATAGTATGAATCTCCTACTGTGTTACTGTTTTTTTTTGTTTTTTTTTTTTTAAATGTGTTGGCTATTCTCAGTTCATTTCTATCTAAGTATTAAAATCATCTTGTCAAAAGCCCTGGTAGCTACTGGGATTCTAATTGGGACTGTGTTGAATGTATAGATCAATTTGGGGAAATTGACATTTTAGCAATTTTTAGTCCTCTAGTCCATGAGCATGGTATAGCTTCTTTTATCCAACTGTTTGTTAATTTCTCTCAGCAGTGATTTATAATTTTTTTTGTGTATAGTTCTTACACATATCTGGTTGTTTATTCCTAAATAATTATTGCCTTTGACGTTATAAGGCTTTGGAAAAAATGTACTTTTCATTTGTCCTTTACAGGTATATAGAAATGCAATAGATTTTTTTTCCTCTTTCTTTTTTAATTGACTTTGTGTCTTTTGGCATTACTAATAAATTCAGTTATTAGTTCTGATACATTTTTGTAGATTCCTTGAGATTTCCTATGTACATGATCCTGTTATCTGCAAATGAAGGCAGTTTTACTTCCTTTTCTATCTATATGACTTTTATTTCTTTTTTTTCACCTTATTGCACTGACTATGCCTCCAGTAAAAACATTGAATAGAAGAGGCAAGAGTGGTCCTTCTTGGATTGTTCCTTATCTTAGAGGGGAAGACTTTTAGTCTTTCATCATTAAATATGATATTAGCTCTGTATTTTCATCGAGCTAACATAGAACTAACCCTGTGTCTGATTAAGGTAGTTTCCTTGAATCCAAAGTTTGCTGAAACTTTGTGTTATTAATGTTTTTAAATATAAATTGTGTTTGTGGGATTATTATTTGCTTAGGTATATGTACAGGAGCAAAGAGCTTGTTCGAAGTAAGCGAGATTGTATTCGAAAACTCAAAGAAGAAATAAAAATTCTGCAGCAAAAACTGGAAAGGTGAGTCATAGACACCTTTGTACTTAGAATGGGGTATTAAAATTGGATAATTTGCTTTTATCTAAAAATTAATTGTGAGTTTAAGTATTAACTAATATATTTTATAAAATGGATAAGGAAAATGTGAAACAGTCTTTAAGATGGGCAGTGGTGGTCCCAGGACACCTTTGACCCAAGTCACATGGTGAGTTATTGACAGTGTACTGAAGAGAAGCCAAGTTCTGATTTCATAGCTCTTTACTTTTTCTGCTCTCCTTGCCATCTTGTTCACAAACACAGGAGAGGTAACTATCACAAAACTCTAATCCCTTTGTCTTGAGAAAGCAGTTTTTGAAGTGCCTGGTGAAGGTAAAACAAGTCAGCAGTGCTGACTCAAAGAGAGGGCTTGTATTTTTGACACATACGAAGTCCTTTCTCCTGCGGAGAAATCATTGTTCATCTGTTCTTGCTGACTGCTTTTGTGAAGTCACCCTATGACTTCCTAAGAAGGAATCAGTGTAACTTCTCTCTAGTCAGAGACTATTAGTTTAGAAAGGAGATTCCATACAATGTCAGTGGCTTTTTTTTTTTTGCCTTTATCTGCTTACTATTTTTGCTGCTACCACTACTCCGTCTCTGACTGCTTCATTGCTAGCTCAGTGATTTCCCTGAGAGGCAAACCCCGCTATACCAGCCTGAGAAAGACCCTGCACCTCTGGGTGCCACTTCCCAGCTCCCTCCCTCTCACTTAGGAAGAATTTACCCAAGACTTGTTATGATCCATCATCTCGTTGTCTTAATAGACTTAAGCTGGAAATTGAGTCCTCAGATACTCTTGGAAGTGGTTTACAGGACTTTATACCTATAGCAATATTTTACTTTAAAAGTTTGAGTGTTGCTTTATAAGATTGGAAAGTTATAATTGTTTTCATACAACATACCTGGTATATTGGATGTATTTTAGCTGAAAAATACTCAATTTGCCAGTAACCAGCTAGGCATTCTGACTTATTTAGATTTTAAATAGCGTACAGGAGTATTTTCTGTAGTATGAATACGACTTTCTTTTTAAAATAAAGTGACTTAAATTTTTGGATAATTTTACTTGGGAAATTACTTTTGAAAAATTGCTTGTCTATGTGTGACACAGTTCTGGGAATCTTGGCAAGGAACTTGCTAATGGATACCATTAGGTAGTAGAACTGAGGTGGGAATGGATGGCTTTTATGGTTTGTTTTACCCTTGTTTGAATTTGAGTTTTCTTACCAGGTGTATGTATTACTTTTATTATTTAAAAAAAAAAGTTCACCATTTCTTCTGTAAAAGTATCTTGATATCATATTAAAAATAAGATTTCTTGTGTACAGTGTAGACATCTTTTTTGAAACCACTTTCATTCTAATTCTACTGAATTAATACAGTGTATGTAGGAATTCATTAGAAGAACAGGAAAATGATTATGTCTTAGAATTGAAGATAAGTTTCTCAAAGAAAATTTGTTCCTGAAATTTTGTATAAATATCATGTTAAAATACAACAAACCTGGAAAGAGTTAGAGATGAAAAATGATGGCTTAAAATCTTATGACAGATTATCAGTGCTGCAATTCTAGAAAGATGTTTCCTTTGGTCCAAGGCAGTCGTGTACTAATAAATTCTTTCAACAAACAGCGCTTAAGAAGACATTTACCATGTCTGTGGGATAGACAAGGAGTTCAGAGATGGGAGATGTTCCTTCAGTGTTCAAGGGAATGACATGCTGAAAGAAGACCATGGAGAAAATAGATCTTGAAAGATCAGTCAAGTTTAGATAAGTTGATAGCTGAAAGTAAGCCAAAGATACAGATCTAAAGACCAGAAACAGTTATTTAAAGTTCCTCTAGCTTTATATATTCAATATCCTTTTCTTTGAAAGCCAAAACTCTCTGTGGCAGGCACATCCACAGGAGAAATCATTCTGATTCTCTTTTAAATTAGAGAGGATGAAGTGTCTTTGCTACATATCCTCTAACATGTGGTTGATTTTGAGTTGCATTTTATTTTATTTTTCATTTCATAATGTCCTTTTTGATATAGAAACAGACAGTTTTACTTCTCCCTAGTTCTGTGGCTGTTTCTTTCACTTTAGTTAAAGAAGAAAAATGTGATTCTCTCCTTTTGTAAATGGAATCCCAGAATTATAGTTTACCTATACCAGTAAGTCAACTTATGTACCATTTAGATTCTCTACTGCAGTGAACTGTAGAATTCACTAAAGTAAATCTCTTTTCTTAGTGTAACATGTGTTAGTAATGGCAGAACTTTGGGTATTACTAAAATAATTAGTTATTTTGATTACATACCAAAGACATTTGTTATTTACTGATTCCAAAGAAATCTTCAGTAATTTATGCCTGGTCTGCACTGTTAAATGAGTACGTGAATCATAGTGTACATAGGACTTAAACTCTGACCTTTGTCAACACCTACTTCCCATTTCCAGCTTTCTCTCTCTCATTTTTCCTAATTACAGATTACTTGATCTAAAACGCAGCAAAGAAAAAAAACCTTGGGTACATTGGATTGGTACAAAAGTATTTGTGGTTTCAGACCCTGAATTTTAAATCAGTATAACTAGGCTCAAACACATCTTTATTAATCAAAGTAGGAACCATTACAATCAACACATTTTTGCCAACGAGAAAAAAGTACGCTTATTCCCGTAACATAAAAATCTGTACCTTCAGATTCGATGAACTCTTGGAAAGCATTTCCTGCATCCTGCTGGTTGTGGAAGCATTTTCCCTGCAAAATGTTGTTGAGATGCTTGAAGAAGTGGTTGTCAGTTGGCGAGAGGTCAGGTGAATATGGCAGATGAGGCAAAACTTTGTAGCCCAGTTTGTTCAGCCTTTGAAGCGTTGTTTGTGTGACGTTTGGTTGGGCGTTGTCATGGAGAAGAATTGGGCCCATTCTGTTGACCAGTGCTGGCTGCAGGCGTTGCACTTTTCAGTTCATCTTACCCATTTGCTGAACATACTTCTCAGATGTAATGGTTTCACTGGGATTCAGAAAGCTATAGTGGATCAGACTGGCAGCAGACCACCAGTGACCATGACCTTTTTTGGTGCAAGTTTGGCTTTGGAAAGTGCTTTGGAGCTGCTTCTCTGTCCAGCCACTGAGCTGGTTGTCGCTGGTTGTCATGTATAATCCACTTTTTGTTGCACATCACAAACCGTAGGAAATGGTTTGTTGTGTAGAATAAGAGAAGATGACACTTGAGAGTAACAAGTTTTTTGATTTTCAGTCAGCTCATGAGGGTACCCACTTTCTGAGCTTTTTTACCTTTTTAATTTGTTTCAAATGCCAAACAATCATCGAATGGTCAACACTGAGTTCTTGGGCAGCTTACCCTGTAGTTGTAAGAGGATCAGCTTCAGTGATCCTCTCAATTGGTCATTGTCAACTTCTGGTGACCGGCCACTATGTCCTTCATCTTTCAGGCTCTGGTCTCCTTTGCCAGACTTCTAGAACCACCACTGCATTGTACATTCGTTAGAAATTCCTGGGCCAAAGGCATTGTTGATGTTGTGAGTTGTCTCAGCTGCTCTATGACCCATTTTGAACTCGAATAAGAAAATCGCTTGAATTTGCTTTCTGACTAACATCATTTCCATAGTTTAAAACACATATAAAATAAACAACAAGTAATAAGCCATTAGCAAAAAAACATAAAGCAAGAAATGCACATTACAATGTATAACATAACCACGTTTATTTAAGAATATATTCCAACATCAAATGGCAAATTTCAGCAACTCAAAACTGCAATTACTTTTGCACCAACCTGATAGTTCAACAGCATTATTTTCAGATTTGAGTAATGATAATATATCTCTCTTCCTTTAAAAAATAGAGTTTACTTTGATGAGTAGAGCCTAAATGTGATTTGAATTAAGAGAAAGCACCATTGGTGTGACTTTGAATAGGAGCCCACCTGAAATGCTTTCTGTCAAGTGTAAAGATTCAGATTGTTGTCAGTTTTCACTTTCGTAGTTAGAAAACTTTTGCTCTATAGATTAATATATTAAATATTGTATAGCCTTTAGGGATAAGCCTTTCCGTTGACTCTCCATATAATAATGTAGCGAGCCTGAAAGAACAAGATGTTGGCACTAGAGTACCATTTTCTCTGCCTCGTAGGTATGTGAAGTATGGCTCGGGCCCAGCCCGGTTCCCACTTCCGGACATGTTGAAATACGTGATTGAATTTGCTAGTACAAAACCTGCCTCAGAGAGCTCTGCATCTCAAAGTGATGCGTGCATGACAGAACCACTTTCTTCAGCACACTGCCTGACTTCTGACCTGACATCCAAGGAAAGGTAACAGAAACAAGTTTTAAAATAGTATATATTGGTGATTTTGGCTTACTCTGAGCTGTGTGCCACGTCTCCACCCGACAAACACTCGCCCCATGAGAGCTCACGGGCCACGAGCTCTTTGTCTTTCAGGGAAGGGTTTTGCCACTTGAGTGAGTTGTTCGTAATTATTCCCACTCATGTATTCGTCTCACCCAAGGGATAGTTGGGATTATTACAGAGACGTCTTGAACTGTCTGGAACAGTGTTCATTCTCTGCCAGGCCCACCTGGCTCGGAGTTTGCTATAAGCTAACTGCCATGAAAGGCCTTGCCCAGAGGAAAAGTTAGCCACTGATTTTCTAAAACATGGCATTCACTCTGCTGTGAAGGAGTCTGCACGTCTAAGTAAACACCAAGCAAAGGGAAACTTACTTACAAGTAGAAAATTAGAATAAGAGAAAGAACTGGCTAGAAATTGAAGAGGACAACCTCCAGCGGCTTATCCAGCGAAGAGACAGAGAGGCCATGGCACGCGAGCCTTGGTTCTCTTCTGGCTCAGCTGTGCAGCAGCCTTTGTGGTCTGGAGGAGCCAGTGGGGCCAGCTCGGATCAAATGTGATCTGTGTGCCCTGGCTAGCAAAAACACTAGAGCCTATAGAAGAGTTTAGACTTTTTTATGTTTTTAAAAGAAACCCAATCATTCCTTTGCCGCCCCTCCCACACACACACGTGTTACTATTCATTCATTCACGTGTGTGCAGAGTGCCTGTTTGGATAGAACATACCAAATGGTAATAGCAGTTATCTCTAGGAGATGGCGCTAGGCACGGGGTGGAGGGAGGGTTCCTTTACTTTTGTACTCTACTTAGGTGTGTGTTTGGATTTTTGTAGACTGTTTTCATGTCCTTTGTAAAATATAAATGATTTTAATTTTTAAAAAGTGGTTTTATCTGTTTAATAATATGAAATGATACTGACTGATATTAGATTTTAAAGGTATCTGTGTGTGTATGTGTGTAATCTTTTTTGAGATTGAGACATTTCCTCTTTTGCTTACATTGGCTTTGTTTTCCCATATTTATAGGTCCTCAGGGAAAAGAGGTTTGCTCTGTTATTTTGTATATGGGAGAGAGGCAGGGAGGAAGGGGAGTGAGAGTTTAAGTCAGAGCTGGGAAGTTTATGTTCTTCAGTTTTGGTGTGAAACAGAAACCTAAGAACCGTTAGATTTGTTTGTATTCCTGCTGATTTGTCTGTGTACAGTTTTTTTGGCGGTAGTTAATTAGTAGATAAATTAACAGTTACTTTACATACATTATTCTCAGTTTATAACAATGATGTAAAGTGGTTGACATCCACCTCTTTCAGCTGAGGTGTTAGATTCCTTACCCGAGGCTGCTACCGTCTCCTTGGGTGTTTAGCTGAGATGCGGTGGAGCTGGAGTTGTCTGCCTGTAAGTTCTGCACCCTGTGCCTTCCCAGAGCGCCACCTAGTTTGCGTTCCTGCGTGCTGGGTATACAGCTGATGCTATTTTTCTTCTGTGTATTTTGTTCCTGGATCCACCTGTCCATCTCACTTTGGTCAGTTACATCTTGGAAACACAATAGTTGATCCCTTAACTACTCCACTCCCCATCTCCTCTTTTCCATGTTCCTTCTCATCCTTTCTTCTTGAGAAGAAGGTTCATTGTTACAAGTGGTTACAGAGCAGGTACCATAGACTTGTAAATTCAGGCGGATGTGAGTGTAATCCCTCCCTGTCCTTTACTAGCTGGGTGAACTTGGGAACACTGCTTTATTTCTCTGAATCTTAGGTTTGAAAGTTGGTAAAATAGGAATGGTGATAGTACCTGCCTCATCAGCTGCTGCTGCTGCTGCTGATGCCTGTAAAGGAAAGGTTTGGCTCAGTAACTTTATAGAGTAAACACTCACTAAATTGTAGCTGTGCTTTCCCACAGAGCAGCTTGCTTTACAGAGTGCATTAATTTAGGCAAAGACGTATTTTGGAAATGGAGGAGAAAATGGCAACCTGCTCCTGTATTCTTGCCTGGGAAACCCCACGAACAGAGGAGCCAGGCAGGCTACAGTCCATGCATGTATGCTAAGTCGCCTCAGTTATATCCGACCAATTCTTCGTGACCGTATAGACTGTAGCCCACCAGGCTCCTCTGTCCATGGGATGCTCCAGGCAGGAATACTGGAGTGGGTTGCCATGCCCTCCTCCAGAGCTATAGTCCATGAGGTCCCAAAGAGTTGGACATGATTTAGCGACTGAGCACACACGCGTAGTTCGGAAATTATCATCTGAGCATTTTTTTTTTTTTTAATCTTCCTTCAGTACAAGTGAAGAGAGCACGTCTCAGGAAGCTGAAGGAACCTTTTCTTCCTCTGAAGATTCTGTACGCAAGTCTAGGATGGCAGAGCAGCCACTTAAACCTCCCCGTTCTTCCGTGGAAATGCCCGCACACCCAGCTCCTCGAACAGTCACAGATGAGGAGATAAACTTTGTTAAGACCTGCCTGCAGAGGTGGAGGAACGAGATTGAACAGGATATACAAGGTTGGCTCTTTCTGCTTGTCAGAGGGTTACTCTTTGCCTTTTCTGTTTGTGTGAATACATGGAAATTAGGCATCTGGAGATACATCCTGTCATGGCCATGGATTCTGTTGAATTGAGGAATTTGACCTCTTTGGTACTTTTTGTTGCCTGTGAGATTACACTTTGTAATGTGTAATTACAATGAGTGTCAGACACTTTGCGTTAGTAATATAACCATGAAAAGTTCTTCCCTAGATTCCTTCCTCAAATTTTCTGGGAATTCCTGGGTATCTTGGACACACAACGCCACTCACCTTAGAGAATTTTCTGCGTCTGCTGGATTTCTTTTCCCATAGTTTATCTGAACTCTGACTTCAGTTGACCCAAACTTAGAATTGCAGTTTCCTGAATTTCCACTTTAAAAATGTTTTCTACATACAGTATGCTTTATTGACAGTTAAGGAGGCAAAGAATATTTGATTAATGCATGCAGTGTAAAATCACATTATTCAGTATTTTGTTCCTAAAATCCTTTGGTCTTGTCTTGTTTCTCGTCCTCCCCTTCTTTCTCCTTTTATCTAGGAGCAATAAATAAGTAAATGATACAAATCTAGATTCCTCTCTAGTTTTTTTTTAGAAATCTTAATGTAGTTATATTAAACTATAAGCCTTTGTAACCTAAAGGACTAGCTGCTTTAAAACTGCATGCTTCCTTATGGTTCATAGAAGCTGAAAGGGTGAAAACCTCAGGTACAGAGAAGCTGTAGTCTTTGCAGAGCTAAAGCTGCATGTGTGACGTGGGATGAAATCATTATAACTGAGTTTTCTTTTTTAACAGACTTAAAGAACAGTATTGCAAGCACTACCCAGACTATTGAGCAGATGTACTGTGATCCTCTCCTCCGTCAGGTAGAATGAAAATTGATGGGAAGTAGTCAAGGCATGTTCTAATGGTGCTAATGGGATACAGACAGAGAAGTTGATGGTTTTCTTTGAAACTGAATGGAAACTTCCCTAAGATATAAAAATCAATTTTGGAAAGAAATATGTATTATTCTATATTTTAGGCTAAAAAAAAGCAGCGTATCTTCCTTCTACCACCAACAGGATGTAAAATGTAGTTGTCTTGAGTTTGCCACATGGTATTTTTTCCATGTATTGGAAAGATTTGTTGTTAAATATTAATAAAATTTCTCATAAAATGGTAATTAAGCAGTACAGTGGAGGAAACCTGACCAGGGACTGGTTCCCCATCCTTTGTAAAGTACCATGATCCTTCATGATCCTTCATTTAGCAGTATGATTTTTAACCTTTATGTCTCTCTTAATTCCAAAAGATAGGTAGGCATGCTAGAAATTCTTACTTTCCACATATGTTTTTATTTAGAATAACATTCTGGGCATAGACGGGAAAGAGGCTGCAGTTAGGGGACTGCCCTCCACGGGCTTCTGTGTAAACGAGGGACTGTGGGAGGAGAACCCTGTTTCTAGGGTCACGGGAAACCGTAGTTACGCACCACGTGAATCTTGGGTGTTGACCATTTTCTCTTTTCTATTCTTTAAAAAAATTTACTGTGTTTTTTTTAGTTCATCTTGAATCAACAAGATGTTTTGTTGATGTGAACCCTACATCAAACACATGTGTAAATGGGCAGTTTTCTTAGGTCTTATGGTTGGGTACACTTTGGAATTTTCGTCACGTAAACCCCTGTCGGATGACTTTGCTTTAACCTAACACGGGGAACGCTTTCTGACTTGCAGGTGCCTTATCGCTTGCACGCAGTCCTCGTTCACGAAGGACAGGCAAACGCGGGGCACTACTGGGCCTACGTCTATAATCAGCCGCGACAAGTCTGGCTCAAGTACAACGACATCTCTGTTACTGAGTCTTCCTGGGAAGAACTTGAAAGAGATTCCTATGGGGGCCAGAGAAATGTTAGTGCTTACTGCCTGATGTATATTAACGACAAGCTGCCCCACTTCAATGCAGGTAAAAATACTATAAGCAGAGGCCAGGCTAGGGGAGATTTTGTACTTCTCAGGGAAGGGAACAGTCTTGTAGTTTAAAAAAAAAAAAAACAACTCGGATTTATTAGAAAGTAATGATGTGTTTAAGAAATACAAATCATATAAAAGAGAAGAAAAAGGAAAAATAAGTTTGCTTTCCTACTTCCTTGAGCCCAACAAATATCCGTTCTTAGGCTCCTAAGGTAGTCTTCTAGAAATGTTCTGTGCAGATGCTAGGTTTTATTTATTGATATCTCATGTACACCCCATTTTTTCCCACCAAATGGGATATTTTTCCATTCTGTTTGGCATCTTTTTCACTGTTTTTCTTAGTAATCTCTATTCTTATAAATAGAACCAAGTTATTCCTATTAACAACTATAAAATAATTTCCATTGCATGGAAGATATATATATATATAATTTATTAAACCAGCCTCCTGTTGATAGACTTTTAAGCTGCCTCTAGTTTTTCCCTTTTTTAGTGACATTCTTGTGTGTGTATTTTTTGCACCTTTTGGAGAATAGCTAGATTTTACAAGTGGATTTGCCTCAGCGCTTTCAGACTTCTCCTAATACTGCTACTAATACTAACAGTAATCATAATTATCATTTATGCTGGTACTTTCCTCCTCACTGCATGCTTTCAAGCTTTATTTCTCTAATAACTTATTAACTCTTAACACGGAGGAGGCAGAGCAGAAATTCTTATCCCCCACATTTTCCAGCTGAGGTTCTGTACTTGTCATACAGCCAGTAAATATTCTGGTTCCAGATTCTGTGCTGTTTTCCATGTATATTACTCTTTCTTTCTTCTTTCACATCTGAGATCATACAAGGCGTCTTCTTTTAATATTCAAACTTCACTGTGCTGCATAAGTAAGGAAGCATACAAGGCATTTTGTCTGGGCAGCAAGTGATCTTTCTCTTGGGCTTGGTGGGTAGGGGATGGAGAGAACGCTCACTTCACAGTAACTGATCGTCCTAATTACGTGTTTGCAGTGTGAGGGCAGGAACAGCTGCTCGTGGGAGTTTCTGTACAAACGATTGTGCTGGCTGTGGGTGGTATATAGGGGCCTTGTTATAATGGGTACGGCTCATCTATAGAAATAGACAAAAAGTGGGAGCTGTCATTTACTGAAAGACTAGTTAACAGCAACCAGTATGTGGATGTGCTACTCTTCTGTAGGTTTTTATGATTTGTTTCGGTTGTAGGGTTGGAAATGAGATTGAATATGTCATTGATAGCCTTGTCATTTTTCATCATAGCCTTTAGTGAACCCCAGGTATTATTGACCTATTGATCTAACCTTTGTATCCCTTTGCTTTGTGGTAGCACTTGATTATGTGAACTTTAAGGCAGTATAAACGTCTTGGTTTTCATTTTCAACCATCTTGAGATGGATATACTTTGTTATTTAATTCAGTTTATTATTATTATTTTTTGACCACACTGTATTGCATGTGAGATCTTATTTCCCTCACCACGGATCAAACCCATGTCCCCTACAGTGGAAGCTCAGAGTCCCAACCACTGCACCACCAGGGAAGTCCTGGAGATGGATATTCTTAACAGTAATAGGGGCACTGTTTACACTGATAAAACTGTTTATCTTGAAATTTCCATTGAATCTAATGATTTTCTGAATTCCCAAGAAATGTTTGTTCTTGCTGCTTTGTCTGTGATTGGCCTCTATTCCAAATCCTCACTTGTTACCATTGATTGATTCATTTAACAAATATTCAGTGTCCCTCCCTTCCAATATGCCAGCCACTGTTACTAGGGTACCATGACTATTGGCCTGATACTGTCAGCACTTCGGACAATGGATGGGTTATGTGCGTATTTTTCATTAAAAGTAAGAAAAAAGACAAAGTGTCTTACTTTCTTTTTTTCTGGAAAGGAGCTTTGGTTTCCTTGAGACGTTTTGCTTGGTGGGACTCTGTTTTAACTGTGTCTTTGTTCTTCCTCAGAGGCGGCCCCAAATGAATTAGATCAGATGTCAGGAGAAGTAGAAGCCCTGTCTGTTGAACTTAAGCATTACATTCAGGAAGATAACTGGAGGTTTGAGCAGGAAGTGGAGGAATGGGAAGAAGAGCAGTCTTGTAAAATTCCTCAGATGGCATCTTCCACCAGCTCAGCATCACAGGACTTCTCTCCATCTCAAGGTATCTGAGCAGGCTGTTTATGCCAGTGACTTGGGAGAGTTCACGCTGCACTCCCGTAGCCAGCCCCGTGCGCATCCTTTGAGTGAGCCATGCCACGCTCTGCACAGTGTGATCAGAGTTGGTGTTGCACAGCCTGACAGCCTAGCTTGTGGCTCTAGACAGTCAGTTCTGCTGAGCAGAAGTAATAGCAGAAGGATTAGCAGCTAGCTACCTGGACTTTCACTCTGTTTAGTGCTTGCTCGTTTCCCAGGTTGCAGGAGAAACTATGGTAAGATTAATAGGTAGATTTTATGAAAACTATTCTGTAAAGTGATCTTCCTAACGGATAGTTATTTATAGGAAGCCTTTTTGCCATGAAGAAATATGATAATATTGGGAGCACATTAAACTTTACAGAGTCATCAGTGACTCCTTGCTGAAGTAGCTGTTTCTTTTAGCTACTTGTTTCTAGGGGAAATTTACATAATTTTTTCAAAAGGTGAGTTAGAAGGTGTGCACATTAAACTTTGTATCCAGTCCTGCGTGCCTTGTAGAGTGTTCTAGTGGTTTTATTACCAGATGCTGATTCGTACCTGCTGTTCTTTCTCAGAATCTTCAGTAGCCTCTTCCCACGGGGCTCGGTGCCTGTCCTCTGAGCATGCTGTGATCGTGAAGGAGCAGACTGCCCAGGCGATTGCAAACACAGCACATGCCTATGAGAACAGTGGCGTAGAAGCTGCACTGAGTGAGGTGAGAGGCCGGGAAGCCCAGAATCTGGAGGGGTGGGCTTTCGGCAATAATTGCCACAGTTTTCTCACTTTTCTGTTATTCTGTGTCTGCTGCATTTAACCAATCCCTCTTTATTTCTGTTTTTTTCTTACTCTTTCTCTCCATTCTGCTGCCACAGCTTAAGGAAGCTGAACCCAAGAAGCCCATGCCCCCGGAAACAAACCTTGCAGAGCAGTCAGAGCAGCCCCCACAGGCTCGTGACGCAGAGTCTGCTGCCCAGCCTAATGCTGAGGTCTCTGAAGTCGAGATTCCCAGTGTGGGAAGGATTCTGGTTAGATCTGATGCAGATGGATATGATGAGGAGGTACAGAGATGAGTCAGGGTCTAGCTGTCTGTTGTCAGTCTTGTATTTCCTTCTCAAGTGACTAAGCATAGCTGTGTAAGGTGTTTGGCAACAGTGTTTTCTCCTAGACACAGGTGGTGGGCGAGAGGGCCTTAGTCACACTGCTGCCAGCAGGTCTCTACTCAGACCTGTCCTTACAAGGCCACTGTGGAGTCCAGGTGGCTCAGAAAGGTAGAATTTAGTTCCATGCGTCATATCCTGAACACAAAATTGCCTTTTAAATTAGGAGTCTTTGGTAATATTAGCCCATTGCATTTCCTCCAAATATGAAAATTTCAGTTGTCTAGTGAGCAGGTCGAATGTGAGTTGACCTGGTTTTAACTCGGAAGCTCCGGGGAGGAGCTGCAGATTTCCGGGCTGTTCGCTGTCTGCCTCCTTTGCAGCTGTCACCACACACTAACAGTCCTGAATCCTGTCCTCAGGTTTCTGTGGGATGGTTTTTTTTTTAATCATTGCAAGGTTTTCACATTATAAAGTCCTATTTGTGCACCTGCTAGTTTCAGACTGTTTCAAATGTGCTGTTCACCCAGATAAAAGCTCTGAAAGACCGATGTATTTAGGATGGACACCCAAACCTCGGAACTCAGGTGGAATTCTCACCTCAGACCTTTCCCCTCTGAGAGCTGTAACTTACCTTGATTGTGTAGCAGTGCCACATCGTAGGTATTTTTAGACATACCTCTTTATTCATCTGCTAAATTAGAGAGCGTCTGTAGGAATAGCTGGTCATGGGCAAGGTCTGTGGTCGTGCAGAGGGCCAGGGGCCGCTAGTGTGGAGCGGGGTGTGCGAGCCTGCCCCTGCAGTGGCCGCTGGCTGGGGAGCACGCCGCCCCACTTCCCTGCGGCGGTCTGTTCACCTTTCTTTCACAGTCTTCTTCTGAACCCTTCTTCTCTGCTTTCTCTCTGTGTTTTGTGTCCTCTTGTGGTAGGTGATGCTGAGCCCTGCCATGCAAGGGGTCATCCTGGCCATAGCTAAAGCCCGTCAGACCTTTGACCGAGATGGGTCTGAAGCAGGGCTTATTAAGGTATCTCTGTTTTGTCTTGTCTTTTAAATTCTCATTTAATTAGGATTAAATTCTAATCCTTATACCACAGGGATCATAATCATGGGGCAGTGATTATATCAGATGCTAAAAAAATGTCTTTCATTGAAGTAAAACGTAAAACTCCCTTTGCTGCCCGGCCAACAGCCCAGCCATTCCACGGCACTGATGGCTCCTCCCCTCGTGGCAGTAGCACAGCCTCGGTGCTCAGGTCACACCTGGCCTGGAGTAACCTCCTGGTTCTTAGGAGGTGCCTATTAATAAAGCCGTGAGTGAGACCTTGCCTTTGTACTTTGGAGGCCGTGATATAAGAAAGTAGGCCATGCTTTTTAAGGTGTTTGAATAAAATTTAAGAAAAGAAATACATTTGGATTTTTAAATTTCAGGTCCTTGGTACTCAAAGATAAACGCCTGAAACAATTAAAACTTTTGTTTTTCTGAGCACTGTATGAGGAAAATGACTTTCTTGTGAGTACAGGATGTCTCTGGTGCTAGAGGAGTTTTGTTCTTTTTTGAAAGGCAAAGAGATTATAGGCTCCACTTGCCTCTGTCATTCCTCAATAAGAACTTCTTAGAAGTCTTCTTAGAGTGATGAAAACCCCCTTAGGCAGCGGTTTCTGTGTGTATAAGCCCACCGTGCCCCCTTTTCTGACTACCAGTTCTGTCTTCAATAGGCATTCCATGAAGAGTACTCCAGGCTCTATCAGCTCGCCAAGGAGACCCCCACCTCTCACAGTGATCCTCGTCTTCAGCACGTGCTCATCTACTTCTTCCAAAATGAAGCGCCTAAAAGGGTAGTAGAGCGGACCCTTCTGGAACAATTTGCCGATAAAAACCTTAGCTATGATGAAAGGTGAGAAGGGAGTACTTCGGTGAACCACCCTTCCTTCTATGTTGACTTAGTCCTCTGGAGGGGAAATGGTCATTGCTTTCTTAACTTTGTCCACAGATCGATCAGTATTATGAAGGTGGCTCAAGCAAAACTGAAGGAGATTGGTCCAGATGACATGAATATGGAAGAGTACAAGGTGAGGTCTTCTCTTTACGTCTACAAAGCAAACATATAAATTTCTAAGGCAACCCTAACAATTAAAAAACAAACAAAAAGGTAAGGAGGCCAAGCTGTTGAAACATTTGGGGCTGTCATTTATGTGTTCTTCTCGTGCGTGCTAAGTCACTTCAGTGGTGTCCAACTCTTTGTGACCGTACGGACTGTAGCCTGCCAAACTCCTCTGTCCATGGGATTCTCCAGGCAAGAATACTGGAGTGGGTTGCCATTTCCTTCTCCAATATGTTCCTCCTCGTATAGTAAATTATACATATGCACATATATATTTATAATCCAATTTGTACGACTTGTAGTAATATTAATAAACTTTATAAGCTATAAAGCAAACAATTTTATATTATCGCCAATACTCCCACCACCTTTCAAAAAAAGCTGAGTCAGAATGAATGATCTTTTCTTAACCCTTTGAATGGCCAGTTTCTTTATGCCATTCTTCTCTTCAGCTGATCAGCACTTCATTTCCCTTAAATACTCACTTTAGAGAAGGCAGTAGCACCCCACTCCAGTACTCTTGCCTGGAAAATCCCATGGACGGAGGAGCCTGGTAGGCTGCAGTCCATGGGGTCGCTAAGAGTCAGACACGACTGAGCGACTTCACTTTCACTTTTCCCTTTCATGCATTGGAGAAGGAAATGGCAACCCGCTCCAGTGTTCTTGCCTGGAGAATCCCAGGGACAGGGGAGCCTGGTGGGCTCTGTCTATGGGGTCGTACAGGGTCGGACATGACTGAAGCGACTTAGCAGCAGCCTTGTCCTAGGCAATATAATTCGTGACTTCGTGGTTTTGGTTTGCTTTAAATAATACAGTTTTCTAATATTTCTGTATTCAAAACTAAATTTTTATGCATTAAAATGCACGCTTGACTACAGATTTCCAAAAACAAAACACATCATGTAGGTACGACACTGTTGTGTGCCACCTCGGTGTGCCCTACTCATCGCCCCTGGCCCCCACCCCCCACCCCCCCAGGCAAGGTTAGTGTTGTTCCTGAGATTGGAGCGGCCTTGACCTTCTATCTTCCCTCATCTGAATGGCTTCCTCAGAACTCGGGAGGCCATTCATTCAGACCAGAGCTGAATGACTTTGGCGTGGGTGTTGGAAGTTAAGATCCGAAATTCTAAAGCTCATGTGAAGTGAATATTTCTGTTGCTCGGTGGCAGGAACAGGACATGGAAAATTAAGGTCAGCGGTAGACTTTTATCATAAATGTCCAGTACTTTATTATCTGAAAGCTTTTGTGTCTCCTGTTTTTGTGCTGGGCCATATGAGCTCCGTAAGTATTAGTACTGAGTTTGAAACTTGCTGTGGGGAAAAGGGTAGAAGTAGTTTTGGTCATAATCATGAATGGCTGTCATTCCTTTTCAGAAGTGGCATGAAGATTACAGTTTGTTTCGAAAGGTGTCTGTGTATCTGCTGACAGGCCTGGAACTCTATCAGAAAGGAAAGTAAGTGGCGACTCATGTTGCCGAGCGTACTGGTTGTGGATGCCCACCAGGAACTCTAAGGACCACAGCCCCTTCCACACCCCCACCGTGTCTCTACCTTTTTCAGTGTTCTGCTTCACGTTTGCACTGAACATCAAACATGTATCTTCATCTTTTATATAATGATAGATTTCTTGGTTGAGAGATATAATGGCCAATTTTCTTCGTGATAAATGAAAATGAACTCAGAAAATGAATTTTAGAGTCAGTGTGGACCGTAGTGAGCCTCTCGTCCACTTCCTTGTTGTAGAGTTGGGAGAAACAGAAGTCCAGGGAAGTGCCATGATTTGCCTTGAGCTTCTCGGCCAGTTTGCAGAGGAGCTGAGGCTGGCTGTGGTCTTTGGCCCTCTTTTCCACCTGCACCATGCTGCCTCCATGCTTAAGACTTTTCCATCCCTGTAGCCGGTTCCATTCTTATATTAGAGAGCGATGGGGACTAAGCCCTGGGTTTGGGAAAGGAGCACTGAGCTGTTTTTCATCGATAACTTTCTCAGGTACCAAGAAGCGCTTTCCTACCTGGTGTATGCCTACCAAAGTAATGCCACTCTGCTGATGAAGGGGCCCCAGCGGGGCGTAAAGGAGTCGGTGATCGCTTTATACCGAAGAAAATGCCTTCTGGTGTGTACTCTGTATAAAGCCTGACAATTTTTGTGTTTTATTGTATTTATTTACCTCTGTTCCTAGAAGCCAGGAAGAAATATAACATAAAACAAAAAAAACCTCCTGCAGGTTTTAGATTGTTCTAAACCCTCAAGAGTAGTTCTACATTGAAACAGATTAAGTTACTTCAGTGAACATCATTCTTCTTCCGCCCCTGATAGAAGTTAGGTGAGAACCTCATCTCCCCTTTTTGGTGCTCTTCATGTGTGCCGCATCACAGCTTATATATCACACGCCTCTCTGCTAGGTTGTGAGTTCCTTGAGCATAGACCCTCTTCTTAGTCAGCCTTTCTCTGTGCCTGGCACACAGTAAGCATATAATAAACATGTGTTTTCTATGTTCCCTAACTAATAAGCTAGTAGATGAGAAGCTTTAGTGATGTCTAAAGAGACTCCAGTTTTTAAAAGGTTTGAACCATAAGGATTGATCCTGCCATTCTGTTAACATTCTTGTCATAAACCACAGGAGATCTAGCCCGGTCGTTTTGCACTTGGCTGCTGTGTGGGAAGGCGCACCCATAGTCTGTCTGCCTCCCCAGGGGTCCCTCCAGGTGCTTGTCTTCAGAAAACTGCAGAGGCGGCTTAACCTCAGGCTAAGCTTGCATTGGGCCTCCCTGCCACCCAGCAGGATCACCCTCCACCAAGGAGCAGTCAGGCCCGCATTTCTGCCACTACCTCTCGTTAATGCCAAATGGAAGAGATTAAGTTGTGACATGTATGTATCTCAGAAGCTTCATTTTCTTATTATACTTGGATTCCTGTGTCAGTTGTAGATATGGCAGGGCACTTTGAAGCTGAAAAGGGAGCCTTGTAGATTTGATGGACCGCAAGTGCTTTTATTTTTTAAATCACCAAATAGAGATTACGTTTTGAACGTCCTGCTCAGCTGCCACAGGAAGGCAGTAATAAGGATTTGGCTTCTTTCCGTCTCTGGCTCTCAGTTCCCGGTGTGTGTCAGAATCACCTAAGGGGCTTTCACATGTTGGTGCCCAGGCCTCCTCCAGACGGTTAAACCAGTCTCCTGGTGAGGGGCCTGGGCACCACCTTGTCTTCTGCAGGTGATTTTTGATTTTTGGTGAAGAGTGAGAACCATCAAATAGGTCTTTTGATAGAAGCAGGTGTTAAATATGACCTTGACTTATAAGTTTAGGCCACTTGGTAAGAGGCTTTGCTGCATTCGGATCACCTTGGGGGCATTTAAAGAAAAAAATCCCAGTGCCTAGGTCAGCCAAATACCAATCAAAGCAGCATGAGTGTGTTAGGGTATCTGTGGTTTTTAAGGATCCCGGGCAATTCCAATGTACAGTGAAGTTTGGGAACTACTTGTTTAAATATTTGTCTTCTTTTTGAGACTTTTTTCCCCACTGTTTTTTATCCATAGGAGCTGAATGCCAAAGCAGCTTCTCTCTTTGAAACAAATGATGAGCACTCTGTAACAGAGGGTATTAATGTGATGAATGAGCTGATCATTCCCTGTATTCACCTTATCATTAATAATGACATCTCCAAGGATGACCTGGATGCCATTGAGGTCATGAGAAACCACTGGTGCTCTTACCTTGGGCAGGATATCGCAGGTGTGTTGTTTGTTGCCATTGCTAATAATTTCTAAGACCTCTGAGAGTTCTAGAAATGACAGTTGGACTCTGTAGCACTGGTTGTCAAACCTTTTTAAGGGATTGGAATCCCCGAGCATATAAATGCATGAAAATTACATCTGTTGTATTGAAACAAGGAACAGGACCCTGAAGCCCTGTCCTTAGCCTCCCCTTACCTCCTCTTTGGTTGCTGAATCACCTCCACAGCTAGCCACACAGCTCTATTTGGAAAAAAATATCACTGTGCTCCAGCAATGTTAGACTGCTGTTACTTTTCCATCTGCCAAAATCTGAACTTGAACTTTGTAGTTTAAATATTAAAAAAAACCTGTTTATGCAGCTTGATTACCTGTCAGTGCCATAATTAAATTTTCCTGTGACTTGAAGTTGCAAGACATAAACATTTTATTAACTATGATGCCTTCAAGGTTAATAAATTAGTAAATGGGATGTTTGTGCCTGTCCAAAGCATTTTGGAGAGAGAGCCTAAAACTAGATATTTTTAGGCGAGTTTAGTTGACTTAGAAAGTTGTTATGTATCCTAATATGAAGCCTCTTTGTTGCTCACTGATGTAAAGATATTCTGGTGATTTGTCAAAGTGTTCAAGTTTATGATATTTATTGAAAAAATCTATAATAATTAGTAGCTAAGAATTTCATTTTAATGTTTTCAGTTTTTGTTTAAACTGTGTGTGATGTTATAGCTTTACTTAATGCCATGTACACACTGGTATATTTTAATTGAAGGATAAGACCAGCGTTATCTTTATGGCAGTAGTATGTTCACAGCACATTATATTTATGGTACTTTCTCAAATTTTAAAGGATGATTGATTAGAAGACATGTCCATAATGAAGTGAATATATAGTGTTATCCTGCCGCATGTCAGATGCCTTAAAACAATGACCTAAAACTCTGCTATAGTCGGCAAATAGGTCTTTGCTCTTGATTTGGCCTGAAGGAATCGTCATTTGTCATTAGCTGGCCAGAATAATGCTTTGAACTTGGAGGTTGTTGCAGACTTACTAGTTTTAACTCAAGAGATTTATTTAGCTGTATACTAACCATCTATTTTCCCTCCACAGAAAATCTGCAGCTGTGCTTAGGGGAGTTTCTACCCAGACTTCTAGATCCTTCTGCAGAAATCATTGTCTTAAAGGAGCCTCCAACTATTCGGCCCAATTCTCCCTATGACCTTTGTAGCCGATTTGCAGCTGTCATGGAGTCAATTCAAGGAGTGTCAGCTGTGACAGTGAAATAAGCCCCCACGTGTTCAAGACCCAGCCTGGTCTTTGGTTGACCGTCTGTTGCACAGAAGTCTGTTGTCACAGTGTTTACCCTGGGAAAGGGATTAGGTGGGAAAGTGAGACTCAGATCAAGATCCTAACTATGCTGTGTGTGTAAAGAAGGGTTGAAAATAAAACTGCACTTTTTAGGTACAGAATCATAGAAGCAATTTCACGAAAAAAGGCAGGAACCAGTGTATTAAGGCATTGATTTGTGGCAGAAGCCCTGAAATGTCTCTTGTCCCTGCAAGACAGCCTGGGTTTTTCTGAGCCTCAGAGTATCCTTCAGGCATCAGTATTTTTGACAGCAGACTAAAAGGGTGATTCATCAGGACCTGAACTGTATGAACAGCTACTCGTTATTTTATCAGATACAGATGACATTAAAAAAAATTAGCTGCAAGGGAGGAGATGAAAAAATGGGTTGTTGCCCGGCTCTTGACAGGAGATGAAAAAAATAGGTTGTTGATGAGCCACCACCCTTTCACATGTGGGTAGAACATAAGGTCATGTGGCAGTAAGAGGCTGAAAAGTCAAAAGAAGGCTGCCTCTCCTTTCTTCCTTCTATTTTATTTTATATTTTTAAATAAACCAGAAAACCTCATACTCAGTCCCGAGTGAAAGAAAGGAGAAAGCATTAAGGACATCAGATGGAAGAGCAGCATTGTGAAACTTGACTAAAGATCACATTTTCAGAGTTGTTAACTATTTAAAGGTAAATTTTTCTAGCATCTGAAAATGGCTAAAACACATGGCTAAGGCTGCTGCTGGTCCAGAAGAACATTTTGACACCCCACCCCCTTTTTTCCTTTTAAAAAGTAGGGGATGTGGGTTTGTAAAAAAAAATATATATATGTATATGTAGAGAGAGAAATACCCCGTTGACCATTTTTAGAAGGCTCCAGATTGGGTATTGTGTTTTAACCAAATTTTAAAGATTACCAGGGGAATTGTGGGAGGGTCAAAGACTTGTTACAACTATGCAGATTTTATAAATGTGCAATAAAAGTATTTGTTTTACCTTTGGTATGCAGTATGGCCTTTGTTTATATATGTTCTATTTTGGAAATGGATGGACTCAGTAAGCATTTCTCATGTTTCAGTTTTTCTTCTTACAGAGAAAAGAGCAGATTAAAGGGTTAAGAAGCTTGATGGGAATGAAAAGTGTCAACTAAAAATAGTCACAACCTGAAAGCAGAGAGAGGTTTTATTCGGTGGGAATTTTTAGAACTTCAAGCCTGGGAGGCAGCCTCTCAAGTAGCCCCGAGAAACTGCTCCAAGGAGGCGACGGGGAAAGGAGTCAGGTTATATAGAAGTTTGTACCAAAGAGAGGTAGATAGTCTGAACATCAAAGATTACTGATAATTAAGGAAAACCAGCTATCACAAGGAGTTCAGCGCTCTTCTCTATGGGAAGGTGCAAGCATCTGGGCTCACTGAACTCATTCCTTTCCTATGCATCTCAGCTGTCTGGGGGCATTGTTCTCCCTGTTCGGGCCCTCTGGGCTCAGAAACGGACATTTGGAGGCCTTGAACCACAGCTGGCTGTGACCTCCTTTCTAGATAGGGCAGGGGATACTCCATTTCACAAAGGCAAGTCACTTCTTGAGCAACGCCTAGTGGTGTCTGATTTCCTCTCATTTGCTGTTGCATTGCACTTGAGTGTATTCACATTGTAATTTGATTCAGAAGGCAAAAAAGTTTTTCTTGATGCTGAATATTTTATATTTTGGTCAAATGAATGGTTAAGCCATCTTTTACAGATATTCAGAGGTACTTTTGTGTTTTAAAGCTCACTGCAAAGATTTTTTTCATGGGGAATTGATTAATTATCTTACTCATTGATTGTGTGTGTGCTAAGTCGCTTCAGTCATGTCTGACTCTTTGCGACCCCATGGACTGTAACCCTCCAGACTCCTGTGTCTATGGGATTCTCCAGGCAAGAATACTGGAGTGGGTTGCCATTTCCTCCTCCAGGGTATCTTCCCAATACAGGGAGCAAACCCACGTCTCTTGGCATTGGCAGGTGGGTTCTTTACTGTTAGTGCCACCTGGGAAGGCTTTTACTATTTACCATTTGCCTTTTGCTTTTAAATCCCTGTCATTACTGAGTGCTGTGCACAGTTATGTAACAACCCTGGGATGATAATGAGGACTGTTGGCTTGCCCAAGGTCACAGGTGTCCTAGGTAGTGGAGCCAGGACACTTGTCCTTGGTGTGTCTCCCGTCATAACCTGTGTTATTAACAACTACTCGACTGCTTTGTGCCTTTTCACATTAGTTATTTCCTGATCAGCTTTTGAAAATCTATAGTTGGTGAAGAAAGGAAGAGCTGGACATCTGTAGAGGTGGATCTGCTCAGACCACCCAGCAGGGTGCTGGGACTGCCTTAGGTATTGCTAGATTTCTTTTAGGGTCAGGAAAGTGCCTCAGGCTAAGAATGGTTTTACTTATTTCAAGGGTTGTGAAAAAGAAGGATGAGTGGAAGGGATGTTGGGGACAAGGTGGGAAAAGAACCAACCTGACCCTTGACCTAGAATGATTCAAGAGTTTGGGCAGGTTACATGACTTCTCCATGACTTCCCTGGAGACTGGGATTCACCTCTCCCTGGTTAACTGGCATTGCAACCCTTTTCTGTTGGGCTTTGTTAGCTCTTTTAAGAACTATTGTTCAGTCACTCAGTCATGTCCGACTCTGCGACCCCATGGACTACAGCACATCAGGCTTCCCTGTCCTTCACCATCTCCCGGAGTTTGCTCAAACTCATGTCCATTGAGTTGGGGATGCAGTCCAACCATCTCATCCTCTGTCATCTCCTCCTGCCTTCAGTCTTTCCCAGCATCAGGGTCTTTTCCAATGAGTCGGCTCTTCGCATCAGGTGGCCAAAGTATTGGAGCTTCAGCTTCAGCATCAGTCCTTCCAATGAATATTCAGGGTTGATTTCCTTTAGGATGGACTGGTTTGATCTCCATGCAGTCCAAGGGACTCTCTACAGTCTTCTCCAGTGCCCCAGTTTGAAAACACCAATTCCCTGATTGGGTTGGACAATTAGAGGCCGCATGCCACAACCAAGACCCACTACAGCAAATCAATCAATCAGTGTTTTAAAAAGTAATTTCTTGGCTTTTTTTTATGGCAGGAATCCAATTACTAGCTCTTGTGTTGGGTATTTTACGGTTCTAAAGAGAACCCTGTGCAAAACCTCCACATCATTCCCTGGTGCAGCTTTGGGATTTTCTGACTGACCTCTCCCAATCCTCTCAGCTCCTGCTCTTGCCACTCCCACCTTCCAGCAGTGCTCCGGACAGTGACACCCAGGCTGCCTTCCCCGGCACCCATTCGGGTTACAGAAAACTTAGCCATCCATGCACCAGTCAAAGGCAGGGGGGCTGGTGCTGCTGCCTCGCCCCATCCAAGCCAGCCAGCCCCCTGCCACGGGCTGCTCCAGTGGTGTTCAGGCACCCTCCTCTGTGCCTCGGTCACCAGGAGTTTGCGCCGCTCAGCAGGGTGGGATGCATATGTTTCAGATACCGTCTTTCCTGCTGGGAGCAGCTGCATCTGTGAGTGGTTCTCCTGTGGTCCATCTCCCTGCCGCCCCCCTCACAAGGAAGGGTGGAGACATCACAGTGCTCCCAACTGTTGTGAATTCCCTTCCAGGAATCCTCCCTGATGAGTCTGGGTGCTTCTCTTAGGCGGGCTGTGTGAAGGCTGACCACCAGTTTACTTCCTAGCAGGAGTGGTGAGCCCCTGTCTTTAGAGTGAGTACTAGTACTAAGTCAATGCACTCGTGTCCAGCTCTTTGCAGGCCTTAAGGACTGTAGCCCACCAGGCTCCTCTGTCCAGCAAACAGGGCTTCCTGAAGAACCCAAGGCATATGTCGCCCATTGGATTTAGCTTTGAGGTACTATTCAAAATTCTGGGCAACTATAAATATGGACAAGGTAGCAAGAACACCTGGCTTTAAAAATAAATCCATCAATTAGTAGAGTGGAGTGTGATTCCAGTTTCTTTCAGTTCTACATCAGAGGCCAGCGACTAAACAGTTGTATTACCCTAACCCTAGCTGCTAAGACACACCTCCAGTCCAGAAGCCCATGAATCTATTTCTGATTTTCCTCCCATTCCAAAATGTGTCTCACCCTTGCGACTTTCCCCTTAGAGCTAGTCCCAGAGGCTCAGAAGGGTAACATGAATATTTTAACAGGAACTTCCTGGAATGCCTTCTTTGCAAATGGTGAAATGTTCACCATTCAAAGGAAGGCCAGTGGAGAAGATAACACGGAACTCATCAAATTCTAACTGCGTTAAGTTTGGCAAGTCCCTGAGTTATTTTCTTAAAATGCCTTGCACATAATAAAAGCTTTTGGCTTGAAACCTTAATTGATTGATGTCCCTTTCTGTTTTTCATACATATGACAACACACTTCTCCATGTGTAACCACAACAAAGAAATGTTTTTAATGCTAATTTGCCACAAATGTATGAGAAAAGACTGAGCTGAAGCTAAGATTTAATGAGTTCTATTTTTATTTCTCATTATTTTCCCTACAAAGTAGCAGGTAGATAAAAGCACCGTGGCAGTTTTAGGTGAAAAACATCTTCTTCCTCAGATTCTTTCTCGAAAAGTAGACTCTGTCCAGAATGCAGATCACTTCCTTCAGGGGATGACATGCTATTGACTGCTTGGGAATCAATCAACAGGGCCTGCTCCACTCCCGAATTTTTTTTGTTTAATGCCTTTGTGTCCTTTTTAAAGGAGAGTTAGAAAAACAGACTTTTTTTTTTTTTTTAACAGATGTTAGTTTGTGCCCTTTCTTTGCAGAGGAAGCCATAATCACATGCTGATGGAAAACATCGTCAGCACCTGCACCCTGGGGATTAGGGTGAGGGCTGCAAGCCACCAGCAGGAGCAGGTGAGCTATCTGACAACAAAGACCCTGTTTAGACCCCAACAAATGCACAGAGAACGAGATTTTTCTGACAGGTCTTTTTTCTTCTTCTGCTGGGGTGCTGGTTTTTCCTTTGTTCTGGTGGATTGTCGGCAGCCCACCCCCACGAAGCAACCAGCGGGGTGATGAAAGACTTCGGCAGCATCCAAACCTTGGATTCAAGTCTCTGCCAGCTAATTACTCACTGTGGGCATGTTGCCTAAATTCTTCATTTCCTCATTAGGAAAACAATATCTGTTCTCCCCAGCTCAAAAAACAAAACACCAACCCTCAAAATAACAGTAAATAAAGCACAAGATATGTGAAAGTGCATTGTCATTCTTAAACCCCACCCAGCTATGTGGCAGGGATATGGCACAGGGACAGTTCAGTTCAGTTCAGTCACTCAGTTGTGTCCGACTCTTTGCGACCCCATGAATCGCAGCACGCCAGGCCTCCCTGTCCATCACCAACTTCCGGAGTTCACTCAGACTCACATCCATCAAGTCAATGATGCCATCCAGCTATCTCATCCTCTGTCGTCCCCTTCTCCTCCTGCCCCCAACCCCTCCCAGCATCAGTCTTTTTCATTGAGTCAACTCTTCGCATGAGGTGGCCAAAGTACTGGAGTTTCAGCTTTAGCATCATTCCTTCCAAAGAAATCCCAGGGCTGATCTTCAGAATGGACTGGTTGGATCTCCTTGCAGTCCAAGGGACTCTCAAGAGTCTTCTCCAACACCACAGTTCAAAAGCATCAATTCTTCGGTGCTCAGCTTTCTTCACAGTCCAACTCTCACATCCATACATGACCACTGGAAAAACCATAGCCTTAGGTGTTAGGAAAGTGGGGTGGGCTCCTGCTGCAGGTCAGCTGAGCTCCTATTCCCAGCCCCATGCTTGGCTTCCTGTGGTTCTAAGAACACAGATAACGTTCTTCAGGCCTTACAGGCCCTGCAAGGTCTGGTTCCTTCCTACTTCACCAGCCTTGCCTTACACTTTCTTCTCTTTCCATCTAGAACTGCTGTCCACCCTTTAGCTTTTAGCCAGTTACCATTTCCTTAGGGTACCCACTCATCGAACCTGACTAGGTTAAAGTCCTCCTATTGCATGATCGTATAGAACTATGTGGTGGTGGTGTTTAATCACTCGGTCATGTCCGACTCTCTTGCAACACCACAGACTGTGGCCTGCCGGGCTCCTCTGTCCATGGGATTTCCCAGGCAAGAATACTGGAGTGGGTTGCCATTTCCTTCTCTAAGGGATCTTCCCCACCCAGGGATCAAACCCGTGTCTCCTGCATTGGCAGGTGGATTCTTCATCACCAAGCTACCAGGGAAGCCCATGGAACCATGTACATTTCCAAGTTTGTAAAGTCTGTCACAATTACAATTTCCACTGATGTGACTCCCTGTCAATATTTGTGTCCCCTAATTGCCTAGATGAGGGGCAGGGACAAGTTTTGTCTTACTCCTGGTTGCTAGCACAATGCCTGGGATGTGGTAGGTGGACAGTAACATTTGTTCAAAGAGATGGATGAATGATGACATGGGTCCTCCTTGTAGATCCTATGGGATCCAAGGACAACTCTTGGCTATTTGAGCTTCGATGGCACCCCACTCCAGTACTCTTGCCTGGAAAATCCCATGGACGGAGGAGCCTAGTAGGCTGCAGTCCATGGGGTCTCAAAGAGTCGGACACGACTGGGCGACTTCCCTTTCACTTTTCACTTTCATGCATTGGAGAAGGAAATGGCAACCTACTCCACTGTTCTTGCCTGGAGAATCCCAGGGACGGGAGAGCCTGGTGGGCTGCCGTCTATGGGATCGCACAGAGTTGGACACAACTGAAGTGACTTAGCAGCAGCAGCCTGGTTGAAACTTGGCCTCGAGATCTTTGAAATGTAATCGAGAAAGGATAGTTGATAAAATGGGCATCAAAACCAGAGAAGGCCAGAATACAAATTGGATGCAATCCCCTTTTATACTGAAAAATTCATTTACCTAAGGCTTTTAGATCTGTGTATGTGAAGTGAACATATACAAAAGGATATATGTAAAAGGGAAAAGAGCTTTCTGGAGAAACCGATCCCTACAGGATGTTATTCTGGGTGAGAAGGTATGTGAGTCAGGTACTGCAGACAAAGCTGCACCAGGGCAGACTCATTTCCTCAGAAAAAATAAAGGGAACTGATATGGGCTACGCTGGCAAACGGTTTATTCTTGTGTTGGTATGTGCATATTCTTGTTGAGCAATGGGTACCTCAAGATGCCAGGGCTAGGCCAGGGCTCTTCATTAGAGAAGGAGAAGCATCTGAACACAAACAGTACAGCCTAAGGGCAAAGTGCACCACCAGTGTGTGGAGGGAGGGTCTCCTGGGTCCTGTGAGCAAAGGTGCCTTTGAACTTGAAGAAGCGATCTGTGTGAGGACATTGGGACCATCACGCTTAGTTGTTCTCCTGTGGGAATTGTCGATAGGGTCAGTGGTGACTCTTAGCCAATTAGGGGAGTGGGAGGCAGATGGTAGTGAAAGGAAGAGGGCGAGTTTGCAGGGTAATTTCAGCTGATGAGCGGGTTTACGAGCAAGCAGGAGGCTTCCTCTTGAGGACCTGCAGAAATTCCTAGGGAAGATTTGGGGCGGATGGTCAGGAAAGGAGGACAAGCAAAGGAACTGGGGTCATTGTGTGAAAGGGACTTTATTGGTAGCTACAGCCTAGGTAGGTCATCTGACACTTGGATTAAAATGTAAGGGATTTATGATGTGAGTCATATAGTAAAAGGTATTTCCAGGAAGCTGACAATTCTTTCCAGGTATATGCCCATGTTGGGCAGTCCTTGGGCACAGCCACGCCAGGGATCTTCCTAGGGTCAGTGCTGAAAGTGCCCTGTTCTGGGCAAACCAGGATTGTTGGTCACCCTATCACTCACTCACACCATTTCTTACCTTCATGTTGGGGAGACAGACCACATACAGCCTCCTAACATAGCAGAAATAAGAATATGTCTTCCCTTTGGAATATTAAGAATCTACAAAACAGCAAAGATATATTGTGACACTCCCTTTCAAATCATGCACCTGAAGCTGAAAATGAAGGCAAGGAGGGTTCCAATCCTGAGGTATTATTCTAGGCCAATATTTCATTTTCAGTTGCCAAGGTATATTCTTAAACTTTTCTATCTACATGTAGAGTAGACTAGTTTTTCTAGGATGGATGCAATTTTGTAATGTTTTCCTTGGTAATAGAAGAATCAAGTATATAATTCATAAGTTTAACAGCATGTTACGTAAATAAAATCTAAATCAGATAAATATGCTTTTAGAAACTGTGCTTTGATTTTTCATTCTGAAATTAGGATCATCACATCACTAAGACAGTCAAATTCCTGAACAAACAGGACAGTGACCACCACCCCTAAAATGAGGCAAACAAATATAGAGTGAAGAGGGTAAGGAAGAAAAAGGATTCTACTGACATTCCTCTGTCCCAGAGATTCCTTGGCAGAAGCTTGTCCTAGATGAGCAGAGTCCTAGGTCTTGGCATTAGGTAGAACGAGCCATCAGATACCTCTGCTGGAGCACAGGATGGTGGGGCTGTTGTAGGAACAGCCATGTGGGGAAAAGTCACATCTTCTTTTCCCAGGCAGGCTGAGAAGACGAGGAGTAACCCACCAAGGGCCAGGAAAACACCAGAAGCCCAACCCAGGTAGAGGGCATCTCCAAACTCCCACCGAGGCACAATCTCAGGGATGCTGTCATCCCAGAAGTCTTGGATTGTGGCGTAGGCCACCCAGGAGACGGGAAGGAGGGTAGTGGCCGCAGCTGATGCCTCCAAAGTCCCTCCCAGGAGGCAAAGCCTCCTTTTAAGCACCCGTCTGATCCTATGAAACTGGAAGCATTCAGCCCCAAAGCCAGAGAGCAGAAGCCCCATGAGTCCGAGCCCATGGGAGGCCACCATGAGGATGCGGGACGCCTGGAGCTCCTGGGGCAGAGACAGGAAGGACTCAAAGGCTTTGCACACGGTGGCAACTTCCTCCTGATCCACGCAGACCTCCCAAAGCCCCATGGTCCAGGTCTCCATTTCGTTCAGCTCCAGACTGAGAGTCTTCCACCGGGGAAGGATAGTGGTGACGCATAAGCAGATGCAGCCAAGGAGAGAAAGGAGCAGTCCCCCTAGCTGGATTTTCCCGTGGAAACTCCAGGACATGGTTGCTCCCACCAGAGAATAAAGGCAGAAAGCAAAGGGGGAGAGGCGGCTCAGTGACGGCGTCAGGCAGGACTTTTGGGAAGCTGAGCAGAAGGTCCTTCAGGTTTGGGGAGGGTTCCTGTTTCAGTTTTCTAGGCGGCTGATGCCAGGGACTTGGCAATGTTTGGGTTTAGGGGGTGTGCCCAAGATTAGATGTGGGGGTGGATCCTGGGGGAGGGGCCCATGAGAGGCAAAATAGTCAGATAGTAAACCATCAATACATATTTGATGAGTACATTCAAAAAATTCCTCCCCAGGTCCAAGAAGACAAGAATGATGTTCTGGGAGTACACATTTAATGTAATCTTTCCGGAGGGTAACATGACATCATGATTTACACTTTTTGTTGTTTTTTTTGGTTAGTTGCTCAGTTGTGTCCGACTCTTTGTGACCACATGGACTGTAGCCCATCAGCTCCTCTATCCACAGGATTTTCCAGGCAAGAATACTGGACTGGGTTGTCATTTCCTTCTCCAGGGGATCTTCCTGACCCAGGGATGGAACCCATGTCTCCTGCATCTCCTGCATTGGCAGGCAGATTTTTTACCTCTGAGTCACCAGGGAAGCCTTTTACACTTTAAAATATATACACAGGTGCATGCGTGCTCAGTCGCTTCAATCATGTCTGACTCTGTGGGATCTTATGGACCGTCACCTGTCAGGCTCCTCTGTCCATGATATTCTCCAGGAAAGAATAATGGAGTGGGTTGCCATGCCCTTCTCCAGGATATATATGCATACTTTGTCCCAACACCCTACCTCCAAGAATTTATTGTGAATATATACAAAGATGTATGAAAATATCCTTTGAACTAGTGTTGATCATTGTGTATTATTATGTACAGTTTAGGCAGCTGTTTTAAATTGATGTAGAAGAAATTTTAATGACGTGAAAAATGTTTTTGATATGTTAAGTGACAAAAACAGTGACCAAACAATATATAGGTTCACTTTCACAAAAAAGTGCATATATCTGTATCTATATGTATTAATATGTATGTGTGTTTGTATATGTATATATGTATTAATATGTATGTGTGTGTGTATATATATATACACATATATGTGTATATATATATACATATATGTGTGTGACAATATACCACAACGTGTTAACCATGGTTATTTTTAGTGGTAAGAGCATGGATAGTTTTTTATTTGTGCCTATATATTGAGTTGGCCAAAAAACTCGTTCGGGGCTTTCCATAACATATAATGGAAAAGCCCAGATGAACTTTTTGGCCAGCCCAAAATTTTATACATTTTACAGATTTAATCATTTCGTGATTTCGTAGGCAGAAAGAAAAAAAAAAAAATCTCCTATCCAAGGAGTTTATTCAGACCCAGAATATCGCAGGAGGTAAGCGCTTCCACCTCCGTCTCCGGCTGACAGCAGCTGTAAATAGATGGTAGTCACACCAGCTTTCATTCCTACTTGCTGCTGCTGACAAGAGGCAGGCTCCGACAGGAAAGGAAATAATTCGCATTTACTGAGTGTGGTTAAAAACCAGACTTTTGGCCAGATTCTTTGTCCTTATTTAATGTTCACACCCGCGCTGTGAGATACAGGTTAGGGAGCTTGCCAAGGTCCCCCAGCTGGTACGAAGAGATCCAAGTCCTGAGCCCGCGGCTGGGACTCATGTTTCCTGTGCGGTCTCCCGCCCGTACAGAGACGCTTCCTGCGCTGCGCCTGCGCACTGGTGACACAGCACGCCGCTGTGGGCTCATCTTTATGGCAAAATACGAAAGAAAACTGGGGTTTATTATATTGAAGACGTAAGTGTTGACCAACGTATTCCCCTATTTACATTTTAATCTGAGTCCCCTGTAGTACACTAGGAAGTGAAAAGGGGGCGTGGGATAGTAAGGGGGAAGCATCTGAAAAAACAGTACCTTGACTTAACCTGAATGACACCTCAACGCTTAAGCAACCTGATTAACTTGTCAGTCTTGTAGGGGTGGACAGAGGTGAGCAGAATCTTCTGGAATGTCTCCTTTCCTTTCATGTTTTATTACGGAAAATTTCAAACATAGATAAAAGTAGAGCAGATGGCATAAAGAAATCTCATGTACTCTCACTCAGCTTCAGAAATTCACTGATAGCAATCTTGTTTCATCCATACCTGCAGCCACAGCTCCCCGTCCCTCCTTTAATCCTGCCTTGAAACAAATGGGATGCTCTTTTAAATTGTAGTCTCCTTCTGCTGCTTTTACAGCAACCACATGTTCTAATCAAAGCGATGGCAAAATATTATGCTTCCCTGGAAACCCTGTCTGCTTGTACTATATCCATCCAGATTTGTGTTTGACACTTTGCTTCCTGAATCCAGGCATGCCACATGTGTGTGAGACATGTTCGGTCAGGAGGAGTTCTTTCAGACACTGTTCCTTCCTTCTTTGGCTTTTCTTCAGAGCCCTTTCTTGTGAAAATCTGTGAGTTAGGAGATATACAAACCAGGATAAGTATGAATTATAAAAGAGATCAGGTAAGGAAAAACAGAACCCATTTATTTGTTAATTTCTTTAACAAAATTTAAAATAAATATCTGGCTGCACCAGGTCTTAGTACTGGCATGTGTGATCTAGTTCCCTGACCAGGGATCGAACCCTGGTCCCCTGCACTGGGGGCATGGAGTCTTAGCCACTGGACCACCAGGAAGTCCCCTAATTTCTTTAAAATTTTTTTTAAATTTATTTTTTATTGAAGTATAGTTGATTTACAATGTTGTGTTAGTTTCTGGTGTACAGCAAAGTGATTCAGTTATACAAATATATATATATACACACACAACAGTTATATAAATATATATATATATACACACATGTAAATTCTTTTTCAGATTCTTGTTTATTGTAAGATATTATAGTTCTCTGTGCTATACAGTAGTACCTTGTTATTTATCTGTTTTGTATGTAGTAATGTGAATCTGCTAAACCCAAACTTCTAATTTATCCCTCTCCCCCTTTCCCTTTAGTAACCTAAGTTTGTTTTCTGTCTGTGAGTCTATTTCTATCTTGTCAATAAATTTATTCGTATCATTTTTTTTTAGATTTCACATATAAGTGATACTATATATTTGTCTTTCTCTGATAGGTCCATTTGTATTGCTGCAAATGTCATTATTTCATTCCTTTTTATGGCTGAGTAATGTCCCATTGTATATATACCACATCTTTTTTAATTCATTCATCTGTCAATAGACATTTAGGTTGCTTCCATGTCTTGGTTATTGTAAATAGTGCTGCTGTCAACATTGAGGTGCATGTATATTTTCAAATTCGTTTTCTCAAGATATATGCCTTGGGGCTTCCCTGGTGGCTTAGAGGGTAAAGCATCTGCCTGCAATGTGGGAGACCCGGGTTCTATCCAAGACTCGGGTTCAATCCCTGGGTCGGGAAGATCCCCTGAAGAAGGAAATGGCAACCCACTCCAGTACTCTTGCCTGAAAAATCCCATAGACAGAGGAGGCTGGTAGGCTACAGTCCATGGGGTCGCAAAGAGTAGCACATGACTGAGCCACTTCACTCACTCACTCACTCATGACTAGGAGAGGGATTGGTAGATCATATGGTAACTCTATTTTTAGTTTTTAAAGAAATTTCCATACTGTTTTCCATAGTGGCTGCATCAAATTACATTCCCATCAAGAGTACAGAAGGGTTCCTTTTTCTCCACACCCTCTCCAGGATTTATATTTGTAGCCTCTTTGATGATGGCCATTTTAAGTGGTATGAGGTCAAACCTCATTGCACTACTTTTGATTTGCATTTCTCTAATAATTAGTAATTTTGAGCATCTTTTGACCTACTTTTTGGCCATCTGTATGCCTTCTTTGGAGAAATGTCTATGTCTTCTGCCAATTTTTTTGATAGGGTTGTGTGATTTTTTGGTTATTGAGTTGTATGAGTTGTCTGTATATTTTTAAAATTAGCCCCTGTTGGTTGCATCATCTGCAAATATTTTCTGTCAGTGTGTAGGTTGTCTTTTCGTTTTGTTTATGGTTTACTTTGTTGTGCAAAAACTTATAAGTTTGATTAGGTCCCATTTGCATATTTTTGCTTTTGTTTCTATTGCTTTGGGAGACTGACCTAAAAAGACATTGTTATGATTTATGTCAGAAATGTTTTGCCTATGTTTCATCTAGAAATTGTTTGGCCTCATGTTTTACACTTAAGTCTTTAAGCCATTTTGAGTTTATTTTTGTGTATGGTATGATGGAGTGTTCGAACTGCATTGATTTACATGGCAGTCCAGCTTTCCAAACATCACTTGCTGAAGAGATACACCACCCCCTGCCCCCTGCCACGTTGTATATTCTCGCCTTCTTTGTCGAAGATTTATTGATGGTAGGTGTATGGGTTTATTTATGGGCTCTGTATTTTGTTCCATTAATCCATATGTCTGTTTTTATGCCAGTATCATGCTGTTTTGATTACTGTAGCTCTGTAGTACTGTTTGACGTCTGGGAGGGTTATGCCTCCAGTTTTTCTCTTTTTCATCAGTATTGCTTTGGCAATTCTGGGTCTTTTATTGTTCCATATAAACTTGAGCATTATTTGTTCTAGTTCTGTGAAAAAATTTCATGGGTAATTGGAAAGAGATCTCATTAAGTCTATAGATTGCTTTGGGTAGTATGGCCATTTTAACAATATTAATTCTTCTAATCTGAGAGCTGTTAATTTCTTTTTCTTAATTCAAGTGTTCACTTGTACTTGGGTACATTGTCTGTGTGTAGCAATCCCATTCCATTCCCTATGCTCTTTACTGTTCTTCCTGACTCTTCCTTGTCTTTTGCTGGAAATTTGAAGAACAGTCTTTAGCTTATCCAGTGCTCAGGGAGAGGTGGAACTTCTACAGTTTAGTTTCTTAGAAGAAGATTCCAGAACTTCAACCTGATAACTCTTTCCATTCTTAATTCAGATTCCTTCTTACTGTGAAACCTCCCTGATGCAATCTGAGACTGGGTTGCTGCTGCTGCTAAGTCGCTTCAGGCATGTCCAACTCTGTGCGACCCCATAGACGGCAGCCCACCAGGCTCCCCCATCCCTGGGATTCTCCAGGCAAGAACACTGGATCGGGTTGCCATTTCCTTCTCCAATGCATGAAAGTGAAAAGTGAAAGTGAAGTTGCTCAGTCGCGTCCGACCCTCAGCAACCCCATGGACTGCACCCTTCCAGGCTCCTCCGTCCATGGGATTTTCCAGGCAAGAGTACTGGAGTGGGGTGTCACTGCCTTCTCCGTCTGAGACTGGATACTCCTCCAATATTTCTTCTGCCCTTTGTATCTTCCTTAGAGGTAGATTAAGCTTCCAGGGCTGTTACTTGTACGGATCCCTTCCAAGGGCTGCACTTGGTTTTATATTTTTTATTTTACATTCTTTTCCTTAAAGAGTCCTCCCCCTCCTGACAATTGTGTAAGATTTAGGTCCCACAATATCTGGATCAATCCCTTAACTACCTCCAAGATAGTAATGACCAATATTTTTTCCTGAGATTATTTATTCACATATTTAGGATTCCCAGCCTAGCAGTGTCTGTCATATAGTAGTTGCTCAAGAAATATTGTTACAAGTTTTCAAGAATTTCATCTGCAGGTCCTTCTTTCCTCACTGGGCATTTGTTAGTATAAATATTTAGATTTCAAGGAGAGGCTGACAGGTCCACCAAACAAAAGTTGGTTAATCTTCTAGAGAGAGGCACTTCTCAAGATATTATGGCTTCCTGTCTCAACCCCAAATTCATTTCCTTTGCTTATGTCACAGGAAGATTCCCCTGCCTCACTAGTACAAGAAGATTGTTCCATGGACACTTAAAAATGACAAGAACCTTCAGGTCAGCATCCACTTGGGGTCTACCCTCACAATGTACCTTTAAAATTTTTTTAAAAAGCATTTTAATCAATGCAATATATGTTTATTGTAGAAAAATAGAAAAATCAGGTGAAAGAAGAGAATAAATACCATCAGTTCATCACTAAAAGTTAATTTGGTGTACATACTTTATATTTGTATCTATTTGTATATTTGTATCTATTTATTATTTTTAATACTCTAAGTTTATAAGCATGAGCAGAAATGAGAATATCAGGAATCCTTGCAGTTAGTCACAAACTAGAGTAGGCGGGTCACACATATTCACACTTTGCAATTACAAGTGGGAGACGCTGCTCTCATCAACTTTGTATGTGGCAGCCGAGTGCTGGCAATTTTAATTAGGTCATTTCATACTTGACGCTGTGTACTTGTTCTGAGAACACCTCCCAAATTAATTACTCTTCTACACCTTTCCCAATAAGGACCTTATTTTTGTTTGAACAAAGTTTACATGTATGTTCATTTTTTTTTTTTTAGAACTTTATAGCTTATAAAGCTTTATAATTAACCCTGTGCCCAGATCCGTGGGTCAAGAAGATTCCCTGGAGAAAGAAATGGCAACTCACTCCAGCATTCTTACCTGGAGGAATCCCCATAGACAGAGGAGCCAGGTGGGTTACAGTCCACGGGGTGGCAAAGAGTCGGGTATGACTGAAGTGACAGCAGGCAGGCACATATGCACATAGTATATTGCGAACATCTTTTAGTATGTAACACTTGAAAAGTGAAACAAATTTTTTAAAGTTTTGATAAAATTGATTTGTAACCTCTGACAGAAAGCTCTAAGTATCATGTTCCACTCCATTCAGTACTAATGTTATTTATACTTCAGTTCAGTTCAGTCGCTCAGTCGTGTCCGACTCTTTGTGACCCCATGAACTGCAGCACGCCAGGCCTCCCTGTCCATCACCAATTCCCGGAGTATACCCAAACTCATGTCCACTGAGTCAGTGATGCCATCCAATCATCTCATGCTCTGTCGTCCCCTTCTCCTCCTGCCCTCAATCTTTCCCAACATCAGGGTCTTATCAAATGAGTCAGCTCTTCACATCAGGTGGCCAAAGTATTGGAGTTTCAGCTTCAACATCAGTCCTTCCAATGAACACCCAGGACCAATCTCCTTTAGGATGGACTGGTTGGATCTCCTTGCAGTCTCCTTGGAACTCTCAAGAGTCTTCTCCAACACCACAGTTCAAAAGCACCAATTCTTCTGCACTCAGCTTTCTTTATAGTCCAACTCCCACATCCATACATGACTAATGGAAAAACCATAGCCTTGACTAGACAGATCTTTGTTGACAAAATAATGTCTCTGCTTTTTAATATGCTGTCTAGATTGGTCATAACTTTCCTTCCAAGGAGTAAACGTCTCTTAATTTCATGGCTGCAGTCACCATCTGCAGTGATTTTGGAGCCCCCCAAAATAAAGTCTGACACTGTTTCCACTGTTTCCCCATCTATTTCCCATGAAGTGATGGGACCAGATACCATGATCTTCGTTTTCTGAATGTTGAGTTTTAAGCCACTTTTTTCACTCTTCTCTTCCAATTTCATCAAGAAGTTCTTCAGTTCTTCACTTTCTGCCACAAGGGTGGTGTCATCTGCATATCTGAGGTTATTGATATTTCTCCCAGAAATCTTGATTCCAGCTTGTGCTTTTTCCAGCCCAGTATTTCTCATGATGTACTCTGCATAGAAGTTAAATAAGCAGGGTGACAATATACAGCCTCGACGTACTCCTTTTCCTGTTTGGAACCAGTTTGTTGTTCCATGTCCAGTTCTAACTGTTGCTTCCTGACCTGCATACAGGTTTCTCAAGAGGCAGGTCAGGTGGCCTGGTATTCCCATGTCTTTCAGAATATTCCACAGTTTATTGTGATCCACACAGTCAAAGGCTTTGGCATAGTCAATAAAGCAGAAATAGATGTTTTTTCTGGAACTCTCTTGCTTTTTCGATGATCCAGCGGATGTTGGCAATTTGATCTCTGGTTCGTCTGCCTTTTCTACTTAAGTTAGGTAATGTAAATAATATAAATGTATATTTAATAAATATTACACATACGTATGGGGCCTCCTAGGTGGCGCTAGTGGTGAAGAGCCCGCTTGCCAGTGCAGGAGAGACAGGGGATTCAGGTTCCATCCCTGGGTCAGGAAGAGTCGCTGGAGGGCATGGCAACCCACTTCAGTATTCTTGTCTGGAGAATTCCATGGACAGAGGAGCCTGGTGGGGTACGGTCCATAGGGTCACAAAGAGTCCGACAGGGCTGAAGCGATGTAGCATGCGCACACTGACACACACATAAATAAATAAATATACATACATATAAACTATGCAATATGAAAGGAGTGCGATTATGGGCATACTTTTATTTATAAGGTGATGCCACGTCCTTGAACAACTGCAGAGGCACCATTCACATACATTCTGATGGTCACTGCAGTCCATGAGAATGAATACTTAACGAAAAAAGATCAAGATGCGCTTCTTGGGTCTTCAGGCTACATAAATTTCACAGGAAAGCGTTTTGCAATTGAGAAAGGTTCACTCTGGACTGGTTATTAAATAAGACCATTTCACTTCTAGTGAAAAACCGGCGGGAAAAGACCAACTATTTAAAAAGGAGCTAGTAAACGCGTCTACGCACAGTTTGCCAACTACGGGACACCGTGGAAAATCCCCGCCAGGATAGCCGCGGTGCCTGCTGGGAGCTGTAGTGCAGCCATCGCTTTTCGTGAGGAGACCTGGGCCCCGCGAGACTTCGTTTCCCGGCAGGCCGCGCGCCAAGGCTGCCGGCGGGACGGGAGCTGCCGCGCTGGCTGAGAGTGACCCTGTCAGTTTTGGTTCTTGTGGTGGCGATGGCCTCGTTCGTGACGGAAGTCCTGGCACACTCCGGGAGGCTGGAGAAGGAGGATCTGGGCACTCGGATCAGTCGCCTGACCCAGCGGGTGGAAGAAATCAAGGTGAAGCCGGAGCAGCGGGCGGCTGACTGTAAAGGGACGGAGGGAGGAACGAGAGTGGGTGCAAGTATGTGGGATGAGAAGGGGGCTTAGAGGGGAGCCCAGACTGGGACTGGGACTGCGGAGCCGAGGAGGCTGGGACGGTGGGAAGAGGCGGTGGCTGGGGCAGTATTGGGAGTGGGGTTAGGCTGGGGAGGTATGGGATAGGGGGACGAGGGGAGGGCGGTGGAGACCGGCGGAGCAGGGAATTTGGGACTGGAAGCCCGAGGCGTCTAGGGAGCGGGGGATAGCAGCTGGATAGAAATGAGGGCAGGGTCACCCCACCCCTCTTCGGTGTGTAGTTTCCTCCTCTGTATGATTCGTGGATGAATGTGATAGCTTTGGGAGGATTGTACCGTTCTCCTCCCTGAATTTTTGTCATTACAAACGTATCAGTACTTTATTAAACTCAACTCTCTTCACCCCCAGGCCTTTGAGACTATGCCGAGTGTTATAAAACACGTGACTAGCACTTCTTTGGACCTTGCTGTCTTGGAATTGATACAAAAACAGAAGGCACCTGACCACACGGAGTTTCACTTAGTGCTACTGTCATTACCTTACATTTGTTATTTGCCACATCTTTGTTGCTTTCTTAAACATCTTAAAAAGACGTGTACACTGTGGATTTAAGAGAGCAAGTTTGGCACTGAACCATAAAGGCACAAAAATGGTTTTATTTTACCAAAATGATTTCCTAAGTGTTAAGTATTCACGTCACTGGCATCTCCTGGAATATGGCTTTAGGATTTTTCATTGCTTTTTTATATGATGGAAAGAAGACCAACTGTTAAGCTACAGGCTCCTCCCTGTTCTGGAACTAACTTGCCTTTCTCTGGTTTATTTTCCCATCCAGACAGATGAGAATTACTTTCTATTCTCCAAGCAGACCCACTTTTTCCCTAGTTGCCAGATTTTGTTTATGTTGCCATCTCTCCATCTTTTACCTGTTAGTAGTTCTACTCATTCTTCAAGTTCCATCTCAAATGTCGTTTCGTGTATGAAAAATATCCCCATTTACCCTCAGGCAGAGGTGCTCTGTCTCTCAGCTGTGCTTCTGGAGTACCTGAACTCTTGTTATATTGTATTTCTGTGTTCTGATTACTTAAGTGTATCCTATCTTTCCTACCTAAAAGGAATTTATTTGGGACAAGCATAATTTCCTTGGTTCAGTTTAAAGAATCTGCCTGCAGTGCAGGAGACACAGGAAACGTGGGTTCAATCCCTGGATTGTGAAGCTCCCCTGGAGGACGAAATGGCAACTCACCCCAGTATTCTTGCCAGAAAAATCCCATGGACAGAAGAGCCTGGTGGTCTACGCTCTGTGGGGTTCAGAAGAGTCAGACATGACTGAGCAACTGAGCATGCATGCAAGCATCGTTTATTCTTGTCTCCCAAACATTGACTAATTCAGTGAAAAATATTCAATAATTTATTAAATTATTTTGCGTTAAAGGAAATAATGGAACTCAGATCAACTTAGGTTTTAAGATTGTGTGTGCTCAGTCGCTTTGTTGTGTCCAACTCCATAGCCCCATGGACTGTAGCCTGCTAGGCTCCTTTGTCTAGGGAATTCTTCAGGTGAGAATACTAGAGCAGGTTGCCATTTCCTACTCTAGGGGATCTTCCCAACCCAGGGATTGAACCTGCGTCTCTTGGGTCCCCTGCATTGGCAGGAGGATCTTTTACCACTAGTGCCACCTGGGAAGCCTGAATTATTTAAGATTAGGTCTTGCAATTTTATAAGCAAGAAAATAGAAATTCATAAATCAATTGAGGTATACAGATTATGGTCTTAATTTATTCATTTACTTTTTTTCCTATTAGATATATGATTAAAATTAGTGACTATAGTCTGAACTGGTTTGATTCAAAATGAGAATTTCTGGCTCTGCCTTTGTCTTTTTCAGTGTTTGTACAATTCTTGGGCACTGTTGGGATTTGTTGATCATTGTCTTCTTGTATCCTTGTGTTATGGGACTCTTAACGGTAGGAGAAATGTTTTTTCAGAGAAACCCATTGGCTTGGAAGGGAAAGTGAATGGGTATGAGTAACTGGGCAAAAAGGCCCTGACTTGGAAGATCCCTAACAGAAGACGAGCTGTGTATTTTAAGAGTTCCCTACTCATGTCATTGTAACTTTTCTCTTGTATAATAGGGCGAGGTGTGCAGTATGATCAGCAAGAAGTATAGCGAATTCCTACCTAGCATGCAGAGCGCACAGGACCTGGTTACCCAAGTGGATAAGCTATCTGATGACATTGGCTTGCTGAAATCTAGGATAGAGACTGAGGTAAGAACAGTTTGTTATGTGGGATGGGTTTGTAGGGAGAAAGTTCAGCTTCCTGATTCCAAGGACAACTCAGTTTACAATTTTTTTTTTAATCTTCATTTTTTTAAAAAAATAAAACTTATTTATTTGACTGCACCAGGTCTTAATTATGGCATGTGGGATCTAGTTCCCTGACCAAGGATTGAACCCTGGCCCCCTGCATTGGTCCTCTTAGCCACTGCAGGGAAGCCCACCAGGGAAACCACCACCAGGGAAGTCCTTAATACAAATTTTAAAGACCTCACTTTCCTTATTAGTGAATGGAAGTTGAATTAGATGACCTTAAGGTAACTTCCAGTTTTAAAATACAAATGTTTTCCAAAACTACAAACAATTTCTTTTTTATGGTAAAAAATTTTAAGCTATGCTAATAATGTCTTGCATCTTAGTTCACTTTATAAATTAAAAATATAGCCTCAAGATTTTAATGTCTTCATAATAAAAACAGATAAAGCATATAAGTGAATCATTTGGCCTTGTCTCTTATCATCTCCTACTTTAAAATGCTTGTATCTCTTAACGGCATGCATTCTCTTATATCTGCAGCTGGCCTCAACGTATTAAAGCTTCAGCACAATCTTTGTCTTTTGGCTTTCTTGTGGAAAATTGACTTGGATTGCCAGTCACAACCACTGTACTTCCTGTCATAAAGCCACTTTCCTTGGACACGCAGGGAATCTCTGCCCATCTTATACTGTGTCACTTTATACTTTATGGGGCTAGTGCTTACTGTACTTCCTATGGAAAGTCTGGCAGTTTTTAAGAATGTTCACCTTGTTTGCCAGAGTACTGTCATCACAAAGGAGTAAGCCAGTGTTGAAACAGGAATATCCACTTCATAATTTAAAAGTTGCTTTTCATGTATATTATCTCACCAGGATTTTTCCCTTACAGTTTTCTTTTAGGAAAAATAAGCCGTTGAAAAAAAATCAAGTTGATATTAGAGGTTTAAACTGAATAGGTGTCTTGTACATCTGTTTCTAAATTTTCACTCAGGGTGCATTGATATCCAAAATCAAGATGTTGAGATATTCTCAAGGTCCTAAAGGAAAGAAAGACATCAAGTCTCTTCTCTGTGTGACAGTTCCTAAAGAAGGAAAGGGAACAGATGTGTTTTTAAAAGTTCTGTATAAAACTTGAATTGCAAGTGGGGAAACCACTAGCTATTTGGAAAATCTATTTAGTACTGACTTTACCTGTCATTCTGGTTAGAGGTTTTAATAAAAATAAATCCATTACTCTGCAACTCTGGCACAGTTCAAATAATATATTCAAAGGGTATTTGTCAGACAAATAAGTCAGTAGTGCAATTACTAGACTGTGTTATTAGAAATGAAGTATCTGGAACAAGAAAGTAATGGACTATGTACGTTTTCCTGGCCAGATTATGACTGGACAAGATTTATTCAGTTCTGATTGTTGTATTTTTAAAGATGACTGGTCTTGATGAGAGGGTCCAGACCTGACCACCATACCATCTGAAGAACGGTGAAGAAACTGGGGGTATTTAGCTGTGAGAAACACTTTCAATATTTGGAGTCTTATCATTTGAGAGAAAGATTCAAATGTATGGCTAGAGAGGGGGAATTCGATTCAATAGGTGGTCTAAAGGGTTTATTCAGTCATTTGATATATTTACTGAGCATCTGTAAATTGCCAGATACTATGGTAGTTGGTGAACTAGTTTTTTATTTCAAAATGTGAATCTCATGCCTGCTATAGAGGAATAAAATAATGTGATACACATTAAATAGGAATAATTCAGTTAAAGAGAGGAGATGTTGCTAAAGATGTCTTCCTGTACGAATTGGGGTCCAAACCAAAGTCTGAAGTGATAGGTAATTAAGCAAAAGAAGAAGGAGAAATGTTTAGGCAGGCACAGGGGACAGCATGGTGGAAACGTGGAGGTAGTGGAGAGACACCACTTTTGGAAAGCTGCACGTATTCCATATGACAGATGTTGATAGAATGTGGTGGGAGGGGCCATGGGATGAGATTAAAAAGGTAAGCCAGAACCATGTGTATCAGTTTAAGTAGTAAGGATTTTCTTGATTGCCCTGTAGAAGCCGTAGAGGAGTTTTAAGGAGGGGAGTGATGTCAGATTTGAATTTTAGGAATCCCATTCTGCTTGCAGTTTGAAGAAAAGACTTGAGGGAAAAGAGACTGGGAAATGAGAAGGCAGCTGAAGCATCAGGAGGCAGTTAAAGTAATCAGGCAAGACAGGCTGCAACCTTCACCACAGTCAGTGGCAATAGGCATAGAGAAAAGTGGATCAATCCTGGGGACTTTCAAAAGATATAGGATCTTTGGGAGTTGCTGATGTGAGGAATCAAAGATGGAGGAGTCACTGGTAACTGTGGAACTAGGTTATTGATGTGCTATCCATTGAAACAGGGAATCTGGGGGAGGAGGAGGTTTTGGTTGAGTTTAAATATGGGCTGCCTGTATGAGATCCAAATGAAGCTGCACAGTTGGCTTGTATGAAGATGGAGGCTAGACTATTGTAAAGAAAGATGGGGCAGGGCCAGAAACTTGAAATGCAATGGCTCAAACAAGATACATATTTTTTTAATCATGGTCTCCAGGCTAGAAGGCTGATTCTACAACCCAGGGCCTGGCTGTTCTAGTGCATTCTGAGTCAAGAACTGTGGCGGATAGTCTGTTCCCTACAATAGTAGCCAGTGGATGAATGTTTTTGCACAGCACCCTGAGCCCCAGTTTCTACAGGGCAGTGTGGTGGGCTGCATGATAGAAGAAAACTCCTGAGCTTAGACAGCATAAACATCTTCTAATGGGTAGTAAGCGTGCTGGATTTTTGTCATGAAGGGAAATACTATTTCTGTTTTTCAAATGTTTGTTTACTACACAAACATTTTTGAAAAGATAGTTCAGAACAAAAGACAGTCCATTGCTTCACTTGCAAGATGGTGCTGAAGTGTAGAAAATCCTAAAAAATGGTCTTCCAACAGTCTGTAGAGCAGTGGAACTGGCAGCATTTGGTGGTTTGGTAGGCACAGAGTATCTCAGACCCCATCTCAGGCCTACTGAATTTGAGGCTGCATTTTAATAAGATTCACCAAGCAATATGTATATATGCATGTTATAGTTTGAAAAACACTGCGTTAGAATTTTGCTGTTTTTGTGGTTGCAGTTGGTCTCTCCCCATGTCCAGTGATATCTGGAGGTTCAGAGAAAATAGAGGGCATAGAGAAGATGCATCTATTTTCTTAAGACCCAGATTTGGAAATGGTAGACATCACTTCTGCTTATATACCACCGGTGGGATCTTAGTCACATGGTCACAACTGACTGAGAGGGACAGTGAAAACAGATAGTGTAGTTGGGTAGCCACATTCTGTTCCTATGAGAGAGTGGATTTTAGAGGATAGTTTGCATATCACCCCCTCCATATACATACTTGGATTTTAGGAAAATGGTGTGGACTTGAGAGAGCCACACTTAGAAATTGAAACTATGAGAATGGAGAGAGAATATAGAGCAGGGTTTTTCAATCCAGGCACTGTTGAATGCCTAGATTGGGGCTGGATATTATTCTTTGTTGTGGGGGGCGCTCCCGTACATTGTAAGATGTTTAGATGTTGAGTATCCCTGGCTCTACTCACTAGATGCCAGTAGAACTTGCTGATTTGTGACAAGCCAAAATGTCTCTAGACATTGCCAAATGTCCCTGGATGGGGGTGAGCAAAAAATGTTTGATTTTTTGAGAACCATTGGTTCAGAGTAATAAGAGGGCCAGGGAGAAAGGATTATCAGTATGTGTGAAGTGATCAGAGGGAAAATGAAGGTCCCAAAAGAAAATGAAAAGAAATGGCCAAAGAACCAGGAGAAAAATGAGTAGAAATTGGTGTCATAGATCTAAGGAAAGGAGAATAACAGTGTACTGACGAATGGTTAAGTACTGGTGATACATGCTTTAGACATAGCAGCAAGGATTTGATTGATATTTTTTTCTTAAAGATGGGGCAATTTTTAACATATTTAAATCTGATGGGAGGAGCCATCCTCTAGTAGATATTGAATCAGTATGTAATTCATGAATGAAGAATGAATTGGTAAGAAGTAAAAGATAGAGAAAAGAGGAAGTAATTGATAGTGCGAAGTCCCTGAAAAGGTAGGACAGAATAGGAGGTGGATCCTCACTTAACCTAAGAAAACCTTCCTATTGGTTAAAACTGTTCAACTCTAGAGTGAATTATCACTTGGCCATGGGGACACCCTTCTGGTAATCCAGGTGGGTGAGTTCTGTGATGTGAGGTAACTGCTTAAACTAAAACTCGTTGCTGACAAGAGGATACTATGTTGATGACAATGGGTGTTTCTGCATAAGACAAGGATTTGGGCCATTTGGACCACTTCAGGTCTCTTCCTACTACATTCTATGATTTTTATTCCATTCTTAACCAGCATTTAAATTTAATCATGAGTTATATTCAGCTAATAAGGCTTATTGATTATAATGAGTGTTTTATTTCTTAGGTATAGTATAGCTAAAAAGTACTTATCTTTGGTATTGTGAATTAGGTCCGCCGGGATCTTCATGTATCAACTGCTGAATTTACAGACTTGAAGCAGCAGCTGGAAAGAGACTCAGTAGTCCTCTGTTTGCTTAGACAGCTACAAGAGGTCAGTAAATTCAAACCAAACTTTAGCACTTTGGTGGTGAGAAAGTTGTTTTTTTTTTTTTTTTTCCAGTTGGTCTTATCGTTTAATGAGTATCCCTTGACTATGTGCTATTTTTTTCATATTTTAAAAACAAGCAAGCGGACAGACTTGAAATAATAAGATGTATCAGATAAATACCTAATAACTATACTTATCTTTTCAGTTTTCTACTGCTATTGAGGAATATAATTGTGCATTGGCAGGAAAGAAGTATATTTCTGCTGCTCAGCATCTAGAAGAGGTATTAAACACTTTCTCTAAAGCATGAACAAGTAATGCTACTCTTGTTTTAAGTAAATTCTGTGTCACATGTATTCCTTACTGTTATACAAATATGTTCGAATTGCCTAGAGTACAGATGAAATGTTTAACAGTGATTCCATTTCACTGCCAGGCCCAGAAATGCTTGAAGTTGTTAAAATCCAGAAAATGTTTTGACTTAAAAATACTGAAATCTCTCAGCATGGAGCTGACAATACAGAAACAGAATATACTTTATCACCTTGGAGAGGAGTGGCAGAAGCTGATTGTATGGAAGTTCCCACCATCGAAAGGTGATGCTGACCTCAGTGAACTGCTTTGCTTAATCTGCCTGAGCCAGTTTGGCTTCTGAATGTATTCCAAATATTTTATATTGGGAGAGAAGAAGGCTTCATTTATTAATCTCCCAATTCTGTATTGAGTTCTCATTTAAGCAGATATGCTGTTGGGACCAAAATGCTTGTTACTTTCTTCACACTTCTCTTTCTATCCCTTTTGCTAGGAAGGAGCAGAGAAGGGGGGAGGTGATTGGGAGGGGTCCTTGAGGTGAGGGTATGCTAGAGGAGGTGGAAGCACTTCTCCATTGTAGAGTGTGCTCATTCCCAGAGCCCTCATCCCAACAGTTTATCTTTTCTAAAAAGCTTGAAGAAACTGTTCGACCTTTCTCTCTCTTGCTAAGGAAGACAGGGGATCAATGGGATAGGAGTTGGACCCTATTTTTTCAGTCCTTGGGGAAAATCGGTGACAGAATCATGAGAAATGGGATAACTCTGGCCCTGGTTTTTATTTATACTACTTGGCTCTCAGCCCCTCTGCCCACCTCTGGGTGTGAACCCTCTTTGATATCTTGTTTATACAAAGTATAATCTCTGAGGGTATATTGAAAGACATGCCATTAAATCCAGTATATTTTCCAACATTTAATCTTGAAATTTAGTCTGTTTCAGAGGAAACCTCAGAGTCTCCCCTTTCTTCCTTCCCCTTATCCACTTTGGCCTTCAAATACAGTGTGTATGTATGTATGTACATAGACACTCCGCCCCCTCACACACACCCCATGTGTATTTTCAAGGAAGTCATCCAGAAGTTTTCGATTCTATTTCCAAGCAGGTTATAAAATTAAGAGAAGATGGCAGTTCTTTGTTGTAACACACCCTTCTTGTTAAACTTGTTTGGCAGGCTGTTCTCTTTCCTTCATAAGAGGGAACATAGAAGACGAGGCCTTAACTGAAACTAGGATCTCACTTTTTATTCTTTGCCTTCATTCAGTCATTCAATATATTTTTTATTGTTGAGGTATTGTTGATTTACAGTGGTATGTTAATTTCCTCTGGACAGCAAAGTGATGCAGTTATACATACATATATATACACACACACACACACACACACACATTTTAAAATTTTCTTTTCTGTTATGATTTATCATAGGATATTGGATATAGTTCCCTGTGCTATACAGTAGGACTTTGTTGTTTATCTGTTCTCAACACATATTTAATATGCAGTTATTGTAGGTACATCATCTTTTGCACTCAGTTTGATTCTTTGAGCATACCAAAAGAAGTAATTTCTTGTTTTAAAGTGATGCCAAGGATTTGTATGCAGTAATTCGTACTTGCTTGCATTAGAAGTGTCTTGTACTAAAACCACGTTTTTAGGACTCTTGGTAGACCGTGGGCTCTCAGGAATAGAAATGGGAACATCTTGTACTGCTGAGACAGCTGATATTTTTTTCCCTTCTCCATAGATATCAGCAACTTGGAATCTTGCCTGCAAACAGAGCTTCATTTATGCACCGAACAATCTCAAAAAGAAGAGAAGAACCCCGTGCCACCAATCAGTTCTGTCCTCTTGGCATTTTCTCTTCTTGGAGAGTTACATACCAAGCTTAAGTCATTTGGTAAGCCATCCTACTTTGTTTCATTTACATGACATTTTCAGAAAGTCCAATGTTAAAGGACTGACAGGAAATATTAGCAAATATTCTCTGAATGATATTGATGATGGATCATAAAGTTTGGCTTCATGATTCATTAAATAGAATTGTTATAAATATTACCCTTTTCATTAAGGGCTTAGATCCTTTCCTTTTTTTCTTTTCTCTCTCTTTTTTTCCTCAAACTAGCTGCTGGTGTTTTTTTATTTTTTAATAATTTAAATAAAAATCTGTAGACAATCTGGGAAACTTCAGTGGGAAAACTTGCAGTGCATATGGGTGTTATGTAATGTCATGGTACATGTTTTTTGTTGTTAGGCTCAAAGATCTTTTGTTTTTTCTCAAGTGTCTTCAAGTGATTTTTGCTTTATGAGTGTTGTGATATAACTTTCAGGTCAGATGCTGCTGAAGTATATCCTTAAGCCTCTGGCATCTTGCCCATCCCTTCTTGCTGTGATAGAAAGCCAGCCTAACATCACCATCATTCGTTTTGAATCTGTGATGACTGACTTGGAACATCCATCGCCATCTGAAGTTTTTGCCAAGATCAGACTGGTACTGGAAGTGGTCCAGAAACAACTTCTAGGTGTGTATTTCCAGGGCCATGCCTTCACATTTTGGAAAAGTTGATGTGGTATTTGAAAGTAAATATTATTTTAAAAAGTGGACAAAAATGTCGCCATTCTGAGTGAATGGAGGATGGAGGTGAGTAAATTATGTCTTGGGGAAAAAGTAGTTACCTTTCTGTTTCTTGCTCTCTTTTGCTTTCCTTCTCTGCCTAGTGTTGACAGGTAAGGTCATCAGTGGTACCCCGTATTCTTTGTTTGTAATATATAGTTGGATTTTGGAATGCATTTCTCTCATGGGACTTCTAGGGACATCATATTTTGGGACTTTTGGTTAATTATAGGAAAAGCAGAAATGAACTAAGTGCTGTTTTATGTATTTCAGTGGGAAAATCCCCATCAACCTAGTTGATATGAACAAACTGGGTTTAACGTGGGACATGAATTTCATTCCAACTCAGCCTACTGGTTAGACCTTTATATATTCACCCTTGAAACAACCAGTTTCTGTTGCTTGAATCATTTTTTGGCTGTCACACTATTAAAAGTAAAATTTCTTCTTTTTTTATTATAATACTGTCATTTTAGTCTATTTGACTTACCTTCTTTTTGCTTTTCTCAGTTGTCTTATTGAATAGTCAAATTAAGCACTCTTGCTGTGGAAAAAATGAAAAAAAGAAATGCTGCTATTGTTTGTAAGCCTTCCTGGCAGTCACATAATTTATTTATATATAAAGACTTTATTATTTTTTATTAAAGTATAGTTCATTTACAGTGTTGTGCCAATCTCTGCTGTATAGCAAAGTGACTCAGTTGAATACATATAGACATTCTTTATTTATATATAAATAATTTAAAGCAAAGAATTCATTCTAGTTCTGATAGCAAAGAATAAAACATTTTAAGACTTGGATGAACTGCAAAAATCCAAGGTAGTTTTCTTCTTGTTCGTTTACTTAGGGAGATAATGTAACAAAGAGTCCAAGGATTGGAAGGAACTAGAAAGATAATCAATGCAGATATCTCTGAGGCTTGACTCTACTCTGTAACACTCCCATCAACTGGTCACAACAAGCCTGAGCACCTTTTGAGAGTCTGTCCTACCTCTGTGCAGCTCTGAGTACTGTCAAGTTTTTGTTTGTTTTTTTTTTTCAAAATTGTGTCTCTTTTCTGTATTAAATACTCTTGCCAAAATGCCCTTTTTGGAAATTAAATCTTTAGGGCAGTTGTTTAAGAAATATGTTCAAAATATATTGTGCTGTAATATCTGCTTTACTGATGCTGTTTCTACTATGTGGAGCTGTATAGAAGTCTAATTCTTTGAAATTGGTCTTTGAAATTCTTTCCAGTCTCTGTTATTATGTCCCCTACGTCTTACCACCATCTTTACTTTTTTTTAAGATGAAATAATGTTAGATCTTCTTATCTTCAGTGATCTTCTGTGGATATATTCCATTTCTTCCACAGTCCTTTTTATTACAGTATGGTGTTGAAAACAGAACAAAGTATTCTAGATATAGCCTGAACCAATTCAGATTCATATGGAAGGATAATTCACTCCTTCGGTCTCAGTTTCAGGTTTCTGTTAGTACAGCCAAAGGCTGTTATTACACAGGTAACTTACTGAGCTTGATGTAAATGAAAATCCCACATCATACTCAGTGCAGATGGCTGCTTTCCTGTCTTACACTTGACTTTTTACAGTTAACATTGATCTTTGTTAGATTTTACATGATAAAATTTTGCAGTGAGTTAACTCCCCTTTCTACTTCATGTTGAATGCATATTTGATAATCATGTTTACTTGTAGCTTGTCAGTGATGGTACTGTTAGCCTAGGATAGGGCTAGATTGGAGGGTGCTCTAGGAGCACACTGAAATGTCTTTTCAGGTTGACATTGGTCCTTTAAGTGCTCAATCCACTGTGTTTGTAAGTTTTCTTTGTACCTAGGATATTCAGAGCAGAAGACAACTAACTCACTGTTGCTGGGTTCTCTTCTCATCTCTTTAATATCTTTCAGTCAATATTCCTTCCTTCATACTTAGTTTCTCTTCTTTGCATCAGCAATAACACCTAAAACAATGTTAACAAATATTAATGTCTGTGCACATTCCTGACTTAAAACTGATTTTAATGGAAATAAATGGGGCTTTTTTTTTTTAAATGGTTTATTCTTCCCCTAAATATAACCTGAGGATCATACTTTGTAGCCTTAGTTCTTTTTGGAGTCTTCTACTTTCTTTGCATTTTAGTTATTCTGAAACTTCATAAAGGTTTTTACCTTCTCTCTTATGTTTGTCTTTGGTTATATGCTCCTTTCATCTTTTAAATATGTGTTTTTTACTTCTAAGTTTTCTTTATTACTAAGCATCATTGTACAAAAACAAAAGAATTTTTAAAAAGAGGATAAAAAATTCTTTTGGAAATAATTTGGCAAAATTTATAAAAACTCTTAAAATGTTTGTATTTTTAAACCAAGATTTCAACTTCTAGGAATCTGCCCAGAAGAAATAATCTTAAATATATGAAACCATTTAAAAAAAAAAAAGCCCCATTTATTTCCATTAAAATCAGTTTTAAGTCAGGAATGCACACTGGCATTAATATTTGTTAACATTGTTTTAGGTGTTATTGCTGATGCAAAGAAGAGAAAATAAGTATGAATATTAAAGAGAAGAATTTACTTGTAAATGATGTGATTGGATACCTAAAAACCCAAAAGACTACTAAAACTTTTATAATTAGTAAGAAATTTACTAAGTTGTCTAGGTACAGGATAAATCTATAAAAATCAGATTTATTCTCTCTAGCAACAATCAGTTATAAAGTATAAAGGTATCTTATTTACAATGGCAACATAATCTATTAAATTCTTAAAGATAAATTTAATAGGAATAATATATGTAAAGGAAAGCAGAGAACTTACTGAGGGCTTAAAGGGAAGGGAGGCTATCATGGATTAGAAGACAATCTCAAAAAGTTGTCAACTCATTCCAAAATAACATATAAACTTAATACTTTCCAATCAGTTGCTTGTTATATATTTTTTGAATTGGACAAATGAATTACTCTAGAGCTTATATCAAAAAATATGAGCCTTGCCAGTAAAGATTTGAAAAGTACTAGTTGGAGAATTTTATAATTAAAACTATGTTTTTGACATAAAACTATGTTTTTGACATAAAACAAAAACTATGTTTTTGACATTCAGGGGAATGAAAAAGAGTCCAGAAGTAGACCCAGGAATAAAGGAGAATTTACCGTTTGATCAGTCACAGTTTAGTTTAGCGGGACACACAGTTTATTAAATAATAGTGCTAGCAAAACTGGCTATGTGGAATGAGACAAAGTTAGATTCCTGCTTCGTACTTCAGAGATACATTCCAGATGGATTAAAGCCTTATATGCAAAAAGTAGAACAATAAAAGTGTTGGAAGAAAATTCACAAGAATACTTAAATATTATCAGGAAGCTCCAAATACATAAAGGAAATGATTGACAAATTTGACTGTGTATAAATGTCAAATTCTATGATGGTGAACAGTACCATACACAAAGATTATATTATACTGGGAGAAAATACCTGTAGTGTGTTTGACAGACAAGGAGTTGATTTTTAGATTTTTTTCCAAAGAAAGAGAGAACATAGTAACAGAAAAAGGGTAACAAATATGAATAGGTAATTTATGGAAGAAAAGGTTCAAATTATTAATAAAAATAAAAATATGTGTTGCTTAATCTCCCTAATAGTGGAATGGAAATCACACCATCAGAGTAGAAATTTCCTCCCTTAAGGTTGACAAAATTCAGAGATATGTGTAAGACACTTTTGGTAAGAAAATGGAAAGGTAGGCTCCATCATTGCTTTTGTGAGTGTTTTTTAGCAAGTAATCTGAGGCACTATAGTTATGCTAAGATATTCATCCCTTTGACCCAGGTAGCCCACTTTTTAATTCCTTACAGATGTCATATCAACAGTATGTATGTTTGCATATGTAAGTACTGTATGTACTTGCATACTGGAATGGGTATCATCTGAAGAATGGTTGTATAACTTACAGTTGAGCCATAGTATGGAGTACTATGCAGCTATTAAAAAGAAGTAGAGCTAGATACCTCAGAGATGGCCACCATCTATTTTTAAGGGATAAAAAGTTAAGTGTAAAATCTATGGCATGAACCCATTTTATAAAAATGAAAGTGTAGCCCCCTATTTGAGTATTATATTAGTTTACTAGGGCTTCCATAACAAAATACCACAGGCTGTGTGACTTAAAAAGCAGAAGTTTATTTTCTCAGTTTTGGAGGCTGGAAGTCCAAGATCAAAGTGTCAGTAGATTTGGTTTCTCCTGAGCCCTCTCTCCTTGCTTAGCAGACAGTCTTCTTACTGCCCTCACATGGCCTTTCCTCTCTGTATGCTCATCCCTGATGTCTTTCCTTTTCTTAGAGGAACACTAGTCATAGTGGATTAAGGGCAGGGCTCCACCCTTATGACCTATTTAAAGGTGAGTCCTGTCTCCAAATGCAGTTACATTGGGGACTAGGGCTTCAACATATGAATTGTAGGGGACACAGTTTGATCTATATCAAGTGTGTATATTATAAATGTAAGGGAGGAAGAATACAAACCAAACTCTTAACATTGGTTACTTGGGCACAGAGAGACAGACAAACTTGTGGATATGGAGAGGGAAAATTACCCTTTTTCTTTAGAAATGTTAGTGGTGTTGATTTTCTAGAAAGTATAAGTTACTAGAATTTACTGAGAAGTAGAGACTCTGAACATACAAAAAGTTGTAGAAGAAATTTGAAAGGTTGTTAAAGATTTCCTATTTAAAAGGTCACCATTAGGCACATTAAGTTTATGGCTAAATTCTAGGTACCCTTTAAATTACACATAATCCTTTTTGATAATCAAGCTCTTTTGGTCAATAGAAAAGGATAGATAAGTATCCTGATTAATTTTTTAAAAACAAGCATAAATTTGATATCAAAATGTACACACAGAGAAAACATATAATGATTTTATCAAGTCATTTTACCACTAGCTAAATTTACAAGCTCAGTTCAGTTTAGTTGAGTTGCTCAGTTGTATCTAACTCTGTGACCCCATGGACTGCAGCACGCCAGGCTCCCCTGTCCATCACCAACTCTCAGAGCTTAGTCAAACTCATGTCCATCGCATCAGTGATGCCATCCAACCATCTCATCCTCTGTCATCCCCTTCTCCTGCCTTCAGTCTTTCCCAGCATCAGGGTCTTTTCCATGAGCTCAGTTCAGTTCAGTTGCTCAGTCGTGTCCAACTCTTTGTGACCCCATGAATTGCAGCACGCCAGGCCTCCCTGTCCATCACCAACTCCTGGAGTTCACTCAGACTCAAGTCCATCGAGTCGGTGATGCCATCCAGCCATCCCATCCTGTCGTCCCCTTCTCCTCCTGCCCCCAACCCCTCCCAGCATCAGAGTCTTTTCCAATGAGTCAACTCTTCGCATGAGATGGCCAAAGTACTGGAGTTTCAGCTTTAGCATCATTCCTTCCAAAGAACACCCAGGACTGATCTCCTTTAGAATGGACTGGTTGGATCTCCTTGCAGTCCAAGGGACTCTCAAGAGTCTTCTCCAACACTACAGATCAAAAGCATCAATTCTTCGGCGCTCAGCTTTCTTCACAGTCCAACTCTCACATCCATACATGACCACTGGAAAATTCATAGCCTTGACTAGACAGACCTTTGTTGGCAAAGTAATGTCTCTGCTTTTGAATATGCTATCTAGGTTGGTCATAACTTTCCTTCCAAGGAGTAAGCGCCTTTTAATTTCATGGCTGCAGTCACCATCTGCAGTGATTTTGGAGCTCCCCAAAATAAAGTCAGCCACTGTTTCCACTGTTTGCCCATCTATCTCCCATGAAGTGATGGGATCAGATGCCATGATCTTCGTTTTTTGAATGTTGAGCTTTAAGCCAACTTTTTCACGCTCTTCTTTCACTTTCATCAAGAGGCTTTTTAGTTCCTCTTCACTTTCTGCCATAAGGGTGGTGTCATCTGCATATCTAAGGTTATTGATATTTCTCCCAGCAATCTTAATTCCAGCTTGTGCTTCTTCCAGCCCAGCGTGTCTGATGATGTACTCTAAATATAAGTTAAATAAGCAGGGTGACAGATCCCATTAAAATCACATTTTTGGTTGGACATTTAATTGTGATTTCAGGCGACTAATTTTGTCAATTCTTTTTTGAGAGGAAGCTTGACAAATTCCTAATATATTTGCTGAAAATGTTTCCTAATATTGTCTGCTTTATCATCTTAAAATGCTTTTTGCATAGCAAAATTTTGCCTTGCTCTGTTTTAGCAAGTTGCACTGCCATTTGTTGTAAAATTCGTGGAATATTTTCTCCCAGTCTCTTTTTTCCTTTACTGTTTCTAGCAGTTCCTCCAACTTTTGCATCTTCATTTGATTCTGCATCAATAGTATATTTTAGTTTTAAATTTGAAGCTTTGTTTATAGTTATTTTCTTAAATGAGAAAAATATATCATAATGAAAATAATAAGCACTTCAATTTAACTGCTTTTTTCAGTTTATATAGTTATCACTGTAACCTGTGCTGTATGCACAGAATATTCAAGTGCACACATTACAGTGTTACATTGATGCATAGGAAAACAAAGTCATTGGAGTGGAATGAATCTCTTTACTCTGACTACATCGGAAATGTGTTTATATGAAATACTAGAAGTAATATACGTGCCTGAAATCAACACTACAGTACACATACGTGATGCTGTGGTTAAAGTGAGACATGGTCTTATCAAAGCAACAAAATTGTGTTTAACAGAAAAGTATTTTACACTACTTCCTTTGTTTTGTTTTTTTTGAGTTTAAAATTTTTATTCAAAAAATGTATAGAGATCCCATGTACCCTTCACCCAGTTTTCCCCAATGTTAGCATCTTGTGTAACCATAGTATAGGATCAAAACCAGGAAATGGACTGTGGTACGATTCACAGAGCTTATTCCGATTTCTCCAGTTTTCCTTGCACTCATTTGTGTGTGTGAATAGTTCTGTGCAATTTTATGACCTGTGTAGATTCATGTACCTACCACTACGATCGAGCTACAAAACCAGCCGATCACCACAAGGCTGCCTTATGCTACCCATTATAACCACACACCTTTGCTTCCAGTTGTTGAAATTACTTAAAATTAAAAAAAATTGAGTTCGTCAGTCACACTAGCCCCATGTCATGTGCTCAGTACCAAAATGTGGCTGATTGCCATCATATCAAACAGTGCAGGCCTAGACTTGTGATATTATAAGATAGCTCAAGGCTTTGAGGTAGTATGGTCACTTTCTTTTAAGGTTCTCTTATACTATTTAGTTAATTAATAATGAAAGTCACACAGTCGTGTCCAGTTCTTTGCGACTCCATGGCCTATACGGTCCCTGGAATTCTCCAGGCCAGAATACTGGAGTGGGTAGCCTTTTCCTTCTCCAGGGGGTCTTCCCAACCCAGGGATTGAACCCAGGTCTTCCACATTGCAGGTGAATTCTTTACCAGCTGAGCCACGAGGGAAGCAGTTAATTAATTAACTTCCTCAAAATGTGTTAGAAAAAGCCACCATAAAATATACCATGGAAGGTATATTGAAGTATTCTGTTTGACAGACTAGATATTACATGATAATGTAAGGTATTTATTGATATTTTGCTTAGAATAAACACTCTGATCCTTTGCAGAGATGAAAAAGTATGTTTATTTATTATTGGAGAGATGGGATTTTATTCTAAACTAGTTTCAACTTGGTGTGCAGAACTTCTGAGTGCTTGTCATATAATCAGACCCGTGGATTAGCAGTGGATGATTATAATGTAGATAGCTTACTACCTAATTGTTACAGAGAACAGGCAGGCAGTCTTACACTGCAGATGATTCATCTGAGCAGTGAAAATGCAATAATAATTGTGTGTCATGATTTTCCCACATAGTTAGTTGAAGTAGGGTAGAATTACTTGTGCTGTTTTCTTCCCTGTCATCTTAAAAGTGAAGAGTTCTAGAAAAGTAGGGAATCTGAGAATATATCTGGTATGTGAATAGCTTCTTGTTTAAAACTTTTTCTTTTGATTTCAGATTTACCTCTTGATGCTGACCTAGAAAATTTAAAGACATCTAAGATCACATTGGCTGAGATGCTTGGTGACATAATCTGGGAGGACCTATCTGAGTGCCTTATTAAAGATTGTTTGGTTTATTCTATCCCAACAAATAGCAGCAAGTTACAGCAGTATGAAGAGGTAAGAGCAGAAGTGTCACTGAAGGTTTGGGGAGACCACAGGTTCTTGTCACTGTCCTTTGTTTATCTTAGAGATCGTTTGTTCTTTAAGAAAATTATTCATAAGGTGTGGATGCAAATTCCCTATAACTTCATTTCTCTTCTGGCTTGCTGCCTTTTGATTGGGAAGTATGCTTTCTTATTCAGTATTAATATGTTTTCATTAGGTACTTTTGAAAAACAATTGTTTTTATATTTGTATCAGGTCTAGTAGCTACTAGGTGATACTTTACTTTTTGGCTTCTTTCTAGTGTTTCCTCAAACACTAAAATAAGTACAGAAGTCCCCCTCTTATGTTTGGGGTATGTTCTAAGACCCTCCATGAAGACGTGAACCTGTGGTTAGTATTGAACTGTAGATGTATGTGAAGTGTTTTTTCTATACTAATGGGCAGGTAGTGTATATAACACAGATATGCTGTACAAAAGGATGATTCATATCCCGTGGGTAAAACACAGCAGGACAGGGCGATATTTCATTACGCTACTCAGAACAGCACACAATTTAAAACTTAGGAATTGTTTGTTTCTGAAATTTTTCATTTAGTATTTTCAGACCATAGCTGACTGTGGGTAACTGAAACTGAGGATAAGGGAGGGGGATTACTGTATATTTACTAAAAAATTTGTTGCACTTTTACTAAGCAGAGTCAGAAACTCCTAATGAAGATGCTCTTCCTGATGAGTTTAAATGTGTAATATTTTCTGCCTAGTAGTGGATGGTCTGTTCTAAAACTTAACCATCTGCTCCTTATTCTTGTCTGTACATTGGATTTGAAATTTTAATATTGAAAAGGAATATATGTATATAATTCTTTACTTTTCTTTCTTTTCCTTGCATTTCTTTCTTAGATCATACAATCCACTGAAGAATTTGAAAATGCCTTAAAGGAGATGAGGTTTTTAAAAGGAGATACTACTGATTTGCTGAAATATGCCCGTAATATCAATTCTCATTTTGCTAACAAGAAGTGTCAGGATGTGATCGTTGCGGCTAGAAACCTAATGACCTCTGAAATTCACAACACTGTGAAGGTATGGGGGGGATGGTTATAGTTTATTACATTGAGTTAGGAAGCAGCTGATTTTTGAGATGATTGTGGTAGAGTGGAAGAGCACATGACATTTGCTGAGGTCATTGAGGTGAGTTATTAATTTTCTTAAACACTAGTTTTCTCATTTTGAAAGGGGTCCTAAGATCTACCTCTTTCATAGGGTATTGTGGGATCCTGATAAGATAACACACATAAAAGCGTTGTATAAATTGAAAAAGTATACGTGAATTTAATGAATTACTGTTGTTGAAATCATAGAGTATATCAACCTATAGTTTTCTTGACTTTATCACTTGAATTTTTAGTACGCAATTTTGTGACAGGTACTGTTATATCCAGAGATTATATCCTGTTGTGAAAATGTTGACTTCATTGCTTAGGCTAATAGAGGTGCTAGTTTTGAAGTTAATAAAAGGAAACAAAAAGATACGATCTTTGATGGTATAAACAATTATCTGTAAAATCCATGGACAAATTATAATTTGCATTGAGAGTAATTTACTCCTTTGACCTTAGATAATTCTGTGTATTTTTTCTGTTTTTTTTAAAAAATATCTTGCATATATAAAATAATATTTAGCAAATATAAGTGTTATTTAGATTAAAAGACGACATAGACTAAACTAATCCCTTAGAAAATTCCTCAGCTGCTTTTCTGTGACCACTGAGAGGACCATGCTTCTCTCCTCTCTGTGCTTTCTGCATGCCCCTTTCTCCTGGGGTTACCCTGTTGTAGTGTCCGCTTCAGTAAAATATTTAATTAGCCATTTGAGCTCCACAGATATTAACACATTTTGGTATAATCTGGGGATGTGAGGGGAACTGAAGTGCACTCAGTACTGGGAACTGGGCCGCAGGGTTTTACATGAAAGTCAGTTATGTCACTCTCATGCACAAAGCCCCGTGGCTTCCTGTCTCATTCAGAGAAGGACCCAGTCGGCTTACCGTGGCCTGCAAGGCCCAGGGTGATGGGTCCCCTATTGCCGCTCTGACTGCATCTCCTGCGGCATTCCCCTTCAGTCACTCTCTTCATTTGCCAGGACGGCTTGGCTACAGAACTCTGAAACCTCTTTCCCCCTCTGCTTGGAATATTGCTATAGACTTGCTCCCTTTCCTGATCACTATTTTACTTTTTAAAAAAAATTCATTGTTTTAAAAAATATTCCTTTGGCTGCGCCGCTTAGCATGTGGGATCTTAGTTCCCCAGCCAGGGATCAAACACACGCCCCACCCTTGCATTGGAAGCACAGAGTCTTAACCACTGGACCACCAGGGAAGTTACCTGACCACTGTTAAAACTGTAACCTCCCCTTATTTCTTTTTTTTTAAATTATTTATATATTAATTTTTATTTTTGCCTGTGCTAGGTCTTCTTTGCTGTGTGGGCTTTTCTCTGGTTGCAGTGAGCGGGGACTGCTCTCTACTTATAGTGTGCGGGCTTCTCACTGCAGTGGCTTCTGTTGTTTCAGACCGTAGGCTCTAGGCCTGCAGGCTTCATAGTTGTGGCTCCCAGGCTCTAGAGTCCAGACTCAATTCTTGTGGTGCATAGGGTTAGTTGCTCTGCAGCATGTGGGATCTTTGTGGATCAGGGATCGAACCCGTGTCTCCTGCATTGGCAGGCAGATTCTTTACCACTGAGAGTCACTCAGTTGTATCTGACTCTGTGTGACCCCATAAACTATAGCTCGCGGGGCTCCTCTGTCCATGGAATTCTTCAGACAAGAATACTGGATTGGGTAGCCATTCCCTTCTCCAAGTGATCTTCCTGACCGAGGGATTGAACCAGGGTCTCCTATGTTGTGGGCATATTCTTTACCATCGGAGCCATTGGGGAAGCCTCCCCCTATTTCTTGTACTCTTTCCTTGCTTTGATTTTCTTCCCTGACAGGTCATTTGGTAAAGAATCTGCCTGCAATACAGGAGACTCAGGTTTGATTCCTGGATTGGGAATATTCTCTAGAGAAAGGATAGGCTACCCACTCCAGTATTCTTGGGCTTCTCCTGTGGCTCACCTGGTAACAAATCCACCTGTAATGCGGGAGACCTGGCTTTGATGCCTGGGTTGGGAAGATCCCCTGGAGAAAGGAAAGGCTACACACTCCAGTATTCTGGCCTGGAGAATTCCATGGACTGTATAGCCCGAGGGGTCCCAAAGAGTCCGTCAGATATGACTGAATGACTTTCATTTCATGTTACTTATTGTCAATAAATATTTTGTCTGAATTACTGTTTTTCCCTGCTAGCAAACACGCTCTATGTGGGGAGGGTTGGTTTCTCTTTTTCCAGTGTGTTTTGTTCTTTGCTGTTTTGTTTACTGTTGTACCTCTAGCATCAAGAATGTACCTGGTGCCCACTACTGTGTTCTTAGTGCTCAGTCAATATTTGGTGAATTAATATGTATCCCAAGAGCTCGTCCTAACTCCTTGTTATAAATGAGAGTGTTACTAGGTTGCTTTGTGGCTCTGGGCTAAATCTTTCAGCCTTGTTGGACCTCGGTTTCCTTTTATGTAACATGACAGAATTGAACTAGATAATCTCTGAGCTCCCTATTCAACTAGTTCTGACATTCTGCAAGACTGTATTTGCCTCCCAAATATCCAGATCCTAATGATGGCACTTCCTCTAGATCAGAGTTTCCCAGCAATGCCACCGTTGACATTTGGGACCAGGTAATTCTTTGCTCTGGGGCCTGTCCTGTAGGATGTTCAATAGCACCGCTAGCCTCTACCCACTCGATGCCAGTGGCACCTCCCCTGGGTGTGATATTTGTATTCTCATTGAAACGTTATAACAGCCCTACAAAATAGATGTTATTGTACAAATTTTATATATAGATGGCAAGTCTGATGACTTTAATGTTTTTTTGAGACTTGAAAAAAACTTAAACTTTTTCTATCAGAAATTTTCCATAGAGGTCCAGTATGTGCTGAGCTGAGCAGCTCTTCTTGAGGTAGGAACCTGCCGCTTCCACCTGCTTAATCTCCCCCCAACTTTTTTTTGGCTCCTGAGGCATCTTTGATAAGCGAGATTTGAAAACCATTGTTTTAATGCAATTTATTCATATTGCAATGAGAAAATTGAGGTCAAGAGAGGTTAAATGACTTTGTGTAAAGTTAGGGTAGAAAATATCACTGATGTTTCCAGACTAGAGGCCTAGTATTCTTTCCTTTGTGTGTGTGTGCTCTCGCGCTTTAGTCGTGTCCGACTCTTTGCGACCCTGTGGAGCCTTCTTTGTCCATGGGATTCTCCAGGCAAGAATACTAGAGTGGGTTCCCATGCCCTCCTCCAGGGGGTCTTCACAGCCCAGGAATCAAACCACTGCCTCCTGCATTGCAGGCCATATTCTTTACTGCTGAGCCACCAGGGAAGCCCCGTTCTTCTCTTTATTTTTCACCAAATCTGGGAATTCTCATTCAGTGTAAATGGAGGGAAGGTTTTTGGATTTTGTTTGGAATTTTGTTTTTAAGAGCAGCATAAGCTAGCTTGAATGTGTTGTTTCTTTGGCTAAGCCGAGACATGTTTCTGATGGGAAATAACTTAATGACAGTGGAACACAAAGTCATACTGGTGTGCGTTAGTGCAACAGTCTAATCTGAGAAAGAGGATTTGTTGAAGGTCCTTTCATTTACCTAAAGTCTTGGGTCAGTTTCACAGCTTTGTTGTTTTCCACCAAGAGTAAGAATGCAGAGTGAAGAGAACGGCCCAGTAAAGGGTATTGCTTATTCCTTATGGCGTCCTTTCACCCAAGGTTGAGCAGTCATTGAAGTACTGCCACGTTCACTCATATCTTGTAATTATTCTGTGGATCCACAACTTCATTGTGATGGAAGCGGTCAGTATCTCATTCCTGACCATCTGCATGCATCTGGATTATTCTGAGGACGATGCGTTTTCTGTGTTTGACTCTTAGATCACTCCTGCTTCTCAGATAAATGTGCCAGACTTACTTCGTCCTAATGAGGACGACAAGCTACAAGTACAGGAAGTATCCACCGCTCAGTGCAATGAAGTGGCGAATTTAGAGCCTGAGAATACATTGGACCAACATTCCTTTTCTTTGCCCACATGTCGCATCAGTGAATCTGTGAAGAAATTAATGGAACTTGCCTATCAGACTTTACTGGAAGCAACAACCAGCAGTGATCAATGGTATGAGTTTTGAGTTATCTGAAAATGGCAATGACTTGGTTAAATGTATATCTAAACTAGACATTTCTTAAGAAAATTAACTGGAATTCTTTGGGTTTTCTTATCCTATTAATATTTTTTCCCTAAAGAATCAGTATAGCACACAGATATGTATTAGTAATTAACTTTTACTTATAACAACATATAGTCTTACAGCAAAGTATGAGAAATAAAATCATATATGTGGATGGACAAATGGATTTGACATTAAAAATTGTTAATCACTTTTTAACAAAAACCTCTTTAATTTTTTACTTTCAACTTTTTATTTGACTTGAATGGTATTACATGAGAAAGCTCTTGTGAAGAACATAGAATGCTCCCTTGGAAATAATTAATACTCAGATGTTAATTAGCATTGGTGGTGGTGGTCATAGTGATAGTTGTACCACCTGCTTCAGCATGCTCTGGCTCTTTAGCCTAACATTCATTTTATCTTTTGAAATCTAGTTCCTAATTAATTTATATTTTAAATACTAATTTTAAGCAGTAATAGTTTGTTGGGCAGCCAAAGGTAGACGGAAAAGAATGAAATGCACCAAAGTTCTAATTTCTCCCTTTCCAGAAGATTTCTTCTAATCAACATTATATTCAAGATACCTAAACTCGATCCCACATACTTCCATATTTGAATCTCTTTTTGTTTAATAGGCTCCTTCCCCTACTCCTGAACCAGACTGAGGAGACGACAGTAGGCTGTAGCCCAAGTTGATCATAGAGTGGGTTTTCCAAAGCCTCTTTAGTTTGAATCTGTGTATCATAGTTTTTTATTTCACATTCTCATAGGAAAACAGTTTCAGTTAGAGCTTGACTTAATCAAATTGCGTCTTCCATGGGGCTTCTGAAGTTTTAATTCCCATGTATAAACAAACCCCTTTATTCTGTTCCAGAAAGAACATGCATTCTAAAATACTTCCATGACTTCAATGAATCATTATATTCATAAGTCTGTCTGGTTTTAAATATAAGGAGGAAGAAAAATGTAATACATGTGAAGGGAGTTATGTACTCTTTTGGCAGAATAAGAGCTTCCCTTTGGCTCAGCTGGTAAAGAATCTGCCTGCAGTGTGGGAGACCTGGTTTCGATCCCTGGGTTGGGAAGATCCCCTGGAGAAGGGAAAGGCTACCCACTCCAGTATACTGGCCTGGAAAATTCCATGGACTGTATAGTGCATGGGGTCACAAGAGTCGGACACTGAGTGACTTTGCCTTTCACTTGGCAGAATAAATACAGGAGTGAATAGGGCTTCCTAGGTGGCCCAGTGGTAAAGAATCCACTTACCAATGCATAAGACACAGGAGACGCCGGTTTGATCCCTGGGTCTAGAAGATCCCCTGGAGTAGGAAATGGCAACCCACTCCAGTATTTTTGCCTGGAAACTTCGGTGGACAGAGGAGCCTGGCAGACTACAGTCCATGGTGTCACAAAGAGTTGGACATGACTGAGTGACTGAGTATGCATGCAGGCATTTTTACGTGGCATTCACCTGAAATATACTCAAGCAGAAGTTAGGGACGCAAGGCAATTTTTCATAAGATAATACCAAACTATATATATATATGTGTGTGTGTGTGTGTGTGTGTGTATTTTTAAATTTACTTATTTGGCTGCACCAGGTCTTAGGTGCAGCCTGTTGGGTCTTTACTTGCAGCATGTGAACTCTTAGTTTCGGAATGTGGGATCTGGTTCTCTGACCAGGGATCTTACCCACGTCCCCTGCATTGGGAGTGCAGAGACTTAGCCACTGAACCACCAGGGAAGTCCCACCAAACAACAGTTTTGTATACTGAATGTCTACAGACATCCTTCTCACCAAAAAATTAGTTTTAATAGGACAAACAAAAACACAACTACAACAACCCACTTTCCTATTATCAAACTTCAAACAACAAGAATGCAATGAAAATGAAATAATTTAGGTATCATAGTCATCAAGTTTTAACAGTGTTTTGGGGTATAGTGAACCATGACTAATTTTTAATAATCATTGGTGGAATTCCTGTGACTTACTCAGGGTACATAGTTTCAGTTAGTCTTATGTAGAAGTAAGCTCCATGAGCCTTTTATTTGCTCTGAGAGCTTTTTAATAATAATCTTCAGGTGTTCTAAGACCAGACTTAAAGGGCAAGAAATCTTGAGGTTGGATTCTCTCCTAGAAATATTGATTCATGTCCTTGCGTTGGGGTGAGAAGGAGAAAAGGTGGAGGCTGAAGGCAGACTGGCCCTGGCAGCACCAGTGAGTGCCTTTATTGATGCTTTGCCCTTTGCAGAGTGCGCCAGTGAGCAGGTGACATTTGCTGAGGCTTAGCTCCATTCATTACTGAAGGGATACTCGGGGTCCTGGCAGAACACAAATTGATAAATGGAAAAGAGGCTTTAGCTTGAACGCCACTGTTCTTAGTGCTGTGAATGGGCCCAGGTTTTCAGACCTGCAGTTCAGTTGGTAACTCCTAGCTGAGAATTCATTCCATCCAGAGGAGTAGTGTTCTCAGCAGTGGCCAAGGCAGCTGTAGTCTCAGCTGTAGACTGAGCTTAGTCTCTCCAGCTGTAGTCTTAGTAGGGGATCTCACTTAAGGTGCACTGACTTAGAATTTTTTTTCTCATTGCCTTTATATCCTTATGCGTTTCTCTTGAAACTGTGTTTTCTTTTTAGTGCTGTTCAACTTTTCTACTCAGTGAGGAATATCTTCCATTTGTTCCATGATGTTGTACCAACATATCACAAGTAAGTGCCACTGTGTCTGACTTCTGTATAATATTGTAGGCTTGAAATGTTTGAGTCAGGTTAAAACAGTAACTTTATATTCCCACATAAGATAATTAGCTGCTAAAACTCACAATAAAGTACAATAAACCATTTACAATACATGTTTAAAGAACATCAGTCATTTAATAATCAGTTAATAGGGGTACTATGCTGCTGCTGCTGCTAAGTCACTTCAGTCGTGTCTGCCTCTGCGTGACCCCATAGATGGCAGCCCACCAGGCTCCCCCGTCCCCGGGATTCTCCAGGCAAGAACACTGGAATGGGTTGCCATTTCATCTGTAGTATAGTAGGTAAGACAGATTTGAAAACTCAAGAGAACTTTTACCCTATTAGTAATGGTAGGTATTTTCAAAACTGTCTCACTTTACTTGGTTGCAAAACAAAAAGGTCATCCATTGCTCCATATTGCTATCTAGTAAACATCCCACATTTTTTCCTTGGCATTCATAGCTTTGCAGACTTAATACCAGGGGGCACTAGTGGTAAAGAACCTGCCTGCCAATTCAGGATACTTAAGAGGTGCTGGTTTGAGCCCTGGAGGGGGGAAAGATCCCCTGGAGGAGGGCATGGCAACTCACTCCAGTATTCTTGCCTGGAGAATCCCATAGACAGAGGAGCCTGGTGGGCTATGGTCCATAGGGTTGCAGAGAGTTGGACATAACTGAAGTTACTCCATCTTCCTCCACCTTTTCTCCTCACCCCACCGCAAGGACATGAATCAACATTTCTAGGAGAGACTGCATGTGACTTAGCACACACACACAGCTGCTGTTCTTAGTGACCTTAGGGTGTATTTACCTCACATCTTGGATTTTTAAAGTTTCTTTTGATATTAATCTGATAAGTTAATATTTAAGCCTCCAGGAGTTCTCTCTATCATCCAAATAAAGTGTTTTGGATGACTTTATAAATATTTTAAGTAATATGTCAGCAAAGCTATTCCTTAAGTCAAGAACTCTCGTTTCAAAGAAAAGGTCAGTTTAATGTTGATAGATTTTTGAACAATTGAGATGTTTTTAAGTAGGCCCAGTTATTTTGTTCTAAAAGACCACTTATTTATTGTAAATTTATTATTTTTATTTGTATTCTCTTTGCTGTGGCTTAAAACTTTTATTTCACTTTCTACTTAGTTAGGTAAAGGAAAAGAGAAAACCTCTTCAGGTCAGTTGATAGCCATGTCCTTGGGGATTCAAAGACAGTTGGCTTAGGGCTTTTTGTGCTTAGAAACATTTTTCACACTGGGGTGGAGTTAGATCTGTTGTTTCCCCCCTTTGTATGATCTGAGAACTTTATGCTAGACCAGTGGTTTACAAACTTTAGTGTGTTTCAGAATCACCAGGAAACTTTGGTAAAATACAAATTACCAGATTTCATGCCCCACAGATATCTGTTTCAGTAGGGCTGGAGTAATGTTGTTTGGTCGTTAAGTTATGTCCAACTCTTTGAGACCCCATGGCCGGCAGCACGCCAGGCTTCATGGTCCTTCAGTGTCTCCCAGAGTTTGTTCAAATTCATGTCCATTGAGTCAGTGGTGCTGTCCAGGCATCTCATCCTCTGCCGCACCCTTCTCCTCCTGCCCTCAATCTTTCCCAGCGTCAGGGTCTTTTCCAGTGAATCGGCTCTGCACATCAGGTGGCCAAAGTATTGGAACTTAAGCTTCAGCAGCAGGGTTGGGATAAAGCCTAGACTTTTTAACAGATTTCCAGGTAATGCTGCTATTTTCTTGCCAGGGGACCACACTTTGAGAACCACTGTTCTAGATTAGTGTTCTCAGCTTTGGCAGTATTTTAGACTCTTTCATGGACCTTTGAGAATATATATATTTGCTTAGGCCCCAGTTCTAGAGATTTTGATGTATAGGTGTGATTTAAGACTCAGATATCTCTGTTTTCTAAAGCCCTGTGATGATTCTGACATGTAGCCCAAAGTGAGGACAACTGTCTTAGGATGTTAGTTTCCAGCTTTGTATATTCTAGCCTGACATGGAATGGAAGTTTTAATTGAAAACCAGGAAGTTTTAATTGAATGACTGCAAGTGGATATGTAGCAGAGGTTTAAGACAAGCTCTCTTCCCATGCTAGGCATATAGACTAATATGTGTGGACGAATGAAAACAGTGATTTTTAATCTTTTATGAAAATTTAAAATCACCTGGGGGGGGTGGTGTTTAAAACATATAAATGCCCTGATTTCACTCAGAGATTGTGTTCTGTTTGGAGAGTGAGGTCTGAGCATCTATATATTTAAACTTTCTCAGATGACTCTAATCTGCAGCCATCTTTGAAAACTAGTGAATTGGAAAATAGTTAAGTGCTTCATTGTATAAATGAAATAGGAGTTTGGAGAAAGAGGAAGCAAACCTATATTTCCACAGACTTATCAGTGTTAAATTTTAAGGGAATTATGTATAGCGATTCTAGGTTTCTAGTACAAAGAGTTGACACAGGTAAACATCCATTCCCTTGCTCTTTCTTTCTTATTAATCACTGGGCTAGTTTTATCGAATAAGGTCTCATGCGGGCAGAACAAACTCACTGCGTGGGAGTGGGAGCGATGAGTTTACATCTTGCTACGTATGGCATTTATACAGTAGACAGTGATTAATCCCGAGAAAGTCATTAGACGAGTCAACTTCAGTAACAGGTGATTTCTTTCTTTTCCTTCACTTCCTCCTGACCTAGGGAGAACCTTCAAAAACTGCCACAGTTGGCTGCCATTCACCACAACAACTGTATGTATATTGCCCACCACTTGCTAACCCTTGGGCATCAGTTCAGATTGCGTCTCGCCCCCATTCTGTGCGATGGCACTACTACTTTTGTGGACCTTGTACCTGGCTTCCGGAGACTTGGTAATGATGCCTTAAATGTAGGGAAGCATTTTGATAATGCAGCTTGTCAGACTAGTATCTGTGTAATTTACAAATGAGACCTGTTTGAAATTAGATGGTGGTCCCTGAGCTATACTGGAAGAGAGGGGGCATTTAATTCGCAGGTGTTCCCAGTTATTTAGCTTTATGAAGTGAATGCAGTCTTTTGAAAGCATTGCTTTTTCATGACATGATTCTGTGGTACATTAGAGTTCCAAACTGCATTGCTGGTGTGTGGTGAATTCACCAAATTAGAGTTTTGTCAGTAGAGTGACATGTCCTAAGAGGAGTAGTGTGACAGTCCTGTTAGCATTATTCGTAAGAGTCACTAATGTCAGTGCTTATTTGTTTGCACAACCTCAAACCAGCTCCCTTCTATTCTACCTCCCTTAGCTTTACTTCTGATTATTAAAAATCAAAAGAAATATGGGATATCAGTATGTTTACTATAATGATAGCCTATGAAAAGCAGAGAATCTGTATCATTTACGTAGCTTTTCAATTCCTGACTTTCCCCTGAGGTGGTGTAGATATATCAGAAAAATAAGCAGTGGCTTCTACTGTATATGTAGTCTTTCTTATCTGATTCTGGATGGACTTTTGAAAAAAGCTCACTATTCTGAGGATGGGCTTAGAGGGACTGGCTGATGTATTAGAAGTGGTGTTTTTATTAATCGTAACCTTAGGGCCACCTTATGTTAACTAACAAGCAGTTGTTTTCAAATAGGCAAAAACAGATACTAGGTTCCGTCTTGTCTCTCCTCTTCCACCCTGTGTGTAACTGAACAACACTCAGAATTCTTTATTCTCTTTTCTCGTCATAGGGACAGAGTGTTTTCTGGCCCAGATGCGGGCACAGAAAGGAGAACTCCTGGAAAGATTATCAAGTGCTAGAAACTTTTCAAACATGGACGATGAGGACAATTATTCTGCAGCAAGTAAAGCGGTGCGGCAGGTAGGGAGCTGTTGTTAGCTCTGCAGTTCGTGCTCTTTCTTTAGATGCTTCCTGCTTGTTTTTAAGCTGCAAAGTGTACGTGGCAGGTAGCTCAGTTGATTCCCCACAACTCCCTGTGGAAATGTGGCCACCTTTTCTGGTCACGTTGATGGCCTTTCCTTTCCTTTTCCCTGCCCCACCAAGTCAATAGGAAGCTCTCTTCCCATTAAGCCAGTAGTGCGCCTAGTTATCTAATAAGTCTCCCATCACAAGTATTGGGTTGGCCAAAAAGTTCGTTTGGGTTTTCCCAAAAGATGTTGCAAAAAACCCAGATGAGCTTTTTGACCAACCCAGCGTTTTAACCCATGAACTTTGAGAAGTTTGAAATACTAGCTTTCATCTTAAAAAAAAAAAGATGCTTCTCTCTCTTAAGTGACACACCTTTTTACTCCAGTTTTCCTGTCCACAGGGTAAGTATTTTTCATCAAGCAAAGATATCACTAGGGTGAAATATTCGAGAAACGTGTTCTGAATGGCTTTACATCACTTTTATATAACACCTCTTCTTCCACACACACAGAAATGGTAAATGTAAATCTAGGAAAATGTGAGTTGTAACCACCTCTGTTCCATGTAAAGATCTGTGTTTTTCTGACAGGTGCTGCACCAGCTAAAGAGACTCGGAGTTGTGTGGCAGGATGTCCTGCCGGTGAACATATATTGCAAGGCTATGGGGACTTTACTCAACACAGCGGTCTCCGAGATCATTGGCAGGATCACTGCACTGGAGGTAAGGGCCACTAGATGCCTCTCCAGACTTGAGCTAAAGTTGTTCTTCCGATGATGTTGATGCCTCATTTTTAGTCAACACAGATGGTAGAAGAAATTGTTCATGTTTCATGTCTAAGTCATTATACTGTTATTTTCTCACTTTTGTCTTAATTCTGTTTTGCTGGAGTCTTGCTAATCTTTGTCCTTCGTATCTATCTAAGAAAGTAGGATTATACAGCTGACGCCACCTGGCATCTGTGTAAATTATGAGTGAGGAGCCTGGAAATGGGGCAGTGCTCCCAAAATCCAGAGTGTGAAGTTGTATACTTAATGAGTAAGTGGATCGAATACTCTAATTTAGTAAGATAGAATGCAGCCTTGTGCAGGCACCACTGTACCAGCACCCTGTTGACATGGGGACTATATGTGTGGTCCTGCAGCAAAGTTGCCTGGACTCTGCGAGCTGATTCCTCTAAAATATAGATTGGCTAAACCCCTGTAATAAGATTCCCTGCTTTCCAGCACGCTGCACCATTTTCTACTGGAGAAACAGATTCTTTCATGCAAGCAAATGAAATTACCAACAATCTGTTGAAACCTGTTGCATATCATTCTAGTTTGGGGAGTATTGTCAGAGCTGATGAGATCAGTAAGATCTGCTAAATTGGTTGGAAAATATCTTGCTGCCACTGACCCCCTGCGTAGCTTGCACCAAAGATCTGCTGTTTTCTTCCCGCTAAATTGGTCCGATTCTGTTCTGTTGTGTTCCCTTTGTGCAAAATCAGGACATCTCTACCGAAGACGCTGACAGATTGTATTCCTTGTGCAAAACAGTGGTGGATGAAGGACCTCAAGTATTTGCACCTCTCTCGGAAGAAAACGAGAATAAGAAATACCGAGAAGAGGTGCCAGTCTACGTGTCCAAATGGATGCCGTTCAAAGAGCTGATGATGATGCTACAAGCCAGTTTGCAAGAAATTGGGGATCGGTGGGTAAAACCCTTCTGTAGGACTGATTTATGTCTTCACAACCATAAAAGAATATTAGTGCCATCGAAGGCAGTGCTTTTCTCTGTTTCTTAGTGTTACTCAGGAAGGTTTCATATCGAGTAGCAGTAACTGGGGCCTTTGCACGGCCTGTCGTAGCGCGGATCTCATGACCACTGTTCATATTTGATAGTGTAAGGACTTCTTGCTTCTGTTATTTTTGTCTTGAGCGTGTTGTTTTGTCGTGCTCTACAGATAGATGATCTTGTACCACTTGCACTTACAAGAAATACAACCTTCTGACACCTAGATGGAAATTCTTGCCCATTTTAACCAACAGGGGATGCATTTTAAGATCGATTTTGTTATGTTAGTAGAGAAGTGACTTTTACCTGTAAGAATAGTCAGCATCAAACCATTGTTGGATTGGGCAGCAGTTTTTCTACAGGGATTCAGTACCACACACATAGAAAGGATTCCTCTTTTCTTAAATACAGTGGATGTTGTTTTCTCTCAGCACCATCGGTTAACATTGCTATGCTCTGCAATTGCGTGCTTTGTTGTATCCTATTGAGTGTGTGAAGGTCATTGATACTGTGCAAAACAGGATAGATGTTGGCTAGTTGCATATCCATGGATGCTTTAATTATTGTCTTGGTGTATGATTAACAAACACACATAACCTTGCATAGAGAACGCACTGAATAGGCGTTAAGGTCCATATCCATCTCTATAGCTACTTGTCTAGCTGATTTAGGTTGGTTTATTACAGATGCCCAAGTATATTAGACTACCTATCCTTGATGTGTCTGAGTTGTTCCCAGCAAATACTATTCATTCTTAAACAAGGTAAATGAGAGTTTTGCTTGAAAAAAAAAAAATCACCTCAGAAGACCTCTAACTGCACTTAGTACAAACTTCAGTTGATTCCTCTATTATTTACAAGTCCTTGGTGGGTTATGTCTTCAGATAAGACTCCAGAGGGCAGCAGATGAGAAATTTTGTTTCTGCTGTTAAAAGGGCCCTCTTGCAGCCCAAGAATGATCATTAATTCTTTGTTGAGAACAGTTATAATACTGATATATCTCAGCTTCTTTTCTTCTGACTAGGAAGATGTTTCTCCTCCCAGAGATTTCAGTAGATATAAGGATAACTAATTGAGAAAATATTTTTTTTTACCAAAGTAACTATCTCCAGTGTGTAGTTTAAACATTTAAAAATTAAAAAATATACCTATGAAGGAGTACAGTATATATAACATATTCACAGGTCTAAAGAAAAAAAGAGTAAAATAAATGTTTGCGTACCTATTACCCAACTTAAGAAAAATATTATCATTACCTTTGAAGACCCTTATGTGCTGTTCCCCAAATGGTCCCCCCTCCCCCAGAGGTAACTGTCTTGAATTTTGTGTTATCTCCTTGCTTTTCTTTATAGTTTTACCACATTCGTACATATCCCTAAATATAAATTTTAGACTTGCCTGTTTTTGAACTTCCTGTTAATGGAATCTTCTATAACTTGCTTCTTTTGATTAGAAAATTCATTCATGAAAGTATGTGTAGCTACAGTTCATATGCACTGCTGTATCATATTCTAATAATAGTCATAGTTTTTTAAAAAAGAGTTATAATTAACATATTATATTGCTTTCATGTTTAAAACATAGTGATTTGATATTTTTATGCATTATGAAATGATCACCACAGTAATAGCAGGTACCATCCATCACCAAAATTGTTACAATATTGATTATATTCCTTATGGGTATGCTACATCCCTGTGACTTACTTATCTTATAGCTGCATATTTCATAGTTTATTTATTCTGTTGTTTCACATTTTCACCAGTATTTGGTATTATCAGACTTGAAATTTTTTCCTGGGCTAGTTGCTGTGAAATGGCTCATTGTCCTTTCAGTTTGTATTTCCCTAAATTCTAATGACATTGAGCATCTTTTTAGTGATCATTTTTTTTTTCCATTGTAAAATGCCTATCCTTTTTTTTATATTGAAAAGTCTGTGCTTTTTTGTGGAAAAAAGCATTTTGATGCATAATATTAAGTTACAGGTGCACAATATGGTGATTCAGTTTTTAAAGGTTATACTCCCTTTATAGTTATTATTGGCTATATTCCCTGTGTTGTACAATACATCCTTGTAATTGATTTTATTAGTTTGTACCTCTTAGTCCCCTACCTCTAAATTCCCTCTCCCCACTGGTAACAATTAGTTTTTGTTCTTTCTGTCTGTGAGCTGTTCATATTTTTTACCCTTTATTCTACTGACTTTTTTTGTGTGTGTGATTTTATGTATTATTTTTTGTGCCTATTCTTTCTCAGTTAAAATGTGCTGCCTGTGGTTTGCTTTTTAAAGTAGTTACAGATCCCATTTCTCTATATAACCCTGTGAGCATGTGGTCATAATTGTCAAGTTTAAATGGGCTTAGTGAGTATAGAATAAGGGAGAAGAGTTTTTATCTTTCTAACTTGGTCTCTTCATCTGTCTCTGCTGATATCAAAATGCAGCCAAGAAGCAGAAGATGTTAAAGATACTGAGTGGTAGACTCATAAAGAAGGGGGAAAATGCCAGAACTTGTTTTATTTCCATTTTAACACATTATTGAATTAATATCATTTATATAACAAATCACCGGCCACAGACAGTAGTTTCTGCAAAAATCCCCTGTTCAGTAATGAGTTAAACAAATATATGTTTGGAATCAAGTAAGCAATTTAAAAACTTTGCTTATACTTAATAGGAAATAGAAATTGTATTTTTTTTTTTTTTTTTTTTAGAAATTGTATTTTTTTATTTTGCAGGTGGGCAGATGGAAAAGGGCCCTTGGCAACTGCATTCTCTTCCAGTGAAGTGAAAGCTTTAATCCGTGCCTTGTTCCAGAACACAGAAAGAAGAGCAGCCACCCTTGCTAAGATTAAATAGTTCCATCTTCCTGGGAAGGCCATGTCTTGGCCAGGAGGATTCCTCTTGGCATCATCACTCCTTTAAAGACTTCTTGGAATCACTGATTTGTTGTGGAAGTTTGATTTCACCCAAGAACGCCTTACCTCCTGGCCTGTATGCTGAGATATCAAGTGAAGTACCTCAAGTTGTTGACTTTTCAGCCGCTCTCCCATGATAAGAAACTCGAGGGGGGACGCTGTTTCATGTTGCTCCCAGGGTCTGGGGACTGTATCCATTAAGGAATCCAGGACATTCTAAGAGTCAGGATAAAGAATTTGTGAGGGATGGGAGATTTATTTTGGAGGGCAAGGGAACTATATTTGGTCTCGTGGGAATTAAAGAGACTGCTTTTAATTTTTCTTTCCAATAAATAATGATTTTCGGAGTTATGGGTGAGTGTCTTTAATAATATGGGAGCTTAACAAAGGAGGCCATCAAGTTTTCCTATCTTTTGTGCCATTTTTTTATTGACATTTATGATCCTCACAGAGGAATCACTGACTTATCTTCTTTCTTCATGATACTCTCTGATAATTTCTCAACATTCTTAGGACCCCTAAGACTTTCTTTTAGTATAAATTTTTGGCACTTTTTGCTGTTTCAACTAAATGCTTTTTTCTTTCTGACCTTGCACACGGCTCGTAGGATCTTAGTTCCCTGACCGGGGATTGAACCCAGGCCTTAGGCAGTGAAAGTGCAGAGTCCTAACCTGTGGACTTCTAGGGAATTCCCAGACTAAATTCTACTTTTTTTAATTGGATTTTCTTTTCTTCTTCTTCTTCTTCTTTTTTTTTTTTGTCTTCTCAAATTCCACTGCTTCTGTACCTATCAGATGGCAAAGGTTTTAAATTGCAGCGTGCCTTCGGTCTGTACGTGCTGTGAGGCGCGAACTCTGGGTTCTACAGCCTAATCCTTTATTTGGTGAACATGGTTAATCCTACAGCTCAACTTTCTGTGTTTGTAACTCTGCAGCCATTGGAGGTTTATATTAGATTGAAGTCATTCTCTGTAGAACTCTGGATTGTATCTCTTCATGCAGAACTATGATTTCCTCTTGTGAAAAGAGGGAGAAGAGTGTCATGTGCGTGCGCCTCGGGGAAAGTGCCGTCTGGAGGAAGATTTCAGTGCAGTGGCCTGCTTCCTCAGGCTTCAGCCCCCAGTCCCCGGCATGCATAGAGTAAACTGCTTTCAATTATTCCCACTTCCCCTTGTTCTTAGTTCGGGCTCAGCCGCTAGACATTCTGGTTGCTTAGTTTTCCTTTTACCTGTTTAGAGGTCATAGAAGAATGAATTAGAAAGAAGGCTGGTGTTTTTTTTATCAGAGAACTCAGCTGTGGTTAATGACAACCTATTTATTTATACTCAACATACCCTATTATGACAACGCACAGAAAAAAGACGCCTGAACCAACTTTAGTTTTTTTTTTGAGAACAAAGAAGTTGTCTTCCTTGAGAGAGGGAGAGGGGACCGTTTTCACAGATGAAGAAAATAACTGTTTTTGAAAATCCACACATTTTGAGGTAGCATTCTTTTTTTTTCAGTGATGGAAAGAATGGGGAGCTAAGGACAGAACTGAAATACATGAATTACAGGACTGTTAACACACAATAGAAGATTTCTTTTGTTCATAGAAGCTATTCCTGTTGCTTGACAGGTGTAGCAATTGAGGGGTGGGATCTCTTATATCTGAATAGCGTGCTCCTCATCCCTTCCCTCCCCCCCATTAGCACAAAAAACCATCACAATTCTTCTGAGGCTGGGTAGACTCCATCCCTCAGCATTTGTTCCTCTGATGAATACTCTATATTATAGCACACAGAGCACGCAGACTCCAATTGCCAAGGCAATGAACAACTGGTGTTTAAGTGAATATTCGTTCTGGTCAGAGATGAGCCTCTGACTGAGCAACATGGGAGTAGGGTCTTGCAGCTCTCACTGAGACCTTGAGGTAACTGTTCTGACCGGGAACCTAGGATGGACTGGGAGGGGAACCTTCTTCCTCTAGAAAGAGTGTGGATTATGGGAGTAAGCTGATTTTTTTTTAAAAGAATTGTTTTTTTTGGTTTTTTTTTTTTTTAATGTGGACCACTTTCAAAGTCTTTATTGAACTTGGTACAGTGTTGAACTTCTGTTTTATGTTTTGGGGTTTTTTTTGGCCAGGAGGCATGTGGGATCTTAGTTCCCCTACCAGGAACCAAACCTGCAACACCCCCTGCATTGAAAGGGAAAATCTTAACCACTGGACTGCCAGGGAAGTCCCGAGGGTAAAGGGACTTTAAGAGGCTTGACTCTTGTATCTGTAGGTCAATGAGAAGAAGCTCTTCCCGGATTACACCCAGTACTATACCAATGACAGGGAAATGAAATTCCAGAAAGGGTCTCCAAGGTTTTAGTAACATGGAAAGTTTCTGTTAAAAAGGCAAACCCCCGAAGTAACTCAATAGTGGTTCTGTTGCAGTGTGGATTCTGAATGGTTGGTGACCCATGCATGGTCACTTTTGCACTGGATTCTCTCTGAAATGGAGATCCTCCAGATGGCACTCTCTGCTCAGGCCTAGGAGCAGCACAAGGCAGCTAGGCCTGGTCTGTGGAAACCGAGGCCGAGGAGCTTGTCCATTCCACCCTGGGCTTACTTTCTGGCCTTGGTCAGCGCAGCAAGGTGGTCCAGACTCTATATGCATCTGTATTATGAACGGTGACATACTACTGAACAATCACTCGTGAATAGATCAGATGGTATTTTCTTTGAGTAATAACATTGTTTAAAAAAGATGTGGGCTTCCCTAGTGGCTCAGTGGTAAAAAATCTGCCTGCAATGCAGGAGACGCAGGTTTGATCTGTGGGTCAGGAAGATCCCCTGGAGGAGGAAATGGCAACCCACTCCAGTATTCTTGCCTAGAAAAATCCCATGGACAGAGGAGCCTGGTGGGCTGTAGTCCAGGGGATCGCAAAAAGTCAGACGTGACTAAGGGAGCGTGCATGCATTCTATTATTTATTTGATTTCCTATGATTAAGTCTATCTTCTGAAAGTTCTGAGATGTACACATACATCCTCTGGGGATGTTTTTGTTATGGGTTTTCGTTTTGCGACAACTTCCTCCTAAAAATAGACCTTTTGATAAAGCCTAAAATTTCCTGAAAGTTACAAAGCCCCAGTTTTGAGAAGTTTTTCAATTATATGGTTTAGACAGACATTCCTCTCCTTGTCATGAGGAGTTTGGTTGAGAAGTTTGTGATGTCACATAATATAACTGGAGCTAGCCTTAGATGTCTCGAAACCATGTTATGAAATCTCTGCCTTGAGTTTGGGGAGGAGGGCAATGATGCAGATGAGCTATGTATAAGTTCTGCACTCCTCCTCAGGAATCAGAGTGCCCCAGATTTCTTGTGTAGTGTGAGAGAGCGGGGTGGGAGTGGATAGGTCTTAGCTACACATGCTATTGAAGAAGACACTAGTACCAGGGCTGAAGACACCTACTCCCTCCCTAGCCTCAGCTTTACAAGTGGTCCTAAAACTCCCTACACTTACTGGGTGCAGGCATTACTCAAGTCACCGAACAATGACCCCCTCAGAAAAACCCCACGAAAATTCCCTGTTTCTCTAGTGTTTCAAATTCTAGTGCTAAAGAGATAGATTTATTCATAGTGATGCCTTAGGAAGCATCACTACGAACAAAGCTAGTGGAGGTGATGGAATTCCAGCTGAGCTAGTTCAAATCCTAAAAGATGATGTTGTGGAAGCGCTGCATTCAATATGCCAGAAAATTTGGAAAAAAACAGGACTGGAAAAGGTCAGTTTTCATTCCAATCTGTAAGAAAGGTAATGCCAAAGAATGTTCTAACTACCGCACAATTGCACTCATCTCACACGCCAGCAAAGTTATGTTCAAAATTCTCCAAGCCAGGCTTCAACAGTACATGAACCAAGAACTTCCAGATGTTCAAGCTGGGTTTAGAAAAGGCAGAGGAACCAGAGATCAAATTGCCAACATCCTTTGGATCATAGAAAAAGCAGAAGAATTCCAGAAAAACATTGACTTCTGCTTTATTGATTACAGCAAAGCCTTTGACTATGTGGATCACAACAAACTGTGGAAAATTCTTAAAGAGATGGGAATACCAGATCACCTTATCTGCCTTCTGAGAAATCTGTATGCAGGTCAGGAAACAACAGTTAGAACTGGACATGGAACAACTGACTGGTTCCAAATAGGAAAAGGAGTACGTCAAGGCTGTATATTGTCACCCTGCTTATTTAACTTCTATGCAGAGTACATCATGAGAAATGCTGGGCTGGAAGAAGCACAAGCTGGAATCAAGATTGCCAGGAGAAATATCAATAACCTCAGATATGCAGATGATACCACCCTTATGGCAGAAAGTGAAGAGGAACTAAAGAGCCTGTTGATGAACGTGAAAAAGCTAGCTTAAAACTCAACATTCAAAAAACTAAGATCATGGCATCTGGTCCCATTACTTCATGGCAAATAGATGGGGGAACAATGAAAACAGTGACAGACTTTATTTTCTTGGGCTCCAAAATCACTGCAGATGGTGACTGCAACCATGAAATTAAAAGACGCTTGCTCCTTGGAAGAAAAGCTGTGACCAACCTAGACAGATGTAAAAAGCAGAGACATTACTTTGCCAACAAAGGTTCATCTAGTCAAAGATATTGTTTTTCCAGTAGTCTCGTATGGATTGAGAGTTGAACCGTAAAGAAAGCTGAGCGCCGGAGAATTGATGCTTTTGAACTGTGGTGTTTGAGAAGACTGTTGAGAGTCCCTTGGCCTGCAAGAAGATCAAACCAGTCCATCGTAAAGGAAATCAGTCCTGAATATTCATTGGAAGGACTGATGCTGAAGCTGAAGCTCCAATACTTTGGCCACCTGATAGGAAGAACTGACTCCTTAGAAAAGACCCTGATGCTAGGGAAGATTGAAGAAATGAGAAGTGACGATAGAGGACGAGATAGTTGGATGGCATTACCGACTCAATGGACATGAGTTTGAGCAAGCTCTGGGAGTTGGTGATGGACAGGGAAGCCTGGTGTGCTGCAGTCCATAGGGTCCCAAGGAATCGGACATGACTAAGTGACTGAACTGAACTGAACCGAAAGAAAAATAACACATGAAATAAGTAAATTAGGTAATACGTTTGAAGATTTTAAATGTGTGGAAAAAATAAACACGGGGTGATAAATCCAAATTCCTTTGTCCTTCCAGAGCTGGAGGAAAGGGGAGAGAGCTGACATTCTGAATAGGATGGTTAGGGGACACCTCCCTGAGGAGGTGGGCAAGCTATGTGGATGTGTGAGCACAGACAACTCTGAGCAGAGAGACCAGCCCTTGCAAAGCTGTAAGGTGGGAGGAGTGTGTCTGGTGAAGAAACAGCAGAGAGTGAGGGAGAGAGGGGAAGGAAAGGTGCTTAGAGAAGTAATAGGGGTTGTGGGGGGTGGGGGATGAAGATTGTGCAGGTCATTAAAAGGATTTAGATTTTTTATTTTTTTTAAACAGAGTCAAATAGGAAATTTTTAGTAGCTTCCAAAAGAGAGAAAATATGTATAAAAGTAGAGAAAATAGTGTGGTGAACCCCTGGATAACTACCATCCGTCTTCGGCAATGGTGATCATACAGCCAATCTTGTTTCATCTGTGCCCCTCCCCACCACCCCCACCCCATTGCTCTTGAAAACACACACTGAATTGTTGAAGCAAATGCCAGACAGCATTATCATTTTAAACCCAGGGCTCATTCTTGTGAGAAGTCTGAATGCTGTTTCTTCCAAGCTTTCTCTTTTTCCGTCTCTCCGCCCCTGTCATTTCTCTGCTCTGCCCACAGGACGTGTCTTTTAGCTGGCAGCCTCTCCCTTTTATCCCAGCTTCAGTTCCTCACTCAGGTTGAGCCTGTATCCACCCCACTCCCTTTCCCTGAGCACTGGCTAGTAAATAACAAACGCTCAAATGCCACTGTTGATGGCTGACTGGCCACCCCTTGACCTTTGCGTCCTCCTCCTCTCTGCCTGGCCACTTGCTCCAGCTAACCCAGTTCCGTGGTTTCTGCGTGTTCAAAGGTTGCCCAGAAAAGAGTCTTCCTGCTGATCATCTCATCAGAGAGGATACCTCCTGATGAGAGCGATCCCTTAGAACCAGGGTCTCCTGGCTTCCTCTCACAGACAATCCCAGGAGACTCGGTGTCCCAGCTCCAGCTCTCGGGTGTTGGCTGGACTCTGGGACTGGCTTGGTTTCAGGCAGAGTGACTCCCTTCCCTCAGGCCTGTCTGGGTGGAGTGGCATCAGGAGTGGAGCAGCTGCTGGCTGGCTTCTGTCTCCCATTCCCATTCTCTGACTTCAGAAATGCTGCCTGAAAGAGTATTAATTGTTTTCATGAGCATGAAGGGCTCCATTTATGCTTGATGCAGCATGATAAAAATTATGCACTGCTTTGAATATCTCAGATTAACCTTGTTATACATTTCATTTAATTTCCATGCTAAGTTCTGTTCCTAGAGGCATAGTCTAAATAGTTTGCCATATCTGCATCTACCTTATTATTATTTAAAACTAAAAAATTAGGGCTTCTTGCTCACCTTCTCTTTAGTCATCTTTTCTTTTGTAAAATTGACTTTAATCGCAGTAGGTTTTTTGCCCCCTTTTTGAAAATTGGGACACTTTCTTATCTTAAGGACGACGTAACCTGGATTTGTGATTACATCTGAAGTTCCTTTTAAGTCCCAGAATTCACCTGAGCCTGGAACTGTGAAAAACCCAGTTTTTTCTTTTTCCGCCTTTCCACCTAACTTCGGCTTCATTTCCTCTCAAGTGCATTGGTTCTAGCCTTCCCAGGTTGAAGGTAGTTCTCCTTGATAGGAACTGGGGAGCAAGAGTGTTTGAGTCGTTCAACTCACTTTGTGTCACTTTTTTAACATCACGTGATCACGTGCGCATGCTGCACGCTCAGGCCTTTCAGTCCTGTCTGACTCTTTGCCATCCCATGGACTGTACCTTGCCAGGCTCCTCTGTCCATGGAATTTTCCAGGCAACACTACTGCATCCAGCTGCCATGCCATCCTCCAGGGGATCTTCCTGACTCAGGGATCAAACCCTAGTCTCCTGAGTCTCCTGCGTTGCAGGGGGAGTCTTTACTGCTGAGCCACTGGGGAAGCCCCATTATCAAGTATAGCAGAACCCTTTTTTTCCTTTTCTTTCAGTGACCATCCTCTTTTGCTGCCCTCCATCCACTGTCAAATTCCTTGAAACAATGTTTTTCGTAAACTTCCGCATATTCTTGGCTTGGATCTATACTGACACTATCTTTTCAAGTCCAGGCCATTCTTCTATTTTTGCTTATAAAGGGCCTGTTTTTGTTGCTATTTTGTTGAACTCATCATTGGGTTTTCATTTGTAGACTCCTGTTTTTTATTGTATTGTCATACTTATTATACAGTCAGATTTTTGGTTTTGAAATACCTTCTCCTCTTTCTTTTTTAAAAAAAATTTGGCCATACCTCAAGGCATGAGGGATCTTAGTTCCCCAACCAGGAGTCGTAACCCCTGGACCACCAGGGAGGTCCTTCCCCTCCTCTTTCACTCAGAGTATGAAGTATTTTTAATTTTACTCATTAAGCTATAATTAATGCTCAAAATTCTCCAAGCCAGGCTTCAACAATACATGAACCGTGAACTTCCAGATGTTCAAGCTGGTTTTAGAAAAGGCAGAGGAACCAGAGATCAAATTGCCAACATCTGCTGGATCAACAAAAAAGCAAGAGAGTTCCAGAAAAACATCTATTTCTGCTTTATTGACTATGTTAAAGCCTTTGACTGTGTGGATCACGATAAACTGTGGAAAATTCTTCAAGAGATGGGAATACCAGACCACCTGACCTGCCTCTTGAGAAACCTATATGCAGGTCAGAAAGCAACAGTTAGAACTGGACATGGAACAACAGACTGGTTCCAAATAGGAAAAGGAGTACATCAAGGCTGTATATTGTCACCCTGCTTATTTAACTTCTATGCAGAGTACATCATGAGAAACGCTGGGCTGGAAGAAGCACAAGCTAGAATCAAGATTGCCGGGAGAAATATCAATAACCTCAGATATGCAGATGACACCACCCTTATGGCAGAAAGTGAAGAGGAACTCAAAAGCCTCTTGATGAAAGTGAAAGAGGAGAGTGAAAAAGTTGGCTTAAAGCTCAACATTCAGGAAACTAAGATCATGGCATCTGGTCCTATCACTTCATGGGAAATAGATGGGGAAACAGTGGAAACAGTGGCTGACTTTATTTTGGGGGGCTCCAAAATCACTGCAGATGGTGACTGCAGCCATGAAATTACTTGGAAGGAAACTTATGACCAACCTAGATAGCATATTGAAAAGCAGAGACATTACTTTGCCAACAAAGGTTCGTCTAGTCAAGGCTATGGTTTTTCCAGTGGTCATGTATGGATGTGAGAGTTGGACTGTGAAGAAAGCTGAGTGCTGAAGAATTGATGCTTTTGAACTGTGGTGTTGGAGAAGACTCTTGAGAGTCCCTTGGACTGTAAGGAGATCCAACCAGTCCATTCTTTTTTTAAATTTTATTTTATAATTTTACAATATTGTATTGGTTTTGCCATATATCAAAATGAATCTGCCACAGGTATACATGTGTTCCCCATCCTGAACCCTCTTCCCTCCCCATATCATCCCTCTGGGTCATCCCAGTGCACCAGCCCCAAGCATCCAATATCATGCATTGAACCTGGACTGGTGACTCGTTTTATATATGATATTATACATATTTCAATGCCATTCTCCCAAATCATTCCACCCTCTCCCTCTCCCACAGAGTCCAAAAGACTGTTCTATACATCAGTGTCTCTTTTGCTGTCTCGTATACAGGGTTATTGTTACCATCTTTCTAAATTCCATATATATGTGTTAGTATACTGTATTGGTGTTTTTCTTTCTGGCTTACTTCACTCTGTATAATAGGCTCCAGCTTCATCCACCTCATTAGAACTGATTCAAATGTATTCTTTTTAAAGGCTGAGTAATACTCCATTGTGTATATGTACCACTGCTTTCTTATCCATTCATCTGCTGATGGACATCTAGGTTGCTTCCATGTCCTGGCTATTATAAACAGTGCTGCGATGAACATTGGGGTACACGTGTCTCTTTCAATTCTGGTTTCCTTGGTGTGTATGCCTAGCAGTGAGATTGCTGGGTCATAAGGCAGTTCTATTTCCAGTTTTTTAAGGAATCTCCACACTGTTCTCCATAGTGGCTGTACTAGTTTGCATTCCCACCAACAGTTTAAGAGGGTTCCCTTTTCTCCACATCCTCTCCAGCATTTATTGCTTGTAGACTTTTGGATCGCAGCCATTCTGACTGGCGTGAAATGGTACCTCATAGTGGTTTTGATTTGCATTCCTCTGATAATGAGTAATGTTGAGCATCTTTTCATGTTTTTGTTAGCCATCTGTATGTCTTCTTTGGAGAAATGTCTATTTAGTTCTTTGGCCCATTTTTTGATGGGGTCATTTATTTTTCTGGAATTGAGCTGTAGGAGTTGCTTGTATATTTTTGAGATTAGTTGTTTGTCAGTTGCTTCATTTGCTATTATTTTCTCCCATTCTGAAGGCTGTCTTTTCACCTTGCTTATAGTTTCCTTTGTTGTGCAGAAGCTTTTAAGTTTAATTAGGTCCCATTTGTTTATTTTTGCTTTTATTTCCAATATTCTGGGAGGTGGGTCATAGAGGATCCTGCTGTGATGTATGTCGGAGAGTGTTTTGCCTATGTTCTCCTCTAGGAGTTTTATAGTTTCTGGTCTTACATTTAGGTCTTTAATCCATTTTGAGTTTATTTTTGTGTATGGTGTTAGAAAGTGTTCTGGTTTCATTCTTTTACAAGTGCCAACCAGTCCATTCTAAAGGAGATCAGCCCTGGGTGTTCTTTGGAAGGAATGATGCTAAAGCTGAAACTCCAGTACTTTGGCCACCTCATACAAAGAGTTGACTCATTGGAAAAGACTCTGATGCTGGGGGGGATTGGGGGCAGGAAGAGAAGGAGATGACAGAGGATGAGATAGCTGGATGGCATCACTGACTCGATGGATGTGAGTCTGTGTGCACTCCGGGAGTTGGTGATGAACAGGGAGGCCTGGCGTGCTGCGATTCATGGGGTCGCAAAGAGTCGGACACGACTGAGCAACTGAACTGAACTGAAACTATAATTCATCTATAATGTATTAATTTCAAGTGTACAGCTTCAGATTCTTTCCCATTATGATTTATTATAAGATATTGAATATAGTTCCCTATGCTATAAAGTAAATCCCTGTTATTTATCTATTTTATATACAGTAGTGTATATCTACTAATCCCATACTACTAATTTAATCCCTCCCCTTCCCTTTTCTTCTTTGGTAATAGTAAATTTGTTTTCTATGCCTGTGAGTTTGTTTCTATTTTGTAAGTAAGTTTTTTTATAAGTTGCATTAAAAAAATTCTACATATAAACATTATGTCTTTTTTTTAAAAAAAAGTCTATAGCCTTGAGATTATTTCTGGCACCTTTCTGTGCTCTTTTTTCTTTTTTGGCTTCACCATGTGGTTTGTGAGATCTTAGTTCCCTGATGGATTGAACCTGCGCTCTGCAGCGGAAGTTCATAGTCCTAAGCACTGGACTGTCAGGGAATTCCTTTTCTGTGCTCTTTGAAATATGCTTTCCTGAAGCTGGGAATTGTGCCTTGGCCAAATCATTTCTTCCTCGCCTATTATGAAATTTGCAGTTGTTCTCTAACTGATGGTTTGAATAAAAAGGTCCTCACTTTGCTTCTTTTGCTTTCTAAAAAGTGATCATTAGCAAAGCAATTAAAAAACACATTAGACATCCTGGTTTTTAGTAGAATGGAACCTACTAGTAGACTTATGGAAAGCAGAAATTCCCTATGTCTCTGTGTCAACTTCTTGTTTATTAAAAAAAAAAAAATTAGCCACTTTTTCCATCTGGCTGGGTGGTGCTGCCATAGATGCTTGTGGAGTATTATTTCTAATTTTCTGTTTCTCTTTGCCCCAAGTATCTAGTTGTTTAGCATTCACTTTTCCAACCTATGAGAACTTAATTTGGGGTTCCTTGAGAAAGTACGATCTTAACTCTCTGCTGTTTGTTTTTGGCTAATTTCTGCCAAAAAATCAGTAAGGAACAACGAGTAGTTCGATTAGAGCACAAGCAGACTTATATGACAACTTTTTTTTTTATAAAGTCATGGTCTCATTAAGAAAGTAATATTATTTTTCCATGAAGCAAAGACAGTAAAAATGTTTTTTGCTTTGCACTGAATTATATTTCCCCTTGGAGTTTGCTTCAGAGTAGAAGGGAAAGGCTCCTGAAAAGCCTGAATCCTAGTTCTCTGTTTTTTGTTTGTTTGTTTTGTTTTCTGGAGAAGAGTAGTGGAAGCTATGGATGGGTAGGTGGGAATAAAAAGGAGGAACAAGAAGAAAGAGCTTTGATCTTTTGGAGGATCATTGAGGCGGCCAGCTGGTCTACCCAGACTTGAGTACAAGGAAGGGCAGAAGAGGCAGGGTTGGGGCTGGGTGGGTATGGTGCCAGCATGGGCTGTGGAGTCACACTGGCCTGGGTTTCATATCGGAGTCTACATCTACTTAGTTCTGTGACCTTGGACAAGTTTTTTATTCTAAGACTTAGAATCCTCATTTGTAAAATGAAGTTAATGACTGAGGTCATGGGTTTGCTGAGAAGATTCAATGAGATGATTTATGTAAAATGCACGGCACAGGGCCTGCCACAGAGTGATGACCACACAGATGTTAGCTTTAGCACCTCAACCTCAATGAACTCAACTTAGAGTTTAGTTATGTAGGGGTTTCTCCAACTAAACTCGAACTCTTTGCAGTCAAGAATGGTGTCTAATGCTCTTCTGGGACGGAGTATACGTAATAGATAATCATGGATTGCTTTGAGGTCAGCCCCACACAGTGGGTGACAGCTTGGCCCAGATAAAAAGCAGGGCACATTTGCGGCGTGACCTGGAGTGTCCTTGTATGTAGTCCTTGTGACCTGTCATGTGGGAAGGGTTTGACATGGTTTTCCTTGATTGTGTGCAGATATTTGTACTTATGTGTGTATATATGTATAGGTACATATGTATATGTTTATGCAGATGCATACAAACCCATTTGTTTAGAATTCATGCCACCTGGAGGTGCAAGTTATTGATAACTTCAGCTCTTGTTATCAGGACTCTTCAGCACTAACTGAAGGCCTGACATTGTCCCTGAAACGCCAACAAATTCTATAAGGCTTCTGAACCAGGAAGGAGTAAACCATCCCAGTGCACTTGGAATGTAGCATATTTGATTTATATTCTAATTCTTTGGAAGTTGTTCTCTAGCTTTGATAGGCTAACTTTTGATCTTTATTTTATTTTTTTATTGTTATTATTTTATTTGTGGTTGCACTGAGTCTTCGTTGCTGTGCAAGGGCTTTCTCTAGCTTCAGGGAGCAGGCGCTACTCTTCCTTGCAGTCCTCGGGTTTCTCACTGCAGCGGCTTTTCTTGTTTTGGAGCACAGACTCGAGGCGTACAGGCTTCAGTAGTTGTAGCTCGTGGGCTCAGCAGTTGGGGCTCTCCAGCTCTAGAGCAGAGGCTCTGTAGTTGTGACACACAGGCTCACTTGCTCTGAGGCATGTGGAATCTTTGTGGACCAAGGATTGACTCCGTGTCCCCTGTATTGGCAGGAAGATTCTAATCCATTGTGCCACCAGGGAAATCCTGATAAGATAACTTTTAAGTAGAATGGAAAGTTAACCAAAATAGTCAATCTCCCAACAAACCTGGACAAATAGAGCTTTACTATATGACGTTATTGTTACAGGAAGTGGCTTTCCATTTGGTTTTGTTGTGATAATAATTATTTTGGGGTGGAGGTGGAAGGGTTTAAGTGACAAGATTTTTTTTTTTTAAAGCAGGCAACAAAAAAGACGAATCAAAGTGCATTTGTTTTTCTCAAAGTCTATTTGGCTGTCTTCAGGAGTGAACTCCAGAGTGACATGGTGAGAGGCAGGTCCTAGAGACTGCTAAATGAACTCTCCCCTCTGGCCCAAGTCTGGCAAGACAAATGAAGGAGAACTTCAGAGCATTAAGCTGAAATCTCAGGACTTGCCTGGTGACCTCGTGGTTAAGAATCTGTGGGTTTGATCCCTGGTTGGGGAACTAAGATCCCATACGCTACGGGGCGAATACACTCATGTGCTGCGACCACTGAGCCTGCGCGTTCTGTGTGCCGCAGCAAAGACACAGAGCAGCTGAGGGAAAACAAGAAAAGAAAAGCTGAAGTTGCCAGGCTGACAGAGGGAGAAAGAGCAAATGTGTGATAAATTCAGTGCGGCCAAAAGAACAGAGAAGGGATACAATCGTCATAATGTTCACAGAACCCCATGGAAGGTGTGGTAGCCTCAGACTCTTTCACACTTTGTAGTTATTTTAGAAAAATGAGTCATGTCCATTACATCGGTGTTGTTAAATGGTCATAATTTACATTGATGACTGTGCCTGGTTGCTAAGCAGTCATGTGTGACCTGGATCAACAGAAGCCAAAGACTATATGTTTTCACGTTTAATCCTAAGAACACTCTTTTGAGAAAGAAGGATATTACTATCCCAGTTTTGCAGATGAGGAATCAAGGCACAGAGAGATGAAGTGTCTTGCCCAGGGTCACACAGTGGATAATACAAAGTCAGGGTTCCATCCCAGGTTGGTTTGACTCCAGAGCTGGTGCTCTTTTCACTGTTCTCATGAAAATTCCTTCTCACGCAGGGGTCTTTCTGGTTCTCGTGTGTCCCCAGATGTGTTAATTGGTGAGGTCTGCTGTAACAAACGGAGAAGGCAATGGCACCCCACTCCAGTACTTTTGCCTAGAAAATCCCATGAATGGAGAAGCCTGGTAGGCTGCAGTCCATGGAGTTGCTGAGGGTAGGACATGACTGAGTGACTTCACTTTCACTTTTCACTTTCATGCATTGGAGAAGGAAATGGCAACCCACTCCAGTGTTCTTGCCTGGAGAATCCCAGGGACGGGGGAGCCTGGTGGGCTGCCTTCTATCGGGTTGCACAGAGTCCGACACAACTGAAGTGACTTAGCAGCAGCTGTAACAAAGCACCAGAAGTTGGGTGACTTAAGTAACAGAAATGTATCATCTCACAGTTCTGAAGGCTAGAAATCTAAAGTTAAGGTGTTGGCAGAATTGGCACCTTCTGAAGGATCTGTTCCAGGTCTCTCTCCTGTCTGTCTTCTCTCTGTGTCTCTTCATATCATCTTCCCTCTGTTCAAATTCCCCCTCTTTTAAGGACTCCGGTCAGTCATATTGGATCAGGGCCCACCCTAATGACCTCATTTTAATCTCTATAAAGACACTATCTCCAAATAAGGTCACTGTCTGAGTCACTAGAGTTTGGATCTCAACACATGAATTTTGTGGAGGGAGGGCAATTCAACCCGTGTGTGTGAGTCACTAGGTCGTGTCCAACTCTGACCCTGTAGCCCACCAGGCTCCTCTGCCCATGGAATTCACCAGGCAAGAATACTGGAGTGGATTGCCATTCCCTTCGCCAGAGGATCTTCCTGACCCAGGGATTGAACCCTGGTCTCCGGCATTGCAGGCAGATTCTTTACCACGTTAAGTACAGGGAAGTCCTAATTCAACCCGTAACATCAGATAAATCACCTACAGGTCATTCTCTAGCAGCTGCGCTTCAGATGATTTGTTTGCAGCAAGGGGACTGTTCCCATCACTCCTTATTTTCCCTGGCCATTCTATTTAATCTGTTAACCAGTGAACATGGTCACCTTCTAAGTGGGCCTGCTCACTGGAGTGAGCTTTAGGTCAATAAAGCATTCAGTGGGCTCTAATTTAATTAACCAAGTTACTGGGACAGCTGCTGTGTAACTCTGGTTTACGGACTGCCAGAGCTCACTGCTGATCCCAGGCATTCCTGTTGCAGCCTCAAGCCCTGGGGAACTTTGCTCCTGTTTTGGCAGGAAAAGACAGGGAAGCTGAACTGCCATCTAGAATTTCCTACCCTCAATGTGTCTTTCAAAAGTATATGGGAGGGAGAAGAGGGTGCTGCTGCTGCTGCTAAGTCGCTTCAGTTGTGTCCGACTCTGTGTGACCCCATAGACGGCAGCCCACCAGGCTCCCCCGTCCCTGGGATTCTCCAGGCAAGAACACTGGAGTGGGTTGCCATTTCCTTCTCCAATGCATGAAAGTGAAAAGTGAAAGTGAAGTCGCTCAGTTGTGTCCGACTCTTAGCGACCCCATGGACTGGGGCCCACCAGGCTCCTCCATCGATGGGATTTTCCAGGCAAGAGTACTGGAGTGGGGTGCCATTGCCTTCTCCGAGAAGAGGGTGAGATATATAGAAAGAGTAACATGGAAACTTACATTACCATATGTAAAATAGATAGCCAACAGGAATTTGCTCTATGGCTCAGGAAACTCAAACGGGTCTGTATCAACCTAGAGGGGTTCGATGGGGAGGGATATGGGAGGGAGCTTCACGAGGGGATATCTGTATACCTATGGCTGATTCATGTTGAGGTTTGACAGAAAACAGAAAAATTCTGTAAAGCAATTATCCTTCAATAAAAAATTTAAAAATGAATTAAAAAAATTCCTGTAGGCAAAAAAAAAAAAAAGTATATGGGAACTACCGTAAAAGTCAAACCCCTGCATTTTCATCTACCTCTTTTCTCATCTTGCCACAAATCAAGTCAGTTCTCTCCCATAATTTTAAAAGGTTCCCTGTTGGCTCAGTGTTCCCTGCATTGGTGCCTGCCAATGCAGGAGACCCAGGTTTGATCCCTGGTCTGGGGAGATCCCACACGCTGCAGAGCATCTAAACGCGTGTGCCAACTTCTAGCCTGTGCTCTAGAGCCTGGGAACTGCCACTACTGAGCCCACGTGCCGCAGCTAGTGAAGGCAGCACACTCTAGAGCCTGTGCTGCACCACAAGAGAAGCCGCTGCAATGACAAGTCCACACACTGCAACTGGAGAGGAGACCCCACCGGCGGCAACTAGAGCAAAAGCCCACACGGAAACAAGGACCCAGCACGGCCATTAAAAGAAAAAAAAGGTTTCCAAAGATCTCCCTCGGCTGGATTTGTCAGCTTCTCGCGTCCCACCTGTCCAACCTGGCTTAGTTCCTCAAGCCTCTTCCTGTCTCTCCAACCTAAACACTAGCTCTAGATCTCTCTCTTCCTCCAAGGGCACCAACGTTGTCCGTCCTTCTCTGATCTTCTCAGGCCTGTGGGAGGCAGCCCTGGAGAAGGGGAGCAAGCTCTGGATTTAAAGTCAGAAGATTCAGATGCATGTTTTTCCCTTGTCACTGAACTCACCAGCATGAACCTGGGCGTAGCGTTTAGCCCCTCTGCGCTCGGTGTGATCATTAATCAAATGGAGATAGACGTCTCCTGCCTCGCGTCCCTCCCAGGGTGGGCATGAAAACAGAGTATACTTCAAAGGAGCTGTCCCCACCCAGGATGACGTGAACATGGAGAGAAATCTGATTTTGCTTATGTTGCATGTACCACGCAACATATTACTGGGACCATTTTGCTGCCTCTGTTTTGCGTGTATGTGTGTGTACGTTGGACTATGAATTCCAAGACAGCAGAGGACTTTGTGCAGTGCCCCAACCCCACCATTCGCAATCAGCCACTGATGTGCTTTGGATAACTGATGAAAGCCGGTCTCGGAGAAGAAAGAAGAGACCAGTAAGTGACCAAAAAAGTGAAATTTAGTTGCTCAGTCGTGTCTGACTGTTTGCGACCCCATGGACTGTAGCCTGCCAGGCTTCTTTATCCATGGAATTCTCCAGGCAAGAATACTGGAGCGGGTTGCCATTTCGTTCTCCAGGGGATCCTCCCGACCCAGAAACTGAACTCGGGTCTCCAGCGTTGCAGGCAGATTCTTCACTGTTTGAGCTACCAGGAAAGCCCAGGGAGTGCCAAAGTGGATATCAAAAAAATTTGTACATGGAGAGACTGACTTTCTCTGAGTGACAAAGCTTTTACAGTCACATCAGCCATTTAACATTGATTTAAGGTGTTTGCTATTGCTGACCTGGAGCAGATGTTTAGGAAGATGCTTTTAATCAAACACATGATTGATTGATTTTGCTACTCCGTTGTGTCTTGATTAAGGCAGCTGAGAAACGCCCTTTGTGTCCAACAGAGACACCGCTGACTCCGCATGTGGGGAATTCATCCTGGAGTTCATACTCCACCAAGCATTCCCTACGGTCACATCTTGAGATAAAAATCTGAACGGCTCCCAAAGCAAATGGCTTTTAAGCACAGTGAAAAAGAGGTCTTTGATGAACAAAATGAGCCATCTGGGGAGGTCACTTTTATTTATAGTATGTAAATCACAGACTTGATATTTTATTTTTGAGCTTAAGAAATCGTCCAGAAACAATGGCTGCTTCTTTGCAGGCTTAGAAGCCGTTTCCTAGAATACAGGTCAGGTCGTTACTTTGTCTAAAGATTTGAACAAGCGTGGCTTGGTTTCCCTTTCCCCCTGGGAATGCAGGCTCCCACGTGGGGAGAGGGAGCTGCTTTCCCGTCCCTCCCACTCTTTTTTTTTTTTATTAATTAATTTATTTTTTAATTGGAGGGTAATTGCCTTACAATGTTGTGCTGGTTTCTTCTTTTCATGGCTGCCTCAGTGGCTGATGAGGGACAGCACAGGGCAGGGACGGGATGGGACTACTGGGCAAGGTGCTAGGAATGACTATGTATTAATACAAAGAAAAGACGTTACTAATTTTGGATTTGGGGGCTGAGAGGAGATGGGTTAGCAATTGAGCTATATTTTGAAGCACCAGAAGTCTTCCAATTGTGAAAACACGAGGGAAGCGCAGCCTCGGTAGAAGCATGGGGGTGGCAGTGGGGGTCTGCTTGAGGAATAGTCTAGGGCATTGACTGTAGATGGAATAAAGGGTCCAGGGAAGGAAGGATCCAGTGAAACCCGAGGCCAGAAAGATTAGTTTGAGATTGGATTGTGAGGGGCGTTGAATAATTAGCCTGAAGAAAGTGCGTTTGATCCTGCAGGCTTTGGAGAGTAGGTGAAAGCTTATGTAAGCTGCAGAGTGGCCCGGTCGGACCTTTGTTGAGAAAGGAACCCTGGCAGGCATGTGGAGCATGGGTTATGAGGGGAAAGAAGGCAGGCACAATACGGGATCTAGAAAGATGGGACTGATGAGCCTATTTGCAGGGCAGCAGTAGAGATGAAGACACAGAGAAGACAGAGACTTGTGGACGCAGTGGGGGAAGGAGAGGGCGGGACGCATTGAGAGTCGCATGGAAACGTACACACACTACCGTATGTACAATTAGATGGCCAGGGGAAATTTGCTGTATGATGCAGGGAACTCAAAGCTGGTGCTCTGTGACACCCTAGAGGGGTGGGATAGGGTGGGATGGGTGGGAGGTCCAAGAGGGAGGGGACATCTGTATACCTATGGCTGATTCATGTTGATATATGGCAGAAACCAACATAATATTGTAAAGCAATTATCTTCCAATTAAAAATAAATTTAGAAAAAAAGAAGGGAGGCAGAGGGATTGCTTAGAAGCCAAGACGTGATAGGAGTCTGAACCAACCCAGCAGGGTGGACCTTTCCTGACTGGTCAGGGTGGTGGAGAGGAAGCAAAGCTGACAGCTGCAAGTGTTGATTGAGTGAGTGGCGGCTGGAAAACTCTTTACTGGGCACTTACCATGTGCCACACTGTGTGCCACCGCTGCTGAGGACCTACCTGTCACCTTGCTCGTCACCCCTGTGCAGGGTGCCTGGGCTGCTGGAGGGAGCTTTCCAGGACGGGGACTGTCTGGGGTATTGGGAAGACAGAGGGACATTTGACTTGGGTCTTAAAGGATGGTGCAAGCTGATCACATCCCTGGGCTGCTTTAAAAAAATGTATATTTAAGAGATTTATTACAGCATCTTATCTCAAAGATGGAAGCACATACACATTAGAAACATGCAACCATCATCTTCCACAGTCAAATAAAATGTGACATATTTTTCCTGTTCTCATAGCTGAAAACGTCAGATCTTACACTGAACTCATTCACCCTGAATATTGAATTCATTCTTTCTGAAAGTATCCAGGACAGCAAATAACCGAAACGCAAACTATTATAAAAAGAAAGTGCAAAGTTAAAAAAGAATACTTGTAGAGAATACCCCCTTTCCACCAACCCCCATCAAAGGCAAACAATGGCATTTTGCTCTTGCTTAACCTAGATAATCTTCAAAAATGACTAAAATGTAATATTCTTAACAACAGCAACAACACAATCTGATATCCAAATAGCTTGTCAGTGTTTGAAAATAAATACTTGAACAAAGGAAAATGTACTTTGTATCAAACATGTATCAGGACAAAAAGGTGGTACAGGGTTTATTGACAAAGGCAGAATTTCTTCAGGCAGGTATATAAGGAGGCGTTGGTTCTTTCCCAGGCATCTTCACTGCCATTTCATAGGTTGGCAAAACATACTGGGGAGGTGCTTCAAAGGCCGGATACACAGCAATCTATAGCATGTTGCTGCTGATGTATTCATAACAGTCCCAAACACAGTTGATCAGATAAGCCTTAAACTGATGAACAAGGCGAAGAACACAAGAACAATGAACAGGAGGTAGCTGGAGTCTGATGCCAGGAGGTCACCTTTATAGGGAAAATCAGGTAATTGATCCATATAGTCTTTGATTCTTGGCAAATAAGTGAGAGAACTGAAAGCAACCAGGCAGCTGAGAAAAAAGTCAAAAAGCCAGGAGCAGACGAGCAGAATCAACCAACCCAATTGATAAGAAATTCCTCCGTATACCAGCATTAAACTGATTGTAAACATAAGAACAGAGACAGCAAAAAAGAACACAGGCATTATCAGTCATTCTCCCGGACGAACAGTAATTGCCAATGACTTCATACAGCTAGCCTTGAGTTTGGGTGTGTTACCTCCGCGGTCAGCAGAATTGCCATCAACAGGTTGAGCACCATGCATCCCGTCCCCAGGATGATCGTCAGGTGCGGACATCGCAATAGTCGAAGCACCAGGTGCTGTAGGACCGGTCACTGAGGCTCTGCTCCAAAGTCACGGACACCACTGGGAATCTTGAGGGTCTCTTTCTTGGCCCCTCACAAACGCCTTCCGCCCCGCGGTTGAATATCGATAGCTCCGTCTCTGTGTACAAGCCAAACGACGAGTCTTCCTGGGCTGCATTTAAAAAATGATTGCCATTGCTCTAGGGATAAGGCCCAGTCTTTACCTTGGCTCTAAAGGCTCTGCCTAGGACTTCACTGGTGGTCTAATGGGAATCCACTTGCCAATGCAGAGGACACGGGTTCAGACTGCGTCTTTCGTCTGTTTCACGCTCTCTTTTGCACCTGGTACTTCTCAGAGCACTTCCTCACAGATGGAACTGAGGACCTTCTGTGGTCCTTTGGTTCGTGTGTGTTTCTTCCCATTAACCAGGGCAAGATCTTTGGAGCAGGGATTGAGTGCGATTTTTGCTCAGCATTGTATCTTTGGTGCTTACACAGTGCTTGGCACATAGTACATTCTCAACAAATATATATTGGCTGACTGGTGGACTCAAATAATTAGTATAAGGGGGATGGTCTTTCAGGAATAGAGGACAGCAGGAACACAGGTGCTGTGGTTTAGTGTAGGAAGGACTGGAGACTGGCTTATGCGAAAGGGGTTAAGCGAAGAAAAAATTAGGCTAGAAAAGTATGTTTGATATACTTGGAATAAACCGTCTGTGCCCTGCTAAGAACACCCTGGATTCACATTAGGTGCTCCCATTACATCCTGTTCCTCCCTGTGAGAGACAGCCCTCTAATTGTTGGCTTGACCCAACTAGACTATAAACTCCTTGAGGGCAGGGGCTCTGTCTGACTCGTTTGTTAATGTAACTCCAGAATCTAGAATGGTATATCTGGTACTTGGTAGGAAGCAACAAAAACTTGCTGAATGAATGAGTGAGTAAACGAATGAATGCTTTTTATCATGGGAGCTTGAGAGCCATGGTAGGTTTTTAATCTGTTTAGATTTGCTCTAGGAAATGCTGCTTTGGCAGCATGGTAGAAAAAAGAAGGGTACATTTTCATTTATTTTATCCTTTCATGTTGATACTTGCTATCTAGATTTCCTGAAAAGGAAGAAGTAAAGGTGTAGACTGATTAGAATGGAATAGACGAGAAGCAGGAGACAAACTGGGTGGGTGTTAGAGTCATTCTGGGGAAGATGCTGGTGGATGGTCACGGGAGTAGCTGTGGGTAGTTGGAAGAAGGGGTGGACTTGAGAGATGACAAACTTGAATGACTGATGGAAGGTAAGGAGTTGGGAGCAGGCAAAGATGATCCCAAGATATTCCTGATTTCCATTTGCCAAAGAAAAGTCAAATTTCTGGCTGGGGAGAAAAGGGGCTAGTGAGGGGAGAAGACTAGTGAGGGGCTAGTGAGCAGGAGTCACCTCCCTCTCCAGGATTCTCGCCTGGAGAATCCCAGGAGGAGCCTCGCAGGCTGCAGTCCATAGTGTCGCACAAAGCTGGACACGACTGAAGAGACTTAGCACACACGAGCCCAGGCCCTGCAGGAGGGGCTGCCCTGCCCTCTTGGAAATGCTTGGGCACCCCCTATTCTAGACTTCAGGCAAAATAACAAGACAGAAGGGAGTGCTCCGAGACAATATGCTGATGAAAGAAAGCAGCTCATTACCGTATGAGACCACATAGATTTCTTTTCCTTCTAAATACATGTTTATCCATTTCTTTGTATTCAAAGCAAGCAATACGGCAACAGACACTTGGGGTTTCTTCACTATTTATTAATATGCAATAATGGTCTGGAATAACTTAACTGAATCTAGCATTTTCCCAATTTTCACTCATTAAAGCGTCCTTCTTATTAGACTTAGGAGTCATTCATTTAATTTCTTCATCGAGATAAACACTCTACAGAGGGTTGGATGGAAGGGGATGTGCTTGGGGCTCATTAGACTGTGGGATGGCAGTAGAGGGTCTGGTGGCTTGAACTAACCTCAGTGGGATGATCCAAACAGAACTTGAAGGAGGTGGGGCTATTTGAGGGGATGCAGGGATACTGTGGGTGTAGGTGGACCATGCTACAGATGGAGACTCCGTGAGGTTGATGGACTCATTGCTGATAGATGAAGCTAAAGAGGGGGGATAGATGGGACTAAGGGGGATATTCAGAGTGTTCCAGAATCTCAAGCTGGCATTACGCCAGACATGTTTTCCTCCTAGAGCACCAACCTTTCCCTCTCCAGAGGATAAAATGAGAGCAATTATGGAGGCTGTCTAAGCAAGTTGGAAATCCACAAGGGATGCAGTCAGAGAAGATCATGGGCAGGCTTAAATCCACAAAGGCTGAAGCTGTCATTCCCTGGCAGACTCGAAGGGGAGATAATGATCAAGCTGGAGCTCCATAGGCACTGGCTGGAGCTGCAGTCACAGGCGGGATTTCTTCTCTTGGAGCCTGCCCATGCAGTGAATATGTGGCTTGTGGGGCATATTTGGGAGTGGGGAAGACCCTGGGCCAGATGTCAGGAGACCTGGGCTTCCAAGCGCCCATGGCCTCCAATGTGCTGACTTACTCGCCTTTCAGAGCATCAGCTTTCTCCCTTGATAAGAGAGATGGTAGATTCAGTGGTCTCTTTTAAAAAACTTTATATATATGAGAATTCCATATAACTTGAACTTGGATATTTCCATTTGGGTGGGGGAGAAAGATCACAGTGTTATCTCTTTGGAGGTACCAGGTCCCAGCTGAAGGGCGGTTGCAAGAGGCCCTTGTTTTTTTCTTTTTTTTTTTTTTTTGAGAGTAGAAACTGATGGAGGAGAGAAAGCAAGAAAGCAAGTCTCAAGAGGAGGCTAATCTTTAGAGGTGGTCCGTGGAGTCAGGGAATATCAGTGCGGGGAGGCCAGGGGGCAGGGCCAGGACTAGGGTGAGATACATCTGAATCTTCAGGGTGAAATTACAGTGGGATTATGCTTCACTGGGTTTCAGATACAGCACACTAGGGCACCTGATTTAAGATGGCATCGTTCATGTTATTCAGGTGCTGACACTCGATCTGCCAGTGAGTGCCGTCTTAAATTCTGAACCCTACACTCCCACTGCTTCGCTCTAGAGGTAGGTATCCTGTCCAAACCAGCCAGAGCAACCCAGAGTGGCTCATCTTGGATGGAAGGAGTATCAGAGAGATAGAGAAGAGAGACTTCTTGGACAGCCAGGCAGAGAGAATGGCCAGAAAGAGGCCATTTCCTCTGCCTATTTTTAAGCTTTTTTTTTTTTGCCATTGAGTTGTACAAGTTCTTTGTATATTTTATTGTATATCAAATATATGATTTGCAAAATTTTCTCCCATTCTACACGTTGCCTTTTTACTTTACTGATGGCTTTATTTTGTCATGCAGTCTTTTATGTAGTCCCATTTTTTCCTTTTTGTTTTTGTTGCCTTTAGTTTGGGTGTCAAATACAAGAATCAGGCAATGGCACCCCACTCCAGTACTCTTGCCTGGAGAATCCCATGGATGGAGGAGCCTGGTGGGCTGCAGTCCATGGGGTTGCTAAGAGTCAGACACAACTGAGCAATTTCACTTTCACTTTTCACTTTCATGCATTGGAGAAGGAAATGGCACCCCACTCCAGTACTCTTGCCTGGAGAATCCCATGGGTGGAGGAGCCTGGTAGGCTGCAGTCCATGGGGTTGCTAAGAGTCGGGCACGGCTGAGCAACTTCACTTTCACTTTTCACTTTCATGCATTGGAGAAGGAAATGGCACCCCACTCCAGTACTCTTGCCTGGAGAATCCCATGGACGGAGGAGCCTGGTAAGCTGCAGTCCATGGGGTTGCTAAGAGTCAGGCACGACTGAGCAACTTCACTTTCACTTTTCACTTTCATGCATTGGAGAAGGAAATGGCAACCCACTCCAGTGTTCTTGCCTGGAGAATCCCAGGGACAGGGGAGCCTGGTGGGCTTCCACCTATGGGGTCCCACAGAGTCAGACACGACTGAAGCGACTTAGCAGCAGCAGCCTTCTCATTTCTCAGAAATTCAGCTCAAATATCTCCTCCATTGTGAAGCTCTCTCTGGGTCCTATGGGTAAGGAGTAAGCTAGCCCTTCATTCTCCTGTACCTCTGTGTTGATGCCTCCATTATTTCACTTTTTACAAAAACAATTCTTTATATCTGTTCCCATCTCTCCTCCCAGCCTGCACACTCCTAACTGTGGCTTATCATTCCCCAGGCCCAGGTTCGTTCCTGACACACAGTAAGTATTCATGTATGTAGGCTGAAGTATCAGTGCCTGGCCAAGGGCTTCTCAGCTCCAGCCATCGTGTTCTCCTCCTGCTTCTGGGACTGACTCATAGCTGACCTCTGTCTCTTCGTTGTATTGTGTGTGGAGATTTCTGTGTGATGATGAGAATGATGATACCATAATAGCACGTAATATTTACACAGAGTCTATGTTAGACACTAGATATAAAGCTACAAGATTTTAAAAAATGTATTTGAAGGATCAAGTATTTATGTATTTTGGTTGTACTGGGTCTTCCTTGCTACTCCTGGGCTTTCTCGTTGCAGTGATTTTGGTGCACAGGCTTCTCATTGTGGGGTGGCTTCTCCTGTTGTGGGGCACAGGCTCTGGCTGCAAGGCTTCAGTAGTTGAGGCACATGGGCTTAGTTATTCCACGGCACGTGGGGTCTTCCCTGTCCAGGGATTGAACCCATATCCCCTGCATTGGCAGATCGGATTCTCATCCACTGTACCACCAGAGAAGTCTGCTTAAAGTTTTATCTTCAATAGCTAAGAGTTTGATACCCAGTAACTCCTTTAATTCCAGCATCAGCTCTATGCTGCTGCTGCTGCTGCTAAGTCGCATCAGTCGTGTCCGACTCTGTACCACCCCATAGACGGCAGCCCACCAGGCTTCCCCATCCCTGGGATTAAGGCAGGTACTAAGATCATAACTTCCCAGGCGAGGCTGGGTAAGGGAAGGAGCAGAACTGGGGTTGGATGAAGGCTGACTGTAACCCCATCTTCTTAGCTGTCCCATCTGAGGGCTCTTTGAGAGGCGTTGGAGGAGGAGGAGCCACACTAGCGTTTCCCTTCCCTGGGACCTCTTCTGCCTCCTTGGCTAAACAGATGTGGCTGCCAGGTGTGTTTAGCCCATCCTTGTGCTTTGAAGCAACATGGCACTGAAGTCTCCCCTAGCAGCTGGTTCCCAGGGCAGTGAGGCGGAGAGGGCCCATTTCCCTGGCATTGGGGTGACAAGTGCAGCCTGGAGAAGAGAGGTGGCAGATTCCCCGTCATCATCCCAACTGCAGCACGGAGACAGCCCCAGACTGCTGGGAAAGCCAACCCACACAGAGGTGAGATCTCATCCGCAGGGCTCAGAAACATTTCAGCAAATGCTGATGTCATTCTCCTGAATACAGCCCTGTCAGCAGGAAGGGGGTGGGGGGTGTATTATGCCAGCATGCATGGGGCACACTTTTTGGCACAAGGGGCCTGGTTGCTAAGCAACAGGAGCTGGCTTCCCCTCCTCCTTGTAACCTTTTTCTCTGTTTCTAAGCTTCCAGTTAGCAGATGGGAGGGGCTGGGGCTGCCCAGCCCAGCCTAGCCCTCGGCCCCCTTTCCTGCAACAAGGGGTCTATTCATGGTTTCTGAGCAGAGTTCATTGTCTCTCTTGTGTGTGTGTGTGTAGGGAGATGAAGGGAGGAGCCATGTGTGAAGCAGGGAGACCTCAGCCTCCAACCAAGCTGGTCAGGCTATTTAATCAATGCTGATCCAAGAACAGAGCCAGGACATTGCCTAGCAGACCCCCAGGCTTCCATCGGTGCCACTGACCCACATGGTAAGGCCAATCCCTGTTCTGGCCTCTCTCTCTTTCAACCCCACCCTTGACCCCACCCTTGGGCTTCTTTGTTGTTGTTCAGTGGCCAAGTCGAGTCTAACTTCTTGCAGCCCCATGGACTGCAGCACGCCAGGCCTCCCTGTCCCTCACCCTCTCCCAGAGTTTGCCCAGTTTCACGTCCGTCGAATCAGTGATGCCATCCAACCTTCTCATCCGCTGCCACCCTCCTTTCCTTTTGCCTCTGGCAGCTCTGGTGCACAGGCTGGATCCTAGAGGGGGCCCGTGTGGCCAGCCTTCTGGTTTCATTTTCCCTGGGGGCTGACATCTAGTTCCCTCTCTCATCCCCCACATGGCTAAGCCAGGCGCTTTGCCCATAGGTGACTCTTAGTAAATCATTATTACTCAAAAGGAGGGCCTGTGTCATTAAAGACCGTTTTTGCAGGCTACCACAGGAGCCTGGACAGGTGAGTGCTGAGTTGGGGCAGTGTCCCAGGTGAGGCCAGTTTGTGCCGAGGCTGAATGTCAAGCCAGGCTCCCTTGATCTGAGACAGGAAAAAAGGCTGAGCGTGCCCTGGAATTCTCTCCAGACCAAGACTGTTGACATGGGTGGAGTATAATTTCACTGAAGAAAGGATCCATAGCTTTTACATATTTCTAATTAATACATGGGGCTTCCCTGGTGGCTCTGACGGTAAAGAATCTGCTTGCAATGCAGGAGGCCTGGATTCGATCCCTGGGTCAGGAAGATCCCCTGGAGAAGGAAATGGCAACCCACTCCAGTATTCTTGCCTGGAGAATTCCATGGACAGAGGAGCCTGGGGGGCTACAGTCCATGGTGTCACAAGAGTCAGACATCACTGAACAACTAACACACTATTAATATATTATTCTACTTAATATTTGTGTTTTACTTTATAAAACCCTTTCAGCCACATAATCTGTTTAGTTTCTTCCTTCCTCCTTCCCTTCCTCTTTCTTTCTCTGCCTTCCTTTCTTCTTTCCTTCCTTCTATTCAATGTGGATTAACTGAATTCCCACTTTGTGCTAGGACTTGAGCCAGACCCTGGGATCCTAGACCCAGAGAGAAAGGGGAGAGAGAAAGACAAGTAAAGGAGCATAATATAGGGTCACAATAGGTGCCCTGCAGGTTGAAGAAAGCTTCCGGAAAAGATGGCACTTAAGCTGAGTCTTGAAGGGTCCTAGGGGTCAGTGTGTGGAAGGGGAGAGCAGTCGCCATGCCTTTGTGGAGTGACAGTGTGTGAAGGCATGAGGATGGGCATGTGTGTTAACATGACCCCGAGTCCTGCTGTGGAGGAGTAAGCGCTGGCAGGTGAGGATGGAGAGCTGAGGAGGGTGAGATCACAGAAAATGCTGCGAGTCGTGCCAGGGTGCTTCTCCTGAAGGCTACAGAGACCTACTGGGTGCTGTGAAGACGAGGTTAGCTTGCTCATGTTTGCATTTAGAAAGATCACTCTGGCTTGGAGAAGGAATGGAGACAAGGCTAGAGAGGGGAGGCTACTCAACAGGAAGCAGGATTTATCACTCTTATTTCATAAATGAGAAAATGAAAATTTGGAGGGCTGATGAATCACCACGTTCACACAGTAGGCTGTAGACCTGGCTTTGAACTAGGAACTTCAGACAAATGTCTGACCTACCCTCCTCTAAGCTTTCTTACTCCCATTCCTTTGCCTCTTCAGTACCCTTTTCCCGGAACACCCAATGCCCATATATGTCATTTCAAACCCTATTCATCTATGAGGGCCTGTCTCAAAGGCTGCCTCTTCCAGGGAGCCTTTCTTGATCTTCCCAATAAGAAGAAAGCTGTCCTTTTAAATCCCAGTGGTAGCTGAACGGAACTTCCCTTTTGTCACTGAACACAACTTACCTTCAAGGACTCACACACAGATTCTCTGGGTTGGTGGTGGTGGAGGTCCACATTCATTTATCTTGAAGTCCTTACAGCACCCCCATCGTGGCCTGTCCACTTGGGCTAAATACTATCTACTGGGTGAGTGACTGCATGGTTCACTGGGGAGGGGTTCTTCTTCCTCTGAGATGGGAGGGAATGATGAAGGTGGGATCTTAGGGTCTGATGAGGGATGTTGAGGGGTTCAGTGGATGCCCTCCATGCTGGTGAGGGGGCGGTGAAAAGTGTGGGCTTCGGAGTCAGCCCAGTCGAAGCTCGGGTGTCTGCTGTGCCACTTACTGGGTGGGTGAGAGTAAGGTGGGTAGGGCAAGGGGTTCCAGGAGAGCTGGGAGGCCCGAGGGGCCTCTATGGGGACGCACACCGAGTCCCCAGGGTGGAAAAAGACTTGCAAGTGGCAGCGAGGGAGTGGCTGGAGTTAGACAGTGGGGACTTGTGCTGGGTGGAGATTTTCTTCTTGGTGAGTGACTGACAGCTGTTCCCACAGAGCCCGATGCTGGATGGCCAAGCTCCCACAGAGGCTCAGGATGCAGAGGAGGGGCCGGGATCCGCAGAGCCAGGAGACCTGCTACGGAGGCCTGAGACCCAGCAGCAACCCAGTAGGCCAGACTGGGCCACGGGGGAATGACAGGGTGGGGCAGTGAAGGAACGATCTTCCCACACCCCCCAGCTTCCTTCTCCCCAGATCTTCCTCGGTCAGCCTTAAGTGTCTGATGGCCAGAGGCTTTCTCATTATCCGTCCTGGACCTGCTTTCTCTCTGTTTCCCATATGGGGGCTTGAGTGGGCTCTGAGGCTCCAGTGATCGGAGCTCTGCCCCTCACCCATCCTGTGATAATGGGTCAGGGGCAGGTGGGCAGGTGCAGTGGGGCAAAATCCTGCCACCGCTTGGTGGCTGTCTCGACCTCGGGGTGCAGTGGGCTGGTGGGCAGGGGCAGGGCCCTCAGACACTCCTCTGCCCTCCCCACAGTGTCTGGGGCAGGGCGCTGGTGTGCCGGGCGGCGCTGCTGGGCGGTACTGGGAGCCCTGGGGCTGCTGGCTGGTGTGGGCGTTGGCTCCTGGCTTCTAGGTCAGTGCTGGGACCTTCAGTGGCTGGGGGAGGGACAAAGAATGGACTCTGGGGGTGCTGGGAGAGAGGAGCAGGAAGTGAGCGGGTGTCTAGGGCAGGTGGGATGACTGCCTTTTCCATCTACTCTGACAGCAAATGGAGACGGGATGCAGGTCAAGCTGGAGGGCCTCGGGCTCTATGTAGAGGAACGTTTTTGTCCTGTAGTGAGAAATGTGCTTGAGCAGGTGATCCAGGGAGGCCCTGGTCAAGCTGCACCTGGACATCTTTCCCAGTGTGAGAGAGAGAGACAGACAAACAGACAGACAAGACAGAAAGCGCGATGCCTCTCTGCGTATTGGGAGGGACCTGCCTAAAGCAGGGTGGTAACGAGGAGTCCCTGGAGGCTGCCTTGCCACCCTCTGCAGCAGATGTCTTGTTCTGCACCTGGGCTCCCTCCTGGGGGAATCCCTTCCTTTCCCAGCCTCTTCTCTGTGACCCTCTCCTTGTCTTTGTCTTCTGAAGTGCTGTATCTGTGGCCAGCTGCCTCTCAGCCCACTCCTGAAACCCTGCAGGATGAGATGACTTTGAACTGCTCCGAGGCCAGCAGTGAGGAAGCCCTGCTCCCCTCGATTCCCAGAACAGGTGAGCCACACCCCCAAGGTGGGGAGACTGCCCTCCCCAACCCCAGGCCCAGGGCCCCTGCACAGCACTGGGATCCTTCCAGTTTACTGTCATCCACCTGCATCTCCTGTGCTGTGAAGGTGAGGCCCTCGTGCAGCCTCCAGGAGCTGATCTCTGATTCAGGGCTTTCAGCACTCCCCGGGGACTGTTTTGATCCCTAGCGGAGGCACAGCTAAAAACCCAGGCTGCCAGGAGAGGTGGCGACTTGCCATTTGGACAGAGGGAGCCTGCCATGTGGGGCAAGAGGAGCCAGGTGTGTGTTGGGGGCCAGTGCGTGGTGGACACGGGTCTTGACCCAGCGGCAAAGTGTAGAGGCTGGAAACATCACACCACACTATCTCCCCATCCTCCCCACTGAATTTTCTCACCTCCCCTACAGGTAAGGGTGGAGGGTCAGAAGATACGGTGCTGCAAAGCCTGGGGTTAGAATCAGTTACAGAAATTATTTAGGATCGGCTTGCCTGCCTTTGCTAGCTGTGTGTGCCTCTGAATACATTACTTCTTTGAGCTTCCATGTCCTTCTCCATGAAGTGGAGATAAAAATATTTACCGCATGAAGCTGTAAGCATAATAAGAGCATAAAGTAAAGGAGCTTACCATAGAGCCCAGAAAAAGCAGATGCTCAATAAGTGGGCACCATCAGCAGTACTGTCACAAGATTTGAAATTGGATGCTGCTGCTGCTACTGCTACTAAGTCGCTTCAGTTGTGTCTGACTCTGTGTGACCACAGAGACGGCAGCCCACCAGGCTCCCCCGTCCCTGGGATTCTCCAGGCAAGAACACTGGAGTGGGTTGCCATTTCCTTCTCCAAAGCATGAAAGTAAAAAGTGAAAGTGAAGTCGCTCAGTCGTGTCCTACTCTTAGCGACCCCATGGACTGCAGCCTACCAGGCTCCTCCGTCCATGGGATTTTCCAGGCAAGAATAGTGGAGTGGGTTGCCATTGCCTTCTCCAGAAATCGGATGACCTGGCTCCATCACTTGCAGATCCTGTGACCTAGGGCAGGTCGCTTGATCTTCGTGCCTTACTTCCTGCTGCAGAATGGGGAGGATGGGCATTCTCATGCCATCGCGTGGCTGTGACCCTTGGTGATGGAGCACGTGTAAAAGCGCTTGGTTAAACACAAACCTGAAGGGGCAGCACAGAGAGAGGGGTTCTTTTGTTCTCAGCACTGGCTGGCTCCCGGGGGAACAGTGAGCCCGACATTGGGTGACCCAGGCGATCATGAAGGTCTTTTCAGGCCCCACGGTTGAGGGGTCCAGCTCCTCCATCCTGCTGCAGATGGGAAGTGGCTTTCATGCCGTGGTCTCAGTATCTTTCAGAATAAACACTTCTGAGGACTTCTTGCTGGAAGTACAGCTGAGGGCCCGGCAAGACTGGCTGCTGGTGTGCCATGAGGGCTGGAGCTCTGCCCTGGGGGCGCGTGTCTGCAGGAGCCTCGGACATCTTAGGTAACTGGGGCTGGACCTGGGGCCTGGGGAAGGTGGAGGGTGGGTGGGTTGGGGAGGGGCTTTGGAGACCCTGCCTGCTACCCTCAGAGTACTCAGGAAATGACAAGAGGTCATTTTGTCGTCTCCTGGCCTCTGGTCATGATGGCAGCCTGTTTCTCTCCTTTGGGCATCCTTGCTTTTCAACAAAATATAAATCCCAGCAGAAGTCATTCATTGTCAAAGTCTTGCTCAGTCATTACCCTGGTGCAGTATTTCCTGTACATTCTGTTATACTAACCCCTCTTCTCTCATATTGCCATTTAAAGCCAATGTCTTCCCATTTTATTCCCCTTTCTTATCAAGACTCACTCACCACAAGGCGGTGAACCTGTCTGATGTCAGGCTCAACAGTTCCCGGGAGTTTGCTCAGCTCTCTCCTAGACTGGAAGGCTTCCCGGAGGAGGTGTGGCAGCCTAGGTGGGGCTTCTCTGGAAGGGGTAGACTTGGGGGTGGGACTGAGTGGTGCCCCTCGCTTCCGTGAACAACCCAACAAAAACCTTCCTATCATGGGAGCCTAGTGGTGAGGACACTGGAGGCGTAAGATAGGACGACAGAGAGGAATTTTTCATTTCATACGAGTTCTGCCTATATACATAATTTATTTGCCCATCACAAAAATGGCAGGATTTGGTGTTATTGTCAGAGGATTTGAAATGGTACTCTTATTTCCATTTCACAGATGGGGAAACTGAGATTCAGTGAGATAAAGGGCCTTGTGTAAGGTCGCAGAACTGATAATCGGCCAAACCATGTCTTGAAACCAGGCTCTTGCCCCCAAACTAGTCCCCCTTACCCCTGCCACACTTTATTTGGATGATTCTGGTATCTCAGGAGAGAGATAGTGGACTGCTTGGAACCCAGAGACTCTTCAGAGAAGAGAGGGTTCTGGAACGGACCTTCCCCCGATCCTGGGGGTGGGCGTCCTCAAGCTTTCCAGCAGTCCTCTCAACCGTGCTCTGAAGCCTTCTCACCTCTGCAGCCACTGTTTCTGTCCCCTCTGAACCTCGGCCCCTCTGGCCCAGCTCCTGCCCCCTCATGCTCCATCAGGGGCACCAATGCTCCTGCCTTAGATATCTGAACAGGCAAAGGTAACAGTAGTGGACAGACTCGGCCAGGAGAGCCAGAGGGCTGTGGGTTTGGGAAACCAGTAGAAACCGAGGATCCAGGCGTTGGATGCTGGGGGCAAGAGGTGAGCAGAGGAGAGAGCTTTGGTCCAAAAGGAGTGGAGGTTTATGCTAAGAAAGAGGAGGGGAGAGGAGGCGGGCTGTGAGTACACAGCGCTGGGCAGAGGGCTTGGATTAAGTGGAGTCGGCTTGGGTTGGAACAGGAGGTGAAGGACCATGTCCGTTCACTCACTCGCCTATTCACTCTGAGCGTACCGGGCGCTTCAGTGGGAACTACTGAATTTTTACATCCATCAGTGCTCCATTTGTAATTCTGGGCTCTGCCCACATCGACGCCCTGAATGGCCAGGCAGAGCCTGCTTACTGCCCCAGAGACCTGCTACAAGGAGGGGTCTGAAGGCTTGGGTGGGGGCGGGAAGCAGACATCTGTGGCCACAGAGTGGCCCTGTCTGCTGTCCCCCAACAATGCCCCCTCCTCCAGGCCCCGAGGGGTGTTGGGCTGGGCTGGGCCCCTGTCCAGCTCCCTGCTGGCGCTGCCTCTGTTTTGCAGGGACCGCTGTGCTTCTGGTCAGATCGTCTCCCTCAAGTGTTCCGGTGAGTCCCCTTACGGGTCTGGGAAGGAGGCGGTGGGAGAAGGAGGTCTCCCTCATGCCCCTGGGTGGAAGAGCCCCAGTGGGAGGCTCGCCTGGGTCTAGGGGGATGTCTTGCCCACCCACCCACCGGGCCCTTCCTGCAGACACAGTTTTGCCAGGACAGAGCCCCATGGACGCCTCTGTTCTGTTCCCCACCAGCTGCTGACCTGGGCAGGCAACCTCCTTGCCTCACTCCCCGCCCTGGCCTCTGACACCCCCTCCCCTTCTTCCAGAGCACCCCAAAGGGGGACCAGCAGCTTCTAGAATCTAAGGAGGGCAAGGAACTAGGGGCCAAGTGGGAGACAGTGTGTAGAGTTCCTTTCTCCCGTCTTCCCAGTCATCTAGCCATCTTCACGTGTCATCTTCCCACACGACAGGCCCCCATTTGACCTCTCCTATGGCCCAGGCGTTTTCTTAGGTCCTGTGGCTCCACGGACGATGCAGTCACAGTCCCTCCCTTAGTGAGATGGCCTTTCCGCTCCATGCTTAGGACCAGGAATGATAAACGGGAGCTGTCCACACTCCGTGGACAGCCACCCCTGTGTCCATCTCACGGGTGCTTCTCTGTTTGCAGAGTGTGGGGCCAGGCCCCTGGCTTCCCGGATCGTGGGCGGGCAGGCAGCAGCTCCTGGGCGCTGGCCCTGGCAGGCCAGTGTGACCCTGGGCTCCCGGCACACATGTGGGGCCTCTGTTCTGGACCCACGCTGGGTGGTGACCGCGGCGCACTGCACGCACAGGCAAGTCTGGGGCCCCCCAAAACGGGAGGGGGGCACCTCTGGGGCCTTTTCTGAAAGTCAGCCGTTGGTACGTTCTGTATAAGATGTCCAACTGTCTGCCTGCCACGTCCGGTGCGAGTGGGCCCCGGAGTGTTTGTGAAATTCTCCCTGTTCAAGACCTGCCGGAATGGCAATAATAATACAAACATTGGTTCTTTGGCTTCATTTGGTTTTTAAGGTTTTAAAATGCTTTCCCACTCATAGCCCTCTGTACTGATGTTTATCAGCACCGTAGTTAAATCCATTTCCACGTGATTCTTTATGTCCTTCCTCCCCTTCAGATTGGAAGCTCCATGGGGGCAGGCAAGAGTCTTGTTTATCACTGAATCCCTTTGTGGATTTCCCTTGCCTTGTTCCCATGGCCTAGAACAGTCCTGAAATACAGCAGGTACTTAATACTGGTTGGAAGGAAGGAAGGGTTCTCTGACCATCTTCTTTGACAGAAGGCAGGGCAGGTCGTGTAACCCTCATGTTATAGCGAGGAGCCAAGGCCAGGAGAGGGGAAGTGGCTCCCTTGTGATCACACCTAGGAAGTGGGGAGACCACACCTAGGAAGTGGGGAGACGGTGCTGAGCGCAGCCTTGCTGAGTCAGCTTAGAGCTCTCATACCACATGAGGCTCTTCCTTATCTGTTGCAAAACCTGGAGGGGGTTATACTGGAGGGAGGCAGTAGTGGCCGATGACCATAGCGTCTCATTTCTCAATCCATCAGGGCCTGAGCATTTATTAAGCACCTACTGCATGCCCAGTGTCTTACCAAATGCTGGGGTAGATTCAAAAAGGCCTGGGTCCTGGGAACTTGCAGCCCGGTGATAGCTTTTCTGGTGGCTTCTTCCACTAATAGCTTCCCCACTAATAGCCTTTCTGGTGGCTTCTTCCACCTGCCACCTCACCTATGTCAGCGTCTCCTGCCCCTCCTTCCCTCGGGCTCAGCGCGGCCTCCGTGTGCAGTTTCAGGCTGTCCCGCCTGTCCAGCTGGCGGGTCCATGCGGGGCTGGTCAGCCACAGCACGGTCAGGCCACACCAGGGGGCTGTGGTGCAGCGGATCATCACCCACCCTCTGTACAGCGCCCAGAACCATGACTATGACGTGGCCCTCCTGCAGCTCCGCACCCCACTGCACTTCTCAGGTGAGGCTGCGGTGAAGGGGTGGAGGGTGGGAGCCACGAGGGTTCCTAGAAGCCCCCCATGCTGTGAATCTTACAATGGTCTCTTCACTTGGGGACCGTCATGGACTCTGGGGACCTTGGATTGCACCAACTCTTCCACATGCTCTTTTGGGGACAAAGAGTCTGGCCCTTTTCATAGCTGGGTGGCAGGTGGGATTTGCCTCGAGGTCCCCAGAAGAGCTTCCCAGTGACTCCTTCTCCAGCAGGCTGCTCCACCCAGTTCCCAGGCTGGTGCCAGGTCCCAGCCGGGTTAGGAGGGATAATAGTTAACTATATAGTTACTGGGCTTCTTATATGGCCCTAGTAGTAAAGAACCCGCCTGCCAATGCAGGAGATGTAAGAGACACAGGTTTGATTCCTGGGTAGGGAATATCCCCTGGAGGAGGGAATGGCTACCCACTCCAGTATTCTTGCCCAGAGAATCCCATGGACAGAGGAGCCTGGTAGGCTACAGTCCATAGGGTTGCAAAGAGTCGGACATGACTGAAGCGACTTAGCACACAGCACGTGTAGTTAATAGGATAACAGTTAATAAGCAGCACCATGTTATGGTTAATAAGACTTACTTTACCAAATATCCTTTCACCCAACCCCCCATCCTTGTAACAACCCTTTGACCTCCCCATCCTCATAACAAGCCTGTCAGGGAGCTGAGGCAGGTGTGTACAGATGAGGGAAGTGACTCTCTTCCAGTTCAGGAGGCAAACAGTTCCCGGGCAGGGCGTCTCCTCCACAGTGTCTGCCCTCGAAGGCCAGCTCTCTCTTCCGCATGCATGTGCCAGGCATGCACACACACCTGTGCATGCCCTCACACACTCGTGCAAGGCTCACATGAGTACACAGGCACACCTACTCCTGTGCACGCTTACTCTCACACCACACACACACACACACTCATACACACTCAGCACTCCTCCCTTCCATTGGTTCCTGTTGGGGTATCCCCAGCAACATATGTTGCTGTATACTGTTTACAGAGTCTACCATATACGAGTGCTCTCTGCACTGCTGTTCAACAGCTAATGCTTCTAAAATGACTTAAATATACTCAAAGGGAAATTTGAGGCTTCCACCAGACTGGAGACCTTATGACTTAGAGGGAATATAACAACCACAAAAATGTACAGACTGGAAGCAAAACAGTGCTCAAGTCCCAGCTTGGCACTGTGCTCTGCAGAACTACTGACTCAGGCTGCTCTCTGTGTGCTTAGAAGGGGAGGATGGAAGTCCAGAGAGGCACAGAGCAGCCCAGACAGTCTCTCTCCTCATTGCAGAGAGGCTGAAAGAGAAACGAAGAGGAAATACTTTCTCCCAGTGAAGTGGTGTTTATCTAAGGGCAGGCCTATACACTCTGTAAAATCAGGTTCGCGCTCACCCATAGAACGGGTCCCATGGTTTTGGAACCATGTCCCAAGAGGATCTAGACACCCTGGGGAAAATCCAAACAGGGTCCTCATTAGGAGAGGCTAGGTACAAGCGTCCAGCATGAGTTTCCCTCATCGGTCCCAGGTGGGGTATCATGTGTACCCCGCCCAGCCTAGGATGCCAGGTACACAGCAGTTTCCACAGGGTCCTCTGCGTGAATGGTGACCCCCAGGTGGTACAGAGCCTGGCCCGCACAACCACGCGGGAAGCTGGAACTAGGACTGTTTGAAGAAAGGGGCAAGGAGGACTGGCTGGCCTTGGTCCTTGCACCCAGGCTCGGGGGCAGAGAAGGGGAGCCTGAGTGGGGCCCAGGACCACTGCCTCTCCGCAGACACCGTGGGCGCCGTGTGCCTGCCGGCTGAAGAGCGGGATTTTCCGAGGGGCTCGGAGTGCTGGGTGTCTGGCTGGGGCCACACTGACCCCGGCCACAGTGAGTCAGCTCCCAGGGCCCTGGGTGCACAGGATGGGGGGGTCGGGGTGGGAGGGGAGGAATCTGTCCCCAGAAGTGAGGCACCGCGGCCTCCTCCTCCCTGGCCACAGGGCAGCATAAGCCCCCTTCTCCTCTGGCATCACCCTCGGTTAGATGGGGGCCCCAGGGTCCTTCTGGGAGAACAAACTGGTATTTTCCCTGAAACCCAGGCCCTTTCTTCTCCCTCCCCGCCTCCCAGGAGTGCCAGGGCCTCAGCATCAGGGTGTATGTGTGATGCATACCCCTCCCCTCCAAGTCTGATGGACCCTCCTGGCCAGAGTCCTGGGCTTCCATGTCCCTGGGGTCGGCCCTCTAGCGCCTCTGCCTCTCCCACCTCCGTCTGTGACCCTCCCATCTACCTCCCTGCAGCCCGCAGCTCCGACGTGCTCCAGGACTCCGTGGTCCCTCTGCTCAGCACCCAGCTCTGCAACAGCTCTTGCGTGTACAGCGGGGCTCTGACGCCCCGCATGCTGTGTGCCGGCTATCTCGACGGGAGGGCGGATGCGTGCCAGGTGCGGCCGAGGGCCTGGTGCGGGGCGGGGGCTGCGGGCTGGGCGCCTGGCTGACGTCTTCTCTGGTAGCAGAGGAAGAGCCCAGGCAAGTGGGCAGCGCAGTGAGGGTCAAGGATGGGTGAGGCGAGACAGGATTCATCCTGCAAGCAGGACGGCTTGGAGTGCAGGGTGCGCGCCCAGCCTGGGGTGGGGGCGGGGAGCACGCTGGCGCCTCTCCACCAGAAGGGACTTAACTGCCCGCTTCTCTGTGTCTGGTGGCTGGATCCCTCAGGGGGACAGCGGGGGTCCCCTGGTGTGCCTGGACGAGGGCACGTGGCGCCTGGTGGGGGTGGTCAGCTGGGGACACGGCTGCGCAGAACCCAGCCACCCCGGAGTCTACGCCAAGGTTGCCGAGTTCCTGGACTGGATTCAGGACACGGCAGCGCAGGTGAGTGGGGGCAAGTGGAGAAGACCAGTTTGTCAAAGACCCAACCCTCGAAACCGTGATTCTCGCCCCTTGGGCCTGGGCCCTGCTGGGGGCGGGGGAAGGTTTCAGAGGAAGTGATGCTTGTGACAGCTGAATCCATTCTATCAGTTTAAGCATTCACTCGGGAAGAATCGACCCGAGTTTGTAGCCCAGATTCCTAAGCTTGGTAAACTTCAGTGTCCTGGTTATAACCATCCAGTCTGTCTTATATGCTGTGATACGTGAAGATTACATGAAGTAAGGCCTGCCCAGCTGTAGGCTTGGAGTGAGTGACCCAAGTGTTATGATGCATTTATCTATGTTCATTACTCTTCCCTGGTCCTGCCTGCCCTCCCTGTACTAGGGAGAGAGCCCAGCATCTAGCAGTCTGGTTTCAGCAACTAATTCATTTTGTGTGGTCCTGAGCCAACCTCTCCACTTCATCCTTTCAGTGGGAGAGGCAAGTGAGAGAACAAGAGCATGTGATTTGTATAAAGTCCTTTACAAATGCAGGGCGTGCGTCTTTCTGCAAAGCTGGGCTCAGGGCAGGTAGTGGATAATACATTTTGTAGAGTTTACAGGACACCTATGTATCCATCTTCTCATTCAAACGTTACAAAAACCCTAGAGAAACAGATATGCTAGTCCTGTTTGACAGAAGTGTAAATGAAGAAGCTGAGTGGTTAAGTGATGTTTTAAAAAAAATGTTTTTGGAGTATAGTTATTTACAGTAATGTGTTGGTTTCAAGTGTACAACAAAGTGAATCTGTCATACAGATATATATATTCACTCTTTTTAAGATTCTTTCGGACATATACACACAGCTATATATAAAATAAGTGATCTATTAAAATGCTAGCTGCTTGGCTCATGGAGGGAGGAACCACGCTGTGGATCAGCTCCTTTCTCCTTCAGCCCAGGACTCCCTTCCCCAGTCGTATTGATTGGTTTTCTCCATCTCACTACACACCAGCTTCATGTTTCCTGGGCTCTCTGGCAGGTCCACTAGATGGAGGAGAAGCAGCCCCAGATGCAGGAGGCATGAATCTCTTTTCAGTGCACAGGAGACAGTCACCACCCACCGGCCGGCCTCCAGGCCACTGTGCCTGTCTCCGTGGGCCCTGATTTCCAGTCTGTCTCAGCGGAGTGCCTCAAGGACGGGAGAGAAGCTGGGACAGGGCTGGGAAGATGGGGGAGCAGAAGGCTGGGGCACGGGGAGCAGCTGGAGAGGAAGAGGCTGTCAGTGGCAGCGAGGAGCCTGCCCTTCTGCCCCATCCCCTCTGTGGTCCTGTGCACATCTTTGGGAGGACGCTCAAGCCTGCCCTGGGCCTGCCTTCTCCCAGCTCTCAGGTCGGGGAAGTGGCTCCCCAGAGACCCAGACTGGGAAGCTCCTGGGCAGATGGGGTCAAGACTGGGTCAGCCCAGGTTCAGCCCATGGAGTCAGGATCCTCTCCACTCCCTGTGGATCTCACCTGCTCCCTGCTCTCACTTGGCTCTGGCTGGCTCTGCTGCGGTAGGGCAGGAGACCACTGTAAGAATACTCTGGTCAGCATTGGAATGGTGGGGAGGTTTTAAAATTACAGTTCTGTGAACTGGTCCGGAACTTCCGGTATTAAAGCAAAATACGGTCTCCGTCTCCTCGTTGCATTCCTGCCTTCTCTCTCTCACACGCCCACGGGAAGGTGGTAGTAGAATAATTTCCTCCCATGCATGTTTCTTAAACCTCTGGAGCTCGTTCTCTCTAGTGCTTATTTATGTACTTCTTTACATTTGTCAGGACTTCCCCAGTAGCTTCGAAGGTAAAGAATCGGGCCCCAATGCAGGAGACCCAGGTTCGGTCCTTGGGTTGGGAAGATCCCCTGGAGAAGAGAATGGCAATCCACTCCAGTATTCTTGCCTGGAAAATTCCATGAACAGAGGAGCCTGGAGGGCTACAGTCCATGGGGTCACAAAGAGTTGGACACGACTGAGCGACTACATTTGTTAAATCTACATGTCATGATTGGCAACAAACAGAGTGCTCCAGATATCCAGGTGCTCTGATGTTGCATGTCTGAGGGCCACCGAGTCAGTGCTCCCTCAGGGAGGGTCTGGTGGCCCACAGGACCTATCTCTCCTCAGCTCTTGTTTCAGGACTGGGTTTTCTGGCTTAGGGAGATGTCTTTCTGAGTTTCTGCCCAGTTAGCATTTTCCTGGTTAAGCTTCTTCCTGACTTTCTCCTCTCTAGCAATTAAAATGCAGTTGGCATCTTGTTTCTAAAAACTACAATGAATTTTTTATGGTGCTTACCCAAGGAAATGCAATTAGCATTTAGCAATAACACAACTTTTTTCATGAGTTTATTAGCATTTTTTGAGGGGTAGTACAAATGAAGATTCATTTCTGGAGGGTCTGCTTCCTTTGCAGGAAGTGCTTAAAAAATATGGGCCACGATTTACTGTGGTATCATCACCTGGGGAAGTGATTGCTGGGAGTCTGCTGCCAAATTGCAGAAGCAACGTGGGAGGGGCCCCAGCGGGTGGGAGGCGGTCTCACCCTGTGTTCTGAGAGCCCTAATCTCCAGCCTCCATCCTGAGATCAGCATTTACTCCTCTGCTCTAAGTCTCCACTTCAAGAGGCAATTCCAGGGCAGCCTATCTCCCCGGGCAGGCAAGAGTTACCAGCAAATCCATTAGCAATGGTCTTTTTTGTGTTTCTGTTGTCCCCTATATTTGCTTATTTAGAAGGTTTTTATTTACCACAGTCATTATGATCTGTTAAAAATCAGTAACATTTGGATACTACTTTACAGTTTAGCAATGGTGACTGCAGCCATGAAATTAAAAGACACTTACTCCTTGGAAGGAAAGTTATGACCAACCTAGATAGCATATTGAAAAGCAGAGACGTTACTTTGCCAACAAAGGTCGGTCTAGTCAAGACTATGGTTTTTCCAGTGGTCATGTATGGATGTGAGAGTTGGACTGTGAAGAAAGCTGAGTGCTGAAGAATTGATGCTTTTGAACTGTGGTGTTGGAGAAGACTCTTGAGAGTCCCTTGGACTGTAAGGAGATCCAACCAGTCCATTCTGAAGGAGATCAGCCCTGGGTGTTCTTTGGAAGGAATGATGCTAAAGCTGAAACTCCAGTACTTTGGCCACCTCATGCGAAGAGTTGACTCATTGGAAAAGACTCTGATGCTGGGAGGGATTGGGGGCAGGAGGAAAAGGGGACAACAGAGGATGAGATGGCTGGATGGCATCACTGACTCGATGGATGTGAGTCTGGGTGAACTCTGGGAGTTGGTGATGGACAGGGAGGCCTGGCGTGCTGCGATTCATGGAGTCGCAAAGAGTCGGACATGACTGAGCGACTGAACTAAACTACGGTTTAGCAATCCTGCTCACACGTGGTATCTCATTTAAATCTCACACCATCTATGTGGTGAAGATATTATTTTGCCCGTTTCACAGGTGAGAATATTAGTTCAGAAAGATTTAAGTGACTTCCCAGCACCAACCAGCTAATAAGTGCCAAAGCCAGGATGGGAACCTTGAGTCTTTCACTGTTTTGCACACAGATGAACGAGATGGTCTAATATTGCAAAGAAATGTAGAATGGAGGGCTGGTTTAGTCACCTGTCCACAGTAATGCATAGCTATCTCTACTTTTTATTCGGGAGGAAATCAAAACCAGAGAAGCTGAGTGGCTCCTGCTAGAGTCCCTTCCTGAGCAATATTCTTACAGTCAGTTCTGCATGATCTGACTCAAAATGTTACAAATGAGTATCTTCCACAGGAGGACAATAAAGAGAATGCTAGTTAGAGAATTTGCTAATAGCAATTCCCTCTTTGCCTAGATTTCACCAGGCTACCAGTCAGATCTACAGACTCAGAGGCTCTCATCTGCCCTTCCGGCACTGGCACCTGGCAATCCAGCCCTTAAAAATGAGGAGAAGTGAATGTCCTGGGCCGGCTGCTAGAAAGCAGGGCTGGAGATGGGAGTGAAGGGAGGGTGGGAAGATTCAGGGCTGGAAGGGTTTTAATGAGGACCAGCTGGGGTGCCCAGCTGTGTTATGCTCTGCAGGGAATTCAGAGGTAGAGAAGTGGCTGCCTTATTGGAGCAATGAGACATTTGCAATAAATTATTAGTGGCCAGCCACGAAGCTGAGTGGTAAGGCAGTAATTGCTGAGGGAGCTCCAAGAGCCTGTTGTTGACTAAGTCAGGGCAGTTCTGTGTGCAGGAAACCTGTCTCTCTCCCCAGGGATTCAGCTTCCCACCTGCCTGGGGAGAGCTTGCAGCTTCCTGAGGCTTCCCAGGAAGGGGGGCTCCTAGCTGCCTGGGCAGAGCTCTGCTCTTATCTACTCCTTCTCTGTGCTTTGGGGGTCTGGAGGGTACTGCGGGGTGCAGGCTCTCTTCTTGTTAGACTTTCTGTGGAGTCCTGCTTCTCCTAGGAAGACTTGCCGTGAACAAGGGGGCAGCCCTGTCATTCCTTGGGAACATTTCTCAGGCTGTTTCCTCCATTTCATTTTTGGAATTGTTGGGTTCACCCGCAATAGGAGGAAACTGGAAATGTTATAAATGCTAAAAGCTGGTGTAACGGCTGTCAGGAGATGCTCTTCCCGAGTCTCTTCCTTGTTTCCTCTTGTCTCCCTTCTCTGCCTTCTCCTGACCACACACTTAGGTCCCTCCTGGCTGCTCAAAAGAGAACCTACCTATGCCTGCTCCCACTCTTTCACCTCCCTCGGCATCCTGGGTCTGGACCCTCTCCACCTCCCTCCTTAGACACACCAGAATGTGTCTTTGGGTTTGCGGCACCCCGGGGCCCTGCTTCCTGCTAAACTCACTGGAGCCCAGTGTGGTTGATGGCCCTCTAAGCTGTGTCTTAAATACCTCCACCCCTAGGAAGGCTCCTCATAGTAGGTAGGGAGCCGCTTCCTACTGAGAGGTGAGGCTGGCGTTTCTTACACATTCCAAGGCCAGGAAAGGGAGACGTGGAACCTGCAGGCACTCTCTGTAGGTTTTCCAGTGCTGTAGAAGCCCCAGGGCTGAGCAATGTAGGGAAATCTGCTGAGGGTCTTCTCCTGGGGTTGGTACTGGGATGGACCACACTGGGGACTCAAACAGAATGGAGAGAGGAGTTGTGATTCCAGAAGGGGCCATCTTCCACTAATGTGATTGGAAGGCCAGGGCTTCCACAGACCTAGGCTTATCTTCTGAGTGTCTTCTCTTCTGAGGAAGCTCTGGCATCTGATGGCAGACAGTCCTGTCTAAATCTCTAACCCCTTGAGAATGTGCTCTCCTGAGCTCGTGACTCAGCCTCCCTGGGGTTTGGTCTCCCATCTGTCAAATAAGGGGTCTGGGCAAGGGGGTCTCCGTGGGATCTGCCTTGTCAGGCCGGCTATAACACAAACCTCTGGAGACATCTATCTGTCCACAGTGTCCACTTGGGACCCGCATGGAGAAGGGCCCTCTGCCTGGGACAGATCTAAAGGAACAAGCTTGCTCTGGCTTCTTAGGCTCACGCCAGGGCTGTGCTCCGACTGCCCTCTGGGTCCCTGGGAGGCTGAGGCCCCAGGCAGAAGATTTTAAAGCCATCTTTCCCCTTGTCCCATGTGCCCTGGTGAAGGGCTCAAGGGCACATTTTCTCAAGGGCTCCCCAGCTTACTCCCCAACACCCCAGGCTCTGGGTGGGGTTCCATGGTGCCAGCTCCCTAGAGACAGTGAGGGAATTTCTTCCCTGCCCTGAAGACCGTGGACACTTTCTTTCTGCCTGCTTTCCCTTGGCATCTCTTGAGCTGCCCACAGGATGCCCTGCTATCCAGCCTTTCCTCCTCCCTGTGGCCCAGTAGCGAAGAAAGTTCTCGGCCTGCAGAACCATGACCAGGAAGCCTGGGTCCGAGCCATCCTCTTTCCAGTGCCGTGTGCCAGGCACACCGAGGGCAGAGTCTTTCCCACGGCCCTTCATTTAGGGGACCCCATCTTCCCAGATTGCCCAGGACTGTCCCAGTTTTAATGCTTCGTGTCTCCAGAAACCTGCAGTTTCTGGGCAAAGCAGGACAGTCACACCAAGTCCATCACCTCTTCTCTGTATAAAAGGCAAGATCTAGCGCCCCTCAGCCTCCTCCCATCCCTCTTTGGTCTGTTTGAGCTTAAAAGAAGCCATGGAGGAGAAGGCTCCTTGGAGTTCTCGAGATCTGGACTCTTTTATAAAGCCAATCACATTAGCTGATGCTGCGTTGGCCCAGAGGCTATCGGCCCGAGAGTCCCTCCTTCCGTGGGGTCTGTAGCTCAATTGACTGCCCCTCCTTTCTCTTGGTGGTCTCTCAGCTGGCACCCAGGGCAGCCACACCTCATCTGGCTTAGTGTTAGGAATAAATAGCCTGGCCCCTCCAGGCCCAAAAGCCCTGCAGTCTGGGAGAGGCGGGGAAAGTGAGGCAGAAGCAGGACTGCTCCCAGAAGCCAGGGACACTGATGGCCGGGTTTCCCTTGGTCTCAGTGATGTCTGGTCTACAGAGCCTGTTCCGGTGCTCCGCCTGTGACAGGAGCTGGCTGTCAAGGGAGGGGGCTGGCACCCCCATCTGAGACGGTGGCTCTCTGCTGCTGGCCTGTGGCTCCCGGAGGGGATTGGGGAGGAGCAGAGAAGAGACTGCCAGACTGCGGGAGCCCGCGGGGATTTGGTGGGGTTTGTTTTTCCTCCACGCTGTCTGCAGAGATGAGGGCATGAATAAAAGAATGAGGAAGATTTACTGTTCCCACCGCTTGGCAGTAGCCCTGTATTTGTACAGGGGATCTGAGGCGGGAGCGGGTGGGGGTGAGGCTGGCACTCTGAGACAGCCAGAGCCTTGTCAGGCTTTCTGCCAGCACCCTGGGGTGAAGATGAAGGTGAGGCTGGGAGGGGTCTCCTTGGACCAACTCTCCAACCACCAGGGGCCAGAGAGTCCCCTCCGCCTACTCTGCAGCCTTCCCCCTGCAGGAACCCAGAGCAGACAGCTTGCGTCCTGAGTCTCTCAGTCCGGGTGCATGTGCTGGACCTGATGGGCTTCTGCAAGTGGGGACCCTGGAGGAAAGGGCCTGAGGCTGGGCTCGTCTGTCTCACATTGTGTCTGGGAATGGACACAGTCAGGAAATGACTTTCCTCATGGCCTTGCCTGGCCTGGCACTGGGATCCAGAACCTTTCGGCTGAAAGTGCCTGTGGACAGGGTCCACTGCCACCTCTGTGTGTGAGTGTGTGTCAGTCGTGTCTGACTCTTTGTGACCCCATGGTCTGTAGCCCGCCGGGCTCCTCTGTCCATGGGATTCTCCGGGCAAGAATACGGGAGAGGGTAGCCATTCCCTTTGCCAGGGGATCTTCCCAATCCAGGGATTGAACCTGGGTCTCCTGCATTGCAAGCAGATTCTTTACCATCTCAGCCACCAGGGAAGCCCTTTGCATGTATGTCCATGGCTATACAAGTGTCTTGATGACACTGTCCTTTCCTGGGGCCATCAAAAGATGGGTCACTTTTGGAAGCAAGTCACTTTTAATGGGTCACTCTGGCATTGGGAGGGAACAGAGAGGAAAGTCGGAGTGACTGGGGGTGGCCCCTGGGAGGTGGTATGTCTGGAGGTCTGTGTGCCTTTATTTCTTTCTCTGAGTGTGTGCACGTGTGCATCTATGAATGTATCTGTGTGTGTCTGGGTGTACTTGGAGAGACTTGAGAGGAGAAGAGGGAAGAGGAGAAATGTGAGGAGTCTGGGGAAGCCTTGGCTGGATAAATCCCCTAACCCTGAAGAAGCAGATCTGATTCTGGGCAGTTTCCTAATGAAGAGCCCCCACCTCCTTTATTGCCCCCTCCATGGTCAATGTCAGAGAGGACTTCTCTGGTCCAGTCTCCATGGGAGTTGAAAATCATGCCTGTCCATTAATCGAGGCAGAAAAAAGATACCAGAAGGGGATGGCCTCCCTGTGGACCCCCACTCCTCAGAAGTACTGACGCAGGGCGCCCCAGCCACATTTCAGGGAGCCCCACTTTCATCAGCCTGGCCCCCACGGTGGTCCCTGGGCTCCTCCTACCTGGTGGAAAAATAGCCAGAGTGATTCTTCAGGATTCCCATTCATGAGGTCTCTCAGAAATTAATTGAGATAAACGTGGAGAAAAAGACTAGTGTACAAATAGCTTGTGCTCCAGAACTCTCTTACAGAATTCAATAAAAACTGAGGCAAGTCAAAGCTAATTAGGAAAAATAGATGTATAGGGTCAAGGAAAGGCAGTGGGAGAGGAACGGGGATATGGATCTGCATGTGCTTTGGAGAGATCTGAATTAAACCAGCCCTGGACTGAATTGTGTCATTTCCCTGTTCCCAATGTGTTGAAGCCCTAAGCCTCTGTGTGACTGTATTTGGAGAAGGGCCTTTAGGGAGGTAATTTAGGTTAAATGAGGTCTTAAGGGTGGGGCCCTGATCCCATAGGATTGGTGTCCTTAGAAGAAGAGGAAGAGACACGGGAGCTCTCTCTGCTTTTCTTATTCACGTGGAGAAGAGGCCATGTGCGGACACGGAGAGAAGGTTGCCATCTGCCCTCCAGGAGGGGAGTTCCCACCAGAAACCCACCCTGATGATGGCATCTTGATCTTGAACTTCCAGGCTCCAGGACTGTGAGAAATAGATTTGTTCTTTGAGCCACCCAGTCTTGGTTTTCTGTTATGGCACCCAGCAGACTCATGGGGAGCCCGGGTGGCTCAGCAGTTAAAGAATCTGTCTGCCAATGCAGGAGACATGAATTTGATCTCTGGGTCAGGAAGATCCCCCTGGAGAAGGGGATGGCAACCCACTCCAGTATTCTTGCCTGGAAACTCCCGGGGATGGAGGAGCCTGATGGGCTGTGGTCCATGGGGTTGCAAAGAGTGGGACACGACTGAGCAGGAGCACAGGCAGACTAATAGAAAACTAAATCACCACGGGACACACTCATAGACCAATGTAATCAACACCAGAGCAGCCCGGGGTGTTCCAGCCTGCCATGGAGCCTGTGGCCCTGGCATTCCTCTTACCGCATGTGGGAAGCATGTAGAAGAAGCTGGGCGGGAGGGGAGAAGCGTGCTGGCCCCGGAGCCCTGAAGTCTGGGTCTTAATCTGTGGCTTGTTAACCAGGCCCAGCTGTCACTGGTCCTTACTGAGTTTCTATTTTCTCCTCTAAGTAACGGGACTAATAATATGTGTCCTGTGAAACTCACAGGGCAAATGGGAATACCAGTAAAACGAAATAATGAGAACGCTCTGGAGATTGTGAAGAGTGAGGCAAATGTGAAAGGTTACTGTTCCCAACCTGTAGTGGCAAACCTGCCAGAAGTCACATCCATTCTGTCAAACCCCATTTATTGAAGGTCATCTTGGTACTATGTCCCCTCTAAGCCTAGAGTACCCAGAACTGAATAAAGAAGCACTACTTTCAAGGGGTTTGTGATCTAGTTGGAGACAGTCACTAAAAACAGGTCATGATTATTATCTGCTAAACAACACAAATATGGAATATTTGGAAAGAATTTGCTAAAACTACCTTACAACCTTTATAGATAGATGCTTATTGCCAAGAAAGAAATGATGTGGTAAATGTAGAAATTTTCCACCTATTATATTAGCATGTAAGGTTTTAAGAAAACCAATGGAGACTAACAGTGTTTTGATTGTAACCACAGAAGTGTGGTTTCCATGCCAACATATTTGTAAGAATGAAAAGCTCAAGACACAATACTGCCTCAGAAACCACAGTATGGCTAGCTCGCCTTGGCTGAGTCATATTTTCAGTAGAAAAGGTGAGCTGTCTCCCTGTCTCCCTCACCCCCAATGCCCGTGCCTGGCCGTAGGGTGTGTGCTCCCAATGTACACATAAACACAATGGTGAGTAAAGGGGGGTCTCCGGAGAAGGCAACGGCACCCCGCTCCAGTACTCCTGCCTGGAAAATCCACGGACGGAGGAGCCTGGTGGGCTGCAGTCCATGGGGTCGCTAAGAGTCGGACACGACTGAGCGACTTCACTTTCACTTTTCACTTTCATGCATTGGAGGAGGAAATGGCAACCCACTCCAGTGTTCTTGCCTGGAGAATCCCAGGAACTGGGGAGCCTGGTGGGCTGCCGTCTATGGGGTTGCACAGGGTCGGACACAACTGAAGCGACTTAGCAGCAGCTGGGGGGCCAGATCAGGCTCTTCTTGGAATCCTGGATGCTAACCCTGGCCCATCACTTTATGTCCCTGAGTCTCAGTTTCCTCGTCTGTATAATAGGAATAATACTGCCTTAAAAGATTGATTGTCTTATACCTGAAATGATATCAAAGGTATTATTATCTTGAAAGAGTAAGTAGCATTGTAGTCACACAGGTAGCAGTCCAGAACACAGCTCAGCATGGAAGGGCTTTCCCATGCCTGTAGGAGCCAGGCCAGCAAGGCTCTGGAGGCTGCCTGGAGTTTGACGCTTGCCTTTAGTTCTGTGCCTGGCTTGTCACAGCATCTCCCCTGCTGGCTTCTGACCATGCCTTCCTCTCTCCCTTCTCTCCTCCCTTCTCAGCTCTCCCCTTTCCTCTTCCCTCCCTGTCTTCCTTTCCTTCACTGTTATTGAACACCTGTTGTGTGCTGGATGTAATAAAGATAAATATCTCACTCTTCCAATAGAAGCTCGAAGTCATGTGGGTACTTGGAGATGTGCACCAGTCCTTTCAGGACAGGGTCAGGAATAAGGAGCCTGGATTGGGCATGGGGTTGGGTAGGGGATTCCACTTGAGTTGGACCTGCACTGAAGAGATGTTAGCTGAACTGGGGCAGGACCGAGGGGATGTGACTGGGAAGGGAAGAGAGAATGAGGGCATCTTGGGACAAGGGAAGTGTGTGAAATGCCTGATGTTTCTGGGCAATGCCAAGTAGTTCTCTGCAAGTGGTTCTACGGTGATGGAGCGGGAGCAGGTCTGATGCCAGTGAACACTACATGGGGATGAGCCAAGGAGTCTTCACTTTGTTCTATGGGAAATGGGGAGGAGCCTGAAAGTGTTAAAGCTGGGGCGACTTGTAGTCAAATCTCGTGAGAACCTGTGAATGTATAATGGAGAGGTTGCTCTGGAAGAGGCATGCGTGGGGGCTCTGAGGGGGCACTGGCACCCCATTATAACCAACGAGTTGGACTCCAAACTTCTTCTAAAGATAAAATCTTTATTTGGAACCCTTAAATATACGAGGCAAAAGCAGTGTTTTGTTAGTATGTGTTTATAGTCCCAAATTGGTGATACCTCCTTAGTTTAAAATCAGCGTGACCGATAACATCATTTTGATGAGCATAGGAATTTTTAGTCGGGGACCGTGCGTCAGATTGCAGAGTAATGTCAGTTTCCAGACTCAGTTTACTCCCAGGGTTGGTTCGGTTGCAAAGCACCGGGAAGTCCTGACTTACACATTTGTGTGCATGCTTAGTCGCTCAGTCGTGTATGACTCTTTGCAACCCTTTGGACTGTAGCCCACCAGGCTCCCCTGTCCATGGGATTCGTCAGACAAGAATACTGGAGTGGGTTGCCATTTCCTTCTCCAGTCTTACACATTTAAGTAGTGGATAATGGCAATGGGTTTTTCACAACTTGACTTTTAGTCTCAGTAGACTCTTTAATTAAAAGGGGAAAACTTTGCTCAGAGACTTGCATAAAAATGTGTTAATTTTGTATTCTAAGTTAATGGGCTGATGGTCTCCAGGTGCCTAAAATGGTATAAAACATACTTTAATTATGATTTAATTCATTAAAATGTGTTCACTTAGGCTACCATAACAAAATACTATAGACTAGGTGGCCTATATGACATAAATTAATTTTCTCACACTTCTGGATGGAAAGTCCCAAGATTGAGGCCTGGAAGGGTTTGGTTTCCAGTGAGACCTCTCATTCGGGCTTGCAAATGCTCATCTTCTCACTGTGTCCTCACATGATGGAGAGAGAGAGAACACCTTGGTGTCTGAGGACACCAAGGGACTTCCTTGGTGGTAAGAAGGCTAAGGCTCCATGATTCCAATGCAGGGGGCCTGGGTTTGATCCCTGGTCAAGGAACTAGATCCCACAGGCTTCAATTAAGAGTTTGCATGCCTCTCATTGAAGGCAAAAGGAGAAGGGGGAAGCAGAGGATGAGATGATTAGATAGCATCACTGACTCAATGGACATGAATTTGAAAAAACTCCGGGAGACAATGGAGGACAGAGGGGCCTGATGTGCTGCAGTCCATGGGTTCGCAAAGAGTCATATAAGACTTAGCCACTTAACAGCAAGGACACCAATTCCATCATGAGGCCCTATCCTTGTTACCTTGTCTAAACCTAAACACCTCCCAAAGGCCATCACATTAGGGATTAGGCCTTCAACATGTAAGTTTTGAGGGAACACAAACATTTAGTCCATAACAGTCTTATAGCACCAAGAAATCTTGATTTTCACAGTTCAGTGGTTGTAAATAGCAATAAGTTTTCCACAGCTTGACTTTTAGTCTCAGGACAGTCTCTAATTAAGAAGGGAAAACTCAATTCAATGGCCCGTGTAGCAAGGAGAAATTTTGGCATCCTAAGTAAATGGGCTGGTGTTCTCCATGTACCCCAGCTGGGCATATCACCTTCTCACTGTGCTTTATATGGTTTTAATAGATTTTCAATGAAATCTAGGGCTTCCCAGGTGGCTCAGTGGGTAAAGAATCCGCCTGCAGTGCAGGAGACGCAGGTTTGATCCCTGGGTTGAGGACATTCCCTGGAGGAGAGCATGGCAACCCACTCTAGTATTCTTGCCTGGAGAATCTCATGGACAGAGGAGCCTGGTGGGCTATGGTCCATGGGGTCAAAAAGAGTCAGATATGACTGCAGTGACTGAGCAGGCATTCATGCAAATGAAATTTAAATTGGTTATTTAAGAAATCTTGAGCCACATATGGAAACTGAAGAGACATGAGATTATTCCTCCCTTGAGAGTGAAGGGTGTTGCTTGACGTGTGTGTTGGTCATTCCCTGGGGGACACAAGGAGACCCTCACCATAGCCAAAGTTGAACACTTAGGGTTGCACTAACACCCAGGTCTTCAGGGTGGGCATAGAGAGACTTCTCTCAAAACTGGCAGGAGTGTGTGTGTGTGCGTGTGCGTGCGTGTGCAGGGGTGGCTACACAGGGTCTGTCTTTCCCATGGACAGCATGTAGCATTTGTGTGACCTTGGTCTCTGTCTGATCTGCGGGCTTTGGGAGAGCCCAGCAAACTGTCAGGCTATTGAGAGACCTTGTATCCATCCCGTGCACACTCCTGGAGATTCCATGGACTACAAAAAGCCCACCACCAGGTGACTGGCAGCAGCTCCAGTTACTGAGTACCTACTGTGTGCTGGGCACAGGTTGATGCACTTTGTATGCACTGACATTTAAAATCTTTGCAATGACCCTGTGAGATGACTGCTATTATTATCACCATTTTACAGATGAGAATATTGAGGCAGCAGGAGGTTAAGCATCTTCTTGCCCCAAATCACACAGCTAGTAAGTGATGAGGCTGGGATTTGAATCACCATGCCCCTTAATGTCTCTTGAGGATAAGAATTCACATGAGACCTCTGAGGTCAACTATCTTATCACTGGGAATCAATATAGCACTTCTTAATTTTCCCTACTATACCTCAGTGTTAGTCATAGAAAGTGTGTTTCTCTGATGATTTGCAACATGCCTTACTACTGGAGAGAAGGATTCAACATATGTGTGAACTTTTTTTAAGGTATAATATTATTTTTTATTATGGAATAAGATTTTTTTTTGGCTGTGCTGAGTCTTCCATGCTGTGCAGGCTTTTCTTTAGTTGTGGCGAGTGGGGGCCACCCTATAGTTGCAGGGCGCAGGCTTCTCATTGCAGAGGCTTCTCTGTTGTGGAGCGCGGGCTCTAGGCACTCAGGCTCAGGAGTTGTGACTCACCGGCTCTAGAGCACAGGCTTAGTAGTTGTGGCACACAGGCTTAGTTGCTCCCCGGCATGTGGGATCTTCCAAAATCAGGGATCAAAAATACATTCGCAGGCATTTTCTCTACCACTGAGCCACCAGGGAAGCCCTGAACTTTTTTCCAGTGTGCTTTTTTGGAGCTGGGCTTGAGCCCTCCCTGGTCTGGATTCACGAGGCTATCAGAAAGTATTATGGATCATGAAGTCAGTAAACTGTCCTGGTGGGTCTGTGAGCCAGGAAGTCTCCATTTGTCTTTTAATTGCATGATCCAAGATACAAAAGGATGGGACAGACTCAGTGCAGAGAACTGGTGGGATCCTGAGGCTGTGGGTGCAACGTGGTCCTGGCTCCTGGATCCTCTGCAGTGCCTTTTTTTTCTTCTGGTCTTGGTCCTTCCAAGTAATGAGAAACAGCCCATTAAGCTTCCACCAAAGATAGGGAGTTGAAAAGCTCTAGAGGAGCCTGGAATGAAAGCGAATGGACAAAGCAACTAAATTGATAGGAAGCAGCAGAATGTGTGTGTGTGTGTGTGTGTGTGTGTGTGTGTTGGGGGGTGGGGGCAGCCATTGCAAGCTCAGTCTGTTACGGGAAGATCCCATGAGGCCAGGCTGGATTTTCTCAAGAATGAAAGCTAAGCTGAGCAGACTGAGTAAATGAAGACACCAAGTAAACAGAGAACTGCACCAATCAGCAGGACCAGCGCCTTCTGGAATCAGGTCACAGTCCAGGTGGCAGCTGACCTGTCCGCCAAGGTCTCAGAGTGGCCACCATACCTTGAAGTTGGAAAGAGTTTATTTCAGGATTAGCGAAAGGAATCTCCTGCTGGGAGCAATGTTATGGAGCTTGTTAGCTCTCGTGTTCACACCAGAGGAGGAGAATAGCATCAAGGAAGGGCTTAATGAGTTCTTGGGGAGTGGAGGGGGAAAGGGCTGTTAAAGGGGGTCAAGAAGGTGCAAGGAAGCTGACTGAGCTCCTGGGATTGTCACCGTGAGGGTCAGCAGCCCCTCCGCCCCTTGGTGCCCTGTGCACCCAAGTGGATGCAAGTCACGATGCCCAGTGACCCTCGAGGGCTTCTGCACAGTTTCCTACATGCAGTACCCACTCCCGGGCTTAGTCGGAGCATCGTGTTCAGAGGTTGAGCACCCCTGACTCAGAGCCCAGAAAACTCAAGGGGGCAGTTCCCTAAGTCACGCTGAGTGCAGGCTTCTCTACAAGCAAAGAACTGGTTCCAACCTAACCATGGCTCTGTGAACTGAGTGTGTGGCCCCCTTACCCTGGGGCCAGATCATCACCCCTGACCCAGAAGAGCAAGGAGGGAACCAGAGCTTTGGGAACATGTTAACTACGTTGGTTCACTGAATCCTTACAAAAACCCTGCCAGGGGACTGTCTGTTCTTTTTTGTGTAAATGGGAAATAGATTCAGAGAGGCCAAGCAATACATCCAAGATCACACAGCTGGTGAGGCGTAGGGACAGGGTTCAAGTACACATTTTGTGTGTAGGGGGGGTCCCAAACCCCCAAATGCAATGTGTTCTTTGCATTACCCCTGCCTCCTGAGCAGAAGGCCAGAAGCTCACCTCTTTCCCGAAGCTTGGGAGCAGGTGGCACAGTGCCTCCCAGCAGGGCCTGAGCCAGAGTGGTCCCCTCAGGGCTCAGATGCTCTCAGTCCTTGCTCTGACCTTGGACAAGTCTTTTGACTGTCTGGGCCTCAGTTTCCCGCATGGCACTCCCCGTTCCCTTGCAGGACCGTGCATATAAAATGAGAACAGATGTACGGAAGCCCTTTGTCACTGTCAGGGACAGGTTTGCACATGGATCTTTAGGATGACAGAATTATCAGCGTTAAACTGCCCAGTGCGGTCCTTCCTCTCTTTTGGAACTTGCACCCCTGGGGATCTTGGGGAGAATGTTGGTGATGTGTAGACATTCTAGGCTTGAACAATGAAGATCTCACTATTCAACCAAGAAGAAAGTCATTGACAGTTCTTTTCAAAGTCTGCTCTGGTCGTTGTGGGAAAGAGTGGGGAAAAATCCATCTAAGAGGCAAAACTTCTGTGCCAGCACAAGAAAAGAAGTAATTTTTCGACTGAAGGCCTGGGAAGCCCGCCAAGCTCCAGGTAACAATGGAAGGTGCTCTGGCTCAAGAGGAGGGGAGGCCATGGGTCAGTTCTCTGGGGTGAGGGGAGCAGCTCCAGCCAGAATCTCAGGAGGACGAGGGAGGTGGTGTTGGTAAATGCAGGAGGAGATGAAGGGTCCATGGGGACCTTGGGATGCCCTGTGGCTCTGCTCAGTGGGTTTGGCTCCCTGCTGTTGTGAAGGAGCCCTCCTGGGTCCCTGGCTTTCCCATTTATTTCCTAGTGGTGAGGTCCCTAAGGAACTTAAGGTCCCTAAGCTGCGAGCGTGTGTGCCCGGTTGCATCTGCCTCTTTGCAACCCCATGGACTGCTGTCTGCCAGGCTCCTCTGTCCATGGAATTTCCCAGACAAGTTTACTGGAGTGGGTTGCCATTCCTTCTCCAGGGGATCGTCCCACCCCAGGGATTGAACCTGCTTCTCCCGTGTCTCCTGCATCGGCAAGCACAGTCTTTACCACTGTCCCACCTGAAATTGAAGTTGTCCACTGAAATTGCCCCTCTCTTAAAACACTGTCCCTAAAGAGACTTCAGCCCTTCCCAGACCACTCCCTTTCTTGCCACCTGTCCCTCAGCTTATGCTTTGCAGACTGTCCAGAACAGACACAATCTGATCAACACCTCCCACTCCCAGTTTTGATCCTCCAGAGACATAAGGGCTTTTATTGTGCTGTTCTTCTTTATTTTCTGTGAGCATCCACTGAACTACTGCTCTGTGCCAGGCACCCAGGATGTGGATAAATAAATTGGCACTTGTATTAATCATACCTTTTCATTTTCTGGTGTTTTAACCTCTGGGCCTCGCTGACTCTGGAGGGGTCACTTGGAACACTATGCTGCTGCTGCTAAGTCGCCTCAGTCATGTCCGACTCTGTGCGACCCCATGGACTGCAGCCTACCAGCCTACCTGGGACACTATAGATGAGATATATATATAGACACATGTATAAGTATAAAAGTATAGTTGCTGTAGAATATAAGTTACAGGTGCATAGTATAGTGATTCACATTTTTAAAAGGCTATAATCTATTTAGAGTTAAATAGAAAGCCCAGTAAAATATATTGGGCTTCCCCAGTGGCTCAGAAGTAAAGAATCTGCCTGCAATGCAGGAGATGCAGGAGACTTGGGTTTGATCCCTGAGTCAGGAAGATTCCCTGGAGAAGAGCATGGCAGCTCACTCCAATATTCTTGCCTGGAGAATCCCATGGACAGAGGAACCTGGCAGGCTACAGTCCATGTAGTCTCAAACAGTTGGAAATGACTGAAGCAACTGAGCACACATAAAGTATATTACTCGTTCTGTACAATATGTCCTTGGAGCTTGGAGCTGTATCTTATCATTATACCTTAGTTTATAACCTTATAGTCGTATCTTAGACCTACAGTTTGTGCCTCTGACTCCGCTATCCCTGTATTGCCCCTCCCCCTTCGCTTTCCCCATTGGTAACCACTAGTTTGTTCTCTGTGTGTGTGCTGCTTTTTGGTTATATACACTAGTTTGTTGTATTTTTTAGATTCCACATACAAGTGATATTGTATAGCGTTTGTCTTTGTCTGACTTCAAGTAGCATGATGCCCTCCAAGTCCATCCAGATTGGTGCAAATGGGAAAAATTTCATTCTTTTCATGGCTGAATGGTATTCCATGGAATATACGTATCACATATTCTTTGGCCTTCCCAGGTGGCACTAAAGGTAAAGAACTCACCTGCCAATGCAGGAGATGTAAGAGACTCAAGTTCCACTCCTGAGTCAGGAAGATCCCCAGTAGAAGGGCATGGCAACACACTCCAGTATTCTTGCCTGGACAATCCCATGGACAGAGGAGTCTGGCAGGCTATAGTCCATAGGGCTTCAGAGAGTTGGACACAACTGAAGTGACTTAACACAGACATGCACACCACATCTTCTTTATCCATTCATCTGTTGATGGACACTTAAGTTGCTTCTGTGTATCAGCTGTTGTAAATAATAATGGTGCTATGAACATTAGGGTGCATGTATCTTTTCAAATTAGTGTTTTTGTTTTTTTCAGAGAAATATATTTTGGAGATAGAATATTCTAGGCTTGGTGAAAGAATTGATGAGGGGTAAGGATGTAGAAGGATGGGTGGCAATGTATACAAACTCTGAGATATGCTGAGTTTCTAACTTGAGCACTTGGAGAATGGGAACATCATTCTTAAGTTGGGCAGACCATGAGAAGAGGAGTTTGGAAGGGAAATTGGCACATTCTGATTTGGACTTGCTAGGGGTGAGGTGTTTTCATTTATAGGAAACAGCCTTGGTGGAGTAGCTGGAAATCAGACTCTGAGAGCCCAAGTAGGTAAGGCTGAAATGTTTCTGGTGTGGGGTTGCACTCCCTGAGTAGACCTTAGTGGTCTGTACTCTTTGCAGGACTATGGGGGCTGCTTCCTTGTGTGTATTAAGAGTTTCTCCAAAAATTTGTTTGTATCATCCAGTGACTCCAGAGATTCTATGGGGAAGGCTGGGGAGGGTTTGGCAGTAGGGAGTGAGCTCAACTCCCTCCCCCCAGGCTGACTGTACCCCTTCGGAGGTTCTGGGCATCCTGGAAGGACTCAGAGGGGAGAAGGGAGCTTGGATAGACCCATGTCATCTAACCATAACAATGCTAAAAACAAATGACTCAGCACCCTAGACTCTGCTTAGAAGTGAGATAGATCCCACCCCACCTCCCAAATCTCCTGTTTTTCATATCAGATACAGTGTTTTTCAGAAATCCCAACCAAAGCTTGAGTATTACTGCTCAAACACCCCGAGCCAAAATACAAGGAAAGACAAATAAGTCCAAAGCTTTGGCAGAACAGCCGAGACCATTAGAGCAGGAGAGACAGAGCTGGCAAAACATCAGAGTAAAGCCAGTTTTCTTCTGCAACTCAAAGATTGTTCCAAAGGCAGTAATCAAGTATCTGGAGAAGCAGAGAATTTGTCCTGGGCTGAGGTTGTGATGGGAGTTTCCCACTGATACATGTGCTCTTATTTAACCCTTTTCCAATGTTGCTGATGCTCGGTGAGGTGGTGTCTAGCTTAGGCCAGCGGTCAAACTCCCCAAGCCCAAACCAGCCCCAAAGAGAGGGCAGTGATGTAGGGGTGGAGTCGGGGATGGGAGTGAGCTTGGAGTGTGGCTTCTGAGGTGGCTCAGCAGTAAAGAATCTGCCTGCCAATGCAGGAGACTCAGGAGACGTGGGTTTGATCCCTGGGTTGGGAAGATTCCCTGGAAAAGGAAATGGCAATCCCTGCCAGTATTCTTGCCTGGAAATTCCCATGGACAGAGGAACCTAGCGGGCTACAGTCAATGGGGTCTCAAAGAATTAGTCATGACTTAGTGACTAAGCAACAGTGGAGGGATCGTAGCTGAAGCAGATATGCTGGTCTATGGGCACTTAGATGTCCTTAATGGAAATCTTTGGTGTGTAAATGGGTCTTGTTTGTCTCCATATACTCAGCTTAATGCTGGCTGGTGCAGGCAGCTAGTACTTGGTAAATATTTGAGGCATTATGCTGTGAACTGCTTTATGGGAATAAAGTGGAGGGGATGAAACACTCCAGCCTGGGAGGAGGAAGAGTCTCCACGGAGCCAGCAGTGGAGGAGGCTGGAATCTCCCCAGAGGACTTGTTGTGGAAGATGAGGCTATTAGAGGAATTAAGGGGAGAGAGGAGGACAGGCAGAATGAGGGGATAAGGGCTGACAAAGGAGAGCAAAGGAAGAGATGAAAGATTGCTGATGGAGATCAAAATGCAGGGACAGATGGAGGTCTTGGCAGGATTTCTACAGGCCAGAGGAAGGAGACATAGCAGTTCCCAGGCCTAGGAGCTCCTTTGCCTGGGCTCCATCCAAGTCCTTGGATGGAGGCCTTGGAAACTAGAGCAGAGACTGTATGCTAAGTGGGCCACTTTGCCAGCAAGACCACTGAGCAAACCGTGGTTCTAGTGCCCTTTCTCAGAAAATATCCCCAAATATCATTGTCATGTCATTTATCAACTCAGTGGCTCCCCAATGCTTGCAGCTTTAAGTCTCACCTTTATGCCTCATCTCCTATCCATTTATTCATTAATTAATTCAAAAATACTTATTGAGTGCCTCCTTTATGCCAGGTACACACTGGGCACAAGGGTTAAAATAGTGCAATCATTCCCGAAGTGTAGTTCCTGGACCAGCCTCATCAGCATCGTCTGGTGTACTAGTTATCTGTGGCTGCCTGACGAGTCACTCAAGACTTAGTGGCCTAAAACAACAATAACAATTTGCTGTCCCTCATATCTTCCGTAGGTTCTGACTTAGGGTTTATTGTGAAGTAGCAGTCAAAATATTGGCTGAGGCTGCAGTCATCTGAAGGCTTGACCAGGACTGGAGGATCGGCTCCCACGGTGACTCATTCACATGACTGGTAAGTTGGTGTTGATTTTTGGTTGGAGGCTTCAGTTCCAAACCTTGTGACCCTCTCCACAAGGCTACCTGAGTGTCCTCAGAGCATGGTGGCTGGCATCCCCTGGACAATCCAAGACAGTGAGCAGCAAGCTGCAATGTTTTCTGTAACCTCATTTTTTAAGTTAGTTAATTTGATGAGATGGTTGGATGGCATCACCAACTTGAAGGACATGAGTTTGAGCAAGCTCCGGGAGTTGGTGATGGACAGCGAAGCCTGGTGTGCTGTAGTCCATGGGGTCGCAAAAGTCAGACATGACTGAAAGACTGAACTGAACTGAATTTATTTTAATTGGAGGATAGTTACTTGACAATATTGTGATGGCCTCTGCCATACATCAACCTGAATTGGCCATAGGCATACATGTGTCCCCCACTCCTGAAGACCCCTCCCACCACCCTCCCCACCCCATCCTTCCAGGTTATTACAGAGCACCGGTTTTGGGTTCCCTGCATCATACATCAAACTCCCACTAGATATCTATATTACATATAGTAATGTATATCTTTGGATAAGAAAGTTGTGGTACATATACACAATGGAATATTACTCAGCTATAAAAAGGAACACAATTGAGTCAGTTCTAATGAGGTGGATGAACCTAGAGTGTATTATACAAAGTGAAGTAAGTCAGAAAGAGAAAAGCAAATATCATATATTAATGCATACGTACAGAATCTAGGAAGATAGTACCCGTGATCCTATATGCAGGGCAGCCAAGGAGACACAGACATTAAGAGAGAGTGGGATGATTGTAACCTCATCTTAGAAGTCACACACCATTGCTTCCACAAGATGCTCTTGCATCACACAAGTCAACTCTATTCAATGTGGGAGGAAACGCCATGCAGGTTTCTCAGGAAGCAAGAATCTCAAGTGTCAGTTGTGAGACTGGAAACTTGTTAGAAATGCAAATTCTCAGGCTTCCCTGTGGTCCAGTGGCTAAGCCTCTGAGGTCCCAGTGCAGTGGGCCCGAGTTTGATCCTTGATTGGGGAACTAGATCCCACACGCCCCACACGCTGTAGCAGTTTGGATGGTGCTACTAAGACCTGGTGCAGCCAAATAAATAAGAAATAAATATTAAATAAAAAAGAGTGCAAATTATCAGGCCTAACCTAAGACCTATGGAATCAGACACCCCTGGAAGAGGGACCTATAACTGGTGGGTTGTTTTTTTTTTAAGATTTTTTTGATGTGGACTATTTTCTTTAAAGTCTTTATTGAATTTGTTACAACATTGCTTCTGTTTTTATGTTTTGTTTTGTTTTTTGCCTTGAGGCATGTGGGATCCTAGCTCCCCGACCAGAGACTGAACCTTCCCCTGCATTGGAAGGTGAAATCTTAACCACTGGATCACCAGAGAAGTCCCCAAATGATGTTTTAATAAGCACTCCCAATGATTCTAAAGCACAGTAAAATCCAGGAAATGTTGTGATGGTGGATGAAACAGTCTCCATTCTCAAGTTGCTCATCGCCCAGCTTAAATTATTAGGCAATCATGAAACAGTCCCATAGCAAGCACAGAGAGAGGTCTGGGGAGGTTTCCGGGCCCTGCATTTAAGGTCTGCCTTAGCCTGAGCTCTTCTGGCCCTCCCTCTTGCTCCTTATCTTTCCCTTCCTGCTTGGGCCCTCTGCTATTGTTGTAGAAACCGATACTCAAGAAACCAAGCACCACACTCAGAGTTGGAGAACCAGGTTTATTACGCCGGCAGGCTCAGAGGCGTTAACACTCCAAGCTCTGAGCCCTGAAGAGACTGTAGTGGGCAACACTAGCTGTTAATAGGCTGGTTTAAACTAAGGGGTTTCACGCTTGCAGGAACTGCAGTCAAGATGGGGAGCGGGATGTCTGGCCTGGATAGGAATGATTAAGCAGGTTTGCAGGGGCTGGGTGACTGCAAAGAGCAGGACAAGGGTGAGTGAGATAAACTTCAGTTCCTAGTATTGCAAGTCCCCACTTTCTGAGACTATGTGGCTACGTGATCTAGACTTTGCAAGGGGCAAGGTGAGTTACAGAGGCAGAAGGAGGAGGTTATGTAAAATTTTAACTTTTCCTCTTCACTGTCATCTGCCCTCTTTCTTGTCCCTGGGCCCCCACATGGTGCTTATTCCCTCTTCCACATGGTGTGACGTCCTCTGGCATGGTGTCTGACACATAGTAGTCATTTTATAAATGTGACCTTGCTTCCATTCCTTTGTTCTGGATTTCACACGTCAGCTAAAATTGGCACTTGCCAAGGGCTTTTGCCATCTGCCTCTACAGAGATTGAACCCGGTGCTGCTACAGCTCCTGACCTTCAATACCCCCTGAGGGGGATTCAGGGTGGAGAGAGAGGCACTCTGTGTTCCAGGGAAACAGTTCCAGGTGGAAACTGGTTCCAGGTGGAACCAGTCTTTAGACAATTAGGTATTTTCAGGAACTGATTTCATGATCCCAATCCTTGCATCTCCTCATATCTAGAAAAGCACTAAATTCCTTCTAGAAAAGCACTAACTTCCTTCATAGTGATGTCACCTCCTTGTGATTAGCACGAGACTTTTGTAAAACGAGTGCTTGATTGCATTGAGCTCCCCCTTCACCAGAATCTTATGTACTGACCTTCCCCCACTGCTGCTTGGGAGCAGTCTCAGAGTGATCCTAGGCGCTGTCTCCTGGGCTGCAGTCCTGATTTTGCCCCAAATAAAACTTTACTCACAGCTCTCTAGTTGTGCACCTTTTTCACTTGTCACACATTTGGAGGATCCATCTCCTGTGCCTTCCATCCAATCAAATTCTAACCTTTTTTTCAAAGCCTGATGCTGGGTTCCATTTTCACAGCATTTCAGACATCTCTAGTTTCCCTAGTTTCTCCCTTCCCTGAATCTCTGAGCACTTAGAGTCTGACTCATACAGTATAAACCTTGATTCCGCTGATGCATTTTGTCCTGTATTTTTCTCCTAAGATTCTCCATTTGTGACCATCTTTGCAGCCCTAATCACTGTCTGAAATTGCTTTATTATTCTGCTTTCTTGCTGCTTCCTATCATCACCACCTAGGCCTCAGCCCTTGCCTCCACCAACAGACTTAAATCACTGCCCCTCCCACCCAGGGCTCCTGGGAGAGAAGAGCCTCCAAAGTCAAATACCTCTAAATTAGTTTGTCTTTGTTAATGTGCTCCTACTACATGTAAGCCCCCAAGGTAGAACCTGGACTGTTGGAGGGAGTTCCCTCATAGCTAGGCCGGTAAAGAATCTGCCTGCAATGCAGGAGACCCCGGTTTGATTCCTGGGTCCAGAAGACCCACGGGAGAAGGGATAGGCTACCCACTTCAGTATTTCTTGAACTTCCCTGGTGGCTCAGCTGGTAAAGAATCCACCTGCAATGTGGGAGACCTGGGTTCGATCCCTGGGTTGGGAAGATCCCCTGGAGAAGGGAATGGCTACCCATTCCAGTATTCTAGCCTGGAGAATTCCATGGACTGTATAGTCCATGGGGTGGCAAAGAGTTAGACATGACTGAGCAACTTTCACTTTTACATTTCATGTGAATGTGGCACATTCACATCCCGAGGCAGACACCTCCTGTGGCTGAAAGAGCCCAGGGCTAAAGACCTGCTGGATTCCTGGCTCTTCCAGCTGCATAATCCTGGGCAAGCCCTCCTCATTCATTCTGACTTCAGTTTTCTCATCTTTGACATGATGCCCACAGCCACCCACATCCAAAGGGTCATAAATACCTAAGGAAAGAATGGATATGGAAGAATAAAACTATAAAACTACCAAAGAAATGAGTGCTAATACTGGAAAGAGTTATCAGTTGTTTATTACCTACGTATAAAATGTTTACTACCCGTTAGGACCTGCGTCAGGTCCTGGATGTAGCATGGTGAAAGATCTCCCTTAATTATCACTTGAGACTTTGAAATGATTATCAGGGAGAACAAGGAAGAGCTAGATAGCTCTTATAAATTAATTATTTGCAGTGTAATTAGAATTTAGCTATTTTAAAAATTGAAGTACAGTTGACTTATAGTCTTCCCTGGTGGCTCAGCTGGTAAAGAAACCCCCTGCAATGCAGGAGACCTGGGTTCGATCCCTGGGTTGGGAAGATCCCCTGGAGAAGAAAAAGGCTACCCACTCCTGCATTCTGGCCTGGAGAATCCCATCGACTGTATAGTTCATGGGGTTGCAAAGAGTCAGACGTGACTGAGCGACTTTCTCTTTCATTTGACTTTCAATGTTGTGTTCAGGCGTACAGCACAGTGATTCAGATACCTACATGTATTTATATAAAATACATACTTTTCTGAGTTTTTTCCTTTATAGGTATTACAAAATATTGAGTATAGTTCCCTGTGCTATACAGAAGATCCTTGCTGTTTATCTACTTTATATATAGCAGTGTATATATGTTAATCCCAATCTCCTATTCTTCCCTGTCCCCCCTCTTCCCCTTTGGTAACCAGAAGTTTATTTTCTAGGTCTGTAGGTCTATTTCTGTTTTGTAAATAAGTTCATTTGTATTTTTTTTTTAATTCCACATATAAGTGATAGGATATAATACTTTCCTTTCTCTGTCTGTACTTCGTGCGTGTGTGTATGTCCTCAGGTACTTCAGTCATGTTTGACTCTGCAACCCAACCAGTAGTCCAACTATTATGGACTTTGACCGCCAGGCCCCTGTGTCCATGGGATTCGCCAGGTGAGAATACTGGAGTGGGCTGCTATACCCTCCTCCAGGGGACCCTCCCGACCCAGGGATCAAACCTGCGTCTCCTGCTTCTCCTGTATTGCAGGCAGATTCTTTACTGCTGAGCCACTGGGGAAACCCGTGACTTACTTCACTTTGCATGATAATCTCTAGGTTCATCCATATTGCTGCAAATGGCATTATTTCATTCCATTTTATGGCTGAGCAGTATTCCTCTGTGTATACACACCATATCTTCTTTGTCCACGCATCTGAAGTGAACACTTAGGCTACTTCTGTGTCTTGGCTGTTGTGAATAGTGCTGCCGTGAACACTGAGGTGCAGGCATCTTTTAGAATGACCGTTTTCTCCTGATACATGCCCACTCTTGTGAATAGTGCTGCCGTGAACACTGAGGTGCAGGTATCTTTTAGAATTACCGTTTTCTCCTGATACATGCCCACTCTTGTGAATAGTGCTGCAGTGAACACTGAGGTGCAGGCATCTTTTAGAATTACCGTTTTCTCCTGATACATGCCCACTCTTGTGAATAGTGCTGCCGTGAACACTGAGGTGCAGGTATCTTTTAGAATTACCGTTTTCTCCTGATATATGCCCAGGAGTGGGATTGCATGATAGCTCTTCGAACAAGTGGACAGACACTGTGTGTGAGGGCAGGAGGGAGGAATAGGAGGACTAGGACCCTGACAGGCTGGCAGGGACCAGTTGAAATGGTACCAGTTCACAGGCAGCTCCCTAAGACCTTCACCTTCCTTTCTTTCTGCCCCTAAGGGCCCCAGTGCAGTCCTCAGTTTTGCTATAGGATGTGGCCGCCCTGTGTCTTCCCAGTGGGCTGGGCCAAGGAGCGGAGAGGAGGTGGGTCTCTGTGGATTCCTCTGAGTTGGGCTTCATCTGCAAGAGGCCCCTTTGGAGAGCCTTGCCTCACAGGCCACGATCCCTCCCTCAGGGCTATCCATCAGGCCCCTACCTTTTTTTAAATATGACAGCTGAACTGTAACTCATGTAATTATTTCTCAGATTGTTTTCAATATCAAAAGCAGGTGTCAGTTCTAATTGCCTTGAGGACTGATTCCTCTGTACAACTGACTCAACTGCAGACATAAACATGCTTATCCTCACCGCAGGGGTGGGTGTGGGATAAAAAACGTGCCCCCAAGGTTGGTTTCTAATAAGGAGCCATATCTGGGCCTCTCTCACTAATGTGATGCTCTTGGGGCCCCTCTGGCCTGCTTGGGATGAAAGGCAGTCATCTGCTTGCCTCTGATGAATTCATGTTCAGAGAAGGTGACAGCCAGGTGTAGTGGGAAGATCATTAAAGTGGAGTCAGGAGAAAGCTCTTGGTCCCAGCCCTGTCACTAACTAGCTGGTGGCCTTGGTCCAGTCACAGAGCCTCCTTGTGCCTTGAGTTCTCTTCTGTCAGACAAGTGGGAAGGATGGGGGCAACCCCTAAAGGCCCTTGCTGCTTTCATAGTCTGGGATTGTCGGAGGAGCCTCCAAGCTTGTTTCATGCCCTCTGATTTTATAACTTCTGTTTGCCTCTCTGCAGTACCTTTCTCCTCTTCACAAGCTGGTATTTCAGTGCACATCAGCATCCCACCAGAAGGGACTCAATATTATACACAGATCAGAGATGAGTGTTGCAATATGAATACCCTACCCAGCAGCCCACATGTAATGTGGTATGTCCTCCCTTAAAAAGAATGAAAAGGGAACACCATAGAGGTGAACTCTGGAGACTGTCTGATTGCAAATTTTATGACTAGTCTAAACTTGTGTCTTTGTCATTTCCAAGCTTAAATTATCACCTCTCCAAGCCCCAAAACCATAGTATAAGGTAATAGTCTCCAATATCAGTTATTGCTGAAATAGTTTATCCTTGGTCATTAAGGAACTTACCTCCATTTTTCAAAAAGCTACTGACCTCCTATCATGTGCAAAATCATTGATGCTGTAGGCAACAAAAAGCACAGAACAGTCTCTTTTTGGGGGACATGTAGTATATGCTATTCATTGATTATCTAAGAGGATAATTGTACGTTTTGAACATCTTAAAGTCTCAGCATGCTGACCTCATAATAACAGCAGTGACTAACTTTTTTTTGGTTGCAAAAATATTCACTAGCCACCATGCTAAGCACTATGTAGTTATTTTCCCATTCTAGTGATGTGGAAACTGAGGCCCAGAGATTTCAAGTAACTAGTCAAAGTCGTAGAACCAGTAATGACAGCATAGGGGCTCCAATCAGGTGGCCTGCCTCTAAAACCCATGGTATTTATTGTATGAACAGTCTGCTTGGTGTGAAGTTGACAATCTACAAATATTGCTTGGATGATTAATCAGAGACGAATGGGACCTTGGAAGAACAAATAAGTGGAAAGCTTTGCAGTGCAGCCCGAGCAGCTTGGGGTGTTCCATGCCGCCCCCTCCACTTCAGTGAATGGGGCCCAGGCCCTGCCACCAATGAATCGGCTCTGAGTCCCTTTTAGTTCTCACCCGCTCTTGCCTTATGAAGGACCTACCCTGACTCCCAATGCACACTCACCCATATTTATGTTTTTATTTGAGGGCAGCCTGTGCTCTGGGTCCCTCAGATGACTCCTTTCCACACTGTCTTCACTCCCACTTCTGCCCAGGCCTACTTTCACCTGGGCTGTTATGTGATGTAGTCCTGGCCTGAGATCCCGAGATATCCTGGGATGTGCTCTCAGGGTTCTTCCCTTATCTCCTTCCTGGATGCCCAGGATGGAGACCAGCCAGAGGAGCCAGGAGACAGCCTGATTTATTGCCCTCAGCGCCCTCGTCCACATTCAGAGACTGCGGAGCTGAGAGATGCCCAGAGGCTGGGAGTCACCGGCTGGTGACAGCCCTGCCACTTGGCCTCCACATTTGTGGTGTCAGTCCCTGGAGATTCAGGGAGCGGGGAATGCCCCCGAGGGCTGGCCAAGAAGTCTGACCTCACCACGAGCCCTGGGGCCCGGCTGGGGTGTTCTCTGCCCTCGCTCAGCCCTTGTGCTTCCTTTGTGTTCCTATCAGAAGCCTGGTCCCTTGGGCCCCTCAGCCTCCCTGCAGTGTCAGCCCTGGCTCAGGAAAGGCTGACGGTCTCGCTCCCGCTGGAATGCAGGGGCTGCCCGGAGATGGCAGGGGAGGGAAGGAGAGGGCTGGCTGCCCCGAGGGATGATGCCGGAGAGTGGAGAGAATCGGGGCAACTCCCAGAGGGTGAGCAGGCTTCTTGGGCCCTGGAATCACAAGCTGGCCCTCAATGCCGACTGAGGGAGATAAAGGCGAGAGGGAATACATCCACTGAGAGCTTGCTCCCGGGAGCCCAGACTATGCTAGTATCTTTCCGCATGGTCTCACCTTGACACTTACGATGATCTTCTGGGTTGGGTTTGACGATTCCCATCTTACAGATGAGGAAACTGAGGCCCAGAGAGGCTAAGTAACTCAACCATATTTTCACAGCCATTGGTGGATCTGAGGCTTCCTGGCTGCCTCCCTGCAGTTGGCTCATATGGGCACTTCTAGGGTTGGAGGCGAACTCCATGCTTCTGTGAATGTGTGTGTGTGTGTGTGTGTGTGTGTGTGTGTGTGCACATGTGTCTTCACATATGGACGGGATGGTGTGGGAAGTACAGAGAAGAGGAGGAAGGCTTATCTTTCTCAGATTTGCAGATTCTGCCCAAATGTAGTGTCCATGGGGGTCTGCAGAGATGCCTTCCTGCCCCCCACCCAGCTCCTGTTGCTGCCCACTGGCTCTTCTCCTCCTCAAGCTCAGACTGCCAGGACCACCGTCCCCAGGCTGCCACAGGGCTTTGGTGTTGCGTGGCGGGCTCTAGTCTCCTTCCCTAAGTGGGGGGTAATTGCTGACGACGCTCATGTGGAGCAGTGTCAAAACCAACTTTATTTTACTTAATTCCCCCCTTCTTCTAGGTGCTAAAAAGCTTTAGGGGGAAAAAAGCCTTTTCTAGAAAATTACACCCTGCATCTCTCTTTCTGCTGCTCCTAGGAAGTCATTTAAGATGGAAATTAGAGCCCATTATTGCACATTTAATTACCTACCAAATGAATGGCATATTTAATAGAAATGGCAAAATCCTCCAACATGTACAAGATTTCTAGTTCACACATCTGCAGACATGTTGCAAAATAATTCATAAACTGGGAGATGTGAGTTGCTGGGGCTTTCTTGGGGGAAAAGCCAAGGAATAGGGCTGAGGATCTGATGAGCTAACATCTCTGCCCCTGGGACGGAGGAAATACAGAATTTGTTCCTAATGTGCTCAGAGGCAGAGGTGGCTCCTTTTCGGGGGTGGAACAGGAAAGCCAGCTCTAGGTGGGGGCCTGGGCAGGCTGCTCCTCAGCTGAGTGGGGAGAAGGAGGGGCAGCTTGCCCATCTCCAGCCCCCACCCAGCCCCAGCTTCCCATGTCACCCATGTTGCAGCCCAGGAAGTCTGCGGAAGCAGCTGCGGTGGGGAAGCCTCTAGAAATGGCAGAGACAAGCGGAGTCTCTGCAATAGTCACCGCGTGGCCGGCTTCATCACCCATCTACCCCCCACCACTGCTCTAGCTGTGTCCTCTCTGGCTTTGACTCTAAGCTAATGTTATATTTTAGGATGTTTGTTCGCTCACTTACCCAGGCAGCATTTATGGAACATCTGCTATTTGTGGAAAATCTGTTTGCTCATTCAACCATGCAAATAGGCAACCTTCTTATTAAATACTATTATTCATTCCTCATTCACTCATTTGTTTTAAGCAAAGAACTAACCAGCCCACACATATTGAATACCCACTGATTCACTTCTTTATGTAACCAGTTGGCTACACTAGACCTACTGTTTGACCAGCTGTCTATCTACCTACTCATCAACCAACAAACCGGCCAACCACCAAACCAATATTTATTGAATGCCTATTCGTTCATACAATGAACATGCACCATATACTGGACATTGTGCAGACACTAGGGGAACAAAGATCCAGACACACGGTCCTGCCTTCAGGGAGCTTAGAGTCAAGTAAGAATATTAATAGCTGACATTTTTTTCAGCATTTACTATATATGCCCAGCACTGTGCTGAATGATTTACATATACTATCTTATTTGCTGTGCTAGGTACCATGAAGAAAAAGGCATAGAGAATTTAAATCAATTTCTCAATGTTACACAACTTTTGAGTGATGGAGTTTCAGAGTTTGAACCCAGGCTCCTAGGTGGGGTATACATGTGGAGTGAGATATATATTGTACATCTTATGCAGGAGAAAGAGAAGATGAATTGGCTCTGCCTGGAGGAAACAGAGGCATTGGCATTTGATCTGGATATTTTGGCCTAGCCAGGTGGCTTCTGAAATCTTAGTTTCCCGATAGGGATTGAACCTGGGACCTCAGCAATGAGAGTGCAGAGTCCTAACCACTGGACTGCCAGGGAATTCCCTGACCTGTATCTCAAAGGAGTCCATGAGCCTGGGAAAGGGAGAGATATCCTGAATAGGACAGTGTTGGGAACTGGAGAATGCAAACACACGAAGACAGTTTCTGTTGTGGTACCTTCAGTGTAATAGGAGAAGTGGTACACAGATACGATATCAGCACACAATTGGTGGGAATGGACAACAAGTGTGAGATGGTATGTGATGAATCAGACAGGTGGTCCAAATTAAGTTGTTAGGGAAGCAGAGGGAAGGAAGACATCCCACCAGTTGGAGATAATCAGAAATGAGAGTATGGAGGAGACAGAGTTTAAGACAGACCATGAATTGAGGCTAAGTGGAATCTCCTAAGCCAGAGATGAGGCTGGTGAGAAGTGGAATGGCATGAGAAGATGCAATGGGCTGGGAAACCAGTGGTGCCATTTCAGGCTTCCGCATGTGAGCATGAATGAAGAAGAGTCTGGAAATATGCTGTAGATTGTAGAGGACTTGAATGGCCATTTGGGGAGATTAGGCTTTATTTAGCAGGCAGTGGGGAGCCACTAGAAGTTTTGAGAGGGGAGACTGCTAATTATTCTGTTTCTTCCCTAATCTGTATGTACCAGGAGAAGGATTCCCATAAGCTATATCACCCAGCTCCCTTGCTGGCCAGCTTCTGTTAGGCTTAGTCAGTGGGGCCCTGGCAATAGATCCAAGTGTGGGAAGAGAGAGAGGTCAGAGAACATCTCTGCTCTGTCCTGCTGGTCCAGCTGTGTCCCTCCAGAAATCTGTATTTTTAGCATTCATCCCGGGTAACTCGAATGTTCTACTGGGTCTGGGAATCATTGATCTATACTGTGTACAGGTCACTTTCTCACTTAATCTTGCAACTGAAAACAAGATTCTCATCTATATTTTACAGGTGAGAAAATCGAGGCTCAAAAGTGTTGTGATGTGTCCAGTGTCACCAGCTTTTAAGCAGAATAGATGGGATTACAATCCACATTTCTGACTCCATTTTCATTTGTGGGAGAACCAGTACCAAGTTAGAAGAACTTTGCAAAGATTGAGTCATCATATCATTTTCTTGAACCTGTTTCCTCTAATCTTTGCATTGCCAAATATTGCTCATATATTCTTTCTTGCCCGTCTTCACCATCATCTCCTCCATATGGCCTTATATGGTCCCTAGATAATCATAACCTCATAATCTTGTGGCTAAACCTAGTTGGTATATATACATGCATCTTCTCTTCAGTTTTCCCTAAACTTTAAGGGGCAGTATTGAATAGTGGTTAGTGCGTGGCTTCTGGAGTCTTTGATCTCTTGGATTCAATAATCTTACTCACCCCGTCACTCAACTTTTGCATCTCATCGTCAGCTAGATGATGAGTGGTTCCATTTATGAAGCACCAGGGCTTCATTCTCTGACCACACACCCCGCTACCCAATCCCTCCAGGCTTATCACTCACCATTTATGGATTCCCTGTTAGTAATTGCCCAATTTTGCCATTTTCTTATTAGGGTGAGGAGGAAGAAGACAAGCCAGTCAAGTAGAGATAATTATTCAGGGGAAGAAAGAGCCTGAGGGTAGAGTTTATTATATCTTATGTCAGGATGAGGCCAGGAAGGACCATTATTTCATACCTAGTACATAACAGCTAGTGATTGAATTTCCTCAGGACAAAATCCTATGAATTTGTCTCTATTTCCATTTTGCTTAAATAAACTGAAGTTCAGAGAGGTAAATTTCTCTAGGTCCCTCAGCTCATGGTTGCAAAGCCAGGACTGGAATTCATATCTGGGTGACTCAGGAGTCCAGGCTCCATCTGCCATGCCTGTGACCTCTGACATAGGCGTGCTGAGATGGGAGTCCAAGGCAGAGGGACCGCTGCAGGACAGGCGGGTCTCAGGCCCCAAGCTGTGCCCGAGGATCTCAGCTCCCCTTTCCAGGTTGCCAGGGGCTCACTCTGCTCCTGCCCCATTGCTGATTTCTTGCCAGAGACCCTGGCATTGACTCAGCTGGGAGCTGTCCAGCCCCAACTTCCAGACCTAGTAGGAGAGACTTCTGAGGGAGATAATGGCTTTCAAAATGTAATTTGAACTTAATGCACCGCTGTATTTTACCACTGTAAGCCCCATTGTGTGTGTGTCTCTGAGGCAGCCAATTATAGAAACTTACAGAAGACAATGTATAAGCTGAGGCAACTGTTACTTTTCTGAACAAATGGGACAGAGTTTCAGCCAGCTGGCCAAGCACTGACATTTGTGGCCTCAGTAACTGTATTTGAAATCCCAGGCTTGATCCCCTGCAGAGTGGCACAGAGACCCGGACTGAGGGTCCCTCTGTCCCCATGCCACCCACCCATGCCCAGCCCATCACGATGGAACAAGGCTGCCAATACCTGCATGAGGATTTTTGTGTCCACGTGAGCTGAAGGCTTCCTGTGAATAAAAAGGCATCTCAGAAGAAAGGGAAAAGGATTTGTAATACATGTTCTTCAGGTTAAGTGATCAGACGTAGTCAGGTTGCTAGCATCTGGGGACATTGAGTCAAGTCACAATTCAACACTCGTCTGACTGGTATACAAAGAAAATGCTTGAAATATACTGAGATAGGGACTCCGCTTACCTCCCTTCTGATTTCTGACATGAATCACCCCTCCCCTTTCCTCCCACACCAAAGCCGCCACCATGGGGTTCCGCTGGGCTCCCTGCAGGAAGCCACCCTGTCATCCTCTCTGTCACTCAAGACACACTTCAACACTCCTGCTCCGGAGGTAAGTTTCAAGGGCCTGTGACCCACTTCCTGGGGAAATGTGTGCCTCGTCACACCCAGGCTGCAGCCCTGTGTGCTTCTGAGATTTCTGAGGGCCACAAACTGAATTTCAAAGCAGCTTGTTTGGAATACTCATCATTTAATATGATGCTGAGAGCAAAGTAATCTGTGCTATTCAATGTTGAGAAACTCTCTGTTTGAGGATGGTAGCTTGGAGAAGTCCTTCCTCTTGGGGTTTTGGGGTCAATGGTTTTTAGTGCCGTTGTGTGACATGGGGACTTTGGGGGTGTGTGTATCTGTGTGAAGTGACTAGACCAGGTGAGAAGTGTTGCGTGGACAAGGAGAGCCTCTCTGTGTCCCCAGGATTGGTACACGGAGTGGGGAGAGCACTGGGTCTTGGATTAAGTCTCTGCTTTGCCAGCCCTGCTTTTCCGGGACTTGAGAATCAGAAGTAGAACAAAACCTTATCACTCTGGTGGAGCCTGCATTGCAGTTTTGCTGGAGATCTGGCTGTGATGTCCAAGACCTACCCACCCATCACCACTCCATCAATCCATCAGTGTGTCCATCTTTCCAGCCTTATTGCCAAGTTAGTCAAAAACATCTTTTTCAGGAGATTCCAAACTTCGATGAAGTTTACAGGGCTCTTCAGCCTGGCCCCTGTCTACCCTCCAACCTTGTCCCTCCTGACTCTCTGCTCACAGTCTCTACACCCTACTGAACTGGTCACAATCTCACCTCCCATCTATGGCACATTTTGTCCCCTCCACCTCATTTTCTACCCTTCAGACTTAAGTTCATATGTCTCTTCTTCCAGGAAATCTTCCTTCCCATCTGCCCTATTGCTCACATCTGCGTAAATATCCCTCCTCATCTGTGCTTCCCCATGAGGACACCTGTCACCTCTAGGGGAGGTCATGCGTGTCATCTCAGGGTGGACAGATCTGTTGATGGTCTGTGTCTCTGGGTTTTAGCCCAGCGGCAGGAAGCTGGTAGATGTGGCCGAGGCTGGTTCTCGGCCTCCACCTTGGGGTCGTCCAGGTGACTAAACCTCACAGAGTGGTCCTCATCGGGGGGTCTCCCTAGAAAAGCAGCTTCTAGTCATGAAGAGACCCTCAGATTTTAATCTGAGGTTGGTCCTGGGTATCACAGGGGCTAGGGAATTAGGGGCAAGGGGAGGGGTGATGATTAATTTTATGTATCAACTTGATTGGGCCAGGGAGCCCGGAGAGTCAGATGGTGCAGTGATAAAGAATCCACCTGCCATGGCAGGAGATGCAAGAGATGCAGATTCGATTCCTAGATTGGGAAGATCCCCTGGAGGAGGAAATGGCAACCCTCACCAGAATTCTTCCCTGGAAAATTCCATGGACAGAGGAGCCTGAAGGGCTACAGTCCATGGGGTGGCCAAGAGTTGGACACAATTGAGTGGCTAAGCACGCACAAACCCAGAGAGCTGGTAGAACATTTTTTCTGGGTCTGTCTGTGAGAATGCCAAGAGATTGGATTTTGAATTTAGATTGACTAAAGAAGATTGCACTCGTCTACGCAGGTAAGCATCATCCAATCTGTTGGGGGCCTGAACGGAACAAAAAGACAGTGAAAGCCCAAATTCACTCTCTGCTTGACCTCGATCATCTGTCTTCTCCTCCCTTCATCACTGCTCCTGCTCCTCAGGCTTTCAGACTCAGAGCAGGATTACAGTATCAATGCCCCCAGTTCTCAGGCCTTCAGATGTGGCCTGAATTGCACCCCTAACTTCCCTAGCTCTCCTGCTTACAGATGGCAGATTGTAGGACTTCTTGGCCTCCATAATTGAGTGAGCCAACCTCAGTATGGCTCAATAAATCTCAATCTTTCTCAATATCTACCTAACATGCTACAGTCCCTGAGGTCGCAAAGAGTCAGACACGACTTAGCAAATGAATAACAACAACATCTATCTGTCATCTATTATCTATCTATCAATCTATGTATTGATCATCTCCCACTAGTTCTGTTCCTCTGGAGAACTCTGACTAAAGCAGAAGATAGATATTTTTGTGTATGTTTTGGGTCTGATGCCAAGGGCAGTCCAATCCACTTTGAGCCCTGCATTGAGCAAGGGTGGTAGGGAGAGAGTTACAATACAGCCTTTATTCAGCCATCCAGCAACTTGAAATTCCTTTCAGACGGGGAAGAATGTGAAAGTGGGAAATCCCAAGGAGGTATTTTGGGTAGATGAGGTGGGGCAGACAATCACACTCTTAGGTAGCCTGTTTGTTGGTAAAGGCAGGGCTTATCTTCTCTGTCCAGGTGGAATTTCAAAGCCCCCTGGAGCAGAGAATCCTGGGACAGAAGCAGGAACATGTCACCAGTTTTTATGAGAGTTATCCCTGGAATTTTAATTACCTTATCTTCACACTATTATATATTTACATATCCTAATGATGAGATTACACATTTCAATTAGTATGTAATTATGAGTTCTATTACTTAAAGAAAAATACTTGGGGATAATTACACAATTATGAAGTACAATTAGAAAATGACATACAATTAAATTTAGAAAAGCTTTTGAAACCCTCCTCCTACCCTCCCACCCCACCCTCCTGTACAAAGATTTCTTGTATTTTTTTTTCTCTCTCTTATTTCTCTTCTTCAAGAACAAGTGCAGCCCAGTCCAGTCTGGTATAAAACAGGGATAGATATTCCCCAGGAGGGTGCAGGGACATGGTATCCTGGGGGTGCAAACCTTCATGACCTTATGGGGGTTTAGGAATAGTACCTGACGTTGAAAGTTTACCTGAGGTTGTGGGTGGGGGCATTTTTTTTTTCAGGCCCCTCCTTTCTATTCCGTCTGTGGGAAGTGCAGGAAAGGAGGGAGTAAGATCAGTTCAGTTCAGTTCAGTCACTCAGTTGTGTCCGACTCTTTGCAACCCCATGAATCGCAGCATGCCAGGCCTCCCTGTCCATCATCAACTCCTGAAGTTCACTGAGACTCACATCCATCGAGTCAGTGATGCCATCCAGCCATCTGTCATCCCCTTCTCCTTCTGCCCCCAATCCCTCCCAGCATCAGAGTCTTTTCCAATGGGTCAACTCTTCACATGAGGTGGCCAAAGTACTGGAGTTGCAGCTTTAGCATCATTCCTTCCAAAGAAATCCCAGGGCTGATCTCCTTCAGAATGGACCGGTTGGATCTCCTTGCAGTCCAAGGGACTCTCAAGAGTCTTCTCCAACACCACAGTTCAAAAATATCAATTCTTCAGCGCTCAGCTTTCTTCACAGTCCAACTCTCACATCCATACATGACCACAGGAAAAACCGTAGCCTTGACTAGACAAACCTTTGTTGGCAAAGTAATGTCTCTGCTTTTGAATATGCTGTCTAGGTTGGTCATAACTTTCCTTCCAAGGAGTAAGTGTCTTTTAATTTCATGGCTGCAGTCACCATCTGCAGTGATTTTGGAGTAAGATGGGACCTGGCAATTCCAGGGACTGTGAAATGTTGCTGGCAAAACTAGGCTTGCAGATAGATTATGGGCAGGCATCTCTTACATGGCTTACCATTGTGAAAATGCTTCCACTTTCCCCAGCTCGTCCAGCACCATCCAATGAAACAAAAAATGAATTAGGTGTTCTTGTCTCCTTTTTGGACCTCCTTCCTTTGATCTCAATGTCTCTACACTCCTGGCTTTTGTCTTTTGTTCTCTGATTTCCCTTCTCAGTCTTCTTCATTGCTGTTTTTCTCCTTGGCTCTCAGATTAAATTTTGTTGTTCTCCAGAGTTCCATTCTCTCTCCTGTTCTTTTTTCTCTCTTTGGCAATTCAAATGGGATAGAGGGTGGAGTTGAGTGGTAGCAGAGAAGGCAGCCAGATGGTGCTAGGAAGCCTCTGTAGCAGAGACTGCCACTGTCTACACACTCATTTTCCCTTCCCTGGGGGCCCGTCTTTCCCAGAATTCGTTGCAGTTATTACGTGTGGCATGTAACTGTGGGCAGAAGTAAGGTGCCCCACTTCCAGGCTTGGCCCAGTAAACTTCTCTCTCAATCCTCTTCCTTCTCTTCCATCATCTCCAGGCTGAGTGTTGATGCCCCAAATTGCCTTCAAAGTCCCTTTGAAGAAGGTCTGGACCCCAGCATCTCTAGAGGACAACACTCATATCATTTTCCTCTTGCTTTTCTGTAGTGTTTGAACAAGAAAATCTTTTGTTGCATAAAATTATTGAAATGTCCAGGTTTATCTGTTATAGCAGCTGCTTATAAACTAACACATATGAATATGAAATACAACTTGAGCCCAGATATTTATATTGGCAGTATTTTTTTTTCTCTTTTCTGGTAGGCCTATATAGGAAGCCAACTTCATTCAGAAGTTGGTAAAAGATGAAGCTCTATGTGAGTATGAGTTACTATACTTTTACACGAGTCTGCTGCTGCTAAGTCGCGTTAGTCGTGTCTGACTCTGTGAGACCCCATAGACGGAAGCCCACCAGGCTCCCCCATCCCTGGGATTCTCCAGGCAAGAACACTGGAGTGGGTTGCCATTTCCTTCTCCAATGCATGAAAGTGAAAAGTGAAAGTGAAGTCGCTCAGTCATGTCTGACTCTTAGAGGCCCCGTGGACTGTAGCCTACCAGGCTCCTCCATCGATGGGATTTTCCAGGCAAGAGTACTGGAGTGGGCTGCCATTGCCTTCTCCGATACATGAGTCTAACGAGCCTTATTTAGCATCTGTTTTTGTCTAAAATGAGGCACGTCTTACAGCTTTTTATTCTCCAGAATTTCTGAATTGCACAAGAAAATGCCTTTGCTCTGAGGGAGCCAAAGGTCACTGGTTACTTCTTGATTTCTCCTGGCACCTGAGGCATGGATCATTTCTAGTTAAGTGGATCATTTGCCTTCATGTGTAGGGTTTTAATCTCCTCTTGTCTCACCACTGTAGGCACCTCCAAACTCTTCCATCTCTCCTTCAGGCTCAATGATCCCAACCCTTCAGTTCCACATTCTTGCCATGAGAGTGGGCAGCCTCAGCCCACAGGAGCTGAAATGTGCTGGAGGTTGACCAGAAGTCCCTAAGTTGGACCTGATCTGGAGCTGGCTCCTTGAAATGTCTTAGCCTCAGGGTGGAAACCCCTCTGGGCACAGTGGCAGGGCCTTGCCTTTCCTGGTTGGCAGAGTGGACAGGAGAGAAGTCCTGCAGGAAAGGTATTGACAGCAATTCATGCATTTGCTCCCCAGGGATGCCTAGAGCACCTCGGCCCCCTTACTATGGCCATGTGCCAACTGACGGCAGGAGAGGTGGGCTGGCTTCTTGGGAAATGGGGGCCATGGTGGTGGAGCAGTGTGGAGAGAGGGAATCTTGTCATCTTTTGTAAACCCAAACTCAACCTTAGCTGATGGGGTTCAGTTTGACACAGGCTCAGCCCGGGGGTGGCTGCAGGAGGGATCCTGGCCTGTGTGCAGGTCGCCCCTTCTTCCCAGGGAGGGCTTGGAAGCTGGGCCTCACCCTGGAATTGGAGGAGGTGAGGGCATTCCCTTCACATGTGGATTTTAGGGAGCCTTGGGCCTTGAAGAACTTCAGCTGGCTTCTATAATGACACTCAGAGAATACAAAAGAACTCTCCTGTCTACAGTCTCTTACCTTAGGTTTTTTCTTTTTTAAATTTTTATATTTTATCAACTGCCATGATACCAGTGCTGTAAGTCAGAGATAACAAAGGGTCCAAGGTCAAGGTGATGTTCCTAAGAGAAATGATCTAAACTGCAGGTCTGATCGTATCATTTGTTCCTCAATTTCATCGTCTTCCCATCTCAGACTCTCCAGATCCCTTTAGGAAAAGGTCCAGACTCTGTCATGCCCCTATTGAAGGGTTGTTGCTGAACCATGATAGATGTTGGGATTCTTGGCCTTCAGAGGAGAAGAATTCAATCTGGGGCCAGGGACGAGGCTTGATCGTTCAGAGCCTTGTGTAATAAAGTTTTATTAAAGTAAAAAAGAGATAGAGAAAGCTTCTGACATAGACATCCAAAGGGGGCAAAAAGAGTGCCCCCTTGCTAGTCTTTAGCCGGATGTTACATAGCTGCTCAGTTCAGTTCATTCGCTCAGTCGTGTCCGACTCTTTGCGACCCCATGAATCGCAGCACGCCAGGCCTCTCTGTCCATCACCAACTCCTGGAGTTCACTCAGACTCACATCCATCAAGTCGGTGATGCCATCCAGCCATCTCATCCTCTGTCGTCCCCTTCTCCTCCTGCCCCCAATCCCTCCCAGCATCAGAGTCTTTTCCAATGAGTCAACTCTTTGCATGAGGTGGCCAAAGTACTGGAGTTTCAGCTTTAGCATCATTCCTTTCAAAGAACACCCAGGACTGATCTCCTTTAGAATAGACTGGTTGGGTCTCCTTGTAGTCCAAGGGACTCTCAAGAGTCTTCTCCAACACCACAGTTCAAAAGCATCAATTCTTTGGTGGTCAGCTTTCTTCACAGCCCAACTCTCACATCCATACACGACAGCAGTCTGCTAATTAGAGAAGGGAAATGTCTCAAGACTCAGAGACTGGCACCAGGCCCCTCACCCACAACATGCATTGAGATAACATTGGCACCAGGTGAGTCATCTGGGCCATAAAACAATTGACATGAATCTTGAAAAAAGGCAGATTTCTAAACAAATATATAGTTTCATTGACATAGATTAGGAGAACAATGTATGTGTATAACATACTGGTTTGTCAAGTCGGTTCTGAGCCTTTAGGCAGAACCAACTTCAAGTCAGAGTCTAGGGTAAATACCCAGTACATTAACATAGCTTAAGACAAACATTTCCATAAGAAAAATGCATGGGTTAGCTCAAGGTTTGAGAAAAGTTAAGTTCAGGTAGAACTGGGTGTCATTATGGCAACACAGAATTTTAAGAGAAACCTCTTTTTAAATTTGTATAGAGAAGGGGAAAAAGTATAACACTAGTTTGTTTCCTCCTGCTGCTTAAGAGAGAGATAAAAATATCTGGCACTTGCAGCCTATTTCTGTTTGGAGACCCCTGGCCTTGCTGTCTGTTACCCTGTCATTATGACCCCTGCCCAACTTCAGCTTCCTTCTCTAGACTCATCTCTCATCAGCCTGCTTCCCCCTTCCTTTCTTCCCAGGCTAACCTGAGTTTCTTTCAATGTAACAGGATATGGGAAGAATCTTGTCACTCCCAGGCCTCAGGACAAGTTTCCGGGGGCACCCACTCTTCCTGCTTTGCCCCACCAGTTCCTTCTCCTCCTTCAGCTCTCAGTTTAGACCTGACTTTATCCACTTTCTTCATGACCACCTCCTGCCTTGGGCCTTAAGTCTTCCTCCTCTTGTGTGCACTCCACACCTCAACCTGCATGTCTCTGAAATAACACAGCAAATGTTTTGCGATCACATGCAACAGTATTTCCCCATTAAAACAGTTCTAATATGACAAGGACCTCTGTAACACTTGACATATCTTAGGTTCTGAAAGAAAATGAATGAGTGAATGAGTGCAAACTTGTCCAGTCCAGAGCTAACCAGCTTTTAAGAAACCCAAGAGATGACGTTGACTAATATCAGTACTTCCTGGTAGCATTGTTTGTAGATTTCACCTCCCTTCCTCTGCCATTGACCTGCCATCTCTTGTCCACCGTGCCACTGGAGCCTCTTCAGGGGTTCTTGGAAGCTCTGAAGTGGAGTGTTCTTTTAATTTGGCCTTTTAGAATCTGTGGAAGCAAGGCACCCCTTGGGAGGGCATTGCTTTTAGGCTTCAGAATAATGACTTGCAGAGATTCCCCAGGGCAGAACAGAATAGCTCCTTGAATTTTTTTCTCCCCCATTTGATATTTTTCTGCTTCTTCCCAGTTGATGAAATCTTTTGAATTCTGCTGCAAGCTGCAGGGGGAGAGTGGGCCTGTCTCTTCCCCTAGGGTTGCCCTGCTGGCTGAGCTTTTGAGCAGGGAAGGGGTGGGCTGAGAGGAGACTCAGTATTGATTCTGCAGCTCTCAGTCCTGCCACTGTGGTGGGGGTGAAACAGCTGTTCCCCTTAGAGTAGTTGGAAAAGAAAACACCGTTGACATTCTGATGAAGACTAAGGTAACAGGGCACTGCAGAAATCTCACAACCAGCCCAAGAGGGAAGTAGGGAAGGTAGTCACAGGATGATAGTTATTTGAAGCACTTGATCCCCACAAATTCACGGTGCTGGCCTTGCCTCTGGACTTATCCTCCAGGATAACAATCTGACTGTATCTTGGCCTCAGTCCCCTGCAGGCAGCAGGCTTACATCATGCTTGATTTTGAGCTTAACAGTCAGTCTAGTGTTTGAGCTTCATGTCTGGTGGAGAAAATACTGAGCATGTATAAGTTTGTCTGCTTTTTAATCAGATTTAGTATGAATTTCATTATGGCATGATGTGATCTGAGTGCACACAACCAGTGCCTATGAAGGCAAAACATAAGCTACAGGAGTAATGGTTGTCAATCTCCTCTCCATCTCCATCTTTTTGGTTTAATGGCCGCTTTTTCTCATCCATCGTGACTAGGTATTTATTGTTGGTTGGGAACCATCTGCCAATTCTCACAAGGAGGCGTAGAAACCCCATAGCAAATTCTTTCTCTGATACCCACTTTTTGGCAGGTAATGTGATGTGATAAATTCCAAATGTTAGTATTTGCAGCCAAGCTTTCATGGTGCTTTGCCCAGAGTGCCCAAGTCCTCTGTGTATCTTTATTAAGTAATAATAATAAGGTCTGTTACTGGGGAGGAAACAGGAACTGAATAAAGAGTAAAGGATTCTGCTCCAACATCTTCAGAGGAGATGGAAGAACTCTGGGAGGGAGAGAAGGAAGAAGAGAGGGATCCTGCCTGGAGATAAAGATCTATTTGAGGTAGTAGAGATTTTTGGTGGAGAAGATGAATAAGATCAGTCTTGGAGAGAGCCCTTTGGAGGCAGGAGAATAGGACAAACTTGGCTTGGACAGAGAAAGATGAAATACTAGTCCCTGAACAGAGTGGACCAGATGGAGGCTTTGCAGCAGAGATGGTGGTTTCCAGGCTGAACAACTTCAACTCTGTGGTTAGAATTTAGGGACCTTCAAGGTCAAACTGCCTGTCTTCTTTCCCCTCACATGGAGGAAGAAAAGAGGCTAGAGAGTTGAAATGAATAGCGTGAAGTCACATAGCTAATCAAGGTCAATAGAAGGTCAACTGCAGTAGGGGTGGATGAGAAAGTGATTTAAAGGGGGCCTCAGAGAATGGCACTGGGCTTGGTGAGGATCCCCAGGCAGGCAGAGAAGAGCAAGGTTTGCTGGATGAGAAAATGTGTGGCTTTTTTTTTTTCATCATCCTGGCCTCTGTTAAGTGTTAGGGAGTTTCTAGAAAAGATAAAAACACTCCTTTATTGTTGTTGTTGATGAAAACTTGGAAAGTTTTCTTACGTTAAGTCGCTTGCTCAGTCGTGTCTGACTCTTTGCAACCCCGTGGACTGTAGCCCACCAGGCTCCTCTGTCCATGGGATTCTCCAGGCAAGAGTACAATTAAGGAACTCCGCAGGGAAGAATAAAATGACTTAAGACAGGCTTAAAGGAATACATCAACTCAATGTATTAGGTTTATACAGATTATAGGAACTATACCTCTTTCTCTCACAATGCATGTTGGGAGGTATAGTGGGTTGAATGGTGGCCCCAGCTCCAAATTTATCAGTGTTCTAATCCCTGGAACCTGTGAATTTGAGCCTGTGGAAAAATGGTCCTTGTAGATGTGATTAAGTTCAAGAGCTTGAGACAATCATCTTGGATTTAAAGGGCCCTAAATCCAATGATGGAGAAGGCGATGGCACCCCACTCCAGTATTCTTGCCTGGAAAATCCCATGGACGGAGGGGCCTGGTGGGCTGTAGTCCATGGGGTCGCTAGGAGTCGGACACGACTGAGCGACTTCACTTTATCTTTTCACTTTCCTGCATTGGAGAAGGCAATGGCAACCCACTCCAGTGTTCTTGCCTGGAGAATCCCAGGGACGGGGGAGCCTGGTGGGCTGCCGTCTATGGGGTCGCATAGAGTTGGACATGACTGAAGCGACTTAGCAGCAGCAGCAGCAGCAAATCCAATGACAAGGATCCTTTTAAGAGAAGGAAGAGGGAGATTTGAGACACAGACGTGTACAAGAGGCTTCTTATGAAGACAGAATAGAGATCACAGTGATGTTACCATTTGACAAAGAACACCTGGAACCATCAGATGCTAAAGGGTTAAGGAAGAGTTCTCCCCTAGAGCAGAGGGGGCATGGCCCTGCTGACACTTTGATTTCAGACATCTGGCCTCCTGACTGTCAAAGAATTAATTTCTGTTGTCATAAGCCACAAATTTCTTATAGCAGACTTTGCTAAGTCACTGAATCGTGTCGGACTCTTTGTCACCCGCCGAGTGCAGCATGCCTGTCCTTCACCATCTCCTGGAGTTTGCTCAAACTCGTGTTCATCAAGTCGGTGATGCCCTCTAACCATCTCATCATCTGTTGCCCCCTTCTCTTGCCCTCAATCTTTCCCAGCATCAGGGTCTTTTCCAATGAGTCTTTGGAAACTAATTTAGGTTGCTGGGGTAGGTGGATACCTTCTGATTTACCTCACATTTCTTCTGAGGCCTTAATCTCTTTTTGTTTCTGTAGACTTCAGCACCACCAAGTCTAAATCAGATTATCTCTGACCGTCCAGATCTTCCAGAAAGATTCAGCATCTCAGGAGGCAGCAATCAGCAGTGGTTAAGAGTACAAGTTCTAAGTCAGATTGTATAATCTTGAGGAAGTTATTTAATTCTGTGCCTTGATTTCTCATATGTTAAATGGGAACGGTAATTTTATTTAATAACATAGATAGTTGGTGAGGGTTGAAGAAATTTATATATTTAGAATCTAAACATATATATTTACAATCATGTGCAGCATATAGTATTCATGCATGCTCAGCCACTCAGTCATGTCTGACTCTTTGCAACCCCATGAACTGCAGCCTGCCAGGCTCCTCTGTCCATGGGGTTCTCCAGGCAAGAATACTGGAGTGGGTAGCCATTCCCTTCTCCAGGGGATCTTCCTGACCCAGGGATCGAACCCGTGTCTCCTGCACTGGCAGGAGGATTCTTTACCACTGAGCCACCTGGGAAGCCTCACAGCATATAGTTCCCCTTTGAAAATGTCAGATAGGTGGTGTGACCAAATAATTTATTGCTCAAACTGAACCAGTTTAAGAGTGAAAAAGAAACTATTAATTATTACATCAGGAACAGACTCCCAAGGAGAGCAAGGAGATGTGGTCACCCTGTGAGACTGTTTTTCAGATCAGGATATAGATGACAGTTTCAGACTCTTATCCTATCAGGAAGCCTATTATGAAGGGCTTTAGTCAAGAAGCATGTGGACGACTCGCTGGGATCTTTAAAAACAACTAGCTGGAAGAAAAATAAACCAACGAAAAATATATGTGCATATATTTGACCATTCAAGCCCTTCTTCTGTAAGGAAATAAGAAAATTTCCAAACTGAAAGGTGAGAGAGTTCCCATTTGCACATATGGTTTACTCCTGTCTACTCAGTGTTAAGCCACCGTAACCTTAATGCCTGTGAACAAACAGCACGGGGCAGACGTTGGGGGGAATCAGAGCATGGGGCAGTCTACAGCAGGAAGTGGAGCCCGGGAGTGCTGTCTGTGCAAGTGTGAGTGGGGTTGTCCTCCGAACACCCTCACCCCACGCCTCCACACGCTGGCTCGGCCACAGGAAGGATGTGGGCCATTTTCAGGGATGGCCTGTCCTCCAGCCTTGGGCCAGTCAGGCAGATACCCTGCCCTTTGCTTTTCCAGAAGCCCTTTCCCTCAGCAGGAAATACCCAGAGACCTCTGAGTGTTGAAAGTCAAATATTCTATTGATGGTTCCTCCAGCCCCGGATTCCTTTTCAAAATGAATATGAAAAGACTCATACATTTAACTTCAAGGATTTGTCTCAACATCTCAGAATTTTGATTCTGAGTGGAGGTAGCTCCCTGACCTCTTCCAAGTGCTTGGTCCCCAATAAGCCCTTTATATTTCCCATATTCAGGAGGTCCTGAGCCTGCACAGGTTGTTTCAATGAGCAGAGGGCCATGGGTCCCTGCCTTCCTTGTTGAAACCCCTTTACAACGACCACAGGGAAACCTAGTGATTATGCAAAACTGGGCTTTTTAATTATGCTGAGAAAGAGGAGCTTTAATCATGACACAGTCTCTACAGTGGCTCCAAAGGGAGAAGTTAGTGGGCTTTTGTGATAGGATGGTTTTAGTGGAGAAGTTAGTAAGTAAGTTCTGGGCAAGAATTGGTCAGAATTAGTAAACTAAGTGAACTGTGGGAATAATCAGTGGCTTTGTCTTTAGAACTTGAATGCCTATGGAATTACTGTTTAATCTTTCCCCTTGTGATCTTATTATGAAGCTTGTGGCTCTGTATGAGCTTGTGTTAAAATATTTTCATCTTATTTTGTACTTTAATTCATGGAATTATCTATTTTGCAAGTCATAGTACAGTTTTGAAGTTTGTGGTTTCAGCTTTAGTTCTTACCTCTGAGGACAGGGGAATGTGATTTTCAAAGAGCTGTCTCATTTTTGATTCAGTCCAGAAAGAAATGCCTAATGGAAGTGAAAATGAATGTTCATCCCTATTGGAAGCCTCCATCCACTGTCCACTTTTGCTCTACTGGGAAAAATCTAAATCTTGCTGAATTAGGGGTCTCCAAGAACTTGGCTCCCACAGTCTACCCACCATGATCATCACCCACCACCTCCACTGGGACAGCCCACTTTCCCTCACCATCGCCCACCACTATCCTGCCCCACTCCCACTACGCAGCTCCATCACTAACCTACCATCTCAACCAGCACCACTTATGAAGCAAGCACTCTGTGCTGTGAACTGTGCCATGTGGGTTGGTCAATACTGCTGTATTCCATCACCACTGTAGCTTTTGATATGGATTAGTGGTTCTCAGCCAGAAGATATTGATGCTTGGACTCTAGCCCAGTAGAATTGATTCAGAAATTCTAGGTTGGGGGCTCAGGAATCTGTATGTTAAAACTATTCCATAGGTGATTTTATCACATATATAGTATTCAAGCACCACAGATGCATGTTAAGCTTGTTTTAGAGCTAGGCCAGGGCAGAGGGGATTAAATAACAATTTCCCATGATCCCAGGAATGGTTGCATCTGAGATGAGTTTGGGAAATAGTCTTAAAAAATCAAGAATAAAGAGTGACTTCTATTGAATGATCTATTGTTTATCTCATTTTATAGAGGAGGAAACTGAAGGCCAGAAATATTGAGTAAATTGCCCAAGATCACATAGCTCACAAGGGCAGAATCAGGATTCAGAAGCAGATACACCCCATCCCATGTACCAAGCTCTTTCCTGCATTCCCAGGTTGTCTCAGGAAGATTATCTCAGGCTGGCCTGGGTGTTTGTTTTAGACACCTACTGCTCCTGTTTCTGTCTGTGCAGCCGTGGAGACACAGGTTCCCATCTGAGAATGACCTCTCTGCTCTCCTAGCCTTTATGAGCAGGCATCTCATGATCGTCACCTTCCTTCCTCCTCCATCTGAGCCTCCCAACACCCTTGTCAGGCTCTGTCCTTCTCCCTGACACCTGAGTGTAAGACTTTAATATTTTTTCTCCTTTACCTCTACCCAGTTATCACCTTTTGTCTGTATTGCCCCCAACAAATTTCTTTCTTATTTCTCCAATTCCGCAGCTATTTTTCCAGGTCTTCACACTCTCTGAATCCTCGTAAATCTGTGAAACTGCCTTAGTGACACTCTCATTTTCTTCCTCATGTCACCTACTGAGAGATTCTAGAGAACATGTATATTGGTCTCTGCCGCTGGTTCCTGGCACAAAACTCCTAAAACCCTTGTAAATTTCTAAGTGATATGATCAACAGGAACATCTTTTGTCCTATTGAGAAGAGTCTCAGTGGGCTCCCTGATGGCTCCTGGATGGGGGCTGATCACCAGACAGACCAAGCTGGTGGTTAGAAGCTTGGCATTTTCAGCCCTGCACTGCCCCCTGCCCACCTTTCTAGAGAGTGGATGGAAATGGAAATGGAGTTAATAATAGATCACACCTATGTGAAGAAGCCACCATAAAGTCCCAATATTATGGGTTTTAGAGAACTTCCAGGGTCACACATGTTGGGAAGACGACTCATCCCAACTCCTTGGGATTCCAAAGCTTCTGCATTCGGGAGCCTCCCAGACCCCTCCCTCTGTATCCCTTCATCTGGCTGTTCATCTGTATCCTTTATCAGCATTTAATAAACTGCTGTATATAAATGTTTCCCTGAGTTCTGTGAGCCATTCTAGCAAATTAATCAAAGTTGAGGAGGGACTCTTGGGTACCTCTGACTTCTAACAGATCTATCAGAAGCTCAAGGGATAATCTGGACTTTTTTTTGAATTGTAATTAAAGGATAATTGATCTACAAAGTTGTATTAGTTTCAGGCATACAGCAAAGTGAACACATATCCACTCGTTTTTAGATGTTTTTCCCATATAGGCCATTATGGAGTATTGAGTAGATTTCCTTGTGCTATATATATTTATAACCTGAACTTGTGATTGGCATCTGAAGTGGGGAGAGAGAGTAGTCTTGTGAGACTGAGCCTTCAACTGTGGGGTCTGACTCCATATCCAGGCAGATAGTGTCAGAGTTGAGTTAAGTTGCTTGGTCAGGGGAAACCCCACACATCTGGTGTTATTAAACTGTAAAATAAAAAAAGTGTGGAAGTAATGTGAGAGTAAAGGAGAAACTCACAGGAGAACTGGGTTTTCCTCTTCTCTGAAGGAAAGGACTGAAGTTGTTCCAATACATCTACCATGCACTCAATAAGGGCTTTATCCTCCAAAAATAATTTTGCTGTTACTCCAGGCTCTAAAACCCAATGGAGCCCAAATTGCTCATGCCAAGTCCTGCCAATGGGAACCCCACTGAGTCCACAGTTTTGTTAAAATAACAAATGATAACAAACCCATTTGTGTTTAAAAGTCACTGCGCAAACAAGTGACTAAGCTATTTGGACATTCCGTTCAATATTTGGACTCTTATGACACTTTAACAGATTGCCTCCAACATAATGTCGATGCTGATAAAAATCAGAGTGAATTTGGACATAAACACTTCCCTAAATTTCGTATAACACAACACTTTAATATTTATTCGGTTTCTTTTCTTAGTAACCATTTTTTTTCTGTGTAATTCTAGCTTTTGTAATGTTCAGTATCCAGCTCTCACAAGTGTCTTTCATATTCAGTCTTTGCTATTTCAAGAAATGGTTGCTTTTCACTTTATATTCCACTTGAGATAAGATTTCCAACCTAGTACCATGGTATTTAGTAAGGATATAAAATGGGGGCATTAATTCTAACAACAAATCTATAATCAGCATTTATATTAAAAAAAAAATCTTTGGCTGTTTCAGGAAGTGTCTGAATACTGAATACATCACTACCCCTCCCACCAACTCTTGCAAATAATTACTTATTGGATTACAGTGACAATTCTCTAATCTCAGATTCAATTTTCTTCTCTATTGTAATGGCAGAACTTTAATTCACCAGTTGTGAAACTATGCACATAACATAGAATCATGACATGAAGTATTATTTTCTGGCAAAAAGTCCTTCTGTTCATGGAGTGACCCTGAGTAATATACAAGCAATGACATTCACTTACTCTTGTGTCAAGTGCTCAGAAAATCTCACCTTTTTTGCTTCTCGGGCTAGATTCTAGCTTGGATTGTATGTTAGTTAGAGCTATCTAGCCACTATAACTAGTAATAGTCACTGTAACTAGGAGTAGCCACTGGAACTAGGATTAGCCACTGGAACTACAACCCTCAAATCTCAGAGGCTCGCAACAAAAAATTTATGTTGATGGGGTTGAGTTTGTTATTGTGCAGCTCCCCTCCAGGTGGTGACTCAGGGACCCAGCCAAGCTCCTTCTGTTTTGTGGTTCCACCGGGTGGCATATTTGGTATGGGGTTTGCTGGGGGCTGAGTCTGAAATTGGCACACATCACTTCCTCCCACACCCTGCTGGCTGGAACTCTGTCACCTGGCTGATCTACAGCAAAGGGTCTGGGACATGATGAGGAGGACACAAATTAAAAGCCTATCAGCTTCTGAAATTGGGCAAACAAGTTCACCTTGGGTGGATTGGAAGAGTTGGACATCATAGAATCAGGAAGCTGTGGGAGCTAAGGTGGGAAGCTAAGTAAGACTCAGTAAGACTCAGACTCACTTTCTGAGTCTTAATTAGAGGACTGAATTCCCTGAAGGTTCAAGAGGAGGTCAGAAGTGGGATTTTTTTGTTTAGTTGACAGCCTGTGGGTCCAGGTGCGTGTGTGTGTGCTCAATCGCTCAGTCATGTCTTACTCTTTGCAACTCCATGGACTGTAATTCGCAAGGCTCCTCTGTCCAAGGGATACTCCAGGCAAGAATACAGGAATGGGTTGCCATACCCTCCTCCAGGGGACCTTCTTGACCCAGTGATTGAACCTGCATGTCCTGCATCTCCTACATTGCAGGCAGATTTTACCCACTGAGCCACCTGGGAAGCCCAGGTCCATCCAGATGAGATCTACCTAAAGGTTTTTGACAAACTTTAAAAAAAATTTTAATTAACTAATGCAAAACTCCTAAACAGGAAAATAAAGCATACTGTTTATGCTGAGACTTATATCAATAATTTTTAAATGTATTTATTTAAAATTGAATACAATCAATTATGCCATTTTGAACTCCTCATGTTTTCAATCTGCTAAACTGTCCCTCTCTATAAATTTAATGTGCATAACAATCACATGGGTATCTTGTTAAAGTGTGGATTCTAAGGGTCTACATTTTTTTAAAATTGAAGGATAATTACTTTACAATGCTGTGGTGGTCTCTGCTATATATCAATGCTAATCAGTCATAATAATATATATAACATATATATCCCCACCCTCCAGAGCCTCCCTTCTCTGCCCTTCCAGCCCTCTAGGTTGTCACAGAGTGCCAGGCTGGGGTCCCTGTGTTACATAGCAGCTTCCTGTAGGTTTTGCATATTTATGTCATGCCCATGTTGCTGATTGGAGGAAAGCACTAAGTAACAAGACACCAAAGTAGAACACGAAACAGGGCTTTGTAAGAGTTCATTGACAAAAAAAAGTAGTTATGAATGTTCTTGACTCACTTTTGAGTCATGTTCCACTTTAGTTCATATGTACATGCTAATAGCCTAATTGTATAAAAATAAGTGCTTTGGAATTGTTAAGATTTGGGCATAAATCCTGGCACACTTACTGGCCCTGTGAACCTGAGTCACTGAACTCCCTGAGTTTTGGACTCCCCCATGAAGAGTGATGAACAATATGGGGTTAAGTAATTGTTGTGAGATTTACATGAAAGTCTTGGTAGAATCTCTGGCACAGAATTGGCAATGAACTAGTGAGATTATTAATCTCAGCTCATCTCTGATGTCAACAAAACAGTTATACGCCTGGCATGCAGAAAATGTTCTGATCCTTGCCCTAGATGAAAAAAAAAATTAAACCCATCATGTGCCTGATCAGAATGTTTTTTGGTCTTTCTGGACGTTCGTACCTGAGTCAACTTCTCCCATCCCCAGAATGCAAGATCCTGTTTGGAGTTCTGGGAGAGATTTTGATTGAAGCATCCAGAACTTCTGGGCTTTGCTTCTTTCAGCCTGAATCACATTAAAATTAATCTTTCATAGACAGTATTTGACTGACAGCTGTGCCTCTGAGAATAGTCCTTGAGTCTTCTTTCTGGGACCACAAGTTTACTGCTTTTTATGTGAGTCTCCATATACTCACCCCTTGGGTTTTATAACCCACTTGTCCAATTTAAAACTTCATTTTTTATTTTTTAAGTAATACAAATACATATTTTTCTTACCAACACCCCCCCCCCAAGAATATTTCTGAAAAGGCTAAAGTCTCAACCAGTTTCTTCATCCCACATGCTTCTCCCCTAAAGGAACTTGGGCTATGAGTCTGACCTCTCTCTTCTCAATTTTTTAGATTTCATTTTTATTGACATACAGCACTGCATAAGTTTTAGATGTACATCATAATGATTTGACTTATATCATGAAAGGACTATCACAGTAAGTTTAGTGAATATTCATTTTCTCATATAGATACAGTAGAAGAAATAGGACATTTTTTTGTGTGTAAGATGAGAACTCTTAGGATTTAATCTCTTAATGATTTTTACATATAATACACGGAAGTGTTAATTATAAATCATGTTGTATCATCACTAGTACTTTTTAATCTTATAACTGGAAGTTTGTGGTCACTTTTGACTTCTTTTATCCAATCCCTCCTACCCTCACCTCTGGTAACCACAGACATAACTTCTTTTTATATGAGCTTGTCAATATAAACATGCTTGTTTAACTCTGGGTTTGTTCCTGTCACACAACATGGTGATTTTTTTCTATATATTTCAAAATGATCATCATAATAAGTCTAGTTACAATATGTCATCATGCAAAGGTATCAAGGAATCATTGACCATATTCCCAACACTGTACATTTCATACCTGTAACTCATTTATTTTGCAAGTGGAAATTTGTACCTGTTAATTTCCCTCACCTATTTCTTTCCTCTTCCCACTTCCCTCTCTTATGGCAATCATCACTTTGTTCTTTGTATCTATAACTCTATCTCTTGTTATGTTTGTTCGCTAGTTTTATTTTTTAGGTTCCTTATAAAAGTGCAGTTATACAGTATTTGTCTTTTTCTCTGTGACTTATTTCACTTTGCATTATGCCCTCTAAGTCCATCCATGCTGTTGCAAGGTTTCATTCTTTTTTATGGCTAAGTATTCCATTGACACTGGAAGATGAGCCCCCTGCAGGTCAGAAGGTGTCCAATATGCTACTGGGGAAGAGCAGAGGGCAGTTGCTAATAACTCTGGAAAGAATGAAGTGGCTGGGCCAAAGTTGAAATGACACTCAGTTGTGGATGCGACTGGTCGTGAAAGTAAAGATGTTATAAAGAACAATATTGCTTAGGAACCTGGAATGTTAGGTCCATGAATCAAGGTATGTGGCCAAGCAGGAGATGGCAAGATTGAACATCAACATCTCAGAAATCAGTGAACTAAAATGGTCAGGAATAGACAAATTTAAATCAGATGGCCATTGTATCTACTACTCTGGGCAAGAATCCCTTAGAAGAAATGGAGTAACCCTCATAGTCAACAAAAGAGTCCGAAATGCAGTAGTTTGGTGCAATCTCAAAAACAACAGAATGATCTTGGTTCATTTGTAAGGCAAACCAACATCACAGTAATCCAAGTCTGTGCCCCAACCACTGATGCCAAAGAAGATGAAGTTGATGAGTTCTGTGAAGACCTACAACACCTTCTAGAACTAATACCAAAACAAGATTTCCTTTTCATCACAGGGGATTGGAATGCAAAAGTAGGAGTTCACGAGATACCCAGAATAATGGGCAAGTTTAGCTTTGGAGTAGAAAATGAAGTAGGGCAAAGGCTAACAGAGTTTTGCCAAAAGAACACGCTGGTCATAGCAAACATCCTTTGCCAGGACAGCTGTACACATGGACATCACTAGATGATCAGCACTCAAATCAGATTGATTATGTTCTTTGGAGCCAACGATGGAGAAGCTCTATTCGGTCAGTTCAAACAAGACCTGGAGCTGACAGTGGCTTAGATCATGAGCTCCTTATTGCAAAATTCAGGCTTAAACTGAAGAAATTAAGAAAGATCACTAGGCCATTCAGGTATGAACTAAATCAAATCCCTTAAACAGTGGAGATGACAAATAGATTTAAGGGATTTGATCTGGTAGACAAAGTGCCTGAAGAACTATGTGTGGAGGTTTGTGACATTGTACCATAGGCAGTGACTAAATCACCCCAAAGAAAAAGAAATGCAAGAAGGCAAAGTGGTTGTCTGAAAAGCTTTATAAATAGCTGGGGAGAGAAGAGAAGGCAAAGGCAAGGGAGAAAGGGAAAGATATACCCAACTGGATGCAGAGTTCCCGAGCACAGCAAAGAGATATAAGAAGGCCTTCTTTAATGAACAATGCAAAGAAATAGAGGATTACAGTAGACTGGGGAAGACTAGAGATCTTATCAAGAAAATTGGAGATATCAAGGGAACATCTCATGCAAGAATGGGTACTATAAAGGACAGAAATGGTGGGGACCTAACAGAACAGAAGAGATTAAGAAGAGGTGGCAAGAATACAAAGAAAAACTACACAATAAAGGTCTTAATAACCTGGATAATCGCAATGGTGTGGTCACTCACCTAGAAGAAGATATTCTGGAGTGTGAAGTCAGGAGGGCCTTAGGAAACATTATGCGAACAAAGCTAGTGGAGGTGATGGAAATTCAGCTGATTTAAAATCAGCTATTTAAAATCCTAAAAGATGATGCTGTTAAAGTGCTGCACTCAGCATGTCAGCAAATTTGAAAAACACAGCAGTGGCCACAGGACTGGAAAAGGTCAGTTTTCATTTCAATCCTAAAGAAAGGCAATGCCAAAGAATGCTCAAGCTACCTGTACAACTGCACTCATTTACCATACTAGCAAGGTTATGCTCAAAATCCTTCAGTTTAGGCTTCAGCAGTATGTGATCCTAGAACTTCCAGATGGACAAGCTGGGTTTCAAAGAGACAGAGGAACCAGAAATCAAATTTCTGACATTCTTTGGATCATGAAGAAAACAAAGGAATTCCAGTAAAACATCTACTTCTGCTTTATTGACTACATGAAAGCCTTTGACTGTGGGGATCACAGCAAACATAGGGTGTACAGTTGAAGCTATGGTTTTTCCAGTAGTCATGTACAGATGTGAGAGAAAATTGGACCATCAAGGCTGAGCACCGAAGAATTGATGCTTTCAAATTGTGGTGCTGGAGAAGATGTTTGAGAGTCTCTTGGACTGCAAGGAGATCAAACCAGTCAATCCAAAAGAAAATCAACCCTGAGTATTCATTGGAAGGACTGTTGCTGAAGCTGATACTCCAATATTTTGGCCACCTGATGGGAAGAGCCGACTCTTTGGAAAAGCCCCTGATGCTTGGAAAGACTAAGGGCAGGAGAAGCAGGCAGCAGAAGATGAGATTGTTAGATAGCATCACTGATTCAAAGGACATGAATTTGAGCAAACTCCGGGAGGTATTGAAGGACAGAGGAGTCTGATATGCTACAGTCCATGGGATCTCAAACAGTCTGACCCAACTTAGCGATTGAACAACAACAATTTTCCATTGTGTGTGTATATATATATACCAAATCTTTATCCATTCATCTACTGATAGTCACCTGAGTGGCTTCCATATCTTTGGTTCTTATGAAAAACACTGCAATGAATACGGGATTGCAGATATCTCTTCAGTATCTTGTTTTCATTTCCTTTGAGTATATACCAAGAAGTGGGTTGTGTATGCTCCAATTTATGTTCTCATCAACATTTTATGGTCGGAGAAGCCAATGGCACCCCACTCCAGTGGGGTGGGATTTTCTTGCCTGGACAATCCCATGGACGGAGGAGCCTGGTGGGCTACAGTCCATGGGGTCGCGAAGAGTCAGACACGACTGAGCGACTTCACTTTCACTTTTCACTTTCATGCATTGGAGTAGGAAATGGCAACCCACTCCAGTGTTCTTGCCTGGAGAATCCCAGGGACGGGGGAGCCTGGTGGGCTGCCGTCTATGGGGTCGCACTGAGTCGGACACGACTGAAGTGCCTTAGCAGCAGCAGCAGCAACATTTTATGAGGGTTCTCTTTTCCACATCCTCAACAACATTTGCTATTCATTGTACTTTCTTTAATAACCATTCTGACAGGTGTGAGGTGATATCTCATTGTGGTTTTGATTTGCATTCCCCTGATGATTAGTAACGTTGAGCATCTTTTCATGTGCCTGTTCTTTGGAAAAGTATCTATTTAGGTCTTCTGCCCATTTTTTTGATTTGCTTGTTTGTATTTTGATATTGAGTTGTAAGTGCTGTTTTTATATATATGTATATATATATTTAAAAGATTTATTTATTAACTTTGCCTGTGCTGGGTCTCTGTTGCTGCACATGGGCTTTCTCTAGTTGCGGTGAGCAGGGTCTACTCTTTGTTGTGGTTCATGGGCTTCTCATTGTCGTGGCTTCTCTTGTTTGTGACTCACAGTCTCTAGAGTGCTGGCGGGCTCAGTGGTTGTGGTGCAAGGACTTACTTGCTCTGTTGCATAGAGGATCTTATCAGACCAGGGATCGAATCCACGTCCCCTGCATTGGCTGGTGGATTCTTAACCACTAGACCACCAGGCAAGCCCCTGTTTATATATTTTGACTGCTGCTGCTGCTGCTAAGTCACTTCAGTCGTGTCCGACTCTGCGATCACATGGACTGCAGCCTACCAGGCTTTTCCGTCCGTGGGATTCTCCAGGCAAGAACACTGGAGTGGGTTGCCATTTCCTTCTCCACATTTTGACTACTAACCCCTTATCTGAAAAATTATTTGTGAATATCTTCTCCCATTAAGTAGGTTGTCTTTTTGTTTTGTCAGTGGTGTGACCCCTTTCGAGTTGATCCTTTTGGGGACTCTCTGTGCTTCCCAGGTGGCACAGTGGTAAAGATTCTGCCTGCCAGTGCAGGAGATGAAGAAGACTTGGGTTTGATCCCTGGGTCAGGAAGATCCCCTAGAGTAGGAAATGGCAACCTACTCCAGTATTCTGGCCTGGGAAATCCCATGGACAGAGGAGCCTGGCGAGCTCAGTCTGTGGGGTTACAAAGAGTTGGCCCTCACTGAGCACTCACTCGCTCTCACACACATGTCTTCAAGCATGTTCTCTGTCCCCTTTACTCTTTCTTCTACTTCCGGGATTCTATATTATGAATAGTAGTATGCTTGGTGGTGTTCCAGAGGTCTCTTAAACTGTCCTCATGTCTTTTTTTTTTTTTTTTTCCTTTTTTCTGCTCTGCTTCAGTGATTCCCACTACTCTGTCTTCCAGCTCACTGATCCATTTCTGTGTATCATCAGATCTACTGTTGGTTCCTTCTAGTGTATTTAAAAAATTTCAGTTATTGTATCCTTCAGTGCTGTTTAGTTCTTCTTTATATCTTCCCAGCCTTTGTTAAACTTCTGTGTTCATCCTATCTTCTCTTAAATTCTTTAAGCATCTTTCCAAATATTATCTTAAACTCTTTAGTGGGTAGATTGATGATCTCTACTTCACTTAGTTCTTCTTCTGGGGTTTTATCTTGTTCCTTCCTTTGGGGCCTCATTTTGCCTAGTTTGCGGTTTTTATTTCTATGTGTTTTCTGGGTTGGTCATGTCTCCTGACCTTGGATAAGTGACATTTCATAAGACACCTGTGAATCTCCACTCTTTTCTGGTCACTAGAGCAAAATGCTTAGTCTTTCAATCCCGTCCAACTCTTTGAGACCTCATGAACTGTCGCTTCTCTGTCCTTGGGATTTTTCAGACGAGAATACTGGAGTGGGTTGCCTTGCCCTCCTCCAGGGGACCTTTCTAACTCAGGGCTGTAGGGCTACCCTGTATTTTGGCTGCAGAGTCCTTCCTCCATGGTAGGCTGACTATTGTGGGCGTTCTATCAGGGGTAGGCTGGTCTGGTTAGTTGATAGGTTCTGCCTTATGTAGAGGCTGCAGGCTGCTGGTACGTGAGACTGGGTCATAAGACTGCTGGCCGTGGGGCACTGCTCTGGCGGACCCCGGGGCTAGTGACAGCTCATTGGTAGGTGGAGCTGGGTTTTCAGGTCTCTGGTTGCAGGGTCCTCAGGATACTGTAGCTGGTGATGGCCTGCTGGTGGTTGGGTGGTTCCTGACACAGCTGGCTGTGGGGTCCAGCATGTCCTGAGGGTCCTGCTGGGGCTGACTGAGGGGCTGCGGTGGTCCTAGGGCTGATGTCCATAAGCAAGGGGGCTGGATCAAGCCCATGGGTGCCAGTGCTAGTACTGGCCCACCGGTGGGCAGAGCCAGATCCCTGGCTATAAGGCCTTGGGAGTCCTGAGGTTGATGTTTCATTCTGTTGGTGGGCAAAGCTAGGGCCATGGGATCCTGAGGCTGGTGCCAACCCATTGGTGGGTGAGGCTGTTCCCAGGGCTACTGCTGGCACACTGATGTGTCTGTCTGAGTCCTGGACCCTCTGGTGGATGTGGCCAGGTCCTGGGGCAGCTGTGGGTTCAGGGAGTCTTAGGACAGGAGGTGTCCCTGTGGGTGGGGCTGGGTCTCTCCCCAGCTAATTCCTTGGCCTAAGCTGTCCCAGGAATGGTATAGCTGACAAGATGGTGGGGAGGCCTGGGTCCTGGTACCAATAAGCTAGCATGTAGATTCCAAAATGGTGCTCATCAGTACTTTTAGTGTCTATGTGATAGAACGCGTTCCCCCAAACGGCTACTGCCCATTTGTGTCTCCAGGGTGAGCCCAGCTGCTTTCTGTCTCTCCAGGAGGCTCTCTAAGATCAAGCAGTAGGTCTGATCCAGGCTCCTTTCAAAATCTTGCTTCTGCCCTGGGTCCCAGAGCTTGTGAGTTTTGTGTGCACAATTTTGGGATGAATTCTCTATTCCCACAGACCCCTGGCTCCCTTGAAAATAAGCCCCACTGGCCTTCAAAGTCAAACGGTATGGGGGCTTGTCTTTCCAGTGCAGGATGCTGGGCTGGGGGTCCTTACGTGGGGCTCAGATCCCTTGCTCCTTGGGAAGACCTCCGCAATTGTAATTATCTTCCCATTTTGGATCACCCACCCAGGGCTACGGTTCTTGACTGTGTCCTGTCACTACTCCTCCCCTCCTGTCTATATTGATGTGGTTCCTTCTGTGTATCTTTAGCTGCAGGTCTTTTCTCTGCTTGTCTTGTAGCTTTTCCCATCAATAGTTTCTTTGTAAATAGTTGTTTTGGTGTGTCCATGGAGGGAGGTGAGCTCAGGCTCTTCCTACTCTGCCAGGGTAGCCACTCCTCTCCCTTCAATTTTTTTTTTTTTTTTTTTGCTATGCTGGATCTTAGTTCCCCGACCAGGATTCGAACCTGGGCCCTGAAGGTGAAAGCACAGAGTCCTAACCACTGGGCAACCAGAGAATTCCCTCTCCCTTCAATTTGTAAGACAAGCTTTTGTAGTCTGAAATTCTGCAGACCCCTAAAAATGTTTGCTATGAATGTAAGGGTTTGTTCTACCTTTTGTTTCTCTTCACTAAAAATGGACCTCCTAGGCAATCTCATCTAGACTCACAGTTTCCACTATGCTGTGCTATGCTATGCTAAGTCGCTTCAGTCATGTCCGACTCTGTGTGACCCCATAGACAGCAGCCCACCAGGCTCCCCCGTCCCTGGGGTTCTCCAGGCAAGAACACTGGAGTGGGTTGCCATTTCCTTCTCCAATACATGAAAGTGAAAAGTGAAAGTGAAGTCGCTCAGTTGTGTCCGACTCTCAGCGACCCCATGGACTGCAGCCTACCAGGCTCCTCTGTCCATGGGATTTTCCAGGCAAGAGTACTGGAGTGGGGTGCCAGTGCCTTCTCCGAGTTTCCACTATGACTAATGTTAACTTCAGAGTTTATACCTGGATGTGTCTACTGAGCTCTATAACTATATATTTATGTCTCTTTGGTCATCTCCATCTAAAAATCCCACAGGTACCTCAAACCCAACTTGTCTAAATCTGAATTTGCAAGCTTCATCCTAAACCTGTTTTTCTTCCTGGTATTCCTCTTACTGGTGGATACCCTAGTGCACCCAATCACCGAAGCCAAAAGAAAACTGGAGCAAGTACCCCTGCAAATGCCTGACAAAAGCAATAAAATGGACTGCATACAAATGAAATGTTCTCATGAGCCTGACAGTATTAAAACAGCAAAAGTCCTAAAATATAGAGGGCTTCCACTGAATTAACATTAAAATATTGTCTATGGCTGGAAAGGATGGTGAAGCACGTGATATTGAAAATTGGTGTAATCTTTTAGGGAAACAATTTGGCAAGAGTGACAAATACGATAGAAGTGTTCATCTATGTTGTCTGATTTAACAATTCTTTTTCAAGTATTGCAGCCTAAGATAATAACCCAAAACATAGGGAAAATTATACTCATGTTTTAGAAAATAGAAAGCTACTGTTTATGAGTTTAAGTATCTTGAACAGGTGCATGTAGCTAGTCAGTTACATGTTGGGATCTGAGCTCAGGTCTGGAGGCTCAGCTTGATTTCTGAACCACTATACAAAAACTAAACTCAAGGAGGGCTCACTTGAGTTAAGTATGTAACTCAGTTTTTTACAGCTTTGTGCTGCTGGTAAAGAAGATGGATGCAAAGACTACACAGCGGAATAAAAATATAATTTATTCAATACATATTTGTTGCCAAATATATTCACTTTGCTAAATGAATAAAATATTAAGCAAACAGAACAGAATGAAAAACGGTATACATATAAAATATGTAGGAAGACTTCCAGAAGGAAATACAACAAATCATTTACCCTGTTCATTTTAGAATGGTAAAATGACTGATTCTTTCTCTAATTTAATTATTTTTTAAAAATTATACTTTTAATATTGAGTTCTATTACTTTTTAATATTGTTTTTATATTTTTATTATGGGGGCTTTTAAACACACGCAAGAAATGAGAGAATAGTGTAACAAGTACCCAAAGACCCATCACCCTTCTTTATTAATCATTAACTTAAAGGCAATCTCATTTCATGACATCTTCACTCTTGTCTCTCCCACCCCTACATTGTGGCTTATCTTACTCTCTTGACCTTATCTTTCCCAGAGAACAACATTTAAGGACTGTCAGGTTTTTACTTTACACCTGTATCTCCTTTTTTCTATGCTGAAAATACTAGTTTCCAATGACATCGACAAAATTATTCATTGGCTTATCCCACAACGGTCTTAGAATAACAAGGCCAACACTTCTATCAACAGTATGATTATGGAAAATATGTAAGTTTTTGTTTTCCAACTTCTATTGCCTAAATATTTGCGGCTTTCCCTCCTTCCCAAATTCATATGTTAAAGGCCTAACCCCCCAGTGTAATTGTTTTAGAAGAACTTTTGGGAAGTAATTAGGGTGAGACAAGGTCATGAAGGTGGGGCCTTTATGGTGGGATTAGTGCCCTTATGAGAGATATAGAGAACTTGCTCTCTTTCTCTCTCTGCCTTTGAGGACACAATAAAAGGAGGCCATCGGTAAGCCAGGAAGAGTGTGCTCACCAGAAACCAAGCCCTGCCACACTTTGATCTTGGACTTCCTATCCAGAACTGTGAGAAAAAAATTTTCTGTTTTTAAGTTACCCAGTTTGTGGCATTTTCTTGTGGCCAACCAAGCAGACAACGACAGTAGTTCTTTTGTTCATAGGGTATATTCTTGCCCCTAAGTATATCCTAAAGTATATTTAAATTAAGTTTTAAAAGAGGGAAAAGGAAAGTATAGGTTTAAATGGATTTTTCAGTTTAATTTTTTTCTGATCTTCATGTATTTTTAAAGGGTAAACTCAGTTTAATGTAGGTTGAAATTTAATCCCTGTTACCTATGGGATATATGGTCTTCCCTGGTGGCTCAGGCAGTAAAGAATTTGCCTGTAATATAGGAGACTGTTGTTCGATCCCTGGGTTGGGAAGATCCCCTGGAGAAGGGAATGGCTACCCACTCCAGTGGCAAATTCCATAGACAGAGGAGCCTAGTGGACTACAGTCCATAAGGTTGCAGAGTCAGACACAACTGAGCAGCTAACACACACACGTGGGATATAATGCAAAAACATTTGAAATATGAATTTCTTGTAATAGTGTAGTTTGTGACATAAATTCGTGAGGTTGCTCCCAAATTATTTTTGTCATTTGAGTCAGGAAATCATGAAGATAAAAAAGTATGTAGAATTAGTGTAGTTTGCTAGCAGACCTTTAATTTTTTCTGGTATGGATATTTAGTATCATGACTTCAGGGTAAGGTACACGCGGAAGTCTGTGTAAATACATGCAAATATGAACACATATTTTATTTGCCTAGCCTCTGAAGAGTAGCCATACCATTGGTATAGTTCTCTACAACTGAAGAATAAAAGTAATTTAACTTAAATAAATGTGTTGATTTGCACATATGTCTCTCATTGTGAAGAAATTCCTATAATTGATTTTCTTTAGCAGTTGAAATATTTAGGTATCTAAAAAACCTAGTAAATTTCATGGTTCTAGTTTGAAGAAAGACATAAATGAAGGAAATTTTAAGTCTGGAAATTATTTCTTTGTAGATTCTCAAGTCATTTCGACTAACCCAAAGAATATTTCCACCAACAACGTCTGCCATTTCATTTTAGTTTTGATCCATGCAGTATAAATGAATACTTGATTTGTGGATTACAATGTTTCATTCTATAAATAGTAATACTGTAATATCTCCAATTTTCAATTCAACCTACACCTAACAACAGGAAAACGACAATTGCTTACTGATTGCAACTCTAGAAAATAGCAAAGCTGTCAAATCAACCAGACTATAAACTCATGTGAGAAGAATAAGATTAAACTCACCTGGCCATGTTTTAGGACATAGAACACCCCTTTGGAATATTTCTGGGAGCAGCACATTCATTTACAGCTCAAGGACACAGCTTGCATCTTTTCAATTTTTTCCTCACTGAACATTGTTTAAAACCTTACTCTCCAGACTCTTCGGATGCTAGAGCCAGAAGAGTACTGAGAAGTCTAGTCCAAACCCTTTGTTTATTTTACATTGAAGTATGAAGTGAAGTGAAGTGAAGTCACTCAGTCGTGTCCGACTCCTTGCGACCCCAGAGACTGTAGCCTATCAGACTCCTCCATCCATGGGATTTTCCAGGCAAGAATACTGGAGTGGGTTGCTATTTCCTTCACCAGATCTTCCTGACGCAGGAACTGAACCAGGATCTCCTGCATTGTAGGCAGATGCTTTACCGTCTGAGCCACCAGGGAAGTCTAGCTGATTTATACTATTATATTAATTTTAGGTGTATAACATAGAGACTCAGTATTTTTATAGATTATACTCCATTAAGTTATTACAAGATAATGGCTATAATTCCTTGTGCTGTATAATATGTCCTATTGCTTATCTATTTATGCATGTATTTTGTACTTTGTTAATCCCTTACCCCTATATTGCTCCTTGCTCCTTCCCTCTCCCCACTGGTTAAGCACTGGTTTGTTTTCTGTATCTGTGAGTCTGTTTTGCTATATACATTCGTTTGTGTTTTTTTTTTTAGATTCTGCATAAGTAACATCATACAGTATTTGTCTTTCTTTGACTTGATTCACGAAGCATAATATTCTCTTCATCCATTCTGTTGCTGCAAATGGTAGAATTTCATTCTTTTCTATGTCTGAGTAAAATTCCACATGTACCACATCTTCTTTATCCATTCATCTGTTGATGGACACTTCATTGCTTTTTTTTTTTAAGTTGCTTTCTTATCTTGGCTATTGCAAATGGTGCTGCTATGAACATTGGGGTGCATGTATCTTTTTGAATTGGTATTTTCATTTTTTCCAGATATTTACTCAGGAGTGAATTGCCAGCTCTCTTTTTAGGTTATTGAGGAACCTCTATACTGCTTTCCACAGTGACTGCACAAGTTACATTCCCACCAACAGTGTACAAGAGTTCTCTTTTCTCTACATCCTTGTTAGCAATTGTTATTTATACTTTTAAAAAATAGCCATTCTGACAAGATATCACAATCGATATCTCATTATGGCTTTGATCTGCATTTCTCTAATAATTAGTGGTGTGAGCATCTTTTCATGAACCTATTAACCATCTGTATGTCTTCTTTGGAAAAGACATGTCTATTTAGGTCTGCTACCCACTTTTGTGATTGTTTGATTTTTTTTTTTAATATTCAGTTGTATGAGCTGTTTATTTTGAATATTAACCCCTTGTCAGTCATATCACTTCAAACAGTTTCTCCATTCTTTGGTTGTCTTTTCATTTTGTATTGATTTCCTTTGCTGCACAAAAGCTCTTTAGTTTAATTATTTTTTATTTTGCCTGAGGAGATACATGACCAAAAACATTGCCTTGATTTATGCCAAAGAGTATCCTGCTTATGTTGTCTTCTGGGAGCTTGATGGTTTCTGGTCTTACATATAGGTCTTTAATCTGTTTCGAGTTTATTTTTCTATATGGTGTGAGGTAATGTTTTATATGTAGCTATTCAGTTTTCCCAGAACCACTGACTGAAGAGCCTGCGTTTTCTGCACTGTATATTCATGCCCCTTTTGTCACAGGTTGATTGACCATAAGTGTGTGGGTTTATTTCTGGGCGCTGTCTTCTTTTCTTTTCATCTATGGATCTGTTTTTGTGTTAGTACCATGCAATTTTACCAAACTCTTTACTTTTTTTTTTTTTTACTGTTTCTTTTTATTTAGTTATGGTACATATAAGATTTAAAAAAAATTTTTTTTGAATTTTATCTTTTTGAGATATAGTTGATATACAGTATTGTATGTTTATATGTGCAACATAATGATTCTCAACTTTTAAAGGTTGTATTCCATTTATAGTTATTATAAAATATCACCTACCTTCCCTGTGTTGTATCATATATCCTTATAACTTATTGCTTTATACATAGTAGTTTATAACTCTTAATCCCTTACCTCTATTATGTCGCTTTCTACTGGTAACCACACGTTGTTCTTTATATCTGTGAATCTATTTCTTTTTTGTTATATTCGCTCATTTTAAGAGATTAAAGGAAAATTTGACCATTGAAATAGATGCAGAAAAAGCATTTGATAAAATTCAACACTCTTTCAAGATTAAAATGAACCCCAACTCTTCCTGTAAGTAATTACTTGAGAACAGACAGATATTTTCTTAGCCTGATCAAGGATACTTCTAAAAGGTCTCTATCAAAGATCATATTTAATCGTGAGGTTGTAGAAGTAGTCCCACTAAAGACAGGAATAAGACCAAAGGACCACTGTGGTTGATTCTATAGCCAATGTAACATAACAAGAAAACGAAATACGAGGTAAACGAAAAAAATATATAAGGCTCTCCTTATTTCTAAGTGATATAGTTGTCTACATCAAAATTCTAAGACAATCTACAAACTATCAGCACTAATACAAATTTTAGCATTGTTACTGGATACCAAATTAATATACAAAGTCAACAGCTTTCTTGCACAAAACAATGACCAATGTAAATAGAAATGTAATGAGAAAAAAGCCTCATTCACAATACCAAAGGAACTGAGAGATATCTATACATAAATTAATCAAAAGATCTGCAGGTTCTCTGTGAACAAGATATTTTGAGGGACAGTTTTAATCCCTTTCACTTTTCTTCCCCTTCTCCTTCTCTCTCTCCTCACCCCTTATTGGCCAGTGATTTGCACTTACTTCCTCCCAGCTTACTTGGTCTCTATTTCAAAAGTAGGTCTTATAAATAGCTGAGAGTTCTTCCCCAGGTAATAGTGGATTGTCACAGATCCTAGGACCTGGGATGAGGCTGTAGCTTATATACACTTGGACAGCATTTCTCAGTAACAGTTTCTCACCTCCTTTTTTTTTCATCTGCGAGAGGAGTGGGTGGCAAAAACTCCTGGATCCAGTTCTCTGCTTTGTAACAGTTTCTCACCTCCTTTTTTTTTCATCTGGGAGAGGAGTGGTGGCAAAAACTCCTGGATCCAGTTCTCTGCTTTGTGTGAAGTATTTTAAGCTTCTTTATCCCAGGAGCTGAACTCCTAGCTTTCAATCCCTGCTCCTGGCCCAGAGCACAGCAAGCTCACAGCTCCATCTAAGCTAACATTTTCATTATTGTATCTGAGCAACAGAGATGCACATCTTATATTTGAGCCTGGTTTGCGTTTTGTTGTTTTTTGCCTGTTTTCATGTTTTACTTCATTGCTCTATGTTTGGAGTAGTGGAATTTATCAAGCATGAACTCAGTGCCTATTTTGACCGGACATGTTTCATCCCTTTTCTTGGAGAATGAAGGAAAATAGAGGATGGTAAAAGATACACTGTTCATCTAAATGGTTACCAATTAACCCCAGTTTTTGTAACACCTAATTTTAAAATCTCTTTGGGAAAAGGACAAGATGAAAGTGGAGGGCAGATCCAGATAAAGTGAAGGAATTGGAGACTTGGAAGCTTGGGAGATGGGGAAAGAGGGGAGGAAGGGAGGAAGAGGAAGTCTTGTTTTGTAAGCACCTGCTTTTTTGTTGGCATCATGAATTCTGTCCGTTTTCTTCAGTGTGGGCAAGAGCTCTTCTCCTTGCTCTCACGCTTCTATCTGCTCGCCTTCTCCTCTTTTTTCCGAGAAAGGGAGGTGGAGGATTGTGATTTATTCCTCTTCCTTTCCTCCCGGATTTTCACAAAGAAGAGACCGAAGATGCTTACAGGACTCAGCCAGGTCCTTCCCTTTGTTCCTGAATAATGATCTCTAGGTTGAGACACTGGTCAGAAATCAAATTCTCTTCAGAACCCAGAGCAAGCACTTGCATTGATGAACTTTTCCTTTTTTCTGTCCTGCAGTGTTTTTAATACAAAATAGGTGCCAGGCTTAGAAATCCCAAAGGAAAATTCATAGAAAAGAAGCAAAAAAGGCTACTGAGCCATCATCTAGTCCAGAAGTCATCCTTGATAATGGTTGAGAATCCTTCCTTGAGAATAATCAGGGAGACTCTCTCTGATTTCTGAGCTCCACTTCCATCCTTCTCCATTCTTTACCCAACACTGCAGCCAGTCTCTGAACCCAGAAGCAAGAGCCAGCTCTCTGGTGAAAGAACTCCAGTCCCTGATGATTCCTGGTTCTCTTGTTCTACTGTGAGGACCCTGGCTTTGGAAACATATCTGCTTTGGCTCTTGGCCATTATTTGCTGAGGTCACCTGAGGAGGCCAGTGCTGTCATTGGCCACCAGTCTGGGAGGGTCTGTCCTGGGGCTTTTTCAAGCCCCAGCTCCAGGAGGTAACTGCAGATGGTTCTTCTATTTTTAGATCCTGGTGCATTGCCCATGGAGCCAGTGACCTGGAAGAGCCAATTATCCCTTCAGTCTCTGTTTCTGACTCCCTCATTTCCCTTCATTGTTCTACCAGAATTTGCCTCTGTCTATGGGACTGGGATGAAATGACCCAGAGTTAACTGAGCTGGCTTCTGGTCTGTGGACACAGATCCTGATGTTTCATGTACTTCCTAAGACTGTCACTACCAAGACTCATTTTAAGCATAACAGAAAGGACTGCGTGTTACATCAGGGTCTCCAAATTTTCCACCATGCTTTACTAATGGTAAAACATTTTTGAACGCATGCTTGCTTTGCTTGTGTATTCATTCATAAATACTATATGTGTACATTTATAATTATATGTGTACCTGTTATAAAGCTTATGTAGAAAATAGGAAATTTATAGACTGAGATATTGCTAATGGATTAGAAGTTCTCGTGTTCTTCTATTGTACCACATAGGTCTTCTGGCACATTCTTACTGTGGAAATCACTGCTTTAGGTAATGAAATAAGAACATGTCTTTTGGAGACATTTGTTTTAGCTGCGATGTTAGCTATCATCAATTTGAGAAATAATGGAGAAAGTTCTTCTTGGCCAAGGTGTTTTCTCTTTCCTAATAAATAACCATATCTGAAAATTCTATCACCTTTTGGCTATTAGGAATAATGCTGTTATCAACATAGGTATATAAATATCTGTTACAGTCTGAACTTTCAGTATTCCTGGGTGTATATCTAAAAGTCGAATTGTTGGATCATATGATAATCTTAAGTTTAACTTTTTGAGGAAATGCCAAAATGTTTTCCATAGCAGATGTACCATTTTACATTCCCACCAGCAACGCACAGGGTTCCATTTCCTCCATATCCTTGCCAATATTGTTTTCCATAAAAAAAAAAAAGATAGTCATCCTAGTGGGTGTGAAGTGGCATCTTATGGTGGCTTGGATTTGCTTTCCCCTACTGACCAGTGATGTGATATACTGTATTTTTAATTGATTTGTCTGGCTGGCATCCTTGTGTTTTCCAAATAAGTTATAGAATTATTTGTCAATTCCTCAAAACAAATTCAACTGACATTTTAATTGGATTGCATTGACTTTATAGATTAATTTGGGAAATGTAGACCTCTCCATGTATTCCTCTTTTTTGTATCTTTCAAATAAGCTTTAAAAAATTTAATAGCATTTGAAGCTTAAGTCCATAGACGTGTGCACATTTTTTATTGATTTATTTCTTAGCTGTTAGAGATTGTGTTGCTATTGTGAACAAAATCTTATTTTTTATTTTCCAGATAGCTGTTATGAGTCTTCAGAAATGCTAGTGACTTTTGAGATTGATTTTGTATCCAGCCCCCATACTGAACTCAGTCTATCTTTAGATCTATTGGCATTCCTCCAAGATGAGCATCCAGTTTGCAATATTTGCAGTTTTATCACTTCCCATTTGATTTTCACAAATTCTTATTATTGTTGCTGTTATTATGATTATTGAAAATCTTACATAAGCGTTAGCCAGAATACCCACAAACAGAGATAGTAAACACTGTCTAACGTCTGATCTTCTCCGTCGAGTGTGATGTTTTCTGTGTATTTTGGATTTAGATCTTTTATTAAAGTAAGAGAGTTCCCTTTTATTCCTATTTTTTCCTGAGGGTATTTAATCATAAATATATATATGTGTAATTTTTATTAAATCTTTTTCCTATCCGTTGAGATATCATTTGATTTTGTTCTTTAGTATGTAAATACATTCAATGATTTATGTTGTCAAATGATTTTTACATCACTGGAATAAACCTTACTTAATCATGATCTATTACTTTTTACATTTTATTTAATATTTTGGGATCTATAACTGAAAAAGAGCGGTTCTTTTATTTTCTTCTATTCTTTTTAGGACTTGGAAATTACACTAATGCTAGAAGAGGGGCTTCCCAGGTGGCTCAATGATGAAGAATCTACCTGCCAATGCAGAAGACCCTGGTTTGATTCCTGGGTTGGAAAGATCCCCTGGCAGAGGAAATGGCAGCCCACTCTGGTATACTTCCCTGGAGAATCCAGGACAGAGAAGCCTGACAGGCTACAGTCCATAGGATCGCAAAGAGTTGGACAAGACTGAGCAACTGAGCATGCACACACATTCCTTAATAGAATGAACTGGGGAGATTTCACTACTTTTCTACTTTATGAAGCAAGTTGTTCCAGATATTTTTGAAATTTCAAAAAACAGGTATACATCTGTCCTAAGGCCTTTTTTTCCCTTTATAGATAGGGTTGTGTGTCCTTTATTTGTTGTTGTTGATCTTTTTTTTTTTTTTGTAGGGGGGAGCGGTTTAAACCTTTTTATTGAAAATTTAGATGACTGGTTAAAGCCCAGAAGGTGGGAAGAGTTAATTTCAGGTAACTCTATGGAAACTTCTTTGCAATATCTTTGCTTGTTACTGATTTGTTCAAACTTCTTGATTTTTACTGGGCCAGTTTTATATTTTATATGTATTTAAAATATTTAGCTTAATATATTCTATCTTGATTATTACTTTCTTAGTGAATGACTATTAATAATATTTTTTATGGATATTTTCATCTCTTTTGTGTCTATAAGTATTTTATTTAATTCTGAATTTTACATATCTGCAGGGGATTCCCTTGTGGCTCAGCTGGTAAAGAATCTACCAGCAAGGCAGGAGACCTGGGTTCGATCCCTGGGTTGGGAAGATCCCCTGGAGAAGGGAAAGGCTACCCACTCCAGTCTATAAGTATTTTATTTAATTCTGAATTTTACATATCTGTGTCTTTTTTCCCCCTTGATAAGCTTTCTTTAAACATTTATTTTATTGAAGCATAATTGATATACAATATTGTGCTAATTTCTGCTGTACAGCAAAGTGATTCAGTTACGTGTATGCTGCTGCTGCTAAGTCGCTTCAGTCGTGTCCGACTCTGTGCGACCCCACAGACGGCAGCCCACCAGGCTCCCCCGTCCCTGGGATTCTCCAGGCAAGAACACTGGAGTGGGTTGCCATTTCCTTCTCCAATGCATGAAAGTGAAAAGTGAAAGTGAAGTTGCTCAGTCATGTCCGACTCTTAGCGACCCCATGGATTGCAGTATATATACATACTTTTTCTAAACATTCTTTTCCATTATGGTTTATCACAGGATATTGAATATAGTTTCCTGTGCTCTACAGTTAGACCTGTTGTTTATCCATTTTATATACAATAGCTTTCATCTGCTGATCCCCAAATCCCAATCCATCTCTCTCTCACTCCTCCTCCTTTTTGGCAACCACAATCTGTTCTCTATGGGAGTCTGTCTCTGTTTCATAGATAAGTCCCCTTGATAAACTTTGATGGAGGTTAGTATACTGAGGAATCTTTCAAAGGCCCAGCTTTTGATTTGGTTCTTCTTATCTATTTTATAGTTGCTATTGTTGCTATAGTCCATTGGTTATCGGATTCTGACCTTACTTTTTTCTTTTTGATTGTTTCTTTGTATTTGGCCATTTTCTAAACTCTTGAGTTAGAGACTCTCTCTCTTTACGATCTTGTAAATGGTATATTATTTAAATGTTTCGTGTGTGCTCAAAAACGTGCTTTCTCCACTTGGTTGATGTTGTAAAGTTCTTCCCACTTCCCATGTAATTATTTCAAATTTATGAATTATTTTATTTGAATATTTACTATGATTGCTTATTATCTGCTTGTTCTATCAGTCACTCAGATGATGGTGACTGACATTACTCACTTTTCAAACAGAAAAGTTTCTTTTTCAGGCAAGGCTTTATCGGGGCCCCTGCTGCATCGGCGGGAGCAAGAACGAACAAGTTCTCTTGCTTGCCCACTCCATGAAGTGGGGCGAGCTTGTTCCTCACATGAGGTGAGGGTAGGTGTGTGTCCAGGGGTTGGGTCAGAGGGGTGGCTTGGGTGTTTGGCCCATCCCTTGGGTGGTGTTGAGTGCAGGGGTGTGTACAGTGCCCTGTTTTTGCTCCTAACCCACTGCTTTTGCTTCAGGCTCCTCAAAATGGCAGATTTTTTGGTCTCTTTGTATCTTCTGTCCAGAATTTGCCCCAACTGTCCATGCACACAGCTGTCATCAGTCCCATACAGTTTCTCCATATTCTATTGCTCAAGGAGAGGTATGTCCAGGTGCAAGCATTGAAACATTGCAAAAGGTCCCAGATCCCAGCCTGTCTCACTCCACCGTGAGAGACTATACACCTTTGTTCTTAAGGGGTAAGGGGCTGAAGGTCTCTTCTGAAACGTCTTCCTTCTGCACAGGGGCTTCAGAGTCTAGCCCACCCTAGAGGTGTGGAAGTCCCTCACTGGCTGTTCCAAGAACCTGTAGGGACCTGGGCCACTTTTCACTGGAATGGGCTGAAATCATGAGCCTTACTTCAAACGTTGGATCCTAAAAGATACAAACATAACCCAAAGGTTAAGCAAACAAGGGCTAAAAAGAGAACGACAATAGCCATTAAAGGGCCTGGAAAGGGAAAGAACCAGGTCAACTTTGGGCTTCTTTAACTGTTGACCAGACAAGGGAGGTGATATCTATCATCCTTGCCAAAATCATGAAGCCACTCTGTCTGGGCATATATTTCCTTGATATTAACTTTGACATGTCCTGTCGCATTGATCCAAGTGCAACAGGAAGTGTTAATTATTGCACAAACTCTGCTTTGTTCTGCCAGAAAGTAATCAGATGACTGTCAAGAGCTCCTATTCAAAAAAGTTTCTAATTACAATTCCTGTGTTTTTCTCTGTAGTTATGTTGTTGAGTTTTATATCTTGAAGCTATGGTTTGAAGGGCATGTAATCCACAGTTGTTAGACATTTCTGATTTTGTTTTGTATAAAGACATCTCTCTTTAAAACTTTTTTCCTTGAATTCAATTTTGTTATTTGCTCCCCAGTTTTAGTTGGTTCAAAATTGCCTCATAAACATTTCCATCCTTTTATTGGTGACTTTCCTATGACTGTTTGTTTTACAAATATTCTTTTTAGAATATTGTTTAAAAATCCAATTTGTGAGTGTTTATCTTTTGATTAGTAAGTTTAATTCTTTACAAATTGTATTAGTTTTTTAAGACTCTCATAACAAAGTACCACAAACTGGATGGCTAGAAACAACAGAAATATGTTTTTTCATGGTATTGGTGGCTCAGTTCAGTTCAGTTTAGTTCAGTCACTCAGTCGTGTCCGACTCTTTGCAACCCCATGAATCGCAGCACGCCAGGCCTCCCTGTCCGTCACCAACTCCCAGAGTTTACCCAAACTCATGTCCATTGAGTCGGTGATGCCATCCAGCCATCTCATCCTCTGTCGTCCCCTTCTCCTCCTGCCCCCAATCCCTCCCAGCATCAGAGTCTTTTCCAATGAGTCAACTCTGCATGAGGTGGCCAAAGTACTGGAGTTTCAGCTTTAGCATCATTCCTTCCAAAGAACACCCAAGACTGATCTCCTTTAGGATGGACTGGTTGGATCTCCTTGCAGTCCAAGGGACTCTCAAGAGTCTTCTCCAACACCACACTTCAAAAGCATCGATTCTTCGGTGCTCAGCTTTCTTCACAGTCCAAATCCCACATCCATACATGACTACTGGAAAAATCATAGCCTTGACTAGATGGACCTTTGTTGGCAAAGTAATATCTCTGCTGTTTAATATGCTATCTAGGTTGGTCATAACATTCCTTCCAAAGAGTAAGCATCTTTTAATTTCATGGCTGCAATTACGATCTGCAGTGATTTTGGAGCCCAGAAAAATAAAGTCTGACACTGTTTCCACTGTTTCCCCATCTATTTCCCATGAAGTGATGGGACCAGATGCCATGATCTTCGTTTTCTGAATGTTGAGCTTTAAGCCAACTTTTTCACTTTCCTTTTTCACTTTCATCAAGAGGCTCTTTAGTTCTTCTTCACTTTCTGCCATAAGGGTGGTGTCATCTGCATACCTGAGGTTATTGATATTTCTCCTGGCAATCTTGATTTCAGCTTGTGCTTCTTCCAGCCCAGCGTTTCTCATGATGTACTCTGCATATAAGTTAAATAAGCAGGGTGATGATATACAGCCTTGACATACTCCTTTTCCTATTTGGAACCAGTCTGGTGTTCCATGTCCAGTTTTTTTTTTTTTTTAATTTTATTTTATTTTTAAACTTTACATAATTGTATTAGTTTTGCCAAATATCAAAATGAATCCGCCACAGCCATGTCCAGTTCTAACTGTTGCTTCCTGACCTGCATATAGGTTTCTCAAGAGGCAGGTCAGGTGGTCTGGTATTCCCATCTCATTCAGAATTTTCCACAGTTTATTGGTGGCTAGAGGCACAAAATTAAGATGTCAGCAGGGCCATGAACTCTCTGAAATCTGTGGGCAAATCCTTTCTAGTCTCTTCCTAGCTTCTGGTGGTTTGCTGGCAATCTTTGACTTTTCTTGGCTTGTAGCTGGATAACGCTAGTCTCTGCCTTTGTTGTTATGTGGCATTCTCCCCATGTGTCTCTGTGTTCCCATGGATGTCTTTTTATAAGGACATTAGTTTTATTGGATTAGGGTCCTACCATACTTCAGTATGACCTCATCTTAATTTAGCTAATTACATCTACAATAGCCCTATTTCCAAATAAGCTTACATTGAGAGGAACTGGCATTTAGACATTTAATATATCTTTTTGGGGGGACACAATTCAATCTATAATACAAATTACGTAATTAATTTTATATTTAGTATTCATTTCAGTAATCTTGGGGCTTCCCCTGTGGCTCAGTGGTAAAGAATCCACCTGCCAACGCAGGAGATGCAAAAGACTCAGGTTTGATCCCTGGGTTGGGAAGATCCCCTGAAGTAGGAAATGGCAACCCACTCCAGTATTCTTGCCTGGGAAATCCCATGGACAGAGGAGCCTGGTGGGCTACAGTCCATGGAGTTGCAAGGAGTCACATGACTGAGCATACATGTATTCAGTCATCTTATTTATAATTTTTGCTTACCATATATTACTTTCCTCTTTTTTCCTTTCTTGTCTTTCATTGAATAGAATGTTCTTCTACTGGTTTGAAAATTCTGAATTCTACTTCTGTGCTTTTTAGTAGTTATATTTAACTTATTAAAAATCATATTTATGTTTGCTGCTGCTGCTAAGTCACTTCAGTCGTGTCCGACTCTGTGCGACCCCATAGACGGCAGACCACGAGGCTCGCCCGTCCCTGGGATTCTCCAGGCAAGAACACTGGAGTGGGTTGCCATTTCCTTCTCCAATGCATGAAAGTGAAAAGTGAAAGGGAAGTCATTCAGTCGTGTCCGACCCTCAGCGACCCCATGGACTGCAGCCCACCAGGCTCCTCCATCCATGGGATTTTCCAGGCAAGAGTACTGGAGTGGGGTGCCATTGCCTTCTCCGTATTGATGTTTAGTTTTTCTTATTAATTCTATCTTATTAGCCATGAGCCCTTTTAGTCTATCTTTCATCTTTCTTTAATTTTGGAAAACCCTTGTTTTTTTTTAGACCTTCAACTGATAGTCAGATGCGAATGTGAGAGTTGGACCATAAAGAAGATTGAGCGCTAAAGAATTAAAGCTTTTGAATTGTGGTGCTGGAGAAGACTCTCTTGTACTTGAGAGTCTCTTGTACTTCAAAGAGATCAAACCAGTCAACCCTAAAGGAAATCTTTTTTTTTTTTCATTTCTTTCTTTTCTTCAAGGCTTCTTATTGTACAGATGGTTATACCAGTACTTTTCTTAGCTTATTTTTATTTTCATTAGCTTCAGATTATATTTTCCTACTTTTCATTACTTCTCAATGCCTTCTGGGAGACCCCATCAATGTGATTATTCATCTCACTTGTCTCTGCTCCAATTTAATTCATTTTTATTATTTATGTCATTTATCAAATTCTTTATTTCAGTGTTTGAATTTTCACATCCAGTGTTTCTATTTGATCCTTTTTCATAACTACTTTTTTGGTTTCGTCTTAGCATTATCCTTCCAGGCCATATAAGCCTCACAAAGAGCCTGTGAGGTAGGCATTATCTCCACTTTATGAGTGAAAAAGCTAAGATGTGAAGACAATCCATTCCTCTTACCCAGGATCACCTAGCAGGTTGGTTGTTGTTATTTAGCTGCTAAGTCATGTCCGACTCTTTGTGACCCCATGGACTGTAGCACGCCAGGCTTCACTATCTCCCGGAGTTTGCTCAAATTCATGTCCATTGAGTTGGTGATGCTATCTAACCATCTCATCCTCTTCCGCCCCCTTCTTCCCCTTTTGCCTTCAATCTTTCCCAGCATTAGAGTCTTTTCCAATGAGTCGGCTCTTCGCATCAGGGGGCCAAAATGCTGTAACTTTAGCATCAGTCCTTCCAATGAATATTCAGGGTTGATTTCCTTTAGGATTGACTGGTTTGATCTCTTTGCAGTACAAGGGACTCTCAAGAGTCTTCTCTAGCACCACAATTCAAAAGCATCAGTTTTTTGGTGCTCAGCCTTCTTTATCGTACAACTCTCACATTTGTACCTGACTATTACTTGAAGGCCTACAGGGCAAAAATAGGTTTTGCGGAGAAGAAGATGACTTTTGGGAAGCACCTAAGAATGGGGGCTGATTGCCAGGAAAATCAACCATGTAATTATCAGAATAGAACTTTCACTCCTATTCCCCGAGTCTGGGGCAAGGGAGAGGATCTGGGGGTTGGCCAGCGACCAGTTATTAAATCAATCACATCTGTGTAATAAAGCTTCCATAAACCCCCAAAAGGACAGGGTTTGGAGAGCTTCTGGGCTGGTGAGCACGTGGAGATTTGGGAAGACTGGTGTGCTCAGAGTCAGCACAGGAAGCTCCATGCCTTCCACATATAACTCACCCTATACATCTCGTCCATCTGGCTGTTCCTTAGTTATATCCTTTTATAAAAATAAACTGGTAATCTAGTAAGTAAAATGTTTCTCTGGGTTCTGCCAGCTACTCTGGCAGATTAATCAAACCTAAGAGGGGGTTATAGAAACGTCTGATTTATAGCCACTCAGCATGAAGCACCAGTGACAGTCTAGACTTGCAGTTGGCTTGTGAAGGCGGTGAGGGGCAGTCTTACAGGACTAAGCCCTTAAGTTGTAACTCAAGAAGGGGATCATTGGCACCTCCAATCTATAGTCAGTTGGTTAGAAACACAGGTGAGAACCTGGACTTCCTATGGGCCTCTGAAGTGGAGGACAATCTTGCAGAACTGAGCCCTTAACCTTGGAATCAGATGCTATCTCCAGGTAGATTTTTCAGAATTGAATGGTAGGACCCACAACTGGTGTTGGAGAATTGCTTGGTTGGAAGGACCTCACTACTGGTCTGAATTGGTGACCAGAACTTATTTAATGTATATATTTTGTTTTCTAGAAAGCTGATTGCTAAATATTTCAGTTCAGTTGCTCAGTTGTGTCCAACTCTTTGCAACCTCATGGACTGCAGCCTGCTAGGCTTCCCTGTCCATCACTAACTCCTGGAGCTTACTCAAACTCATGTCCTTCTAGTCGGTGATGCCATCCAGCCATCTCATCCTCTGTCGTCCCCGTCTCCTCCTGCCTTCAATTCTCCACAGCATCAGGGTCTTTTCCAATGAGTCAGTTCTTCACATCAGATGGCCCAAATATTGGAGCTTCAGCTTCAGAATCAGTCCTTCCAATGAATATTCAGGACTGATTTCCTTTAGGATTGACTGCTTTGATCTTTTTGAAGTCCAAGGGACTCTGAAGAGTCTTCTTGAACACTACAGTTCAAAAACATCGATTCTTTGGCACTCAGCTTTCCTTACGGTCCAACTCTCACATCCATACATGACTACTGGAAAAACCATAGCTTTGACTAGAGAGACCTTTGTTGGCCAACAAAGGTTAAACATTTACTGGGACAAAAATGCCTATGAATTAAATTTAATGTTAACTACCAACAACACATTAATATGAAAAAGGCTTTTTAAATATGAGTTAAAAACAAATCCCAAAAGATTAGATACAAGATGATAGTCTTTTAATAAAGTTAGCAGTCATTTAGAAACACTTTTGAAAGAAAATGTATACTGCTATCTATTCATATTAAAAAAACTTTTTTCTTGCGTTGTAAGAGCTCTTTATATATTCAAGGTGCTAGACTCTTAGCAGATTTGCAAACATTTTCTCAAACTACCGCACAATTGCACTCATCTCACACGCTAGTAAAGTAATGCTCAAAATTCTCCAAGCCAGGCTTCAGCAATATGTGAACCGTGAACTTCCTGATGTTCAAGCTGGTTTTAGAAAAGGCAGAGGAACCAGAGATCAAATTGCCAACATCCGCTGGATCATAGAAAAAGCAAGAGAGTTCCAAAAAAACATCTATTTCTGCTTTATTGACTATGCCAAAGCCTTTGACTGTGTGGATCACAATAAACTGTGGAAAATTCTGAAAGAGATGGGAATACCAGACCACCTGATCTGCCTCTTGAAAAATTTGTATGCAGGTCAGGAAGCAACAGTTTGAACTGGACATGGAACAACCGACTGGTTCCAAATAGGAAAAGGAGTACGTCAAGGCTGTATATTGTCACCCTGTTTATTTAACTTATATGCAGAGTACATCATGAGAAATGCTGGACTGGAAGAAACACAAGCTGGAATCAAGATTGCCGGGAGAAATATCAATCACCTCAAATATGCAGATGACACCACCCTTATGGCAGAAAGTGAAGAGGAACTCAAAAGCCTCTTGATGAAAGTGAAAGTGGAGAGTGAAAAAGTTGGCTTAAAGCTCAACATTCAGAAAACGAAGATCATGGCAACCAGTCCCACCACTTCATGGGAAATAGATGGGGAAACAGTGGAAACAGTGTCAGACTTTATTTTTCTGGGCTCCAAAATCACTGTAGATGGTGACTGTAGCCATGAAATTAAAAGACGCTTACTCCTTGGAAGGAAAGTTATGATCAACCTAGATAGCATATTCAAAAGCAGAGACATTACTTTGCCAACAAAAGTTTATCTAGTCAAGGCTATGGTTTTTCTTGTGGTCATGTATGGATGTGAGAGTTGGACTGTGAAGAAAGCTGAGCACCGAAGAATTGATGCTTTTGAAGTGTGGTGTTGGAGAAGACTCTTGAGAGTCCCTTGGACTGCAAGGAGATCCAACCAGTCCATTCTGAAGGAGATCAGCCCTGGGATTTCTTTGGAAGGACTGATGCTGAAGCTGAAACTCCAGTACTCTGGCCACCTCATGTGAAGAGTTGACTCATTGGAAAAGACTCTGATGCTGGGAGCGATTGGGGGCAGGAGGAGAAGGGGACGACAGAGGATGAGATGGCTGGATGGCATCACTGACTTGATGGACGTGAGTCTGAGTGAACTCTGGGGGTTGGTGATGGACAGAGAGGCCTGGCGTGCTGTGATTCATGGGGTCGCAAAGAGTCGGACACGACTGAGCGACTGATCTGATCTGATATCCCATCCTGAGTTGTCTTTTCACGTCCTCCACGGCTTGATATTTTGCCCTATGCTCTTTGAAACTTAACTAGAAATCTCCGTGAAAGGAGATTTTTTTCAAGTTTCATGGCTCAGGGAAGCCAAGAGTCTCAGTGGGGAGGAAATGGTTAACCACTTAGTCTGAGGGAAGCAGTAGTTTTCAGGTGAATTATAATTAATTAAACAAAAGTTCTGAATTCAATCAGGAGCCAATTTCGAATCTGCAGTGATTCAATTAGCTGTGATTACAGGTAAAGACTGGAAATACTGTGCCCTCAGGGCCCTCTGCCTCCTGCACTTAGAGTCCAACGGCAGTGTCTGGGGTGCCTGGTGTGGGCAAGGGGCCTTTGCCAACAGCTCAAGTGGTGCTGCGGCAGGAGCAGCAGGAGCCCCAGGGCCACAGTAATACTGCCGCAGGCTGTATTTCAACCCTGAAAAGGCACCACTTTCCTTTTTTTTCCAGTCTGAGTAAGTCTCTGAATGATCTGCGGCCAAGGTTTTTCCTGATTTGCCAAAGGAGCTCTTCTGCTAAGCACAATCAATCTATTTCCCTTTGGCAGTGTGTGTTTTTTAACACCTACCAGCTTCTCCTGGGCAAGTGGGAGTTTCAGGAGGGCTTCCTTTTAATGGATTATCTTGAAAACACCAGAAAGTGCAGGGCAGAGCTGGAGGAGAGTAGAATCATGGAGAAGGGGTGCTAGAGGCTCTTTTTGTGTCTATGCTTCTGTTTTTTTTTAAATTAATTTTTGTTTGCGCTGGGTCTTTCTTGCTGCGTGCGGGCATTCTTTGGTGTGGTGCGCGGGCTTTCCATTGGTGTGGCTTGTCTTGTTGCTGAGCCCAGTGTCTAGGCACGTGGACTTAAGCAGTCGTGGTTCGCGGGCTCTAGGGCACGGGCTCAGTAGTTGTGGCCTATGGGCTTAGTTGCTCTGTGGCATGAGGAATCTTCCTGGACCAGCGATCGAACCTGCCTCCCCTGCACTGGCAGGCAGATTCTTATTGACTGTACAACTAGGGAAGTCCCTCCAAGCTTCTTTTTTAAAACATGCTTTGAGTATCATGGCATGTCATAGAGTAGGTACATATGTATTGAACAAATGAATGATTTCTTAGATGGTCTATCACAGTCTCCGTTTTATATATGAGGAAGCTGAGACTCAGAAATCTTAAAACCACATGGATGCTAAGCAGAGGAGCTAGGACTGTTTGACTTTAGATCTTGAGCTTTTTCCATAAAAAGCCCCCTTGTGGAGTAAGGTGAGCTTGTTAGGCTCATGTGGGAATCGTGCTTGAAGCACAAAACTGCTCACCCTATCCTGACAGTCCAGTCTATATTCAAGCAAGTATAGATAAGGCAAGTTTGATCTTTCTCAGTCAGTCTGGAGTACCCTCTCCTTATTTCTTACCTCCTACCCATCAGCCCTTCTCACTTTGCTTCTCTCCTCCCTTTATCCAGAGCTTTTTAAAGTAGCACAAATGTTGCCTCCTCCAGGAAAGTCTTCCCAGACAGATCTCCCTAAACTCCTCATAGCTGCCTGGGCTATGATATAAGCATATGGTCTCTGTCATAGTACTCCTACTACTACTACTAAGTCACGTCAGTCATGTTCGACTCTGTGCAACCCCATAGACGGCAGCCCACCAGGCTCCCCTGTCACTGGGGTTCTCCAGGCAAGAACACTGGAGTGGGTTGCCATTTCCTTCTCCAATGCATGAAAGTGAAAAGTGAAAATGAAGTCACTCAGTCTTTCCGACTCTCAGCGACCCCATGGACTGCAGCCTCCCAGGCTCCTCCGTCCATGGGATTTTCCAGGCAAGAGTACTGGAGTGGGGTGCCATTGCCTTCTCCGCATAGTACTCCTATGCACACCCAAATGTGACTGTTCATAGCAGTGTTATTCGTAAGTGGGAACAACCCAGATATCCATCAACTGATGAATGGATAAACAAAATCCAGCACACTCATAAAATGAAATATTCTTCAACCACAAAAAGGAATGAAATATTGATTCATATGTGGGGATATTGCATTTCATCCCTACTGTGAGAGCCCCAAGAGCAGGGCCTGAGACTTCTTTGTCTGTATTTCCCTTCTATTCCCAGCTCTGCTGTCCATGAAGTCCGGGGAGAAGAGTCAATCACTAGGGAAATCCCTCCTGACTTGGCCTCCTGTAAGGTCTACCACAATATAGTCGGTACAGTAATAGCAAGAGGCCTCCTCCAACAGAACTTAGGTCCTCAAAGAGGTTTAGCAATCGTGTCCACAAAATACCTCAGGAAAGGGAAGTCCTGGCGCAGCTTGTGCGGGAATCCTCCTCACCATAAAGTCTAGCTGAGGGTCAAAGCGACATGCTTACCTGCTCTTCATTCTTTCCTCACTCTTCCCTCTTTTGCCTCCCAGTTGATATCCCTTTAGACAGAGCTCCTGAGAGCCTGTGACTCTTTGGGAACAGGGTGTGTGTGGAGGGGACACTGGAGGGGAGTGTGACGACCTGACTTCTGTTTCCCACTCTGTCACCTCTCAGTGCATCCTTTGGCAGGAACTGCAGTCTCCTCGTCTACAGAATACTAGAATGTAAGATCCTCAGGGTCTGTCTTACAGTACTTAGCAGGGGGTCTGGACCTAGCAGATGATCAGCATGTTCTCACCTATTTGAATGGTGCCTAAAACCCACCTTACCTGCCTTACAGGGTTATATTGGATATCTACTGAGGTCATGCCAATGAGACCTTGAGAACTCAAAAGCCTTGCAAAGATAAGGCTTTACAGTTGTCTTGGATGGAAGAGATCATCCCTGACCTGATCAAAGAAGAGTCAAAGACTGGCCTAGTTTTACACACTCCAGTAGGTGTTCATGGCAGCTTTATATGTCTTTTATATCTCAATTTCTGTAGTCACCAAAAATTAAAAATAACCCAATGGCCATCAATAGGTGAATGGATAAACAAAATGTGGCATATCCATACAATTGTGGTGTTGGATGCTACTCAATAATTAGAGAAACAAACTACTGATTCTGAATACATACTCAATAATTTCATTCATATAAAATTCTAGAAAAAGGAAACTATTCTGTAGTGACATAGAACACATCAGTGGTTGCCTGGTGGAGGCAGAAGATGGAGGTAGAAGAAGGAAGAATTACAAAGGGGCATGAACAAAGTTTTAGGGTGCTGCACCCTAATAAGGGTATGAGTAACCCTCATAATCAACAAAAGAGTCTGAAATATAGTACTTGGGTGCAACCTCAAAAATGACAGAATGATCTCAGTTCATTTCCAAGGCAAGTAATTCAACATCAGAGTAATCCAAGCCTTGCCCCAATCCAATAATCTAATCCAATCCAAGCTGAAGTTAATCAGTTCTATGAAGACCTAGAAGACCTCCTAGAACTAACACCTAAAAAAGATGTGTTATTCCTCACCAGGGGTTGGAATTCAAAAGTAGGCAGTCAAAATATACCTGGAGTAACAGGCAAGTTCAGCCTTGGAGAACAAAATGAAGGGCAAAAGCTAACTGAATTCTGCCAAGAGAATGCACTAGTCACAGCAAAGACCCTTTTTCAACAACACAAGAGACAACTTTACACATCAGATCAGATCAGATCAGATCACTCGCTCAGTTGTGTCCGACTCTTTGCGACCCCATGAATCACAGCACACCAGGCCTCCCTGTCCATCACCAACTCCCGGAGTTCACTGAGACTCACGTCCATCGAGTCAGTGATGCCATCCAGCCATCTTATCCTCTGTCGTCCCCTTCTCCTCGTGCCCCCAATCCCTCCCAGCATCAGAGTCTTTTCCAATGAGTCAACTCTTCGCATGAGGTGGCCAAAGTACTGGAGTTTCAGCTTTAGCATCATTCCTTCCAAAGAAATCCCAGGGCTGATCTCCTTCAGAATGGACTGGTTGGATCTCCTTGCAGTCCAAGGGACTCTCAAGAGTCTTCTCCAACACCACAGTTCAAAAGCATCAATTCTTCGGTGCTCAGCCTTCTTCACAGTCCAACTCTCACATCCATACATGACCACAAGAAAAACCATAGCCTTGACTAGATAAACTTTTGTTGGCAAAGTAATGTCTCTGCTTTTGAATATGCTATCTAGGTTGGTCATAACTTTCCTTCCAAAGAGTAAGCGTCTTTTAATTTCATGGCTGCAGTCACCATCTACAGTGATTTTGGAGCCCAGAAAAATAAAGTCTGACACTGTTTCCACTGTTTCCCCATCTATGTCCCATGAAGTGATGGGACCAGATGCCATGATCTTCATTTTCTGAATGTTGAGCTTTAAGCCAACTTTTTCACTCTCCACTTTCACTTTCATCAAGAGGCTTTTGAGTTCCTCTTCACTTTCTGCCATAAGGGTGGTGTCATCTGCATATCTGAGGTTACTGATATTTCTCCCGGCAATCTTGATTCCAGCTTGTGTTTCTTCCAGTCCAGCATTTCTCATGATGTACTCTGCATATAAGTTAAATAAACAGGGTGACAATATACAGCCTTGACAAACTCCTTTTCCTATTCAGAACCAGTCTGTTGTTCCATGTCCGGTTCAAACTGTTGCTTCCTGACCTGCATACAAATTTCTCAGGAGGCAGGTCAGGTGGTCTGGTATTCCCATCTCTTGAAGAATTTTCCATAGTTGATTGTGATCCACACAGTCAAAGGCTTTGGCATAGTCAATAAAGCAGAAATAGATGCTTTTCTGGAACTCTCTTGCTTTTTCCATGATCCAGGGGATGGACATTATCAAATGGTCAATACTGAAATCAAATTGATTATATTCTTTGTAGCCAAAGATGGAGAAGCTGTATACAGTCAGCAAAAACAAGACCTGGAGCTGACTGTGGCTCAGATCATCAGCTTCTCATAGCAAGATTCAGGCTTAAACTAAAGAAAACTGGGAAAAACACTAGGCCAGTCAGGTATAAATTAAATCAAATCCCATATGAATTCACAGTAGAGGTAATGAATAGATTCAAGGGACTAACTTCAGTTCAGTCACTCAGTCGTGTCTGACTCTTTGCAAACCCATGGACTGCAGCATGCCAGTCCATCCCCAACTCCTGGAGCTTACTCAAATGCATGTCCATCGAGTTGGTGATGCCATCCCAACCATCTCATCCTCTGTCATCCCCTTCTCCTGCCTTCAATCTTTCCCAGCATCAGGGTCTTTTTCAATGATTCAGTTCTTTGCATCAGGTGGCCAAAATATTGGAGTTTCTGCTTCAGCATCAGTCCTTCCAATGAATATTCAGGACTGACTTCCATTAGGATGGACTGATTGGATCTCCTTGCAGTCCAAGGGACTCTCAAGAGTCTTCTCCAACACCACAGTTCAAAGCATCAATTCTTTGGTGCTAAGCTTTCTTTATAGTCCAGCTGTCACATCCATACATGACTACTGGAAAAGCCATACCTTTGACTAGATGGACCTTTGTCAGCAAAGTAATGTCTCTGCTTTTGAATATGCTGTCTAGGTTAGTCATAACTTTTCTTCCAAGGAGCAAGTGTCTTTTAATTTCATGGCTGCAGTCACCATCTGCAGTGATTTTGTAGCCCAAGAAAAGAAAGTCTGTCACTGTTTCCAATGTTTCTCCATCTATTTTCATGGAATGATGAGACCGGATGCCATGATCTTAGTTTTTTGAATGTTGAGTTTTAAGCCAACTTTTTTCACTCTCCTCTTTCACTTTCATCAAGAGGCTCTTTATTTCCTCTTTACTTTCTGTCATAAGGGTGGTGTCATCTGCATATCTGAGGTTATTGATATTTGTCCTGGCAATCTAGATTCCAGTTTGTGCTATATCCAGACCAGCATTTTGCATGATGTACTCTGCAGTGATGATATACAGCCTTGACATACTCCTTTCCCAATTTGTAACCAGTCTGTTGTTCCATATGCAGTTCTAACTGTTGCTTCTTGACTTGCATATAGATTTCTCAGGAGGAAGGTAAGGTGGTCTGGTAGTCCCATCTCTTAAAGAATTTTCCACAGTTTGTTGTGATCTATACAGTCAAATGGCACCCCACTCCAGTACTCTTGCCTGGAAAATCCCATGGACGGAAGAGCCTGGTAGGCTGCAGTCCATGGGGTCGCTAAGAGTCAGACACAACTGAGCGACTTCACTTTCTCTTTTCACCTTCATGCATTGGAGAAGGAAATGGCAACCCACTCCAGTGTTCTTGCCTGGAGAGTCTCAGGGATGGGGGAGCCTGACGGGCTGCCGTCTTTGGGGTTGCACAGGGTCGGACACGACTGAAGCGACTTAGCAGCAGCAGCAGCAGCAGCATACAGTCAAAGGCTTTGGCGTAATCAATAAAGCAGATGTTTTTCAGGAACTCTCTTGCTTTTTCTATGATCCAACAGATGTTGGCAATTTGATCTCTGGTTCCTCTGCCTTTTCTAAATCCAGTTAGTTAACAGTATGCCTGAAGAACTATGGACAGAGGTTCCTTTGTACAGGAAGTGGTGAACAAAACCATCCCAAAGAAAAACACAAGCAAGAAGGCAAAGTGGTTATCTGAGGAGGCTTTACAAATAGTGGAAGAATGAAGAGACGTGAAAAGCAAGGGAGAGAGGGAAAGATACTTCCAATTAAAGCAGAATTTCAAAGAATAGCTAGAAAAGACAAAAAGGCTTTCTTCAATGAACAGTGCTTAATAACAGAAGAAAACAGCAAAAGGGGAAAGATTAGAGATCTCTTCAGGAAAAGTGGAAATATCAAAGGAGCATTCCGACCTAAGATGGACACAATAAAGGATAAAAATGGTAGAGATTGGGTAGACACTGAAGATATCAAGTTGAGATGGAAAGAATATATGGAAGAACTGTATAAGACAGATCTTAATGAACCAGATTACTACAATGATGTGGTTAGTCACTTGGAGTGTGAAGTTAAGTGGGCCTTAAGAAGCACTGCTATTAATAAAGCTAGTGGATATGATGAAATTCCAGCAGAACTATTCAAATCCCTAAAGGATGATGCCATCAAGGTTTTGCATTCATTATATCAGCAAATATGGAAGACCCAGCAGTGGCCACAGAACTGGAAAAGGTCAATCCTCATCCCAATTCCCAAGAAGGGTAGTACCAAAGAATGTGCTAACCATTGGACAATTTCACTCATCTCCCATGCTAGCTGGATGGCATCACTGACTTAATGGACACGAGTTTCAGCAAGATCCATGGGTGATGAACAGGGAAGCCTGGTGTGCTGTAGTACATGGGGTCACAAAGAGTCAGACAAGACTGCGTGACTGAACTTAACTGAACTGAACCCTTACTGGCCATGCTTAAAATCTTGCATGATAGGCTTCAGCATTATGCGAACCAAGAACTTACAGATGTCCAGGCTGGGTTTAGAAAAGAATGAGGATCTAGAGATCAAAATGCCATCATTCACTGAATTATAGAGAAAGCAAGGGAATTTCAGAAAAACATCTTTCTCTGCTTCATTGACTACACTGAAGCCTTTGACTGTGTGGATCATGACAAACTGTGGAATGCTCTTACAGGGATGGGAATGCCAGAATATTTTACCTGTCTCCTGAGAAACCTGTATGCAGTCAAGAAGCAACAGTTAGAACCCTGTATGGAACAACTGATTGGTTCAAGATCAAGAAAGGAGTACGACAGGGCTGTCTGCTGTCACCCTGTTTATTTAACCTATACACTAAGCACACCATGAGAAATGCCAGGCTGGGTGAATTACAAGCTGGAATCAAGATAGGCAGGAGAAACATCAACAACCTCAGATATGCAGATGATACCACTCTAATGGCAGAAAGTGAAGAGGAACAAAACAGCCTCTTGATGAGGGTGAAGGAGGAGAGTAGAAAAGCTAGCTTAAGACCAAATATTTAAAAAAAACTAAGATCATGGCATCTGGTCCCATTACTGCATGGCAAATAGAAGGGGAAAGGGTGGAAGTAGTGACAGATTTCCTTTTCTTGTGCTCCAAAATCACTGCTGATGACTCTAGCCATGAAATCACAAGATGATTGTTTCTTGGCAGGAAAGTGATGACAAACCTAGACAGTGTGTTGAAAAGCAGAGACATTACTCTGCCGACAAAGGAGGGGCCATAGCCTTCCCAGTGGTCACCTATGCTTTTAAGAGCTGGACCGTAAAGAAGCAGAATGCCAAAGAACTGATGCCTTCAAACTGTGGTGCTGGAGAAGACTCCTGAAAGTCCCTTGGACAGCAAGGAGATCAAACCAGTCAATCTTAGGGAGATCAACCCTGAATATTCACTGGAAGGACTAATGCTGAAGCTGAAGCTGAAGCTCCAGTACTTTGGTCATCTGATATGAACAGATGACTCATTGGAAAAGTCCCTGATGCTGAGAAAGACTGAGGGCAGAAGGAGCAGAGGGCATCAGAGGATGAGATGGCTGGATGGCATCACTGATACAATGAACATGAACTTGGCCAAACTCCAGGAGATGGTGAGGGACAGGGATGCCTGATGTGCTGCAATCCATGGGGTTGCAAACAGTCGGACATGACTGGGTGACTAAACAACAACAACAACCCTAATAAGACATCCCAAAGATAGAAAAGAGGTGGAGAAAGGTGACTCAGCAATGAGGAGGGTCTAGTGTCAGAACAGAGTCTGAGATGGTAGGGATTTGATCTTGGGTCTGGAGGGCACCCTTTGCCTCTCAATGAAGGGGCAGCAGAGGAAATCCTATTTTATGCAATGACTCAGAACAAGTGGATCTTGTCACTGTGATTTTTGTGCAAGGTGGAGATATAGTCAAAGTCCCAGAATCTTAAACCTGAGTGGGCCTTCTGGACATAATTAGAGGTCAGATGAATTGCACATGGGAAGTGAAGTAGCTGAAGGGATATTGTTCTGAGTCGGCTGGTGGGAGAAGGACCCCACTTATTCAACAAAAATGATCAGATCTGGGTACCAGAACCTGCTCTGACCTTAACTTGCTGTGTGAGCTCGATTAAGTGACTTAGACCCTAGTTTCCTTCTATGCAGCCTGAGGATATTAACTGTATAATGTTTAAGGGGCTTTCAACTCTAAGAGTCTGTGGTAGAGAGAGAGAATCAGAGGGGCCAGGGTGGCTGATAAACGATGTGGGTGATGTCAGACACAGTTTAGAGAATTCTTTCATCAGAGTAGCTTCTCCAGACAATAACCAATAGGGTGATCTCCAGATCATTTCTCCCAAATGATCTTGAAATCATTTGGGAAAGACCAGGATCTGATCCAGTATAGTCCTTTATAGGCCTATTTAGTGGTGCAGATTGGAAAGCAAAATGGAAGGTTACCAGTAGAAAAAATAAACTGTGGAACAAGACAAATCTGTGTTTGAATCCAAGCTCTGAAATTTCCTCATCGTGTATCTTTGGGTAAGTTACATAATATTTCTGTTTTCAAATTGCTCACCAGTAAAACTGGGAAAATTTACACGCCTCCCAGAGTTGATGCAAGAAAGAAACCAGATAATATATATAAGGCACTCAGAACATTTTCTGGTAAGTTATAAATCCTTATATCTAGTTATTTCTCCTCCTCCTCCTCTGTCTTCTTCTTCTTCTTACTTCACAGCAGGTATGGTGAGAAGAGAAGACAGTCCAGCTCAGCCAGGACAGGCTGTGAGATGCTCCCTCTCCAGCTTGGCCAGTCTCCCCGGACATTGTAGGTTTCTATCAAACTAGAATCCAAAGCCTGTCAAGTAGCAAGATGGTTATTTGGCTAATTGATGGTCTACAAAAGAGCTGAGAGGCAGAGACAGGCATTCTAAAATAGGAGAACTTTCCAACTAATCCAAGTAAATCCATGGAGCAATTGAAGTGTAATTATATTTTTTATTGCAATATTTATGGGGATCTTTTATTCTTCAGTAGAGTTCCGTTTAAGTTCAAATGACTTAAACAGTTGGGGGAATAGTAAATGTTCTAACTAATTAAATGATACAACTAATTCTAATTATGCAATTGACATCCATTGGGCTACAGAAGATGTAGCTGAGTTAAAAACCAACCACCAACAATGCTGATGCCGTTTCTGATTTCCTTAATAGAGCTGGACTATTTGTAAAAAGAAAGAGAATATCAATAATAATAAATGACCTGAGTGAAAACTAGCTCTGAAAATCGTTGAAAGCTGTTGCCATTGTACATCCTAGAAGTTTTATTTGTGCCTCTGTAAAACAGAATTTCAGGAAGAAATTAACACTTGATCTCTTTCTGTGTTGAATAGCTTAGTACCCCTGGTATGTCTCTGATGTTGGCTTGGAGAGTGGTGGTTGTGTTGCTGGGGAAGTAATCCCTAAGAATAGCAGGCCCACTGACCTGGAACACCTAAGAAACTCAGAACATGAAAGACACTGGTGACAGCAGAACCAGGCAGGGGTTCCTGATCTCAGCATAGAATTTGGCTACAGATTGAAAGACAAAAGAAGACACAACCAGCTGCACTCTACTGCCTAAAGTGCAAAAAAATATTTTGCTGTAAAGCAGGTATCAAGTCTCCAAACAAAAGGACAACACTACACCAAGACTGGAATCATAAACTGAGGGAAACTGAGGCTGCTGAAGGTCTAGGCCTCAAGTATCCCACCCACCTGTCACCCTTTGTAATCCTCCTGGCTCCTAGGCTGTCCTAGTGATCTTGGCAGGGAAGCAGTGAATGTTGGCATGAAGCAAGATCTTAATTCCTTGCCTGGGAATTGAACCTGGGTGGCCTGGATGAGAACCAGGAATCCTAGCCACCAGACTAGTGAATCTAGAGGCTAGAAACTGTTTTTCCCTGGATCTTTGCCCCCAGTGAAAAATGCATTTATTATGGAGGTAGAAATTGTAAAGGCAGGTATCAACTTTATTATTAGAGACATACCACCACCACAAGTGGGAGAGGACATAGAGAAGCAATTTGTTTAGTTAAGACAGAAGCAAGGCAGAGATGCACACATGGAGATAAAGGGTGTAGGCATCCCTCCTAGTGAGGGGGAGGGCAGTACAGAGGCTGTTTGGACATTTATACTGGTCAGTTCTTCCTGGTTTTCTCCTTCCTTCAGGCCAGTTATCTGGTTTCTTTTTCTATACCTGACCTACCCTGGGACCCTCCTCTGGGTGTACACACACCCCTCAGTCAAGATGGATCTCGAAGCAAAGGCCTTTGGCACAAGCAAGACTCGTGTGGCCTGGAATTATCTCCTGACTTTTGACCCACAAGGAGCCTCTCTGTGCATGTGTAGTGTCTCCCTTGTCCCAAAGAGGAGGGAGCAGAGATCCTTTAGTCCTTCACTCAAACAGTACTCCTTTACTTACCATGACTATTACCTTGACTATTGCCATGACTATTACCTTGAGGTGTTTACAAGAGATAAACACTGGCTATTTACCCTGTTTCTCTGTTACTTCCATTTTGGAGGGCAAACAGGAGGCTGATTGTAAATGCCTTAATTGGAATCCACCTATCTCTTGTCTCAAGAAATGCTAACATTTGTAAGTAGCCAGCCTAAAGCCCACTTCTTCATGCCTCATGAAATAACAGAAGGCCAGTTGTAAATGTCTAACCTGGAACCCATCTGTCTCCTATATCACTAGGTCAGCTTCTGGCTGTACTTTGTTATTTTCTAAACTTTTTGTGCTGACCTTGTGAATTTTTCTAGCTTTGGGAAAGAAAAGGGAGGGAATGGGACAAGGAGTCAGATTCTCCCTATCTTCCCACACAGACCTTCGTTCCTGCACAAATGAGGCATCATGGGCGAGGCTGAGTATTTCTGGGCTCCAGAATCCCAGGTCCCAGGAAGTCGCTTATTCCCTGAGGGTTGTGGTCTGGAGTGACCATCACTCAACCCTGGTGACCTGCATCTCAAGAGGGGCAGAGGAAACTCTGAGAGAGGCCCTGCCAGTCTGAGATTTTTGAAGGCTGTGGCCTGCAATATCCTAGTAGGTGACCTGTCTTTTGGTAAGAGCACAGGTTTTGATTCAAACTCTGAGTTTGAATGCTGATGATCATATTACTTGTCTCAGGCTCAGTTGCTTCATTTGTAGAATGAACACAGTGTCACTGAGTCCAAAACAGGCCAAGAAAATCAGAGACAAGGCAAGGAAAATAACGGGAGAGCCCACAGACCAAGAAGAAGACAGACTCATGTCTTAAAATAACCATCTTGGTGGGGGTCTGGATGCCATCTTCTTTTATAGAACAGAGATGAAGGGGGAGGTGAGGAAACAAAGTAAAAAAGCCATTAATCTTGTAAATTTCTCTTAGAATGGCAAGCCTGAGGGAGGGGATGTGTTAATTTCTTCCTTCCTGCCATCCACAAGTGATAGGGTCCTGAACAAAAGCACTAAAGGGTCAGGGAGACAGGCCTGTTTTCTGAGGCAGGTCATTATGTACAATTATAATCACAAAAGCAACAAAAAAGCAAGTAAACAAACAAACAAACAGTTCCAACACAAAGTCAGAATTGGTTCTTCCCTGCAACAATTGGTTCTTCTCCTTCCAGGATTGTGGGAGGAGACAGTGGGGTCATCTCTATGCAGTCCCTGGCTGACAGTGAGTGCTCAGCATAGGGTATCAATTGCTACTATTACTCAATTAATCTACCCAGCATCCTGTGTAATACCTGGTACATAATCAACTGTCAAGGTATGTTTGTTAGCTCATTTCTGGGACTCAGGATACATCGTGGGGAGAATGGTGGTGGGACATGGGCATCAGGATAATGGAGGAGGAGCAGGCTCCCTGTAGAGCCAAGAGATCCATCCCTGCCTGAAGCTGCCAGCCAGAAGTGGCTGGCAATCTTAATGGATCCAGGTGTCACTTTCCCTGAGAGACGAGCTGGAATAATAGCTGGAAGGGAGTATGTCAGCATCCACTTAGTTTACAGATGAGAAAACAAAGGCTCAGGGCTTCGTGGGTCCATGCCAGATAGCAAGGGAATGGTGATTTCAGAGCCAGGTTCCCACTCAGTTTATTGCCCATGGTGTGGCTCATTAAGGTATAGGACAACCCTCGAACCCAAGGTCTGAACAGCTTTAGTTGTTCATCTGACCCAATCTGCTGACTGCCTTAGTCCCAAAGCCCTCCAGGATCTCCAGCACCTCTTCCCAGCATATTCCAGAACCTCTCTGAAGCAGAGCCTTCCAAGCTGCAGGCTCCTACAGGGGCAGTGCAAGGCAGCCCTGGGTCTGGGTGCATTATCCTGAAATGTGCTCTCTCGCCCTTCCCCATTCTCCCCATTTGGGCTGTCCTGGTATGTCTTGCTGAGCACGTGAGGTGCTGCTGAAGCTGTGATGTGAGTTCTTTAAAGTTCACTTTGGAAACAAGGACATGAAGTTCCTAGGAACGTCGGCTCCCAGCTTGCTGAGCTCTGCAGCTCTCTGTGGGACTGGCTGCTGCCGTCAAAAAGAATAGAGCCGTCATTCTGCAGGAAGGTTTCTATGATAATAGGGTTTTTGCCTCCCAGTAATTGGAAAGGTGCTAATCTAGTGACTCATGAGCTACTTATAAGAAAAAAAACCCACCTGGAAATGAAACTGCATCGTGTTTCCTGAGTGCTTCATCTCCTTATTTCACTGCAGAGGGCAAGCTGGGGCTTAGCTGTAGGGAGCAGAGCCTGGTTGTCCTGGCAACCCTGCTGGAGCGACCTTATACCCCTGCCTCCCATCTAGGTAGTCCAGTGAGACAGAAATCAGGAGCGATGCATCTAGCCCCAGGCCACTGGGAAAGGAGCTGGCATGTGCATGGATTTGCAAAGGAGATAGTCATTGACGAACTAGTGTTAGAACCTCCCAAGTTCTGATGTGTGTGCAAGTGTGAGGGCATATGTGTGCATGTGTGGGTCTATGTGCACACGTGGGCTGGTTGACTGTGTGGGCTTGTAGTGAGTGTGTGAGAGCAAGTACGTGTGTGTGCAGATGTGCTGGCTTGAATGCTGCTGTTTTTGAGGGGCTTGGGTTCTAATGGTTTTTGCTTTCTCCATTCATGTCTCTGTCCAGCTTTAGGGACCTGAGATCCAACTCTCCGTGTCTTGGTACCTGGGTGTAGATGACAACTTTGCTGTGTAGTTGGAGTTTCAGTTGGGCTCCACTTGGAGAAATGTAACTGCTTTACCCTCAGTAGGGCAGGCAGTTGGACTCTGACCCTGCTTAGAAGGCATCTGGGCCTGCCCAGTACCTGGACCCCTCTCCAGGGCCTCCGGGGTAGGGCACCTACTCCATACCCAGCCTTGCATCCCCCTCTGTCACCCAACTGAACTCCTTTTTTCTTGGGGACATCCCACTCCTACTTGGGATTCCTGTCCCCTTCCCGTGGGATCCTGCCTCGGTGGAGACCCTGACTTTGGGGCAACCCCCGTATGGGAGCCCTGAAGGGCCAAAAGTCCTTCCAGCCACAGCATCTCCTCCCTGCACCCTCCCAACCTCCTCCCAGCCGGCAGCTCCCAGCCTTAGTCACAGCCCCACTGAGGCTCTCAACTCCTCCCACCTCCCACTCCTTTCATTAACTTCATTGAAGCTAATAATCCTGCCAGCAATTCCGTTGTCTCTTCTTAATTCCAATTTCCTTTTGTCTCTAGGGGCAAATCAGCAGAGTGTAATGGTGAAGTGGTAGGCACATTCTCCCAGTATTAATTAGGGGAACATTAACAAGGTGAAATAAACACGCCTCTTCAGCATCAGGGGCTGCTGGTGGCTCTCCTCACCCCCTTACCTCTCCCCTTGCTTCTTCCCTTCCTGAGCTCAAGGCAGATCTGGAAGAGTGTCCCAGGGTTGGAAACCTGCCAGTTGTCCCACCTCCACTCTCTCCCTCACCCCCTTATCAAATCATCACCATGTCGCGTAGGTATACCTCCCAAATATGCCTCAAATCCTTCCAGAGATCCTCTCCGCCGCCACCTTGGGCCACTGCCGTAGTCCATGCTGACACTGAGCCCCCGCTGTGGGGCTCCTGGGCAGGGAAGCCTTTCTGTGTCCCCTGTTTCTTGCTTGTAGGGCATAGGTTCCAGCCTCCATGACCTTCCTTGAGTTCCAAAGGGCAGGTTCAAACAGTTGTTAAGTAGGGAAAGGAGGGAATGCAGAGATAAGAACTCCTCAAGAGACCATCAAAAAATGAGACTGCAGACTTGGGGCAGGGTCCTGTCTCCACCTCAAGGGATAGACAAAACAATACCTTTGAGTTCTTCTGTAGAACTAACCGCCACCCCCAACCCAAATGGAAGATGGACTGCTTGATGAAGCACCCTTCATTCCAGAGAGAAGGTCATAGTCTGATAACCTTGAGAACCACAAAAGTTCACCTGAGGCCACATTAAGGAATGAAAGCCCTGAACACACCCTGATCCTTATGACCAACCCCACTCTTGAACCATGGCTATAAAGCTTCTCACCAAATCACTCCCCCCACCCCGCCCTCCACTGGTACACTCAATTTTTGTGGGCACAAGCCTGCTGTGGCCTGCTTTGCCTGGTAAAGCAATAAAGCTATTCATTTCTACTTCACCCAGAACTCTGTCTCTAACAGTTGATCTGGCACTGTTGCACAGAGGCCACATTTTCTGCATCAACACCACCATCGGCTCCCACCCAGGTAATGGTGATGGTCTCCTATCTGGCCTTGCTTCCTCCATGCTTGGCCTCATCAAATCCTTTCTCCATCCTACATCCAGATGCAACACAGGCTGTTCCTTCCTGGGTACCCGTCCTGAGGGGGCACCGTGCAGCCATCCCCTGCTCCCCCTCCCATTTCTTAAGCATCCTTTCTTCTAGGAAGCCTTCTCTGCCCTGCAGGACTGGGCTGTGTTCACACAGTGGTGTGGGCTGATCCCCACCATCCCATTGGTTCTGCTGGATGACTACCACCTGGGGCTGACCTGGCTTTCCTACCCGCCTGCACTCCAGGAGAAGGAAGGGTTTTGGAAAGGGAGGTGGGGTTGGTGGCAGGGGTTGGTGGCAATGACAATGATTCAGGCCCTCTAGCTGGGAGTTTTGAATTGAGAAATAAGCGTCAATTAGGCTCTAATTAATTACTAGGCTTTTTATTATCGCTAATAAATCTATTCTAGAGAAATTAAAAAATTTCTCTTTTTGAAGAGAGTGATATGGCCCAGAGACAAATGAGCTTTCTACCCCTTCCTTCCTGGGTAGAGACCACCCTCCTGTCAGAGCGGCACAGCAGGACAACGATGGGCCTCGTTGCAGAGCTGCTGGCTGGCGAGATCTTAGGAAGGAGGAAGGAAGGAAGTGTGTTCCTGCCCAGCAGGAGCATCTCCAAAGGAGCAGCAGAAATGGATGGTCACGTACCTATTTGACCCTTTTCCAGTCTCAACAATCCCTGTCACTGCTTCTTCTAAAGGTGGAATAAGTTAAGGGAGCCAACAGTGATTTCTGGCCAATGTTAAAAGGTAAAGTGAGGCATATTAAAAATTATAAGAGTTTATGTAACCAAACACTGATTAGAATTGGGCAATGCCCAACTGGAAGTGGTTAGGAGCTCCACTGGCATAAACTGGGGCAGGACTTCTACTTAGAAGAGGCAAGAGCAAAGAAAGGAAATGATTTGATTGGCTCATAGCTTAAGTATTGCATTGTTTAGGAAAGCCCAGGTGGCTGTTTGTGATTGGTTGGTTATCCTTAGGATTCCCAGGTGGCCTAGTGGTTAAGAACCTGCCTGCCAATGCAGGAGATGTGAGAGATGCAGTTTCTACCCCTGGGCTGGGAAGATCCCCTGGAGGAGGGCATGGCAACTCACTCCAATATTCTTGCCTGGAGAATCCCATGGACAGAGTAGCCTGGCAGGCTGTGGTCCATAGTTTCACAAAGAGTTGGACACGACTGAAGCGACTTAGCATGCACATCCTTAGGTCTCAGTTTCTAACCCTTGAAGCATTATTGCTTGGGTTTTGGTTTGTTTGCACAGGTCAACAAGGCATAAAATCACCTCAACCTAATGGCCTCCTTGTTTGATTAGTTTAACAGCGAAGCTCAAGGGACGAGTTTCTCTTTTACAGGCCGGCAGGAGTGTGCAGAGAGGTAAAGGATGTTTCTTCCTATGTGCATTGTCTCTGGTTTGCCACCAGATCTGGGGGCCCAGCCCAGAGACTGGTATGTTGCAGATCACCTACCTAAATGTTTGCCAACTGGAGATAAGGTTTTATATTTATTGGCTTCATCTAGAAGGAATCATATCTGATGAAGAAACTGAGCCCTGGGAACCAAGGTGACTCACCCAAGGGCAGAGATGTCAGTGTCCCTTTCAGCCTTCTTACTCCAGGAAGATGTTTCCTGATCCAGCTTTGGTTGCAGACTAAGGTGGCTTGAAAAGACTAAGGAAAGCTCAGAGGGAGCTCTGAGTAGAACCAGGCACAAACAGTATCCCAAGTACGCCACTTGGACACACCTGCATGGGATGGATGAGGGCTTGAGCTGGGACAGGTCAGGAGGCAGGAAGGCTGGAAGCCAAAGCTGCAGGAATAGGGCTGGTTAGGCTGGGGAGGAAGAGTATTTTCTGATGGGCTGTTAGGTGGGAGGAGACTCAAGCTTATACTGAATATTCCCAGAGGAGAGAGCTTGGATCAATGAGAAGCCTATTTGTTTAGTGCACTAAATCCCACAGACACTTATAAACACTAATTTGTGTGCACAATGGTGGACCCGACCCTGCTGTTGAGGAGAATTTGGTCTTGTTGTGTCTTAATACTGTGTCAGACATGCCCAGTACTGGTGTTCACTTTGGGGTAGAGAAACACCCGCCTTGGGCCAGGGGAAAGGTAGGGTGGTCAGAGACAGTTCAAGGAGGCATTTTGGTTCAATACAATTTTCTAACAAGTAGTGCTAACCAAAACAGAAATAGCAATCTGGAGGGATAGTGGCTGACCAATGGCAGATCCCCTCCAACTCGGCTTCACATGGTTCTCAGCAGGGCGTAGGAATGGCTGGTGGCAGTGGTTAGGTCTGATTGGCCCAGGCCCCACCCCACAAGCCAGATCAGATGCTGCCTGGAGCTCGCTTGTATCTGCTTCCTTATTTGGTCCAATACTATTAAGTCAGGCTGTGCAAGCCCACCACGCTTGCTGAAGTCCAGCTGGTGACCTGGCCTTAGACTGAATTCTTTACCTGCTTCAATATCTTCCAGGATTGAGGAGTGGTGGTTAGAGGGGACAATCCCTGCTCTTTCAGAAATTTTCAACTCAGTTGTGACCCAGAGCTTCCCTCTGAGCTCCAAGGTTCTGTGACTGTCTTTGGAGAAGGTGGAGGGGATGATGAGGAAGATGGATGGACTCTGAGGACCCGGAGAGGGTGGTGTGATGCACACCCGTGTGCGTAACCTGTCTGCTGCCTGTTCCTCCCTGTTGCCACTTTCCCGGAACTGGAACTAAGCCTTGGCTGCCTGCACTTTTCTCTTCTCCTTTCCCTGCTGCTCCCAGAGGCCCTTCATCCCAGCAGTCCTTAGAGCAGTGCACTCAGGGGATGATGAAGAGTGGAATCTGAAAAGGCTGCATATTGTACGATTCCAACTACATGACATTCAAGAAAAGGCAAATGTATGGAGATAGTAAACAGTTCAGTGGTTCCCAGGAGTTGAGGACTGGGAGGGAAGAATAACTGGAGCACAGAGGATTTTTTGGACAACTACTCTATAAGATACTATAATGGTGGATGCATGTCATTTTGTGCTATGCTATGCTAAGTTGCTTCAGTCGTGTCTGACTCTTTGCAACCCTATAAACTCCAGCCCGCCAGGCTCCTCTGTCCATGGGATTCTCCAGGCAAAAATACTGGAGTGGGTTGCCTTGTGCTCCTCCAAGAAATTTTCTTGACCCAGGGATCGAACCCATGTCTCTTATGTCTCCTGCATTGGCACGTGGGTCCTTTACCATTAGTGCTATCTGTCCAAATCCATAGAATATGCAACACCCAGAATGAGCCCTAATGAGAACTGTGGGCTTTTGGTGATTATGGTACTTTTGATGATTATGGTACCATGTTAACTAAGGTACCATTCTGATGACTGGTGTTGATAATAGGCAGGCTATGTATGAGCGGGGGCAAGGGTTATATTAGAAAAATATCTATACCTTCCCCTCAGTTTTGCTGTGAGCCTAAAACTTCTCTGAAAAATAAAGTTTGCCTTTTTAAAAATAGCCTCGAATTCTTAGAGGCTAATTCTTTTTTCCATTGAGAAGTAGTCTCCCCCGCCTTGAATCTGGGTGGGATTTTTGATGGCTTTGGCTTATAAAATACAAAGGAAGTGATGCTATGAGGCTTCTGAGACTAGGTCATAAAAGGGCTTGCACCTGGTTCTCATGGAACATTCACTCTGTAGATGCTGTCTCTGGGAAACGGAGCTAACATGCTTCAGGAAGTCCAAGCCAGATGGACCCAGGCAGGCACCTGGTTGGTGGGCCCAGAGGAGCCCAGCTTTACATCATCCCAGCCCAGGTATCAGACATTAGAGAAGCATCATCCAGATGATTCAACCCTTGCTGTTTGAATTTCTCAGATAAGGCCCCAGACATCACAGAGCAGAGATAAGCCATTTACGCTGTTCTCCACCCAAATTCCTGTCTCTAGAATCTGTGAGCATAGAAAATAATTTTGTCTTATTCCACCTAGTTTGGAATGGTTTATTACCCAGCAACAGATAACCAGGACATCATGCCAGATCAAAAGGTTATGAGAACTCACTTTCTCAGACTCTCCCAACATTACGTTTCTATTTCCTTGCAGGCAAACAAGGCGTAGGCTGCTGGCGAGTAGGCACAGTTGGTTGGTGCATCGATCGCCAGGCTTGTATGTGATGGCTGGGACACTTTATCCTTCCTTCCTGCCACTCACTTGGCTAAACAGGGAAGTAGATGGTGACATTAATCACCTGTTACCCTCCTTCCCCGCTCCTGTCTGAAGGGAGCTGCTCACAGGTCTGGGAGCTCAGCTGGGGAGGATGTTGGTCTCTGGGGCTGAATCAATATCTGCCTTGGAGCCAGCTCTTAAGGGCTATTAGTATGTCGTTTACAAAATGACTGTATTGACCACAGGAGAAGATAATTGCCAGAGACAAATGCCCACTTTGACACGTAGCTCTCTCTGGGGCTCTGGAAGGGCTACTGAGCCTCCTGTGTGGGTGTGGAGGTGACGTGTCTGGCTATGGGGTGGGGGAGCTGGTATACAGCAGTCCGGAAGTGGATGGGGGGATGCCAAAAGGTGCCTGTGTGTGTGTGTGTGTGAAAGAGAGAGAGATTGGGCTCTGAGCTACTAGGGCACCCCAACTCTAAGTCTTGTGTGGGCATCAGATGAGGCTGTGAAATATGGACAAGGTCAGGGCTGCTTTGGGATGCTGGCTTTTTTCCTTTGCCTCTTTTCCTGGGTCCTAGGGATGATGAAGAGGCATCCTTCCCAGTTCCTTTCTTTAACCATCTCCTCCAGGAGCTGAGTAAGATGAAAATGAATGGTCAGTGCCAACCACAAGCACCAGGGAATGTGAAGGAGGAAGATAACTGACGTCACTGGTGCCAGAGTAGGAGCTGGGAGACCAGTTAGGTCACCAGTTAGGTTATGGCTGTGTAGCTCATTTTCAAAATAAAGTACAAACAGGGGCATATCACAGTGCTGTTCTGCCCCACGTTTTTTTTTTCATTTTACATTAAGTCTTCTGGATTGTTCTATGTTGGCACATGCAGAAGCCCCCTCTTTTTAATGAGCATATATTACATTTTATTTTATAGATATAGTATCATTGATTCAATTAGCTTCCTATTGATGGATATTTAGACAAGCATTTCTCACGCTTTAAAGTGCATGTGAACTAGTCATCTGGTGATCATGTGGAAATGCAGATTCTGAATCCATAGGTCTAAGATGGGACCCTAGAGTCTACGTATTTGACAAGCTCCTGGGTGGTACTGATGCTTCTGTTCCATTGACCACCCTTTGCATAGAGAGGATTCAGACAGTATTCAATATTTTGTCATTATAAACAATAGGCAATAAATATATTTTTTTAAATTATTTAGTTAGTTATCTATTTTTCGCTGCACTGGGTCTTCATCGCTGCGCGTGGGCTTTCTCTCGTTGTGGCAAGCGGGGGCTACTCTTCACTGAGGTGGGTGGGCTTCTCATTGCAGTTGCTTCTCTTGTGGAGAACAGGCTCTAGGGCACGCTGGCTCCAGTAGTTGAAGCACATGGCTTGGCTGCCCCATGGTGTGTGGGATCCTTCTGGACCAGGGATCAACCCCTTGCATTGGCAGGTGGGTTCTTAACTGCTGGACCACCGGGGAAGTCCTGAGATAAATATTTTCCTAGGTGCCTTTCATAATGTGCAATTCTATCTGTAGGATAAATGGATAGAAATAGAATTTCTGGACCAAACGTATGGATGTGGCCTGGTGATTTGTTAGATTTTGCAAATTGCCCTTCATAGGATGTCCACTCTGACAGCCTGCAGGGGTTGCCCCTACGCCTTTGCCAATAGGAAGTATTATGACACAGATGTGCTTCCATTTCGCCTTCATGTCTTTAGTTTGTATTTTTATCAATTTAGATATTATATTATTAGTGTGTAGATGGTGACTCAGTGGCAAAGAATCTGCCTGCAGTGCAGCAGACGCGGGTTCCATCTCTGGGTCGGGATCTGCTGGAGGAGGAAATGGCAATCCACTCCAGTATCCTTGCCTGGGACACTCCATGGACAGAGGAGCCTTGTGGGCTATGGTCTAGGGTATCGCAGAGAGTTGGACGTGACCGAGCACGCATGCACCGGCATTCAGGACTGGTGGAACTTTATGGTGAATTGTGCCCTTTTTTGTTTTAGCATTTGTCCTTCATCCCAACTTCAAACCTGCTTGTGTCTGCTGTGTCTCTGCTCTTGCTCGCCTGTACATTCCTGTGTATTTTTAAGATTTTTTAAAGTTAATTTAGCAATTAGTTCACTTGCATATGCATATTAAAATGTTATATATTATGTATAATCTTCATTTAGAAGCACCGTTTCCTCCACCCTCATTATTTCATGAAATCATTTTGTTCAGCTTCACATGCATTTTTAAGATTATGCTTCTCCTCTCCATCATCAGAGATAATGTTCTCAGTCATTTATCCCAATTTTCCAGAGCACATCATTTTCTCCTCCTTCTGAAAGTTGACATACCACAATTTTTGTATCTATGTTTGCCAGTGTCCCTGACAAAGTTATTCCAAGCTATTTGCTCTTTAATAACCATTTGTTTTATCTTTTTGGCCGGTGGGTATCTATTTATGAATTCTGCAGTGGGGCTATTTACTGTTTTCTTTTCCCCTTTCATTTGTGTTTTTTATAAAATCACATTGAAATAGATGCAAATGCACAGATACAGATGTCAAATGTTCTATGAAGCTTATATTTTAAAATATTGAGAGAAAAACTTCTCAGTCCTTTGCATCCACAGCTTCTGCACTCAGACAAGGCAACTGCTTTAAATTCTTTTGACTTTTTTGGCGTTTTCTTTATATTTCTAAGTAACACACTTATTACTCTTTTTTTAATGCTGTAAAGTTTTAGATTCTATTGACTTCCTATGACAGAAGAGGTGGCTCTAACCCTTTCACTCTCATCATCCCCATTTCTCCCTCAATTCTTTTAATACCGCTATAGCACAATTTTTTAACTAAATAAATATAATGTACATAGTATCGTGGTTATATGACTATTATTTAGAGTTGAGGCCTGTGGTGAATCATGTTAAGTTTCCTTTCTGCACAACATTCTATTTCTTTTGCAGTTCATATTCAGCTTTTTCTTCATGATCATTCCTCTGTATGAATCATTCATTTACTCTCAGCTCTCTGAACAGAAGTATAATTCTCTTCTTAGTATTCACAGCTTCAGTAAGAGCCCCTCCTGGAGGCCCCTGGCCTCTTGTTTCTCATCCCGATTGGTCCCTCTCTTGGCCCCCTTCACCGCCCCCTGGGGACTCCCTCTGGGCTCTCCTGTGTTGGGTCCCCTACCTTCTGGTTTTCTCCTTTTGGTGGAACCATCTTTTAATAATTTGCAGAGAAAAGATGCGTGGGGGATCAAACGTTGGAGGATTTTCATCTCTGCGAATGTTATTACCCTACCTTATATCTATCCATGGCTGAATGATAGTTTCACTAGATGCGGAATCCTGGGGTTGATGTAATTTTCCCTTAGCATCTGCAGGGCCTTTGTCTCCTAGCTTCCAGTATTGATGAGAACTGTTTTGATACTGGATCCTTTGGAGGTGACCCCAACTTGCCTGCTTCCCTTCCCACCAGCACATCACCTCTCTGGATGCCTCTCGATCACCTCTTTACCCTGGTGTGCTCGGGTTTCCCGATAGTGTGCTTGGAAACCCATTTTGCATTATGCTGGACTCTTGATGATAGGGCTCTTTAGTGTGGAAACACCATCTTCAAATCTAGGAAATTAACTTGCACAATGTTACATTTTAAAAACTCCTTCCTTTTGTTGTCTCTTTTCCCTTTCCAAAACTTGTTTGATGATTATTGGACATTTGACCTCCAGGGGAAAAAAAAAATCCTTAAATATTTTTTCTTTCCTGTTTTTAATCTCTTTAACTATTTTTTTCTAATCTCTTCTAAGGCTTATATTGATTTTTTAGTTCATGCTATTTTATGTTTTCTTGTTTCCTCAATCCTTCCCCCACCCCAATATACATTTTTGTGGGGGAGGGCATCCTGTTCTAATTTCCATGGATGCAATATCTTCTTCTTTTTTTAAATCTCTTTGAGGATATTAACTATAATATTTGCTCCCTACCTTAATTCATTTTTTGTTTAAAGTTGTTTTTCTATTTGTTTCATGTCTGCGTTTCATGTTTGGAGACTGTCTGATATGTGTTGATCTTTGGCTAACTCTTAATGTTTAAGAGTGAAGCATTACAACGTGATGCTTTGGAAGTTCTGGTACATGGGCCCGATTGCCTAGAGGTGGGTTTCACTGGGGGCTTACTGGGCAGGGACCAGTTTGAGCCACTGAGGACTCTCCTCCTCCTGCCGTGACATCCTCTTTTCTCTTGACCAGTTTCCACAGTGGGGATTCTGCCTGTCTCCTGGGAGCTAAGTGGGGAAGAAGGGTCAGGGAAGCAGGGTGGGGGAGCGGGAGGTGGGGTCTCATCACTTGTAGATCTTCAGCTGGGCCGTACACAGTGCGGCATCCCCACTTTCAGGGCACCTATTCCGAACCTAGACCTCCTCCCTATCTGCCTGTCGTGGTGGGGAAGCTACTGCTGCTTACACAGACTCAGGGACAGCCCCACTGTTTTCAGCCGCAGCCACACGCTGCCATGAAGGTCCTCGGCACCTCTCCCCGCTGGGCCTTCCTGGACTCCGTGCACTTAAGTAGTTGCTTCTGGGTCTCCACTTCACTGCCCCCATGCTGGCGGCTTGGACCTGGCTCTTTTTAGTCTGCTAAGTTTCTTCATGCCTCTTCCCCCACCCAGCTCTGATATCCGCTCTTGTTGTCTTTGTTGTGGTTTTATGCTCTGTTCTCTTTTATGTGATTTTCATCCTGTGGCTGTCACATTTTTAGCCACAACAAGAAAGAAACAGAAATAAATGTTGGATTGAACCCAAAAGTGCCTTTGGTTTTTCCATAAGCTCTCATGGGCCAACCCAATAGGTTTGTAACTCCATGTTTAGCTGGAACCAGTCTGTCCTCTAATTTCCACTTTTTCTGAATCCTTTTGTTTTAGGTGTGTCTTAGAGTAATCATTCCAAATTATAAATCTGCTCTTGTGTGTGTATGTGTTAAGTCACTTCAGTCACGTCCAAGTCTTTGCAACCCTATAGCCCACCCACAGGGCTTTTCTGTCCATGGGATTCTCCAGGCAAGAATCCTGGAGTGGGTTGCCATGCCTTCCTCCAGGGGATCTTCTCTCCCGTTCCAGGGATCAAACCTGCATCTCTTACGTCTCCTGCATTGGCAGAGGGTTCTTTACCACTAGCGCCACCTGGGAAGCCCTAAACCTGCTCTTACCTCCCTTTAATTTAAAATCAAGGTACCTGATGTTTTCTAGGATGGCCCAAAGTCTTTGACACAGCTCGAAAGCCTGCCTGCTCTGCCTCCAGCCTCACCTCCCCAGGACCTCACTTTGCTAATGTGCTGTTCCCTCTGCCTGCATGCTTGTCCCTCAACCGCCCTTCCCTGGTTAGTGTCCGTGGCCCTTCAGTGCTCATCTCAAATCTCCCTTCTTCACAGAAGCCTCTCTTGCTTCTAGCTAGGTCAGCCTCCCTGTTATACCCCCTAGAAGCCCTCTGTGCTGCTGCTGCAGCTGCTGCTGCTAAGTCGCTTCAGTTGTGTCCGACTCTGTGCGACCCCATAGACGGCAGCCCACCAGGCTCCCCCATCCCTGGGATTCTCCAGGCAAGAACACTGGAGTGGCTTGCCATTTCCTTCTCCAATGCATGAAAGTGAAAGTGAAAGGGAAGTCGCTCAGTCGTCTCCGACTCTTAGCGACCCCATGGACTGCAGCCTTCCAGGCTCCTCCGTCCATGGGATTTTCCAGGCAAGGGTACTGGAGTGGGGTGCCATTGCCTTCTCCGAGAAGCCCTCTGTACCTAAGTTTAAATGCCCAAGGACTTGCTGGGTTTCTGTGCTCTTCACTAAGCTGTAAGCTTATAGCTTTAGTGGTGAGTTTGGCTGGGAAGGGAGGGGATTAAGGTGGGGGAGCAGGTAGAGCTGGGTCCTGTGAGGCCAGGAATTGCCTGTGTCTTTTTCAATATTGTACCCCCATGGCCAAGCACAGTATTTGCACAGACAGGCTGCTCAAAGTACAGCTGTTGGATGGATGGATGAATGAATGAGAAGGTTCCTGGGCCTTGGAGGTGGCCTGACTCAGCATCTGCTTGTTACGGCTTGAGCACAGGCCCTTGCGTTTTCATGTGTAACGCTAACCACAGTCCTCCGAGGTGGGTACTGTCAGTATCGTCTTACAGAGGGAGAAGTTGGGGTTCGGAGAGGGAAAGTGACTTGCCTAACATCACACAGCTAAGCGAGAGAGCTGAGATTAGCGCTCGTGTCTATCTGCCTCCAAAGCTGATCACTTTCTTCACTTTGTGTGCCCTGGATGATAACATGTGGCTCACGTTGCCAGGAATCAGGGGAGTGAGTGGGTGAGTCAGCCTGTACTATTGTAACAGCCCCTAAACCTCACAGCTGACAAGTAGTGGTGATCCTTATGGATCTGCAGCGTGGCTATGTTTCTTTTAGGCCTGGCTGTGCTTGGCTCTGGGTGGATGGTCAAGTTTAGGTCAGCTCCTGCTTCTCCTTCTAGGATTATGCACAAGAAGCCTCCATGCTCTGTGGAATTTTGTTCTCGTGGTAGAGAGAAGCTCAAGAGGTCTGCCATAAACTTACAGACCTTGTAGAAACTTTGGGCCCGTGTGCCACATCCACTCACACTCCACTGGTCAAAGCACGTTGACCAACATCCAAGGTGTGGGAGGTGTCTCCTTCCATGGGAGTGGGGGCTCTAGAGAATGAACATTTGCTGAACAGGAGTACAACCTTGCATAGTGATAGACGAAGTGACCTCCATGGACAATGACAACTTTGGAACCCATCTCCTAGGGGCTTCCAGCCCAACAGTGATGCCCTTTGAGAAGATCTTTCACAGCAGCCCACAGGTTAAGCCCCCACCATGTCTAAATGCATCTTGTCCTTGCGGGCACCCAAACCTCACTGGCGAGGAGGGAGGGGATGTTAGAGCGGGCATCTGGTTTGGTTGGTTGGTGCTCATGCAGTCATGAAATATGCGTGTACATGTAAGTGACGTATTTAAGCCTTTTTCTGACCTGGACCCTCACCCTCTTCTCCAGGACTGGATGCTTCTGTAAACAGGATCTGTTTTGTCCACTGAGAACTCCAAAGGGGAAAAAGCACGAAATAAAAGCAGTAGATTTCAGTTAAACACGGGGAAGAACTTCCTGTCTGCCTAGGTCTCAGATTAAAAAGGAAAGTTCCTTTATTAATTTCATAAACATTCTTTAGATACCTTACAATGCTGGGCGATTGAAGTGCTGGAGGGAAGGGTTGGTGGGGGGGTGGTGGTGTAATACAGCACAGTCCCTGGTTGGGTTTTCGAGAAGCCTGCCTTCTGCCTGAGCAAATGTTGCGGTTGATGAAGCAACTTACGGGCCTTGCAGGTCAACCCTTCAGACAGCCCCTCTGCCACTTCTGAACAGCCACTCCTGCAGGGCATTGGGCCTGGTATCCTGCCCTCCTCCAGTCTGTGCCCAGGACCCCACCATCATGGGCTTAGTGGAAGGGCAGAGCTGGGGATGAATTCCTGAGCAAGTGCTCGTTACTGCCTTCAGAAGACAGAAAATCAGTTTTGAGGGTAAACCCCTGGGTGGTGAGTGGACAGATGGTCGGTGGCTGCTCTGGAGTTGACATTGTCTGTCCCTGGTTAAGCATCTGTGGGTCAGCCTCCCTGGGGCCCGGAGGAGGCCTGGACTCCGAGCCCCTGTTTAGAGGCGGGACTCACCGCCCGCCCCACTGACGCCCCCCTGGGGGCTGAGAGGTGGGCCAGGGGAGCGGGGCTAGCGGACTGTGTGGCTGGTTTAATCACACCAGTGTGTGCAGGGGAGCCCGTGTTCCTTCTCGCCGCTTAATCCAAACCATATTAAACACAAGCCTCTCTCGGGGCCTCTGTTAATAATAAGTGGCTGATGCTGCTGCCTCGAGTGGGGGGATTTGTTCGCCTTTCATTCATTCCTCCTCTGCCTTATCCCTCCTCCCCTGCTCCCGCACCTGTGGATGGCAGGAGGAAGAAACAGAAAACTGAATGTGCGTTAAAATGGATGATTAAAATCAGGATCTGGCTTATACGGGGAACTCCTTGCCTGGGTCTCTATGACCCTGAATCTGGTGCTTGGGCTTCCCCGGGAGGAAGAGGGGTTTGCGGGCCTGGTAAGAGGTTCTTGGTGTGAGACTGGGAGAATCCAGTGTGCCAGGGCCCCGGTCTGAGTACAGGCATGGCTCTGGAGATGCCCCCCTGCTCTGCTCTGTTGTGCTGGTTGAGCTTAGATGGGTCCCATCACCTCTGGACGTGGATTTCTTTGCTGCACACCGGGTCTGTTCTCAGAGGCAGTAATGAGGATGAGGAGAGAGAAGCGCTGGGAAAGTACTCTGAGAACCGCTAAGCAGGGAATTGGTGTTGGGTGTGCTCATGATCATTATTATGCCAGCCCTGCTCCTCTGGAGATGAAGGGGGTGGGCACTGGGAGGGGAGCCCCCTCCTCCTTTCCACATGGTGCTGGGCTAATGTGGGGCCCTGGGGACAGACTAGAGGTGAGCAGGACACTGGGCCCCATGTCCTGCAGGAACAGCTGTTCAGTGATGACTCTCCATGTGGGTGCGGAGCCCTGGGCTGTCTGTCTGCGGGCCTCTCCAGGCAGAGAACATTAGTAAAACCTCCACGTGGGGCCAGCTCTCTGCGGGGCCCTTGTTGAGGTTAATGGGGTTACATCTCTGGGCCAGGAATGCAAATAGGTTGTGCAAGGAGCCGGGTCTGGGCTCTCAGGCCAGGTGAGGCCACCTCCTGGTCATGAGTGACCCCAGGGACAAAGCTGTCAATGGCCACGGCCTCAGCCATGCTGGACTGGGCTTCTGAGCCATCTGCCACCTAATGCCCTTGCTCAGATGGAATTTGAGACCTGGCCCCTCCCACCCCTACCCCAAGCAAGGGGTCCTTCCTTTCTGGCACCTTCTTTTTTCTGCTGTGGACATCAGGAAGATGTGGATGTCTTGTGACTCCTCCACTTCTTAGATCCCACCCCTCCTCTTAGCACCCCCAAAGTTTTGAATTCTGGGTGAGGAGGGCTAGAGAGGTCGGCCAGTCCAGCCCCTGAGCCCTAGGCCTCCCCCCCCCACCCCCCTTCCGTCATCCGGCTCCTGTTGTCAGCTTGGAAACTGGGTTGAGCTGTTGAGAGGCTGGGTTTGGGAAAAGGAGAAATTCAACGACTCCAGAATAGAAACACCCCATTCAAGTGGGTTAAACTCCAGCCCTGACATTTAATTAGCATCTTTTTCAGCTCCCACACTTGAAGAGTACCTGTTATTTCTTTTCTTTTTTACTCACAGTACACGGTAAGCCAGGAGCATTTTCCCGAACTCCCGAACCTCTCATCAGAAGTCAATCACGTTGGAAGCATGATAAATCCCCCTGCTCGCCTGCCTCAGATCGTGGCTCCGGGAGTCAGGAGCTTCCCGTGAGGGGGTGAGGAGATGTCCCCACACAAGCTCCCAGGTTTTAGTCTGTCCACCTCCGGCCCCACCACCCTGAACACGTTGCCTCTCTGTGTCAGCAGGAGCAGCTAATGAATTCCCAGGCCGTTTGGCTTTTGGCTTTGACCGCAGAAGGACAGAGCCCAGTGCAGCCCTGCCTACCTGGGCTGTGCAGGGGTAGGGGGTAGGGGGACAGGATGCCGGGAGAGCCGTGGTGAAGTGGATGGTGTGGGCGCAGCTGGAGGGAGGCCCCAGCCCCGCACATATGCAATGACAATAAGGGACGTGGAGGGGGTGGGGTGTAAAACCAGGGCCTGGACTAGTCTGGGAGGTCAGAGGGTCAGGTCTAGGCAGAGACCGTGATGGACGATGAGGTAGGGAAACTGGCCTGTGCTAAAACGCTGAGGCAGGAGGGACTGGGCGCTTCTGACAGATGGAGCTGAGCGTTTCTCACATCCATTCCTTTCTCTCTTGCCATGGTCCTGCCTCAGGTCTGGTCATAGCATTGGTGGATGCTTTTTTTTTTTTTTTCTGTTTATATTAATTTAGTTTTGTATTTTAACGCACAAGCATTTGCTTCTTACTGAACCTCTTGGCTCCTTCCCCCAACCCCTTTCACCTCCTGTGCTGGTCGCCACCACACTAATTTGGGGAAAACATAGCTTTGATCAGGGTGCACGTGTGCTCAGTCGTGACTCTCTGCAATAGGCTCCTCTGTCCATAGGGTTTTCTCCCGAGAACACTGGAATGTGTTACTATTTCCTACTCCAGGGGATCTTCTGGACCCAGGGATTGATCCAGCATCCCTGGCATTGGCAGGTGGATTCTTTACTGCCGTGCCACCTGGGAAGCCCAGCTTTGATGATAATACTCACTTGTCCAGAAGCAGCTGGTGTCTCCCACTGAACTATGTAAGGCCTTGCCACTCTGGTCCCTACTCCTCCTTAGTTTCCCATCACTTGCCTGCTTGTGGCCTCAGTTCAGCCACGTGGGCCCCTCACTCTCCTGCAAACACACCCTGTGCTCTCCTGCCCCCGTCTGTGCTCTTGCCTGCAGGAGCCCCCTTGCATTTCTATGAAGGCCGGTAAGCACCCTGCCCAAGCTTCAAGCTTCTTCCCAGGAAGCTGTTTGACACCAGCACCCTGACTCCACCTGTGTGAGTGCTCACTTGGGACCCCGGACCTGAGCAGTGGTCGTAAGGACGTGCCCGAGAATGGCCTGGGTGGGAGGCTGGGGGAATCCAGCTGAAGCCCAGTGGCAGGCCTTCCGCAGGGAGGTCTAAGAAGGCTGGCTTATTAATTTTGCCTGAAGATCATCATTCCATCTTGACCTGCCTCCCCCACCTCTTGAGTGAGGGACAGGATTGCTCTTGCTTTGCTGAGTGCCTGGAGGCCCTAGTGCGCATCAAGATTCCACATTTGCTGCTTCATTCCTGAATGGCCAGAAGGGAGGGGGTATATGTGCAATGTGAAATTCTGGGAACAACATGGGCTTGGGTTTGGAGACGCCTGAGTTCAAATCCAGCTCTGCCATATGTGAGATGTCGAATCTCAGGCACGTGATCTTTCTATTCCCTGGAGGCAGTAAGACTCCCTTGTAAGTGTGTTGTGGGATAAATGAGATCATGTGATGGGCTCGAGGGCTTCTCAAGTGGTGCTAGTGGTAAAGAACCTGCCTGCCAACGCAGGAGACATAAGAGACGCAGGTTCGATCCATGGAATGGGAAGATCCCCTGGAGAAGGGAATGGCAACCCACTTCAGTATTCTTGCCTGGAGAATTCCATGGACAGAGGAGCCTGGTGAAATAATAACAACATTGTAATTCAACTACACTTCAATAACAAAGAAAAAAACTACCAAAAAATGAGTAAATAAGTGTTAAACACTCAAGCAACAAGTATCACAATGTTTTATTCTCTGAATATCAAATTTCCTCTTCGTTCTTCTGGATGAATACCATGACCTTCTGTCTTTTCAGATCATCTGTCTATCTACCTGTCTACCTATCTATCTGTCTGTCTGTCTATCATCTATCTATCTAACCATCTATTATCTCTGAATCTTCTTTCAGAGGTATTCTTTACTTTGTATCTTAAGATTCCAATTTGCTTTAAAACATAGACTTAAATCTCATTTCAAATACATGTATTTGCCTTGTTTACTATCGCTCCAGATGAAAAAAATGTATACTAGCAATCTTTTGAAGTTTGTCTACCTAGACTGTAAGACTGGTCTCCCCTGTCCAGCCCCAATCCCTGGAAAAACGCACCTGAGGGGAATTGTAGGCTGTTTTCACAGATGAAAGAGATCTCATGCAACTGAGGGCCACAAGCCTGAGGTCGCGACTCTGACTTCAAGTGAAGTTAAAATCTTGTTTCATTCTGCATGCAGATCTTCAGTAAATTATAAAAAGCAAAAATAAACTAAAATCAACAACAAGAAGAAAAAAACCATTTAAATTCTGAGTCTGAAATCTGATTTCCACAATAGTTAGTGACTATGGGAGCCCGCCCCAGTCTCTGGGTCCCTCTTGCCACTCTGCCCTCACCCCGTCTCCCTGGGGACACCCTGGAGAGACGTCACCTGATTCTTCTGTATGCAAAAACCTGGGCTTTGGGTAAAACGTGATTAAGGAAGGTACATTCCCTGAAAGGGAACATGTTCTTCAGAAAGGACTGCAGTCTTTACCAGGTACTGGGCTGTCAGGAGGTGTTGTGGCTTAGAGTTTAATGAGTAAATTAAATGTTGGATGCAAATTGAGCTTACTATTAATTCCAGCTTCAAAGAGCAAAGAGTAGAGGAGATGGTTCAACAATCACGAGGCTGTTTTTCTGAGTAGGCAAGCCTATTACCAGCACACAGACATAACGCAATAGCTTTTTGATGGCTTCTGCCAAGCCACATGGAAGTAAAAACATAACGGTTTAAAGAGAAAGGAATTCTTCTCCATGTGGTCTGGGACAGACCATCACTATCTTTGCAGTGATCCACAGTCCTCTGGCTGGACCAGACAGTGAGTGGCCTCAGGTGGGAGCCTTGACAGACAGATCGGGAGGGGCTGCTGCTGCTCAGCCCCCACTTGCCTGCAAGAATCCCACCCGTCAGACTGTGTTTGGCTTCCAGAGGTGTCAAATTCTATTAGCAGGAGACAGCAATATTTCCATACCTGCCCTTCTAATCACCATCCTCCTGCCAGTGGATTAATTAAAATGCACATGCAAATACATTAGCTACAAACACAGCATCCCTCTTTACATGCAAATGCAATCAATTGATACCAAGATGATTTACTTAATGGCCAAAGAAAAGGAAGTCTCTATAATGTGACTTTTGCAGTGAAAACTTCAGCTCATGTGGTTCACGTGTAAGCTAATATTATGTGGGAGGCTGACAGAGCACGCACTTTGTTAAGCTCCTCAGCAAACAATCACTCTCACACCCAGGGCATTTCCCCTAGGAAGCCTCCTGGTTAAGGTACTACATCCACTCAGCTCCCTTCCTCCCTCCCCTCCGCACAGATGCCCCAGCGCAGGCAGGGCTTGGTCCCCGTTTTGCATTTGCTCACACTGTGCTCTGAGAGTGCTTTCCTTATAAGCTTGAGGCTACGAAAGCACTGTATGCTCCATGCCTCTGTTCATACTTAGTTGATTGGATGCTCCAAACCAGAAGGATTTCTGAGCCCACCTCATAACAGCTCCTCATTTTCTGCTGGGGAGGCTGAGACCCTCTCCAGTGACACTGATGGTGGTTAGCGGTAGAGCAGGAGCCAGAGTTATGCTAGCCCTGGGAAAGTGCCCAGAGACCTGCGAGGTGGTCCTCAGGGATGTTTCCTACCCCTAGTCACCACCTAACAGTGATCACTATGTCAGTATAGATTTCGTGCTGTGAGCCTCTTTCTTGAGAGATGCTTGACCTTCACTCACAGATTAAAGAGTGAAAAAGTGAAAGTGTTAGTTGCTAAATTGTGCCTTTGTGATCCCATGGACTGTGGCCCGCCAGGCTCCTCTGTCCATAGAATTATCCAGGCAAGAACGCTGGAATGTTGCCATTCCGTTTTCCAGGGGATCTTCCTGATCCAGGGATCAAACCCATCTTCTGCACTGCAGGCAGATTCTTTACCATCTGAGCCACCAGGGAAGCCCAGCTCAGTTGATTTTTGCCAGGTGAGGGCTGGAGAGTTCCAGAACCTAGAAAAGGCATAGCTCCTAACCTAAGGAATCCTATTATGGAAATTGCTAACCTTTGTTTGTTTGTTTATAAGAAGCCTTTCAAGGACTTCCCTCAGTCCAGTGCTTAAGAATCCCCCTTGCAATGCAGGAGACACAGGTTCAATCCCTGGCTGGGAAACTAAAATTCCACACGCCACAGGGTAACAGAGCCTGCGCTGCAACTAAGACTCGACACAGCCAAATAAACAAATATTAAAAATAAAGAAGCTTTTACCTCGGGAAAAAACTAGGTCTTTTCTTCGCACAGTTGAAATTATGTGAAAGTATGTAATAACTGAAGATAAAAATAACAGTACTGAAAATCTAGCACATACCTCTCAAAAACAGCCTATATACGTGGTAACATTTTTTCAAGCCCTAAGCAATGCTTGGTGTGCTTTTGGGTTTGTGCACTCCTTGGTGACTTGACTGTCCCCAGAAGGGCATGGTTTAGAGTTACTAGGGAAGTGATCTTTTGTCTGGAGTCTGCAGCTCTTGGAATGGAGCCTATTGTGTTTTTTTCAGAGGCTGAGGCAGGTGGTGACCTTCAAGGCTGTCTTTCTTCCAGTAATCCTGAAGCAAGGCGAGGCTTGAGTGGATGGGGGACTGGAAAGGTGCAGGGAAAGGAGAGGTCTCAAAGCTCAAGTCGTTTCTCAGAGGATGTGGGTCTGAGGTCCAAACCATGAGGAGGCAAGGGACTAATAATAATTATAAGGGCTTCCCTAATAGCTCAGTTGGTAAAGAATTTGCCTGCAATTCAGGAGACCCTGCCTTGATTCCTGGGTTGGGACGATCCGCTGGACAAGGGATAGGCTATCCACTCCAGTATTCTTGGGCTTCCTTGTTGGCTCAGCTGGTAAAGAATCACCTGCAATGCAGGAGACCTGGGTTCGATCCCTGGGTTGGGAAGATCCCCTGGAGAAGGGAAAGTCTACCCACTCCAGTATTCTGGCCTGCGGAATGTCCATGGGGTCACAAAGATAATAATTATAGGCTACCATTTATTAATTAGCTACTAAACTGAAGAAACTGTGCAAAAGGAGATCAGATAGATACAGATACAGATATGGATATGGTTATAGATGTATCTTTCCTACATAAGACCCAGGGCTCATGTTCACCAGTTCCTGCATTGAGTCATGCTTTAGGAAGCAAAGTCTAGCGGCTCAAAGTAATTAAACAGGAAGTCTAATCTTTACTGGCATCTCTCAAAGAGCATTAAAAATGATTGAATTCAAGCCTCCTAATAAAATCTCTCAAAGTTTCCTTTCTATCTGGAATTTATCTGCAGCCTAGTGTAGAAGCTCTCACTTGCCAAATACTCTAGAATGTTTCCCGATACTTAAGTGTCCTTTCTGTTTTCCTCCTCTCTTCCCTCTCCTCTGCCTGGGGCAGATAGTTCTAATCATGAGCTTCAGATTCTCCTCTGCTAGGTGGTTACTCTGGCTGCTGCTGGACTCCTGGGTATTCACTCGGCTGCAGACCAGAAGAGTGTCTGTGCTCGCAGGTGATGTTGCTAGGTCAAGCGGGAAGTGGGGGACTAGGCTCTGTTTCTTTTGCGATTCGTAAGGTTAGCCTAGGCTGGTTCACGTGGCAGTGAGAGGGGAGGGTGAAAGAGGTCAAGGATTAGAATTAATACCATGCTGCTTCTATCATTTTCTGTTGGTCAGCTCAGATTCCACTTCTGGATGGGAGTAGCTACAGAGTCATACTACAGTAAGGCTCAGGGAAGGGTGGAGAAACATGGCAATTTCTGCAGTCTGCCATATTGAACTGATAAAGACTTGCTCCTGAACCAAACTTTTTTTTTCTTTTTTCTTTTGCTGTGAACCTGGGCCCCAGGGATGAAAGCATAGCATCTTAACCACTAGACCGCCAGGGACTACCCTCCTGAACCAAACTTTGGGCAGTCTCTTTGGAGCCCTCTTTCCAATTCTTCCCTGTCCTTGGCTCGGTTCTTGGCCTTCTGAGCCCAGTTTTAGCAAGAATCCTCCTACCTGAGTTTTTAACCCTTGATATTCAGTCAAGTTCTTTATTCCCCCACCCTTGATAACTAACCAAGTTCCTCTCAGTAATTTTCCATCTTCTCCCTCACCCTGTTGGTTGGTGATCAATCTCCAGTAGCCCCGGTTATATTCAGGGTTGAGTTCCATCCCTCTCCTCTATTGCAGTAGCCTTGAAAGAAGTCTTCCTTGCAATGTTTGAGATTTGTCCAGTACAATTTCCCTTTAGCAGGACCACTGAGGTCCTGAGTGTGCTCTTCAGCTCCCCCACAGACACTCTGATTGACCTGAACTCACTTCAGATATTACTAGTGCTTTGGAGGTTAAAGTTGCCTTCTGGGGAAAACAGACTAAGGCAATTTGGTGTATGGACCATCCTGAGTAACTTGTGTTGAAATGCTAGAGGTCAACTCGTGATCTCAAACAAAAAGGTTGTTCCCTTGACTTCTCTTTGGCTGAAGTGTCTCATCTTAAAAATGAGGATAAGAATGTCTACCTGGCAGGGTTGTGAAGCTTAAATAAAATAGCTGGGAAAGTTTCAAGCTCCCAAGCAGTCAGTCAATTTGGTTTTCTTATCCTACGGACAAATCTCAGTGATTAGGATCAACCAGGACAAAGACCAGTCTGAATGAACAAAAACTCCAACTGTATAATTCCCCTCTCAAAAGTAGTTGTATTCTCTCAGCCACAGAGTAACCGCACGAAATATTCCCTGCAAGAGGGTGCTCCTTATAGTTAGGTCTGCAAGAATAAATACCATCACAGCAGTTGGTTGTAAATAGAGATTCTAATTGATTTCTTCTCTTTTTGATCTTGCGTGCATATTATTGTCTATCTCAACTACACACAGTAGGCTTTTTAACACATTTAATGAAAATGGGGATATTGGTGCAATTCCTTTCCCAGGGGTAATCCTAATAACTGCAATAATACCAGCTGCCATTCACTGAGGGCTTACTAGATTCCTAGTTCTCTACATAGATTTCCTCATTTAATACTCAACTCATAATGCTCAACTCAAGAGATAAGAATTATCCCCTTTAACTTGGCCTCAAAAGGGTGACGTGGCCTTCTAAGGTCTGTACATGAAGCCTCATGGAGCTGGATGCTACCCTAGGCACCTATCTGACTTTAGACACCTCTCCTGGGTCGTTCCAGGGAACCTTTCAGTGGGACCCTTATCTGAACTCACAGGATGGCTAACTAGGGCCCCAAACGAATGAGACTCATGGTCATGGCTAGAGATGGTAAGGGCCTGCTCTCAACAGCCTCTTGGTGCACAGAAGTGATGTGGATCTTGCCATTAAGGGAAGGCATCAGCACAAGGGGAGGGTCCCTAGACCTGCCCTCTGGGGTCTTTGCAGCTTTGTCAAGGGACCTGTTACTGTGAGCCCCTGGACGCCTTCTCCACCAGCCCTGGTGCTTCTTGCCCCTGACTCAGCTTTCTCCCTTTGGTCCAGTTAGTGCCTCTGAATTGAGAAAGATTTCCTATAAAGTGGGTCTGACATTTTGAAAGTCTGAGGTTGGTAATTGGACTTTTGTTCTGCCAGACTCAGGCTGTGCTGAGATAATTTCTCCTCAGCTAGTTCTGCTCAATACCTAGGCTCCTCCGGATCCCTGGGTCCGCCAAAATTTTGTATCTGAGGTCACTTTAGGGCAGGCAGGTCCCTGTCAGAAACCAGATCCTTCCAGATAAGACTGCTTCTGGGGTGCTGGCCATGAGTTGGTGGGAGGAAGTGGGGGAATTCTCAAAACTAAAGTTTCCTGCTGGGGGTCCTTGAACTTTCTGAGGGGCATGTGGATGGGTTTGGGAAAGTTCTTGAACCTCTTGAAATTGTGCACAAAGTCTTCCTGATAAACTTCTGGGTGAAGAGGGTTTGAAATTTTCATTGGATTCTCAGTAGGGCTAAGAACCCCAAGGAGCTCAAGAATCACTAGTTTGAAAAAAGGGATTAGAAAATTAGGAACAGTTTGAGGCAACAGGAATGTTGATTTTTGAGGAGAACAAGAGTATCTTTAGTAACTCTGAAGTTTTGGTTTTGTGAAAGTGCAGTCACTCAGTCATGTCCAACTCTTTGCGACTCCATGGACTGTAGCTTGCCATGCTCCTCTGTCCATAGACTTCTCTAGGCAAGAATACTGGAGTGAGTAGCCATTCCCTTCTTCAGGGGACCTTCCCAACCTAGGGATCAAACCCAGGTCTCCTGTACTGCAGGCAGATTCTTTACCATCTGAGCCACCAGGGAGTTTTTGTAGTAAAACTATTTCTTAACAATTCCTTTCCTTGAGATGTGCAATGTGCCATGTGCTACATTCACTCAGCCATTACAACAGCCCTTTACAGTAGATGCACATTTTCATTTTCCAGATAAGGAAATGGGTGCCCAGAAAGTTAGGGGACTGGTCTAAGGGCATACAGCTAAGTAAGGATAGTGACATCAAGATTTGAATATGATTTTGTTTACTTCCAGCAGAAAAGTAAGATGTGCAGTTCAGTTCAGTTCAGTTCAGTTGCTCAGTCGTGTCCGACTCTTTGTGACCCCATGAATTGCAGCACGCCAGGCCTCCCTGTCCATTACCAACTCCTGGAGTTGATTCAGACTCACGTCCATCGAGTCAGTGATGCCATCCAGCTGTCTCATCCTCTGTCGTCCCCTTCTCCTCCTGCCCCCAATCCCTCCCAGGATCAGAGTCTTTTCCAGTGAGTCAGCTCTTTACATGAGGTGGCCAAAGTAACTGGAGTTGCAGCTTTAGCATCATTCCTTCCAAAGAACACCCAGGGCTGATCTCCTTTAGAATGGACTGGTTGGATCTCCTTGCAGTCCAAGGGACTGTCAAGAGTCTTCTCCAACACCACAGTTCAAAACCATCAATTCTTCAGCACTCAGCTTTCTTCACAGTCCAACTCTCACATCCATACATGACTACTGGAAAAACCATAGTCTTGACTAGATGGACATTTGTTGGCAAAGTAATGTCTCTGCTTTTGAATATGCTAAGTTGGTCATAACTTTCCTTCCAAGGAGTAAGCGTCTTTTAATTTCATGGCTGCAATCACCATCTGCAGTGATTTTGGAGCCCAGAAAAATAAAGTCTGACACTGTTTCCACTGTTTCCCCATCTATTTCCCATGAAGTGGTGGGACCGGATGCCATGATCTTCGTTTTCTGAATGTTGAGCTTTAAGCCAACTTTTTCACTCTCCACTTTCACTTTCATCAAGAGGCTTTTGAGTTCCTCTTCACTTTCTGCCATAAGGGTGGTGTCATCTGCATATCTGAGGTTATTGATATTTCTCCCGGCAATCTTGATTCCAGCTTGTGCTTCTTCCAGCCCAGTGTTTCTCATTATGTACTCTGCATAGAAGTTAAATAAACAGGGTGACAATATACAGCCTTGACGTACTCCTTTTCCTATTTGGAACCAGTCTGTTGTTCCATGTCCAGTTCTAACTGTTGCTTCCTGACCTGCATATAGGTTTCTCAAGAGGCTGGTCAGGTGGTCTGGTGTTCCCAACTCTTGAAGAATTTTCCACAGTTTATTGTGATCCACACAGTCAAAGGCTTTAGCATAGTCAATAAATCAGAAATAGATGCTTTCCTGGAACTCTCTTGCTTTTTCCATGACCCAGCGGATGTTGGCAATTTGATCTCTGGTTCCTCTGCCTTTTCTAAAACCAGCTTGAACATCAGGAAGTTCATGGTTCACGTATTCCTGAAGCCTGGCTTGGAAAATTTTGAGCATTACTTTACTAGCGTGTGAGATGAGTGCAATTGTGCGGTAGTTTGAGCATTCTTTGGCATTGCCTTTCTTTGGGGTTGGAATGAAAACTGACCCTTTCCAGTCCTGTGGCCACTGCTGAGTTTTCCAAATTTGCTGGCATATTGAGTGCAGCACTTTCACAGCATCATCTTTCAGGATTTGAAAGAGCTCAACTGGAATTCCATCACCTCCACTAGCATTGTTCATAGTGATGCTTTCTAAGGTCCACTTAACTTCACATTCCAGGGTGTCTGGCTCTAGGTGAGTGATCACACCATCGTGATTATCTTGGTCATGAAGATCTTTATTGTACAGTTCTTCTGTGTATTCTTGCCACCTCTTCTTAATATCTTCTGCTTCTGTTAGGTCCATACCATTTCTGTCCTTTATCAAGCCCATCTTTGCATGAAATGTTCCCTTGGTATCTCTAATTTTCTTGAAGAGATCTCTAGTCTTTCCCATTCTATTGTTTTCCTCTATTTCTTTGCATTGATTGCTGAGGATCAAAGCCACTCCACGTTCAAGGTCAGGAGGGGCAGCGATGAGAAGATACCCCTTGTCCAAGGTGAGGAGGAGCAGCTGTGCTTTGCTGGAGCAGCTGTGAAAAGATACCCCACGCCCAAGGTAAGAGAAACCCAAGTAAGACGGTAAGTGTTGTGAGAGGGCATCAGAGGGGAGACACACTGAAACCATAATCACAGAAAACTAGTCAATCTAATCACACAGACCACAGCCTGGTCTAACTTAGTGAAACTAAGCCATGCCCTGTGGGGCCACCCAAGACGGGTGGGTCATGGTGGAGAGGTCTGACAGAATGTGGTCCACTGGAGAAGGGAATGGCAAACCACTTCAGTATTCTTGCCTCGAGAACCCCATGAACAGTATGAAAAGGCAAAATGATAGGAAAATGAAAGAGGAACTCCCCAGGTCAGTAGGTGCCCAATATGCTACTGGAGATCAGTGGAGAAATAACTCCAGAAAGAATGACAGGATGGAGCCAAAGCAAAAACAATACCCAGTTGTGGATGTGACTGGTGATAGAAGCAAGGTCTGATACTATAAAGAGCAATATTGCATAGGAACCTGGAATGTTAGGTCCATGAATCAAGGCAAATTGGAAGTGGTCAAACAAGAGATGGCAAGAGTGAACGTTGACATTCTAGGAATCAGCGAACTCAAATGGACTGGAATGGGTGAATTTAACTCAGATGACCATTATATCTACTACTGCGGGCAGGAATCCCTCAGAAGAAATGGAGTAGCCATCATGGTCAACAAAAGAGTCCAAAATGCAGTACTTGGATGCAATCTCAAAAACGACAGAATGATCTCTGTTTGTTTCCAAGGCAAACCATTCAATATCACAGTAATCCAAGTCTATGCCCCAACCAGTAATGCTGAAGAAGCTGAAGTTGAATGGTTCTATGAAGACCTACAAGACCTTTTAGAACTAACACCCAAAAAAGATATCCTTTTCATTACAGGGGACTGGAATGCAAAAGTAGGAAGTCAAGAAACACCTGGAGTAACAGGCAAATTTGGCTTTGGAATATGGAATGAAGCAGGGCAAAGGCTAATAGAGTTTTGCCAAGAGAATGCACTGGTCATAACAAACACCCTCTTCCAACAACACAAGAGAAGACTCTACACATGGACATCACCAGATGGTCAACACCAAAATCAGATTGATTATATTCTTTGCAGCCAAAGATGGAGAAGCTGTATACAGTCAGCAAAAACAAGACCAGGAGCTGACTGTGGCTCAGATCATGAACTCCTTATTGCCAAATTCAGACTGAAATTGAAGAAAGTAGGGAAAACCACTAGACCATTCAGGTATGACCTAAATCAAATCCCTTATGATTATACAGTGGAAGTGAGAAATAGATTTAAGGGACTAGATCTGATAGATAGAGTGCCTGATGAACCATGGACTGAGGTTCATGACATTGTACAGGAGACAGGGATCAAGACCATCCCCATGGGAAAGAAATGCAAAAAAGCACAATGGCTGTCTGGGGAGGCCTTACAAATAGCTGTGAAAAGAAGAGAAGCGAAAAGCAAAGGAGAAAAGGAAAGATATAAGCATCTGAATGCAGAGTTCTAAAGACTAGCAAGGTGAGATAAGAAAGCCTTCCTCAGTGATCAGTGCAAAGATATGCAGTCAGATCAGACCAGATCAATCACTCAGTCGTGTCCGACTCTTTGCGACCCCATGAATCGCAGCACGCCAGGCCTCCCTGTCCATCATCAACTCCCGGAGTCCACTTAGACTCATGTCCATTGAGTCAGTGATGCCATCCAGCCGTCTCATCCTCTGTCATCCCCTTCTCCTCCTGCCCCCAATCCCTCCCAGCATCAGATGTGCAGTAGGAGAAGCTAATTAGCCGTGAGTATAAACTTTCTCTACATGGTTGACTCTATGCTGAGATAATAAGAAAGAAGTTCTAAAATTTTACTACTCCTAGAGATTTTAAACTATTTCTTTATTTTTTAAAAATTTTATTTTATATTGGAGTATAGCATTTTCTTGGGCTCCAAAATCACTGCAGACGGTGACTGCAGCCTTGAAATTAAAAGATGCTTGCTCCTTGGAAGAAAAACTATGACAAACCTAGACAGCATATTAAAAAGCAGAGACATAACTTCACCGACAAAAGTTTGTCTAGTCAAAGCTATGGTTTTTCCACTAGTCATGCATGAATGAGAAAGTTGGACCATAAAGGAAGTTGAGCACTGAAGAATTGATGCTTTTGAACTGTGGTGTTGGAGAAGACTCCTGAGAGTCCCCTGGACTGCACGGAGATCCAACCAGTCCATCCTAAAGGAAATCAGTCCTGAATATTCATTGGAAAGACTGATGCTGAAGCTGAAGTTCCAATACTTTGGCCGTGCAGAGAACTGACCATTGGAAAAGACCGTGGTGCTGGGCAAGATTGAAGGCAGGAGGAGAAGGGGACGAAAGAGGATGAGATGGTTGGATGGCATCACCGACTTGATGGACGTGAATGTGAGCAAGCTCTGGGAGTTGGTAATGGACAGGGAAGCCTGGCGTGCTGCAGTCCATGGGGTCAGAAACAGTCAGACACGACTGAGCAACTGAACTGAACTGAACTGACAGTTGATTCCCAGCTAGCATTAGTGGTAAAGAACCTGCCTTCCAATCTAGGACACGTAACACCTAGGGTTCAATCCCTAGGTCGGGAAGATCCCCTGGAGAGCATAGCAACCCACTCCAGTATTCTTCCCCGGGGAATCCCGTGGACAGAGGAGCCTGGCAGGCCATAGTCTATAGGGTTGCACAGAGTTGGACACGACTGAAGTGACTGAGCACACTCATGCACATAGTTGATTAACATTTTGTTTCACGTGTATTGCAAAGTGATTCAGTTATACCCATACAAGTATCTGTTCTATTCCAAATTCTTTTCCCATTTGGGTTATTACAGAGTATTAGTTCCATGTGCTACACAGTAGGTCCTTGTTTGTTATTTATTTTAAATATAGTACTGTGTATATGTCAATCCCAAACTCCCAATCTATCCCTTCTTTTCACTCCTTCTCCCTGGTAACCATAAACTTTGTTTTCTAAGTCTGTGAGTGTTTCTGTTTTGTAAATAAGTTCATTTGTATCATTTTTTGGACTCACCATATAAGCAATATCATATGATGTGATATAGGAAAAGAATCTCGAAGGAATGGAAATATGTATATGAAAAACTGAACCACTTTGCTGTACGCTTGAATCTAACACAACATTATAAATCAACTATATTCTAGTACAAAATAAAAATTAAATTAAAAATGGAAGATGCTCAGGAATTCCAAAGAGATAAAAAAATTTTTAAAAGCTGGTGAATCAGTGATGTCTCTTTGTTTTTTTGTTATGCCCTGTGCATGCACAGTTTATTCAATAACATTAACTAAAATGTTAAAAAAATCTAATAATAAAGCAACCAAGTAATGGCAGCATAATGAAATGATCATGTGATAAAAATAAAACATATGAATATAAATACTTACAGGGAAAAATGTTAAGTGAAAAAAATAAAACTGTTTCTTTCCTACAGTTTCTAGAGTTGTCTTAAGTAAGATTCCTTTTTTGTTTTATAGTCTGATTCAGATCAACAGAGTGGGTCAGGCCCCTGTGTTAACACATTGAACTCTGAACCTATGAGGTGGATACTGTTATAATCATATAAAGAACCCGTCTGCCAACGCAAGAGATGCAGGAGACGTGGGTTCTACCCCTGGGTCAGGAAGTTCCCCTGGAGAAGGAAGTGGCACCCCACTCCAGTATTCTTGCCTGGAAAATTCCATGGACAGAAAAGCTTGGTCCATGGGGTCGCAAAAAGTCGAACACGACTGAGCAACTGAGCAGGCACGCAGTCATGCACACGTGCATGCGGGCACAGATGAAGTAACTGAGGCACAGACAAGTTATTTGAGGTCTCCATGTCTGTTGTTTTTTGTTTCCTCCAAACTTCTTTTCTTTCTAAAAGAAGAAAGAAAAAAAGAATTCCTGAAAATAAAGTCTTTGCTCCAACCCAAGTTATTATAAAAAAGCAGATCCTCAGACCCAACTCAGACAGACACAGTTGGAGATGCCAAGCACAAGACAACACGTGCCAAGTGGCACTGCCTGCTGGCACAAACCTGGACCCAGGCCCAGTAAGTTAGTGAAGGCTCATGTGGGGAGGCTTTAGGGTCTAGGAAGAGGTGCAGTATTGTCCTGACCACTGATTCATGGAAAAGTTGGGTTACTCTGTGTGTGTGTGTGTCCCAGCCCATGCCCAGGGGAAGGCCAGAGGGCAGGAAGGGTGGGAAACAGAAGGAAGCCCCCTCTCCTCCACCAGAATTGTGCAAGTGCCTGACCGCCTCCTTCTGATCTCCCCTCACTGCCCCCCAGAAGCCCCCTCTCCTCCACCAGAATTGTACAAGTGCCTGACCACCTCCTTCTGATCTCCCCTCACTGCCCCCCAGAAGCCCTCTCTCCTCCACCGGAATTGTACAAGTGCCTGACCACCTCCTTCTGATCTCCCCTCACTGCCCCCAGAAGCCCTCTCTCCTCCACTGGAATTGTACAAGTGCCTAACCGCCTCCTCCTGATCTCCCCTCACTGCCCCCCCAGAACCTCCCCTCTCCTCCCTGCTGGGTCATGGTGGGCAGTTTTCTCCAAGGTCTCTGTCTCCAGTGGTGGCTCACAATAGTCCAGGAACAGAGTAAGTATTTAAACCTCTTTTCCCTCTAAGAAGAACAGCTGGAGCTCAGGATGCACATGGAGGAGCGCATGCTGGGGGCCTCTGGTGGGCGTGCGCACGTCACATGGATGAAACCATTACCACCAAGAATCATATTACATTCGCTTTCACGCCTAATGGACCACTGGTTGGAAACAGGAAGCGCAAGGAACACTTGTGTTGGAATTGAGAAAGATAACAAGAATGATTTGACCCATGATCGTCTTGATCAAATCAGCAAGCTAGCTGCATTTAGTGAATCAAAATTCTGAGACAGCACTCTGAGCCTTCTCTGGTACTTCAAAAACCAATATTAAAAAGAAAAAAAAAAAAAAAAAGAGCATTTCATTTTGGCTTTCATTTGTTGGGAATAAATATTATTCACGAAGGTTTTGTTTGCAGAGAGATGCTTGGAAGTAACAGCCTGAAACCTTCTCGTGTTTAGAAACAAAATGTGAAAGAATTTTTTAAAAACCTTGTTTAATGTTAAAGATGCAAACTATGGTAATTTCAAACTTCAGGTCATCAAAGCAGATTTTGATGTTGTAATACCTTGTTAAAATTTAATCTGCCTTTTAATACAAGTTTGGGCCCCAAATCAAGTGTGTGAGACTGAGATGCTTTAAATTTCTGAGGCGACTCCTAAGTCATCTTACTGTGTATGCTGTGAGCGGGAGAGTCCAGCCTTTGGAACCAGGTACGACTGCTTGCAGATCCTTCTGGGCTCCTCCAAGGGCAAGCTACTCAGCTGTTAGCCTCAGTTTTCTCAACTAGAATAACAGGGCGGAGAAGATTAAATAAGTGTATATATAAAGTGGGTGCTTAATAGATGTGATCTTTTCATGGGTGGCTCAACCGTCTTCCTTGACAACCAATTTAATTGTCTCTCCTTTTACCTATTTCTGTACCTAAACTGCCTCTTCATACATTATCTTGTTTCCTCTGCATCCATATGGCTTACTGCTATCTGACCTGATCTCTTTCATCTATTTGCCTTACTGTCTGCTGTCCGTATTGGCTCGTGAGGTCTGGGAGAGAAGGGATTTCTTCTGTTTTCTCTATCTTTGCCTCTCCTGTATTTAAAAAAAGCCTGATGTGTAATATGGGATTCCCAGGAGGCTCAGTGGCAAAGAATCTGTCTGCAAATGCAGGAGATGCAGGAGACGCCGGTTTGATCCTTGGGTCAAGAAGATCCCCTGGAGGAGGAAATGGCAACTCACTCCGGTATTCTTGCCTGTAAAATCCTATGGACAGAGGAACCTGGCTGGCTACAGTCCATGGGGATTGAAAAGAGTTGGATATGACTGAGCACATACCACGGTGTGTAATACAAGCTCAGTAGACATTTGTTAAGACTTCTCTTTTCCCTCTTTCATAACTGGCTGTGACCATCACTTTATCTCTCCATATCTTACTTTCTTCATTTGTCACAGAAGCACACTGGTCTAGGGTTCAGTTCGGTTCAGTTCAGTTCAGTCGCTCAGTCGTGTCCGACTCTTTGCGACCCCATGAATTGCAGCACGCCAGGCCTCCCTGTCCATCACCAACTCCTGGAGTTCACTCAGACTCATGTCCATCGAGTCGTTGATGCCATCCAGCCATCTCATCCTGTTGTCCCCTTCTCCTCCTGCCCCCAATCCCTCCCAGCATCAGAGTTTTTCCAGTGAGTCAGCTCTTCGCATGAGGTGGCCAAAGTACTAGAGATTCAGCTTTAGCATCATTCCTTCCAAAGCAGCTAGCAAACTACAGCTCATGGGCCAATCTGGCTCTCCACCCATTTTGTAAATAAAGTTTTATTGGAACACAGCTATGCTCACTTGTTTACATATTGTCTGTATCTGTGTTGGGGCTACATCAGTAGATCTGAGTGGCTGCAGAGATGGTATAGCTCACAAGTCTAAAATAGTTATTATCTGACCCTTCGTAGAAAAGTGTGCTATTTGCTGGTGTCTTTGAACTCTGAGATCTTTATACTCCTCATGTTCTTAATCTTCTGGGAAACACCCACGCAATGTTCACTGCTCTGTGTAATAACAAGTAGCCAATTGATTTTCTTGAATTTCTTTGAAGTTTCATAATAGGCCATGAATTGACTATGGTTAAGGAGTTTATGGAGAAGGCAATGGCACCCCACTCCAATACTCTTGCCTGGAAAATCCCATGGATGGAGGAGCCTGGTAGGCTGCAGTCCATGGGGTCGTGAAGAGTCAGACATGACTGAGCGACTTCATTTTCACTTTTTACTTTCATGCATTGGAGAAGGAAATGGCAACCCACTCCAGTGTTCTTGCCTGGAGAATCCCAGGGATGGGGGAGCCTGGTGGGCTGCCGTCTATGGGGTCGCACAGAGTCGGACACGACTGAAGTGACTTAGCAGCAGCAGCAGGGAGTTTATACTGATGGTTTATTTATTTCCCCATGACTTTTCAGCCTTCTCTCCCAAAGGATTTAAGCCCTAAAGGGTATAATTGCTGTCACCCACCTTGAGATTTACTGTAACTTTTCCTTGACACCAGCTCTAGGAGGGGACTGCCTTAACACTGCACTTCAAGCATGCTTGGCTTTGGAATCGATGAATGTTTCCAGCTGGTATTGCTCTAGCTTCAATGTCACAAAACATCAGCTGAGAACTGGAGGTGGAGAAGGAGGGCGGCAGGTTCCTTATTTCTCCAAGGAGTCTCTTCCCTTTTTAAGCTCCCTGCCCACACGATTCCACAAAGGACTGTGTTTCAGAAGCGAGGCAACGTGGTATAATTGAGAGAACATAGAGTTTGGCTCCCAAGAGAATTTGGTTCACGTTCCATACCTGCCACTTACTAGTTCCATGACTTTGGATGAGTAACATAATCTTTCTGCACCTCCATTCCCTCATTTGTGAAGGGGAGTTATTGATTACCGCCTCATAAAATAGAGTGAATAACAGTGGCCATTTAATACATATTATTTGAATACCTGTTATATACCAGGTATTATTCTAGGTCTTGGGAAAACAGTAGTAAACAAAAATAGAAACCAAAAAAAAAAAAAATCTCTTATGGATCTTGTGTCCTATGGGGGGATGGACAAGTAAATATTTAATGTAGTGATGAATGCAATGAAGAAACATCAAGCATAGTAAAGGAATAGAGAGTGATGGAAGGGTGACATTTTATTTAATAGAATGGTCAGGGACATCCTCTTTAGGGAGATGACAACTGGATAAACCCTGGAGGAAGTGAGGGAGAGAGACAAAGGGATATTTGGGAGAATAATATACTGAGTCAAAGCAGCCTCTTGTGCAAAGTCCAGGAAGCAAGGTCTGCCTGGTGTTCAAGCAGAGCATGTGGACCAGGATGGCTGGAGCTGAGGTAGGGTGGTGGTGCTCAGACTTGAGGTTGAGGGAGCCGGCAGGGCATAAGTCATTTACGCCCCAGGGCCATGAAGAGGCTCAGGGTTCTATTCTACAGGGAGTGGGAAGTCAAAGGAGGGTTTTGAGTGGGGATGTGATGTGCTCTGACTTACGTCATAAAATAATTCTTGCTGTTGTTACGGAGCACAGACTGTGAACTATTGTTTAAAGTCTTGTTATCATTTGTTGTTCACAGTACACACTGAATACCCAACATGTGTGTGCCTGCTTAGTCACTTCAGTCATGTCTGACTTTTTGTGACCCCATGGACTGTAGCCTGCCAGGCTCCTCTGTCCATGGGGATTCTCCAGGCAAGAATACTGGAGCTGGTTGCCATGCCCTCCTCCAGGGCATCTTCCCCACCCAGGAATCGATCTTACTTCTGCATTGCAGGCAGAAACTTTGCTGACTGAACCACCAAGGAAGCTCACCTACTATGGTGCCAGGGCCTATTTAGAGGGAATTACCTACAGCTGTAGCAAGATGAAATGAGGTTAGTCTGGCAAACAGTCCGATTGCTGGAGGGTAACAGGAGAGCTGCTTCCTGCTGGAGAAGTGTTTCACACCCAGCAGGTCCGGGTGAGGACACCTGGATCTCTGGCCAGTGCTCTGTCTCCCAGCTGATGAGGCTATCCAGTCGTCCCTCTTGGTCAGTCTTCAGCGGCAATTAGAGCCATGTGGCCTGGTTGAACTATTTGCCATGTTTGAGATTGGCTTATAAAAATGAGAGATGATTACAAGTGCTTTAGAAAGACCAAACATCATTAAGCCTCCCAGACCTGCTCTCTGGAAAGCTTTCCGCCTGGGCCACTGAGCCGAGCCGAGCCACCTGGCCACACAGAGTGGCGTCGGTAGCACCTTGGTGGGGAGGAGAGCTCTCACGGCACGGACTGAAGGGGTGACGGAGCAGTGTGTGGGGTTAAAAATCAGGACCCAGAGTGTGGACCAGCTGCCCTGAGTTTGCCGTTATGCCAGTTCCCCAAAGGTGAGCAGGGCTGGGGTGAGGCGAGCCTGGCTTGCTGGCCACAAGCTCACTCTAAGTGACTGGCCTCCTGTGGGGTCAGCTTTGTCAGCCCAGGTCCCTGAGGAGTCACCCCACCTCCACCCCGCCCCAGAGGATTCCCTGCTCAGCCTCCCACCTCCCTACTGTAAGTGTCATTTCTACATCTGACTTTGGGGCCCCAGGCCTACAGATGGGGAAGCTGCCCTGTTTGCTGCCCTATTTTCTCCCCGTGAGATCAGGTTGGGGATTCCATTAGGGTGACCTGTCACCCTGGTTTTTCTGGGGTTGAGGGGTTTCCCTGGATGTGGGACTTTCTGGTCTAAAACTGGGAAAGTGGAAAAAAAAAATGAAAGTGTTAACTGCTCAGTGGTGTCTAACTCTTTGCCACCCCATGGACTGTGTAGCCCGCCAGGCTCTCCTCTCCATGGAATTCTCCAGGGAAGAATAGCCATTCCCTTCTCCAGGGAATATTCCTGACCCTGGGATTGAACCACGGTCTCCTGCATTGCAGGTGGACTCTTTACTGTCTGAGCCACCAGGGAAGCCCCCCAAAAATGGGGAAGTCCCAGGCTAACCAGAACAAGATTGGCACCCTAGAGGGCTGTCTAAACTATGGGTTCATTGAGAGCAGGGGCTGTGTTTTGTTGCTGGTTTGCTAACTGTTTTATTGAGATATGATTATATGCCATCAACTGGCCTATTTGAAATATACTCTTCAGTGATTTTTAGTACATTTACAGGTGTGCCACTATCATCATGATCCATTTAGAACATTGGCATCACCCTCAAAAGTAACCCCATGCCCATTAGCAGTCATTCCCCATTTCTGTCCCTAAATCTTACTTGCACCCTGTGGCCCCAGCCTTGGACCAAGTTAATCTACTTCATCTCTATACATTTGTCTATCCTGGGCATTTCATGGGCTTCCCTCATAGCTCAGTTGGTAAAGAAGATCCAACCAGTCAATCCTAGAGGAAATCAACCCTGAATATTCATTGGAAGGACTGATGTTGAAGCTGAAATTCCAATACTTTGGCCACCTGATGCTAAGAGCTGATTCATTTGAAAAGACCCTGATGCTGGGAAAGATTGAGGGCAGGAGGAGAAGGAGATGACAGAGGATGAGATGGCTGGATGGCATCACTGACTGAACGGACATGAATTTGGGTAAACTCTGAGAGTTGGTGATGGACAGAGAAGCCTGGCGTGCTGCAGTCCATGGGGTCACAAAGAGTCGGATACGACTGAGTGACTGAACTGAACTGAACTGAACGGAATGTTTTCAAGGTCCATTCATGTTGTAACATGTGTCAATACTTCATTCCTTTTTATCATTGAATAATATTCCATCGTATGGAGACACCACATCTATTCATCAGTTGTTGGACATTTGGGTTGTTTCTACTTCTTGGTTATTAGCAATAATGCTGAGATGATTCTTCAAGTACGAGTGTTTGTGTGGTCATCTGTTTTCATGTTTCTTGGGTAGATATCTGAGAGTGGGACTGTTGGGTCATGTGCCAACTCTGTTTAATCATGTGAGAAACTGTCGGATGTCTTCTAAAGCAGCAGCCCCACTTTACATTCTCCCAGCAGTGTGTGAAGGTTCAGATTTGTCTACACTGTCACCAGCTTTCGTGTTGTCCTGTCCTTTTATTATAGCCATCCTAGTGAGTGTGAGGAGTATTTCACGGTGTTTTGGTTTGCATTTTCCCTATGGTTAATAATTGGGAGCTGTCTTTTATTCTCTCTTATATCTAAGCACCTGGCACATTGACTGGGGCAAAATTGGTGCTGAATATGTGATAACTGAATTCTAAGTGCTAGAATGAATCCCACCAGACTCCCACGGTTAAAGGGGTGCTCAAACAGATGGCCAGAGTGGGTGGGTCTTAGGTGGATTTAAGAAAGCTCCTAACGTGTATATAAGGCAGTCAAGACAGATGAAGGGGACTTTCTCCCTGCTACTGGGTACGGTTTTGTCATCCAAAGACGGTGTGCTTTGCTGCCAGAGATGTGTGTTCAAGACTCCTGCTGAGGCCCCAGTCCTGACTGTGATGGGAAAGCAGCAAAACAGTTTTGACCATTTTGGTCCTGAGCAAAGGGACAGCTCATGGAGGAGCGTGTGGGAAACCCTCCATTTAGAGTTTTATCCTGATGAATCCGTGTGAACCACTGTGGTCCTACAGGCAGGGCAGTGATGGAGGTAGGCTTGCATTTTAGGAAGAGTCCTTTGGCAGCGGCCTAGAGAACAGATTACACCCAGAGCCAGCATCCTCGTGGAAGAGTGTTGTAAGAAGACAGGTTACATGTGATGGAGGCTGGACAGAGGCAGTGAAAGGCGGGGCTCCAGGGTGATGGGGAGTTAGACTCCTCTGCCAAGTGACTCATAACACTCTGAGGCCACGGATGCCTCTGCAAACATGATGAAACCCACAGATCTTTTCCCGAGAAATAAAGCACTCAGGATTCAGTGTGCAGTCTTTGAGGTGGCAAGAGAACTGCTTAGAGCCCAAGATGTCCTCATCTCATCTTGCTAGGGGCGGCCAGCAGGTCACTGTCTCTCTCCAAGCTTTGCTTTCCCACTCTGTAAGGAGGCCATGCCAGATAATCTAACAACTCTTTTCTGTCCTGAGGACCTCTGCTGGAATAGGAAATGGCAACCCACTCCAGTATTCTTGCCTGGAAAATTCCATGGACAAAGGAGCCTGGTGGATCCGTGGGGCTGCGAAGAGTTGGATGTGACTGAGCACAGCATGCCATGGAGGATGTCTGCTCCCTAACAGTCCTCAGGAGCATCCCCTGTAGGGGTCAGGTTTGGAAGTCTCCCACCCAGGGCGGGACCCAGGGAAATGAGTCAGTGTGTGAGTGTCCGTAAGCGAGTCAGTAAGCTTGACAGTGTCAGAAATGGAGTGTTAGGAGCTGCTTTGTTTTTATTGCATATTTATAAAGAAAAAAGGCATAAAAATGTATTTCCCACCTTATAAATAATGCATCTGTCAGAAGTGGCCTGGAGAATTATTGCCTGTTGTCTGGCTTCATGTGTGTTTATAACTTTCTCAAGGGTTTGAATTATTTCAGAACTCAGATTCAAGCATTTGGCTGGAAAATTTGGTTTGATTGATAGTCATCATGCTCCTCCAAAAGTAACTGTTCTTAGCATGCTACCGTTATCCCTGCTGCTGGGATGCTGAGAATTTCTTCAGTGTTCTGAAGCTTCTCCTCTGTGGGGCTGGGGCGGGGGCAAAGTGTTGGGAAGACATGGATCCTCTGGGTTCCAGCTCCTGTTTGAGACTAGCCGAGGTGACCTAAAGTGCTTCAGGCAAAGCAGTTTTCCTTTAGGAACTTTCACTCACTGAAAAATGTAGTTGTGGAATAGATTTTTGAAATGTCTTTAGCACCAACATTTTATCATATAGGGAGGCTTTGCTGCAGCTTATGTTTGTTACTCACAGGCAATGATTCTCCAAACTGATCATCACCCCACGTTAAGCTGGCTGGATCATAATCAACTGCTGCTGCTGCTGTTTAGTCGCTCAGTCGTGTCCAACTCTTTTGCGACCCCATGGACTGTAGCCCACCAGGCTCCTCTGTCCATGGGATTTCCAGGCAAGAATACTGGAATGGGTTGCCATTTCCTTCTCCAGAGGATCGTCCTGACCTAGGGATCGAACTCAAGTGGATTCGATCCACTTGGCAGGTGGATTCTTTACTACTGAGACACCTGGGAAGCCCTAAGAGCTAATTAAAAATACAAATTCCAGGCTTTCAGGAGCAGGGATTCTAATTTATGGGGTCTGGGATGGGTAGGACATATGTATCTTTAAAAATCTCATTTACTAATTTTAAAGTCTGTTAAAAAATATATTTTTGCTTCCATATGCTTTTGTTGTTCAGTTGCTCAGTCGTATCTGACTCTTTGTGACCCCATGGACTGCAGCACACCAGGCTTCCCTGTCCTTCTCTATCTCCCAGAGTTTTTTCAAACTCATGTCCATTGAGTCAATAATGCCATCCAACCATCTCACCCTCTGTGCCCATTTCTCTTCCTATCCTCAATCTTTCCCAGTATCAGGGTTTTTCCAATGAGTCAGCTCTTTGCATCGGTTGGCCAAAGTATTGTGCCTTTAGCTTCAGCATTGTCAGGAAGCATTTAACAGGAGGCTTCCTGTGTGCTGGTCAGGAATTCTCTGTTCCTTATTAATTCCTGAATATTTGGGAATTAAGAGGAGAAGCAAGCCTCTCCCAGGGGCTGAGGAATCCAGGCATTTCCTTCGTTAGTTTTTCTATACGGTGATAAGGACCCTCTTCCTTTTTATGAACCATATGGTAAAAGTGGTTATTTACAACTCACTCTCTTTCATGGTTCCCTGGTGGCTCAGAGGTTAAAGCGTCTGCCTCCAATGCGGGAGACCCGGGTTCGATCCCTGGGTTCGATCAGTGGGTTGGGAAGATCCCCTGGAGAAGGAAATGGCAACCCCCTCCCAGTATTCTTGCCTGGAGAGTCCCATGGTCAGAGAAGCCTGGTAGGCTACAGTCCGCGGGGTCGCAAAGAGTCGGACATGACTGAGCGACTTCACTTTCACTTTCTCTTTCATATGGATGACCTCATGTTTCCTTGATAACTTGTAAGTTTTGATTTTATCTCTGCTGAAAATAGCTATCTTGTAAGACAGTATAAATACCTACACAATGTTGAATAAAACACCGCTGCTCCATCAGAGCTTTGGTCCCCTTGTCTTGCTTTCTCTCTCTCTTGCTCTCCCTCTCTTTCTTTTTCAGGCTGATCCCCTGGAGTGCAGAGGCTCTCTGAGTTCACTTTCCTGCCCGGGCTTCTAAGACCCTCTCGAGAAGGTGCTCTGAGCCTTCATCCCATCGAGAGGGCGCCTGAGGCCTTCGTGAACAGAGCAAGCCCCGTGCCAGGGGCTTTATTGGCTTTCTGTGTAAACCAAGGAATATCAGCCTCTTTCTCTCTCCTTTACTTTCTTATCAGTCGACTCCAGACTACCAGGTTCCAGTCCATTAAAGGACCTCAACACAGCATCAGTCCTTCCAATAAATATTTAAGTTTGATTTCCTTTAGGATTGACTGGTTTGATCTCCTTGCAGTCCAAGGGACTCTTAAGAGTCTTCTCCAATACCACAGTTAAAAAGCGTCAATTCTTTGGTGCTCAGCCTTCTTTATGGTCCAACTCTCACATTTGTACATTAGTACTGGAAATACCGTAGCTTCCACACTGCCTCTCTCTGACTCACAAAGGTGATTCTAATGTTTGTCCAGGTTTGGGAACTATGCTTTCAGGTAAACATTACTGTATTTCAATTCAATTTAATAAGACTTTATGAAGTATCTAATATGTGTGAGGTGTTTTGCCACTAAAGATTAAACAGAAACAATTTCTGCTTTAATTCACAGTCTGGTTGTGAAGGAAAACAGGTAAAAATGAATCTCTAGTGTGAGAGATGCCATAATAAACATGTAACAGATGCAGAGGAGGGAACGATTAAAGCGGGCTGGAAATGAGAAGACAGGAGACAGGGCTGGTGAGTCGACAGATCCAGGTTTAGAAAGAGGATGCTACTTGGTCACAGAACTTGTTCTCTGTGTTTCAAATCCTGGTTCTGGGTAACAGCTGATGTCCCCTTCAAATAATGACCCAAGCACTACAATCCTTCTAACAAAAATCAGAGATGATGCAAGAATTGGCTGATGTAACCTCACATCATTTTGGAAATTCTTGCTGATTTATTATGCATGAACTAGAACTAGGTAATATAAATGTGGGAAGGAGGAAATAAACTTGTTATGTATATTGATGATCTGCTTGTGTATTAGAACACTCAAAAGAATAACCTGAAAAACTATGGATAGTAACATGACAATTTAATAGCTGAAAACACAATGCAAAATACAAAAATCTCTAGTGTCAGAAAGCAGATCAGTGGTTGCCTCGGAATGTGGCAGAAGGGTTAGGAGGCAGATTACAGAAGGGCACAAGGAAATTTGGGAGGGCGATGGATATGCTCATTCACTACCTTAGTTGCGATGGAAGTAGACATGTTGAATACATCAGAGTCTCAACTTAAATATCTGCAGTTCACTGGATCTCAATAAAACTGTAAAAGAAAATGCAGTTCCTATTTATCAGTAACAATTATTAACAGATAGAAAATACAGGGGAAATGCCATTTGTGATAGCAATAAAACCCATCAAGTATCTGTAATGACCACAGCAAAAAGGTGAGAGTTTATGTTACTGAACACAAGTTTGTGTGCCAGATGCACAGTGAGGCCAAACAAACCTAAACTTGGGGGTTTGGAGTAGAGAAAGTCTTATTGCAGGGCCATGCAAGGAGACAGGTGGCTCATGCTCAAAAAACCCAACTCCCCCAAGGGTTTCAGCAAAGCATTTTTAAAGGCAAGGTGAGGCAGGGGTGTGGTTGGTTGTTGGAGACTTCTTGGTGTCCTAACCCTTTATTCTTGCAGCTGTCCCCATGAGTCAGATTATGATATTTCCCTAACCATCTAAAACAAGTAGTATTCTCTGTTCTGCAACTTGTTATCTCTGTATGAATGGACTCCTAAAGGTTAGAGCCCTGAGAATGGGCTCTCCTGTATATTTCAGGCTACAGGCAACATTGTTTTTACAAAAGGCACAGAGACAGCATGACTAAGCACAGGCAACAATAGCACAAGGAACAGATCTAATAAGGAGTCAGATTTGTTCTTCCCTATTACGTTCATATAAAGAAAAGTGCAAAGCTTTACTGAAGGTCAGAAAGAAGACTGGAATGAATGGAGAGGTACATATGCTATGTTCCTGGGTGGAAAGACTGCCCCAAAGGAGTCATTCTTCTTAAACTGCCATGCAAATGTGAAGCAATGTCAATCAAAAGGGCTTCCCTGGTAGCTCAGCTGGTAAAGAATCTGCCTGCAATGCAGGAGACCTGGATTTGATTCCTGGGTTAGGAAGGTCAATTAAAAGAACAGACTTGTTTTCTTTTCTGGAGGGTGGGGCTGGGGGGTGGTAAAGAGAGCAAATGAGGCAGCTGTGCACACTACCAGCTCTCTTGTTTTCTGTGTTCTGATGCTTTGATATCCAAGGCCTTGCTGGCCTTTTGCAGGGTTAGCCAGTTTCTAGAGCTTTCCCAGGAGTGTATCTTTCAAATGCAAACCAACCAACCACCTCTCCCTTCACCTGTCGCCTGCATTATTGGCTTCTCACTTTTCAGGCCTCTATCTCCCTTCTATAATCACCCCAGGGCCAGGGCCAGGCACCAGACAACTGTCTGGGACAGTTCTGAAGTCCCAGAGCCTACTGAAATTATTCAAAGTAGCCAATCAGAAACCTGCTTACCTGCCTTACCTGATCCCTGCACACACGCGTGCACACATACACAAACACACACCCACACCCCGCCCCCGACCAAGAGGTCACAATAAAAGCTCTTGCCCTTAGTTTACCCAATTCTCTCTGCTTCCTGACTGATGGCCAATGCTTCCCCCTATGTGGCCTCCCTTTGTCTTGGGTTCTCTGAATATCACAAAATATCTTTTTATAAAAAAGTTTTAACTGGAGGATAATTACAATATCGTGATGGCCTCATACATCAACATGAGTCAGTCATGGGTATACATATGTGCCCTTCCTCACAAACCTCCCTGCTACCTCCTCCCCCATTCCACCCCTCTAGGCCGTCCCAGAACACCAGCTTTGGGTTCCTTGTGTCATACAACAGGGCTTCCCTGGTGGCTCAGATGGTAAAGAACCTGCCTGCAGTGTGGGAGAGCTGGATTCTCTCCCTGGGTCGGGAAGACAGCAAATTCCCACTGGTTGCTACTGAAAAGATCAGTAGCAGTTGTTTCCTGATCTTGGACTTAAGAGTACCTAAACAAACAATAACCAAATATAGCTTGAAAGTCTGTGGTGGGCAGAATTCTGAAGATGGCTCCCTCGAGATCCCTGCCCAGATTATTCAATCAGACACTAACTTAGCTACTGCTGTGAAAGGACTTTGCAGACACAAATAGTCCTGGGTTGCTTGGCCTTAAGACACAGACATTATTTGAGGGGCCTGATGCAATCAGGGGAGATTTTTAAAAACAGAGAGTTTTCTCTGGCAAGTGACAGGAGAGGAAGTCATGGGGAGACAGGCCCCCGCTGGCTTTGAGGAAGAAGCAATAAGCTGTTACACTGCAAGATACTGTGGAGGACACGTGCCACCAAACCAGGAAAGGGACCCTAGCCTCAGATAAAAACTGCGGCTCCACTGACACTATGATTTCAGCCCCTGAGACCTGAGCAGAGGATTCAGGTCAGCTGTACCCTAGCCTCCTCATCCACAACAATGAATGTGTGTTGTTTTACAGCAGCTGAGTTTGTGATGACTTGTTATGGCAGCAAAAAATGATGATTAGGAGGATGCCTCCTGCAGCCAGACTGGGTTCAAATATCCACTCTGGCACCTCCTAGCTATGTGAGCTTGATGAAATTACTTAGCCTAAGTTCCTTCATCTAGAAAGTAAGGATAAGTATAGAACCTGCCTCATAGTTTAGTTGAAAGTTAGATTGTGTGAGTTAATGCATGGAATACATGCATACAATGCTTAGAATACATCTGGTACAGAGTCCGTGCTCTATAATTGTTAATCATTTTTATGCCTCTAAATTTAGATGGAAAAGTCATCTGTTGAAAATAACCAAAGTGAAAGTGTCAGTTGCTCAGTTGTGTCTGACTCTTTGCAACCCCATGGACCGTAGCCTGACAGGCTCTTCTGTCTATGGAATTCTCCAGGGAAGAATACTGGAATGGGTTGCCATTCCCTTCTCCAGGGGATCTTCCTGACCCAGGTATCGAACCCAGGTCTCCTGCATTGCAGGCAGATTCTTTACTGTCTGAGCCACCAGGGAAGAAAATAACCAAGGAGAAGTGTAAAAGAAGATGAATGAGAGGGTTGACTCTGTCAGATGTTTTTTTATTAATAAAAAGCAAACTTATGAAGCTATGATAATTAAATCAATATGATAATGATTCAAGAGAATAGAACTGAGAGCCAAATACACACATGCACACACATGTATTCATTCATTTAACAAATATTTATCAAATGGGTGCTATTCTATACACTGGGGATATGACAATAAAAGAAAACCAAAACGTAACACATAAAGTTCTTTTTCTTAGGGATTTTTAGTCTAATAGACAGAGCCAGACAATAAATAATATGTAGCATTAAATAAATAAAGTATATAACGTTATGGTGGGGGATGAACATTACATAAAGAACCAGTTAGAATGAGGCCTGGGGAGAGATGGACTGTTGTTCTAGATAGAATGGTGGGAGGCAGGAGGGGCTTTTAATAAGTGGATAAGGAGTCATGCAAATCACAGGGGAGGAGTGTCTAGGTAGAAGGAGAAGGAACAAGGGCTGAGGCTGTGGCAGGCACAGGTGACCTGTGCCAGGTTGATACGTTTGCAGAAGAACAAAGGAAGGAAGCCAGTGGCTAAAATGAGACTTGCCTGAGTTTTTAACCAGAAACTTGCCAGATAAAATATAAGACACCATTTACATTTTAATTTCAGAGACACAATGAATAATTTTTTTTAGTATAAGTGTGTCCCATGAAGTACTTAGGAAATACTTATGCTACAAATTTATTTACCTGTCTCCAAAATTCAGTTTTAACTGGGTGTCCTGCATTTTTGTTTGCTAAACTTGGCAGCCTTATCTGAGGAAGATGGTTATGAAATAATATTACATTTAAAAATCACTGTTATAGACTGAACATTTGCATGCCTCCCCACAGTTCATATGTTAAAATCCTAACCTCTCAGTGTGATGGATTTAGGAGGTGGGGCTTTTGGAAGGTGATTAGGTCATGAGGGTGGCACTCTCATGAATGAGATTAGTGTCATTATAAAAGAGACTTCAGAGAGCTCCCTTACCTCTTTTGCCATGTAAGGACACAGTGAGATGACCAGGAGGTGAGCTCTCACCAAACACCAAATCTGCTGGCACCTTGATCTTGGACTTTCCAGCCTCCAAACTGTGAGAAATAAATGTTTTTTCAGGCACTCTTGTATTTTGTCATATAAGCCTAAATGGATGAAGACAATCATGATACAAAATTAGGTTTGTCCAATTTGTTCAAATCGGTATTATAAACACCTAGAAGAATGCCCTTGGTAGATACTGAATGATTGTTGAATTATTGAATTAATTCTACATGTGTTACTTTTAAATCAGGACATCTTCAATTCAACCACGGGGCAAAGTTGCTGTAGGTAAGTTCACAACCTATAGGGCTTAGAAGGGAGAGAGGAGAGAGTTTCCAGGAGGACCTCTGGGTGCTGACTGCCTTGTCTGTCCCAGCAGGAAGAAGCTGAGTGCTTATCTGAGGCTTCCATTCAGTGGGTGCAGGTTCCGTGAGGTTTGGCTTGGATGGTGTGATTCTGAGACCACGAGGTGTAAGGGACCATAGTGACAGGACTGGATGACTGTGGACCCTGTGAGATGAATAAGGGCCTCTAAAACTGGGTAGGTCTGGGGTTTGCAGGAGTATGCTTCAGGCTGCAAGTGGCCTGCCTTAGGGACCTACAGTTTCTTGAAGACAGTCTGAGTCACTTGCATCCCTCCATGCCCCTAGGTTAAGTATTTAGGGGAAATTTTAATTCTTTCAAAAGCTTAATGGATTCTGGATTAGTCCCTAAAAAGCATTTGCCTTGAATGGACTGACCCCCTCATGGCCTGCAATCTTATAATCGCCAGAGATTTGGAGTGTACTATTAGCAAGCATAACACTTCAATAATGCATCCTCCTGTTGGCAACCACAGCTTCCAGAATTCCAAACCTCAATGCCTGTGTTTGGGCTCATGTTAGAAAACAAACAAAAGAGCAATAAGCAGCAGTTGGAGAGCGGCTGTCAAACCCACACTGCGATCTTTTTCTGTGGCTTTGCAGGAGCAAAGCCCTGGACAGTTACTGATCAGCCTGACAGTGTAGGTGGGCCTTTGTGTTCTGTTTATGAGGCTGTCTCTTCTTCTAGGCTACTCTTCATTCATCCTCAAACCCCCCAGGCCAGTCTACCGCCCAGCACTTAGCAGACCAGGGCCGCACAGGTTTGTCAATCTCAGTTGGACGCTGCAGGCAGTCCTGCCAACTTACAAGTGGAAACCACGCCTAAAACACCTCCCCTTAGAAAACAAACTCCTCTGCCCCACAGAGCGAATGGCACCAGCATGGGGAGTCCTGAAGGCCTTGTCTCCAGCCTGGGTCTTTGAGGGTAAACCCAGGAGAAGCTCCAGGCAGCGACAGGACCTCAGAGTCCCTGAGTGTCTACGGCATCCTTCGTGGAAAGAGGGTTTGGTCTGGACGCTTCAAATAGAAGCGTCCCTTTTTTCCATATAGGGGTTGATTTCAGTATCCCAGAGACAAGCTTTTTCTGCAAAGAAGAGGGACTGAAGTCAGCTTTAGGGTCTCCCAGCTGAGAGATCCTCATTTTGATCTATCCCTTTCTGCTTTAGTAATGGGTTCCTGCCAGGAGAACCGCATGGCGGGGGGTGAGGATTCAAACCTGGAGGGCTGGAGGAGGTCTGTAATGGGAAAGCCATCAGTCACCACTTTCATCCCCCCAGGGCCACCCCTCACGGATGAATCTGGGCCCTGTCTCACGTATGTGTTCACTCAGCAGATACTTTTTAAGCACGCGTTCTCTGAGAACTCAGCTAGGCTCTGGGGCATGGAAAAGAAGTGAGGTTCTCCTGGGGCTCCCCTTGCTGACTGAGCCTTCCAGCTACTTTGCCTTCAGCTTGCATCCCAGCCCCTCCCTTCATTTACCAGGTGCTAACCACGCTCACCTCCAGCTGTCTCTCCAGCACACCAAGTTTCGGTCTATCTCGGGGCTTTGGTGTGTGCTGTGCTGTCTACCTAGGACTTTGCAAGATGGATTTCTTCTCTTCATACTGCTGTAAGATACCTCATTACCACCTTGGAGGGGTGCCCATAAACACATTTCTATGTCCTTATTATTCAAAATTCACTTTCTAGCATTTGCTCAGCACTGTGCTGTGTGCTCCCCTCCTCTAAAAGTTAGTTTCGTCAGAGCAGAGGCCCTTTCGGCTCTGCCTGTGCTTTCTACCTGGAACATGGAACAGGACATGGCAAAAGGCAGGTGCTGGGGAGGAACGCATTGGCTGGCTGGGCGTTCATTACCTCACCTGGCCTCTAGGGGCGCTCTGCTCAGCCAGAGGGATAAGCATTAACCCAGCCTTGCAATGTTGGAGACCCGAGTTTGAACCCTGAGTTGGGAAGATCCTGTGGAGAAGGCAACCCACTCCAGTATTCTTGCCTGGAGTATTCCATGGACAGAGGAGTCTGGTCGGCTGCCGTCCATGGGGTCGCAAAGAGTAAGGCACGACTGAGTAACTAACATTTTCACTTTGGCTCATACAGGCTGATGTATTTGGAAAGAAAAATTATGAAGGAAAGATAGAAAACTCAGTTCATTCCAAAAGTTGACTGTTAATCAAATGTGTATCCTAAGGTGACCTAAAATCTCATGGGCGTCTTGACTGCCACTGATACTGGTTGATCCTGCTTTCATTGGACATCAGGCAGCTGTGCCTCCTCACTGCCGGATTCAGAGGGACTGTCAGGCCTGCTGCCCAGCCTCCTCTCTGGCTGAGTGTTCTCCATGTGCTTCCTGGCCCTGAGTTGCCATGTGTATCCCTCTGCAGCTGTCCCGGCCTCTGGGGTTGACGTGGGCTTTTGCTCTGGCACAGTCACTTTACAGAAAGTGTCATGGGCTCCGGCTGTGCTGCACGGAACAGCAGGCATCTCCACTGTATATTCTGCAGGAAAGCCTCTCCCTTTGATCCTTTTAGCCTCCCTTTCTGTAGCATGATCACTAATTGACATATGGATGGTTTTCTTTCGTCTCACTACCTCATCTAACCCAAGGCCTGCCCCAGCTGCACCTGGGGCCTTATGGCCTTGAAATGAAAGGCGTCCACTCCCTATGTGGAATCTTGGGATGTTTGTTATAGAACTTCTGAGTTTTGTTGCTCTCAGTCTACAAAGTAGAGGTGATAAGACATGGCTCATAAAATTTTGTGAGGTCCAAAGAGATAATAAATGTACAGACATTGCAAAAAGTGGGGGAAAGGCAGAGATGATGATCCTTGTGACCATCATCAGGTCTTTAGCCCCATTACCTGCTGAGCTCCTGATTGGCTGGTAGGGGTTTCAGGACTCCCTGAAAAATGGGTGAATTTCTTCCCATTCTTAGGGGAAGGGCACTCCCAGGTTTCCCCCAGGCAGGCAGTGTGCTGAAAGGCAAGGACATTAGACTGGAAGTCAGGACCTGGTATGAGCCTGACTCTGGGTGACTATAACCAGGTATCCCCCATGTGATCAAGCATTTCCTCTTCAGATCTGCTGTGCCGGGCTTTGCAGCCTGTGTGTTCTGAAACCTACAGGAATAGCTGGAGAGCTGCTTTCAAGGACTGAGGAGGGGGATGTCGAGCCTTGTAGAGTGAGTGAGGGCTGTAGACAGTGCTTGCCCAGACCTGAAGGTGGTTTTTTAGAGATAAGGGGATCATTTGGATTCATGAAACCAATTTTGAGTGATCTCTGAAGCTGAATCCCTATTGAGAGTAAGATCCACAGGAGTTTTCCAAGCTCCTGAGAAAGCAGAAGGGGTTCTTTGCTTTGGTTATATTTGAGACATGGAACAACAGACTGATTCAAAATTGGGAAAGGAGTATGTCTAGGCTGTATATTGTCACCCTGTTTATTTAACTGCAATGCAGAGTACATCATGTGAAATGCTGGGCTGGATGAAGCACAAGTTGGAATCAAGATTGCCAGGAGAAATATCAATAACCTCAGATATGCAGATACCTCTCTAATGGCAGAAAATGAAGAGGAAGTAAAGAGCCTCTTGATGAGGGTGAAACAGGAGAGTGAGAAAGCTGGTATAAAACTCAACATTAAAAAAACGAAGATGATAGCATTCTGTCCCATCACTTCATGGCAAATAGAAGGGGGAAAAGTGGAAACAGTGCCAGATTTTATTTTCTTGGGCTCCAAGATCACTGCAGCCATGAATTAAAAGATGCTTGTTCCTTGGAAAGAAAGAGATGACAAACCTAGACAGCACATTAAAAAGCAGAGACATGACTGCAGAGAAAGGTCCATATAGTCAAAGCTATGGTTTTTCTATAGTCATGTACGGATGTGAGAGCTGGACTGTAAGGCTGAGCACTGAAGAACTAATTCTTTCGAATTGTGGTGTTGGAGAAGACTCTTGAGAGAGTCCCTTGAACTGCAAGGAGATCAAACCAGTCAATCATAAAGGAAATTAGCCCTGAATATTCACTGGAAGGACTGATGCTGAAACTCTAATACTTTGGCCACCTGATGTGAAGAGCTGACTCATTAGAAAAAAACCCTGATGCTGGGAAAGATTGAAGGAGGGAGGAGAAGGGGACAACAGAGGATGAGATGGTTGGATGGCATCACTGACTTGATGGATGTGAGTTTGAGCAAGCTCCAGGAGTTAGTGATGGATGGAGAAGCCTGGTGTGCTGCAGTCCATGGGATCGGAAAGAGTCAGACATGCGCAACAAATGATCACGGCAGTGGGCCCCACGGCCCTGGCACAGAGACATCTAAGGAATGTCCCTCAGGCACAAGAGAGAGAGAGAGGCTGGGCTGCTTTGCTGGGGATGGTCCAGGCGGTCCTGTGCTTCTCTGCTGTCACAAGCCATGAGCACAAGTCTCTGTCCGGGTCCTCAGGAAGCAGAGTGTAAGCGAGAGGGTCTAACCTCATTTAACGGCAGATGCTCCAGGTGCCCTGTTAGGGCACTTTGGGGAAAGCATCTAACCTCTAAGCCCCGCCCCCTTCCTCCTGCTGTGAACCAGAGCGAAGTACTGTGGTGTGATGATCTTTGCCTTGCCAGGATGCAGTGCAGTCAGTGAGACTGAGAAAGTGACTTCCTCACTTGGAAGATGCATGACTACTGATAAAACTCCTGGAGGAAGGGCGTCCACGTTATTTCAGGCGAAGAGACCTGAAACTGACTGATTTATTATTTATTTCCATGCTTCACCTCAAGTTAGCAAGCATTTAGTATCTTCTACTCTTGGTGATGCAAAAATGAACTGAACATGGCTTCTGCCTATAGAACTCACATTGTAAGTCCCCACTGTCTCCCCTTGGGTACTGTCACCCTTCATACGAAAGGCTCTGAGCCTGTCAGCATTCTGCTTGCCTTCCAGCCTCCTGGATGTGCTTATGTGTTTCACTTAAGTCTCATAGTGACACCCGCTACAGTTGCTATTTAAGCATTGCTTTGCAGGTGTGGCACAGAGGCTCTGAGATGTTTCTAGTGGGGTGGAGCCAATGTGAATGTGAGGAAGGGGCAGGGCTCCTCCAGAGAACCTGGAGGGCTTCATGGAGGATGTGACACCTGCCTGGATTTTCATGGACAAGCTGAAGGTCCCTGGATGGACAAGAGGGCAAGAGGATTGCAGGCAAAGGGAAAAAGTTTGCTCAAAAGCTTAGAGGTGGGAACCAGCTGCCCATGTAATGCAAAGAGCAGGCAGTTACAGTGGCACTTTAGAAAAGTCAGGAAGACCCTTGTGTACCAGGCTGAGGAACTGGGACTTCATCCTGGGGCGGGGCTGTGTTTGTGTAACCCTGTGTGTATGTGTGCATGCACGTGTGTGTGATGTGTTTACACTGCACAGAGTCGTCGCTTGGTTGTAGATGTGATCGCTGCTCTGATGAGAGGCAGATGATGCAGACAGAGATGGGGCTGGTGGTGGACAGACCAGTTGAGAGGTCCTCGCAACCGCCCAGCGTGTCAGCGTGCCAGCATGTTTACTGAATACTCTCCCCACGCCAGGCATGGTGCTCAGCGCTTGCAGAGCTTATCTCAGAAATCTTACAACAGCCCCTGAGACGGTACAGTGATTCTCCCCAGCATTACCCAAATGGAGACTGAAATTTTGAAAGGTTCAATAATTTGCCTGAGATCACACAGCTACCTGCGTAAACTGAGATGTGAACACAGTTCTCTCTGATCAGATTCCAAACTCTCGGCCAACATGACCTACTATGAACCTATGTTTGGGCAGAGACAGGGGGACTGACAGTAGAGGAAAAGTCTAAGGAACATTTGGGAGGCAAAGCCATTGAATTTGATGAGTGGATGGATGTGGGGAATGAGTGAGAGGGAGACTCCTCTGGCCCAGATGACTCTGGAGTGTGAAGAATAAAAATAATTTATGGAAACAGTGTTGCCTTTCTAACCCCAGATTCAGTTGGCACAGGTGTATTAGACCTGACTCTGCTCCCCAACACACGAGCTGCCTCTTCTTGTTTTGTTTATAAACTGATCAGCAATTCATCTACGCTGTTCTCCAACTGATAAAAAAAAATGTTGACCAAGATAAGCGCCCTGCCTGAGGACTCCAGGACCTCCTCACCAGATTGGTTATGACCCAGCTAATCTAATCTCTTTGGTATGGTCAACCCGTCCATCACTAAGCCCCTGACTGCATTATCGTCCAAGCCACATTTCTCCACTTGGGACCATGATCCTCAAGACACTGCACTTTGGCTATTCGTTTATCAACTCTATCAGAAAAGGAAATGAAGTATGTCAGGTGTGATGTATTCTTGATGGACCCACGTTGAGGATCACAGCATCTCTGCCTGAGGATTCAAAAGCCACCTGTTTAATAAGCAGTTCTGGAGTTGCACCTAGAAGACACTGCAAGTGTGCCATCTATCCTTTTGAGAAAATCAAGGCATTTGTTAGTCTCTTAACACTTCTCAACTGCATCCAACAGATTCTAACTTAGCACTTGCTATGTCCCAGGTATGTCTTTTGTTTCCTTTTCCATTCTGTGGGATTCTTTGAGGATTCACAGCAGCAAGTCCGTGCTCTGCATGTTATCCTCAGACGATGGCATGTAACTCTTCTGGGGCAAGAAGCTTGACCTCATTTTAACAATCCATGGACTACCGGATGCATCACTTCTCCTCGAGTGTCCATTCTAGACATGCTGATCTGAGGACTATTGTCCTCAACAGGAAGATGGAATCTGAAGAGTGATGCTTGGGGTTAATTTTAAACCATTAGTCACAGAGGATGGGAGGACACTGATAACTAGTACTTTTGGAGAGCTTTCCCCTATGCTAGGGTTTAAACAATTTTTTTTTTTTTTACAATGTATCATTCTATGTAATCCTCACAACAAACCCAGTGTCAGAACTATTATTTCCCTCTTACAGATAGGAAACTGAAGTTCTGAGAGGTTAGGAAAGTCGCCCAAGGTCATCCCGCCAGTCCTTGAGAGCAGGACGTAGCCCTTCCCTGCTCTCGTTGCTCTGACTGTATCCAGGGAAGCCTTTTGTGTTGTGGGTTCCTCAGCTCCTTCTGGCTTCTGCCTTGCTGGAATGATACTTGAAAGTCTATATCACTCCTTTGTATTCATCCTGTGCAACCACGTTTCTCCCATATTAGAGTCATCTGCAGTTGTATTGTCAGAATTTCATTTTTGAAAGTCATCCCTCCAGAGCTGTCTTTCTCAAGAGTGTAAGGTCATGAGATCAGCCCATCTTGTCCTCCGAAGGTTTTGCAATCTGCCTTCATAAAGACTAAAGTACATGTCAGACCGTGCCCAGCTTTATTCTCTGTGAATAGCATGACCTTTGAGATGACCGGGATACTTTTTCTCAGGATTTCTCTCCCTGTTCCTTCTCCAAGCTGTTCACCCTTGTTGGAGCAGAATTAAGTGCAAAATAGATGTCTTACCCTGTCCCCAACCTCTGCTTTGTGAGAGATTAAATTGCCATGGCAGAATAAGAAGGTGTTGAATATTCCCTGTTTTTACCTGTGGTGAGAGTTCCTGCAATGAAACGTAGTTGTAAATAGAATTGATTAGGTAACTCAGACTGGGAAATGATATTTCTGTGGGGTTTTTCAAAATAGAAATTTGATTTGTCTGTATGTCAGCTTATAGCAATTTACTTGAGTTTCTATCTGTACTTACGTAATATGAACACATGACTCTAAGAAGAGCTATATCGGAGTGCATGTGCTATTTTAGGGAAAACAACATTAAGTGACTTTCTATGAAGTAGACAATACAGAGGAGTGGTTAAGAGCATTAATTTTTGGAGACAGACAGGGATTTCAGTGCTTTCTCGGCACTTCATTAGCTCTGAGACTCAGTGGATTCCTAATATTTTTAATCTTTAGTTGTCGTACCTGTAAAGTGATGATGAAACAGGGTCTCTATCAATCTCTCAAGGGTGTGTGAAGACTGAAGGACATAATGTATGTAAATGCTTAGCACAATGCTGACACGATAAACTATAAAATTCACTTGGGATATCATTATTATACGTAAGCACACCTGTTCTTATGGGACATTGTTTTGGTTTGTGTCAGTGGGTGTGAATCTTAATGTGAAAGTCTGAGTATATGCTTCTGGAATATTTTAGTCTCATTGCTATTAATTAACCTTTACAGACACATTCTAGTGTGCCCTAGAGACAGGGAGACCTTAAGAGTGAGGAGACTGGATTCTGAAACCCTTTTATATATATATTACATTCCTTTTTAATATATAGATTATACTCCATTTGTATTTACTATAAAATGTTGATGATAGTCCTTGTGCTGTGCAATATATTCTTGTAGCTCATTCATTTTACGTATGGAAACCTGCACCTGTTAATCCACGACCTCTATCTTGCCCCTCCTCACTTCCCGCTCACTGGTAACCACTAGCACGCTTTCATATCTGTGAGTCTGTTTCTGTTCTGTGATAGTCTCTAGTTTGTTTTATTTGTCAGATTCCACATATAAGTGTTAGCACACAATTTGTCTTTCTCTGTCTGACTTATTTCACTAAAGCATAATACCCTCCAGGTCTATCCATTTTGTTGCAAATGACAAAATTTCATTCTTTTTCATGGCTAAGTAGTATTCCATCATGTGCATATACACACACGTGTGTATCTATGCTACTCTTCTTTATCCATTCATTCCTTGATGCGCACTTAGGTTGCTTTCATATATTTGCTATTGTAAATAACTGAGGTTCAGTCGTGTCCGACTCTTTGCAACCCAATGGACTGTAGCTTGCCAGGCTCCTCTGTCCATGGGATTTTCCAGGCAGAAAATCTGGAGTGGATTGTCATTTCCTTCTCCAGAGGATCTTCCTGACCCAGGGATCGAACCCGGGTCTCTCACATTGTAGACAGATGTTTTACTGTGTATGAACATTGAGGTACATATATCTTTTTTGAACTAGCATTTTTGTTTTCTTCAGATATATACCCAGGAGTGGAATTGCTGGATCATATGATGGTTCTATTTTTAGGTTTTTGAGGAATCTCCATATTTTTGGAGATTTTTTGGTTGCAAAAATTTACATTCCCACCAACAGTGTATGAGGGTTCCTCTTCCTCCGCACCCTCATCAGCATTTGCTATTTGGGCTCATTTTGGTCATGGCCATTCTGACAGATGTGAGGTTATCTCTTGTGGTTTTGATTTGCATTTCCCTGAGGCTTACTGATGTTGAGGATCTTTTCATGTGCCTGTTGACCATCTGTATGAAAGTGTTGCTGTTGTTCAGTTGCTCAGTCATGTCCAACTCTTGTGACCCCACGGACTACAGCACGCCAGGCTTCCCTGTCCTTCACTATCTCCCAAAGATTGCTCAAACTCATGTCCATTGAGTCGGTCATGCCATCCAACCATTTCATCCTTGGTCACCCCCTTCTCATCCTGCCCTCAATCTTTCCCAGCATCAGGGTCTTTTCCAATGAGTTGGCTCTTTGCATCAGGTAGCCAGAGTATTAGAGCCTCAGCTTTAGCATCAGTGCTTCCAGTGAATAGTCAGGGTTGATTTCCTTTAGGATTGACTGGTTTGATCTCCTCACTGTCCAAGGGACTCTCAAGAGTCTTCTCCAGCACCACAGTTCAAAAGCACCAATTCTTTGGCACTCAGCCTTCTTTGTGGTCCAACTCTCACATCCATACATGACTACTGGATAAACCATAGCTTTGACTATATGGACCATTGTTGGCAAAGTGATGTCTCTGCTTTTTAATATGCTGCTGCTGCTAAGTCGCTTCAGTAGTGTCTTACTCTGTGTGACCCCATAGACGGCAGCCCACCAGGCTCCCCCGTCCCTGGGTTCTCCAGGCAAGAACACTGGAGTGGGTTGCCATTTCCTTCTCCAGTGCATGAAAGTGAAAAGTGAAAGTGAAGACACTCAGTCGTGCCCGACTCTTAGTGACCCCATGGACCTCAACCTACCAGGCTCCTCTGTCCTTGGGAGTTTCCAGGCAACAGTACTGGAGTGAGTTGCCATTGCCTTCTCCCATTTTTTAATATGCTGTCTGGGTATTTCATAGCTTTTTCCTAGGAGCAAGCGTTTTTCAATTTCGTGGCTGCAGTCACTGTCTGCAGTGATTCTGGAGCCCAGGAAAATGCAACTGGAATGCTTCTGAACCCAGGGTCAGAAGACCCAGGGAGCATTTAGTTGGAGAAGAGAATTGGTCTTGGAAATGCAGGGGCCAGAACTTGAAAGAGCCTCAGCAGGGAGGGAAGCTGAGACTTGTGTGTTTTCTGCCAAGGGCAGAAGGAAGATCCGTAGCTGAAGGCGGTATTGGATTAAACTAGAGGCTCATGGAGCTCTGACGGCCAAGCTGGCTGTGGGGTGGGACGCCTTCGCCGGGGGCAGTGCTCACACTGGGGCCGGCCAGCTATCCTCACTCAGCCTCTCTCCCCAGACCAGGGGCCAGACTTAGGCTCTCCTGCCTGTGCTTGTGAGAGTGAGAAAGAGTGCAGACTGCATGTGTGTGCTTTCCCAGCTGAAACTCCAACTTTGATTTCCAGGCGGCACAACATTTGTTTTTAGAGAAAAAAAAAAAAAAAAAAAAACACGCAGCCAGCTCAGAGGTGATGAGGGAGACAGGGCTACAATTACCACCCGCTCCTCAGCACCTAGCGTATTGTGAGAGAGGCGCTGACAGCTCTGAACTCTCTTTGTGTGGGGAGCTGAAGCCCCCGACCTCTGCTCAGAATATTTGACACAGACAGACAGCTGTGGGACCGGCGTGGGGGTGCCTGGGGGTGGTGGGGGCGGTCACCGCCTCCCTTCTCTTAATTGGGCGGGAGGGGGCTGAACAGTCCTCCACGTGATTCCGTTTTTGGACGTACTTTTTATAATGCTCAACTAGCCTTTGTTTAAGAGTTTCTTCTGGGTGCTGGACTTTACCAAAAAAAAAAGGGAAGGAAACCAATGGGTATTAATTTGAAAGCTCACTGGTAAAGAATCTGCCTGCCAATACAGGAGATGCAGGTTCAATCCCTGGGTTGGGAAGAACCCCCAGAGAAGGAAATGGCAACCCACTCTAGTATTCTTGCCTGGAGAGTCCCATGGACAGAGGAGCCTGGTGGACTACAGTTTGTGGGGTCACAAAGAGTGAGACATGGCTGAGTTACTGAGCGTGAGCAGGAGCCCGACCTTTTAAGGGGGCATGATGGAGGAGGGACCTGCAGAGGGCGCCAGAGTGATTCAGTGTTAAGAGAAGTCCTTCCTGCCACAAGACCCTGGTTAAAAGCTGATTATGCTTCTTATTTAACACGTGACCTTGCGTAACTTATTTAACTTCCTAGAGCCTCAGCTTTCTTATCTGTAAAACGGAGGTAGGTATATCTACCTGTGTGTGAAAGTTGCTCAGTTGTGTCCAACTCTTTGCGACCCTATGAACTGTAGCCTGCCAGGCTCCTCTGTCCAGGGAATTCTCTAGGCAAGAATACTGGAGTGGGTAGCCATTCCCTTCTCCAGGGGATCGTCCCAACCCAAGGATTGAACCCAGGTCTCCCACATTGCAACTGGATTCTTTACCAGCTGAACCACAAGGGCAGTTCAAGAATACTGGAGTGGATAGCCGTTCCCCTCTCCAGGGGATCTTTCTGACCCAGGAATCAAATCAGGGTCTCCTGCATTGCATGTGCATTCTTTACCAGCTGAGCTACCAGGGAAGCCCATCTACCATGCAGGTTGTTATGAAGACTGTATGTGCTCAGTCTCTCAGTCGTGTCCGACTCTTTGCAACCCTATGGATGGTAGCCCACCAGGCTCCGCTGTCCATGGGATTTTCCAGGCAAGAATACTGGAGTGGGTTGCCATTTCCTTCTCCAGGAGATCTTCCTGATCCAGAGATCGAACCTGCATCTCCTGCATTGGCAAGGGAATTCTTTACTACTGCTGCTCCCTGGTCATCTGAATACTTGTTAGAAATGTAAAATCTTAGCCCTCTTCCCTCCCCAGATCTACTGAATTAAAGCCTGCATTTTAACAAGATCCCCAGGTGACATTTCATGTATTAAAGTCTGAGAATCATGCATTTAATTCATATATGGACTCCCATCTCTGCTCAATTATCTTGTGACATTTAATGCACATATGGACTTCCATCTCTGCCCAATCTAAGTATTACTTGTAGCTACTCAGCACCAGGGGCAGAGGACACAGTACTGAGAAATGGTCATAGACATCTTGGCCGAAGGGCAGAGTAAGCCAGTTAGCATCATTAAGCCCTGTGTGCTAGGCCTGTTATAGGTATGATCTAATTTTATCCTAACATCTTCTCTCCAAGACATCATGGTCCCCATACATGGAGGAGCAAACTGAGGATTGAGGAGGTTTGAAACTAGCTCACCGTTCCAGAGTTAGTAAGAAGGCTGAGTGCCAGTTAGACTTGGAGAGAGAGGGAATTCCAGGCAGAGAAACAGCCTATAGAGAGGCATGAAGATGGGAGAAAGCATCACTGGCATCATTGTTAAGAAATCCTATGTGCATGGCACTGGGCTGGATGTTCATTCATTTATTCATGTGTTCATTCCATAGCTACTTACCAAGTATCCATTCTGTGCCATGGTCTGTGCTGGGCAAGGTAGTTACAGTGCAAAATAACACAGACATAGTCTCTACTGTTACAGAGCTCTCTTTCTGCTGGGGAAATAGTGATTCACCAAAAAGGATTTAATTGAAATCCATTGAATTAATTGAAGTAAGAGCCATAAAGCTCCAGCTTTATGCTCAACCATGTTAGTTTTGGAGGAGGAGATACTTTATACAATCTTTCAACTGAAAGACATTGCTTCCTTTAGGGCTCTCAGATTTTTCAGGACTCCTGAGGGCTGCTATCTTCTGTCTGATTGACAGTTTATCTCCTTTTGTTCATAAGTCAAAATCATGGGTTTGTACACAGTGCCTGGCACAAGGGATTCTGGACAAAGGGAGCAGGAGCTGGCACTGATCCTGCTGGAGAAGGGGAACAGAGTGCAGAATTCCCCTTGGGTGGTGCATGGAGGAGGTGCTGTTGAACATAACGGTTTTTTCAAACAGCAAAAGTCCTGGAAGGCTGGAGTTCCTTGTGTTTTTTTGCTGCCAAGTGTGCTTGTGGAGAAGCTCCAGACAAAGGCAGCATCAAAGCTCAGCCTGACCTTCTTTTCTTCTCCCCAGCAAATGCCACTCACACTCAGACACAGGTGTGGCTCTTCCCCAGGTATTTCTGTTTTATGGTTGTGCTTTGATTTGGGGGTGTCTCTCATTTTCTCACTTGGGTTTGCTGCTCTGGTCCCAGCAAATGACCTTGGCACATAGAGCAGCTGCAAGACCAGCCAGGGTTGCCAGGGAGACTGTATTGCTACACTAGGAGTCAGGAACATGGGAATTTCCACGTGGGCCTGTTTCAGTTGTCTGTTGCTACAGAACAAATCACCCCAAAGCTATCGTAACGAATAGTGGCTGAAAGGAACAATGACATTATTTCTTGCAGTTCTGTAGGAAGACTGGGTTCAGCTGGGAGGTTCTTCTCTGCTCCACAAGGCGTAGCTGAGATCACTCATGAGGCTGCATTCAGCTGGAACCTGGATAGGGGCTGGAATTCCCTAGATGACCTACCATCCTTCACCCTCGTGGCCTCTCCTTGTTCAGTAATTCACTTCCAAAGTTCTCTACAATATGGCAGGTGGCTTCCAAGAGGGAGCCTTCCAAGAAGACAAGCCCCATTGTGCAAGGACTAACCTACCTTCTGTTTACATCATGCTTGCTGATGCCCCACTAGTCAAAGCAAGTCACATGGCAAAGTCCAGAGTTACTGTGGGAAGAAGAATGCTGTAACTTAGAAGGGTGCTGGAGACTGGGACAAGGATGTGAAGGTGAAAGTGTTAGTGGCTCAGTCATGTCCCCTTCTTTGTGACCCCATGGACTGTGACCCACCAAACTCCCCTGTCTGTGGAATTCTCCAGGCAAGAATACTGGAGTGGGTTGCCGTTTCCTTCGGCAGGAGATCTTCAAGACCCAGGGAGAACCTGGGTCTCCTGTACTGCAGGCAGATTCTTTACTGTCTGAACCCCAAGGAAGCCCCAAGAGAAGGGTGTAGCTATTCAGACATGTGGTGTAACGAGGACCACTAATGCAGCAGCCTACCATGCAGCCTGTGGGACTGCAACTGTGCCAATAAATGCTTAGGAAAGTAATGCAGGGTTTGATCGATAAGTCTTGAAAGTGGAAAAGCAGTCCTTGGAGGTGCACATGGCTTCAGCATATTTCATTCAATCAGTGTTCAAGAAGCAGTAAACCGCTCAAACAAGCACCAGGCCCCGTGCCGCCTACTGGGCACACCGAGATGACCGAGGCACTGTCCCTACTTTGAGGGAGCTCACAGATCACTGTTTACAGACAGATGAGGGTCTTGTATGTATGATCTGTACTGAGACCGAGTTTTGCCTTGGATCCCATAGAGTCAAAGAGGAGAGGAGTTTACATCAGACTCAGAGAGATGGCTTTCCTAGGAAGGAATAACTGAGCTGCATTTCAGGACAACAGTGGGAGCTGCCCCTGTGCATTTACAGTTGGGCATTCTGAACACAGGAGATCGTATATATGAAGGTCCAGGGATGAGAGATGCCTTGAAACCACCAGAAAGTTGGATGTAGCTCCTTGTTCCCCATATCTAGAAGGAAGAAATGGTGTGTGAGATGAGCCCAGAAAGCATGTAAGTTCTTGTATTTTTCATCCCCCAAGCCTTTGAAAGGGAGAGCATTAGAAAGACATCTTCTTTGTGCATAATATCACTTAAATGGTTTACTATAATAAACACATTTACTTGTGTAGAATATAATATAAATGGTAAATCATTATTCTGGCCACCATCCACTGAATGAGGAGGTTGACGCCAAAATTTAGTTATGATTTGATGGAAGTCTGAACTGAGTCAGAGCCTGATAGAAGGAGGAAGAAGGGAGACACAGAGAGCCACTTAAGGAGTCATAAATGTGAGATTTGCTGCAGTGAGGACTGAAGACAAGGAGCTATAAATAATGCCATCTCCTAAAAGCACCCCACCCCCCATTCATACATCTATCTTCAGAGGATGCAGAAAGTCTAGCACTGACCCAGGGAATTGCTCTGTAGGCTGGGTGTCTGAAAGAACATGACTCTGAAAGCAGGAACCTCTCAGAAGGGACAGAGCTGATCTATATTAATACACTGTCCACCTTGCGGGCAACCCACAAGTAGACATGCAGTGTGTGTATCGGAGGGATACTGGGGCTTCTGAGTACCCTTGCTAGAACTACCTGGGTTCAGTCTACCTGAGTACCCTTGCAGCCAACCCACAAGTAGACATGCAGTGTGTGTATCAGAGGGAGGAACACCTGGGGCTTCTGAGTACCCTTACTAGAACTACCTGGGTTCAGTCCTGGCTTGAGTGCTGGGTATTTTCTAGTTCTGTGATTTTTAGATAAGTTACCTGTGCCTTAGTTTCCCCACCTATGGAAAGTAGGCTACTATATAGGGTTATTGCAAGCATTACATGGAATCATGCTTGTAAAATCTTAGAAGCATGCTGGGAAGTAGAAAGCAATTGATAAATGGAAGCTAAAATAATTATTAAAACAGTTTTTTCTGCTTCAGCACACTCTGGTCACTGCATCCAGAGATCCTGCTGCCCAGCTCTGCCCACCAGTGAGGCAGTACCAGCTCTAGGAGCCCCTTGGCTTTGACTCTGCTCACCAGTGGTCTGATACTGACTCTGAGACACCTGGTTCCTGTAGCCAGAGACCCCAGGGCCTGGCTCTGCCCACCAGTGGCCAGCACTAGCCCTAGGACCTGGCTTCACCCACCAGCAGATGGACACCAACCCCGGGACCACCACAGCACCACAGCCTGACTTGTCAGGACCCAGCCAATACACTAGCAGGCTGGCACAAGCCCCAGGACTCCTGGGTCCTCAACCTACCACCAGCAGGTTGACACCAGCCCTAAAGTGTGTTGAACCCCTCAGCCAGCCACCCCAGGATCCAGCCCCACCCACCTTTAGACCAGTACTAGCTTTGGGACACCTCAGAAGCTGCAGCAAGCTGTGTCAGGAACTGGCCCAACCCACCAGCAGGCTGACACTAGCTCTGGAAACTTTGGAGCACAGCCGCCCACCCCAGAACCTGGCTCTGCCCATCTGTGAGCCAGAACTAGTCCCGGGGCCACTTGGGTTCCACAGCCAGCTGCCTCATGAACTGACCCTTTCAACTAGTGGTTGCAGCCTCTGCCCAGGGCAGGGCCTCACATCCAACTAGACTGCCCACAGTAGCCAGACCACCAAAGCGGACAACCACACAACCCACATAGGGAGCACCTGTAGAGCAGATAGCTCCAGTGACAAGAGGGAAGTGTGCTGCTGGGATGCATAGGATGTCTCCTCCAATAGGCCTCCTCTCTAAGATCAGGAAATGTAACCAACCTACCAAATGCACAGAAATAAAAACTGCAAATTAGGTGATAGAGGAACGTGTTCCAACTGAAGGAATAAGATGAACACTCCAAAAAAGAATTGAGTGAAAGTGGAGACAGGCAATCTACTAGATAAAGAGTTCAAGGAAATGATCATAAAGATGATCAAAGAACTCAAAAAAGAATTGTTGAACAGAGTGAGAAATGAGAAGTTTTTAACAAGGAGTTAGAAAATATATAGACCCAAACATAATGAAGAATACAATAACTGAAATGAAAAAATACACTAGAAGGAATCAACAGCAGATTAAATGACACAGAGGAATAAATCAGCTAGCTGAAGACAGAGCAGTGTAAATCACAAGCTAAATAGAAAAAAAAAAAAAGAAGAAGAAGAAGAAGTAAGGACAGACCTCTGAGACATCAAGTATACTAACATTCACATTATAGGAGTCTCAGGAGCAGAAGGGAGAAAAGGGGGCAGAAAACATATTTGAAGACGTAAGAACTGAAAACATCCCAACTGAAAAAAGAGACAGATATCCAAGTATAGGAATCAGAGAGAGCTCCAAACGGGATCAATCCAAAGAGGACCACATCAAGACACGTTGTAATTAAAACAGTGAAAATGAAAGATAAAGACAGAACAGCAAAGGAATAAAAATAGCAAAGGAAAAGCCACATTACATACAAGGGAACTCCCATAAGGCTATCAGCTGACTTTTCAGTGAAAACTTTGCAGAACAAATGGGAATGGTGTCATACATTTAAAGTGATGAAAGGGAAAAACCTACAGCTGAAAAAACAAAAAACAAAAAAACCTGGAGACAAATGCAAACAAAAGCACAATGATCCACAACCTGCATGACAGCCAAAGCAGTTCTAAGAGGGGAGTTTACAATGATACAAACCTCCCTCAGGCAATAAGAAAAAATATCAAATGAACAGCATAACCTTACACCTGAAGGAACTTGAGAGAGAACAAACAAAATCCAAAGTTAATAGAAGGAAAGAAGTAATAAAGATCAGAGCAGAAATAAATGATACAGAGATCATGCTGCTACGTCGCTTCAGTCGTGTCCGACTCTGTGCGACCCCATAGACGGCAGCCCACCAGGCTCCCCCGTCCCTGGGATTCTCTGGGCAAGGACACTGGAGTGGGTTGCCATTTCCTTCTCCAATGCATGAAAGTGAAAAGTGATCATAATACAGTAGAAAAGATCAAGGAAACTAACAGGTCCTTTGAAAAGATAAACACGTGATAAAATTTCAGCATCCTTCAGGCTCATCAAGGTAAAAAGAGAGGGGGCCCCAATCAATAAGATCAGAAATGAAAACAGAGAAGTTACAACAGGCACCACAGAAATACAAAGGGTCATAAAAGATTACTATAAACAACTATACACCAATAAAATGGACAACCTAGAAGAAAGAAATTCCTAGATATGTACAATATCCCATGACTGAACCAGAAAGAAATAGAAAATTTGAATAGCCCAAATACTAGTAATGAAATTTAATCATTAATTAAAAAAAAACTCCCCCCAAATAAAGGTCTAGGATTAGATGACTTTACAGGTGAATTCTACCAAACATTTAGAGAAGAGTTAACTATCCTTCACAAACTATTTCACAAAATTTAAGAGGAAGGAATGCCTCTGAACTCATTCTATGAGGCCAATCTCATCCTGATACCAAAACCAGACAAAGTTATCACAAGAAAAGTAAAGTTCAGGTCAATATCACCAATGAACATAGATGCAAAAATCCTCAATGAAATATTTGTAAGCCAAATAAACAATATATTAATAGGATCATATATTATGACCAAGTGGGATTTATCTCAGGGATGCAAAGATGGCTCAGTATCCACAAATCAATATGATATACCACATTAATGAACTGAAGAATAAAAATTGTATGATCATTATAATAGATGTAGATAAAGCTTTTGATTTTCATTTATAATAAAAACTCTCAACAAAATCAGTATAGAGGGAGCATACTTAAATATAATAAAGATCATATGTGACACACCCTATTAAAATAATGGCATTTTTCACAGAACTAGATCAAATAATTCTAAGATTTGTATGAAAACACAAAAGACTCCAAGTAGCCAAAATAGTTTTGAGAAAGAACAGAGCTGGGGTGATCATGATCCTGGACTTCAGGTGATACTACAAAGCTACAGCCATTAAAACAGGATGGAACTGGCACAAATAAAGACACATAGATTACTGGAACAGAAAAGATAGTTCAGAAATAAACCTACACGCTTATGGTCAGTGAATCTATGACAAAGTGAGCAAAATTCACAAGAGGAAAGACAGTCTCTTCAGTACATGGTGGTGGGAAAACTGGACAGCTGCATGTAAAATAAAGAAATTAGACTATTTGGTCATTCCATATACAAAAATAAACTCACAGTGGATTAAAGACCTAAACATAAGACTGGAAACCATAAAACTAGAAGAGAACATAGGGAGAAGCTCCTTGACATACAGTGTAGCAATAATCTTGGGGGATCTATCTCCTAAGGCAAAGGAAACAAAAGCAAAAATAAACAAGGGGACCTAATTAAACTTAAAGGCTTTTGACTAGAAAAGGAAACTATTGACAAAACCAAAATACAAACTACTGAATAGGAAGAAGGATTTGCAAATGCTGTGAACATGAAGGGGTTAATATCCAAAACATATAAAAAGCTCATACAACTGGATATTCAAAAACCAAACAATCCAATTAAAAATGGGCTGAAGATCCTTATAGACATTTTTCTAAAGAAGGTATACAGATGGACAACAGGCAAATAAAGAGATGCTCAACTAATCATCAATCATTGCTAATCATCACATAAATTAAAGTTAGAATGAGATGCCCTGCACCTGTCAGAATGGCTATTATTAAAAGATCTATAAATAACAAATGTTGGTGGAAGTTGTGGAGAAAAGAGAACTCTAGCACACTGTTGGTGGGAATGTAAATTTTTGCAGCCTCTGTGAAAAAAAAAACAGTATGAAGCTTCCTCAAAAAATGGAAACTAGAACTAGCATCTGACCCAACCATTCCACTCCTGGGTAAAAATCTGAAGACAGTGGAAATGCTAATTGGAAAAGAAACACTCCCAGCATTCGTTGCAGCATTATTTACAATAGCCAAGCTATGAAAGCAATCTAAGTGTTCATCAATAGATAAATGGATAAAGAAGATGTGGTGAATGGTAGAAAGTGAAGAGGAACTAAAGAGCCTCTTAATGAAAGTGAAAGTGGAGAGTGAAAAAGCTGGCTTAAAACTCAACATTCAAAAAACGAAAATCATGGCATTCAATCCTGTCACTTCGTGGCAAATGACAGTGAAAGTGAACGTCGCTCAGTCGTGTCCGACTCTTTGTGACCACGTGGACTATACAGTTCATGGAATTCTCCAGGCCAGAATACTGGAGTGGGTAGCCTTTCCCTTCTTCAGGGGATACTTCCCAACCCAGGGATTGAACCCAGGTCTCCGGCATTGCAGGCGGATTCTTTATCAACTGACTAGGAGGGAAGCCCTCATGGCAAATAGATGGGAAAAATATGAAAACAGTGTCAGATTTCATTTTCTTGAGTTCCAAAATCAATGTGGATGGTGACTGCAGATGCTTGCTCCTTGGAAGAATAACTACGACAAACCTAGAGTATTAAAAAAGCAGAGACATCACTTTGCTGACAAAGATCCGTATAGTTAAAGCTATGGATTTTCCAGTAGTCAAGTATGGAGGTGGTGTTGTTATTCAGTCGCTCAGTCGTGTCTGACTCTTTGTGATCCCATAGACTTCAGCGTGCCAAGCTCCTCTGTCCATGGCATTTCCCAGGCAAGAATTCTGGAGTGGGTTGCCATTTCCTTCTCCAGAGGATTTCCTGACCCAGGAATCGAATCCGTGTCTCCTGCATTGGCAGGTGGATTCTTTACCACTGAACCACCAGGGAAGCCCTACATTTATGGGACATCTTCCAAATCAGAATTCAAAAACTAAAAGATTATATATGTGAGAAAAGTCTTCTCTTACCACTGTCCCCTAGACATTTAGGTCTTCTCCCTGACAGTGACAAATGTTACTAGCTTCTTAGGCATTCTTTAAAGACAGAGCTTAAAGGTTCAGTTTAGTTCAGTCACTCAGTCGTGTCTGACTCTTTGCGACCCCATGAATTGCAGCATGCCAGGCCTCCCTGTCCATCACCAACTCCTGGAGTTCACTCAAACTCATGTCCATTGAGTTGGTGATGCCATCCAGCCATCTCATCCTCTGTCGTCCCCTCCTCCTCCTGCCCCCAATCCCTCCCAGCATCAGAGTCTTTTCTAATGAGTCAACTCTTTGCATGAGGTGGCCAAAGTACTGGAGTTTCAGCTTTAGCATCATTCCTTCCAAAGAACACCCAGGACCGATCTCCTTTAGAATGGACTGGTTGGATCTCCTTGCAGTCCAAGGAGCTCTCAAGAGTCTTCTCCAACACCACAGTTCAAAAGCATCAATTCTTCAGTGCTCAGCTTTCTTCACAGTCCAACTCTCACATCCATACATGACCACAGGAAAAACCATAGCCTTGACTAGACTGACCTTTGTTGACAAAGTAATGTCTCTGCTTTTTAACATGATACCTAGGTTGGTCATAACTTTCCTTCCAAGGAGTAAGCGTCTTTTAGTATCATGGCTGCAATCACCATCTGCAGTGATTTTGGAGCCCCCAAAAATAAAGTCTGACACTGTTTCCACTGTTTCCCCATCTATTTTCCATGAAGTGATGGGACCAGATGACATGATCTTAGTTTTCTGAAAGAGATGGGAATACCAGACCACCTGACCTGCCTCTTGAGAAACCTATATGCAGGTCAGGAAGCAACAGTTAGAACTGGACATGGAACAACAGACTGGTTCCAAATAGGAAAAGGAGTACGTCAAGGCTATATATTGTCACCCTGCTTATTTAACTTATATGCAGAGTACATCATGAGAAATGCTGGGCTGGAAGAAGCACAAGCTGGAATCAAGATTGCCGGGAGAAATCTCAGTAACCTCAGAGATGCAGATGACACCACCATTATGGCAGAAAGTGAAGAGGAACTAAAAAGCCTCCTGATGAAAGTGCAAGAGGAGAGTGAAAAAGTTGGCTTAAAGCTCAACATTCAGAAAATTAAGATCATGGCATCTGGTCCTGTCACTTCATGGGAAATAGATGGGGAAACAGTGGAAAGAGTGTCAAACTTCATTTTTTATACATATCCTATATATATATATGTATATATATATTTCCTCTTTCTTTTTACAACATAAGTGGTGGTATACTTTATAACGTTCTATTGCAACCCTTTGCACTTTTGGCCACAATTTCTCATAAGTACTTTCTTTAACTAGTTAACTACTGTCTAACTTTTTGCAGTCACAGTGGTGATGGAAAGAACAAATGAGTCTATTTCACTCATGCTGGAGTCTAGCCAAGAATAAATTTTTGGCAGTAGAATTTCTGGATCAAGAGTGTTCATGCATTTTTAATTTCACTAGATATTGCTAAATTATGTAGATGTTATACCAATTTACACCTCCATCAACAATGTATTGGGATATATGTTATCGTGCATTGTTAGAAGAAGTGTAAATTGGTATCACCTCTATGGAGAATAATTTAGCAATTTCTAACATTTTGATAATTGCCAATTTAATAGGTGACAAATGATATCTCAGCATAATTTTATTTTGTAGATCTCATCATCGGTGGAGTTATTTTTTCCCTGTGCTTAAAACCCATTTGCATTTTCTATCCAATAAAGTGTTCCAAATGTTTTGTGCCTTTTTCTATTGTTCTGTTAGATTCTTTTTCTTATTGATTTGTGAACTCTTTATATGTTAAAGAAATTGTGATACGACTTGCAAATATTTCCTCGGTTTTTAGTTTGTCTTTTCATCTTACATATGGTTGCTTTTGCTATGCAGGTCTTTAAAAACGTTTATGTTGATAATCTTTTTGGTGTTTCTTTTGTGGTCTTTGAGGTTTGGATCATATTTAGGTCATTTATACTCTAAGGTGATAAAAAAGTGTTCTCCCATGGTTTCTTCTGATAGTACCATGGTATCAGTTTTGCATTTGAAACTGTTGTTCAACATTTGGAATTTCTTCCTGTGGAGGTGTTGTATGAATAAAAATTAATTTCTTTGGGGGGGCGGTTTCTTCCTATTTTCCCAGAATTAATTTTTTAACAAGAATCCATTTATCCCTTCTGATTTCAGATGGTTTCTTTATAATGTACTAATTTCACAGGTTATTTGGATTTATTTCTGTTTTTTTTTTTTCTTCTGGACCAATGATCTGTCAGTCTATTCATATGCCATATCACAATGCTTTAACTTTTGTAGCATTATATTTGAATATACTTTTATACTTGCATATACTTAAATGTATAGTTTACATGAATTATATTCATAGATAGAGGAGAATTTGTATCTTCGCACTGTTAAGTGTTGTCAAGACCATTCTATGCCTTTTCATTTGTTCAAGTCTTCTTTTGTATTTTTAGTTTTCTTCACATCAATCTTGCACATTTACCATTCATTTTCATTGCTTAGTATTTCATCTTTATCTGTATGTGTATTTTTTGCTGTTGCAAATGGAATTTGTCTTCTATTATGCCTTCAAATTGTCATTTGTTGTTTGCTTATGTGAAGCTCTTAAGTTCTATGTACTAATTCTGCATCTAGCCAGTGCAGTGAAATCTCTCACTGCTTGTAATAGTTTATTTGGTGTTTTTTCCTCCTTGTTGTATTTTTAGGGTTTCCCCAAATGAAAATACTGAAAAATTTTCCTCCTCCTTTCCAATATTTATAACTCCAATTTCTTTTTGTGTCTAACTGCATTGGCTAGTACTCTAGAATAGCTTAATACCAGTGATAGTGAACATTTTTTTTCTGAATTTCTACCATCAATGCAAATGCTTCTGATGTTTCCTCTTTAAACTCTGGGGTTCAGAGAGATATATTTTATCATGTTGAAGGAGTTGTCATTAAAACCTCTTAGTTAAGAGATTCTAATGAATGAATGTGACTATGGTATGATTCAATTTATGTGAAAATTCCTAAAGAGACAAAAAAATGAGGACAATATTTCCCCTGTGGAGAAATTACAGGCTGCGAAGATGGATTGAAGGAGTTCTCTGGAGGGCTGGAAATATCCCGTATTAGGATCAGGACGATGACTGAAAAGTGAAAGTGTTAGTTGCTCAGTAATGTTTGACTCTTTGTGACATTATGGACTGTAGCCCGCCAGGTTCTTCTGTCCATGGAATTCTCCAGGCAAGAATACCGGAGTGGGGTGCCATTTCCTACTTCTACTTCCTGACCCAGGGATCGAACCTGTGTCTCTTATGTCTCCTGCATTGATAGGCAGTTCTTTACCACTATCGCCACCCGGGAAGCCCCCACATATACAGCAAAGAGCACAATTCGCTAAGTATATAACTCAGTAATGGTTTGCACACGCGCGCGTGTGCGTGCGCACACATACACACACACACACACACACACACACACACACACACACACACACAAAATCATCATCCAGTATTCTTGATTGGAAAATTTCACGGGCAGAGGAGCCTGGCTGGCTGTTGGGCATGGGGCTGCAAAGAGTGAGTAGGATGTAACAGAGCATCTGAGCACTAGTACGTATAAATGAAAACAAAAAGAGTGAGTATTGAATTCTATCATGTGCCTGTTTAGCATCTGTGCGGATAGTCGTATCATTTTTCTCTTTCTATCTGTTAGTACAGTCAATGTGTTAATGAATTTCTTCACATTGACTCTTCCTTGCATTACTGGAAAAAAAACCTCACCCAGTGTTAGTGTGTCCCTTTATTCAGAATTGTTGCTAATAATGTTTATAAGAGAGTCAGTTTATAGTTAGGTTTTGGAATTAACTTTATGCTTCCTTTATTCAAAAGAACTTGAAAGAATTATTTTCTTCTATGCTCTAAAAAATTTTCAGGGCTATTAGAAACCACTATTTTCTTTTTCTTCTTTTAAAAGTAGGTATAGAAAATTATAAACATTTCTCGCTTGGTAGTTTCATGGGGAGAAAATTTGCCAACATTCTCTATTTATTCTTTTGTAATTTTTCTATTTAGGTTTTCTATCTTTTATAGTCAGTTTAGAAAATTATACAATGTATGCCATTATTCATGTTCTTGAATTTTCAGATGTATTTATGTAGAGTTAAGTGTTTTAATTTCCTCTATATCTGTGGTTCTCCCCCTCCATATGCCTTATTTAGTAGTTTTGCTTTCTCTCTCTTTCATTAATTAGATTACTTATTTATTTTCCTAAAAGTCAGCTCCTAGATTTATCCAAACATTTTCCTTTTCAAATTAATATATTTATTTCTGCCTCCAGCTATTAAATCTTTCCTTACGCTTTCCAAAGGGTTGTTTTATTACTTTTATGGCTTCTAGAACTGAATTTTAACCCATTTATTTTATAGTCTCTTGATTATTACTACTATTTACTGAAATAAATTTCCTTCTTGATATTACTTTAGCTGCATTTTGTAGAATTTTTATATATTGTCTCAGTTGTCATGTTCTAGCTCTTCTACCACATTTATTTGTATACATTTTTTTGACTTAAGAGTTGTTTTAGAAAGTCTTTAAATGTTTTCCCCAGTGTACGAATTTTTTTGGTTTTGGTTTTATTATATATTTCTAGTTTTAGTGCAGTATGACCAGAGAATAAATTTTATACTAAAAAGTACTTTGAGTACATTTCAGATGAAGACATTTTGAGGATACAGAGTTGGAAATATATAAGCTAAATGTACTTACTGAGCTATGTTATTTTGGTATTCTATAAGCTTAATCTTTATCCACTTGACTTGTGATCATAGCTGAATTAAAACCATTTACTACTGATAAATTTTCATCTGTTTATCCTCGTGTTTCCTTTTATTTTTGTTTTGTAAATATTGGTGATATGAGATTAATATTTATCCGTAGGTAGTCATAACTTTAACTTCACTGTGAGTTATTATAAAGTGTTATTCTTTGTCTTACTGAGTACTTTCATACACATTCAACCTATCTGGTATTAGATGATGGCCCGTTCTGTTTTCCTGTACAAGTTCCTGGTATACCACTGTCTACCCGTTTGCTTTCAACCTTTCAAACCCCTTTGTTTTAGGTGGCTTTTCTATGCAGCAGAGTTGGTTTTGCTTTGTGATACAACCTGGTATCTTTTTCTTTTAATAAATGAGTTTAGTTCATTACATGGATTTATATGATGTATATGTTTGATCTTTCTTCTGTCATTGTGTAGTCAAGGCTATGGTCTTTCCAGAAGTCATGTACGAATGTGAGAGTTGGATCATTAAGAAGGCTGAGCACCGAAGAATTGATACTTTCCAACTGTGATGCTGGAGAAGACTCCAGCAAGGCGATAAAACCAGACAAACCTAAAGGAAATCAACCCTGAAAATTCATTGGAAGGACTGATGCTGAAGCTCCAGTACTTTGGCCACCTGATGCGAAGAGCCGACTCATTGGAAAAGACTCTGATGCTGGGAAAGATTGAAGGCAGAAGGAGAAGAGGGTGACAGAGGATGACATCACTGATTCAGAGGCAAGAACTTGGGCAAATTCCTGGAGATGGTGAGGGAGAGGGAGGCCTGGTGTGCTACAGTCTGTGGGGTCACAAAGAGTCACACGACTTGGAGACTGAACAACGACGACAAACATGTTTGGTCTACATTCTGCCATTGTTTTATCGTGTTTTCTGGTTTTTTACTTAAGAAAGTTCATCTTTGTGAACCATTTTCCTCCTTTTTCTTGTGTGTGTAATTTGGAAGATTTGTGTTTTTCTGGCAGTTACCTTCATAACTATAACTTTATATAACATGCTTAATCCTCTATTTCTTTAGACAGTCTGTTAATTATATAATGCATTCAATTCTCGATTTCCTTAGATAATAGGTAGTAATTTCGTTCATATCTTTGTTCAGTGCTTTTGCTTCACTGAGATAATTGCCTCATTACTTTCTTTTTACAAAATCATAGTGAAATATTTAGTCACAATTTGTTCAGCTCTGTGAAAACTGTTTCATGTTGACTCTGTTTCATCTGCTGTTTGTTTTCACTGTTTCTCTCCTCCTTTATTTTTGCTTTTTGTGCATAGACCTTGTTTTGGTTCCTTTTCAAATACTTTTGATGGAGGAGAGTTTTTCCATGAAGCAGCTCTTTCCGGTTGGTTTGTGTGGGGCGGGGTGGGTGGGTGAGTCTGTGATCTAGGTAACTAGAGTATCTTGTTAGTACTCAGAGTGTTGTATATGAGTGGCTGGGGCTTTACTTCTCTCTAGCCAGAGAGGACAGGCAGTCGTCGTGTGAATCACAGGGGAAAGACTCTCCTCCTCACTGTCAGAAGGATGGACCGTTTCTCACAATTATGGCTTGTTTGTGTGACACCTGGTCTCACCCCACCATCTCTGCTTCGTGGAACTGGGACCATGGACTCTCCTGACTCCACCGCATATACTCCATTCCTGTTTTTGAAACTACAGGGTTTAAGTTTTACATCTTGAGGAGGGCTGGCCTCTCACCTTTCAGAAATGTACTTTGAAAGTTCTTTCTGAACTCTGCTGCAAGGACTTCCTCTCCTAACTTCTTCCACCTGGGTCTTCACGGTGGATGACACTTTCCTCTTTCTATGGTTCTAAGACTCAGATCTCTCCTACTTTGCAAAGATGGTATTTGTGCTGCAGCCTGTCATTTGCCTTGTGGCTTGGAGGTGATTTCTCAGAGAAGAAAGGGACGCCAGCTTTATGTCACACCAGTCACGCTGGGAGCTGACTGTCCTAGCTAACATTATCATGACAAGTCCGTTGCTGGGGAGTGGGTCACAGTAAGGGTTGGCCCTGCCAGATGTCGAGAAGGTCTGCATTTCCAGGCTTAGAGGGGACCAGGTGTGGATGAAAATGATCTTACTGACAAGTGGGGCCCCAGCTTCTGATGACCAACCATAGGGGCAGGAGCTGAGGAAGTAAATTCAGCTCTGCTTCCTGAGCACCCAGATTCCCTCCACACGGCAGGGGTACCGTGACCTTCACCATGTTCAGTGGACAGAGGAGCAAAAGCATTCATCTTGCATGTACAGATGGTGCAACCAGGGGCTAGAGGGTAAAAAACATCTCCGCAAATGAGCTTTCCAGTTTCCAGCCAGGAGCTCGCTCTCATTTTGAACTTCCTGCTTCACAAATCATCCTGCGAGCCTTGCTCTTTAAGGAAGAGAACACCGTCAGCGTCCAGAAGGCTCTCTGCACTCTCAACCTCGGGGCCTGGCTTATCTGGCTCCTGGATGTGACTTCTTCCTCCAACTCCATTTCCAAGCCCTGACAGGCACAGTCCTCTTAGGCATCTCTCAGAGGTCAGCCCTCCTCGACTCTTTCCATTTCTCTCGCTTTGGTCTGATTAGGTAACTTGGACTTGAACTCCCTTTGTATCTCTCACTTGACCCATTGTTTGGAAAGATCCCATGCTTGTTCCTTTGCCTTCACTCTTTCCTATGCTTAGAGCTCTCTTTCCTTCCATTTTCCATTGTTTATTCCTTCATCTTCCTTAGGTGTTTGCTCAAAAGTTATCTGCTCAGAGAGGCTGTCCCTATCTTCCTTGCATAAAATAGCACCTCTGATTACCTTCTAACCAACTTGCTTCATTCATACAAAAATTACTGTACAGATGTTTTGTTTTTTACTTGTCTCTCTTCCTCATTAGAACATAAGCTTCATGAAAACAAGGATTTTATTTGTTACATGTGGCACGATGTTCTCAGAAACTAAAAAAGGGATGGTACATAACAGACATTACATAAACATTTTAGGGGGCTTCCCCAATGGCTCAGGGGGTAAAGAATCTGCCCGCGATGCAGGAGACACAGGAGACCCAGGTTCAATCCCTGGGTTGGGAAGATCCCCTGGAGGAGGAAATGGCAACCCACTCCAGTATTCTTGCCTGGAGAATTCCATGGACAGAGGAACCTGGTAACACACAGGTACTCACTGAGGGAGCTGGAAAACAGTGGCATCCAGTCCTCGCCAGAACTCTGGGAATTCACTGACAGAAAGGAGAATTCAGATGGAAGGGACTCGCTGGGGTTGGGAGTGCCTTGCTTTACCCACCCCTCACAGGAAATTGTTCGCTCCTCCTCCTGATCCCGTCACTCACCCTTGCTGTCGTTGTGTAGTCACTAAGTCGTGTCCGACTCTGCGACCCCTTGGACTGCAGCACGCCAGGCTCCCCTGTCCTTCAGTATTTCCCTGAGTGCGCTCAAAATTCGTGTCCAGTGAGTCAGTGATCACCATCACCCCAACATCGACTCACTCACCCTTAGCTTCCCCCCGAAGAAATCACTGCTCTGCAGCCACATTCTGAGAGCGTTTCTACAGAGGATCCATCTGGTGCTACCCAGCCGCGGTCCTCTGTAGGAGCCTGCGGTGCTCAAACCAGATTGTTCAAGCTTGAATAATTAATTGTGATGTTTAGTTCACATGGAAGAACATGAAATTGCTCAACATGCTGAGCAAGCAATTTGCCAAAAGAGGAAGAGACACCCTCAGGCTGGGGAAGCCAGGTCCCATACACAACACCTTGGCCTGTCCACCCACTGGAGCTGGTGGCATAGGACAGGCCGTCAGAGGGCGACTGGCTCTGAAGTTTCCAACCAGGGAGCTGGGAACAGCTGATGTGTTTGCTGGGACTTGGAGTGTGTGCTGCCCACAGCTGGGGACAAATAACCAAGTAATAAACAATGCAAATGATTTATTGCATCAAAAAAAACATAAATTATAATGGATCTTCAGTTATAGCTTGATCAGTTATAGTTGATACCCTTTCTAGGGGAAGAGAAAGAGCTGGGGGGTTATACTCACATGAGTGCCTTAGAAATCTCTATAGAAAAGGACTGAAAATTGCTGAGCTGATCCAAACTTCTTATCAATGATGGAATCCCTTCTGTACATCCTTGACATATTATCCGGCCTCTGTTTGAAAACTGCCAGCATGGCCTTTACAACCTCACACGGCAGCTTGATTAGACAGAAAGCTTTTATTGCTATTGAACTGTCTGTGGTTTCCACCCATCGCCCTAGTTTTCCCTCTTAGAGAGAAAGAATCTCTCCTGCAAGCTGCCCAAAGCAAATGCTGTGCTAATACCACCTTGGTTGCCATCATCATTTCTTTGTGACACCAGCTCCTGCTGGCAGGGCTACTAGAAGCTACTTGCCTGCATGACCAAGACAGAAATATCTTGGAATTAATATCTTCTCAGTGGCAGCCCTTCGCTGATAAGTGATGCAAGGAGGGGGTCCCTGGTCCCTTGGCTGAGCTAACTCCGAGGCATGTTTATTGATCTGTTTTTCCAGAGTTTTCCTGCAGGATTTGGCTCCAGTCATCTATTTGGAAGCTGGCTAATTTATGCAGGCTTTATTGGCTACCTTCCCTGGTGGCTCAAATGGTAAAGAATCTGCCCATAATACGGGAGACCTGGATTTGATCTCTGGGTCGGGAAGATCTCCTGGAGAAGGGAATGGCTACTTACTCCAGTATTCTTGCCTGGAGGAATCCATGGACGGAAGAGCCCGGCTGGCTAGAGTCCATGGTGTTGCAAAGAGTTGGACCCAACTGAGCAACTAACACTTTGACTCCCCACCCCCCTGCATTTCTTGTTTGAAATACATGGTTGAACCAAACCGTGCATTTGGTTTCAATAAACTCTTCACAATTGAATCTTTAGCTCAGAGACTGCTTCTGGGGGATCCCAAACCAACCTAACCACAAAAGTACAAGGCGTTTTTGGAGAAAATTGTATGAAAACAAACAGAGAGATGTAACATATTCGTTAACTTGAAGACTTAGCACTATAAGGTGACACTTTCTCCCCAGTTAATCTTTACATCTGATGAATTTGACTCAGACTCCCAGGAGGATACTTCAGAAATTTGATGAAATGATCCCAAAATTCACACTGTAGAATCAAGGGCACAAATAACTAAAACAATTTTGAGAAAGAAGAACAAAGAAGGGGACCTCCCTTGGCCATCTATCAGGATGAATTTAAAGCTGTAGAAATAAAACCAATGTGGCACTGGCCAGGAATGAACAAGTTGACTGTGACGAGAATGAGCTTCCCAGGTGGTTCAGATTGTAAAGAATCTGCCTGCAAAGTGGGAGACCTGGGTTCAGTCCCTGGGTCAGGAAGATTCCCTGGGGAAGGGAATGGCTACGTACTCCAGTATCCTTACCTGGAGAATTCTATGGACAGACAGATCTGGTGGGCTACGGTCCATGGGGTTGCAAAGAGTTGGACACAACTTAAGCTACTTAACACTTTCACTTTAAAGATGGCAGCCAAAGCTAAGCATGTGGGTGTGATGTAGGTGGTGGCAGCATTCAGGAGAGTGGGGGGGATCTTGGGAGAGGGTGACGGGCTATTGTCCATTTCTACAGAGACCAGAATAAAGGAAATGGGTTTGAACTCTGGGAGGGGTGTGGTTTAGACAAAAGCGAGAGGGTCAGGTCCCAGGCCTGATGGGTAAAGCAAACAGCAGCATATCTCACCGGATAATCGGGAGTGCCTGTCGTGCTGCGATTCATGGGGTTGCAAAGAGTCGGACACGACTGAGCGACTGAACTGAACTGAACTGAATTTTGAGGACACCAGAGTTTGTCCATCTCTCTGTATTCTGCGTGCCATTTCCTGGTTTGATAAACACATGCCACAGGCTTCTTGGGACAGCTGATTGCTGTATCAGCCGAGCCCTGAGCTCTTTGACATGACACTCCCCACTTAGTGCTGCTGCGATCTTGTAAAAAAAGGCCTGCACAGCAGGGTAATGGGAAACTCCCTGGACACTCTCTGATGTGTCATTATTACTGGGGAAGTGGCAGACAGCACGGCTGTGAAGAACAGGTGCTCATTTCCCTGGCCCTCAGTGAGCGCCACAGGCTTCCTGTCACTATCTGGTCACTTCCCGATACTCACCTCCAGAACCTGGACACAGAGCAACACCGGCACACCGCTCCTGCAGACGGGGACCCCCACCAGGAGACAGACAGCGCCACATTGGCCTGGGAACACGCCCGTCCTCACAGGCCTGAGAGCGACCCTCCCAGACTTACTGAGAGGCCATCTGCGTGAGCGTTGGTTTCTCATCACTGAATTCCATGGGAAGGACGCTTCCTGGTGCAGGGAGCTGGCGTGGGTGTGGGAGGCACTATGCCTTCCACTCCTCCCCAAACACCGTACAAACACACGCTCTGTGACACGGTTAGTTTCATGTGTCAGCTCAGCTGGGCCGTGGGGTGCCCAGGATATTTAGTCAAGTTTTATTCTGGGTGTTTCTGTGAGGGCAGGTTTGGATGAGATCAATATTTAAGTCTGTGGACTCTGAATAAAGCAGGTTCCCCTCCCTAATGTGGGTGGGCCTCATCCAATCAGTTGAAGGCTTGAAGAGAGGGGAAAAAAGCCAGCATCCCTTGAGCAAGAGATATTTCTTCCGCAAACAGCTTTTGGATTTCATCTGCAGCACTAGTTTTTCTTGTTCTCTAGTGGATGGCCTTTGGATTCAAACTATAGCGTCAGCTCTCTGAGGTCTCCAACCTGCCAGATTCTGGCAAACTACAGATTCTGGATTTGCCAGCTCCATAATTGCATGAGCCTATCACCCAAAGCCTTATAATAAGTCTCTTTATTATACACACACACACAAACACACATATACATATATATGTATAGGATATGCATGTGTGCTAAGTCGCCTCAGTTGTGTCTGACTCTTTGTGACCCTATGGACCATAGCCTGCCAGGCTCCTCTGTCCATAGGATTCTCTAGGCAAGTACACTGGAGTGGATTGCCATGTCCTCCTCCAGGGGATCTTCCCAACCCAGAGATCGACCCTCGTCTCCTACGTCTCTTGCATTGGCAGGCGGGTTCTTTACCACTAGTGCCCCTTGGGAAGCCATATATGTGTATATATATTCTATATATAATATCACAGTCACATCCCATTGGCTCCTTTTCTCTAGAAAACTCTGACTAGCACATGTGCACACACACACACGTGCACACACACACACCCACACACACACGAGTTGAATTTGCCTCTGAGGCTGTAGTTTAGAATGCGGTTTGGCAACATGACTGTCTCTCTCTCTGCCCATTTCTTGCCTGTTTCTCTGCCTCACACCCATCTACACAGCCCCCGCAGAGCCCAAGGATAGATAAGGATGGACGTAGGATCTCTAGACTCAGCATCTCAAGAGCAGACAGGGGACCCTGGGGCTGACCCTGGGAGACCCATCTAGAGGAGCTCGGCCCCCACTCTGTTCCCATAATTTCTTCAGCCTTACCCAGACCTTCTGGAAAGTTCCCGGAGGGCACTGCAGAATTACCTCTTCTGCCTGGGGGACAATAAGGCCTTAACAAGCTCCCATTTCTCTAGCCGATTCTCTTCTCTGCTGTCTCCCTCCCTCCTTCTCCCCCACCCCCACTTCATTTCCACTCCCCATACTCCTGGATGATGCAATCACTGCTATTCACTAAAGCTCAGGAACAGACCTCTGGTCTCAATGTCAGGAAGGAGCCAGACGAGGAGTCAGGAAGCAAGTCCCCGCGCTCAGATCACTACGTTCTGTTCAGTGACCTTGTACCTGTCACCGGGCAGTGCCCTTTCCCTCGTCTGTGAGAGGAGGAGGGTGGATAAGATGGTCTCCCAGGCTGGGATTTGGGGTTGGTGGGGGCGCTCTGTCCTGTCCCAGCTTGGGTGTTGTGGAGAGAATGTGCCCAGCACTGGTGGGGGCCCAGTGAATTTTTGCTGAATGTCTCTGATGATGGAGTGAAAAAAACCTAGATTTGAGGTCGCTGGTGTGACTTTCGCCAAGCCCTGCTACTGCTGCTAAGTCACTTTGGTCGTGTCCGACTCTGTGCGACCACATAGACGGCAGCCCACCAGGCTCCCCCGTCCCTGGGATTCTCCAGGCAAGAACACTGGAGTGGGTTGCCATTTCCTTCTCCAATGCATGGAAGTGACCAGTGAAAGTGAAGTTGCTCCGTCATGTCTGACTCTTAGTGACCCCTTGGACTGCAGCCTACCAGGCTCCTCCGTCCATGGGATTTTCTAGGCAAGAGTACTGGAGTGGGGTGCCATTGCCTTCTCCATTTGCCAAGCCCTAGACTTCCTTTAAGTCTCAGTTTTAGCAGAGATCAGTATCTCTGAAATGACCATCCTGGGAGGCTACACCTGGGAAAGGAATGTTCCCCCTCAAGGTCGTCTAATTTCCTGCATAGGGCACAATCCTAGAAAATTTACACGTTCAGAGTCATATTCTCTCAAGAATTTTCTGACATTTCCTGAGTGTCAGGCATTGTACTAGCCTCATAGCCACAAGTCCTCATCTCAGCAATTCTACGCCGGACGCTTTGTAATCAGTGTTCAAAGATGTGGAAGTTGAGACTCAGGTGGTGAAGTGACCCTTGCAAAGTTCTAGAGCTAGAAAGTGCCTGAGCTGGGATCTGAACACTCACTCATTCACTCGTTTATTCACTCACAATTCCTCCACGCCCTGTGCTGACGTGGGCGTGCAGCCTGGAGTCAGGACTGCAGGGCTCCTGCGTCCTTGGAGCTTGGTTCTCAGAATCCCGCCCAGAGCCGTTCCGCCCTCCCTTGTCATGTGGGCTCTAGGATGCCCCAGTCCCAACACTGATTCTAGGTCTTCTGATGGTTCTTGGTCTGGGGCGGTTGCCCTCTACCCCAGGCCAGCAGGGCCTTAGCAGCCCTTTGGGATCAGGTTGGGGGAATCAAACGGTGTCATTAGTCCATGTGGTATGATTCCCATTGGTCGTCCTGCCTTCAAACATTTGTCCAGCTGCTGGACACACCAATTCCAGAAGTCCAAGGTGGGACTGGCATCACTGTCCCTGTGGAGCCGGAGTCCAGAACAGGAACAGTGGAAGGAGACAAGAGAGAAGGCAGAAGGCAGCCAGGGGTGCTGGGCGCCCTGCGGTGAGACGGAGCAGACGTGACCACGTGACACCCTGTCTTGATCCTTCCAGTGGCTCCTCTTGCAGGGAAGTTAGAGAACCAGCCCTTACATGGCTCACAAAGGTCCCCAGATAATTCCTCCAATCCAGGCCACCCCCAGACTAGGTTAGGAGCCCATGCTTCGGGTGAATGTATCCAGCAGAATTTATTCTTAAGTATCTGATTGTGCACCTGTCCCCAACAGTCACCAGATTTCAAGGGCCTCCCAGGCACAGACCTCCAGGCCTTAATGCAGAGGCCTGGCACACACAGACGGTATTTAAGAAATAGTTGCTGAGTGAATGAGTGAACCCAGAGTTCAGCAAACATTCCTTGGGGGGCTGAGTGTGAGCCCTGGAGGCTGGGCTCAAAGTCATGGGCACCTTCCTCCTGCCACCTTTTCCAGATGGTCCCCGAGCACAGCTTCCTTCTTCCTTCCAGAGTCCATAATAAATGCAGCACCCTCAGTAATAAACATGCGCCTTGTGGCCCCCAATCTTTCTCATTAGAGGCTGAGGCAGATTGCTTCTCTTCTCTTCCTGGTGTTAATGAATGAATCATGCTGCCCAGCAGATGGCCCTGTGCTGCCCTGGGGGGAAAGCACTCCCATCCTCTCAGGATCTGAAGCCAGCGGCCAGCACAGCCCTGACACTGAAGGGACACAGGCCCAGAGTTGGGGTCTTCAGGTGGAAGGTGATCAGGGTGGCACCCATCCCTAACGGGCTTCAGGATAAAGCCACCGCTTCAGCCTGACACTCAGGCCCCACACAGCCTTAGTCTCCACTTGCCAGGTTGGACCTTCTGTTCTCTAAATGCATCCCTGCAGAGCACACTTTCCTCCTCCAGGAGCTACTCATAAATTTCCCTATTATTGATACCTCTTCCTCATGTGTCTCTCTGAAGTTCATTCTTTGCAAAAAAGCCTATGAAAGTGACACCTCTTCCATGAAGCCCTCCTTGATCAGCTCAGTGCAGAATTCCCAGGTCCTCCTCATGCACTTGGCACACAATGTCTTCTAGCCTCAGCTCTGTCACTGTGTCACTTTCCCTTCCTGTATCTCAGATTCCTTATCTTTAGAGGAAAGAAAATCCCTCCAGAGACTTTTTGTGAAGTTTAAATGACCTTCATTCATTGACTATTTACAAACATTTATTCTGTATTTAGTTCAAAACATGCAGGACTGGGTGCAGAGGACAAAAATGTGAATAAAATATAGCTTCACCCTCAAGTAGCTTGTAATTCAGTGTAAGATAAGGTAATAATAACAACAATAACCACATTTATGCTTTCCAGGACACATTGGACTAAATGCTTTATATAAAGACAAATATAAAGATCATAATCAGTACAGTTCATTTCAGTTCAGTCGCTCAGTCGTGTCCAACTCTTTGCAACCCCATGAATTGCAGCACGCCAGGCCTCCTTGTCCATCACCAGCTCCCGGAGTTTACCCAAACTTGTGTCCATCGAGTCGGTGATGCCATCCAGCCATCTCATCCTCTGTCATCCCCTTCTCCTCTTGCCCCCAATCCCTCCCAGCATCAGAGTCTTTTCCAATGAGTCAACTCTTCACATGAGGTGGCCAAAGTACTGGAGTTTCAGCTTTAGCATCATTCCTTCCAAAGAACACCAAGGACCGATCTCCTTTAGAATGGACAGGTTGGATCTCCTTGAAGTCCAAAGGACTCTCAAGAGCCTTCTCCAACACCACAGTTCAAAGCATCAATTCTTCAATGCTCAGCTTTCTTCACAGTCCAACTCTCACATCCATACATGACTACTGGAAAAACCATAGCCTTGACTAGATGGACCTTTGTTGGCAAAGTAATGTCTCTACTTTTGAATATGCTATCTAGGTTGGTCATAACTTTCCTTCCAAGGAGTAAGCGTCTTTTAATTTCATGGCTGCAGTCACCATCTGCAGTGATTTTGGAGCCCCTCAAAATACAGTCTGACACTGTTTCCACTGTTTCCCCATCTATTTGCCATGAAGTGGTGGGACTGGTTGCCATGATCTTCGTTTTCTGAATGTTGAGCTTTAAGCCAACTTTTTCACTCTCCACTTTCACTTTCATCAAGAGGCTTTTGAGTTCGTCTTCACTTTCTGCCATAAGGGTGGTGTCATCTGCATATCTGAGGTTACTGATATTTCTCCCGGCAATCTTGATGATATCAAGTACTAAAATGCTTTGAATTAAAGTTGCAAGAAAGTTGAAGATGATCTTGTTATCACGACTCATCTTTATATGTCTGTCTTTCTTAGCTTCCTCTTTAGACTGTAAGCTCCATGAATCAGGACAGGACTCACGCTTCTTTGTGGTTTCCGTGGTGCCATCAGCAAAGTGGGTCTCCATCCATGACTCTGCTGGCTGCTTACTGTCCTTCCAGAACCAGAAGACCAGAGGACATGCTACCCAGGCGGAGGTAAATGCCGTTGAAGCCCAGTCCAAAGGGCCTTAGAGAGGTTGTTTTGTCCAGTTCTGCCCTCCACCAGGCCTGGTGGGCAAGGAGCAGTTGCCCTTCCTAGAAAGGCTTCAGAGTAGAAATGTCTGCTTCTCCCAGTAGGTCCTGAGTTCTGACTTGTTCCTTATTCTCTGAAAATTCTTCTCTTGGTCTTACATCCCTCTCCCAGATCTTCTCTTCTCAACATCCCTCAACTGCAAGAACAGAGTCATGCCCTCACGGCCTCTGTTCTCACTTGCCCCCCACCTGGCAAAGTCTCCTCCTTCCCAACTCAACAGGTGCCCGATGGGGTCAGCCACTCCAGGGCCCACCTGGCAGGAAACGCATCCACGCTAGGTTGGTGGGAAGGACTGAGCATCGGAAGGCCTGGATGGGGGTCTGCCTCTGGAACTGGCCCACTCCCCACCCCAGTTCTGCCTCAGGAACCGTGAAGAGCATCTCCTGTCCTTCCCCACTTAGGGTCACTGGGAGAATCACATGGTCTCTGTATTTATGGGCTTTACCACCTGGATCATGTGAAACAGAGTCGACAGGTTGTGATTACCTGCGTTTTAAAGAGAAACACATAGGTTTTGTGTTTTAAAGTGGCTTTACTAAGCACACTGATGGAAGTTCGGACCAAGTTCAGACCTTTCCTCCTTTCTGTGGAGAAAAGTAATACAGGGACACTTGCTCAGACCCAAACAGGGGCCACCATACAAGTGAGCGCAAATCTTCGGTCACCTATTATCCCGTCACCATCACCCCGGGGTAGGGGTAGGCACTGAGGGGCAGTGGGGATGGAAGATGAACTCGTGTTGCCCTGGGCAGGAAGTGGGGCAGGTGGGGAGATGGATACAGGGTCCAGCTAGGTGCACGATGCTCCTTGGGGTCGAGCCAGTTTCTAGGCCACTTCACAAAAGGTCACTGCACCTGCATGGAGAATTTTCCAGCTTTTAATGAAGCCACCAAGGCAGCGCGTCGGTTAAGTTCAGCCACTAATCCCCAATTAAGGCGCTGGGCCTTAGCCGCATCTGGCATCTGGTTGCTGGTGGTGACGGTAATTGTGTTTCTCACTGTCTCTCCCACAATCCCCAGTACAGTTTCGAGTGGGAGAAGGTCCTTCCCTCCGGCTCCTGAAGATCAGAGATGTCTGGTCTCAAGGTGGTCTCAAGGTGACATCTCAGGGTGAGAATGGGGAAAAGGCTGGGCTCAGCCCTGCCTCCAGCTCCCCAACACCCCTGTCCTCCTTGACTCCCTTCAGTGTCCACATCCAATATCCCTAGTGGCTTGGATCTGTTTATTAAGAGCCTACTCTGTGCCAGGCGGGGCTTCCCAGATAGCTCAAGTGGTAAAGAACCTGTCTGCCAATGTAGGGGACATAAGAGATGCGGGTTCAATCCCTGGGTTAGGAAGATCCCCTTGAGGAGGGTATGGCAACCCACTCCAGTATTCTTGCCTGGAGAATCCCATGGACAGAGGAGCCTGGTGGTCTACAGTCCATGGGATCACAAAGAGCCAGACACGACTGAAGCGAGTCAGCACACACACACACACACACTGTGCCAGGCACTTTGCGTCTGTAATCATGGATTCTGTAAAATGAGTTTTTGAGAAAGACTGACGCCCCTGCACCCCACTTTCACCAGAGGGAGAGCTGGGGATCATAGAGCATGATATACTGCAGCCCCACAGATGGGAGAGGACAGAGCTCAGACTTACTCTGGGTCCGTGTGAACCCACCAGTTCGTCTCCATTGATGACGTGACATGGACTCTGCAGGGGCCTGGGGCTTAGGACAAAGGATGACCAGATTGCGATCAAACAGCCTATTGCAGTAGTAATGGTTGCCATTTTTGAGTGAGTGGCCAGGCATTTAGTAGATGGCGAGTTTTCAGTTTTTACATGAAAACAGTATATTCAGGTACTGTCCCAGCACATTATCACCCATCTCACTTAGCTTCACTGCAATGCTGCCAGAGAAGTAAATTTATCCCCATTTTACAGATGAACAAACAGAGACGTAAAGAGATTAAATTCTTTCTCAGTTGTAATACTTTTAATTGAAATGTAGTTGATTTACAGTGTTGTGTTCATTTCTGCTGTATAGTAGAGTGATTCAGATATCTACATATATATAGGCAGATATATGCACAATCTTTTAAAAATTTTCTTTCCATTACGGTTTATCATAGGATATTGAACATAGTTCTCTGTGCTATGTAAGACCTTGTTGTTTATCCATTTTAGACATAAAAAGCTTACATCTGCTAACCCTAACCTCCCACTCCACCCCTCCCACAACCCGCTCCCCCTTGGCAACCACCAGTCTGTTAACTATGTCTGTGATTCTGTTTCTATTTCATAGATATGCTCATTTGTGTCATATTTTAGACTCCGTATATAAGTGATTTCATAAGGTATTTGTCTTTCTTGTTCTGACTTACTTCACTAGTATGCTCATCTCTAGTTACACCCATGTTGCTGCAAATGGCATTATTTCACTTTTTATGGCTACTATTCCATTATACATATATATATATATATATATATATATATATATATATATATATATGCCACATATTCTTTATCATTCATCTGTTGATGGTCACTTAGTTTGTTTCCATGTCTTGGCCATTGTAAATAGTGCTGCTGAAAATATTGGCATGCATATATCTTTTTGAACTACAGTTCTGTCTGGATATATGCCCAGGCATGGGGTTGCTGGTAATTCTATTTTTAGTTTTCTGAGGAACCTCCATTCTGTTTTCCACAGCAGCTGCACCAACTTATATTCCTACCCACAGCAGAGGAGCATGCTATTTTCTCCATACACTCTCCAGCATTTATTTGTAAACTTTTTAACGATTATCATCGTGACCAGTGTGAGGCGGCATCTCATCGTTGTTTCAATTTTCATTTCTCTAATAATTAGTGATGTTGAGCATCTTTGCATACGCCTATTGCCTATCTGTATATCTTCTTTGGGGAAAAGTTTAGGTCTTCTGTTCATGTTTCCATTGGGTGGTTGTTTTTTGTATGGACTGTTTATATATTTTGGAAATCAAGCCTTTGTCGGTCACATCATTTGCAAATGTTTTCTCCCAACTGAGCAGCAGAATAGCCTGGGAATGTTTTTCAAAATATACGAGCCCCTTCCAACCCCCCAATCTCCTCCATGCATGTCTCCATCCCCTACTAATGCAGATTCAGTTTGCTTGCCTACAGTTTGAGTTGTGTGCTTTGAAAAAAACTTTTCAGGTGACACTGATGTGCAAGTTTGGTTAAGAAAAATGAACAAGTGAATGAATGAATGAAATATGAACTAATAGGAGGAGTTTTAGTTGGGACCAAGAAACTGCAGGAGCGAAGACAGATGAACCTTCTTTACGGTTTAGGAAATTGGTAAGGTTGATCTCTCACTAGTCTTCTTTCCTTTCACTCAATTGGCAAAATAAACACCACTAGCTGGGGAAGCAAGGAGCCGCTCCCTCCCCTTTCCTATCGCTCCTTCTTCTTTCTAGAAGTCAATAATTGCTCGGAAACAGGAGTCTGTTGTTAGTAGTAGGTTGGATTGGAAATTGAGGTCATGGTGAGGGAGGGAGCTACAAATGGGAGGAGGAATGAGCCAGTTCGAAATCTGGTGATTAATGCACCGTGCTCAGCTCAGTCCAGCAGGACTCTGGAGTCTGAGCAACGGTTTAAGTTATTTAACCTGGGCAGTAACAGAAAAAGTCAGAGATGAGGGAGAGAAAGAAAGAGACTAGCCAGTCAGCCCTGCAGGCTGTGTGGAGGGGACCCCTCTTGACTCACCTGCTAACAGAAAGAGGCACAGTATCTGCTCTGCTCTGTGAGGACACATCTTCTCGTTCTTCAGGGCCCTTAGCAGTCAGGCAGGAGGAAGCTAGGGGTGTGAATCAGGAACGTGAACCGAGTCCAGGAATCTGCAAACCACCAGTGGCTGGACTTACAGTAATATTTATTAGAAATAGCAAGATAACATACACAAGAGTAATGAAGCCCCAGAAGTGGTTTTGGCTATCAATGTCCAGTGATATTTTCTGCAGTGGTGGAAATGTTCTACAGTGGGCTGTCCAACAGACCAGCCACTAGCTGCATGGCTTCTCAGGTGGCGCTGTGGTAAAGAATCTGCCTGCCAATGCAGGAGACCCCAGAGGCATGGGTTCAATCCCTGGGTCAGGAAGAATTCCTGGAAAAGGAATCTGCCTGCCAATGCAGGAGACCCCAGAGACATGGGTTTGATCCCTGGGTCAGGAAGAATCCCTGGAAAAAGAATCTGCCTGCCAATGCAGGAGACCTCAGAGACATGGGTTCAATCCCTGGGTCGGGGAGATTCCCTGGAGAAGGAAATGGCAACTCATTCTAGTATTCTTGCCTGGAAAAGTCCATGGACAGAGGAGCCTGGCAGGTGATAGTCCATGGGTCCCAAAGAGTTGGCCATGACTGAGCACATGCGCACACACTCAGCTAGTGTGTCTATGTGTAAAGTGATTAGAACAAGGAACTGACTTAAATTTTATTTCATGTTATTGAATTTAAATTTAAATAGCCATGTTAGTCAGTGGCTGCTATATGGATAGCTCAGCTCTAGGCAGAGAGCTGAATGGGTGGGCAAGGAGTAGGAAAACACTGGCACATAAGTTGGGCAAAAATGACAAGTCCCTGTTGTGTGGGGTGGATTACTTTATAAAACATTGACCCTCATAGTGAGAGCCAGGCTTTCTGAGCTGTGGCTTCCTGAGATCTTGGCCTAATGCAGAGAATTCTCATTTTCATGGCACCATAAGGGGAGGCCAGCACTGCATCTTACAGCATTCAAGGGAGAAATGAATCTGTTCTTCCACTGCAACTGTTCTCAAAACACTTGCCTTAAGTTGGTGCAGCCACTACAGAGAACAGTATGGAGGCTCCTAAAAAACTAAAAATTAGAGCTACCATATGATTCTGCAATCTCACTCCTGAACATACATCTGGAAAAGACAAAAACTCTAACTCAGAAAGATACATGTACCTCAGTGTTCATAGCAGCACTGTTTACAACACTCAAGATGTGGAAGCAACCTAAATGCCCATCAGATGAATGGATAAAGAAGATATGGCATATACACACAATGGAAAGTTATTCATAAAAGGCTTCTCAGGTGGCGCTAGTGGTAAAGAATCCGCCTGCCAATACAGAAGACTCAAGAGACAGGGGTTTGATCCCTGGGTCCAGAAGATCCCCTGGAGAAGGGAATGGCAACCCACTCCAGTATTTTTGCCTGGGGAATCCCATGGGCAGAGGATCCTGGTGGGCTACAGTCCATGGGGTCGCAGAGTCGGACACAACTGAAGCAACTTAATACATATACTTGAACACATCATTGTAAATTAACTATACCTCAACTTAAAAAACCCTCCCTCTTGAATCTCCCTCCCACTCTCCCCCATCCCACCCATCCAGGTCATCACAGAGCATGGATTGAGCCTTCATGAATGGGATTAGTGCCCTTATAGGAGTTAAGAGAGAACTTGCTTTTTCTCTCTTTCTGCCACATGAGGTTATAAAGAAAACTGGCTGTTTGCAACTTGGAAGAGAGTTCTCACTAAGGCCCCTTTTCAAGTCCTATTCCTCTTTGTCAGTGGTAGCTGAGAAGCAGGGGAGGGGAAGACCTGTTGTCTCTAAGTCTGCAGTCAGTCTGGAGTAGTGAAAAGAGCCCTAAGTCTGGGTTACTGGCCATAGCTACCACTTATGAGCCTTGTGTTCCCTCCAAGCCTCATTTTTTTTTTCATCTGTGAAATGAGAATGGAACACCTCCTTCACTGGGGACCTTATGAGAATGGAAAGGGTAGTAATAGATACCCCTTTGTCTTGGATGGTGGACGGTGGAGTTTGGTTAACCTGGAAGCCGGGGGATGGACTCAATAACCTCTTTAGGTCACTGCCTTGCTTGAGAATCTATAACTCTAGGGAAACTTAAGTGAGTCCAGAAATGACTGTGCAATTGGCTGAGATAGGTGGGGCTTAACAGCTCATTACTTGTGTGGCTGACAAAGCGACAGGGCCCTCAAGCAATTTCGAGAGAGTCAAGAGAAGGTGGCAATAATGGGCATCTGTTTAGCATCCGGAGCGAGTATCTCAGGCATCACACATCAATTTCCACGGCTCCTGCTGATTCGGTTTTCACGGTGGTGTGGTGCGGAACAGCTATCGCTGATGCGCTGGGAAGGGGAGAACAAAGGGAACGTTGTCACTATTGAGTAATGTCGCCACTCAGCCAGGAACAAAGGCGCTTGTTATGCAATAGACGTAATGGGAAGGGCTAGCCCAGGGCAGCAGCCTTGAATTGTAGAGCCATGGAGCGACTTCACCAAGGGAGACAGAACCAAACTAACTTCAGCTTCCAGCCTTGGGCAATGGGAGGGAAGTGGCTAAACTGAAAGAGACTGGCCAGCCTTCAAGAAGAGAGATGTTCTTGATAACTACCCACCAGGGCCACTACTGGTTACTAGTCCAGTGTTACTAGTTTGGGTAGTAGCATAAGCTTGAGGGCAGTAAGTGATGGGTGCAGGGCTATAAAGAAAGGGCAGGTAATAGGTCAGTTACGGGAGCTGAGATACCAGGAAGCTGGTTAAGATAAAGGATCAGGTAAGTCTCAGTGACCAAGGGCGATGTGGATACCAGTAGGGCCAGAGCTTACGGTGCCAGTGAACCAGAGGCACCTCCCCACAGAAGCTCCCTATCATCTCTGCAGGATTAGTGAGGTTGAAGGATGCTGAAGCCAGAGGCAGAATGCAGAAGCTTGCTTAAGACCAGGGCAGAGCTATGAGGTGGTGTCCCTCATAGCTCTGGGACTTTCTTGTGGAAAACGAAAAGGCATCCCACATTCTGTGATGGATGATTTATTTAAAGAAGGGTGGCAGATGGTGCTAGTGGTAAAGAACCCATCTGCCAAAGCAGGAGATATAAGAGACACAGGTTTGATCTCTGGGTTGGGAAGATCCCCTGGAGGAGGGCATGGCACCCCACTCCAGGATTCTTGCCTGGAAAATCCCATGGACGGGGTTGCTGGCAGCTTGCAGTCCATAGGGCTGCACAGAGTCGGATATGACTGAGTGACTTGCACACACGCATGCAAGACGTCCTGACATCTGTATCTGCTGAGGAAAGAGAGTCTAATGGAGCAGTAAGACTGCCAGTGAAATCAGAGGAAGAGTTTCCTGATTATGAAGATGGTGAGCATGTGAACAGAAAGTTGGGGGATTTCTTTTCAAAGAGACAGGGTGACAAGCAGTATGGGAGGGGTTTCAAGGAGACTTTCTTTCCATCTGGGATGGTTAAGGGTAGTTTGTCTTATAGGAAAGGGCATGCAAATCATCTCTCTGATTGTCTGATTCTACAATCTTCTGATCCACCTGTGCAGTCCCCCTTGCTCCCCAAACCATCTAACCAGACTCAACGTATATGATAGGGGTGGGTGACTTAACAGCCATACTGTTTATCACAGCAGATCATGTTCCATCTAAATACCCGCCAGGACCCAGCTGCATGAATAGGAGGGCTATCATTTTTTGGTTTCCATGAATAATATTTCAAATATCTTGATATTACTTCCTTCTTCACTGTGCTGCTGTGTGAAAGTAGTCAGCCTTCTCTACCTCTTTTGTCTCTATTTCTGTCTCTGTCTGTCTGTCTCTCTCACACACACACGCCCCGATCAGAATCCAGCCCTGCACCATACATCTGAACTTGGTCTGCAAATCCTGATGTATTCATTGGCGGAGGGCACACAAGGGCCATTTGCATAAGTGAATCGAGACTAGTTATTACCAGGATACTGTTGTGATGGTTCTTCCCTTGGCTTCCTGCCATTCAAGTTGTCTGAGGACTGCATTCCTCAACTGCATGCAGAAATAACCAAAGAAGAAACACAAGGAGGTTCCGGAGTTGTGGAGCAGACAGCAAGGAGGGCAGAAGCAATTTTCTTGCCCTCTTTCCATCTCCAGGGGTCCTGGGAGACACTGCAGTCATGATGATAATGGTCACCATTGCTGAGCCTGCTGTGAGTGGATATGTACACAGAGATGCTGATATTGACATGTGTCACTCTTGAGTATCTGTCACTAAGATGTGTGTATCTGACATACATCACTGCATTTATTCATCTTACCAAGCTCAGGAGCAAAACATCATTATTCTCATTTTACAATTTTTCCATTTTACCACAGATACCTTCTACATAGGGTGAGGCATCTGCTCAGCCTCGCAGGCAACAGAACAGTCAGAATTTCCAAACCCAGGTTACTCTGGGTCTAGAGTCTCTGTACTCAGTTACCCACTGCTGTTTCCTGTTCACACATATATATGAATATACAGATTCTTTTCCAGATTCTTTTACATTATAGTTTGTTACAAGATATTGGATACAGTTTGCTTTCTATGTCTGTGAGTCTGTTTCTGTTTTGTAAATAAGTTCATTTGTATCTTATCTTATTTAATTTTTTTGACAGCACAGCACAGCCTGTGGGATCTCAGCTCTCTGAACGCGGATTGCTACCAGAGCCCTCGACAGTGAAAATACCGAGTCCTAACTATTGGACTACCAGGGAATTTCCTGTATCATATTTTAGATTCCACATATAAGTGATGACAAATGATATTTGTCTTTCTCTGTCTGATTTACTTTACTTAATATGATTAACTCTAGGCGCATCCATGTTGCTGCAATTGGCATTATTTCATTCTTTTTTTATGGCTAATATTATATTCTATATATCTACTACATCTTCTTTATCCATTCATCTGTCAATGGACGTTTGGGTTGTTTCAAATACAAAAGTTGCTTGACTATTGTAAACAGTGCTTCCATGAACATTATTGATCTGAAACGGTCTGAAATCAACACCAAGACAGCTAAAAATGTTCATACTTTGTAACCCAGTAATTCCTTTAATAAGAATTTATCTTATAAAAATGTTTACAATGTAAAGGCAAGTAAACTTGCAAAATACTTGTATAAATGGATGTGTGTATCTTTTTGAATTATAGTTTTACCTGAATATAAATATAAAACTAATTTTAATTTGTAGTAAATGTGAATCACTTATTTTTTTCCAAGAAAAGTCAATAAACTGCAAACACCTATTAAAACTCTTAAATAATAATAGTAATAATAAAAAGAAAACACCTTATTTCTATTCAGCTGAAGGATCTTGTTTAAAATTATAAATGAATGTCACATTTTTATCAAAAGACGTTCCCACAACTATTGGGATAGTCATATAGTTTTTCTCCTTATCCTATTAATAAGGTAAATGACCTTGGTTGATTTTTCTAATGTTGAACCAGCTTTGCATTTTAGCATTAAATCCAACTTACTCATGCTACATATCTTTCTACAAATCATTGGATTTGCCTTCTAAAATTTTTTTGAAAATTATTGCATCTATGTGCAAGAGTGAGATTTGCTTATAAGTTTCATTTCTTTTAATATTTCTGCCAGGTTTTGGTATCCAGGTTATGCTTGTGTTGGAATGTATTTACTTTTTATTTCTCAGGATCGTATACAAATTCAGTTTTCAAGGTACACTTACAACTTCCTGGACACTAGTTCCTTCAAAAGGTGGACCTATTCCACAAATTTCTGATAGACTCATTGGTGAAATCATATAGGAAATTTATATGGTGAATATAATAAAACTTGGAGTTTTATATTCAGAAATGTATATTTACTAATTCAATTTCTTTATTGCTTACCCAGAATTTTTCAGTACTTCTCCATAATTTAATTGACCTTTATTAATGGAAATGCTAATCACTTTGAGTTTTCACTATTACAAAGGATACTACAATGAACACACTTGTACAAGTATTTTGCAAGTTTCTGTGTTTTTACAATGTAAACATTTTAATAAGATAAATTCTTATCAGAGGGATTTCTGGGTCACAAAGTCTGAACACTTTTAGCTGTCTTGGTGTTGAGTTCAGACCGTTTCTTTCCTGGAGGAGCAGCAATGGAGACAGCAACGGCCTCTGTATTAGTTATTTATTGTGGATAACAAACAACTGCAAAACCTGATGGTTTAAAACAATTATAGACAATGATTATCCTCACAGTTTCTACGATCCAGAGGTTGGGAGTGGGTTAGCTGAGTGGTTCTGACATGAGATGGTCATCAAGATGTCAGCCAGGATTGCAACATATGAGGGCTTGTTGGAGGCTGGAGCACTACTTTCCAGACGGCTCCCTCATGTAGCTGAAGGTTGGTGCCAGTCCTCGCCGGGTGGCCTCAGTTTCTTCCCCAGTATGGCCCCATCACACGGTTCTTGAGTATCACAACATGGCAGTCGAGTTCCCCAGAAGAAGCTATCCCAGAGGGAGAGGCAGAGATACACACACACACACACACACACATGCAGAAGGAGAGGTGGGATGGGAGCAGCAATAGCTTTTGAGCAAACTTTGCAAATCACACATCATCACTTCTGCTCTACTCTATTCCTTAGAAACACATCATGGACTGTAGCCCACATTGAAAGGATGGGGAATTAGACTCCACCTTTTGAAGGAACAAGTGTCAAAGAAGCTGTAAGTGTGTTTTGAAACCATCACAGCCTCTCTGTACACCTAGTTTAAGTAGATCGATCTCCTTGCATGAACCTTCAGAAATGTGTTTCGTTTCAATGGGACTTCAGCCACTGAAGTCTCCAAGGCAAATGGCATCAGCTGGTGAGAGTGTAAAATTGGAGCTGTAAGCTGTCAAGCACCTGCTGCCCTTAGTGTCCAGTGTCTTTAGTGTCCTGGCTACTATCCAGCCTCAAGATTTATGTCTTAATTATGTAAATAGAGCAATTATCCCATCAGGGGCTCTGGTAAGCTAATTTCTAAACAAGAAATCAATGCCGCTGAAGTCAGGCTTAATGAATCCCAAGGCACCCAACACTCTGACTGTAACCACAATATTGGGGATCTTATTTCAATAGATGATGCTAGAGAGCTTGGAGGGATGAGGGCCCTTCTCGCCATGACCAATGCACTGAGACTCTATCCAAGCTTCCTTTTCTCATGGATATTGGGACCTGGAACCAACCCCTGGTCTTCCTCTCCCATCCCATGGCCACCTCTGCACATACCCAATCAGAGCTGAGGCTCTGGGAAGTGACCATGTGGATGATTAAACGGTGCCAACGTGCAGGGAGAGGCTCCAAGCAGAGCATTAGCTCAGCTGGATGTGACATTTACGTTGAAACAGAGAGAGAGGGTTTCGATGGGACCCCTTTCTCCCCAACTCTCTGCCTTGCATGAGATATTTGATTGCCCCTGACAATGGACAAGACCAGACAGAGAGGCCTCCTGACCCTAAAGGTCCATGGAGGCACAAGAGTACCTACTCTCCTCTTCCAACCCTTTGTCCTCCCCTACTTCCAAATCACAGGGCTCTGGGCTCTGTCTCTCTTGCTTTATGTAGCAACTTTCCAAACTGCTTTTCTCACCCTCAGCTTTTATCCAGTGCTGCTACAAGGAATAGCCACGTGCAATATGGTTCTGCAATTATTAAAAAAATACTGTTGAGGACCCTGACTTGTACATCTGTAACAGATGATGGGGGGAGGGTGTTGTCTTCTGTCCCAGAATTGTGAACAATGTCCAAGCCAAAGCAGCTGACAAGAAGCACTGAGGAACTCCTCATTCTATACAGTGCTGCCCAAGGACTTCCAGGTGGTTCAGCAACTAAGACCTTCCCATGCAGGGAATGCAGGTTCGATCCCAAATGTGGATCAGGGAGCTAAGATGCCACATACCTCGCAGCCAAAAAAAAAAAAACCCGAAACAGAAAGAAGCGAATTGTAACAAATTCAATAAAGAGTTTAAAAATGGTCCACATCAAAAAACAATCTTAAAGAGCACTGCCCAAGAGCAGAACCCGTGCATCCTGACAATAACAATGTAGTTTGAACACAGGCTGCAGAATCAGGCTGCCCCCTTCCAGCCACTCTCCATCCTGACCCTTGTCCCTTCACTCTTGTTTATATGAAAAGAGGGTCAGGGAATGTGGGGAGATGGCATCAGAGCTGCCAGCACTTAAGGTGCTCCTGGTGAGGGGCAATTCCATTTTCTCCCCATGGGAAGACACAGGTGATAACAGAGACCGCTGGCTACTTCTGGTCCAGAAGTTTCTGTAAGGTTTCTGTGGAGGTGGCCCATGCCAGCAGAGGGAGAAGGGACTGCAGAGGACCTAGGAAGGAAGAACTAGAGGAATCCACATCCCAGTTCCCCTTGCTCTTGGAGAACATGAAGGAAGTGCACAGTCTTCACTGCGGTTCCACCTACAGGAGCGTGGAATGAGGGGAGTCAGGAGCTACGACAAGTGAGGAGAGCCTCCATGCAGAGGAGGCTGGGGACCATAACCTAGGTTGAAGGAGGACTCTGCCAGCTCCACTGCGAGTGAGTCCTCCTATGAGAAGAAACGCAGGTCGAGTTGAGCATTTCTCCAAAACACGTGCCCCTCCCGCTTTCCAGGTAGAATCCGCCAGCCTCACAGGGATCAGACTGAACCAGGCCAAGGTTGAAGACGCCTCCTCCCCAGCACTGGCCTTCAACCGTGCTGAGACGTCTCCTGCCTCCCCATCCCTTCTTCCTGCCTCTAAACCTAGAAAGCAAGATCCAGGAGAGGGAGGAACAGCAGAGAGGAAAGAAGACACAACGCTGCTCATTCCTCCGGGTCCTTGGAGCCATGATCTTCCTGGGCTTTGAGGGGGAGGAAGAGCTTTGAATCAGATGCAGATGAGCAGTTTTAATCTGGACTGAGTTTTTAATAACTGAAAGTGACAGGAACATCCACTTTCTGCCCAAAATTTCATTAAGTGATGAGGAAAAGGGATTTGACAGAACACACAGAAGGCAGTGACTGGAAAAAATTAACTTTTGTGTTTATACCTCACTGAGTTGAGACCCTTCAATAACCCACTGCACATCATTCCAGTCAGTGCTCCCTAAATAAAGCCCTGTGGAGGGGAATTATTTTCAGAATTTTTTGCAAGGCTCTCCAGCCCATGAGGAAATGAACACACATGCACACTATGGGAGTTAAGGTAACCTGGGAAGGTCTTTGAGGAGGACAGTTTGGAAATGTGTATCATAAGCCTTGGAAAGTGCATACCTTTGACCCAGCAGCTTTATTCTTAGGAATATACTTATTTATTCAACAGAGTTTCACAGAGTCCCAGTTATGTGCCGAGCACTATTCAGGTACATTGAACAAGACAGGCATGATCCCTATTCTACGGACCTTACAATTTACTGAAGGGGAGACAGAGAAACAGGATATTACAGTATAGCCTGAATGATGCTCTAGCAGAATGAAGGGCAGGTGGCCACGATGGGAGGGATGTCTGATCCTGGTGATAATGGTGATGGCAGGGTGACAGGGGAGGTTCATCTGAGGAAGTGATGTCCAAACAATGAGGAGGGTGAGCCAGGCATGGGATCACAGGTGATGAGAGAATGCTCTAGCCCAGAAGAGTACGTACAAGGTCACAAAGGCAGAGAGAGCACGGCATGCTTCAGGAACATAAGGAAGTTTGGTTTGGCCAGAAAGAGAAGCAGAGCGAGAATATGAAAGTGAGGAAGGATGCAAAGGGAGGCAAGGGACCCTAAGGAAATAATTGAGGGTGCATACGAAAACTCACCACAGCATCAGTGATGGTTATACAGCTGAAGCCCAAAGACACCTTAGATGTCAAATAATAGGTTCTCAGTAACACCAGTACTACAGAACACTTTGTAGCAGAGCTACAAAGGATGCTGTGGAAGAATAATTGACACAGAAAGTGTTCAGTGCTATATTGTCAAATAAAAATTAAAGATATACAATTTTATGTATAGTATGGTCTTATTTTTATGTTTAAAATTATACAAAGACTCTCGGGGGGGGGGGGGCGGAGAAGAAACGTAAGTTTTTAACACTTATCTGGGTGCTCGGGTCATGCGTAAATTTCATTCCTTCCTTTTTGCTCAACTGTCGCTGTTACTGTAGTTGATCTGTGTGCAGGTACTGCACAAGTTACAAGACACAAAATCACTGAAATGTAAGCTGAAGCAATCAGGTGCCAGGAAAATCTTGGTCTTCCGGTTAAGCATGAATACATTATTCAAAATTGAGAAGGGGAAGTTGGTGTAAGAGCAACTGACATGGGATATTAATTTTAACATGTATGGGCTTCAATCGACTCTGCAGGCACATTCAGACTGCCCACCCCCATGCATGTTGCCATGTCCAGCCTCACGCAGGAGTGGCAGGGCCTCCAGGCAGCAACCACCAATTCTGGCTTCTTGGTCCTTGAATAACAAAACTACATTCTCTAGTTTCATCTCAGATGCTTCCTTTATTTTTTTTTCAGGCAGCTTTGTTGAGGCATAATTTATATACCAAAAAACCCCACACTTATTCAATGGATACAATTTGATGAGTTTGGACTTATGCATACACTTCAATCAAAGTAATAGACATGTATCACCTCCAAAAGGTTCCTGGTGCCTCTTTGTGATTTGTTTGTGTGCCTGTGTGTTAATAACACTTAACATGGATTCCACCTTCTTAAAATTTTAAGTGCACAAGACATCATTGTTCACCATAGGCTCTATGTTGTATAATGAATCTCTGGAATGAATTCATCTTGTATACTTGAAGTTCTAGGCCCTCTGAAAGATTTGCAAGCATGCAAATAGTGAATTCAAATTCACTATGAATTCCAGTGAACGCAATTGGATCATGTAGCTTTGTCTAAGGAATAAGCATCTTTTGCTGCTCTTACCAGGGTGGCCCACTTTGGTACCTGCATACACACACACACACATCTAGCAATTATGAATAAATATGGAGATTTGCACAGTCCAGGGTAGAGGAGCTTGTGGCATGCTTTCTCCCATTGGAGAACAATTCTTCGTTAGTCATCGTGATTCCTTTTTTCCCTCGATGCTTGTAGTCAGAGACCATGTGGTGCTCAGTTATTAGGTGAAAAAGAGCTGCTGAGAGTCAGCACTTTGAGTCCCATCTGGCCCTTGTATGTGGCGTTGCTCCAGCTCTGTGGTCCCTCTGACTCAAGCAGACCAGTCTCTTCTCTGTCCATTGAAAGAAGCATGCTTTCCCCTTCCCCATTCCTGTGTTCACATTGGTCCTTTCACCAAAGAGTCCTTCTCTCTACCACTTACAGTCTAGCCAAATGCCACCTGATCTGTCACAAGCAACTTGAGTCTCACCCGTGGGTCAGCCTCCCGGATGCCACAATTTACGTGTACCTGGAGTCTACATTCTTCATGGAAAGAGCATAGATTTTACCACTAGAAGCCCTAAGATCCAATTGTGACTTCACTACATACTAGTTGAGTGATCTTGGGAGGTTTACTTAACCTTCGAGAAATTCAATTTTTCACAGAAATGTCACAGAGATTATAAGATAATTTAAGTCCCTTAAATTACCAAACACTACATGTGTTCAACAAGCATTTATTGAGCACCAATTGTGCAACCAAAATTAAACTAGACGTTACACAAATGCCAGTTCTGTTATAAGACTCAATAATCAATAATAGTCTCCCAGGGAATCTAGAAAATAACATTCTGCTTTGTGTTTTTTGTGTGTCACCTGTGAATATCTTATTAACTCTTTTGAATTTTTTTAGGTTAACTATTTTGTGTTATGAAATAGTTATCAAATTCCTACTGTGAGCCCAGTGGGAATAAGATGGTGAACAAGAACCCGCCCTGCTGTAGTGACTTGAGTACAGAGATGAACTTTTGAAGGCTCTAAGGAAGGCAGTACTTTGGCCACCTCATGTGAAGAGTTGACTCATTGGAAAAGACTCTGATGCTGGGAGGGATTGGGGGCAGGAGGAGAAGGGGACGACAGAGGATGAGATGGCTGGATGGCATCATTGACTCGATGGACGTGAGTTTGAGTGAACTCCAGGAGTTGGTGATGGACAGAGAGGCCTGGAAATTCATGGGGTTGCAAAGAGTTGGACACGACTGAGCAACTGAACTGAACTGAACTGAACTGAAGGAAGGTGGTGATTTGATGTGATCTATACCTTCAAAAACATAGTTTTATCCAGTTTAGTTGGAACTTTCTTCTCTTCGTTGCCTGGCTAAGTCTTAATGTTCGTTGTTTCTCAAATTTGATATCACCTACTCTAAGGATGACTTCCCTGGTGGCTCAGATGGTAAAGCGTCTGTCTACAATGTGGGAGATCCGGGTTCGATCGCTAGGTTGGGAAGATTCCCTGGAGAAGGAAATGGCAACCCATTCCAGTACTATTGCCTGGAAAATCCCATGGACAGAGGAGCATGGTAGGCTACAGTCCATGGGTCGCAAAGAGTCGAACATGACTGAGTGACTTCACTTCACTTCACTTCACTCTAAGGATGGGCCTCCTAGATGGCGCTAGTGATAAAGAACCTGCCTGCCAGTGCAGGAGACATAAGAGACTGGGGTTCTATACCTGGATGGGGAAGGTCCCCTGGAGGAGGGCATGGCAACCCACGCCAGGATTCTTGCCTGCAGAATCCCATTGACAGAGGAGCCTGGTGGGCTACAGTCCATGGAATCACACAGAGTTGGATACGACTGAGTGACTTAGCACATACACTCCAGGAATACTTTTCTGACCTCCCATCCTGGGTTTGTGCCCTCCCACATGTACTTTTTGTTTAAATGTAAGTATAGTTGATTAACACTGATGTGTTAATTTCTACAGTAGAGCAAAGTGATTCATATATATATATGTATATATAATATACACATTCTTTTTAAAATATTCTTTTCCATTATGGTTTATCATAGGATATTAAATATAGTTCTCTATGCTATACAGTAGGACTTTGTTGTTTATCCATTCTAGACATAAAAACAGCTAACCCTAATCTCCCACTCCATCCCTCCCCCAACCCCCTTCCCCCTTGGCCAGCACTAGTCTGTTCTCTATGTTTCTGATTCTGTTTCATAGGTAATTGATAATCTCTAGTTGCATCCATGATTCTACAAGTGGCACTATTTCATTCTTTTTTATGGCCGAGTAACATTCTAGTGTATATATGTATCACATCTTCTTTATCAATTCATCTCTTGATGGACATTTAGGCTGCTTCCCTGTCTTGGCTATTGTAAATAGTGATGCTATGAACATAGGGGTGCATGTATTTTTAAAATTCTGGTTTTGTCTGGATGTATGTCCAGGAGTGGGATTGCTGGATCACATGATAAGCCTATTTTTAGTTTTCTGAGTAAACTCCATACTGTTTTCCACAGTGGCTGCATCAACTTACATTCCTACTAAAAGTGTAGGAGGGTTCCCTTTTCTTCACGCCCTCTCCAGCATTTGTTGTTTGTAGACTTTTTAATGATGGCCATTCTGACTAGTGTGCGGTGACATTCATTGTAGTTTTGATTTGCCGTGTGCACTCTTTACGTCTCCATACAGCTCTCAGAACACTGTCTTGTAATTATTTGGTTACCTGTCTAGGTAGCCCTAGACCATGAGCTCCATGGGCCGACAGAGGTCCTGTGTGTCTTTTAATATTTGCATTTTCAATATCCAGCCAGAGCACAGAGTACATGTTTGGTAAACACTGCTGAAAAAATAGTGATCCTGGTGAGAGCAGTTTCAGAGAAGTAGTGGAGCAAAGTCAGACAGCAACAAGATGAAGCACGAATGAGGGTTAATGAGACGAGACACTTCTTTTGAGACTCTTGAGAAGAATATGAATGAGCAAGGCAATAGCTAGAAAAACACAAGGGGAGATGGAGGGCATGTTTTGCAAGATGGAAGAGACTTAGACACATTTAAATACAGATGGAGACTGTTTGGAAGGAGATTCAGATATCAGAGGCTATATTAGTCAATACTACTAATGCAATAATGCTGAGTAACAAGCGAGCCCCAGTCCCAGCTGTTTATGGTGAGAATGAACATTTAATTGACTCACCTGTGTGGCTTCAGGTTGGCTCTGCGCTGTGTTGCAGGTCTGACAGAGGATGAGATGGTTGGATGGCATCACCAATGCAATGGTCATGAGTTTGAGTAGGTTCCAGGAGTTGGTGATGGACAGGGAAGCCTGGCGTGCTGCAGTCCTTGGGGTCACAAAGAGTCAGACACAACTGAGCGACTGAATTGAACTGAACTGGGTTGGAGGAGAGGTTGTGAGGCAGGTTGTCTCCAGGGAACCTGGAGAAGATACAGGTGGAGCGGGGAGGGACATAGGAAGGCAGGGTCTTACACATAAGCAAAGGCACAATTTGTGAAAGCTGCAACAGGGAGCTCGAAGGATGTCATTCCTGGCTCCTGACAGAGACATCTATGGGTGGTGGAATAAAGAGCAATTCCTCATTGAGAAGCCTGCAGGGAAAACAGCATTTGAAAGAGGTTCCAGTTAAGCTAGAATGAGAAGAACCATTCAGTTAAAGAGTCTGAGGGAATGGGAAAGTCTTTACTGAAAAGTTGGTTCTACAGGAAACCATGGGATCTGGCATTGTGGTGGAGGAAGCCCAAGGCAGTGGTAGAGGACAGAGACACCAGAGGAAAGAACATGGATGTGAGGCATGGTGGGGTCAGTGTGGGAAAGAAGTTTCCTGGGTATTTCTGGAAAGAAGGAATCCAAAGCCAGGGAGTTAGTTCCTGGTACTCTCTCTCATTATGTGGGGCAAACGACAGGTGTCCTCGAGGATGAGGCAGCCCTAACCAACTAGAAAAGTGCCAGGTGCTTGAGAGACACTTAATAGAATGAATACATGTCCAGAGAAAATACTGGATCCATGAGCCACCTTCTCCTCTGCCGGAAAGGGTGAGGGCTCTCACCTTGTCCCGAACAGGGAAAAGTCAGCAGCCAGCTGTGCTGTAGGAACCTGACCCCTGCAGCTCCCAAACTTGGGAATTTCCTGTCCAGAAATTTCAAAACCTTTGATTATTGGTTTTAATTTCTCATTCACTTTATGGGGTTTACCTTAGCAATTAAATTACATGTGTTATTTACCAGGTCATCTTCTCCAGTTGAGATGATAATGAGCTTCTGCGTTCTGCCAGATATGTATCAGCCTCTCTATGAAAAAGAGCTTAATGAAACACTCAGGACAGGTAATCACATTAATAAGGGGGAGCCCCTGGGGAGGATTTGAGATGTCTAACAATGGAGTGGAGGGTAATGGGACTTCATGGTAAACAGTACAGACAGTCACAGACCCAGTGGCCCTGGAGGAGAGTCTGGGCCAGCTGGGAAGACTGGGTGCGTCTTCCGTTGGCAGGTCTCGCAAACAGGACGCTGGTGCAACAATGTGGGCAGCAGGTCTGGACAGAATGAAGGCCGATGACAGTGTCTACTGCTGCTAAAGTCTGTCAAATGCCTACTATGTATAAGGTGCCAAGGGCTCTAAAAGCATTATGCCAAGTCAGACTTGCTGAAAGCTTCTAAGTACTACACTAAGCTGTATTTTCCTGACAAAGCAACTGAGGCCCAAGGGATGCAGTGACTTGCCTGAGATCATATGGCAGATAAGTAGCAAAGCTGAGAGAAAAACAAATATGTATTAATGCATACATGTGGAGTCTAGAAAACTGGTACAGATGAACCTATTTCTAGGGCAGGAATAGAGACGCAGACACAGAGACTAGACTTGTGGACAAGGGATGGGGAAGGAGGGGCTGGATGAATGGGGAGAGTACCACTGAAATACATATATACTCAGTCAGTTCAGCTCAGTCCTCAGTTGTGTCGGACTCTTTGTGATCCCATGGACTGCAGCATGTCAGGCTTCCCTGTCCATCACCAGCTCCCAGAGCTTGCTCAAACTCATGTCCATCGAGTCAGTGAAGCCATCCAACCATCTCATCCTCAGTCATCCCCTTCTCTTCCTGCCTTCAATCTTTCCCAGCATCAGGGTCTTTTCCAATGAGTCAGTTCTTCGCATCAGGTGGCCAAAGGATTGGAGCTTCAGCTTCAGCATCAGTCCTTCCAATGAATATTCATTTCCTTTAGGATGGACTGGTTGGATCTCCTTGCAGTCCAAGGGACTCTCAAGAGTCATATACTACTATGTGTAAAATAGATAACTAGCAGGATATAGCTGCTGTATAGCACAGGGAGCTCAATTCGGTGCTTTATGACAACCTAGATAAAAGGGATGGGGTGGGGGGGAGGTACGAGAGGGAGAGGATACATGTATACATACAGCTTATTCACTTCGTTGCACAGCAGACACTAACACAATATTATAAAGAAACTATACCCTAGTTTAATAAAGAAAAGAAAAAAAAAGTAATAAAGCTGAAACTTGAATTCTGGTTGAGAGTCCGCCATGAGGCAGGACAGCAATGTAAAGCAGAGAGGTTCTGGTTCCGACAGTGCCTGCCCCTAAGCCCGAGTGGCTGCCACAAAAATGGCTTTGACCAAAGGCGGCAAATATGTGACACATGTACTGCCTGTCACTCCCTCCGGTTCTCCCTGCGCCAGACATCTCTAATTTATCATGATACTCTCTCCCACGGAGCACAGATGTGGCCTTGTAATCCTTCTCACCACAGCACTCCAGGCAGTGACTAAGTCAATCAGAACTGACAGGTGAGATGAAATCTCTTTGCCAGCCCTGGTGTAGATGCTCCATAAAAACACGAGGGACCAAGCACTGGGGCGTGGAGTTCGAGGGACCCAGCTTTGAATCCTGGTTCTCCCTCTTTGAATAGTCCCAGAGCCCACCTTGCCATCTGTGACATCCGAGGGCTGTGGGGATTCAACATCAACGTAGGAAGCACAGAGCCTGCAGCAGAGTAAGCCCCAGGGAGGTGTCGTTTCCTTTTTCTGTAAACAATGACCAATGCATTCAGATTTGGATAGGAGGCAAGGATGTGTTTTCAGATCCATAGAAAATTCCCTGGAGGACACAGGCAGTGAGAGAATAGCCTGGATCCCAGGGAAGGCACGGAGACAGTCAGGGTCCCAGGGTGAGGACCCATAGTGATGAGAGTGACTGAGGTGCTCAAGAGCAGTCTCTCCAGGTTTGCAGAAAGGCTGCCAGGGAGCAGAGAGGCAAGGAAGCTACCAACTGAGGACCGACTCAGACCTCATTCTCTTCTGATTTCTTTCCAAAGATCCCAGAGTACAGTGGGCCTTCATGCAGTCCATGCAGTTCAGCTCCAGGGAACACCACAGATGGAGAAGGCTAGAGAGCAGGCTTTTAAGCTTTTCCCTTCTCCAGGAGATCTTCCCAACCTAGGGATCGAACCCAGGTCTCCCACATTGCAGGCAGATTCTTTACCAGCTGAGCCACAAGGGAAGCCCAAGAATACTGGATGTGTAGCCTATCCCTTCTCCAGCGGATCTTCCCAACCCAGTAATCGAACCAGGGTCTCCTGAATTGTAGGTGGATTCTTTACCAACTGAGCTATCAGGGAAGCCAGAAAGCAGGCTAGGAAGGGCAAATTCTGACATCTCCAACATGGAGACTTTTTTTTTTTTCCTTTAAAGATGTTTTATATTTTTATATTTTTAAAGTCTTTATTGAAGTTGTTACAATATTGCCTCTGTTGTTTATGTTCTGCTTTTTTGGCCATGATGCATGTGGGATCTTAGCATTCTGACCAGGGATGGAACCCTCACCCCCTGCATTGGAAAGCGAAGTCTTACCCATCGGACCACTAGGGAAATCCCTGGAGATGGTTTTAAATTGAGAACTTGATCACTGCTCTGTGGTTCCTTCATTTCCTGGTTTGAGTTTAGCCTGTCTATTACCCTGTGGCTAGCAAAGAACCAAGCAATCAAAGGAGAAGGAAGCCAAGGTAGCAGTAAAGCCCACCTGCTGTTGAAAGAGCAGGCCCCAGAAAACAGAGCCCTGCAGGCCTGGAAGGCTGGCCAGTCTGGCAGGTGGGTGTCTGGAGGACTGGGGAACAAGCAGCAGGGCACAGGGGGTCCACGTGGAGGCTCACAGATGGTCCATGCAGCTGGTTAGGCACAGCTATGAGGATGCTCAGGCTGGCTTGAGACCTCAGCAGATAAACTCAGCTCAACATTAAACAACATGAGTCGTTTTCTCTATTTCTGGCCTCATGGTAGGCACTGAGAAACTAAAGATGGGTGAAATAATCCTTCCTAGTAATTCCAATACAATGGTAAGTGTAATTAGGTAGCGGTACACACGGTGCTCTGGGGGCCCCACTGGGGACCTGCTGGAGAGAAGGATGCCTGGGGACAGAAAAGCATTCCACCAGATGGAAGAGTCTGAGCAAACACCTGCAGATGTGAAAGCCTGTGGCACGGTTGGGCACTGCTGCAGAGGAAAGTGGGAGAGGAGGAGGGGCGAGAGGTGTGGCTGCAGGCTGCTGGGAGGCCGGAGAGGCTGTGCAGCACGTCAGGAGCAGACATGGAGGACCATGCTCCCTCGGAGCCCATGGGCAGCCCTAGAAGGGCTTAGCAGAGGGGCAAGGTGGTTACATCTGCCGTGGGATGGCTCTCTCTGGACCCTGAGCCAAAGTTGGATCTAGTTAGGAGTTGGGGTAAGTTAGGAGGCAGAGAGAGCAGTTAGGAGGCAGAGAGAGCAGTGAGGAGGCAGTTACAATGGTCCAGATGGGAGGGGACCAGGGCCTGAGCTAGATAAGTGTGCCAGCCAGAACTGGTCCCACGGACCCCATCAGAGTTCAGCTGCCAGCCCTGCGCCCACCGTACCCACCGTGGTGCTGGGAACCCTCCCTCAAAGGACTGAAGGTATCGCTGCTGCTGCCTTCTTCTTGCAGGTGGCTTTCCCCAGCTGTCTGAGTGAGCAGCAATCTCCCCTAAACCATCCTTAGGATTGTCATGGTCCCCAACAAATTATATTGCCTATACATAATTATGGGACTATTTATGAGGCTAAGGGAAACCTGAGCAGTTCTCAGGTTTCCAGCCTGAGTGGAAAAGAGGGAAGCCAATGCCCTCTAGGAAGGCTTGATGGATGCTACTGGGAGCTAGGCAGGGTGGGGAAAGATGAGGAAGGATCCCACCCCCTCACTGGAGAAGATATCCCCCAGGAGAGTCACAAGAGAGAATGGCAAGCCTGTGAAAGCAGACAGGTTTCCTCCATAATTCCTATTAAGTCAGTGGCCATCACTAAAAAACAGCAAATCCCATGTAAAGAGCCCTTCCTATGGGTCAAACATTCTTTCTCAGGAAACTCCCACATACAGGATCACATGTAATTTTCACAAAACTTTTAAAAATAAATTATTATATCCATTTTGCAGATAAGAAAGTATGACTCATTCAAAGCCGCAGAGCTAGGCAGAAGCATACAACTTTGGGGGCCCTTCATGGGTGTGGTCATCTCAGTGCAGACCCCTGTAGTGAGTGTGTGATGAGAACTGGGGGAGGGAGAATCAGACAGGAAAGCTGGTTGCTTGGCTCTGTGGGAAGGTCAGGACACAGGCAAGGGAGCTCTGCTCCTAGAACCCAAGCAGACCAGGGGCTCAATCGGGCCTGGGAGACTGGTGCGGTGTCTTCTTTCTGTACTAGCCCTTTGCGGAGGAGAAGGGGCTACACCCCAAACAGGAATATGTCACACAACAGAGAAGGTCAGGTATGTCTTTAGTCTCATCATCCTCCTCACCTTTCTCCTTCTCTCTCTGCTACCTCTCACCTCTCCCTACAGTTCCCTCCCCCATTCTTCCCTTGTCTCCTTCGCTGGGACTTCAGAGTCAAGTCAACACCCAATGACCCTCTCGAAAGCCCTGATAATGAAACCCACTTGTCCAGCAACCGTCTGTCCACACTCTGGGCATCTGGACCTCTCTCCTTAGCCCCCAGCTCTCCCCATTCCTACTCCTATCAAAGCTTCCACATCCCCAGAGACTCTCAGCTACAAAGTTAGGAAGCAATGAAATAAAACAACTCACAGTAAATTGGGTACAACAGACAACTCTCCTTTAAGCCCTCAGGGGTGTCTGTTCATTAAGCCAAATGGATGACTAATTGGGGAGATTTCTCTTGATAAATATTACTGAGAGTCTGCTCGGTGCTGGGGGATGGAGCGAGGGACGCAGGGGAGCCAGGGGATTTCACTGTTTAGTCAAGAAGTAAGACAAGAACACAAATAATCATGCCATGAATGTCACAAAAAGGTGCATGAGTTTATTAAAACTGGGGAGGGGCATTATGTCTGGGTAGGGTGAGGGAGATGAGGAAAGGCCTGTGGAGCACAGCTATTAGAGCTAGGCTTTGCAAGACCAGTGGGAATCAGACATATAGATGGTGGCGGGGTGGTGGGGGGCGGTGTCAATCGTTTCAGACAAAGAGAGTACTGTGGACACAGCCCTGGAGATGGGCCTGGAACATGACTCAGTGGGCAATTCCAGTGTGTGAGAAAGAGGCTTCTGCTTGAAAGTAGGCAGAGAAAGGGATTTCTTTAAGTCTCATCCCCTGGCTTGTTACTGCAATGGAAGGAAAGACCCAAGATCTAGGATCCCTCTTCCTCTCTCTTCCCATGACACCCCACCCAGTCAGCTCCCTTCCTCATTGGGGGGAAGGGCCAGGGGTTATTTTGTCTCTCTCCAGTCTTTTTTGAAAAATATTTTTTCATTTATTTGGCTGCTCCAGGTCTTACTTGTGGCATGTGGGATCTAGTTCCCTGACCAGGGATCAAACAAAGGCCCCCTGCATTGGGAGTGAGGAGTCTAAGCAACTGGACCCCCAGGGAAGTTCCCTTTCTCCAGTCTTATCTAAGGGCTTGCCTTGAATCACCTCCCATCAACTCAGCTCCCGAATGACTCCAAATCTGTGGGCAATCTCACCTGCCATCAGACCTGCTGGAGCCCAGATGATAGACCTGGGGGCCCTCTATGGAGCCTTAGAGCTGCACCCCAAGCTTTCCCAATGGATTCTTTCACTCTCCCCATGAAGCTGATCCTCCCCAAATCTTTGATTTCTATTCAGTTCAGTCACTCAGTCGTGTTCAATTCTTTGTGACCCCATGGACTGCAGCACGCCAGGCTTCCCTGTCCATCACCAATTCTCAGAGCCTACTCAAACTCATGTCCATTGAGTTGGTGATGCCATCCAACCATCTCATCCTCTGTCCTCCTCTTCTCCTCCTGCCTTCAATCTTTTCCAGCATCAGGGTCTTTTCTAATGAGTCAGCTCTTCACATCAGGTGGCCAAAGTATTGCAGTTTCAGCTTCAGCATCAGTCCTTTCAATGAATATTCATTTCCTTTAGGATGGACTGGTTGGATCTTCTTGCAGTCCAAAGGACTCTCAAGAGTCTTCTTCAACACCACAGTTCAAAAGCATCAACTCTTTAGCACTCAGCTTTCTTTATAGTCTAACTCTCACATCCATACATGACTACTGGAAAAACCATAGCCTTGACTACACGGCCCTTTGTTGGCAAAGTAATGTCTCTGCTTTTTAATATGCTGTCTAGGTTTGTCACAGCTTTTCTTCCAAGGAGCAAGCATCTTTTAATTTCGTGGCTGCAGTCACCATCTGCAGTGATTTTGGAGCCCCCCAAAATAAAGTCTTTCACTGTTTCCACTGTTTCCCCATCTATTTGCCATGAAGTGATGGGACCGGATGTCATGATCTTCGTTTTCTGAATGTTGAGCTTTAAGCCAACTTTTTCATCTCCTCTTTCGCTTTCATCAAGAGGCTTTTTAGTTCCTCTTCACTTTCTGCCACAAGGATGGTGTCATCTGCATATCTGAGGTTATTGTTATTTCTGCCAGCAATCTTGATTCCAGCTTGTGCTTCATCCGGCCTGGCATTTCGCATGGTGTGCTCTGCATGTAAGTTTCTATAACTGCAATTATAGTCCCCCTCCGAGGGAGGACTCACTCCTCTGTAAGTTTACCCACTTATTCTTTAGTCGCTGTGTCTGACTCTATGCAACCCTAGGGACTGTAGCCTGCCAGGCTCCTCTATCCATGGAATTTCCCAGGCAGGAATACTGGAATGGTTTGCCATTTCCTCCTCCAAATTACCATGCTCTACATGCCCAATAATGACATGTACAGAACTAAATGGGTCCAATCAACTTTGCTCAAAGTTTTGCTTCATTGCAGCACGAAAACTGATTCATATACACTGAGTATTTAACCTGTCCAGGCCTTGGCTCACGTGTCTATAAAGGGAGGGGGCTGGATTAGACAGTGTTTCCTCACCTGGCTGGTGCTCAGAACCACTGGTTGAATTTTTAGAAATATTGGAACCCCTGTCCCCTGAATTCTGATCTGGTAGGTCTGATTTTGGGCTCCCATACCTGTATTTCTCTCTTAGTTTCCCCAGCATTTCTATTGCATCTAACCCAAGGACTGACGTTTGGGAAGCTCTGGGATACCTCATCTCTGTGACTCTTCCTGACACTCACTGATTCATTCTCTGCAGAGGGGGCACCAGCAGAGATAAGACTGGAGAGAGGCAAGGGACAGATGTGGCAGATTTAATCCATTTTAACAAGATTAGAATTTATCTCAAAGGCAAGGGAAAGACTTTGCAGGGTTTTCAGCAGGGGTGACATGATCAAATTTATGTTTTAGAAACAGCCTTCTTATGCAGCGTGGAAGATGGGCTGGAGGTGGGGGACCTGAGAAAAGGCTTTGGTAATAACTGTCTGAGATGCTCGCTGGTGGCAGCAAGGGCATGTCCAGAAAGTAGAGCGGACAGAACTGGGTTGTCTCTTGTTTCCTTTGGATCTGGGATGCGGTGGGTCACCACTGTTCGGCTCTGCAGCCTCCTCCCAAATCTGGAGAGCCCCTCACTGTGTGGTTCTCGGTCAGCTCAACGAGAGACAAGTGCCCCAGATTTTGACTAGGTGCTGATGACTCAGAGAGGCAGAGACCATAGAGCATCCAGTCCAGAGGCCCCACAAGCAGCCACAACTTTCAGTTTCCAGAAGCACCATGACAGTGTTGGGGAAGGCCGGAGTTGGATGCCGTCTGGTGCCCTGGGTTTCCCTGCAATAACTGAATTCTTCCTGGACCACTAGGTGGGCTTGATTTTAGTTACAGATCTAACATCATCAGGCTGTTTTGTTGCTGCCTGTTTTATAAGGCTGATGTTCTCCTCTCCCTCGTGATTCTGTGAGCCTTACAATATTTTCAGTGACTTCCTTTTTCGCTTAAACTGCCCAAGTTGTTTGTTTCTTGCATCCATGTTCCCTGATTGATACCCTGACTGCTTCGGAGGCAGCAAGGGCACGAGCAGCTGGGTAGGGTCCTCAGACAAGGCAAGCGTGTAAAGGCGCAGGGTGTGAGAGGGAATCCCGAATGCTGCCGGTTGGCTTACAGACTATGAACACCTCTGCTTCTGAGTTGTTCACCCTGGATGAGGAAAACTCGAATTGAGCCTTTCTTCACTATTAGAACTTTCTCTGAACTGTACCACTCCATTCAAAACCTGAGTGCTTGATTATGAGTTTGGGATTAACATATATACACTGCTATATATAAAATAGATAACCAACAACGACCTACTGTATAGCACAATGGATTATACTCAACATCTTGAAATAACCTATAATGGGAGAGAATGTAAAAAAAGAATACACACACATATATATATATATGTACACACACACATATAATTGAATCACTTTGGTGTTCATCTGAAACTAACACAACATTGTGAATCAACTGTATTTGATAGAAATTAAACAAACAAAGCTGAGTGTTTAAATGTACAGACTGTCTGAAAACTATCACTCTTGTCCGTTCCTATGTTCTAGCAGGGGAAGCCCCTTAACCTTTCCAGTGCTCACCCCAAATCGTAATATTTTTGACATCATAGAGCTCCTGGAAGGTAGATGAATCACAGAAAGGGCTGAGGAAATCTGAGGCAGTACTGAGTGAACTTCCCTAAATACAACTTCCCAAGTTAGATATAAATTGACCACTTTCTAAATTCAGTCACTTTTCTACCTATTTAATATCTGGTAACTTCCAAGATGTTTTATTTTGTTTTCACATATATGGTGACCTCAGTGGCTACTGAAACACAAGATTTATAGTATACATACTATATACAGTAAAATATAGATAACATATAATTTACCGTCGATGATTTTTAAGGGTACAGTTTCCTGACATCAAGTACATTCTTATTGTCACCACCATCCATCTCTAGAATGGCTTCATCTTCTGAAGCAGAAACTCTACCTTTTAAACACTAACACCCTATTCACCACTCCCTCCAGCCCCTGGCAACTGCGACTCGAAGCTCCTCCTTCTCTAGGTACCTCACCTAAGTGGGATCATAGCTATTTGTCCTCTGTGACTGGCTTATTTCACTTATCTTAAAGTCCTAAGTTTCATCCATCTTGGAGGATGCGACAGGATTTCCTGCCTCTTAAGACTGGATTAATACCCCCATTGTATGTACATACTTTGTTTCATTTATCTGTTCATCTGTTCATCACCATAGACACTTGGGTTGCTTCTACCTTCTGGCTGCTGTGAATAATGCTACTATGAACACGGGTGTAAAAATAAGGCATGTATTTTTATGACCTCTGCCCATCAAGCATTAAGTAAATTTTTCACATGAATAATTGCATTTTAATTTATCTGTTTTGTAACTCTGAAGTGTTGTATAATAGATGTTCTTAAAGTGGGTCACACCTGTATTCTTTACTGTTCCACAACAGGAGGATGCAAAGAGCATCTATAAATGTCCATTTCACACTGATGTGGAAAATCCCTGTGAGGAAATGAGTCTCTAAATGTGAACTGCACACACAGATGTCAAAACTCTCAGGTAACTCTCTCTGCTCTCCTGTCTTGGCCAAGGAGTGTGCCCTGAACCTCGCCTTTTATAAAATCCTCTCCTTCCCACCCACCCCTCTCCTTCTCCACCCTAGCCCTCCCACCCCCCGCCCCGCCCTTCAGTCCCTTCACTAGACTATTCTGACATGGGGCCATGGATCTCTCAGCAACATTGGTAACCAAGAACTCTCTATCTCTCTAAGGTTTTCTGCACTTTGATAAAAATAATGAATTCTAAAAAGGACAAGTGCATTTTCTTGGTGCCCCACACCTCCTCTGATGCAGAAAGATTGCCACCTTAGCGTTCTCAGAGTCATCTGCAACTGGGATAAGTGCAAAATGACAAAAGGGAAGAGGGCCAGAAAAGAAGCATTCCCAGAGCTTGAAAGTAACGATTCCCTTTTCATCTGTGAGGTAGGTTAAGAAATCTGAAAAGTAGGTTGGACACCACAAAGAGTTGTGTGCATTTCCGTCAGCGTTTCTCTGGTTGAAGTTTTCAGGGAGAACAGAAAACAGGCAAAACGTATTGATTGAGCACCGATATGCTGGTAGTCATTCCCACTTAATTTCCATGATAACGCTGCGATAGGATCAGCATCCCAGCTTCACAAACGAGGAAGCGAAGCAGGGGCTGGGAGACATTCAGAACTTCCCCGAGAGCATGGAATGTGGCCACGAACTTGTGTGACTCCAGCAATGCAGCTTCCCTGGTCCAGCTCTGCTTCCAACCCCTCCAGTGAGCATACAGCCCTCGTCTCTTGTGGAATGATTTCCAGAAGGGGTCCTGTGACAGCCTGTGTATGTCTCTCTCTGTGGGTGCAGGGCTTGACAGAGACCAGCAAGGGACTCTCCCTTCCAAGCCCCAGCCATCCCTCCTCCCCTGGCTCAGAAGCCATTCCTGGAGCACAGAGGGAGTTCTAGGTTTTCCTTCCCGTCTGTTGGATCCATCCTTTGCTTCCTCGTTACCATGGGCCAGCAAAATTTCTACCTGCCTCAACCCACCCTCTGCCCCTAATACTCATTGCTAGACATTGCTTTACCATTTTCAAGGATAAAGAGTAGAAATAAAGGTATAGGTAGCACACCAGGAACTACTTCCTGACTCTGAGGTTCTGGAACATACGGAAACTCAAGGAGGCTCCTGTGGCCCCCTTACCAGGAAAGCTATAAGGAAAAGGGCCACCCTGCCCCCGCCCAGCCTACTTGGACTGGGGACAGTTCTGCCTGGAAGGGAGGGGAGGGACCCCATGACCTCCAGAGGGCCCTGCCAGTCCAGGAAGCCTGAGTCTCCGGTACAGCCTCCTGCTTGGCCACAGATGTTCCCTGTCATCAATCATTGAGGGCATCTGTTTGCTGTGCCGCTTGTTTAAAGAGCGAGGCGTTTGCTAATTGAAAACTAAAAGATCCATCCGTCTCACTCAGAGCCAGCATGAAATCCACTCAGCCATGCAAGACCAGGGTGGAAAAGGCAGCACAGAGCTACCGCTAACGTATCTTCAGGTTGGCGCACCCCACGGAAGTCATCTCCTGTTTCCTGAGCAAGCCTGGCTCCCCTCCTCACCTCGAAGCAGCCAGGGGCTGCCCATGCTACCGTTTATCTAATACTTCCTCATCTATTATCCCCAGTGTAGTCCAGAGAGAAAGGTATTTTTAGCCCCAATTTATAGATGGGGGATCTGAGGCTTAGAGAGATTAAACTATTTATCCAAGGTCACACAACTGGTAGGTGACAGAAGCAGGACATCAGTCCAGGTCTTCTGACTGGTCAGGAGAGGAGTGGCCTGTCCACTGAGTGACTGTGTCCCTCAGTCGATGTACAGGTGCTGAGCTGGGAGGCACCAATTGCTTCCTTAAGTGGATTTTAAACCTTGGGAAGAGTGATGTGAGGCTATGCAAGGCAGAACCCTGAGATTTCAACTATGTCTGCAATGTTTTATTGCTTTAAAAGCAAATATGGCAAAACGTTAGGATTCCTGATTGTTATAATATCTCGCCATCAAGCCTGCAGGGAGACAGGAATGGTCCAGATCCACGTAGAGTGCCAAAGGCATAGAGTAGGGGAAGAGACATGTCACGCCCACTGACATCTCCTTCCGTTCCTCCAGTTTGCCTCCAGAGATGGTAGATGTGCTGGTCTGAGCCCCCAGAGATGGGGGACTGATCCAGAGCTGGATCTCCATGGCATCTGGAAGGGATTCCATTTCTCTGTACCTCTGTTCTTTCTTGCAGAGTGGTAAGAGTGGGATTTAGATGAATGCTAATTTGTTTTTCCAGCTCTAACTTTTGATAATTGTCTGTGTCATTGAAGGAAATGCTGAGTCAAATTTAACCTTTAGGGCCTAGAGCCTCAAAGTCCTGGAGCGGCTTGATTCCAGCCACAATGGACTGACTCCCTGATATATAGGTCTAACTCTGTCCTTGTTGTTCCCCTCTGCCTGGAACACCGCCTTTCCCCAGGGAACTGGTATTTGCTTCAATGCCTAGCTCCTGTCAGGCTTCCCTTTTTGTCTGTTCCATAGCACCGGTTTAAGCTGCAGGCATGTTGGCTTAAACTGGCAGGAGGTGACAGCAGGAGCCTGGTTTCATTCCTCTTTGTGACCCTTGAATCGGACACAGAGCCTGGCAAAGGAAGGACAGTCAGTAACTACAGCTAACCCTTGAACACAGTTGGGGCTAGGGGTGCTAACCCTCAAAAATCAGCATTTAATATACAGTCCATCCTCCTTACCCACCTTCTATATGAGTGGTTTGACCCAAACCCAGATAATGTAGGTGGTTTAGTCTCTAAGTCATGACTGACTCTTGTGACCCCATGGACTGTAGCCCATCAGGCTCCTCTGTCCATGTAGTAGTGTATTATTTACTGTTGAAAAATATCTCATTTTTGACCTGTGATGTTCAAGGGCCAGTTCCTTAAAGTAAAGGGAAGGGGGAAAGGTGGGGGGAAGGCGGTTCCTCTGCAGGCAAAGACCAGCGGCCGAGGACCAGCAGCAGGGCAGCCCTCGCCACCATCTCCCTTCCTCTCACTCCAACCCCTTACTGCTTCTGGAATGAAAGGTGAGCTGGAATCTCTGGGCGTCCTCTTGAACTTTCTCAAGTCAGCTCCAAGCAGGCTTTCCCCTGAAAATGAGTTAAGCAACGAAGCTTAGCACAGCTCTGTCCACAGCTTTGAAGAGGTCCTGGATCTCTCCTTCGATTCCCTGGATGGGAGGTGCCTCCCCCAACCCTCGTCCTCTGACTCCTCAAAGGAGGGAAGAGACAGGCGACAACACCTGTCCCTGCCGCCGGTCATTTACAGATTGTTACTTTGGGGGTATGGTGGGACGGCTCAGTTCCTGCCTGGGCTCCATCTGCCTCAAAAGTCAAGGATGGCGGCAATCCCCGCCTGCTAGTGCCTCGGGTGTTGCGGGCACTAGAGGCTGGCTTACCAACGCTCAGGGGGAGGGGCGGGAGGGGCGGGGCCTGTCCCGGGGGCGTGCCCTGTCCCGGGGGCGTGGCCTGTCCCAGGGGCGGGGCTCGAGGCGCCCCGTGGTCCAGGCGGCCCCGCCCCGCCCACCCGCGCTCCCCGCGCTCTCCGCGCTGGAGCGCCGCGGAGCTGTCCAGCTTTTCAGTGCCGGAGCCGGCCGCCTTCCCCGTGCACCGCGCCGCCTCCGCGCCAGGTCTCTGCGCCGCTCGCCCGCCCAGCGCCCGGCCGGCCCCGCCCCACCCCGCCCCGCCGCGGCCCGGCCACTGCTCCCCGCGGGCCGAAGCCGGCCAAGCGGCTGCCCGCCGGGGCTCTGAACGGCGCGGCGGGGCCGGGAGCCAGGGACCCGCCGAGGAGAGCGGCGGCCCCGGACAGCTGCCGGAGGGGCGGCCGCGCGTGGATGCGGCGGGAGCCGGAAGCCTCGTGCAGCCGGCGCCGTCTCTGCCCCCGGGCGCCCTATGGCTTGAAGGTAAGCGCCAATAGGGTGCAGGACAGGCGGCCCGGGCCCAGGCAGGGTCAGTGGGAGAGGAGGAGGGAGCTCGAAGGACGGAGCGGCTGGGATCAGAAGTTTGTCCTGCCACTCTGGCGCTCGTCTGCCCGGGGACCGACCTGCCCTGATCTTCCCGAACTCTCCGTCCGGCCGCTTCCCCGGGGGCGAAGGGAACGTCGGCGGCTGTCCCCTCTCCCACACTCTGGGCATCCTTCGCGCCGCCCGGGTGCGAATCCTCGCTCCGGACACGGGCGGGCAGTGCCGTGCAGCCTCCGGCGGAGCGCCGAGAGCGAGCCCCGCGGCCCGCGGCTTCGCAGGGCGGCCGGCTCCCGGACCATCTCGGGAGGTCACTTTTCGCCCGGCACCAAAGCTGGGGGCCCCCCGTGCGCGCGGCCAGAGTTCCGATCGCCCTGGAGGGAAAAGGGTTGTTCTTGGCAACTCTGCATTTGTGCGACCTGGAGACTTCATTTTCTAAGGACCGAAGCCAGGGGTGAGGGAGAGGCTGGTTCTAACTAATTGCTCTCATGGCTAATATGCCGCTGTCCTTGGTTCTGAATTTACGTTCTTGGCCGTCTCTCCGTTTGCGATTCAGTTGAGGAAGGAGGTTGGGGTTTCAGACCCATCTCAACCTGGGAATGGGGGTGACGATAGGCGCAGAGGCAAAGAGTGACTCTTCTACTTTGGAATGGACCAAAAGCCCCGGTAGGGTGGTGTACAGAAACAAGAGGCAGCTGTAAGCGCCAGACAGAGCGCGTGTCCATCCCTGGCTGCCGCCCTTAGCCTATGAGCCGTTCCTCTTGAAGAGCAGAGGTAAGAGGGTGCCTGTGCGTCTACACAGCAGGCTTCGTCATGGACACAAGTCACAGCACCGCGGCTCCGTAGGGACAGGTCCTTTCTCTCAGCCACAGGGAAGCTATCTGAGTGAATGAGTCATACTGTTCGCCCCCCAGCACCCCATACTTTTTGTCCTGGGGGATCCTGAGGCTGGTGAGGTGCAAGACACTTTGTGGATCCCTCTCTAGTTCCTTCTTCAGATCCAACTATTTCTGGATTTTGACCAGGCTACAAACCTTTCAGGCTAATTCTTTCTCCTCCCCAGGACGGCATGAACAGTGATTCTTACCCCATTGGATGCAAATACTCTGCTTACCCCTGATTCATCCTGTGGCATAAGGACCACTTGAAAAAGAAATCATTTTTTTGTTTCATTTTTCTCCCTGTTGCTGCTATTTAATGAGGGTGGACAGAAAGAGAAGCTTGTGGTGCATGTGACCAATTGCAAGAGAGTTAGTGAGCTGATTCATTGTGTCCCAGTCCCCTGCCTTTGACTTGTCTGCTTAGTATTCAGGATTCCTGATATATTTGACTGGGAGGGGGCTGCTGATGCCAGCTCTGAAATTAGACATCTGGTGGGGAAGACATTTGACAGGGTTAGACTGAGAGCCAAGTGAGGGCCACCATGGTTCCAGCCTTGGTCTCTTGAAGAACATTCTGAGTTCCTTCCATCTTACCTATACATCCTGGGGTGAGGGGGGGGAGGAAGGTGCCTGAAACATGGGAGATTCTGAATTATTACAGAGGTCTGGGATAGCATTTCTCTAAGGGTTGAGTTTTGTTTTAATAAACTCTGTATCTGAATCACCAGAGAAGCTAGTTTAAAATGCACGATTTTGTTTCTTATCTGAAGAACTGCCGAATGAGAGTCTCAAGCAGAGGCCCAGGAATGTATATTTTAACAATATTTCTGGGTGATTCATATGTACACTGGGTTAAGAAATCATCTCTCATACAAGTTATTACTTCCTTAACGAGAGAGAACATGATTAAGGTCTTGAGTCAACACCCTTGCCTTCTGCAGTTACACGTGTTAAATTCTTCGGATGTGGGACTGTGGATGAACCAACCTCCTGGTTCAGTCCCTTTGCTGTGATAGAGGATGCAGCCCAGTCTCCTCCCACAGGATCTGCCTGGGCCTCCCTTTTTTTCTAAAACAGATTTTTGGTCTCTCTAGGAATCACCAATATGGTTTTACATTGACCTGTGTAAATACTGAGTCTCCTCTGGGGGCCAACCCAGTGTGTTTTCCCTCCCCTCCCCTTCTAGGGGAATCATCGTCTTTCAGTATGCTTATGCCATGATCTGCTAACCCAACTGCTCCTTAAATGCCAAGGAGTGATTAGTTCAGCTTAGTAGCACACCATGTTCCCCAAGGCTGGTAGCCACATGTGCCCTATTGGCAGTGACATATTGACTGCATCGATTTGGTTCTTGTGCTCTATAAAAGCTGGGAAGCTTGTAGGGGCGAATAAGGCCAGTGATAAGGCTTGTGGGCTAGTCAGTTTTTTTTCTTCACCTGCAAGGTTGAATTATTTCTGTCTAGAATGTGCAGTGATGTAGGAGAGTCTGAACTTGAAAGAAAGCCTGTTTTTTCCCTCCTACCAGTGGAAACAAAGGGAGCTCAGGATCTCATAAGAATTTGGCCTCACACGTACCTTGGGCTGACCTGCTGAAGCTAGATTGGTCTAAGGCCCCTGTTCTCTGTATAAACATGTATCAGGGGAAAGGCTTGTGGACTCGGTCTGGAGGGAGCTGTCTCCATCTTCCCTGCATGTGGAAATTGTGTTTCGGTGTTGAGGAAGAAGCTATGAAGATAGCACAGGTGATGTGTGTGGTGGGGGTGGGGGGCAGAGGGTGATGAGACTTTCTTGAGCCAATCCTTCCCCTTCCAGTGACTCACACGTTCTCACCTGCCACCCTTTATTTCTCCCTCCCATGTGGTGTAATATCCAGAAATCTCCAACAGTGAAGGCTGAGGAGGGGAGAGGAGAATCAAAGTTGATTTACAATGCTGGGACCCCAAGCCATATCTCCAGCATCTCCCAGAATCAGGTCGTGTATCACACGTCACAGCAGCCTAAGATATGAGGGCTTGAAAAGAACAGAATGACTGCCCAGTCGGTTCCATTTCCCCTCAGACATAGTTACCAGGACTTTTTTTTTTTTTTTTTTTTAAACCTCCCAGCAGGCCGCCCGCGCGCCGGACGCCGCCACCGGAGACTGGCAGCGCCCGCGAAGCGGCCCGAGTTTCCCGGGGCAGTGCCCGGCGCAGTCCCGCCTCTACCAGGACTTTAAATTCCTTAGATTATTTGGACTTCCTCAGAAGTCATTCTGGATGTTCCTGACTCCAAACACGACAGCTTTTTCTTTAGTCTGGAAATATGGTTTCTGTCTTCTGTTAGGAAAGTTCTCCAAAAATTGAGTGGTGCAGACTTATAGAAAGAACTTACGGTTGCTGGGAGGAAGGGATAGTTATGGAATTTGGGATGGACATGTACACACTGCCGTATTTAAAATAGATAACCAACAAAGAGCTAATGTATAGCGCAGGGAACTCTGCTCAATGTTATGTGGCAGCCTGGATGGGAGGGGAACTGGGGGGAGAATGGATGCATGTATATATGTGGCTGAGTCCCTTCAGCTGTCCACCTGAAACTGAAGCTATTGCAACATTGTTAATCAGCTACACCCCAATACAAAATTAAAAGTTTAAAAAAATAAAATAAAGTAGGAGATCAACTTTAAACATATAGCCTATAAATAAATTTCTTTAAAAAAAAAAAAGAGTGGTGTAAACTTTGCAGTTCCAGTGTACCAGGATTGAGCTTGGCAATCAAAGCTTCTCTGTCTTATCAGGAGCTCTGCTAGCAGGAGAGCATCCTGCATTTAGGAAGTACTTGGAAACCACAGGCAGCAGGAAGGGCTCGACTTCCCAGTAGGCATCCTCCCCTGTGTGCGGCCTCTCACTTAGATGACCCCCAGTGTCATATTCCTTCCTTTCACCCCCCAGTAGGGCCTCTTACGGCCCTGGGAAGACTCCAGCATTTGCTTTGGGATTCTGTATGAGCTCTCCAGGTTACTAAATAGAGCCACTAAGCAAGTTGCTTATTTACCAGTTCTGGGTGGTAGACTGATATTATCTCCAGTCTATTTAATTATTGCAGCAGTGTTGGAATCTGATGTTAATATACCGCTGCCTCTAACCTGTCCCCATCACCAATGTAATGGAAGATTTCTTTCTTGTTGTTATTTTTTTAAACAATAGAATCATATTATCTAAATGCATAGGCTTGGAAAATAGCTTGATTATAGTGTCAGTACATGTGGGTGGAGGAGAAAAACTCCACGATTCAGCTACTTGGTTTGTTCGTGTTTGGGTCCAGAGAAAGGAGAGAAATTTGCCCTTCCGGTCTTGTACATTTCCCCTCTTCTTCTCCCTTTCAATCTGATGAATGAGGTAAATCAACACCCTTGGCAAGTGTGAAGCCCCCTGGGAGGGTGCAGCCTCCTCTTTCCCTAGGAGACCCGGGACTGTGTCTCTAAAGGAGCAGAGGCCCCTGCTGGCTTCAGAGAACAGGAAGGAGCCAGAGATGATGCCCTCGGGCCTGGGGACTCCCCCATCCCAGGGATGGAAAAGGCTGTGTCCACGCAGGGTCCCAAACTCAGAGCCCTGGAAGCCATGGGGGCCTCTGAGAGTGTGGAGCTAGTGTCATGGATGTGGGAGCTGAGGAGAAGTGAACTCTTGAGGGCCCTTGGAAGCAGTTGATGTTCAATATGCATGTGTAAGGCATCAGTGTGGCACAGATGGGCGATTTGTCATAATCTGATGGCACCTGCGAGGATTTGCACTTTTTCTAGGAACAGACAGGGGAAATTCTTTACTGTCTCCAGTGATGGGGGAGGGAAAGAAAGGAGGACCCCTGGCTTTCCCTGGAGCCCTCTGAGTGATATCAGCGTGTTCCCAGACAGAGGATGGTTAAGTGAAGTCAGATAGACTCGGCCCCAAGGGGCCTTGTCGATAAGCCCGCAGTCAGCCCGGGCAGACCCAGCTTCCAGGGCGCTGAGGTTCAGCACACAGAATGGCAGCCACAGTCCCCAAGGACATTCCCCCGCAGACGTCTGGGAGCCAAAGTGAGTCGTGGGGCCCGTGCATTTGTCACTGGGCTCCTTCAGAACGTGCCTCATTTGCACCCCCACGTTGCTGTTATTGTTTAGAGTCTAAGTGGCCCAGCAGGGGAAAGGCATTAGAAATGAAATTATTTTTGTTACATGCTGTATAATTGCCTCCTCTCCTTTCTATTACCCCAGGCAGCAACATCACTAGCAATTCCCCGGGAACCTTTGGTCTGGGAAAGTGGCTTACTCACAGGCTTCCTTAGAAGGGCTGCTCTGAACAAGTGACCCCACTCACCAGTCCCTCTGTCACTGACCTAATCATCATAACAGCCATCATTTGTCACGCATTTGCTCTGTGCAGGACCCTGTGCTGCACACGTGACATTTTTATTTCAACTCCCATTCTTATGACAACTCTAGGAAACAGGCACTATTATTATCCCCATTTTACAGAAGAAGTGTGGACTTAGAGAGGTAGATAGCTTGCACAAGGTCATGGCTAATAAGCAAAGCCAGACCATCTGATGCTAAAACAGTGCTTCTCTCTGACCTATGTAAGGGGCATACAGAATGAGGGAAGAGAATATGGATAAGAAGGCATTTTCTTTGATAAACTGAAGTGACTGTGACCTTTGCATATGAAGGCAGGAAAGGAGGAGATAGCAGAGGGGGAAGAAAGGATGAAATAACTTCTTGGGATTCTGAAAGCCGAGGACCATCTAGGAAGTAGTTTGGCAACTGGATCTAGGAGTTTTTTGGATGAAATGCACTGGGAATGAACCTCAGCAAGTCCTGGGGGCAGAGGTGGGGGAGGTGGGAGCAGGAGGAGGCCTGGGAGTGGAGGAGCAGGAGTGTATGGACTGATACAAGCTTTCCTGAAAAACACTGATAATATCACCTCCTGTGTCACACCTCTCCAAGGTGAACTGAACTGTCCAAACGGTAAAACCCAGACTTCTTCCAACCTTTAGGCCTTTGGTGTTGCTTTCTTATTATCACGGGATGAAAACTTGTTACATCTCCAAGACTAAACTCCTAGATTTTCCAGAGGCAGCAGGGGAGTGGGGTGGGGGAGTAGCATGGCCTGGGACTCTGCACAGATGCAGGAGTAACTCACGGGAGCTTGGTTGGTGGTCAGTGCTTTTCTGTCGGACAGAGGCAGTAGAGGCCCAGGAGCCCTGAGCAGGATGCTTGACCACATTGATTTCTTCAGGAATAAAATCAAGGGATTGAAATTCAGCAGCACAGAAGGCTCCACTGAAGTGATGAGATCATGGTGTTCACTCCGTAATGAGCTGGAAGACTTCTAGACCACCGTGTTGAATCTCCCCATGAATTCTGTGAATGATACTCACCAGCATTGGTTTCCTTTCTTAAAGCCTTTAAAAACAGTATAGTGTGGTGGTTACAGCTGTGGGCTCTGGGGCAAGCCTGCCAGAATTCGAATCCTGACTCTAAATACTGAACTGAACTGATGTTACCTTAAACAAGTTGGTTAGCCTCTATCATCTTGAGTTTCTCATCTATAAGTGGGTATATTAATACTGACTTCATTGGGTTGTGGTGATTGATTAAGGCATTTAGATGTAAGACATTTGGGAGTCCCTGACAAAAAGAAACACTCTATAAATGTTAACTCCAATGACTGTTAGTTATTATTAAGAAACTTCAGGAGGAACATTTTCAGCTGTTTTTCTTCTGCACGAATTCAGCCTCTGATTTTACATGTCTGAAATTAAGCATGTTTTTAGAACTTTCACAGAATTCAAGCTTACATTTCTTTCTTCCATTCTATTTATCTGCACCACAATTCTTTGGCACTTGCCTGTCGAAAGCTCTTAGTCATCTTGAGCGAGAGGGGTTCAAGTTGCTTGTCATCCCTTTGAATTAGGTTCCGCTGAGCTCCCATCTTACCACGCACAAGCCAGGAGGAGGCGTTGGTCTTCGTGGTGATGCTTTGGCACAGCCTCAGTTTTCTTCCTGGCTTCTCAGGCCCTTCATCTGCCTCCTCCTCCTCCTCTGATTGAAGTCTTCTTGACTGTCATTGTCATATGGTGTGGGGCACTCTGGCACAGACCACTTTTTATTAAACATGAAAAACAAAGAGAATATATTGGTGCCCAAGGACAAGGAGATTTTTCTTTTTCTAAGATCTCCGAAGCTGGTGGAAATGCACACTGTCCATCTTTTGGAGTCATTAATGGCAGTGAAAGGAGAAGGCAATGGCAGCCCACTCCAGTACTCTTGCCTGGAAAATCCCATGGACAGAGGAGCCTGGTGGGCTGCAGTCCATGGGGTCGCTAAGAGTGGGACACAGCTGAGCGACTTCACTTTTCACTTTGATGCATTGGAGAAGGAAATGGCAACCCACTCCAGTGTTCTTGCCTGGAGAATCCCAGGGACGGGGGAGCCTGGTGGGCTGCCGTCTATGGGGTCGCACAGAGTTGGACACGACTGACGCAACTTAGCAGCAGCAGCAATGGCAGTGAAAGGTTGTTGCTGAATCACACAAAGACGGCAGGATTCTTGGCCTCCAGAGGAGAAGAATTCAATCCGAGGTCAGAGACGAGGCTTGATCACTCAGAGCTTTTGTGTAATAAAGTTTTATTAAAGTATAAAGAAGATAGAGAAAGATTCTGACATAGACATCAGAAGGGGGTAGAAAGAGTACCCACTTGCTAGTGTTAGCAATGGAGTTATATACTCTCCAATGAATCCAAAGAATGTCTGGAGGTTGTAAAGACCTCACCAGACCTACTCCCATAATTTACATTTTAAGATAACAGGATTAGCCAGAAGGTTTAATCCAGAGACTGTCCTCAGGCAGGATACATTATTGTTATATAATTCTAAGGAATGTAGAAGAAAAAAAGTTTGTCCTTTCTTCCTCCTTGAGAATTCCAGACCCCTCTCGCTTTGGGGACCCCTAGATTTCTTATCAACCTGCCTAGGAAATGACTCTCTCAGCAGGAGCAAATGCTACCCATTTTTTTTTAGATGAAGTATGGGACCTGCCTGAGAGAAGAGGATGAAACATGATAGCTGCAGCCTTAAGAGTCTCCAATCATGAAAGAAACATCCATCTGTGGGGCTTTTTCTTTTCTCATGAAGCCTTCCTTGGGCAGGACTCTTTCTTAATTGACACATATACTTCTGGCCAATTAGAAAGGCTTATGGTAGGAGATTTCTGAGGCCACACTGGTATTCTGTTCCCTGATCGTCTTCCTTAGGTCATGTGGTCGCTCCTTTCTTACACTCTGGGCTCCCTCTCCTCTTTCATTTATTAATGGCAGGATCAACAGGAGAAATGTGTTGGCAAGCAGAAGCCAGCATCCAGGGTCCCAGGTGGAAGAAGTCAGGCACCCTAAAATGGATCCATGTTTCCATACATTGCCTTGAGCACTGTGTACAGCGGAAGGCCTGGAGTTGCTGTTGATGACTCGTGGCACAAACTCTGCCCTCTGGCCAGTCATCTCTGGTGAGCCAAAGGGGGTGGCGAGAGATGATGACCGCTTTCCATAGACCCATGATGCTGCCACACATTCTGCATTCTTCCTGAGTTTCATTCTGTGGTAACCAGCCTCCAAGATGACCCTCAATACTCCCTGCTTTCTGGTATTCATGTTATTTTGTAATCTTCTCTAACATTAAGTAGGGCAGACCTGTGTAGCAATAGAATAATACATCAATGACAGATTGTGACTTCTGAGGATAGATCATAAAACATATAATGATTTCCACCTTCTTCTGCTTTTGGATCACTCATTCTAGGGAAAGTTGGCTGCCATGTCATCAGGATGTTCAAGCAGCTCTGTGGAAGGGTCTACATGGTAAGGGACTGAAGCCTCCTGCCAACAGCCATGTGAATGAACCATCTTGGAAGCCCATCTTCCCTCCCCAGACAAGCCTTCAAGTGACCATGGCCACTGCCAAGGTCTTAACCACGACCTTTTGAAAGACCCTGAGCCAGAACCACCTGACTGAGCTGCCTGAATTCCTGACCCACAGGAGCTATGAGATAATAAATTTTTGTTGTTTTAAATTGCTAGGATTTAGAGTAATTTACTATACCTAGTAGAAAACTAATGCACACTCTGAAATATTCAGACTTTTCTTCTACAATGACATGGAGTCTCTTTGCTCAGTTGTGTCTGACTCTTTGTGACCTCATAAACTGTAGCCCGCCAGACTCCTCTGTCCATGGGGTTCTCCAGGCAAGAATACTGGAGTGGGTTGCCATTTCCTTCTTCAGGGGATCTACCCAACTCAGGGATCAAACCTAGGTCTCCCACATTGCAGGTGAATTCTTTACCTTCTGAGTCACCAGGAAAACCCTTTAAATTGCTAGGATTTGGAATAATTTATTATTCATAGTAGGAAACTATTGGAAATTATTCAAACTTGAAAGTTATTCACACTTGGAAATTATTCAAACTTTTCTTATACAATGACATGGAGTCTCTTCATTCTCCATGTATAAAGATGGATTCCTCCTATTGGATTAAAACTGCCTCTGTGAGTTTTAAGTTGTGCTCTCTGGTTTGTTATTTTAGGATTCTAAACCACTCATGCTTCACACATTGTGGTCATGAACTTCTCAGCCACCATCTTCCCAAGACCAGGTTGCTGATTTCTGTATTCTGCCTTCCTGTACCCAATCTTGCAAGAATGTCTTCTGATGTGGCAGCCATTCAACATACATTTCACTTTTCATTCTTTCATTGAGCAGAAATCATTGAGAAGCTACTCTATACTAGGTACTCATTTTGGTTGCAAATACACCAATGAAGAAACAAAGATCCCTGCCCACATTTTGGTGGGAGGAGAAAAATGATAAACAATAAGTATAAAGAGTGAATTCATAAATGTGTTAGAAGGCAATAAGTACTTGGAAAAAGACAAAATTAATTAGGGTTAGGTGATGTGGAGTGCTGAAGGGTGGGAGGAAAGGAAGGTTTGCATTATTAAATAGGTGGTCAGGATGGACATCATCGAGAAAGTGACATGTGAAAAATGACAAAGGACATAGGAAAGTGAACTACGTATATATCAGAAGGAAGAGCATTCAAGGCAGAGAGATTCTACAGTCTACATGAATTTTTAAGCATTTTAAGTAATTGTCTTATTCCCTAAAGAGCAACGGTAATGATAAGCTGCATTTGGAACTCCATTTTCATTTTTAAAACCCATGAGACAATAGTAATCTCTCTCATTTGTAACTCACTTTCTCATATTGTTGTTGTTCAGTCACTAAGTCATATCTAGCTCTTTGTGGCTGCATGGACTGCAGCATGCCAAGCTTTCCTGTCCTTCACTATCTCCCAAAGCTTGCTCAAATTCATGTCCATTGAGCTGGTGATGCTATCTAATCATCTCATCCTCTGCCACCCTCTTCTCCTTTTGCCTTCAATCTTTCCCAGCATCAGGATCATTTCTAATCAGTTGGCCCTTCGTATCAGGTGGCCAAAGTATTGAAGCTTCAGCTTCAGCAACAGTCCTTCCAATGAATATTCAGGGTTGCTTTCCTTTATAATTGACTGGTTTAATCTCCTTGCAGTCCAAGAGATTCTCAAGAGTCTTCTCCAGCACCACTTTCACAGTCATTAACCTTATTGATCTTTGCAAACCACTGAGATAGCTATTATGACCCCCATTTTGCAGATATGGACACTGAAGCTCAGAGAGGTTAAGTGAAACTTGCTCAGACTTGCACAGCTAGGGGGTATTGGAGTTACTGCTTTTAATTCAGTTCAGTCGCTCAGTTGTGTCTGACTCATTGCAACCCATGGGCTGCAGCACACCAGGCTTTCCTGTCTTTCACCATCTCCTGGAGCTTGCTGAAACTCATGTCCACTGAGTCGGTGATGCCATCCAACCATCTCATCCTCTGTCCTCTCCTCCTTGTGCCTTCAATCTTTCCCAGCATCAGGGTCTTTTCTAGTGACTCCACTCTTCACATTAGGTGGCCAAAGTACTGGAGCTTCAGCTTCAGCATCAGTCCTTCAATGAATATTCAGGACTGATTTCCTTTAGGATTGACTGGTTTGATCTCCTTGTAGTCCAAGGGACTCTCCAACACCCCAATTCAAAAGCATCCATTCTTTGGTGCTCAGCTTTCTGTCTGGTCCAACTCTCACATTCATGCATGACTACTGGAAATACCATAGTTTTGACTAGATGGACCTTTGTTGGCAAAGTAGTGTCTCGACTTTTGTAGAGCTTTTCTTCCAAGGACCAAGTTTGGCATAGCTTTTCTTCCAAGGACCAAGTGTCTTTTAATAGCTTTTCTTCCAAGGACCAAGTGTCTTTTAATTTCATGGCTGCAGTCACCATCTGTAGTGATTTTTGACCCAGGAAAATAAAGTCTGTCATTGTTTCCATTGTTGCCCCATCTATTTGCCATGAAGTGATGGGAATGGATGCCATGATCTTAGTTTTCTGAATGCTGAGTTTTAAGTCAGCTTTTTCATGCTCCTCTTTCACTTTCATCAAGAGACTCTTCAGTTCGTCTTCACTTTCTGCCATAAGGGTGGTATCATCTGCATATCTGAGGTTATTGATATTTCTCCCTGCAGTCTTGATTCCAGCTTGTGCTTCATCCAGCCTGGCATTTCACATGATGTGCTCTGCATGTAAGTTAAATAAGCAGGGTAACAATATACAGCCTTGAAATACTCCCTTCCCAATTTGGAACCAGTCATTGTTCCATGTCCGGTTCTAACTGTTGCTTCTTGACCTGCATACAGATTTCTCAGGAGACAGGTGTTCCCATCTCTTGAAGAATTTCCACAGTTTGTTGTGATCCACACAGTCAAAGGCTTTAGCATAGTCAGTGAAGTACAAGTAGATGTTTTTCTGGAATTCTCTTGCTTTTTTTAATGATCCAATGGATGTTGGCAATTTAATCTCTGGTTCCTCTGCCTTTTCTAAAACCAGATTGAATAACTGAAAGTTCTTGGTTCCTGTACTGTTGAAGCCTAGCTTGGAGAATTCTGAGCATTACTTTACTAGCGTGTGAGATGAGTGCAACTGTGCAGTAGTTTGAGCATTCTTTGGCATTGCCTTTCTTTGGGATTGAAATGAAAACCGACCTTTTCCAGTCCTGTGGCCACTGCTGAGTTTTCCAAATTTGCTAGCATATTGAGTGCAGCACTTTCACAGCATCAGCTTTTAAGATATGAAACAGCTCAACTGGAATTCCATCACCTCCACTAGCTTTGTTCATAGTGATGCTTTCTAAGGCTCACTTGACTTCACATTCCAGGATGTCTGGCTCTAGGTGAGTGATCACACCATTATGGTTATCTGGGTCATGAAGATTTTTTCTGTATAGTTCTTCTGTGTATTCTTGCCACCTCTTCTTAATATCTTCTGCTTCTGTTAGGTCCATACCATTTCTGTCCTTTATCGAGCCCATCTTTGCATGAAATGTTCCCTTGGTATCTCTAATTTTCTTGAAGAGATCTCTAGTCTTTCCCATTCTGTTGTTTTCCTCTATTTCTTTGCATTGATCACTTAGGAAGCCTTTCTTATCTCTCCTTGCTATTCTTTGGAAATTTTCATTCACATGAGTATATCTTTCCTTTTCTCCTTTGCCTTTAGCTTCTCTTCTTTTCTCAGCTCTTTGCAAGGCTTCCTCAGACAACCATTTTGCCTTTTTGCATTGCTTTTACTTGCGGATGGTATTGATCACAACCTCCCATACAATGCCATGAACCTCTGTCCATAGTCCTTCAGGCACTCTGTCTATCAGATCTAATCCCTTGAATCTATTTGTCACTTCCACTGTATAATCATCAAGAATTTGATTTAGGATATACTCGAATGGTCTATAGTTTTCCCTACTTTCTGTAATTTAAGTCTGAATTTGGCAATAAGGAGTTCATGATCTGAGCTGCAGTCAGCTCCTAGTCTTGTTTTTGCTGACTGTATACAGCTTCTCCATCTTTGGCTGCAAAGAATATAATCAGTCTGATTTCGGTATTGACCATCTGGTGATGTCCATGTGTAGAATTGTCTCTTGTGTTGTTGGAAGAGGGTGTTTGCTGTGACCCGTGCATTCTTTTGGCAAAACTCTGTTAGCCTTTGCCCTGCTTCATTTTGTACTTCAAGGCCAAGCTTGCCTGTTACTCCAGCTATCTCTTGACTTCCTACTTTTGCATTCCAGTCCCCTATCATGAAAAGGACATCTTTTTTTGGTGTTAGTTCTACAAGGTCTTGTAAGTCATCATAAAACCGTTCATCTTCAGCTTCTTCAGCATTAGTGGTTGGGGTATAGAATGGATTACTGTGATATTGAATGGTTTGCCTTGGAAACAAACAGGTCATCCTGTCATTTTTGAGACTGCATCCAAGTACTGCATTTCGGACTCTCTTGTTGACTATGAGAGCTACTTCATTTCTTCTAAGGGATTCTTGCCCGCAGTAGTAGATATAATGGTCATGTGAATTACCCATTCCAGTCCATTTTAGTTCACTGATTCCTAAAATGTCAGTGTTCACTCTTGCCATCTCCTGTTTGACCACTTCCAATTTGCCTTGATTCATGGACCTAACATTCCAGGTTCCTATGCAATATTGCTCTTTACAGCATTGTACTTTACTTCCATCACCAGTCACACCCCCAACTGGCTGTTATTTTCGCTTTGGCTCTGTCTGTTCATTCCTTCTGGAGTTATTTCTCCACTCTTCTCCAGTAGCATGTTGGTTACCTCCCAACCTGGGGAGTTCATCTTCCAGTGTATCTTTTTGCTTTTTCATACTGTTCATGGGTTCTCAAGGCAAGACCACTGAAGTGGTTTGCCATTCCCCCTTCCAGTGGACCATGTCTTGTCAGAACTCTCCACCATGATCTGTCAGTCTTGGGTGGCCCTACACGGCATGGCTCATAGTTTCACTGAGTTAGACAAGGCTGTGGTCCATGTGATCAGTTTGGTTAGTTTTCTGTGATTGTGGTTTTCATTCTGTCTGCCCTCTGATGGATGAGAATAAGAGGCTTGTGGAGCTTCCTGATGGGAGGAGCTGACTGTGGGGGAATCTGGGACTTGTTCTGATGGGCCATGCTCAGTAAACCTTTAATCCAATTTTCTGTTGATGTGTTCCCTCCCTGTTGTTTGGCCTAAGGCCAAGCTATGACAGGGGTAATTGTGGTAAAGGCAACCTCCTTCAAAAGGACTTATGCCCGCACTGTTCAGTGCCCCTGACCCACACCTCCTCCTCCGTCAGAGAGTCCTGGACACACACAGCCAAGTCTGGCTCAGTCCCTTGTGAGGACACTGCGCCTTTCTCCTGGGTCCTTGTGTGCAAAAGGTTTTGTTGTGTCCTCCAAGTCTGTTTCCCCAGTCCTGTGGCAGTTCTGTAATCAAATCCCACTGGCCTCCAAAGTCAAATTCCCAGGAGGTTCTCAGTCCCTTTGCCGGATCCCCAGGTTGGGAAATCTGTTGTGGGTCCTAGAACTTTCTTAACAGTGTGAGATTTCTTTGGTATAATTGTTCTGCAGTTTGTGGGTCGTGTGCTTGGTGGCTCTGTGTTGGGGCTGATGGCGACCTCCTCCAAGAGGGCTTATGCCACACACTGCGTGTCCCAGGTCTGCTGCAGGCAGAACCCCTGTCCCCGTGGCAGGCCGCTGCTGACCTGTGCCTCTGCAGGAGACACCCAAACACTTAAAGGCGGGTCTGGCTCAGTCTCTGTGGGGTCTCTGGATCCTGGTGCGCACAAGGTTTTGTGTGAGCCCTCCGAGCGTCTCTGGCGGGTATGGGTTTCATTCTAAATGCGATTTTGCCCCTCCTACCATTTTGTTGGAGCTTCTCCTTTGCCCTTGGACGTGGGGTATCTTTTTTTGGTGGGATCCAACATATATCCTGTGGATAGTTATTTAGCAGCAGAGTTGCAATTTTGGAGTTCTCACAGGGGAAGATGAACACACATCCTTCTACTCTGATGACAATTCTTGTGCTCCTTTCTTATATTGCCATCTTAATGTTCAATGCTAATCTCTCAGTGATGCATTTCTGGTCTTCCCCACCTGACTGAGATCTCCTTGAAACAGAGAGTCTGTCTCAAATTTCTCCTGAAGCTATGATAAACAAAAATGATGTTAAGCATTTGTTAGTCACTTAAATTTGTGAGTGAGGGAGTTGGGTGAGTGACAGTTTACCTCCCTGTGGCCACACTTACTTGAAGCCCAGCAAGGATGTCTGCTATATCTGGGGAATCCGCTACAGGTGGAGGGGTTCAGCAAGATGCTTCATCCCTCTTTCATCGTTAGCACTCTCTGGGTACCTTCATCAGTGAGCACCTTATAGTTTGGCTAGAAAATCTTCACAGTTGTGGGCATGGAAGTAGGGGTTATTGAATAGTTAGAGCCTGCTTCAATCAGACACGTACGCAGAGGAGAAGGTATTGGGTGAACTGTCAAGGAAACACATACAGATGTGTTGGTCCAGATCAGCCTGGCGGCCTGAAAACAAACAGGATGGAACACTCCTTGGGAGTGAGCTTTGGGGCTTTAGGTGGTTTGTTCTGAAGCTGGAATTTAGAGATTGGGGAACTAGGCTGAGCCTTAGTTTAAAAAGTACAGAGAAGCATTACCTAAGACCCTTATTTATTAAGTAATAATAGTTTAAATCTATCTCCTAAAATCACTTCCAAAAAATGAGATACCTACTCCCTGCCCATCTAACTATTCAATATAACAAAGTGATTCAGAAGATGAACTTGGAAGCCAGACTGATGCAGGCTCAGACTTGTGTTCTGCCAGAAACCTCAGTCAAATTACTATAATCCCTTTGAGATCAGCATTTTCTTTCATAGACTAGGGATGACCATGACACTTGCTTCATAAGGTTTTATAGGAAGTGAATGAATCATGCACATAAAGTACTTGGCCTAATGCCTGACATGTGGCAAACTTTTAGTAAACATTCACTATCATTATTCTATCATAATTAGTAGGAAGCATTTAAATGTCTACAGGATCCTTCCCCATCTCCTAGTTTTATCTTCTGTCTTCTGGAGGAAAGAAGGATGTCATTGCAGATGAGGAAATTAGACAAGTTGGGATTTGACTCATAGAGCATTATTCTGGGAAGGACCCACTGTCACACGGCAAGAGAGCAGAGCAGAGCAGGACTAGGATTCACTTCTGCCCACCAGGGCATTTTCTGCCATATTCCGCTGTCGCTAACCTCAGGTTAGAGTGTGGAGTATTCAAGGGACTCAAAGAAACTAAGGGCTGAAGAATGGAGTTTGAGCTGGGCACGGTAGATCCCCTGGAGGAGGGAATGTCTACCCACTACAGTATTCTTGCCTGGAGAATTCCATGGACCAGGCTACACTCCATGGGGTTGCAAAGAGAATGGATGTGACTTGGCAACCCAATCCAGTGTTCTTGCCTGGAGAATCCCAGGGACGGGGGAGCCTGGTGGGCTGCCGTCTATAGGGTTGCACAGAGTTGGACACGACTGAAGCAACTGAGCAGCAGCAACAGCAGCAAAGTGACTAACACAACAGTCCCAGGTGAGGCCAGAGGCAGGGGCAGGAGCCAAACTAGGAACCCTGAGGCTTTTGTGAAGAAGACTGGACTCCATCCTGAGGGCAACAAGAAGTCATCTCATCCTGAGGGCATCAAGAAGTTTTAGGCAGTAGAATAATTCAATTGATTTCATTTGCATTAAAATAAAAATCACAGAGGCTGCCCAGCGGGAGACCTGATGGTAGAGAAGCAAGTTGGAAGCAGAGCCACGAGGAGGGTTTCCAGTTGTCTGGGACAGTCATGCTGGAGGCTGATGGGCAGTGGCGATGGAAAGACAGGGGTGATTTGAAAAATTATTTAAAATTCAATAGAACTTGATGATTGATGGCCCAAGGAAGATGAAAGCAAGGGATAAGGCAAGGATGATTTAAGGACAACGAAGCAAGGAAATAAGGATATTTGTAAAAGTGTCTGAATGCTGGGCTAGAAATCTGATTCATCTAGAAAGGAAAGTGAAGACAGTCTGTGGATTTTAAAGGGGAATTAGAATCGGTGGACTGATGGCATGGATGAGGTCAGAGACCTGCTATACTTGGAGTAATTGATCGACTGAACTGGGATGCAGAGAGAGAGAACGAGATGTGGTCACAGAGGGAGAGAACAAAGTTTCTGACTTCAGAGAGGAGCAGTCCTGGCAGATGACAAGGTCCAGGACGCAATCATGGAAACAGGTGAACTGAAGTGGAGCATGTACTGGAGAGTGGTGGGGGCGTCAAGGAGCTGAGAGGCCAAGGTACTTGGAGCCGACTCCACCCATTCAGTGGCAGGACATGGGCTGGAGTGGAAGATGTTGAGCTACATGCCAGTCATCAGTGAAGTAGGGGATGTGACTGGGAATCTGTGGGTGACCCTGACAGAGAGGGATGGAGGGATCATGGAGGGGTGGCAGGTTCCTCAAGAGAACAGGGTCTTATGAGAGGATGGATGAGGTGGTCATGAGTCACAGGGAAGGGATGCGGGGGAAGAAGTGCCCTGTTGGAGGCTAGAAGGGGAGGAGCCCCCTCCTGGGACCCAGTACACACCTTTCTACACCTCAACACGCCAGATTTCTCCTCGCTTCCTCATTTGCTCATGAACTCATTAGGTTACATTCTTCTCTTTGTCTAAAGAGAATGGAAGAGAAAGATGAAAAGAAAAGAGAAAAAAAAGGGTAGTGTGATAGTATAAAGCTGTGGATTAGAGAGGTGAAAGGATTGGAGATTACAAGGAAGAGGAACAAAAAGGACTGGTGGACACTCGTTCCTCTGCGCTCACTTTCCCACACTCAGCCCCTGAGTATGTTGTTTTCTCTGCCTGAATGCTCCAGCCCTTGACCTGAAAGGCTAACTTCTAGTCAGCCTTTAAACTGAGCAGAGGCACCACCTCTTCCAGGCAGTCTTCAGTGATTTCCCCTATGCTGTTCCACCAGCCTGGGCTAGGGACCCTCTTTTATATTACTGTAGGAAGAAGTGTAAGATTTATCATGGTGTACTGTAATTGCCTGTTTACTTGTCCATTTCGCCACTAGATAATAAATTCCTCAAAGGCAAAAATGCAGTCCTTACTTTTCCAAGCTTAGTTACCAGCTTCACTGAATTCCACATGGCAAGACTGTGATCAGGGGAATTCCCCCGCACCCCACGTACATACAATAATAAGATAGGAGGGCATGCTGTCTTCTGCTCATCCTTAAATTCCCCCACATTATTAAGGCAGGCTAGAATGTTCCTCCAGCAAGAGATTTAGACAGGAGAGCCCCCAGAGTGTCAAGGCTGTAAATAACCTTAGGAACCTCAAATAACTCTTCACGCGTGGATGAAAAAATTGTGCCCAGAGAGGTATTGAGTGATGCCTCCAGAGTGTTGTTGCAGGAAGGGCGACCCCCTTCCAAGGCCCGAAAGTGGGCTCTTGTCTAACACTTGGAAATGAATTGTCTGAGGAGACACATATGCTGACAAAGCAAGAGACTTTATTGGGAAGGGCGCCTGGGTGGAGGGCAGCAGGGTAAGGGAACCCAGGAGAACTGCTCTGCCACGTGGCTCGCAGTCTCGGGTTTTATGGTGATGGGATTAGTTTCCGGGTTTTCTTTGACCAATCATCTGACTCAGAATCCTTCCTGGTGGCACATGCATTGCTCAGCCAAGACGGATGCCAGCGAGAAGGATTCTAGGAGGTGGTTGGACACGTGGTGTCTCCTTTTGACCTTTCCTGAACTCTTCTGGTTGATGGTGACTTAGTTCCATGTTCCTTACTAGGATTTCCTGTTGTAAAATAAGTCACGCAAATGGTTACTATGGTGCCTGGCCAGGGTGGATGGTTTCAGTCAGTGTGCTTCCCCTAACAGTCTCAGGGCTGCTACACCCAGACCAAACCCAGATCCCAGACCTGCCAGTGACCGACCCATTTCCCACTGCACCAAGCCTGTGTCCTGTACTGTGCTTGATAGACAGAGATGGTGTTTGCCACACAGTTTGGCCTCAGGTAGCTGCGGCAAAAGTTTCCTCAATGTAACCAAGCTCCAAAAACCATCCCTTTGTCCTTTCTTCCTGTTTCTAGGTCCAGAATTGTTGAGTCAATGACCCTTATTACTCAGATCTACTCTGTTGCCTGGAAAATACAGATAAGTGAAATGAAGTAGGACAAGTGGGCACTTTACGTATTTTGAGGGGCTTACAGCTTTGAGTGATGGGGTTGCCTTAATGGCTATTAATGTTCCCCTTTTCTCATAAAGAAGAAGACTGCTGGCAAGCTGGTGCTCGCTCTATATAGCGTATGACGTGTGAAGGCCTTTGAATGCTATGTTACTGTCATTCACAATAACATAATAAGGTACACTGGTCACTCCTTGGTCATCAGTCAGATCTTAGGGCTGGGCAGCAGGGAAAGAACAGGAGAAGGAGGAGTTTCCGGGCCCTACCTTGAGCATATGCTTGGTGGTTGGTAGGATATCAGTAAACAATTGTTGTGTGAGTGAATGAAGACTGTTCTCATGCAGAGCAGACTGAGATTTGCTCAAAATTGATCTGATTCATCACATCTTGAAGAAGCTGGATAAAACCCAGGAAACCAGGCTGGAAAAGCCAAACGTCTGCTGTCTTCATTTCTAATTACTTTTGCTTGGCTCCCAAGTGTGATAAGAAAAGAATTTGAAAAGAGATGGGTGCAAACCTCTGTGGATTCCCTGAGCTCTGAGGCATCAAGAAACCCGAAATCAAGGTGCCAGCAAGGCTGTGTTCCCTCTGAAGGCTCTAGGCTCTCTTTACCTCTTGCAGCTTCTCATGGCTCCTGGCTTCGTTGGCTTGTGGCAGCGTAACTCCAGTCTCTGCCCCCAGCTGCACATTGTCTTTGTCTCCCTGTGTCTGTTTCCTCTTCTCTTAGAAGGGTACCAGCTTTTGGATTTGGGACCCACCCTAACCCCATATGATCCTTTCTAGATCCTTAACTAATTATCTTTGCAAAGACTTATTTGCAAGTAAGGTCAGACGCTGAAGTTCTGGATGGACATGAATTTGGGGAACACTGTTCAACCCACTACCAGGAGCTTTCTGCCTCCCTCCTTCCTGGTCCCTAGAGATATCCTTTGCTTCCTCCCAACAGGACCACTTCCCTTCCAGACACCTGTTCTTCGAACAGCTGCTTTCTTATCTGATTGAAACCTCAAATCCTGAGTTAGAAAGCAAATGAGGACAAGAAAGAAAGCAATTAGTAAGACTGGGACTTCAGGATTAAAAGGGTCCACTGACTTGCTGCCTAGGTGGTTAGTAAGGGGGAGGCTAGGGGAAAAGTTTAAGGGGTGAGAGGAGAAAGAAGGGGGTCCCTCGAATGTTTCAGAAAGGAGAAGGTTTGTGGGGACCCAAATTCCTGCAGCAATTTAGCTGAGGCCCCATGAGGGTGGTGGTGGTGGTTGTTTAGTTGCTAAACTGTGTCCGATTCTGTGACCCCATGGACTACAGCACTCCAGGCTTCCCATCCTCCATCATCTCTCAGAGTCTGCTCAAGTTCATGTCCATTGAGTCGGTGATGCCATCTAACCATTTTATCTTCTGCCACTCTCTTCTCCTTTTGCCTTTTTCACCATGATGCTGGTGGCTGGGTGCAAATATTAAGTGCCTGATGTAGTTGGAAGGAGCACAGAGATGTGGAGTTGCTCACTCAACTTTCGTCCTACAGACATTTACTAAATGTCTCCTGTGTGCCCAGGTCCTCAGTCTAACACTCATTTCACAGGTGAAAACACTGAGGTTCCAGGGGGCCAAGGGAATCATCCAAGGTCTCTTAGGGGCAGAGTCAGGACCAAAAGCCAAGTCTTCTAACTCAGTACCTTGTACTTATACAAAGCATTGTTCTTCTCTCATATGCTCCAGTCTGCCAGGGAATCTCTGGACTCCACCAGGGAATAGTAATAATAGTAGCAACCTGTGTGTATGGACAGGGCTTGATCACGTGCAGGGTGTGTCTCTGGAAGTCATTTTACTACTGCTCCTTGAGGCAGGGGGACTGGAGGCAACAGTGCGGAGAGCTGGGCTCCTGCCCCGGAGCTCAGCTTTGCTGGGAGTAGAGGAAGGGAGGAATGAGATCCCCCTGGAGAGAAGGGCTGGGACCACAGTCAGAGGCTAGCAGACTCTGCATTATAAACCACAGATCCCGAGGGAACCCCATTGTCAAGTTTGTCCAGCTGGCCAGTCCTCCAGAACCTGGGAGATGCCGAAGGTGCTAGGGAGCCTTCTGGGCCCTTAGTGTGGATTACATGCTTACAAATAAGGAACCCACAGCCTTGCAGATTCACCTCCTTGGAGTCCTGCCTTAGAAGCCAGGGTGGCAGCTGCTTTTAGTGCTTCCCAGTGGGCCTACCTCCCTCTGAACCTTCCCTCCTGGACTTTTCAGTCTGGATGCTGGTCTATAATGACCTGGTTCATAGTAGATGTTCAGTGATTCTGTGTCAAGTGAGTGAATCTCTTCACTGTGATAGGCATGTGTGTGTGTGTGTGTGTGTGTGTGTGTGTGTGGTGGGGGAGGGTGGGAGTGGCTATAATCAGGGAAGGAGCTGCCCTGAGCCCCGCTTTGGGATTTGAAGTCTTAGAGGTTCAGCCTGAGGCCTGGCTTGGGACCTGCACCAGCATCCTGAGCATCAGAATGCCAGGGCCTCCCAGCTTCTCTGGTTTCCTGAGCAGTTACCTGCTCACCATAGCATTTCTCTATCTGTCTCCATGGCAATGTCATCGCCCAGGGGTCCATGGTCCTGCTGGGGGGAGAGGTGGAAAAGGACAAGGGCAGGAGGCCGTGTGTGTCCACGTGCCTCTTCTGGGCAGTGAGACTCCAACAGGCGAGGGCGGGCCCCCATCCAGGCTGGCAGTGAGGAGGGCCTCATGGCAGTGCCCCTGGACAGTTCAGAAAAGGAGCCCGGAGCTCTGGAGCAGCAGGTGGAGGGGACTTTTGGAGGCTCAAGGATCTCTTTGGATCCCTGCAGGGTCCTCAGCTACCAGCACTGGCTGCTTGGGCCCTGGGAGCAGCTGGATAAACTTAGGGTAATGGTCAAAACGTGCAACTTGTCTGAAGACAGCATATCGGATGGTGCTTCTCAGCATATGCTCTGAGTTTCAGTCCACCAGCCAGAGACCCAGGAAAACCTAACAAAATGGACACAAAAAGCGAAGATACACAAGGCCGAGTTGGACTCCTGCATGTTTCTGTCAGGTTATGGTGCTGCCCTTTGGAGCCCACTGCCCAGTTGCTCAGTGATCCCATCTGGCAATCTGCTCATTTGCTTTCTGTTTGTGCAACAAAGACGCACATGGGCCTTTTTAGGGGTCTAGGGAGTCAGGAGTCTTCAGTTATAGTCACAGAAAGCATTATTCTGACATTTGTGAAGACAGTAGGGGAGACTTGATTCTGGACTGTGGTCATAGGTGTCAAGATGATCACAAGACAGGCTGGAGGGCTGCCTCAACGCCAAATACACAAGGACGGTGGTGGTGGTGGGGGGTGGATTATAATCATGGGTAGAATGGGACTAAGGGTGGGGAGTCGGGGGCAGTGGATGGAAGATTGCTAAGCAGAGACATCAGGGAGAGGGGAATTCTTGCTCAAGGCAAAGCCAATGTGATCAGGTGCCAGGGGTGAGGAATTCTCTCTAAACCGACAGCAGGATTCTTGCTAAAACTAGGCTGGGCCAAGACAGGTCCCAAGGACAAAGTCTAGTAGAAAAAAGTTCTCCGTGGAGCCTGAGGAAAGCTTGATCAACCCTAGCTGGTGGCCTAGGGATATTTAACCTCCTTTGTCCTCTGATTCCTATTTCTGAAGATGGGATTGGATTGGATGAGGTCTCTTCCAGTGCAAACAGACCATGGCCAGCAGCAGCTGCTCTAATCCTGTCTCCCTTCACCCAGAGTGGCATTTGAGAGTCACAAACATTGCTTTGAAACACATCTACTATTTAGGTGTTAATTTTATAATCAGATGCCTTCTTACCAATGGTAGTATTCAAATTACAAGTGAATAATATCCACCAGTTTAAAATCCTGACTTTGCTACGTATGCTACATATCTCATACACATCGTCTTTAATCCTCATGACAGCCCTTGAAAGATAGGAACCATGATCCTCATTTTACAGATGAGAAAACTGCGTTTCAGAGATATTAAGTGAATTTTGTATTCAAGGCCTCACAGACGTTAGGCAATGAAGCTGTATTGAGCACAGTTCTGGCTGGTATGGCTGCCCGCACGTTGCCCCTGGGCCAGCTTAGGTTCTCCCATGTGCTTAGTTTAATCCTTCACTTTTATTACAGTACCTGCCACAATGTATTATAATGGCTCACCTCCCCAACTTCACCCCTGTAAATCAGGGCAACTTCCCGTCCTTGGTGTTTAGTGGACCCTCATGAATGATGCAGAGTGAATATATGAATGAAGGAGGATGTGTATTCCAAAAATTTGGAACCTGGGGAAATTGGAGAATATATGTATATATATTCTATAGTGTTATGCACAATAATGGAAATTCAGTGAATTCTAATTCATATGCGCGCACACACACACACACACACACGCACACACAGACACATACCCATAAGGAATCAGCGTTTGCTTGTGGTGATATTCACACGGCCTAAGTGGTGATGGACCAGCATATTTTTTTTTCCAGATCACAAATGATACATGTCCTTTCAAATAAATTAGTTCATTAATCGTGGCTGACACACTTAGAGGAAGAGTAAGCCTGCCCACCAGTGCAAGGGTGACCCCCGTGGCCTCTCCATCAAAATCCACCCAGAGCTGCCTCTCCACATGGCAAGAACATCGAGACGCAGTACACACAACCTTTTTCTCATTTTTTTTCCTAGTGATATTTGTAGGCCTACACCTGGCATTCTGTGTCACCCATGTGGGCCAGAGATTACAAATATAAGAGAATCAAGTCATGAAATGAGGGAATTGGAGAAAGAAGCATTTATCAAAATATGAAGGAAGCCTGGAAAACGATCATATAATTTGAAAAATTATATTTGTGTGTTTATATATAAAAATTACTAAATACTCAGGTTAGTTACAATTAACCAGCTGAGCTATTGCCTCGGGCTGTTGTTTTTCTAATTACAGGTCTCCTCTGTGTCACCAGCAAGCTAGGAGCCCCAGGGGGAGCTAAGAAAGTCTCGTTCTGTCCTTTTAATCCCTTTTAGAGAGTCTTGCTCCCTTATTCCCAAACCCCCACCCCGGCTGCATCTAGGAAAGTGCAGGTCTTCGGAGCCCCTCCCCAGATAGTCCTGGTGGGGTCCTGCCCCATGCCCAGTGGGCAGCCCTGGGAACCAATGGTTCCTGGCAAGTCTAGCTTCCAGGGCCAAGCAGTAATTGGCCCAGGCTGTATTGAGCAGGGCCAAGATGACAAAGCCCATCAGCTGCTTAGAAGTGCTACCTGCAGAGGGACCAGGCTGAGCATCAAACCAGCCACCTGGAAAGCTGCCACTTGGATGGCGCACATAATTTCCAAATTAGATATTTCTGAAGCTTGGATTTTGCGGTGCAGACACGCTCAGAGGTGGCTCTGGCTGAAGCTGCAGAAAGCAAACAAACGGAAATCTTACAAAGAAAGTGATTTCATTCACAGTCCATATGCTCAGATTTCCCTCTCCCTCTCCACCTTTTTCATTAAGATGCAAATAGAGCTATTGTTGCCAGGAAGTCCTGCTGCTCTCGTCCTGGTCCTGGGAGCAGTGGTGATCGCTAGAGATTCCAGCTCTGGTTACTGAGGACCCAGTTACCCAGTTACAGGGACCTGGAGGAGGGAAAGGCTTCCCTGGTGGTTCAGACAGTAAAGAATCCACCCGCAATGCAGAAGACTGGGGTTTGATCCTTGGGTCGGGAAGATCCCCTGGAGAAGGGAACGGCAACCCACTGCAGTATTCTTGCCTGGGAAATCCCATGGACAAGGAGGAGCCTGGCGGGCGCCAGTCCAGAGGAGGGAAAGGAGATGTTGGAGTTAGCGAAGCTGGAGCTGGCTAAGAGCCGTTTCTACCACACAACTTTGGTTCAGTGGAAGCAGAAGTACTATCAGCCCTATAGATTAATCCTCAAGTCCCCTGCCTAGAATGATACAGACACAGACCACCGAGAAGTCCTGTATGAGAGTGCAGGGTCACTGTTCCAGTCGCTGAGAGCTGTCCTTCTTGCTGTTTACATATAGCTCTCTCTGATAGAAAGGATGGATATTCATTGAACAAAGCAACACACTGTACGAGGCTTATATCCTTTAATCCACTGAGGGAAGAGATACCATCTCCACTCTACAGATGTGTCTGCTGAGCCTCAGAGAGGTGGCGTGACTGATCCAAGGAACAGGCACAATCAGAATTCAAAAGCAGCTCCATGCGACCTTTCCCACAGCTCCCCTGCACTGGCCTGCCTCTCCTACACACACGTGAGCTTTGAGAAGGAGCATACTATCTCTTTATCACCCCCACAGGGCCTAGCAAAGTGCTTTGCATCCAGTAGGCTGCTGCTGCTGCTAAGTCACTTCAGTCCTGTCCAACTCTGTGCAACCCCACAGATGGCAGCCCACAAGGCTCCCCTGTCCCTGGGATTCTCCAGGCAAGAACACTGGAGTGGGTTGCCATTTCCTTCTCCAATGCATGAAAGTGAAAAGTGAAAGTGAAGTCACTCAGTCGTGTCCGACTCTTCGCAACCCCATGGACTGCAGCCTACCAGGCTCCTCCGTCCATGGGATTTTCTAGGCAAGAGTACTGGAGTGGGGTGCCATCTCCTTCTCTATCCAGTAGGCATAGATGCATATTTCTTAAAATGAAAGCATACCTTTTTAGAGTTCTTCTGAAACTACTGAAACTTGTAGAATTCTTCTAAAACTGCTGAAACTCAGTTAGCTACTGAGACTTGGGCAAATTACAGACATTTTGTATCTCCGATTCCTCCCGGGAGTATCTTAGATGACAGCCACCTCCAGAGCTAGTTGGATATTGGATTGTCTGAGGTCTGTCTCTCAGCACAGTGGCTCTGGAGAGGAAGTCTGCCTCTCAGACAATGCACTGGAAGACTCATGGTAAGCCCCATGGTGCGTTCATACTTTTTGGGGGGGAGGTGAATTCCATTCTGAATCACTATTAATTTCTTTTTTTTTTTTTTAATTTATTTGACTGAGCTGGGTCTTGGTTGTGGCATGTGAACTCTCAGTGGTAGCATATGAGATCTAGTTCCCTGGTGGAACTAAATCCAGCTGGGGCTCCCAGCATTGGGAGCATGGAGTCTTAGCCACTGGACCACCAGGGAAGTCCCTTAATTTCTTTTTCTTTTCTTTTTTTTATGGTGGTAAAAATAAACCCATATAACATAAAATTCACCATCTTAAGTGTTTTTTTAATTGATTTTTATTGGATTGTAGTTGCTTTACAATATTGTGTAAGTTTCTAGTCTGTAGCAAAGTGAATCAGGCATGCGTATACACATGTCCCCTCTTTTCTTGGATTTCCTTCCCACTTAGGTCACCATAGAGCACTGAGTAGGGTTCCCTGAGCTGTACAGTAGGTCCTCATTAGTTATCTATTTTATACACGGTATCAATAGTGTATAGATGTCAATCCCAATCTCCCAATTCATCCCACCATCCCCCCTTGATGTCCACAGGTTTGCTCTCTGTGTCTATGACTCAGTTTCTGTTTTGCAAATAAGATTAACTCCCCAGGTGGTGCTAGTGGTAAAGGACCCATCTGCCAGCGCAGGAGACCTTAAGAGATGCCAGTTCTATCCCACGCACAGAGGAGCCTGGTGGGCTACAGTCCGTGGGGTTGCAAAAGAGCCAGACGTGACTTAGTGACTAAAACAAAAACAACGACTAGTGAGGTTGAACATCTTTTCATAGGTTCATTCATTCTTGGTGGAACTGAACAAGAATCTTCACAGTGGATAATCAAAAGGCAGGTATCACAGGGCTCCTTGGCCTGGGTCCAGGGAGCCCTGCTTGTACAAGGAGACTGAAGAGAGGGTGAAGCTCTTCTGTTCTGTCCTTCAGCCAGGACAAAGTGCTAATCGGCTGTTGATCGAGTCCACAAGGGCCTGACAGGGGAGGAGGGCAGTTGTAATTTGCAAAGAGAAAAGCCAGGGCTTTAGAATGGGAGCAGTTCAAGTCCTAAGTCTGCTTTCTGTGGCCTGTGTGATCTGGAGCAAATTACTTAACCTCTCTGAACCTTAATGTCTTCATCTTAAAATAGATTATTGTGGGAGATCCATGTGGTTTTGTGTGGTTAATGTTTTGACAACGAGCTTTCCAAGAGAAAATAATGGTCTGGTTTGTAGCATTTGCAGATTTTGTTATGTAAGTACTCAGACTGTGGCTAATTTCAAGCCACCGACTTGGTGTCTTTGGACGCAGTGGGGAGGAGGGATCCGCAGACCGGCTCCAGCACATCACTTGTCCTCCCGTGAGATGCCTCGCCCAGGATGTGGCAAGTGTCAGGGTCTCAACAAAGTTCCCTTCCTCACTGCCTTCCACTGTAGGGACTCTGTGTGACCTGAGAAAGAATTCTTGGGTTTATTTAACATGTTTATTCAACTATGTATTCGTATGTATTGAACTCCTATTATGTACAAAACCCTGTCCTTGGAGCAGAGTATAAGCACAGGAAGAACAGGCAGGAGGTCTGCTTTGAGCCTGTTGTTGTCAGAGACTCCAGGGTGGCTAGGAGATCCTCCCATAGGCCGTCATCTCTCTCATGTAGCATTTTAACCACCTTTGTGCTTATCTTTCCCGCCAAGCTGTGATCTCCTTGCAGACAATGACTGTGTGTTTGGTATCCACGCTGTCTGGCACCCTGAAGGTCTCCAACAAGTATTTGTCAGGTGATTTCTGAAACTCGAAAGCTATCTAAGGAGGAGATGAAGTTAATGCATCTGAAACATTCAGAGAGTAACACAAGAGCCATAATTACAAAACTTTCAATTTGATAAGCATCCTCGTGCTTCAAAGCATTTTCAGTTCAAACAGTTAACGCCCACTGAATGCTTGGGTATGTCAGGTATCAACAACCATTCAGTGTTGTCTCATTTAACATTTGCAACAGCCCAGTGGAATTGGTGCTCTTATTACCATTATCCCCATTCCGTATATGAGTAAACTGAACAACAGCCGTTAAATATTTGTTTGGGAATGGATGGGCCTTTTGGCCAACCCAATGGATTTCCCAGTGGTTTTGATTATATGCATAGTGCCAGGATGTGCACCTCAAACTCGATCATGACTGCCCCAAGAAGTAGAGAAAGGGGTTATGTTGTTATTTCTATCAATATTACAAAATTTCTCCTCCGTAAAGGTGAGAAAACAGGCTTCAAGAGGGAGAGAGAGATTAAGTGACTTGTCCAAAGTCACACAGCTCACAGGCTGTGGAACCAGGATTAAGGCCTAGGCTTTCTAACAGGATAATAAAGTACAATGTGAGGGGACATACAGAACAAACGCTGTGTCAGAGAAAGGTGGCACCACTGGATGTCAAGTGGTCAGGGAAGCTTCCAGAAGACACTGGGCTTGATTCGGAGCCTGGGGAGCTGGAGGTGGACCTGGATCCGCAGATGTCATCCTCCTGTCCTCAAACATGGACACACACACGCACAGCCCAGTGGCCCTGACCCCCGGTCTCCAATGTGGAAAGCAAGGGGATAGTGTTCAGACAGGCTCACCCCATCTTGTGGAGACTGCACAGGAGATGTGCCCAGCAGCAGCTGCTGTTTCTCCCATGTGGATGTTAGTTATTTGTATAAAGGATCCACCAGCCCCTAGGTTGCTTAGACGGCATTGACCTTTCTCATGGCCTTCATCTCTGACTCCAGGAGAGGCTGTCATGCTTCCAGTCACTTAGAAAGTGCCTGTCTCCTACACATAACCTAGAGTCAGCCCCTCTGACTTTGAGGGCAGCGGTGCAGCCACAAGGGCAGAGCCTGAAGCCATGAATCACCGCTTAAGGGGGCAGTGTGGACGGCATCCTCCAGGCAGGCAGAGTGTGAACTGCGCTCTGGGCTTCTGGGCAGGAAGCCAGATAAGGGAGAGAGAAATGAGACAGTGAAGTTCACTGCTCCATCCCCAGATGCTGGAATCCCTGTCAGTGCTTAATTTGTGAGTCATGCTGCTGCTGCTGCTAAGTCGCTTCAGTCGTGTCCAACTCTGTGCAACCCCATAGACAGCAGCCCACCAGGCTCCCCCGTCCCTGGGATTCTCCAGGCAAGAACACTGGAGTGGGTTGCCATTTCTTTCTCCAATGCATGAAAGTAAAAAGTGAAAGTGGAGTCACTCAGTCTGACTCTTAGCGATCCCATGGACTGCAGCCTACCAGGCTCCTCCATCCATGGGAGTTTCCAGGCAAGAGTACTAGAGTGGGGTGCCATTGCCTTCTCCGTTGTGAGTCATGTGAACTGGTAAATAATTTTCAAAAGGTTAAAAACATATTAATCAAACAATTACATGTCAACAATTTATTTACCTTATTAATGAAGCAACCAGTGAGATGACAAAGCTAGATTCGAAAGAGGATAAAGGAAGAAAAAAAATCAGTGAAAGAAAGGAAGCAAGCTGGAATAAGATTGCTAAATTTGATAAAGAACATGGATGTCTTATAGGGCAATAAAATCATAGAATCTGGGACTATCTTCTCTACTGGACGGAAGACATTTGTATATTACTGGTTTCTCTGTTAACATCTGTCTTACAGGGTTGGCCCCTAGTGGATAGTGAACAGCAAATGAACAAAGGACACGTCCCTCCCGTGGCCTTGTTGCCTTATTTCCACGTTTTCTGAACAGCTCAAAGGAACCCAGCTGGTCCTGTGCTCCTCGGGATTCTGCCAGTTGCTGAGTATGTTTAGTTCACATATGCATTCCCAGACTGGGGACAGAAGCACAGCACGGGTTCGGGGACCTGTTGGACCTATTGGGAGAAGCATTGAGCTCAAAGACCCACTGATCACCTGTCCTCCCTAAGCTCCTATGAGGACTGGTGGATCGCAGTGATGTTTGGGTTTCCTGGCACTGGTGCCTGTTCACAGCCAGAGTGCAGTATAAGCAGAGCTCAGAGAGATAGCGGCTTCCGTTCCAGACCGCCCCGTAAAGCAAGTATCTCAATAAAGTGAATCACATGAAATTTTTGGATTCCCAGTGCATACAAAAGTTATGTTTACACTATACTGTAGTTTATATGTCCCCAAAGTACATACCTTTATTAAAAAATACTCTATTGCTCAAAAATGCTAACCATGGCCTGACAATGCAGGGTTGCCACAAACCTTCAAATTTGTAAAAATGTAACATCTTTGAAGTGCAATAAAACAGGGTAGGCTGCAGTCCCAGAAAAGTCAGATTATTTCCTTTTCTCCAGTGCACGGTCACCCTGGTAACAGACTAAAAATCCTTTTGGGGAAGGCTGGGAGAAAGATTAACTATTAATTTTTCACCATGTAGTAAGGATCTTCCTCCAGGGGCCCTGGCCTCCCCTTCATTCAAGGGATGCTGGGTAAATGAATTGGGTCTGGGAATTGACTGAGGGGTGATGACTCCCTTTTTTGGTTATTCAAGTTAGACTTCTGTTCACTTGATCTAGAACTCTTCCACTTAAACACATCAGGTAAGCATTTAGAAGATGACCATTCATGTCTCTTCTGGGAACACCACGGTCAACCAGCTGGTTCAACAGATCCCTGTGAGTCAGACTTTTCTGACTGCTTCTCTGACTCTGCTGTCCATTAGGGCCTGGAGACAACGTGGGCTCTGCGGAAAGAGCCCATGAGAAAGAATAAGATGTGAATTCTGGTTCTGCCTTTGCTACTAACTAGCTGGGTGACGTTGGGCAAACTAATAAGCCTCTCTGAGTCATCTTCCTTAACCTTTAAAAAGGGAGTGTTAACCCTGCCCTGCTGGGAAAGAAGGCTGTTGTGGAACCTTTGAAAAATATAACCATGTCTTTATTATTATTTTTTAATTGGAGTATGGTTGATTTACAATATTGTGTTAGTTTCAAGTGTACAACAAAGTGATCCAGTTAAACACAGTGTCTTTAGACTGTGGCTACCTGTGTCGTTTTGGTGATTTAGACGGTGTGAGTGGAGGATGCAGGCTGCATCTGGTCTGTCAAAGTGCTTTGGCTCAAATGATGTGATGAATGTGTTGCCAGCATTTTTAAAATAAGGGGATTTCAACTAAACATCTCAATTCTGGTTGTTTTTGAAGCACTGGAAGTTCTGGCACATTCTTGTATGAGGATGATAGACTGTAAGGTATCCTTTAAGAGCTGCTCTTTCCAGTTTACCTGCCCTGCCCGCTACTCCACTCCTGAGGACTGAGTTTATGGAGGGAGACCACAGGTGCCTGGTATGATGCTGGGAAGAGATGCTTATCAAATGCAAACGCTGGATTAACAGTTCAGTGTGATAAGTGCCACACAGGGGTCGGTGCCAGTCTGAGTGGGAGCTAAGGAAGCCATCAGTTCTCCAGGATTGGGATGGACCTCTGCTTGCTAAACACCACCCTTAGACTCCTTCCTGGTTTTCAGCCATCTTGCTCTGACTTTGGGGCTGATTTTCACTTCTCTGGTCATCTCTCTAGTGCCAGTTCTTAGAAGACCCATCTGACTTGTCTGAGCTGATTCACTTGCCAGATACTAAGGCTAGATCTGTTCTCTTTCAACTATGACTCCAGCTTGAAATCTTGGCTTTGAACTCCCCATTGCTATCCCCCCCGGCAAATGCCATCTTGTTGGGAACAGCTCCAGGTCACCCTGCTACTCTGCCACCGGAGCGTTTACTAATTCAGCACCTTTTCCTGGGCATCTGCTATGGCTGTGCCCCGTGGGAGAAGCCCTGCACTCTTCCACCTGCCCTTGGCTGCAGTGACCTGTACCGGTGGGGGCAACAGCCGTCTCTCACAGCTCAGGGCATGGCACACACTTGCCTCACCTGAGCCTTGTGAATTCTGAGTTCTTGCCATCTGGCCTGACCACCTTCCCACCTGCCCAAGGCATCTTGGGCACCCCCTCCCCAGGGATCTAGGCTGCTTTTCAGCCTTATAATGGAAGCTAGTTAAGAATGTCTCCTTGTCTGAGCCTCATGTCACTGCTCTGAGGGAATCGGGGTGCTGAGTCCAGTGGTCAGGGAAGGTCTCCTTTAGGAGGTGGGCTTTGCCCTTGAAGGGTCCATGGGATGTGGAGAGTGGGACAGCAGCTGGATAAATGGCAGCTTTCAGAGTTGAGGGAACGGGGAGGGTGAGGCAAGAGGAGGATGGAAAAGCACAGATCAGCTCCAACTTGAGTCTCCTTCCCACAGCAGAGCAGCAGGTTTCATTTAGGGAGGTCAAAAATAGAAGGATCTAGACTGTCTTCTTTGGGGGAAGTGGTTGGTTGAAGGTATTTTGAGCGAGATGGTGACGGCAGCCAAAAGCCGTGGCTTGAAGAGGTGATCTCAGGAGAACTTGCAGGCAGTCTGGAGGTGAGGCTGGAGATGGGTTTGGGGGAGAGACTCTGGGTTCCGGCTCCCCCATCGTGTCGCCTCCATCTGCTCATGGCCTCTGGGCCTGATCTCACTCCACAGGCCACGCTTGGCGCAGCTCCTTGAGGGCGGCTGAGGAGTGCTGCCTGCTCCTTGTTGCCCCTTCCCACCTCAGGAGGACCCAAGTGAAGTCCGATCTGTCATTTACCAGCCTCTCTGGGAAGCGGGATGGGGCTTGAGGGAGGCACCAGGCAGACTGCACTGCCCTTGCCCTTGGGTGGGGCAGTCAGTGGCCCCAGGCCCCTCTGCTTCGGCCCTTCCCAGCTTCCTTCTTTCTTGGCTGGACTGGGCCTGGGAGAGGTGATTAATACTGCTGCCAGGAAGTACCACGTGGCAATTACTGAGACACCAGCTCCTTCCAAGGGGAAAATATTGTGGCAGGAACTCCTGGGCTTATTAGAGTGGGGAGCAGCTCTGGGAGGGTGCCAGGAGTCCTTGTATTTCCAGGAAAAAGCAGAACAGGGACTGTGGTCTCCAGCCACAGCTCCTCTGGGCAACGGTGGCCAGCCAGTTGCTTCCATGGCTGGTTTGCCCCATTGCTCTGGGTTCCTCTCTGGGCATGAGTGCTCTGCTGGCCCGTGGACCCTAGATCTCATCAGGACTTTCAGAAGGGTGTCAGAAGACAGCTGAGCCTTCCTGTCTCAGAGCTCATTATCCCCATGACTCACCCAGCTCTGTTTCTGGGCCCCATCTCACTGAGTGATGGTAACTTCTTGCCTGAAGTTCTTCTGAGCATGTTCTATTGCTGGCCCCCTCTCAGAGACCTCTTGGGGTCCTTTATGGGGTCTTGCCCTCATCACGACCACAGACATCTGCTTTAGTGTGCAGTAACTGTAGTAGACAGCTGTCCCCAGACTGATAAGGTGAATGGGGATCTGCCTAGGCCCTCTGATTACCCTCCTTCCACCCCGAGCCCTCAGCCCTAGCTGGGCTGGAGCTCGCGTGGTGGCAGGTGGGAGGACACTGAGGGGAAAGTCTTGGAGCTGCTCTAGGGTGGCCACATGTCCCTGTTAGAAAAGGAAACTGAGGCTCAGAGGTCGCATGGCTGGAGATGCAGGGCACAGCTGGCCTCCTGTGTCCATTCTTCCGTCTTGTCCCCAGGTATTTACCCAACTCCAGAGCTCTGCCTGGGTGCCAGGTGATGATAGCAGAATGGCTGGCTGACCTGTGTGTTCTCGGAACTCTGAGAAAGCTGGGTCTTTTCTATCTTTTTTTTCCCCCCCAGAGTGTGATAGGGGAGCCTTGAAAAGTGGTAAAGTTTTCTTTGTCTTGTTCTCACAGCAACTTCCATCAACCAGGCCAGGCCTCCTGTGCAACAGGGATGCAAATTCAACAGGAAACCTGAAAGAGTGGGCCAGGAAAGGTGCGGGAGTGGGAGATGATTTTACGATCGTTAAAAACAGCCTCTCGAAGCCATGCACTTGCCAGCGCAGAGCAGTGGGCACAAACGCGGGGACAGAGGAACGGAACGTTCCTGAGCTGGGAGTGGGTCTCCGGCCCTCGGCCCATGCTGCTCCCGGTCCAGGCCCCGGGTGTGGGGGAAAGGCTGCTGTCTTTGGAGGCTGGAGCAGAGTTTGGACTTTCAAGGGCTTGACATGCTACCGGGTCCATCCCGGTGGGTTCTGAGGGCTTCTGCACAGATCTGTGTCAGCTCAGTCTTCTAGCTCTGCTGCAGTCCAGGCTGCCATGGGATCACAGGGGGCCAGTCGGGGTTCTGTGACCCCAGCCCGTCAGCACGGGCAGCAGGCGGGCAGGCAGAGGGGACCGTGTGGATGGTCCCGTGGAGCTTCTCCCACTTCAGATCACAGAGAGCATGGCTCACTGTAGTGACAACATCACCTTCATCTGCCACAGACACCCACTTCCTAAATGGTGCCCCCATGACAACACAGCTCCCCGGGCTTTCTTCAGTTTGGTTGTGCTTTACCAACCAGTGGCCTGAGGCCTGGCTTTGATGATGGCAGAAGAAGTGTGGGCTTTGGGGGAGGCCAAGGGACCTGGCTGAGAACCCCAGATCTGTCATTTACCAGCTGTGTGGTGGTCAGGAAGTTTCTGGGGGGAATGACAGGCGAGAACCGTGTGTGCATGTGTGCTAAGCCACTTTAGTCGTGTCTGACTCTGTGCAACCCCATGCCTTGCAGCCTGCCAGGCCCCTCTGTCCATGAGATTCTCCAGGCAGAAATACTGGAGTGGGTTGCCATACCCTCCTCCAGGGGATCTCCCTGACCTAGGGATCGAACCCACATCTCTTAGTCTCCTGCATCAGCAGGTATGTTTTTTACCTCTAGTACCACCAGCAGCACGTTATTCCAGGAGAAATGGCATTCTGCTTTCTGTCTTCACACATTGGCATGATAGATGCTACCTGATTCTTCTTATTTTCACGATGACTTGCCTAAACCTATGTTGTGAAGTGGGGTTGTTGTACTGACTCTGGAGGACTCCTGTGAGGCCGAGTGGTGAGACGGGTAAAACCTCTGAGTGTCTTGCTTTCCAAGCACTTGGTAGGGGCTTCACAGCCCAGTGGACAAGAGGGACTCTGCTACTAGACACACCCAGGCTTCACTTACCCACCGTGCTAATTGTGACTCCCTTAGACTCCCCTGCTTCGTCTGTAATGAAAGAATTAATAGAATTTACTCCTTAAGGTGGTTTTAAGAATTAGGAAAAAGGAGTGTAAAGTGTGCAACACAGTACTGAGTACACAGTCAACAGTCAAGAAACAGTAGCTGCTATTACTATGACTGTTGTTGTTGTTGTAAATGAGAGCCCATTTTCTCTAGCACTTTCAGCAGTCCCATTTCTGACCCTCCATGACACAGGGGTAGACAATAGTTTTCTCAGCAGAAATGATTATAAAAAACACTTGGACGGCAAGGGTGCCTGGGTAATTAAGGGTGGGATCCGTGGACCTCAGGCTCAGAGAGCAGTTACAGGCGGAACTGGAGCTAAGACTGTCCATTTGCTTCCCGTGTGTGAAGCAGAGTCCACATGTCCCAGCAGAAGCAATCCAGGAAGCCCCAGGAGGAGGAACGGAGGACAGGCAGAGAGAAAAACTTCCTGGATCAGGACAGTGGGCAACTCACTGGAACTCACAGACTGAGGCCCCTGGAAAGGCACTGGAGCCTTGGCTGGGAAGCGCCTCCAAGCCAGGCGACTCTTAGCGTCTCTGTATCCAGCACAGGCTCTGGGGACAAGTTGACCTTGGGTGGAGACCTGCTTCCACCACCTTCCAGCTGGGACTGTGCGTAAATTGTTGACCCTCTGTGGGCCTGACTCTCTGTCTGTGCTGCATCCAAGGAGAAATGGATGGGGAACCTCCTCTTTGCTTAGGAGGAGTTCTGACCTCCTGTCTGCTGGTGGGAGCTATGGCCGTGCCCCTTCAGCCAGACACCTGGGTACTGGAGATGCCACCCATCTGACCATGCAACACTCCACACCTGGACGCCTGTTTTTGGTTGATATAATTTTAGACTTTCTGAAGAGTTGCAGAAGTAGTACAGAGAGTTCTCTTCTGCCTTCCACCTAGCTTCCCCTAATGTTAGCGTTCTATCTAGCCACAGCACAATGATCAAAACTAAGAAAGTAAAGTTTGTTCAGTGCTATAATTAAATGGCAGGCTCCACGTGGCACAGCAGTAAAGAATCCACCTGCCAGTGCAGGAGATGCATGAGATGTGAATTTGTTCCTGGTTTGGGAAGATTCCCCTGGAGAAAGAAATGGCAACTCATTCCAGTCTTCTTCCCTGGATAATCCCATGGACAGAGGAGCCTGGTGGGCCACAGTCCATGGAGTCGCAAAGAGTCGGACACGACTGAGCGGCTAACACTATTACTACTAGTACCCATTTATGATTAAAAAAAAAAGTCTTCAGAAAATGGGCATAGAGGGAATCTACCTCAACATTATAAAGGGCATATACAAGAAACCTACAGCTCGCATCATACTCAATGGTGAAAAGCTGAAGGCATTTCCTCTAAGATCAGGAACAAGACAAGGATGTCCATTCTTACCCCTTTACACAGCAGAAGCCCTCTTGCCCAGCATGGTTGATCGGCCAATTGAAAAACTTCATTAAAGAGAAGATGCATTAAAAATGATACTTCAGACATTTCATTGTACCTTAGAATATTTATGTCCATTAATTTACCAGGCTTTTGGTATATATTTTGAGTTTTTTCTTTGAGTATGAATCCTCCTACTAGAGTTTTGCCTCATCTTATTTGCATTATATCCCCATAACGCTTTAGCTACAACTTCCAGTATTTTTACTTTTATTTTTAAAAGCAGAGCAAAGATTTAAACTTACAAAAGAATATAAATGTAGGCTCCTGGATTTCAGAATTTTTTGTGTTATCTTATTCACACATAGCTAGTCAGTATTTTTTTAAAGCAATTTTTCTTTATCAAAAAATGTCCCCAGTCCATTCAAATTAGTTTTTATGGAATCAGTATTTTAATTTGGTATTCATGCTTTATTGTTTATTAAACAGTGAACTAGATTAATGGCAATTAGAAGGAAAACTAGCATGGGTGGGTTTGGGAACAGATGTGCCGGGAAAGCAGACAGCTCCCCAGGTGTGCAGGGAGAGTCGCAGAGCATGGGTTCCTACAGTGGACATGCTGTGTGCCATGGGTACCAGTCAGCATCTTTTCCTGAGAGTGAGAACTAATTCAATGGGCCAGCAGCGTGGAGGGTCTTGGAGAGCTTTCAAAGTATATGATCTTTCTGGCCCTCTTCCCATCAAGAGGTGGAATCCACGCCCTTCCTCTTGGAGCTTGGGGGGCCTTTGTGACTGTCCTGATGAGTAGAATGCAGTGGAAGTGGTGCTGCGTGAGGTGCAAGGCAGCATTTGGAATGTCTCTGAGGTATTTGCAGGCTTCCCATAGGACAGTCCCTCAAGGAGGGAGAGAAGAGAAATGCCCTAGAAGCCCCAGCTGCTTGAATCTTCCTAGCTCCAGCACCAGACCTGTAAGTGAAGAAAACTTCGAGACGACCCACATCCAGGCACTTTCTGACAGTAATTGCATGAGAGACCCTGAAGGGGAACTGACCCACGGACTCACCAGCTTTGTTAGTAACTAATGACATCATTACTGCTTTTCTTAAATGAGTCTGTTTATTTATTTATTTCTGGCTGTGCTGAGTCTTCCTTGCTGTGCAGGCCTTTCTCTAGTTGCTACGAGCGGGAGCTGCTCTAGAGTTGCGGTGCTCGGGCTTCTCATTATGGTGGCTTCTCTTGCTGCAGAGCATAGGCTCTAGGGCTCCCAGGCTTCTGGAATTCAGTGGCTGTGGCCCCTGGACTCTAGACCTCAGGCTCAATAGTTGTGGCACATGGGCTTAGTTGTTCCTCCACATGTGGGATCATCCCAAACTAGGGATCAAACCCGTGACTCCTGCACTGGCAGGTGGATGCCTTACCATGGAGCCATCAGGGAACCTCTGTCAGTACTGTTTTTAAACCACTATTTTGGAGTGGTTTGTTAGACAGTGAGGACCAAAAGGCCTTTCACTGTTAATCCTTCATACATTTTGAACTTTGAATCACATTGATGTATTTCTTATTTAAAAAGTAAATAAAACTAAAATTATCCACCCCCCTCAGATAAAGCACACGATCTTTCATCTTAATTTCATTGTTATTGTGGGGCTCCCACTTCATGGCTAGCGTGTCCCAGATGCTGGTGGTACAAAAGAGGAATAAGATACAGACCTTGCCTTGAAAGAGCACAGGAGATGAGAAGACACAGACTTGCAGGTTTTGATACCACAGATGCCAAAAAGAAAAAAAATCCTATTTGTGAAATCCTAGATAGCATATTCAAAAGCAGAGACATTACTTTGCCAACAAAGGTCCGTCTAGTTAAGGCTATGGTTTTTCCTGTGGTCATGTATGGATGTGAGAGTTGGACTGTGAAGAAGGCTGAGCGCCGAAGAATTGATGCTTTTGAACTGTGGTGTTGGAGAAGACTCTTGGGAGTCCCTTGGACTGCAAGGAGATCCAACCCGTCCATTCTGAAGGAGATCAGCCCTGGGATTTCTTTGGAAGGAATGATGCTAAAGCTGAAACTCCGGTACTTTGGCCACCTCATGCGAAGAGTTGACTCATTGGAAAAGACTCTGATGCTGGGAGGGATTGGGGGCAGGAGGAGAAGGGGAAGACAGGATGAGATGGCTGGATGGCATCACTGACTCAATGGACGTGAGTCTCAGTGAACTCCGGGAGTTGGTGATGGATGGGAAGGCCTGGCGTGCTGCGATTCATGGGGTCGCAAAGAGTCGGGCACGACTGAGCGACTGATCTGATCTGATCTGATTTGTGAAATGGAAGAGGAATAAACAAGTAATCCTCCCTTAAAGCAGATCATGGAAGGCTTCTTGGAGGAGGTGGCATCAGAGACCACAGGTGAGAATGGAGTTTGAAGAAGCAGGGATCACTGAGCATCATCCTCTCAAGGAACTCAAGATGGTAGTGTTCTCTGACAAGGATGCAGATGGTACCAGCTGTTCACTGTCATTAGCATCCTCCCTGGAGGGGACAGGACCCCTGGGCCTCCCCTCCAACAACTAAACCCTGGTGTATTTGTTAGAATTAACAGATAAGGGAGGAGGGTGGGGCGACAGAACCAGTCTTCCCTTGGGGAAGCCCAGCACTTCACAGAGTGAAGAAGGCAGCGGAGATACCTTGCGGGCACCTCTTCTAGCTCAGTAGCGGCGTGGCTGTCATGCTGGTACATGAGGCAAACTACAGACCTCGGTTTGCCACATGCCAGGAAGATGGAATGTTTTGTCTCAGCCTGTGATATGCACCCCATTTGCCGTAGAGATTACTGCTTCCTGGGCCGCAAGTGTAATTAGATGATCAATCACAGAAAGTCTAAAGCCAAGGCAGACTTGGGGGAGAGAGATTTGTTTTACGGTATCAGTTCGAATATCACCTGGGCAGAAAGGGCCCCAAGAGAGGCTGTGCTTCAGAAACAAGGGCCTCCAGCAAGAACACGGAAGCCTTCAGGCAGAACGAGGAGTGGTAGGAAAATCTCAGCTTTGTCCAAATAGCACTGGTGTTTCCTAAAGCCTCCCCAGCCCTGAGGGTTCCCATCTTCCTGCAGCCACCAGGCTTAAGGGTGAGGATCAGGTGGGGAGATCCTAGAGTACTGTTCAGACCAGTCTGTACAGTTCAGCAATGTCTCTGCAACTCAGTTACCCCGGATACTGTTATAAAACAGGGGCTACAAACTTAAATGTATATGCGGCCTGGAAAGAAATGTAACCTGAGTGACACCAGTTGGGTGCAGGGTTGCAAGGCTTGATGAGGGGGTTTCCCTGATGGTCCAGTGGCTAAGACTCCATGCTCCCAACGCAGGGGGCCTGGATTCGATCCCTGTTGAGGGAACTAGAACCCACATGCCCAAACTAAAGAGTCTGTGTGCAGCAACAAAGACCGGGCACAGCCAAATAAATAAATGAGATTGGTGGGCGCTGTGCCCAACTCTTTGGAAGGGGGAAGGAGGGGGAGGAGGGGAGCTCTGCCAAAGCCTTGGGGCCTGGCCCCTTGCAAACTGGGATGAGTGGGGAGAACGCAGGGGGTGAGGAGCAGAGAGTAGGGATGTAGCTCCCGCCGCCCCCTCCATCCTTGGAGTGCAGAGACAGTCTCTTCCCCAAAGCTGGCCCCTCCTCTGGCTGGGCAGGGCCACTGCTTTCTTTAGTTACTGGGTACTCGGTGTAAAGGGGGCCGCCTCTTTTGACCCCAGCTTGTTGTTCCCTTGTGAGAATGCTGACCCAGTGTTTCCAAAATCCAGTGATTCTTTTGATGAGAACCTGTATTTTCATGTGACATCTGCAAAGTTTAAATATTGGACACAAGTTGCAATCTTTCAACAATGCAATGTAAGCCCAACAAAACCTATCTGCAAACCAAATGTGGCCCAAGGCTGCCAGTTGGCAACTTCTGGTATGAAAAGGTTAGCTAGCCAGTACTGGGTCTCTGTTGCTGGGCTGGCAGAAACATAACCAAGGAGTCGGCAAACTTGTGACTAGAAAGGATTTTACCAGCCGGCCATTGCCAGCTTTCACTTTTCCCATACAACAAAATAGATGGATCCTGTGTTCTGGCATGTTCTGGCATGTTCTGGTGTGTTCTGGACTTTTTGTTGGGCTAATGGGCTGTCTCCTTCCTTTCAGAGAGGACTATGGCTCGGCTGTTAGGGACAGGAAGTGGGGGTGGACACCTACTTTAATGACAGACAGAACCACTGCTGAACTCCTATTCTATGCCAGTTACTGTGTGAAGCGCCAACCACATGCAATCATTTAATCTGCACAGCAGCCCTGTGAGATTCGATACTATTTCCATGTTAAGATGAAGAAATAGGCACAGAGAGAGTAACTCACCCAACGTCACCCAACCGCAGTGGCTTATGCACACAGCTGTATCTGCCTACAAGACCCAGGCTCCTTATACCAGGGGGTGAGTCTGGGTCTAGAGCGAGGAGTGAGTTCTGTGGGACCAAGCCCTAGAGGCCCCCAGGAGACAGCTGCCTTTATTTCCCTGCAGACAGGCTTCCATCATGAGTGTGTCCGGAGTCTTACTTCACCAGGCTCTTAGGGCTCAGGCTGGAGCCCACAGGAGGCCCTCGGACCCTTCACAGCCTTCTAAAGAGGGAAGATGCAGTCCAGGCCATATCTGTGTTTCCTCGGAGTCCTGGGTGCCTTTCGGCAACCGGACATTCTGGCATGTTCTGGCCGGGGCTTATGGCATGCGGCTCATTTGGAGGAAGAGAGCCAACTCTGTTTCTTGGATACCCAGCAGGTTAGACTTCTTGGACAGTGATTTAGTGTGTGACAGCACGAGGCTTGTGGGGAGAAGCTGAGGTGCCTTGGCATCAGTGGGTTATTTTCATGAACTTGGCAGCTCCAACTAATCCCCGAGGAGAACTTCCCCTCCCTCCTGCCACAGCCATCAGAGCTCGGGGAGCTGTCACAGCCTCATGACTGCTAATTCATCTTCACTTAGTGCATCAAAAGGCTGGCAGATTTATCAAATAGGGTGGGTGCACGGGAAGTTTGATTAGCGACGTTGTGTTGTTTGCCCTGTTGGGCTGAGAAAACTTAGCTGCTCTGTGTCCCAGGAGTCCTAAGACAAGACCGAAAGTATTTGTGTTCTGCCTCAGATACTCTCAGGATCAGAAGCTAGAGTGAGAACTCCAGCCAGAGGTGTTTCCTTAGTGACTTCCCCGAGGGGCACCTTCTCCGTGTGTCTCTCCTTCCCTCCCTTCCTCTGTCTCCTGACTCCATAGGTGGGTTCCCAGCTGAGCAGGGTTTCTGGTCACATCCCTCATCCTTTGTGGCAGAGCAGCTCTGCCCCCTGGGAATCCTCTCTCTCACACATCCCTCCTGGACCCGGGTTATTGGCTTCTGCTATTGTCTCCAGCCTTGGCCTTGTCAGGCTGCTGAGCAGCAAAGCCAGAAATTCAGCCCTTTCCTTAGACTCCTGGGGAAGAGTGTGTGTGTGTGTGTGTGTGTGTGTGTGTGTGTATGCACGCGTGCTCAGTTGTGGCCCACTCTTTGATACCCCATGGACTGTAGCCCGCCAGGCTCCTCTGTCCACGGAATTTAGAAAAGAAAAGCCTCCCCTAAAAGTCGTCTCAAGGAGCAGCATCACACAAAGAAACCTAACACACCCTATGGCCCCAGGCTGTTCCCTGAACAGATGTTCAGGACACAGTCCATGAGCATGTAACCTGCGATGTACAAGCCTTCATCAATATCCAGGGGAAAGCGAGAGCAGAATGTCAGGCTTAGAGAGCAACACTTATAAAGAAAGGATTATTTCCAGGGTGAACGGGCTGAGTGGGGACTGGATGTGCAGGTGTATAGACTGGATGTATAGACAGCTGAGCAGGAACGCACACATGTCATCTATACACCCAGGATCTATACTCCTGGATGCCTGCTGTTGCTTATCTCTGCTGACATATCTCTAGGGGAGATGAGCATACACAAGAAACTGGATAAACTCAGGTTAGACTGAGGAGAGATACAGAGCCTCCAGAGTCTCTTTAGCTGACTAGCTGATGATGACGATTATAGAGGCCATGATGGTAGCTAATACCTGCTATTTATTGAGCCCTTTGTAGGAGCCACGGAGGCCATGTAAGGTCAAGCTGGGGGCCGATCTAGAGACCTTAATGGCAATCCTGGTAATGAAAACCACCAGCTTCGTGAACTTGGGTGAGTTTTTTCACTTTTCTGGGTCTTAGTTTTTTGATCTGTAAAATAAAGGGACTATATTAGATAAGATTTCTTTGACAATCAAAATTCAATATTCTATACTTTTTCCCCGTCAGGAGAATAGGAACAACTGAATGTCTCCTCTGGGCTAGAGACTGTGCTAAGGGCTTGATGTATCTCATTTAACCTTCAAAATAACCCCATAGGGAAGGTGGTCTCACCGTGTTTTAGAGCTGCACTATTGCTGTCAACGCCCACCAGCCCTACCGACATACATTAACTCTTAGCAAGCTGGTATCCTTCTCAATAGGGGCTCCCCAGGTGGTGCAGCAGTGCAGAATCCGCCTGCCAAGGCAGAAGACTCAGGAGACCCGGGTTCGATCCTTGGGTCAGGAAGATCGCTAGGAGAGGCAAATGGCAACCCACTCCAGTATTCTTCCCTGGGAAAGCCTATGGACAGAGGACCCTGGTGGGTTACTGACCATGGAATTGCAGAGAGTGTGTCCCACGACTGAACGACTGAGCAGGCACGCACGCATGTCCTTCTCAGTAGATGCTAAAGATATACATGGGTTTAAGACAACCTCTGCCCTGAAGGCTTCACAGACCCATTACAGAGACTGAACAGATACCGAAGCCAGGAAGTACCAAAGAACATGTACAACAGCGAGTGAATCGTATCAGCCCCCAACTCTCTAGTGGGGATGTCTGTGGGATCAATTTACAGATGACAAATGGAGGTCTAGGTTGAAGTGCTAATAGTTCACTAACATTTTATAGGACTTTAGACTTTGTAGGACACTTTGAAATATATCAATTTACATGATTATTTCAGGTATGACTGCTCTCGTTAAATTATCTATTATTAAATTGAGAATTAGGGAAGTAGCTCATCTAAGGGAACTGGATTATTCTTCTGCCTGTCAGACTCCAGCAGGTGGATGAAATAATCCAGTGCTGATGGTGGACTCTCAGAGTCCCTAAGGTCTCACTGGATGTCTGGCCCTCCTCTGCCTTAGAGAGTTGAGACAGCCCATAGCTGTTTTATCCATAGTATTTATCAGGAGGGTTCCTGGCCAACTAGAGTTTTCCTTGAAGTCAAGGTGGCTGCAGATCCACGTGGGACACCCTGAGAAGACTGTAACCAAGGTCACCTGCCAGGTGTCCCCAACATCTCATGGCTTTTAGCTCAGGGCTGGTTGCTGCTGCTGCTGCTGCTAAGTCGCTTCAGTCATGTCTGACTCTTCGCGACCCCATGGACTGCAGCCCACCAGGCTCCTCCATCCATGGGACTTTCCAGGCAAGAACACTGGAGTGGGGTGCCATTGCCTTCTCCGACAGGGCTGGTTGGTGGGAGCCAAATGTTGGCTGTGACTGGAGTCCCTCCAGAGTGTTCAGAGGATTGGGGGCCATTGAGAAGTAGGAGGTCTCTTTCTCTCAAGGGCACTCATGGCAGCGTGGGTCTTTTGCTAGTGGTACCGGTAGGCACTGACAGCAACAGTGCTGCCCTGCGTGGCCCTAAAACAGGGTGAGACCGCCTTCCTCATGGATTATTTTGAAGCTTAAACGAGACGCAATGAGCCTTTAACATAGTCTTTGGCCCAGAGGAGACCCTTTTGCTGGGACCTGGCAGAGTTCCACACCCCCTACCCCTGCCCCCAACAGTGATACTAGTTTCTGATTATTGAGCCTCTTCTTGACCCTTCATTTTGCATTTTCTACATTAATTTCACAATCACTCCAATGAGGAGGGATTTATTGTCCCCATTTTACAGATAAGAAAACCGAGGCCCAGAGTTATGACATTGTCAAGGCCACAGTGCTCGCAGATGTTGGAAATGAGACTGAAACCCAGGTCTATCTGATTAAAAACAACCAGGCTGCTCTCCTTCAATCCTCAGGATAGAAGGAAGCCCCTCCTCTTTCTTCTCTGGTCATCACTGCTTAAAAAAACCTTAATGTTGAGGACAGGGATGGGGGAGGGTAACGCAGTACCAGTGGGAACACAGCTCACCATCAAGGCTCTGTGCCCATCACCGACACTGCCCTTCTGATCTACCGCTGTCCTGTGGGAGAGGAAGGTGAGGCTCTATTTGAGACCCCCAGCCTTTTGCTGCAGCAGGGAAACTGCCCCCCACTGCCTTCTGTGACTGTGTGGTGCGCCCCTCCCCTGAGTGAGGTGCCAGCAGCCCGGGGTGGGGCTGGGGGAGTGGAAGGGGGCACTGGAGGCCTGGACCCGCAGTGCCCCACCCCATGGAAGGAAAGGAAATACAGGAAGGACAGGAGGAAGGTGGGGTGCCCTGGCCCAGAGGGATGAGCCTGGAGGCAGTCGACACTCTTCCCTGCCATGCAGAATCCAGCGTGTCTGTCCTCCTCTGCCTCACTTGGTCCAGGCAGCCTAATGCTCTGGAGACCTCTAGAGTGCTGTTTTCTGGAAAGCATCCGGTTGCCTAAAGGCAGTCAGGACTCTGAGGAAACATGGGTGAGGCTGGGACTGCATCTTCCCTCTTTGTAAGGCTGAGAGGGCTCTGAGGGGCTCCTGTGGGCTTCAGTCTGAGCCCTAATAGCCTGGTGAAGTTACTGACCCAGACTCATCCCCTGGTATAAGGAGCGGAGCCTTGGTCCTGTAGGCAGATACACCTGTGTGCATAAAGCACTGCGCTTGGGTGAACTTGGGCAAATTACCCTCTCTGTGCCTGTTACTTGGTCTGCAACACGGAAATAGTATCTAATCTCGTAGAACTGCTTTGCGGGTTAAATGAATGCATGTGGTTTGTGCTTCACACGGTGACTGGCATAGAATAGGAGTTCAGTAGTGGCTATGTTTGTCATTAAAGTGGGCGTCCCTCTTACCTCCTGTCGCCATTGTCCTCTGTGAAAAGGAGATAGCCCATTAGATCAAGGAAAGGTCCCAGAGCTCCAGCTGTCTTGGACAGGGCACAGCAGTGATGGGGAAAAGGAGACGGTCTATCGGGCCCCCCCACTCCCGGCAAGAAAGGAAGTCAGCATTTATAATAAGGGAGCAGGATGGGAAGGCTGGTTTATATCCAGGTTGTTTAGGGGGGAGAGTGGGTGATGAGAGCTAAAGAGAAAGTTAGATTTTTAAGAAACAGTTATAGAATATTGTAAACATGCACACAATTAGAAAGAATAATATAATGAACCTCAATGTATCCATCACCCAGCTTTAACCATAATCAGCTTACAGTGGATTTTGTTTCATCTGTTCCATCTCATCAGATAAATCCCAGGCATCATATAATTTCAACTGTAAGTATCTCAAGTGTGTTTCTTTAAAAGATAAGGGCTCTAAAGCGATGAACTGGAATGCCATCGCCACAGCTAAAACTTGTTATCAGTAACTCCTTAATATCATCCAAAATGTACTCTTTAAATATTCAGTTGTCTCATGAATGTCACAAAAAGTTGGTTTCTTTTGAATCAAGATTCCAGTAAGGTCCACACGTTGCAATTGGCTGATAGGCGTTTAAGTTTCTGTTATTATGAAGGCTCTCTCCCCACCCCCAGCTTTTTCTATTGTGTCCTTGCAATTTAATTTTGGAAGAAACCATACCATTTGTTCTGGTTCATTTTCCACAATCTGGATTTTGCTGATTGCATTCCTGTGGTGAAGTTTTACCCTCCATTCGTCTTTGAGATACAGACGCCAAACAGCTATTTGCCTGGGAGTCCTGAAGTTATAGCTTGCTTGCCACCACACCCAACCCCCCACCCCCATTCAGAAAGGGCTTTATCCTTTGTGGAAAAGAAATGTCCCTGGTGTCCCCTGAGCCAGCCTGCTGGGGCTGAAGGATGGGGGGAGTCGGGAGAGGGGCTTCCAGGCGGTCTCCAGCACATGACGGATGTGGGCTTTTATTTGGACTGGCCGCTGTCTCTGTTTTTACGAACAGGGACGCCTTTTCATAAAGCAGAACAATTTTCTACCAGATAGCGAGGATTGTTTTTCATCCTTCTAGAGCAATAAGGTTCAGGATTTGTCTCCCTCTTGACTTTCAAGAGCATGTTTTCTCAATTCTTTCCTGAAATTAAAGTAAAGGTCAAGGAGGCTGGTCTGAGGCCCGGTCGTCCTTCCTCTCCAGCTCCTGCTGCTGAGTTCGGCAGCTAAGTGGGGTCCTGCCCACTGAACTCGGGTGACCCAGCCCGGCCCCGGGGGGCGAACCGAGCTCCATTTCCCAATTCTTTTCTTCCTGGGGGAAGCTTAAGGAGGAAGAGGAAGGAAAACGGAAAACAGAGCCAGCCTGTGGACTGCCTTCTGACTTTAGACTTCCTGAGCAGCTTCTGGAGGTTTCGTCCCCACAGGGTCGGGACCCAGAACCCCACAACTGCTGCCTGGCTTCCCACCTGCCCTTCTGCATGTGAGCTCCCCCAGGGATCGGCACTGCTGAGCGCTGAGAAGTTTTTTCATCAAAAGGCAGAGCAGGCAGAGAACGGTGCCGCCGCCCCCCACTCCCCACCCTCTCCCCACACTGAGTCACTCCAGCTAACAGTTAATTAATTTGTGACACTTTGACAGTTTGTGAGGAGACTTTTTTTTTTTTTTTTTTTTTTTTACGGAGCCATCAAAATCCACAGAGACGGGGTTGTCAGGCAGAGATCCGTTCCCGCGTGCGCCCTTCTCTCTTCTGTTAGACACAGGGACCCTGGCCCAGCCCCCAGGAGACTTGGGGCGAGGCCATGATGCCCTGACGGCCTCTCCCAGCACTTCAGACCCAGGGACACTCGGCCAGGCCCAGGGACGCTGGCCGCCTTGGGGAGAAGCGGAACCTCAGAGGGGGCGTCCGAGAGGAAGCCTCAGAGAGGAGGAGGCTGGTTGCGTTCTGCTCTGGTCTCCTGCTTTTACTCAGAGGCCCCCTTCCCCAGCTATGGGAGCTGTGGGTGCCTCTCCCTGGGACGCCCCCACCCCCACTGCAGTTCCTCGGATGGGCTGGCCCTCAGCCGTGCCCTGCGTGCCCTGGGAAGGCTTTAGAGCTTCCGGCTGGTGCTCAGTGAGGAGCTAACTCCTGGCTACCGCCTTGGCCGGCTGTGACTTCACACCCACAGGGGGCGCTAGTCTGGATGCCGCCGCCAAACCCTGGGTCCCCAGGCCTTCCGGTAGACCAGAAGCCCTCCCCTCCAGCCTCTGTGCTCCCCTTTCTACAGAATTCTGTAGAATCTCCCCACCCATCTCCAGACACACCTACACTCACCTTCATGGGGTGTTCTCTTTTTTCTTTCAATGCTTCTTAAACCTGTGTGATCACGGATGGCCTACATGGATGACTCCCCAACCATCTGGACATTTAACCCCAGCTACCTTGTGACTGGGACCCAGGGGGCCAGGGAGCGATCTCAAAGGAGGCTCCTGGGTACCCCTTGAGGAGAATCCAGGGGAGAAACAACAACCAGGGTAGAGAAAGACCAAGGGGCTGACTCCTTCACACCGGAGTGAAGCACTACCTTCCGTAGACTCCTCTCAGACATTTAAGGCGCACCTGGCGTAGCCAGGCGCCGTGTTGGGAGGCGAGAAAGCCACGCTGAGTCGAGACAGGTGTGAGTTGTACACTGGTGAAGCCCACACTTTGGCAAAAACAGACACCAAATAAATAATCAGATAAGTAACAGCTTAATTTTACCTGTGATAATGCCACCAAGGAGCATGTGCACCGGGAGAGCTTGAAGTAACAGGATGGCTCTGTGCTGGAGCATCAGGGAGCCTTGCTGGGGAGGGGCTGCCCCGAAGGGTGAGAAGGAGGAGGACCTGAGCCAGGAAGGGGTCCTGAGCCTGGGTGGGAGGGCTGAGCAGGGAAGGACAGGAGACACTGCAAGTTCAGTCTGAGGCTCTGGTGAACTGATGTTGGGTGAGTGAGCGTCCCGGGGTAGCTTCTGTTGGCTCTGAGGTGGGAGATGATGCCTGACCACGTGTAACTCCAGGGCAGAGTGGGACCAGCTCACCAACTTTAGAGGTGGGGTAACTGAAGGCCCTCAAAGGCCCACCCTCCTGGCTCCAGCTGGGTGGGACCAGACACAGCGGGACAGCAGGGATGGGAGGGCTTCCCCCAAGTTGTTGCACACACTCTAAGGAGCCCTGGGCAGTTCTCCCCACAGATAAGCGGTCTGAGTTCTGCTGCCGAGCTGCCCTGTGGGACTCTGGGTTGGGCCAGGGAAGCTTGAAAGCTTGGAGGAGCACTAGGGGGTGGGGTCAGTGTGGCCTCCCCTCCCCCTAGGCCACTGCAGACGGGTTTACCCACTAAACCTTTTCCCAAACAAGGTTCCTTGTTTGTTATTGTTCAGTTGCTCAGTCACATCTAACTCTTTGCGACTGCATGGACTGCAGCACGCCAAGCTTCCCTGTCCTTCACAATCTCCTGGAGTTTGCTCAAACTCATGTCCATTGAGTTGATGATGCCATCCAACCATCTCATCCTCTGTTGGCCCCCTTCTCCTCCTGCCCTCAATCTTTCCCAGCAGCAGAGTTTTTTCCAATGAGTCAGTTCTTCACATCAGGTGGCCGAAGTATTCAGTTTCAGCAGCAGTCCTTCCAATGAATATTCAGGGTTGATTTCCTTTAGGATTGACTGGTTTGATCTCCTTGCAGTCCAAGGGACTCTCAACAGTTTTCTCTGGTACCACCATTCAAAAGCATTGATTCTTTGGGGCTCAGCCTTCTTTATGGCTCCTTATAGCAGTCCAGATCTGTCCCCCTACAAGCAGCACTGAGTTTCTGGGAGGAGGGAGGCAGCCACGTGGGCAGCCATGGGGAGAACCTAGGAATTTCTGGGAGCTGGACCTTGTCTGAGCCCCGGAGGGTCCCTCTCCAACAACTGCAGAAAAGCAACTGGGATTCTGTCTTCCAGCTGCTGCTGCCTGACAGACTCGCAGCCTCACCACCCAGCTCCCCTGTGTGTGTGGGCCTGGGATGCTGGGAAAGATGCTCAAGGCCAGGAGAGGCTGAGCCCTGGAGCAGCATTCATTCACCCATTGCACCAGCCCCACAACTCAGTCTCCCCTATTCTTCTCCCCAGTATGCCTCCATCTCCACTCCTTCTGCCCTCCCCCATTCCAAAGACTCTTCCCCACCGTCCCACCCCCTCCCCCAGCTCAGCAGCCTTTCTGCTCCTTAGCCTTTCCAGGTAAGACGGGACTGCACCTGTCAATGCTCCATGCCAGCCTTCCTAAGATCTGGGTGTGGAAGGCTCTTGAGGCTGCCTGTCCTCGGGCCCTGGGCACCCCCTGCCCTGCAGAGGCCGCTCTCCAGGGTCAGTAAGTGAGGCCTTGTTCAGGGACTCTTCTCCTTTTTCCTTTGGAGAAGGAAGGAATGGAGTTGGGGTGGGGGCTTCTCCCCCCCTTCCCCTCCCACCCTTCCTTCCCAGAGCTGCCTGAGGAGCTGGAGAAGTGCCCACCCCAAGTCACAGCCTGGACCTTGGTCTGGAGGCACAGAGGGTGACCTGAGTCACTGGGGTTGTGGGGAGGAGCCCCCTTACCACTCACTCCCAGTTCCCACCCAGCGCCAGCAAGCTGCTTTTGAGATGCAAATGCGAAGCACCTCCCGCCCCCCCTTCTTTTTCATTGAAATGCTTCAAGTCTCAGAAAAGAGGGAAAAATGATGTGTTTAAGACAGCAGTGTCTCACCCGCCATCGAGCCCGGTAAGGAATTGTTAAATTTTAATTAGACAATTTGACTCCTTCAAATGCCAACCTCCCAGGGGAGGACGCAGCCGGGAAACAGGTTGCCGAGTGTTCCTCACCCCTTCCTCCCAGCCTGTGCCCTGGAGTTTCGCTGGTGGATGGAATCCAAACCAGAGATCAGGATCCTCGCCCCTCTCCTCCCTGACGCCTCCAGCTCTCCTCCAGGGTCCCAGGCACCCTAGCAGACTGACCCTGTTGCCCTCACTCTGCTGGGCTAGGGACCAGGGCGACCACTGCCTCTCCGTCCTTCCTGAGAGGAAAATATCAGGCTGAGGCATCAGCCTCGGACTGTGGAGCTTCAGAGGAGTTTTCCCTCTTCCGACAGACCTCTTAGAAGCTGTTTCTGTTTACAGGCTGGAAAGTGACCTGTAGCTCAGCCCTCCTCCCAGCTGCCCTGTCTGCCCATTTCCCACCCCTGGGCAGGGCGGGTCTGAGCCTGGTGGGCTGCTGGCCTGGGCCCTCTCGGTGGGCCAGTTCATCCCCAGGTGGCTGTCTGGGCTCATAGAGCACTTCTCAGCTTGAGAGCTAGCATATTTTCAAATTAGAGCACACATACAAAATGCTAACGGTCAGAAAGCTGGTAGTGTAATGGCAGAGGCCCTGGGGGCTGGACAAGCCCAGGTCCACAGTCCACTTGCCCTGATTGCCCCACGCAGCTCCATCCTCCTAGACATCTCCTGAGGAAGCTCTGCTTCGGAGACTCTGAAGACAGCAGGTATCACACCAGGCTGGAGTCAGACTGGCCATTAGGGAGAACTTGATGGAGAGGTCCTGCCTTCCAACGCAGGAGACATAGGAGACGCCGGTTTGATCCCTGGGTTGGGAAGATCCCCTAGAGTAGGAAATGGCAACCCACTCCAGTATTCTTGTCCAGAGAATCCCATGGACAGAGGAGGCTACAATCCATGGGGTCGCAAAGAGTCAGACACAACTGAAGTGACATAGCATGCACGCACGATGGTGCGGTGCTGACCACCAGCGTGGATGATTCTGAAAGATCTTTCAGTAGGTCTTTGGCCTTCTACGAGGGGTGGGGCAGTGAGTCCTGAAGACACACGAGGCCCGGGTGAGCTCTAGCACTCTGACGGCCAGAGGCGTGCAGGCACCCACATAGATGGGGTCTCCCCTTGCTCCTGGCTCCCTCCACTTTCCCCCACACTAAGGCAGTTAAGGAAGAAGAGCCCAGGTGATGCTAGAGCACACCTGGAAGCCTTTGCTGGTGAGGCTAGGGGTCAGGGCATGGTTGCCACACCCCACAGTTGCCCCTCTGCTGGTGAGGCTGGAGGTCAGGGCATGGTTGCCACACCCCACAGTTGCCCCTCTGCTGGTGAGGCTGGAGATCAGGGCATGGTTGCCACACCCCGCAGTTGCCCCTCTGCTGGTGAGGCTGGGGGTCAGGAGCAGTGGTTGCCCCACTTTGCTGCCCAGGTGAGGATGGTACTTAGGGGAAGAGGCCGTGAGTGAGGCCTGGTATCTGCATGTGTCTTTGTCAGCTCGTTTGGGCTGCCTTCATAAAACACCCAGACTGGGGGGCTTCAACGAGAGAAATTACTTTTCTCATGGTTCTGGAGGCTGGGAGTCTGGGACCAGGGGGCTAGGGTAGTCAGGCTGTGCTGAGAGCTCCTTTCCTGGCTGGTAGAGGGCTGCTCCTCACTGTGTGCTCACATGGCAGGGAGAAAGAGGTCAAGCTCTCTGGTGTTTTTCCTTATAAGGGCAGCCACCCCTACCCTCAAGCTTTCTTGTTGGCTCAGAGCCTGAGAAAGAATCTTGGCAAAGACTCTGCCTGCAATGCAGGAGACCCGGGTTCAATCCCTGGGTCGGGAAGATCCCTGGAGGAGGGCTTAGCAACCCACTCCAATATTTTTGCTGGGAAATCCCATGGACAGTGGAACCTGGCAGACTACAGTCCATGGGATCGCAAAGAGTCAGACATGACTGAGCGACTAACACACACATCCCTACCCTTATGAGGACCCTTACCCCCTTGACCTTCTAATGACCAAAGGCCCCATCTCCAAATAGGATCACGCTGAGGGTTAGGACTTCATATGAGTTTTGTATGAACACAGTTCAGTCCATTGCAGCAGGCTCAGATCATCCATCCCTCTCCCAGAAGACAGAACCAGATAGTTAACCCCCCCAAGAGCTTAGAAGCGGCCATGACCATGCATGTGTTTGGAGTTCACTGAGTGACATTGATTGGGGACTGCAACCTGGAGCTTTTATGCATGTGGCAGGTGCCACCTGGGAGGAAGACGGAGGTGGCATGTAGAGGCTGGTGAGCAAGTTGATCATATTCTCATAATCCCAAATCAACATGCTTGTTCTAACAAAAAAAATTTTTTTTCAATAATTTGAGATCTTACTTATCTGAGGTCTTTTAACTGTAAAAACAATTCTCCTTGGGTTATACAAAAAGCCTAACTCTTTTTTAAAAAAGAGCAAGAAATGTGGACCATCCTGGCATATCCAGGGAGCCAGCTTTGTGTGGTATTTCCCACCTATAGGAACCCCTGATCTCACCTGGCTGGTCTCACCTGGCTTCTCCAGACCCAGGGCCAGACCAGACTTACCTAGAGCTCTCCTCTCCCCCAACAGGCACAGGCTCTGACACAGATGAAGTTTGAGGGGCAGGGCAGGGGCAGGAATTGGAGGGGTGCCTCTGGAGTGAGAAAGACCACAGCCTGGCTTCTCCTTTGTTCTATCTTCTGACGGATGCCCCTGGAAGCCCTGGGCAGAAGGAAAAGAGGAAGGGCTGGGGCTGGAGCTGGAGCAGGGGGAGCCTGGGGACCAGCAGGTTTTCTTAGAAAATTCCTCCTGAGAAAATGCCAGCAGAGAAATGCCTGCAGGTCACTGTTTTATGCATTCTAAGATGCGGATCCTCTCCGACATTTTAAAGTCTCTGAAGTCATAATGCCTTTTACAATCAATGCCATCTAAAAGCTGTATTGGAGTTTGATGGCATTTCTTCTTTCCGAGTGGAACATAAGACAACGGTGCACTTTACTTTTAATTCTGTCTTGAAACCTAGGAAATACGGCAGTCTCCAGTGAGGAGCAAGTGGCCTGGGAGAGCTGGTCCTTCCAGGCCAGCTGCTACCCCATCCCAAGGGTCTTTCAGATTTATCCGGCAACCACAGTCTGGGAATACACTTTACCTTTTCTTTCCTTCACTCCTTCCCAAGGGCTCAACTGCTGCATCTCAGAATTTTCTCCTCGTCTAGTGCCCACTTTCCAAGGATGAGCGGCCAGGTGTCACAGGAGGAGCCCAGCAGGTCCTCTGACCTTGATGGGCTGCATTTGGACAGCACCTGTCACTTCATCTCTTGGGGGTCTTAGACTTGTTCTCTGATTGCTTGTTTCTTTGGATTATTTTGCTTGGTTTGTTTTCTCAAAGGTTTGATTTTTCCATGAGGGTTTACCTGTGCTGGCCACATATGCATCACCTTACTCAATCCTCACAACAAAAACTGCTGTCCCTATTTTGCAGATGGGAAAACTGAGGCTTAGGAAAGCCAAAAAATATGGCCAAGATGCCTGAGTTAGGAGAGCTACAGTTGGTATTTAACCCAGGTGTTCTGGTCTCCAGCTCCTATGTTATAGCAGTGTCTCTCTGCCAATAAACCCCACCTGTGGGGGTGGATTTGCTGATGTCCAGATCCCAGATCAGTCTGAGAGCCAGCCGGGCAGCCCCTATGGTTAAGAGATGTCAGCCCCGCCCCGATTAGGAAGGTTGCTGAGGACACAGAAGAAGCTGGAGCTCACTCTGAGCACTGGTTAGCAGGGTCTACAGGTAATTAGGCATGTTCCATACTTTCCCGTTTTTTTCTACAATGTAATTATGTTACATTTGTATCAGCAGAAAGCTACAAGAACAATTAAGAATAAATGTTCAATTTGAAAATTAAATGCATGAGGCCTTTCCAGCCTTTGGCAAGACTTACTCTGTGGAGTAACCAGCACCAAAGGGGAGTAAGTGTTACCCCCAGCCACCACCCCTGCCCCCCATCTCACCCATCAATACTCACATTTGCCATCAAAATTGCACCCATAATGTACGTCTCAGTTGAAGTTCTCCCCTCTCCAGGAAGCCTTCTGTGAACACTCCAGCTGTGCCCACGCACACATGCTCCCTGGGGCCTGAGCATCACTGTATCCCCAGTAGATCTGCATGTTGCCCTCCTCCTCTGTCTGCCTTCTGGAGACCAGCGTGTAACACCCATGATATTCTTGGGTTGCATCTCCCCTTTGTCACTTGTTGATCTGATGGGTTACATTTCAAGTGTGGAGGGATTTTCTTCCCAGTTGGACTCACCCTTTGATTCAGTTCTGCAAACATCTGTTAAATACTTACTTGTCTGCCAATCATATCATTAAGAGTCAGAAGGGAAAAGCAAGATAGTATGCTTTTTGTTTATCCCACGAATAAGATGAGGCATGAGCAAGATATGGTGTAACCCTGGAGATGCTTACACACACACACAAATGAACCAAATAGACACATGAAGGGAGAATGTTCCAGAACAGAACCATGAGGCAATGCCTTGGGAGCCCCCAGTAAGGAGGGAGATGGTCCAACCAGGAGAACTTGGAACAGATTCCAGGACAGGAGGATTCTGGGAGGGGCTTGCTTTGAAAGACATGTAGGACTAGCCAGTAGGGGCAAGGGAAAGAAGTTTTCCAGGTACTTTTCTGATTCGTAGAGTGAGGATGAGAACTACAAGCCTTAGAGGTTATTTTGAGGGTAAATGAGATAATATATCTAAAAAAGAAAAAAACTTGGCAAACGATCACATCCTTTGCAGGCAGATGAAGCTGTCATCATATGTAGGGTCAGAATCGTGCTGCAGAAATGAAAGTCTGGTTGGGCATGGAGATGGGTGGGATGGGAGGGACAGGGGGCTGAGAGTCCCCAGCAGATGCTGCTGGCTCTACAGAGGAAGGAACCAAAGAGGTGGGAGCAGGGCAGAGGCGCAGTCAGGATTGTGGGGAAGGGAGTGTGTCTCTGATTTCTCAGGCCCCTGACAATGCTCGGCACAGTGCTTTCTGCCCGGCAAGCTCGATAGATGCTGATGGAGTAAATGAACGGCGGGAGCAGCCCCTGCTGCCTGATCAATACAGACATGCAGGTCTCCTGCTGTGGCCTCCAAATGGGAAGAGGAGCCAGTGGGCTTTGCAGAGGGCAGCCTCCACAGGGCACAGTGCTTCGCTCCCTTGGAACTGGAAGACTTGTTGCAAGGATGGCATTCCATGTCACTCCTCATGGAATTAGGCATTTTGCTTTCCCCTAAGAGGCTCCGGAGTGGTGGTGCTGGGTTGGACACCATCTACACTCTGCTGAGAGCTGGCAGAGCAGATGTGTTAGCGAGGTGAAGCTGGGCAGACTCTTCTCCAGGGCGCCCCTCTGACCTGTCGAGGCTGGTGTGCCCTCCTCCCTGATTTGGATATAGTACCATGTTCAGACCTATTGGAATAAACTGCTGGATTTCAAACCCGTTCGGGTAGCAAAACACCCAGAAGTTGTGGAGCTCTGTATGGAATGCCTTGAAGTACTGTTCATTTAGTTCCATTGTGTGAAATAGGAACACTTTTGTTAGCAGGAGAGCCAACTGTATTATGTGTGCATTATGTTTCAATCACAACCAAAACACAGGCTGTCAAGCTCATCCATGCCTGCTGCCTCTGAGCCCCTCCGCTTTCTTTTTTCAGGAAGGAGCATCTCCAAGCCGCTCAGAGCCCAATACAGAAATCTGAAGTTATCCTTGTCTCCTTCTTTCCCGACTTGCCTACTCCCACTCCCACCCCACATCTATCCAGTGATCAAATTCTATGAAATCGACAGGTTAGCTACTGACTCTGAACATGTCGCTCCATGTTCATCCCCACACCATCATTCAGAGGACCACCATCTCTTATCTGAATTACAGTCACAACCTCACTTCCTGCTAATATCCCTGCTGACTGCACAGTCAGCAACTTTTCCTAAAAACAAATCCAATGGAGTCATTCCTCTGTACCTGGACTTTCAGGGACTCCAAGCTTATAAGACACATTCTGCCCCGTGAAGAGCCCTCTGGTTTAATTTTCCCCAGCTTCTCCATCATGCTTTACAGTTTTAGCCAAGCAGAATTGATTGCTATTTGGGACCACATTGTGTTCCCTCTGGCTGGGACATAGCCCCTGGACTCAGTTGCCTGGCTCACTCCTCTGTCTACTTCATCTCCAATGACGCCTCCCTCAGGAAGTCTTTTCCCTCTGAGATGAGATGCCCATTTCTCAGGGCTCTCAGTGCACAAAGGCACTCATAAGCTCTTCCTGGAGTCCCTGCAGCCTCCCAGCTGGTGACCTGCCTCTCCACTTAACAGCACCCTTCTATTCTCTGCACGGCAGTCAGCCTCTTCTCTCTGAAAGGCAAATCTCATCATGTGGCTCCTGCTGCCCTTAAGGTCAAGTCTAAACTCCTGGAGTGATTTATAAAACCTTCTAGGATCAAGCCCATTGCGGCCTCCAGTTCAACTCACTCTAAACTCTGCGCTCCAGCTGCCCCGGATCCCCTGCTATCCCTCTCACATGGCACCCACTCTCCAGCTCCATCATTTGCTTACCTGCTTCCTATGTCTGGACCCTTCCCCTGGTTCCCAACTGTTTACCTGGCGACACCCTGCAGGTGTTTGTTGAACATCACTTCCTCAGGAAAGCCTTTGAATCCCTAAACTAGGTTGTGTCTCTCTCCTCATTCCATTTCCTAACGCCTACCACTCAGACATTTAATTGCTTGGTTAATTGGCTATTGTTCCTTGTATATTTTTTTCCTGCCTGTTTCTGGCATTATACAGAACAATGTTCAATAAGCAATTACAGAATCAAGAGGGAATGAATGCATATCTCCTCGCGGATTTGTGTGGGGCATGGGATGTGCTTAATTGTTTGTTGAATAAGTGGGTGAATAAATGATCAGCTCTTTTCAAGCTCATTGATTTTATTATACTTTGAAAAATGGTACTTTCTCATTTGTTTTACCATCAGCAAGAACCTGCTAGCAGAAGAGTGGCAGTAGGCTGCAATATTTCAAGAAAATTTTGGGATGCAAACTTAAAATCCTGAGGCTGGAGAATTCTCTTGTAACCTCCAGTGGTGGGCGTTAGCCCCGAGCCTCCCATGGGTAACAGCATGCTTTGGGAGGTCCTCCTGCTCACTCCCTGTGTCCGTTTCTCCTGGCCAGAGCCTGGCCACCCAGTGGCCCCGCTGCCCCCATGGATCCGCTGAACCTGTCCTGGTATGATGATGATCCAGAGAGCCGGAACTGGAGCCGGCCCTTCAATGGGTCCGAAGGGAAGGCTGACAGGCCCCCCTACAACTACTATGCCATGCTGCTCACCCTGCTCATCTTCGTCATCGTCTTTGGCAACGTGCTGGTGTGCATGGCTGTGTCCCGCGAGAAGGCGCTGCAGACCACCACCAACTACCTGATCGTCAGCCTCGCTGTGGCTGACCTCCTGGTGGCCACGCTGGTCATGCCCTGGGTGGTCTACCTGGAGGTAGGTCTGGGCCCCCGCAGTGCTCTGGCACCTCCCCTGGAGACGCTCCTCACTGGTTCCCATCCGGTGAGGAGTCCAGGCTCCTCGCTGGTACCCCTCAAGAGTGTGGCTTCTCAGGAAGGCCCTCTCTCCACTCTGGGCTCAGTCTCACAAAAATGGGTGGATTGTCTCCTTAACAGCCCTGACTACAGGTTATAAGGTGCTTACTAAGTAAATGCCAGGGGCTTCCCAGGTGGGGCTAAGGGTAAACAACCTGCCTGCCAGTGCAGAAGATGTAAGTGATGCGGGTTCGATCCTTGGGTCGGGAAGATCCCCTGGAGAAGGAAATGGCACCCCACTCCTGTATTCTTGCCTGGAGAATCCCATGCACAGAGGAGCCTGGCGGGCTGCGGTCCATGGGGTTGCACAGAGTTGGACATAACCGAAGCATGCATGCGCTAAGTGTCAGGCTTTGTGTTAGTCCTTCAAAGAAGCATCTTTGAAGCATCTTCCCACTGAGTCCTCACGGCATCTTCTAGATGGTGAGCTGGATGGTCAGAGAAGTTAGGTGACTTCTCCAGCCTCACACGGTGACTGGAGCCGGGGCCCCAGAGTTGGTTCATTAGGTCACGTGGAGGATGGGAGTCATTGATGAGGATCCCTGAGGACGGCAGAGGCTTGTGCTCCCAGGCCTGACGTCTTCACCCCTCTCCCCAACTTCAGAACGGGGGCTGCGGCTCCACACTCTCCTCTCTGCCTCCCCACCCCACCGTGTGTCCGGGACCTCGAGGTTGAGGTGTCTGTCAACTGCACTCCAGCTCCTTTCTTCAGGAAGGACCACGCAGTGACCCACTGCTAGGCTGGGGACAGAGCCCACCCAGCCTGAAGCCCCCACTGTGGGCCAGGAACTACCAGGCTCTTTACAGACCCACTCTTAGCAAATACTCCTGCTGCTCCTGAGTTGATACCATTCTTCACACTTTAAGGAAGGGGAAACAGAAGCTGTGAGAAGTTGCCTGTCTGTATCCAGATCATGCAGCAAAGGGAGAAACCTCTGGGATTCCCAAAGTGGGGCCCCGCCTCCAGGAGGACACACTCTAGAGGTGACAGGTAGATGAAGGGGGGACTAGGGGCCTGGAGTGGGCACAGGCTGGGTGCCCTTTTCTCTTCTCAGGGTTCTGGGGTGCTGTCTGGCTACATGGGAAACTGGGCATGTATTCAGACACCAAGGTCACTAAGATCTCTGTGTTGTGACCTTCCTGCCCTGGATGCGAGGGGAAATTACCTGTGCTATAGAGGCAAGCCCCTGCCTGGGAGGGAAAGGCTTCCACCATGTAAAGAAAACAAGAAACTGTTGTTGGTTGAGGTTGAGCAGAGGAGACATCAGGAGAAGAAGCAGAGGCAGGGAGGGGAGCTTGGTCCCTCTGTCTCCATGTACCCAGGGCCTCCTGTTGTCACAACCACAGGGAGCTCTGGGCCAGCACTCCCCTGGTTTCCTCTGGCATGACCCAGACAGGTTGTAGCTTTCAAAGTGACCGGAATGTTAAGAGAGAACCAGCAAGAAACAAACAATAGAAACAACACAAGCTAAAAACACACAGGTACCAGGGGCCAGGCATCCGGTTCCTCCATGATGGCACGTTCACGGGGTCCCCGAGCCTCGGTCGGGCCCACGTCCTTTCTGAGGGCCTCCCCCTCCGGAACGCCTTTCTGTTTCTTGGGGCTATTCCCCTCCTGCTCCCTTGTAAAGTGGGTTCCCAGGCCACAGACAAGTAGGAAAAAAAAATGATGGGTGTCTGGCCAAGCAAGCAACTTCTCTGTGCTTGGTCTTCTCATCTACAGAATGGAGATCATCACAGAACTTACATCGTAAGCGTTGTTTGAGAATCACGTGGGTTAATATATGAAGAGTGGTTAGAATGACAGCAGGCACATAGTAAGCAGCGTGTACGAGTAGCCATGCAACGGTGATGAAGACGAAGGTGACAGTAGATCGTTACCCCCTCCACCTTCCCCGTATCCAGGCAAAGAGACGCCCTCTTCCAGAGGAATGCTCTACCCAGGGCTCTGGGTGTGGGTTCTGGGGCTTTCAGACCCACCACCCCTACCTAGACCCTCTAAGGCAGGACCCAACGTGTGTGTTAGGGCACCTAGGAATCTTTAAGTCCTTCACACGGATATTTTAAACATTATCTGTTCACATTATTTTAAAGGTGAAGTTCAGTCTTTCAGGGGAGAGAGGAGAGTGGTAGTTCAGACAGCAGTGCTCAAACTCTTCCATCAAAACAAGAGCTGGACAGTGGGCCTTGCTTGCATGACATCATCTCAGCTACTTATTGTCCCTAGAGAGTGTGGAGTCTCACCCTATGCCAATATCCTGTTAAAGCATCCTCTCAGCCTATACTGTGTTCTCTCCAGGAGATGCCCTGGTTGTCCAGAATTTTCCATCTGGTTCCATTTCCACGGATGTTAAATCCTCTGATAACATCAGCCGGCACCCGGCTAGGTGGGACTGGGTGTGCATCCTTTATTCTGCTCAGAATAAGGAAAGCACGCTGGTTTTGGGGTGAGAGGACCCAGTTCCGGTCTTGACCCTACCACCTTGCATCTGGAGAAGCTGAGAGAAGAGAGCCAGTTGCCAGCCCGTGCTGTTTTGGCCTCACAGTCCTTTGAAGGGAGGGTTTGCTGGGTGCATTTTCCAGAAGCGCAGATGTAACAGACTCAGATCACAGTCACTGACTTAGTCAACAGCCACGAGCATCCCTGGGGCTGGGGTCTGAGGCCCCGGCAGGGCCATTACAGTGGAGTCTGATGGAGATGACAAAGCCCGTTCTGCAGATCCCAGCCTCATGTAAGCAAGGATGTTGATGAACGTTGTCAAAGGTTCCGAGGAAACAGCCCTGGAGTGGGGCTAGCAGTTATAATCGCTGCTTTCCCACTTTATGCTTATCTAGTGCTTGTGCTTAGTCAGCCGTGTCTGACTCTGTGACCACACGGACTGTAGCCCACTAAGCTCCTCTATCCATGGAATTTTCCAGGCAAGAATACTATAGCAGTGGGTTGCCATTTCCTTCTCCAGGGGATCTTCCTGCTCCAGGAATCAAACCCATGTCTCTTGCCTCTCCTGCATTGGTAGGCAGATATTTTACCACTGACGCCACCTGGAAAGCCCTGTTTATCTAAGGACTTTTTACGTAATTGTCTCCTCTTCTGACAAACTAGATGGTCCCTTCCAAAGCAGCTCGGGAGAGAGCATAGGATGTGCTGCCCCCAAAACTCGCTTCAAATCCCAGCCCTGCTGCACATGATCTGGGTGTACTCCAGAGCTTCACCCCTCATCCAGGAGTGGGCATAAGCAGCACCCTCTTGTATGAGCTTTCAGTTCAGTTCAGTTCAGTTGCTCAGTCGTGTCCAACTCCATGAGCTTTAAGTTACAATAAATGAGGTAAAGTGCTCGTGGCAGATATTCTATAAACAGTGGCTACTGACACACTTTCTTGAGCCTTTGATTCAGAAGCCCCAACCTGCATTCTAGAGCAGCTGTTCCTGGGACCTTGCAGGAAGCCCCCCTCCCACTTCTTCTGTGCTCCGGGAAACCCTTTAGGGACAGGGGTTGAGAGCTCCCTAAAGACTTTGTCAGGATTGTTCACCGCTGTGCCCCAGAGCCTAGGACAGAGCTGGACACATAATAAGATGCTCAGTATGTGTCTATTAGAAGTAATGAAGGCAGGGAAGAGGGAAGGAAGCGAGGAGGATGGAGGAGACGACCCTGATATCTCAGACCTAGGTTGCCAGGTGGGTGAGAGCAGCTTGGAAATACTGGTCCTACCCTAGGAGGATGTCAAGGTGGGGCACAGAGCCAGGTGTGCCTGGGACTCTCCCAGGGGTGCCTTAAAGGTAGACTCTGTTGATGCCAGGGAAGCCCCTCCTATCCCACGCCCCCTACCCTGGCAGCATGGCTGCCTGGCCAGCGCTTAGATACCCTTACCCCACGTGAGCCCCAGAGACGGCAGTGCCCACACAAGAAGCTTCCTGTCTTCCAGGAAAAGCTACAGTTTCCTCCATGCACTGCCCATCACTGTCCTTATGCCAGCAATTGGCTTTATGCCTGTGAGCAGCTAAGAAGGCAGCACTGAGAATGAGCTTTGTAACTAGCCCTGCTGTGCCGCACAGAGTGGCTACTGCTCTGCTCCCATCACCAGGATGGGCTTTCCTGCTCCTCTTTCTCCAATAGGTAATGACCCAAGTTTTATCTCCCTGTCTTGACTCTTGTCCCCAGGGATGGGGCTGCTCCAAGCTTCCACAGCTGCCAGGGTAGCCTGCTAAGTGAGTGTGTGTGTCTGTATGTGTAAAGGGGAGTTGTGGGGTGGGGGTGTGCATGTGGGGTATGCGTGTGTGTGTCAGGGGAAAGAAGGGTATGAAATGCTTGTGTCATAAGCTGGCCTCATGGTTCTGCACTGAACCAGGGATGATTTATTACACATCTCCAGCCCATTCTGTTCTTCCTAAAGCTTCCCCCTCTTTCATTCTCCAAGTGCAGCAAGGAGTAGAAATGTCTTCACTGTTTCATAATCACCATTGCTCTTCACAGACACTTACTGAGTCCCAGCTCTGTGTCATACCCCATGCTGGGCACTGAAGGAGCAGCCCAGTCCGCCACCCCAAGATACCTGGGCCAGGGCGAGTCCAGAAACATAGCTGAAAGGCCTCGGGCGAGTCCCCACCCTTTTCTGGGGCAGTTTCCCTATTGGTAACATGAGAGTCGTAAGGTATTCACACAAAGGTTTTACAGATGAAGGTTCAAAGCTGAAGCACTTGTACAATTTCATCATCTTTCTTCTCCCAAATGTCTTGGCACAGAGTGAGTGGCCTTACGTGTCTAGGAGGAGAGGTGAGCCGGGCAAGGACCTCACTGACCCACGAGCACAACTCCCATGGCTGCCCCTTTTCTCCCCAGGCTGGAGACCCATCACTGAAACCCATCAGACTGCAGCTGAGCCCATCACCCCAGGAGACCGAGCTCTGGTGCATGGGCCAGTATCCTGGGCTGTCCACCCATTATGTTACTTTGTCTCCAGGTGGTGGGCGAGTGGAAATTCAGCAGGATTCACTGTGACATCTTTGTCACCCTGGATGTCATGATGTGCACAGCCAGCATCCTGAACCTGTGTGCCATCAGCATCGACAGGTGAGCCCAGCCAGGGCGGGAGAGGCGACCCAGACCATCCACCTTGCGGGCTGCCCTGCCTCTCCTGCAGGGTCAGGCTCTATCCATGATGCTGCGCGGCTGGCTGTGTGCCTGAGTCCACATGTTTGTATACATGTGTGTGTGCATATGTGTCTGGCTGGGAGAGGACAGACCCCATAAAGGGAGGTGTCTGTGGACAATAATGTGACCAAGCACCCCTGGACAGAGATCAGCATAGAAGAGAACGCGCTTGACATGACTGCAGGAGGCCCTATCTCTTCTTACTTACATGACCTTGGGCAGATTGTGGATGTTCTTAGAACCCGAGTTTCATTGTCTAGAAACCAAGATGATGACACCTGCCCATGTGTGACTCTACTGTCAGTTGAGTGTTTTCTGTCCCGCATAGGGCACCTTGCCAAGGGGGACTCAGGCTCAGCTCACTTTGCTAAGTTCTACATTTGGAGCCTTTTACTAAATTGCACACACAAGTCATATGGGCTTCCAGAAGCCCTGGCTCTCTGCCCTTAACAGAATTCTTGGAAGATGAATGGAGCTGATGTCTGAGACGTGCTGAGCAGAACCGTGTGTGGCATCATAAGCAATTACCGTTGTTATTCTTTTCTGCTGAATGAGACCTAATCCTTGCTTTATGGGTCCCAGGTAGCAATCCATCAATAAACACGTCTACCCTCCCTGGGCCCAGCACAGGTGCAGCAGGTCCAGTTTCAAAGATGCAAAGACCCAGGCCATGGCCCCTCACGCAACCTAAAATCCAAGCAGGGAGATTGGAGTGGCAGACACAGCCTAGGATTGAATGGTAGCCTGTCAGTCAGTAAGCACTTGATGAGCGTCACCAACTTCCTTGCTAAGTACGGGACAAGAAAGGGTTGATTTAGGGTAAACAGGAGGGGGACCAATTTTCCATCATCCCAAAGTGGGGTGTCTCTGTGGAGTGAGGAGTCCCTGGGCCTGCGCCCCAGACTCAGGGGCCACCCCCGCGCCCTTGCAGGTACACAGCCGTGGCCATGCCCATGCTCTACAACACACGTTACAGCTCCAAGCGCCGGGTCACGGTCATGATCGCCATCGTCTGGGTCCTGTCCTTTACCATTTCCTGCCCGATGCTCTTCGGACTCAACAACACAGGTGAGTCCTGCCTCTGTCCTCCTGGGGCTCAGCTGGCCCCTGAGGGAGCTGAACCCTGGCGTGGACATGGGTGGTGGCCCACCAAGAGCCTGTTCACCACCTTAGACTGAAGCCAGGCTGAGTCTCCTGGGTCAGGGTGACTCCGGTCTCCTGGATTGTTCCTGGTAAGGTCAGAGAGGAAAAATGGCTTGGAGCACAATGGTGTTGGGTGAGGAATGGGGATAATGCTTCAGGAGGATGCCTGGAGATTTTCAACTTTATTAAATTGGAGCCAACCAGACAGCCTGGCAGACTGCATGTCTGTGCCTGTCTGTGTGTATGCACCCAGGGTGGGAAGCTGCTGGGCCTCCATCACCCCTGATAATGAAGCTTCAGCCCCAAGGACTGGCCAAACTCAGGCCAGGCCTGAGCCACCTGGAGCAGAAAAGGTAGAAAAAAATAAGAGGCTAGCCCATCGTGACCGGGTCCTGTGTGAGGCAGTCAGGAGCATCTCAGAGAAGGCACAGCCGCCATGTGGGAGCCTCTGGGGGCTCATAATGCCTCACATAATGCCTTGCACATAATGCCAGCGTGCCTTTGGAGACCATTACTGGACAGGACACAGGAAGACTCAAAAGCATGTGGTTAAAAATCTAAGAGTCATGGGAATTTCAAGAAGCAGGAATGGGGCTATACATGGTTGAATTAATCTGGAAAGGCCCTGGGAGACAGCACAGTCATCTGCTAGATCTGACAGGGAACGTGGAAAGCCAGTGGAACACAGGTTGAGTTTAGCAAAGAGGACCAAGTGGTCTTGTTCCTAAAATTAAAAGGTGTCAGATCTCCCCCCGCAACACACAGGAAAAGCTAAAATAATAAGCTACTTTTTAAAAATTGTTTTCTCCCATTATTTTTTCCAAAAAAAAACGTGGCTCCACTTGTGGGCTCATGGATGACAAAACCAATGACGAAGCAACGAGGGGTTATTAATGGAAACACTTGGAAGCAGCTTTTTGTTCATGGTTGTTTTTAATACTCTGATTTGCGTGTTTACATCTAAGGCTTCCAGGCCACCTTAGGCATCGAGCCGTACTCTCTGTAAACATTGCTCCTTGGTGGCAGGCAGACACTGTGGCCCCAGGTGGGGGGGCCTCGCTGACACGCCCACCCCCAGGGCTTTCCTTCTTCCCTCCCCAGACCAGAACGAGTGCATCATCGCCAACCCCGCCTTCGTGGTCTACTCCTCCATCGTCTCCTTCTACGTGCCCTTCATCGTCACCCTGCTGGTCTACATCAAGATCTACATCGTCCTCCGCAGGCGGCGCAAGCGCGTCAACACCAAGCGCAGCAGCCGGGCTTTCCGGGCCAACCTGAAGGCCCCGCTCAAGGTCCCGAGACCCGCCCCCCCCCAATGTCTCTGCCTCACCGTGACCCGGGGGGCGGGGTGGGCTGGGGTCCAGGCTAAAGGAGCCAGGAGGAGGGCAGATTTCAGAGCTGGGACCTTAGTGGGCAACTTGAGTCTCCAGGATGGGTAGGTGGGGAGGGGGTGGAGACCACCTGGGAGGAAACCTTTGTCTGAGCGCAGCAGTTCTTGCACCCGGCTTGCTCCTCTCCTTTGCTTTCCTTCCTCTTCCTTCGCTCACTCTAGCCTTCCATCTCCCTTTCCGTCCCTCTGACACCTTCATCCCATTTTATTTCTTTTCTGTGCTCCATCCTCTTCTGCTCAATTCTCCTGCTCACCTGCTCTCACCTGCTTCCCCCCTTTGCCCCCTTTGCATTTCCATCCTTGTATCTTGTGACTTCTTCCTCCCCTCCACCCCCACTCAACCCTTCCAGAGGAAGATGGTATGTGGGCACAGAAGGAATAAGAGCTTGGGGCTTAGACACATCATGTTCAAATCCTGGCACTGCTGCTTTTTTGCTGAGTGTCCTTGGGCAAGTTGCTTAACCTCTCTGAGCCTCTGTCTTCTCATCTGTTAAGCGTGAATAAGAACACTGATCTCACAGGGTGGTCTTGAGGATTCAGCGTGAGAGGGACTGGGCATGCCCGATAGGGTGCCAGATCCTTAGCAGGTGCCACTTAGAAGTCAGAGTCCTGTTGTCCCTCCTCCTGCCCACCTCATCATGTCACAGTACCGACCTTCAACCTTGCCTCAGTTGCCTGCTCAGGCCCCACCCTCCTAATCTCTGCCTTTCTCTGAGCTCCCGTGCCCAGCCTGACTACCCTGCATTGGGTTTCTGTCCCCACCCCCCTCCCCATCATGACCCATGTACTGGCTCACTCCACAGGGCAACTGTACTCACCCCGAGGACATGAAACTCTGCACCGTTATCATGAAGTCTAATGGGAGTTTCCCAGTGAACAGGCGGAGAGTGGTAAGTGTTCAGGTCAGGGACCCAGAGCCCTGCCTGTCTACCTCCAGGGAAACGATCCGCCGAGACCTCACCAACTGGTCCGAGGGATGAGCCCCTCCCAGGACCCCCACTTTGCCTCAGCTGAGGCCAAGCTCACCACACACACTCATAAGTAGGCGTGGAGCAGGACAGCTCAATTAATTCTTCAGGGCACAAAGAATTACCCTTAGTGTAAGGAGGTGGATGGGAGAAAGCACTTGGCCATATAACAATAATATTAATGGCTATGACCATTAATAGAACATCTACCATCTTTCTATTTTCTCATCAAATCCTCACAGCGACCCTGAGAGGTAAGTCTTATTGATTTTATGGATCTTCATTTTACAGAAGAGGAAACAGAGGCTCAGAGAGGTTAGGTAACTCACCCAAGGCTAAACAGTTAGCGAGAGAATGAATAGCTGAGCCCAGACCTAAATGACTCTCTGAAACCCATGCCCATGTTCTTTTTATTTGCACATACCGCCTGACAGACAGGCAGGTTTGGGGGCTGGAAGCTGGGAGCTTGTGGCAGGAGGGAGAGAGCAGAGCACTCAGGGCTCACGGTGAAGTGCAGCCTGTAATTAGAGCCCAGAAACCCACAATCCCAGCAGATCCCAGGCTTTGCCCAGGGATAGTAGCACCGGGGTCCAAGCAGCAGATGTCCCTTCCCCCAGCATGAGCAGAGGATGGGGGCCAGGGAACACACGGAGAACTGTACACTGAGTCCAGGTCAGGTGTCTTCAGCAAGCAGGGCCCCCACTTGTCATCTGAGCAGTTGACGTTCACCAGCAAAGGCAGGACTCCACGGAACCACTTGAGGGCAAGGATCAGGGCACAGTGAGGCTGCATTTCAGAAGCTCAGACTGAGACCCCAAAGCCTGGAATAAGGGGGCATGGGGAAGGACCTGGGGAGCCGTGAAGACCTGAGGTCAGGGCCCTCCAGATCAGCCCAGCAGGGAAGATGTGGGGATGGGGGGTTCACCCTTCGGCACCTCCAGCAGTCTAGCAGAAGTGGAGCTCACCTGTGAGTGCTGGTGCAAGTGCCTCAGGTCAGCCGGGGCAAGAAGAACAGGGTGCCCTCTCTGTGGTTAGAACATGAGCTCCTGGAGAGGCAGGCACTAAATGTCAATCACTAACTTACTCTCAGCATCCAGCTTGGCTCCTGGCACTCAGCTTGGCACTCAGCAAGTGTTGCTCAGCTCCTGGAAGAGAAGTGCCTGGGTATGAAGCCCCCACAGAGTGGTGGTGAGATCACTGAGGCTGCTTGAGGATTGCTCCAGGAAGGGGCTGGGGGTGACCCGGCAGGCGGAGGCTGCCGTGGGCCCTGGGTCCTGTACCCACACAGCCCTTGCCTCCCAGTGACCATCCCCCTTGCCTCTCTGGCAGAGGGACCCTGGGATGCTTGCAGGGGTCTCCAGAGGAGATAAGGGAGCCTGGGTGAGGCCAGGGAGGCCAGGGCTGCCAGGCGAAGCTGGGTGGCCGAGGGCTGAGAGCTTGCCTGGCTCCACCCAGTGCTCTCTGCCTCTGTGCAGGAGGCTGCCCGCCGAGCCCAGGAGCTAGAGATGGAGATGCTCTCCAGCACCAGCCCGCCTGAGAGGACCCGATACAGCCCCATGCCCCCCAGCCACCACCAGCTGACCCTCCCCGACCCATCCCACCACGGCCTGCATAGCACACCCGACAGCCCCGCAAAGCCAGAGAAGAACGGGCATGCCAAAGACCACCCCAAGATTGCCAAGATCTTTGAGATCCAGTCCATGCCCAATGGCAAAACCCGGACCTCTCTCAAGACCATGAGCCGCAGGAAGCTCTCCCAGCAGAAGGAGAAGAAGGCCACCCAGATGCTCGCCATTGTTCTCGGTGAGTCGGCCCTGGCCCCTGGCCGCAGCCCGGCCCTGCCCAACCCCGGCTGGGCGACGGACCCAGCAATGTAGTCCTGCCATTGCTCCCTAACCAGGGCTGGTAGGTCACAGGACTGGCACTTTTCAGGCACAGGTCAAACCCAATGACATACCTGACTAGGTAGATGCTATAATTATGCTCATTTTAAAGATGGGGAAATTGAGGTTCAGAGAGCTTCTGTCACTTGATCAGAGAGGATGCGTGATTTAAACTCAGGCAGCATTCTTGCCTGGAGAATCCCATGGACAGAAGAGCCTGGAGGGCTACAGTCCACAGGGTTGCAGAGTTGGGACACCAGTGAAGCAACTTATCACACATGCAAACACGTGCTGATTCTAGAATCTGAACTTGACCAGTGTACCATGGTGGCTCTGAGAACCTAGTGACCCTGAGCAAGTCACTTCTCTCAGTCTCCTTGTCAGCAGAGTAGACTACCTCTCAGGGTTGTTGTGGTCATCAAGTGATGCACGGTGGTGAAAGCATTTTACAACTTCAAGTCAGCACCCTGCACTGTTGTTAATGCTGCTATTGTTGAGGAATCAGGAAGTTTACTTGCCTCAACCAAGACCCAGTGGAACTAACGCTGTGAACAATTAAAGGGGCAGTGAGGAACCCCCCTCAACACCCCCCCCCCCCCGCCAACCTCCCCCTTAACCGCCCCCTCGACCGAGATAAATGAGGGTGAACGAGACAAGGCTTTTGGGCGAGCGCACTGGTGCCTGGGCGGGGCTGCAGCAAGTGATCCGGGTCCAGTCCCCCTGCCCCTCCCCACCCCGTGCGCCCTGGGGCCCCGCGCTGCCCGCCCCCGCGCCGGCCCCCTGACCGGCGCCCTCTCCCGCAGGCGTGTTCATCATCTGCTGGCTGCCCTTCTTCATCACCCACATCCTGAACATACACTGTGACTGCAACATCCCGCCCGTGCTGTACAGCGCCTTCACGTGGCTGGGCTACGTCAACAGCGCCGTGAACCCCATCATCTACACCACCTTCAACATCGAGTTCCGCAAGGCCTTCCTGAAGATCCTACACTGCTGACCCTGCTGCCTACCTGCACAGCAGCCCGCCTCTCCCCTTCCCTGCCCCGCGGCCCCGCCTGGGGCCCCGGGAGCCGCGGGCAAGGGGGGCGCAGGGCAGCCTGGGCCATGTCCTCGCCCGCGGGCCCTGCAGTGTTAGCTTGGCTCCTGCCCCGCACCATCCGCGCACCTTGGAGCAGCGGGGGGCAGCGCTGGAGAGCGAGGCGCCACGGGCGGACCCCCGGGCTCAGGGGCAGCTCAAGGGGGCCCCCGCCCACTCCCAGACCCTCTCTCTTTGGCACCAAAGACGCAGCTGCCTTCTCCGACCTATCTCTGGGGCTTTGGGGCTCTGCGGCTGCGGGGCCAGTATCGAGGCTCTGAGGCCTGGTTTTCACAGGCCATGCCGGAGCTGGTGGTGGGGAGGAGTGGACAGTCACAGCCACCCAGGGCCCACACCTGAGAAGCCAGAGCTCTGGCCACGACCCCAGGCAGTGTCAGGCCTGGGAGACCCGCGTACACCCCAGGTCTGGACGGACCCCAGAGAAGCAGAAGCCCAAACTCCTCACCCCTTCTCCCACCTGGCCTGGCAGGAGCTGCTCAGTTATCCACAGCAGTGGTCCTGATCCACCCGCTCACCAGGAGGTTTCCATGCCCCTGAGATGGAGGATCCTGGGTCTCCAAGGACCTGGGGCAGGGGTGGAGGTGGGGGTCCTGTGTGGACAGGACTCCCCCATCCCAAGCCCACTTTGCTGACGGACATGGGTACAGCCCTTTTCTTAGCAAATGCTGGGCTAGTGGGGGCTCTGGCAGAGAAGGTGGGCTCGTCACATGTCTGGGGCCGGGGTTGGAGGTGTCTGGGGTCCTTGGCAGGGGGCCTGCCACCCTCTGCCGCAAACCACTGTCCTTTTCTCTTCCTCTCGCCTTTTCGCAGTCCTGTCCCCTTTCTCTGTTGCCTCTGCCTTAGAGGAGCCCACGGCTGAGCAGCTGCTGAGGGGAGAGGGGAAGCCTCTCCTCAGGCCCCACACTCTGTAACATCACTACACATGCTCCACACTAATAAAACTTTGACAAGAGTCCCCTCGAGGCTCCCTCGGGCGAGGGGTGCAATGTCCCCTCCGTCCTCCTCATCGGGTGTGGCCAGGGCTCTGTGTGTGCGGGGCTGTGAGATGGAGAGACCCCAGGGAGGGGGGGCCCTGACACCGTCAGAGGGACAGGACTGGGTGCTGGTGGGGATGGGGGAGGAGCACAGGGGCTGTGCCGGGAGGACCAGAAGAGGCATGTGCCTGTGTGTGTCCTACTCATCCCGGCCCCTCCTCCCCAGTGGATCTGAGCACTCAGTGCTGCTGTGGGGTGGCCCTGAGCTTCAGCTGTTGGCCAGGATGGCAGGCAGAACATTTCCAGTGGGAATCATGTGGCGTCCCCAGGGCTCCCTAATCACCAGAGCCACAGGGCAAGCCAGGCTGCCCCCTGCCCTTGGCCTCCTCTCTCCAGGTCCGAGCACCTCTGCAGGCCCAGGCTTCAGCCCTGCTCACCCACCAGGGCGGACGAGGCTTCTGGAAACTGGCCTTCGAGGTGCAGCCCTGCCCGGGTCCGTGTCCACCCCTTGCCCTGTCTGGTATCAGGACCCACTTACTGCGCGACATGGCCTTGTGTCCTCCTGCCTCCTGGCCTCCAGACCAGTCACAGCTCCGAGCCTTCTGGGGCCACGACTCGGCACTGACACAACAACAGAAGTTTGGCTGTTTTAAAAATGAAATATAAAATCAAGCCGGTGAAGGAGGAATATTCTTACCACCTTGAGAATAACAGCGGTGGTAACAAACAGGGTGCTGGCTCCCACGGGCTCAGGCTCCTGGGAGCTGTCAGGGCGTAATTTGCATGCTAAATACAATATTTTTAGCACCAAAAGTTTGGAGCACTTGACTTGCCCTGAACACTTAATTATGGACTTCGATCTTCTCCCTGAACCTGTACATAGTGCTAAGCCCTGGGAGAGGCTCCTGTCCCCAGAACACAAGCCAGAGCAGGCTCCGAGTCTAGCTCAGGGGAGGGGCTAGCTCAGCTTGATAACCCAGCTACCCCGTCTTGGGAAAGGCTTTAGGCTCCCAAGGAGGCTAGCACCCCCAGGGACCTCTCAGCTCTGTTACGCAGCCCGGAGTCCAGGCACATGCACGAGGGCACGTGCAAGCACACACACACATGCAGACATATGCACACACAGTCTATAAATGATCTTGACCTGGAACGGGAGCTTAAAGACTCCTGTTAGCATTAGAAATCTTAGGGGGTCACACAGGGTGGAAGAGACGACAAAAGGATGGAGAGAGAAAGAGAGGAAGAGAGAGGAGGGAGGGAGGGAGGAAAGAGGAAGGGAGGGAAGGTAGCCCGAGAGCAGGTTGGGAAGAGCACTGACAGGAGAAGAGGGGAAGAGGGCAGGCAGGGGTGGGAGGCGGGGCAGGGAAAGCTGCCCACAGCTGTCACGAAGCTTCGCCTCTTTGTGCCAGACAGCAGATTGACAGCTGGAGTGGGCAGGGGGAGGGCTGGGCTCCACCTCCTCCCCACCTCAGTGCTTCGGGGGCAAAGGGATGACGGGGGACCCAGGAACACCAAGGTGGAAGGGGGTGGCCCAGGCTCTGGCTGTCTCCCCAGAGGGCCCGACAGCCCACGTTTGCCCCGATCAGTGAGGGCAGAAGGGAGCCCCAGGCTGGGCATAGCAGCCCTCTGATTTTCTCTTTCCTGGCCATTCTCCTGTGCCTCTGCCTCCATGCCCGTCTTTGTCTGTAGAATGCCTTTTAATCAAAGGATCATTGATCTGCCTTTACGGAACACGGAGTCTGCACCCCAGGCGCCCTCCGCCAGCATGCAGCCAGGAAGCACCACTTAAGGGAGGAGCCTTCCTGGTTGGGCACGGTGGGGCACCGTGCAGCCATCCTCTCAGATGTCTGCTTGTGGCTGCAAGTCTCCAAAGCTTCAGTCCCTTATTCATCCCCTGCTGGGCTCTGGAGAGGTTCCAGGTGGCCGCAGGCTCAGGAGATGTCCCAGGAATTGAGAAGGCAGTAGTGCAGGATAAACTGCATCCATTCATCCATCCATCCACCCAGCATGGTCTTACTGGGTGAATATTCACTGAGCAACTGTTTATGGTACTCCAGACCCTAAGCGAAGCGCTAGGAATAAGCAGTGAAAAAGGGGATTACCATCCCTGCTTTTCTGGAGTTCACAATCCAGTGGACGTCAGGCGTTAGCCCAATACTCACATGACAGTGATGAAAGCTCTGGGCAGAGTCCTGGCTGGGTGTGGCGACCATTGTCACGGGCACGCGATGCCCAGCCCCGTGGTGCTCTTTACCTAGATGACGAGGGTGACTTAGGAGGTAGCAGCCCCAGCGTGGCTTGACCCGGGGGCAAATAGGTGGGGACCTGGGGAGGGCAGGAAGTCTGATGGCAGAGGACTTGCTCGATGGTGGGGTGGATGCCCCTGGAAGCGACTGCACGTTCTGCTCCGGGTAGGCTCAGAACAGGCAGTCAGCTGCCTGCACCCAGGGGCTTTGAGGACTGGCATGCTTTGGGGGTCTTGCCAGGGTGCCCACCTACCTGGGTTGCCTTCCCACATCACCCCTATCCTGGGAGGTGTGGCCCAGCCTGTGCCCCCCTGCTTCTCTGCCCTCCTGGGACCAGGACCCAGGCTGTGTCTGTGGCGTTAGCAGACACCTCTGCCTCCCATGCCATCCTGTCCTCCTCGTGACCCCCGGTGGTCAGCCCATATGACCCCCCATTACAGAGGAGAGACCTCTCAAGTAGGGAGGGTGGTTGTCGGGTGTCAAGGCTGGCTTTTGAGCCCAGGCCTTTCAAATATGCATCTGATGTTATTCATCCAGCCCCTTCCCTGACCAGCCCTGACTGAAGTTAGGAGAGGGCACTGTAGTCAGGAAAAAAATTTTTTTAAACAGGAGAGAGAGAAAGAAAACCATTTGGGACCAGATTTTTAGGATGTGGCCCGTAGGGTGACTGTGAATAGAACAATGACCATTTGGGCAGCTGGACCACATGAGTATGTGCTGGGGGTGGGCGTGCAGGTTAGGAGGAGCGGGTTTTAGTGGGTTTTCAGTAGCAGTAGGCAGGAGTCTGGGCATCCACGTGACTGAAGGTCCCCTCCGGTCAACCAGGCATCCCTTCCTGCCTCCGCTTCTGGGGGGATCAAGGGAAGTAGGAAGCTGACAGGGAGAGTAGACGACCCTCTTTGTAGAGGGAGACCACGCTGGCTTAGTGGATCTCTGGGGGGCGGGGAGAAGGGGCACTTGGTAGGATCAGCTTCCCACTCCCTCTCCCATCTCAGCTCGGCTCCTTGGCAAACAAAGCAGGGTGAGCGCTGCAGGGCACAGCCCCTGGCCTGCAGGGCGTTTGGAAAGGACTTTTACGTGGTTGGAGCCATGCAGCTCCGAGTCCACAGAAAATGCTGTGTGCCCACCACACTCGATTGTGCTTTCTGCCATCTTCACCCGGGCTCTGTCTGGAGATGTGTGTGTGTGAGGCTGGAGAGAGGAAGGCAGCCCCCCACACTCCCCAACCCCCCGGATCCTCAGTGTCAGAAGCTGGGAGTCAGGTGCTGAGGAGGAAGGCGGGAGCTGCGGGGAGGGAGGTGGTACCACCTGGGACATGGGAGAGGCAGGGGGCTTCTTTCGTAGGGCTTTCCTGACCAGGTTCAACTGCAAACACTGTCCTATTGGCCCCATGAGTGTAGTCTGTGGAGGTCAGGCTCCGAGCTGCGTCCAGGACGCAGAAAGGATGGCGTGGGCAATAGAGAAAGGAAATTGCCTAGAGGAGACAAGTTTTGTGGTCTAGTTCTTCCCACAGCAGGTGCTGCTCTGGGTTACAGAGCCAAAAAGCCCACAGCAGGGACACCCCTGCCCAGGCCATTCTCAGCCTCATGTCCAAATCGCTTCCCCCACCCCATCCCGCACCCTCTGCGGTTCTCTCTTCATCCTCGGAGCAGGTTGAGCCCTCACGCTGTGCCTCTGCACACTGGAACATCAGCCCTGGACCCTTCCCTCTCCTGGTAGATGCAGGCATGGCCGCCTTACTCTGCTGACATGGAAGCCCTTGTACATCTCCTGGGGCCTCGCAGATGTGTGTCAAGGGGCACGACCCACTGATGGGGCTTGCCCTGCCCTCCAGCTGGCCTGACACTACTTTAGGTGTGTTGCAAGAGGTCTCAGGGTCACAGCCCACCCCAAGGTACTAAAGGAGAGCCACCCTTTCCTCCTCTGGATGGACTGGCAAAGAAAAATAGTCAGCTCCTTCCAAGAATATCCTTGACAAAAGACTGGGTTGTTGGTGACCTCTTCCAAAAGAAAAATTCCTCTGACTCTGCAGAAACTCTGGAGAAACTGCAAGAAAATAATCTGTTGAGTGCTTACTAACAGATCTGCCCTTTGACCACAGGGCATCTGATTATTATCACAAGCCAGTTAGATAAGCAGCAGATAAGCTGTTAGATGATGCAGCCAAGTCTAAGAAAGTTTCAGCAGCCTAAGGGCACAGGTTGGTGTGATCCCCTGGAGGAGGGCATGGCAACCCACTGTAGTATTCTTGCCTGGGAAATCCCATGGACAGAGGAGCCTGGCAAGCTACAGTCCATAGGGTCGCAAAGAGTCAGGTATGACTGAGTGACTAACACACACACAAAATCATACAGTAGTGGATGGCCCAGCTTCAAAGCCCATGGTCTTTCCACTACCCAGCTCCCCACACCCCCGCCCCGAGCTTCCCTTCCTACCTCAGCCCTGCCTGGCAGCTACCGCCATCCCTTAAGTTACAGTAACAATCCTGCTGCCTGTATCTGATCCAGCAGGCATGGATGGAGTGTGGAGGAAGGACCAGATATTAATAGAATGCGGAAATAAGCAGATGCAGTGATGGGCTCACACCCAGGCAGGAACCTCGCTGTAGGGAGCATTGGGACAGAGTGACTGTCTCCAGCCAGGCAATCGGAGAAGTCTTCGCGGGCAGGGACAGGTGAGTTGGGTCTTGAAAGATGATCGGTAGGCCTCTGACCCACACTGGGAGGAGAAGGGCCTGGGACCATGAAGGGAAGGGGTGTGGAGTGGGCCTGTGCTTGTGAGCACAGTGGCAGGACCAGCTGGAGCGCCGGAGGCACACGGGCCTGGGGGTCCTGGAGCCCCCGCTGGAGTTGTGTTCTGTGGGTGCTCGTGGGGGCGGGAAGGTGGTGAATGGTCTTGAACAGAGGACCAGAGCTGCTGTTCCTGTGCTCGGGGAGCCCCGAGGCCCTTCTGGTGCTCTGCCTACTGGCTGTACCGCCCGCCTCCACTCCCCACCACAGGCTGGAGACCAGCCCTGTCCTCCGTCCAGCCCATCATTCTTTCATGGGGCTCCACCCTCCCCGGTTGGCTTTGCTGGCACAGTCTCCCAGGCCCCTCATGTCCTTGATACTTCTAGGGTGTCTTTTCAGCCCCCGGCTTTTTCTGTTGGTCGCTGGGGGAACCCCCGTGACTGCGGTGTGAGGTTACCCAGGTGCCGCTCCTGGGGACTGGTTCCCACAGTCCGTCTGGACTTCCTCCCTGCCTTTAACTCCCGTTAATATAGCTTGCCAACCCCTCTGCTCCTTCTGGGCTCCTAGCCCCACAACCAGGAGAAGCCCCCTGAGGGACCACTCTTCCCAGCACAGGAGGCCTCCCAGGCAGAACAAACCATCAGCATCTCTGGGACAGCTAGACAGGTAGTGCCATCTCCTGGGGCGGGGCTTCCCTGATAGCTCAGTTGGTAAAGAATCCGCCTGCAATGCAGGAGACCCTGTTTCGATTCCTGAGTCGGGAAGACTCCCCGGACCAGGGATAGGCCACCCACTCCAGTATTCTTGGGCTTCCCTGGTGGCTCAGCTGGTAAAGAATCCGCCTGCAGTGTGGGAGACCTGGGTTCGATCACTGGGTTGGGAAGATCCCCTGGAGAAGGGAAAGGCTACCCACTCCCGTATTCTGGCCTGCAGAATTCCACAGACTGTATAGTCCATGGGGTCGCAAAGAGTCGGACACAACTGAGTGACTTTCACTTTTCATCTCCCAGGGCTCTCCTTGGTGGGTGGGATGTATTGGCTTAAGCAGTGGTGTTGAGGCTTGTCTAGACAGAGGGTAGTGAGTAAGTGAACAAAATGATGATGAGAAAAAGGTGGGACCAGAATGATGGAGGAAAAGAAAGTGAAGGGAGTCCCTGTACAGACTGGTGATGCACATCATCTCAATTCATCCCCTCAACAACACGTGTTACAAAGAGGGACGCGGCGCTCAGAGTCTAGGTAAAGAATCCACCCCAGGGACTCCCCTGGTGGTCCAGTGGCTAAGACTCTGTGCTCCTAATGCAGAGGGCCCGGATTCAATCCCTGGTCAGGGAACTAGATCCCACATGCTGCAACTAAGATCCAGTGCAGTCAAATAAATATTCAAAAAAAAAAAAAAAAAGAGAGAGAGAATACACCACAGCTCTGCCAGACTCCAGGGCCCCTCACAGGAGTACTCCCTTCTCCATCACCCCTTTCCTCTCCTACAAAGGGTGTCAAGGTCTCCCGGTGAAGTGCCCACCCTCTCGCCCACCCTCTGCTCTTCCGCTGGGCTGTCCACACCCACAAACAGGTCCGTTGCTCTTTCACATTCCCCAGCCTCTGGGGTCCCCACCCCTTCCAGCTAGTCCAGACCTTGCCCCTTGTCTACTATGTCCTTGTCGTCCTCCAACATCCCAGCTCCCGGAAAGCCCTTCCTGGTGAGCTTAGTAACTGATTGGATGGTGGGGGGCGAGGGGAGAGGGAGAGGAAGGTAGACCCCCCTGTCTGTGCACAAGCCACCCGTGGCTGCTCAAATTTAACAGATCGAAATTAAAAATCAGATCCCTCAGTTGCATCAGCCACATTTCAAGTGCTCAGCAGCACGTGGAGTTAGTGGCAGACACGGATTATTTCCGTTCTCCTGGAAAGTTCTGTTGGACAGTGCTGGTCTAGAAAGACTCCTAGATTGGAGGCTGGGGTCCCCACAACTAAATGACTCAATGGCACATCCATCTAATGGACATGAGTTTGAGCAAACTTTGGGAGATAGTGAAGGGTGGGGAAGCCTGGCGTGCTGCAGTCCACGGGTCGCAAAGAGTCAGACACGACTCGGTGACTGAATGAGAACTAGGTGAGGGACAAGGGCAAGGAGCAGGGCTTGTGGGGGTTCCGTTGGGGGCACTGAGTTTAAGGGTCTGTAGGACCCCCGCGTGGAAACGTTCGGTAGGAAATCAAAGGTTCCTATCCTCCTCCTCCCCAGTCTCCCCTAAACAGGTTTGAAATTCAACTGAGATCCTCTCCTTGGGAATGTCAAGGGCCTTAGTAAAATCCAATTCTAAATATCCTTAGGAAACCTCTAGAGGCAGCTGTGCTGAAATGGCACTCAGGGTAGAAGCTGTGTGTGTCTGTAGGCTCTGTGTCTGTCTGGCTTGGGATGGCTTGGGAAGGGAGAAGAAGGTGCTAGTAAGCAATGAGAAGGCTGTGTTGGCTAGAGTTGGCCTGACACTGCGAACTCCATTAGAGTAGAGAAAGCAAGGGTCTGGGGAATCACCGTTTAGACCCTGGGATCATCAGAGCTGAAGTGAATCCTAGGGATAGTCCTGTTTGCATCTCTGTGGGATCCTCACCATTTATGGAACAATAGGTGCAAAAACAAACAAACAAAAAAAATCATTTGCTTTTTTCTTTTCTTTTTTATTTTTTTAATTTTATTTTATTTTTAAACTTTACATAATTGTATTAGTTTTGCCAAATATCAAAATGAATCCGCCACAGATATACATGTGTTCCCCATCCTGAACCCTCCTCCCTCCTCCCTCCCCATACCATCCCTCTGGGTCATCCCAATGCACTAGCCCCAAGCATCCAGTATCGTGTCATTTACTTTTTCTAACTTGGTTCTTCAAAGTCTCCCCTCAGACTCTTCCCAATAGGATAAGACAGACACTATTGCCCTTCCATGGTTCTCTCCTGACTATTGATCTGAGCTCACTTGGCTTTGAACATGAAGCCCCACACCCCTTCTCTGGCTCGTGCAGAATTCTAGGCATGGAGCTAAACTCAGACCTCAGGGTGTGAGGAGAAACAAATAGCGTCATGTCCCCTCTTTCCCTCTTCTTGCTCCAGCATGTTCTAGAAGAGACACAACTCCCAGGGGCATTTGGAACTTCAAGTTTTGCCCAAGGAGGATGGGGCAGGAAGCCAGCAGGGAGCAGGCGGATGGAACAGTCCACTGAGTACAACCCTGTCCCAGTCCCCAGGGTCCCCACTTTTCCAACCAGGAGAGTAAAAGACCACTATCCTGGGCTGCTGGCCAGTGACCGTCTTCACGGTGATGCTAAGGACACAGAGAGAAGAACCACAGGACGCCCCCTGGCGGTTATCCTCAGCCTTGGCTGTTCTCCAGCTAATACCAGGATCTGATGCTGGGGAGGGATTGGGGGCAGGACGAGAAGGGGACGACAGAGGATGAGATGGCTGGGTGGCATCACTGACTCGATGGACGTGAGTCTGAGTGAACTCCAGGAGTTGGTGATGGACAGGGAGGCCTGGCGTGCTGCGATTCATGGGGTTGCAAAGAGTCGGACACGACTGAGCGACTGAACTGAACTGAACTGAAGGGCATAGCTCAGGCTTCCCTGGTGGCTCAGATGGTAAAGCGTCTGCCCGCAATGCAGGAGACGCAGGTTCGATTCCTGGGTCGGGAAGATCCCCTGGACAAGGAAATGGCAATCCACTTCAGCACTCTTGCCTGGAAAATCCCATGGACAGAGGAGCCTGATAGGCTACAGTCCATGGGGTCCCAAAAGAGTTGGACATGACTGAGTGACTCCACTTTCACTTCACATTCAAGGGCATAGCTCAGTCAGTAAAGAATCTGCCTGCAATGCAGCACCCGGGTTCGATTCCTGAGTGGGGAAGATCTTCATTGAGAATAAAATGGCAGCCCACTCCAGTATTCTCACCTGGAGAATCCCATAGACAGAGGTAGCCCTGGCAGGCTACAGTCCATGGGATCCCAAGAATTGACATGACTTAGCGACTAAACCACCACCACCCTGGTTTAGATTAGGTTTAACTGGTTTAGGGTGGGGTCAGTTCTGGTTTAACTGCTCAAGGGTGGGGCCAGGTTTTTTAAAAACTCTTACCTTCCTCCTCACCCTGCACACCTCACCCAGGAGGTCCTAATATGCAGGCTTGATTTATAACCTGTGTTCCAGGGCACAACCCCTTTCAAAGCAGCTCCCAGGGCTCTCTGCGGTAGACTGTGGTCTGTGTGGGGTGAAGTGTCCAGGGCCCGTGAGGCTGGTACCACGATCCAGAGACCACAGCGTAGGAGACACGTTGCTGCCAGCATTGCTAGAAAGGACTCCTGTACTCGGCATGCAGCAGCCCACGAGGGGGACACTCAAAGGCAGGCCTGGGGTTGTAGCTCGGTAGGGGTTGTGAAACCACGTAACTCAGATTGGGACTTCAACCAACCAGGCCCACTTACACTCCCACAGACAGAATGTGGCTCATCTCTGAAGGTGAAAGCAGCCTCAAAATATGGCATGGTTAGTTTTGCTGCTGCTGCTGCTACGTCGCTTCAGTCGTGTCCGACTCTGTGCGACCCTGTAGACGGCAGCCCAACAGGCTCCCCCGTCCCTGGGATTCTCCAGGCAAGAATAGTGGAGTGGGTTGCCATTTCCTTCTCCAATGCATGAAAGTGAAAAGTGAAAGTGAAGTCGCTCAGTCATGTCTGACTCTTAGCGACCCCATGGACTGCAGCCTACCAGGCTCCTCCATCCATGGGATTTTCCAGGCATGAGTACTGGAGTGGGGTGCCATTGCCTTCTCCATTGTGTGAAAGTAAGAAGTGAAAGTGAAGTCGCTCAGTCATGTCCGACTTGTAGCGACCCCATGGACTGCAGCCTACCAGGCTCCTCCATCCATGGGATTTTCCAGGCAAGAGTACTGGAGTGGGGTGCCATTGCCTTCTCCGATGGTTAGTTTTAGGGCTGGGTAATTTCATAGGCTAATGAGTAGGAGGAGTATTCCAACTATTTTGGGAAGGAGTTGGGGGGAGTGATTTCCAGGAATTGGGCCACCACCTGCTCTTTGATGGTTGGCCTCAGAACGTCAGGGTACGTCAGGTGGGTATGTCACTTAGCTTGCTGATGTGTTACCGTAAGCCTATATTGAGCCTCAAGGTCTAGTGGAAGTTGGCTCTTCTGCCATCTTGGACCCATTTGGTTTCAATGTCGATGGCGTGTCCTCAGGTTATGTCATTCTTTTAAATGTTGTGCCCGGCGCTCTCCCCTCCTGTTTCATTTGGTGTGGAAGATGTTCTCTTCTCTGACAATTGCAAACATCCTTGAGTTGGAGTGGGCTTCCCCGGTAGCTCAGACAGTAAAGAGACTGCCTGCAATACAGGAGCCCTGGGTTCCATCCCTGGGTCAGGAAGATCCCCTGGAGAAGGAAATGGCAACTCGCTCCAGTATTCTTGCCTGGAAAAATCCCATGGACGGAGGAGCCTGGGGGGCTACAGTCCATGGGGTCTCAAAGAGCCAGACACAACTGAATGACTAAGACTCCTTGAGTTGGAGGGGCTGCTCCAGCATCATGAAGAGGGAGAAAGGAGCTGGATAGGACCCCTAGGGCACCCCTACCCCCACCCACAGTCCTGCCCCACCCCCTCCCAACAGTGGGCCAGCCCTAGCAGAGCCAGAGAGGAAACAGAAGCCAGTGGCTGCGAGCCTAGGCTGGTCACACAAGGCTAGTGTGAGCAGTCCCAGCCCTGCTCCAACCAGCAGACCAGGCCAGGCAGCTGACGGGGCAGGACAGAGCTCCCTGAGCCGCTTCCCAGGAGGAAGTCCCTGCCCAGCCAGCTCCACACTGAGCCCAGAGAACTGCACCCCGCCCCCCAGGTGACATCACCACTCCGCCCCTCAGGTGACATCACCACCCCTCCACCTCCCAGCACCTGCGCTCTGCCTCCTCCCTGGTGGGAACTCACACGTATACATCATACACTCACCACACATGTGCACACCCACATACACACACACACACCCTGTACTAATACTACTGGCCCCCATATCAACCTGGCCCCATAGCTCAGTCCGCCTCTTGGGAGTTACTCAGAAACAGAGCTTTATTGAAGTCAGATTTGAAACTTGGTCATTTAACTGGACAGAGTGAGGGCGAGGCTGGGGGGACAGGGACCAACGTCCCATGTAAGATCATGCATGAGAAGCTCCCGTCCACCACAAGAGACTGTACAGCAGACCGGGGCGCTGGGACCAGGGCCGCCAGGGAGGTGGTCAGTGCAGCAACAGGGGGCTGGCTAGGGCTCTCAACCGGAAATGGACATTTCCTCTGAACTTTTAGCATCTGCCCTTCCACAAACACATGCGTCTGTCTCTCCTGACCCTGCTCCAGTCACACAGACATGAGCTGGGAGGGAGCGCAAGGGCTCCTGCAAGTTCGGGGGCAAGTGATTAAAGGTGGAAGGAATCTGGGAATAGAGGGAACTCACTGTGGGGGCTTGAATCCGGGTGCAGTGAGGAGCAGGCTGAGTCTGCTCGAGATACACATGGAGAAAGGGCTGAAAGGAGGCCTCCAGTCAGGGGCCCCTTCCTCAGCTACAATCTCAGTTTGCATCTCCCTGCCCCTCCACCACCCAGGGGACCAGGTTCCTGTCTCCTCTCAAGATCAGAGGGGCAGGTGGCAAGCACAGGGAAGGGGCCCTGCCAGAAGCCCAGGTTCACTTCCAGTAGCCTCTACTCCTTACAGGAAAGGAGACCCCACGTGGTCTAAACTTCCATCTGGGCTCCTGGCTCAGCTCTGCCCAGAATGGCCAGTGAGGGCTCCCTGCCCTCTGGGAGGGCGACGATATCCTGCTTCTGGCTCTGGAGGGCCAGCTGCAAGGGTGTGCAGCTGACCCCGTCCTGGATGTCCAGCTGGGCACCAGCCTTGACCAGCACTTTGAGGATGGCCATGTTTCCCTTCAGGGCGGCCAGGCGGGCAGGGGTCCAGCCCACCTTATTGCAGGCATGCACGTCCACACGGTGCTCCAGGAGGTGGATGACACTCAGGAAGGACCCCCTCTGGACCGCCAGGTGAAGGGGTGTCCAGCCTGACTGCTCAGCGGCACTGGGGTCAGCCCCACATTTCAGCAGAGTGGACACCACCACCTCCGTCTTGTGGCAGGCAGCCAGGTGCAGGGGGGTCCAGTTTGTGCCTCCAGGAACCCCCACATCTGCCTGGCTCTCAGCCAGCAGGTGGATGATCTCCAGGTGGCCCTTGTAGGCTGCTAGATGCAGGGGTGTCCAACCCTGCTGGGTCAGCAGCTCCAGGCTGGCCCCATACCTGAGCAGCATCTTGCAGATAACGTACTTGCCCCTGGCAGGCACAGTGGACAGTGGGCTGTAGCCACTCTGGTCGAGGGCATCAGGGGCTGCCCCACTTTTTAACAGATGTTGGGTGGCCCTCACTTTGCCTCTCTCCACTGCCAGGTGCAGTGGCCTCCTCAGGTTTCTCTGCCAAGCATCCAACTCTGCCCCCTGGGCTGTCGGCAGCTTGACCAGGCTGACATGGCCAAAGTAGGTGGCCACGTGGAGAGGGGTCTTGCCCTCAGCCTCTCGCAGGTTGGGGTCAGCTTGATGGGAGACCAGAAGCCGGGCCACATTCTCAGGGTTGATCTGTGCAGCCAGGTGGAGTGGGGTCCACCCCTCGTGCTCCTGGGCATCACGCGGACCCCCTGGTCCAGGAGCAGATGGGTGGAGTGGTAGTCTCCATTCTGGGCTGAAAAGCCCAAGGGGGCTCAGCCATCCTCATCCACCAGGTTGGCGTCAGTGCCAAGCTCCAGGAGCAGGGCACAGAGGCCTGCTGGTCCTGGGCAGCGATAAGGAGGGGCGGGTAGCCGCAGGCTGTCTGGCAGTCCACGTGGACCTCGTGGGCCAGCAGCACCCTCACCCCCTCCAGGTAGCCCCGGGCCACCAGGAAGTGGAGGGGTGACCTTGTTCTCATAGCTGCACACCTGCTCATCGCTAGGGACCAGGCTCTCACTGTCTGAGAGACGCAGGACCCGCTTCAAATAGTCTCCCGAGTCTGCTGGGAGGAAGACGAGATTGAGAAAAGGACCTCTGACTTTGTCCAGGGGTCATCTCAGCCATCCCCCTATCTCCTGGAAGTATCATCCAGGAACAGAGTTTCCTGGATGGCGTGAGTGCGGGTCCTTTCCCTAGATCCCGGATCTCTACTCAGGCTCCACAGCCCTAGACAGCAGCTGAGTCTGGCAGTTCTTCCTGTAAGGATGAGGCAGAAAGAGATCAGTCCGGAAGCAAACCCTGACTCCACCCCTTAGCACCACGTGCTCTCTGCCTCTTTGAGCCTAGGGGTCCTGATCCTGAAGGAGGACACAAGCAATGCCCACCTCGTGCTATCATCATGAAGACAAATCCTGTAGGTACGAACTTCTGGAGACATGCCTGGCACAAAGTAAATAAATGCAAACTGAAGATAAATTTGTGGTGGCGCTCCATGATATGAACTCCTCCCGAGGCGCTCAGGGACCCGTTTCTTCCTGCTTTACCCAGTGGTGTATTAGAATTAAAAGCAACAATTTCCAAAAAAAAAAAACAAAACCCACAAACAAATGAAAATCACTGCTCAAACCAAACCACAAGAGATTCTGAGTCAATTATTCTAGGGTGGCTCAGGCATCGGGTACTCTTTCATTCCCTCAAGAAATTCCATTATGCCACCAGGATTGAAAACTGATGTTCCCCTTTCCCGGGCCAGGGAGGGAGGAGTCCAGCCTCAAAAGAACACAGTCCTGACGGGGAAGCAGAGCCAGGCCCCCCAGGGGCACGGGCATTTCTGGATCTCAGGGCCGGGTGCCCAGAGAGGGAACACAGACTCCAGGCCTGGGGAGGAGGGTAGGCCAGGGAGGATGGCAGAGGATATGGTTTGAGTCCCCTTTCTCCTCCGCTGTGTGTTCTGGGGTTCCAGCTGAGACCTGCCTGGACTCACCGCTGTCTGTTCAGTTCAGTTGCTCAGTCGTGTTCGACTCTTTGAAACCCCATGAATTGCAGCATGCCAGGCCTCCCTGTCCATCACCAACTCCCTGAGTTTACCCAAACCCATGTCCGTTGAGCCGGTGATGCCATCCAACCATCTTGTCCTCTGTCGTCCCCTTCTCCTCCTGCCCTCAATCTTTCCCAGCATCAGGGTCTTTTCAAATGAGTCAGCTCTTTGCATCAGGTGGCCAAAGTATTGGATCTTCAGCTTCAGCATCAGTCCTTCCAATGAACACTCAGGACTGATCTCCTTTAGGATGGACTGGTTGGATCTCCTTGCAGTCCAAGGGATTCTCAAGAGCCTGTTAGCTCCTGGCAGATCTCCTCACTGACCTGGGGAACCGGAAGACAGGGGGCAGATCAGATGAGAGCTGGGCGGTTCTGGTCCATGTCGGCCTCGCCTCCTCCCTTCACCTCTGAGGATTCTCCTCCCACCTTGCGCCAGGAGACCCCTCCTCTCTCATGCCCACCACCAGCTGTGTCTAGGGGAAGACCCTGAGCTGGGGACGCCCTGCCCAAGAAAGAGTGGCCCAGGGCCTTGGCTGCCCCCTGGGCCACAGGGAAGGCAGGGTGGTGGCCCTGTGGTTTCAACCCAAAGCCCTGCATTAGCTCACGGCTGGTTCCCAGGTGAGGAGGGTAAGGACAACGGATCAGGGATGATGCTGATGGGCAGGGCAGGAAAACGGGGGAGAGCCGCAGGCACCCTCTGCAGGACGGGCCCTGTTTAACCCCACATGCGTCAGGGAGGGCATGTCCTTCTCAGGGGTTCTGAGCCGCGGCCACCACCAGCCCTCAGCGCACCCTCGAGCAAATTAGGAAAAGGTATCCCTGAGTGACTGTGAGGCTTGGCCAGCAGAGCATGCGCTGAGTCTGGTCCCCATCTGCCCCTCAGCCAGGTGGCCTCGTGGGGCACACACACATGCGTGCATCCTCAGTGCCCGCCAGAGACGAAGCCCCGCCCGGGCACATCCGCACCTCCCCGGGGCCGGCCCGCTGCGCAGGACGCTTTCCCGGCCAAGGCCTCGCTCTCACGGTGGGCCACCGGACTCTGGAGCAGCGAAAGCAGCATGTCTGTCTCTGCAATGATGTCAGCTCCAAGAAACAGTAGTGTCCGACTCTTTGCAACCCCATGGACTGTAGCCCGCCAGGCTCCTCTGTCCATGGGATTCTCTGAATACTGGAGTGGGTTGCCATTTCCTTCTTTAGAGGATCTTCCCAACCCAGGGATTGAACCCGGGTCTTCTGCGTTGCAGGCAGATTGTTTACTATCTGAGCTACAGGGAAGTCCCCAAGAAACAAAGACACAGCAAAAGAAGCCACAGGTTGGCCTGAAGTTCTTCCCCATTTTAAATATTTTTCCCTCTACCATGTCCCCTGTACCTCCTTCCAAAACCCAGCCCCGGGCTTAGGGGCACCCACACTTGAGCATCAGGAAGCAGGCAAGCTGGGACCCTGCCTTGGAGGAGTGTGTGTGTGTGTGTGTGTGTGTGCACACGCATGCCCGAGCTTTGCTTTAGTCATGTCTGACTCTTTGAGACTCTATGGACTGTAGCCCACCAGGCTCCTCTGTCCACGGAATTCTCCAGGCAAGAATATTGGAATGGGTTGCCATGTCCTCCTCCAGGAGATCTTCCTGGCCCAGGGATCGAACCGATGTCTCATATGTCTCCTGCACTGGCAGGCAAATTCTTTACCACTAATGCCACCTAGGAAGCCCTTTGAGGGTAGACCTTTTCCATAAAACACAAGGGCAAGACTAGATAATCTTTAAGATGCTCACACTTACACACAAGTGTGCATTTACATCACCTCTAGAGGAGTGGATGATTGCAACATCCATCCATGCCTGTGAGCTTATGGTCTGGGAACATTTTACAAATGAGGACACTGCAGCCTGAGAGGACCCAGGCCAACTGGAGACTCAGAAGCAGCAGAGCCAGGCCCAGTTAGCTTCTGGCAATGAGGGTTTTCTAATTTACCTCCCACAGGGTACACATTAAGCCAAAGAGACCAGACCACAGTCCTCAGCTGCCCCTGGGCCCTCTGCCATCCCCCCACCTCCCACCATACTATGGAGCAGACTCTGCCCTAGTGCCATGCAGGGCTCTCCCTGCAAGTCTTGGGAGTGGCCTGGGGCTTCGGTCATCTCTTCTGGCCCATGGGCACCCCAGCTCTCCCATCCTCATCTAGGTCACTGTGGTGAGAACCTGGAAAGCAGGCTTCTTCTTGGGCTCCTGGTCCCAGCAGCGCCTCATCAGGTCCACCATCTGCTGGGACTCAGCCGACCACTCATCTGAGACAGGCTGCAGGGAGGGCCGCCTGCCTGTGGCCACTTGGATGATGATGGTCATGATGTTGAAGCCTGTGAGAGGAGGCCCAGACTGTGTGGGCGAGGAGGGGCAGAGGGGCTGAGCGGGAGGTCGGGGCTCTGCCCATGCACACAGCAGGGGCTCCATAAATGCACAGTGAGTTAATGCCTAGATTTCAGGCTGACTTGAGGCTTAGATTTGAGCAGCTGGGTCTCTGGACCAGCTCCAGATCCTCCCAGGCCAGGACTGGCCGTGGCCCCTCACTGTGGGCCTTTGCTGTCCAAAGGCAGCCGGACTGACTGGCAGGCCTAGTTACAGGCTTTGATTTTGAACTTTGCTGGATTATCCAAGTTCCCTGACAGTCTGTTTACCTGACACCATGGCAGGGCTCGGGGTGGGAGAGACAGGAAAGAATATTTTGAAGCAAAGGAATCAGAGACAGAAAACATGGTCTGGGCTGAAGTTTGCCCTTTCTTCCACCGACGTGTGAGCCCTAGAAACAGGGGGAGGAAGGTAGGAGGGTGAAGTCCCCAACGTAAACCTGCACCTGCCCCGCCCCCTCCAACCCCCAGCCTCTCACAGTCCCTTCCAGGTCCCCATCTGACGGCGTCACTGCTACCTGCTATCTGGATACGGCTTCTTCTGAGTGAGCATCTCCCAGATCATGATCCCAAAGCTGCAGGCAGGGCAAGTGCGCCCTGAGTGACTTCCTCAGCTAACCAGCCAGAGGGGCCCCATGGAGCACAAAATCCCAGGCAAAGCCTCTCTGGCCGGAGTCCTGCTGCACCCCTCCTCCTCCCACGCGGGCAGGGCGGGGCCAGACATCACCCCTGTCCTGCCCTCTGCACCTTGGGGTCCAGGCATCGTGGTGACAACAAGCTGCTTGCTGGGTATGTGGCTTGGAGCCCCGCCTCCAGCCCACCTGTACACGTCGTATTTGGGCCCTGGGCCCTTGTTACTCTCCAGGAACATCTTGGTGGGGGGCGGGAGGGTGTAGCTGAGGGTGCCCTGCAGAGCTGACCTCTTGATGGACTGCATCTGGGTCGACTGTTCCATCCTCTTGGACAGGCCAAAGTCTGAAACCTGGAAGGAAGCCCAGGGTGGGGATGGGAGGGCAATACAGTTTTGCCTCCAGAAAGCTGCCTGAGTTCCTCATCCCTCCTGCCTTCCTCATTTCCAGTGTTGTGTAGCCACTGAGAGCACAGTCTCTCTCCCATAGCTACCATGGACTACAGGATGACCTCGGACAAGCTACCTTCTCAGAGCCTTCATTTCCTCATCTATAAAATGGGAATAATGTCAGAACTTAACTCATAGTGCTGTTATGAGCATTGAATGAGGAAACATACAAAAAGCACTTAGAACAGTGCCTGGTGCACAGTAAGTACTTGGTAGGTGTGGCCATTACCCAAAGGACCCGGGGATAAAGTTGCTGCCTTTGGTGAGCTTCTGTTCATCCCACTTCCACGGGCCCTGAAGCACTGACACCATGTATATTTATCCCACACTCTGCTTCCATCCATCGATTCATTCATATACCAATTGCCAATTCACTGAATTCCAACTAGGCTGGGTATTGAGAATCAGGCAGCAGATAAGAAAGATGAAACCGGGACTTCCCTGGTGGTCCGGTGGTTGAGAATCCACCTTCCAATGCAGGGGACATGAACTTAATCTCTGGTTGGGGAACCAAGATCCCACATGCTGTGGGGAATCTAAGCCCACGAGCTGCAGCTGCTGAGCCTGTGTGCTCTAGTGGTCTGCGACTAGAAGCCCGCATCCCAAAACTAAAGAAAGCCCCCACGGGCCACAACAAAGAGCCCACAAACCACAGTGAAGACACAGTGCAGCCAGAGAAACCCATTTCTTCTATGAAAGATGAACCCCCCACACCCATTACTCTCCTAAGTGATTATTCAAATAGGGAGTAGAGTTACTATAAATGACTATATACTTACAATTGGGGTTAGCAATGTGAAGAGACAGATACAGTGAGGCTGTATAACAGAGGCATGTGGGAGTGGATCAAGGAAAACTTCCCTGAGGAGGTGTTATTTAAGCTGAGAGCTGAAAGATGAGTAGGCCTTTGCTAGACAAGGAGGGACTGGGGAAACACTGTTCTTGACGGTGGAAACAGAATGTGCAAATTTCCAAGGCAGAAATGAAAGTGTAACATGTCTTAGGAACTGGAAAAAAAAAAAAAAAAAAGGTCATCATGATCCTTCTTAAAAACATCTCACTTACACACATCCTTACTTGAATCAAAGAATGGGATAGAGATGATTCTGTCCGCATTAGAAATGGAAGAATGAGGTCCAAAGAGGGTTATTGCAGGCATCCTGATATGCAGTTTCATGCACCAAATTTCACTATGCATCCATCTGTTTTAGGTGTGATCCCTGCCTTTAGTATTTGTCCATGAAGGGAGCTGCTTAGAACACTTTGACAGGCCAACCAGGCAGTAGATAATCCAGCTTACGTGGAGAAGACTCTGGAGTGACAGGGGACAGATGGGGTCCTCCCCTTGATATGCAAGCAGCTGTCCAGGAGGATGTTGCCTGGCTTGAGGTCCAGATGGAGCAGTGGTGGCTTAATGCTGCGGAGGAAGTTCACGGCCAGGCTGGTCTCACGGATGGTGTGGACCTTGAGCTGCCAGCCGAGGCTGTGAGTGGGAAGCATCTTCTCCAGGGAGTCGTTGGCCATGAACTCCATCACAACACCCAGGGGCTGCCTGCAAACCCCACAGATGGACACGACGTGCTGAAACTTGATCTTCTCCATTTTGGCTGCTTCTTCAATGAGGCAGTTCACATCAGAGCTATGGAGAAAGGGTAGCGAAATATGGAAGCTGGTGACCTTTAATTACAAGAGGAACTAGGACACACAAACTAGGCTTGAGGCCAGGCTGCACAGACGCAGAGACCCCCTTGGGAGCCTGCGAGGTGGTGGAGGAGGACAGAGAGATAGGATCCAGCAACAAAACAGGAAGCGAAGGAGGCTGTCAATTTAGAAGTCAGCCCATTCCACAGAAGCAGCCACAAAAAGCCTGCTGTTTATTCTGGCTACCTATATATGTCTATCTCCCACAGGAGACCACAAGCCCATGGAGGACCAAACATGCCTCCTGCTTCTGTTTTAAAATATTTATCGAGGTACCAGCTCACACCAATCAGAACGACCATCATTAAAAATGTGTACAAATAGCAAATGCTGGAGAGGATGTGGAAAAAAGAGAACCCTCCTATACTGTTGGTGGGAATGTAAGTTGGTGCAGCCACTGTGGAAAGCAGTACGGAGGTTCCTCAAAAAGCTAAAAACTACCAAACAATCTGGCAATCCCACTCCTGGGCATATATTCAGACAAAACTATAACTCAGATACATGCACCCCTATGTTCATATCAGCACTATCCACAATAGGCAAGATACGGAAAGAACATAAACATCCATCAACAGATGAGTGGATAAAGAAGATGTGGCACCTATATACAGTGGGATAGTACTCAGCCGTAAACATGAGAGAATGCCATTTGCAGCAACATGGATGCAGCTAGAGATTATCATACTGACCGAAGTCAGAAAGAGAAAGACAAATGCATATGATATCACTTATATGTGGAACCTAAAATATGATGAAAATGAACTTATCTATGAAACAGAAACAGAATCATGGACATGGAGAACAGACCAGTGGTTTCCAAGGGGAAGAGGGTTCGTAGAGGGATGGAGTAGAAGGCTGGGTTAGCAGATGTAAGCTTTTATATATAGAAACGATAGACGATAAGGTCCTACTATAGCACAGACAACTATATTCAATATCCTATGATAAACCATAATGGAAAAGAATATTTAGAAAAAGCATGTGTATATATATATATATATATATATATGTAACTGAGTCACTTTGCTGTATAGCAGAAATTAACATGACATTGTAAATTAACCATACTTCAATAAAAATATGGATGAATATCATTTATTGCCTTTTTTATTATGAAAGTAATATATATATATATATATATATGTATGCATACACACATACCTTGTAGAATATCATGGGACTAGAAAAGAAAATTAGGGAATTCCCTGGTGGTCCCATGGTTAGCACTCAGCGCATTCACTGTGGGACCTAGGTTCAATCCCTGACTGGGGAACTAAGATCCCACAAGCCACATGGCATGGCCCCCTCCCCCCACCAATTAAATCATCAGTAACCCAACCTTCTAGAGTCGGCCTCTGTTAATAATTTACTATATTCTTTTACAATACATTGCAAGGAGCCTTTCTTCTCTTCTCCCTCCCTGTCCCTCTTTCCTCCTCCACTCTCCCTTGCCATCACATAGTGTGGGCTGTTTTTGACCTGCTTTTCCCTGTCAGGGTAGCATGAGCATGTTCTGAATCACTATTCTCCCGAAGCGAGCTCTGTAATGGCTGTATGGGATTCCATTTTGGAGATGAACTATAATTATTCATCTTTGTACTCGTCACAGCACATGGCCACGCATAGCACAAGGCATCTTTGCTGAATTGAAGTCAGGACTGAAGGGAAAGCCTTACAGAATAAGCATTTGCAAAACTTTTCGCTCTTTTCACTGTCCATGCACTCAGAACAGAAAATATGCAAATTGTTATAGATTGTTTGGGGATGGTGGGGATGAAGATTAAGGAGAAATGACATGTTTTCAAAAAAAGCAAAGTATTTGAAAAGCTGCGCTGGGATTGCAGTCAAAGGTTGCTGGAAATGTATTCATAGGGCCTCCCTGGGAAGCCAGCCAGTGTTGCCTCACCTCCGGGAAAAGGCACCTGCTCCCCCCAACCCCCCACAACTGGACAGGTTGGCTGGTCCAGGTTTAGGCCTTCTTGTCTTCTCTACTATTCAAGAGAGCTCCCTGCCGCTCCCCCAACCTCTGTAATGTTTTTTTTTTTTTTTTAATCTGTCTCCTCTTGTCCTTTTGAGATCGTAAGAATTGAGAAGACATCCATCACGAGGTGGAAAAAACACGGGATCTGGGGCTGCATTGCCTTGCTTTCCAATCCCAATTTCATCTCTGTATGACCTCGAACAAGCGAACTCTGGGTTTCAGTCTGTTAACTGTAAAATGGGAACAACAGGGACAGGCACAACTCCCCTTGACACCTAGACTGCTTGAAAGTGTTTGCGACACCTAGTGTCTCTCTTTTCCTCCCCTTCCCCACCCTTCCATCTGGTTTCCGGTCCTAATATCTCACTGATCAGTTATTACTATAGCCTACAGGCAACTTTTTGTTCTTGGCGCGGGATTGGTCCCTCCTTTGCAGGTTCCTGTTCTGTTACTTGATCACTAACTAGACCCAGTTCCAGTGTCTCCAGCCAACCTCAGCATCTCCAGCTGGGTATTCACACTTAAAGTGTCTAAAACTGAACCCCCGATTCTCTCTTCAAACCCACTCCCTGCTCAGCCTTCTCCATCTCAGTGAATGGGCTCCATCCCTCTAGTCTTCAAAGATCTTGATTATCCTGGACTCCTCTCTTCCTCTCCTTCCCACAAGCTGCTCCTTGGCACATCCCATCAGTGCTACCTTCAAAATACAGCGAGAATCTGGGGTAAGGGGGAAGGAATTAACTGGGAGTTTAGGATTGACATATACACAGTGCATATTTGCATGCTAAATTTGCTTCATTCATATCCAACTCTTTGGGATCCCATGGACTGTAACCCGCCAGGCTCCTCTGCCCATGGGATTCTCCAGGCAAGAATACTGGAAAGGGTTGCTGTGCCCTCCTCCAGGGGATCTTCTCGACCCAAGGACCAAACCTGTGTCTCTTACATCTCCTGCATTGGCAGGTAAGTTCTTTACCACTAGTGCCACCTGGGAAGCCCCATATACACACTGCTGCTGCTAAGTCACTTCAGTAGTGTCCAACTCTGTGTGACCCCATAGACGGCAGCCCACCAGGTTCCCCGACCCTGGGATTCTCCAGGCAAGAACACAGGAGTGGGTTGCCATTTCCTTCTCCAATGCATGAAAGTGAAAAGTGAAAGTGAAGTCGCTCAGTCATGTCTGACTCTTCTAGACCCCATGGACTGCAGCCTACCAGGCTCCTCCGTCCATGGGATTTTCCAGGCAAGAGTACTGGAGTGGGGTGCCATTGCCTTCTCCACATATACACACTACTACATTTAAAATAGTGGGCTTCCCAGGTGTAGATAGTGATTAAGAATCCCCCTGCCAATACAGGAGACCTAAAAGATGAAGGTTTGATCCCTGGGTCAGGAAGATCCCCTTGGAGGAGTACATGGCTACTCACACCAGTATTCTTGCCTGGAGAATCTTGCATGGGCAGAGGAGCCTGCGGGCTACGGTCCATAAGGTCGCATAGAGTCAGACATGACTGAAGTGACTTAGCACACACAACGCACACACATTTAAAATAGATAACCAAAATACCCAAACATAAAACAGAGGCAATATTGTAACAAATTCTATAAAGATTTTTTAAATGGTCCACATCCAAAAAAATCTTAAAAAAGAAGAAAAAAAGATAACCAAGGAAGACCTGTGGTATAGCTCAGGGAACTCTGCTCAATATTCATATCTGCAATAATCTAAATGGAGAAAGAATTTGAGAAAGAAAAGATATATGCACGTGTATAAGTGAATCACTTTGCCACACACATGAAACTAACACAACACTGTTAATCAACTGTTTGTGTGGTGTGTGTTTAGTCGCTCAGTTGTGTCTGACTCTTTGTGACCCCATAGACTGTAGCCCACCAGGCTCCTCTGTCCATGGGATTCTCCAGGCAAAAATACTGGAGTAGGTTGCCATGCCCTCCTTCAGCAAGAAAACCCTACCCTTCTTTAATTTTTCGTGAGTTCAGTATAAGCTGGACTGCTCAAATGGCTTTGGTAGTTTGTTTTTTAAAGGTATCTGGGTACAAACCCTAGGATATGGACCCACGCAAAGAGCAGAAGCGTTCCTGTGACATTCTGCTTATCCATTTGTTATAAGCGTTATAACAAATGTATAAGCAAAAACAGAATTATAAGCATTGTTAGATTTTCATGTAGGTCTCCTGCAGCTCCTGCTTTGGCAGGTGGATTCTTTACCACTGAGTCACCATGGAAGCATATGTGTTGCATTCATCATTATATTCATTATATCTTAGAGTCCAGCACAGCACCTGCCACATAATAGGTGAGCAATAAACATTCATCAAGAGGACAAATGAATGAAAAGATGGAAGGAGGATCCAGTGAAGTCATACTCATAAAACTCCTAGGAGAGCACTCCACAGTCGGCAGGTGCTAATTACTGTAAATAAATCTCTTAGTCCTTTGGGATTGGGAAGGGACTTGAGATGGGGGTTACTGTCAATGTCTCCTGAGTAGTCTTATCAATGCCATCTGTTTCCTCTTGCTCTTTGCTTCAAAGGTTGTAAATGATCTGGACAGATTCTAGAATAATCTGACTCTACTCCCAAGCCAGGATGTTGAGGGAGTCAGATCGGTGACTCTGGGACTGTCTCACTTTGCCCTTATTCGTTAAGCAGGAAGGGGTCTGGGAACTAGAAAGGAACTTGGCTGTGTGGGATGGGAGGCTGTGTCTTGGGAGCTTGTGTAGTGACCATAGAGAATGTCCAGAAAAGATGCCACACTGTCCCCCACATCCCCAAGGACCTCCAGTTGTATCCCAGGAGCCTTGGGAGGAGGATATGGTGATCATCTCAGACTTCGCATCCCAAAGTGTCTCCTCCACGGCTGCACTAGGGGCCAGTGCACAGCCAAGTACTGGCCAGTTTGGTAGGAATGGGACTGGAGCTGCATCTCAGTGGGAAGGCAGAGATGGGTGGAAGCATTGCGGGAGAGGTAGCACCAGGGAAAAGGAGGCCTCCAGGGAGAGGCCACAGCGTGTATCATGGGACTTGGGAGGAGCCAGAGAGAAAAACGACAGAGACTGTAGCATGTCAGGCTTGGGCAACTGGCAGTGCCAGTGTGACAGCTGGTAGATGAGTGGGCTGGGCAGGTTCTCAGGCCAGTAGGCTGGCAGCCTCCACCTTCCAAGCCCCTTCCAGCCTGCACTGGCAGAGGGGATAAGGCACTTCCCCCCAGGTCACAGAGCATCACTGAGCCAAGTGCCACAGCTCTTCAGCAAACCCAGCCCTGCCTGCCTGCCCTGTGGGTTCAGGGGTGGGTAGGAGGGCGGCAGAGGGCCAGAGCCGACACCCCGAAGGAAGGTGAGGCTGGAAAACAGGAGGCCAGACCCGACCGGGAGGTCGGATTGAACAAAGGCATCTTGCCGGTAGTTCCTGCTCACTTTTGACCTCCGTGGATTTCAACAAACAGGTCTGGGTCCACAGACAGAGCCGAGCGTATTTCAGAGACGATGGAAAGAGGCAGGCTGTGCCTGGGGGAGGTCAGGCCACTGGACAGAGTTTCCAGAGGCGGAAAGGACCATGCTCAGTCTCAGACCGGCTGCCTGGTCCTCGCTCCCCGGGCCTCAGTTTCCCCTCCCCTAAAGGAACTGAAAGCTCGGCGAAAGGAGCGGGGTGGGGCGGGCAGGCAGGCGGGGGCCTGGGGGCCTCGAGCGGGAGGCCGGGGAGCTCTCCACGGCGCACTCGGTCCGCCGGCGCTGCTGCGGAGCCTGGGACAGCCTGCGAAGCCGCCACTCGCCCCTCGGCGCCGGTCGGCCTCGAAGTCGTCGCGGGTGAAGGCGGGGAAGTCGCCCGGCCGCCGCTCCCCGCGCGCGGCCACGGCGTCGGCGCGGCCCGGGCTCTTGGCGCCCCGCGCGCTCCGCGCCGGGCTGCTCCCTGCGCCGCGGGTCCCTGAGCGGGGGGCGCTGGGCAGGCGGCGGCCCTCCCTCCTTCCCGCTCTGGAGTGAGGAGACACCGGCCCTGCCCTGTGAAGGCTGAGGAAACCCATCCGAGCCCTGAGGCCCCGGCAGCGATGGCAGCCCAGTCAAGGAAGGGGGCTCCCTCCTCGCGCAGCACCCTCCCCGCGCAGCACCCTCCCCGCGCAGCACCCTCCCCGCGCAGCACCCTCCCCGCGCAGCACCCTCCCCGCGCAGCACCCTGAGAGGCCCTGCCCCGCCCCGGCATCCCGCCCTCAAACACGTCCTCAGTCTCAGCCTGTGGTGTTTTTTTTTCCCCTCCCCCAGCTCGAGTCTGGGCAGGGGCTGCAAGAGGAAGGCATCCTGAAGTTGGAAGCGGAGTCTGGACTGGACCATTCGGTCCTCTTTGATGTAGACCTAACTCTGTGCGAAAGTTGATTCATTCATTTATGCAACTCATATATGTCCTGAAAGAAAGTGAAGTCGTTTAGCCATGTCCGACTCTTTGCGACTCCGTGGACTGTAGCCTATGAGGCTCCTCCTTCCATGGGATTTTCCAGGCAAGAGTACTGGAGTGGGTTGCCATTTCCTTCTTCAGGGGATCTTCCCAACCCAGGGATCTAACCTGGGTCTCCCGCATTGCAGGCAGACGCTCGGTATGTCCCGAGGGTTTATAAAAAGTTCAGGGCTGTGCTGGGGGTCTCCATTGTAGAGTGTGGGGACCTGGAACCCACCCCTTCATAACAAATACGGAGTAAAAAAGTTGTAATGGAGATTTTCTGGTCTGAATCTGTTGGCCTGACTGACTTAGTGCTCCCTTTGTTATGGTTGACTTTTTGTTAGTCAGTCTCTGCATGCAAAAGGTCACCCAATGGGGTCAGGACCCTTGGGGTGAGGGACTGGAGCTCTGTCGAAGGGAGCTCCCCTTCCTGGCATGACTTTTGGCCCCAGCCTCAGAAGGATGAGCACCGGGGCTGGGGTTGATCACCCGGGGAGGTGAATTCTTTGGTCCAGTTCTGGGGGTGGCTTGTTGCTGGGGTGGGGGTGGGGGTCAGAGGTAAGGCTCAGGGAGCATGTGGAGCATACTGGGGTCCCCGTCTGCTGGGAGGAGGGGCAACCTAGGAGCTGAGGACCGCAGAGCAGTGTGGGGCAGTGGAGGAACCAGGCCAAGGCTCAGTGCGGAGACTTGGGGCAGGAAGGGGAGAAAATGCACCTGCAGAGGCCAACGTGGCTGCTGGGGGGGAGGGGAAGCCATCCTGCGGGGAGTTAGCCAAGGGCAGGGCCAGGGGTTGGCCCAGGGAAGCACATCTGGGTGGACTCCCCTTCCTTTCTCCTAATTCCCTACTTCCTTCCTCCTTCCCTGCATCCACCGTGGGAGGTCCCTTGGTCCCTCTGGGGATAAAGTGAGGATAGAGGATACCTGGTGCTGAGTCTGGAGTAGGGGTGGGGGGTGCCTCTAGGTCTTCGGTCCATGGGCTTGCCCTCTCACCTGCGAGACCCCGAGAGCAGGGAAAATTATAAGTGCTTAAACAGGTGGCTCTCCCAGGGCCATTCCAGGGCAGGTGGTGCTAAAGGAACTGTCGCAGGGCAGTGCAGGGTAGGTCACTTCTCACCTGCAACCGGGCAGGTGAGCCAGAGTCCACAGGGAACCTCCCAGAGTGAACATCCTCAAGTTTGAGGAGCCCACCTACCACAGGAGGACACGCTTGCCTTTGAGTCCATCCTTGACTCCTTCCAGACTCCTGGGGAACAGCATGGGCGTGATAGGTGAGTAGGAACCCCAGGCTGGAGCTGGGACACTTGCTCTTCCCATAACAATTGACCTGCCCGTCCCACCCAGGGTGAATTCTGGTGAGCAGAGTGGAGAACTGAAGGTTGGCCTGGAGATCGTGCCACTGTTGAGCCTTAACTTTGTCCCAGGATCAGTAGCTCTTTTATCTACTGTGCATACTTTATAGATATGATCTTGTTTAAATCCACAACAACATTATGAGGTTTAATATCTCCATATTTGTGAGGGATAAGAAGACTAAGCTTAAAGACAGTAAATAGTGAATGGCCACATAGCTAGTAAGTGGGAGCTGAGATTCAGTCCCGGGTCTGTTTGGTCCCTGTGGAAAGGGCTGGGCATAACGGAGCCTTTAAAGGATATGGCAGAAAAGGGGCAATGGGTGTCATGCTGTCTGGAAGAGGGTGGAAGTGATGGAAACTGCTTCTAGAACAGGAGATGCACCCTAATTACAATGTCAGAGGGAGGCCCTGGCTTGCTTTGGCAGGAGTGAGACAGTCCGATGGAACTTACTGTCCCTGGAGCAGCCGTGCCTGCTCCTAACAAATCTCAGACCCTCCCCAGGAAAGCCCGAAGATGACAGAGGACATTACTATCAGAAGATCAGGAGACCAAGGAGATGCTTCTCACCTTCTGCTGGGTGAGTGAGCATGGAGGTTGAGAAAGTAGCCCACTGGACCTAAGGAAGGATGACTCTCTGACCTTCAACATGATCTGTCTGGGCCATTGGATGACATTCCAGGGTCGAATGGCCTGAATCAGTTAAGGTAGTTCTCCTTAACTGATCAGTAAAGGATCAGTTATACTTGAAGTGGCTCTCCAGGGAGAGCAAGAAACCAGAAGCTGCCACTGGCCCTCTGCAGGGACGGGAATCATAGGAATGCTTGAGCATCGTCCCTGTGGGAGAAGACACCCAGGGCTCAAGGCAGACTGCCAGGGTCCTGAATTAAACTCATCTCCTGTTCTTTACAGGGTGGGTAGAAGGATAGGAAGGACCCAGGAGGTGTTGACCTATCTGTTGAAACAGCCAAGCTGAGGGATCAGGCACCTCTGCTTCTGAAGAGCCTGGCAAAATAGATATGCACATGTACCTCATCCCTGGGGGTTCAGTGGTAGAGAATCTGCCCTCAATATTGCAGATGCAGGTTTGATCCCTGGGTTGGGCATCCCTGGTTTGATCCCTGCCTTCCCTAGAGAAGGGAATGGCAACCCACTCCATTATTCTTGCCTGGAGAATTCCATGGACAGAGAAGCCTGGTGGGCTACAGTCCATGGGGTTGTAAAGAATAGGACGTGACTAACACTTTCACTTTTCACAAAATAGATATGTTCTTCCAGTGGGGCTTCCTTTACCTCTGTAAAGTGAGTGAGGACAAAAGCCTAGTAGTCTTTGGAAAAACTCTGAGAGAAGTAAGGGGAGGGGTCCTTCTTGAATGCAAAGTCACAGTGGCACAGAGTTCCTGGATCTGTCATTAATAGGTGGGCTGATGCTTCGAGATTTGGGAAAACCCAAAGTCAATTTAGAGATTGCTGATTTTTTCCCCAGCGGTCTGAATGCAGAAGCTCCGAGGTCCTGCCTGCCTGGGAGGTTCACAACCAGTGGGTAGAGAGCAGAGAGCTGGAGAGGAAAGCTCCACCTTCACTGCCCTCGACCCATGAAAGGAAATGGGTGTGATGAATGGAAATGAACTAGGTAGAATAGTCTGACCATGGTTCAGTCCCACCAGAAAGAGCAAGAAGTATGTTCTAACCATAGGCATTGTGCTCCAAGATGCTCTCAGTTCTTCTTATTGACTCTCTCAGTATATTTTATTTTAGAAGATCAGGGATGAAAATTTTTCTGGACTCAGAATTATTAAATGAGTCAACATTTAATGTGTGTGTGTGTGTGTTTGTTCTAGGGGAGTGGGGGGCTACCATCCCCAGATAAGTGAAGTGAGCTGGAGGTGCAGTTCTGCAATACTCTGGAAGATGCTGAAATCCGATGTGAGCCTTTCTCCAGACTGGAGTGACAAGCTCTTCGCATGCAGGGAAGTTCCCCAGTCAGTCCGCATTCTGCGCCCTGCAACGTGTCACAGGACACCTGGACCGGTTCAGGCAGGCTCCAACCTCTGGTAGCCCGTGACCTGAGGTGAGGGCAGGGTTGGTCAAGATGAAGGAATGTGTTCAGGAAACTGGGATGTCTGCTCAGGAAAAAGATTCTCCCAGAGAGAAGGGGTGGAATGAGGCAGTGGCAACAGGGCTTAAATGTAAGAGCACATGAATCAGGAAGCGTGTGGGCATCTATGTCGCATCGGTCGTGTCCAACTCTCTGTGACCTTATGGACTGTAGCCCTCTAGGCTTGGTCCATGGGATCCTCCAGGAAAGAATACTGGAGTGGGTTGTCATGCTCTCCTCTAGGGGATCTTCCCAACACAGAGTTGGAACCCTCCTCTCCTATGTCTCCTGCAGGTGGTTCTTTACCACTAGCGCCACCTGGGAAGCCCATGAGTCAGGAAGACCTGCATTCAAACCATAAATTTTTCCTCCCACCTATCAGCAGTTGGGTCCTGGTCACATTACTAAATCTCTCTAGGTTCCTCCATCTGTGAAATGGGATGACAATATATACTCATTTTATATTTTATATTTATATGCAGTTATATATATTTATGGAGAAGGCACTGGCACCCCACTCCAGTACTCTTGCCTGGAAAATCCCATGGACAGAGGAGCCTGGTAGGCTGCAGTCCATGGGGTCGCACAGAGTCGGACATGACTGAGCGATTTCACTTTGACTTTTCACTTTCATGCATTGGAGGAGGAAATGGCAACCCACTCCAGTGTTCTTGCCTGGAGAATCCCATGGACAGAGGAGCCTGGTGGGCTGCCGTCTATGGGGTCACACAGAGTCAGACACGACTGAAGCGACTTAGCAGCAGCATATATATTTATATTATTATATTATACTCAATTTAATAAAACTCATATAATAAAAAAAACTCATTTCAGAAGGTTGCTATAAGGATTAAGCTTTAAATATACACCTAAATGAACACCCATAGGCAAAAAATGAACTAACCTAAATCTCACATTATCCAAAAGTTAACTCAAAATGGATCATTGGAGATAGGCAGGCACCTGGCACTCCTTGCTGCAGTGTTTACACTTGGAGAAATGTCTCCTAAAGCAACAAAATACAAAGAAAGGGACTTAAAATAAGTGCAAACATCTTGTAGTTGGTGCAAATTATGAAGAGATTAAAAAAAGACCAAAAGCCCAAATACCCCCTTCTAAGGTGTGGAGAGCAAAAGCAGGGTACTATGCGGGATCCCCACACAGGGCACCACCAAGGGGGTGGGCAGACCACCTGAGCCACCTTCTGGCCCAACCCATGGATTCACCCCTACCCTGGAGAGCAAGCAAGGGAAACTGGTACTTGTTTTCATTCCTTGGTGCTCTAGGAAGAGTCTCAATAAAGCCTTGCCTGAATTCCTCACCTGGCCTCGTCAATTTCATTTGATTAAAGTGTTGAAGAACCCAGGTGAGTAACACATTGACTTAACTATAAAATGTAAAACTATGAAACTTTTAGTAAAAGAAAGAAAATAGATGAAAATCTTCTGAACCTAGGGTTAGGCAAAAAGTTCTTAGACTAAACAGCAAAAGCAGAATCCACAAAAGGAAAAATGGAGAAATTGAACTTATTCAAAATTAAATGCTTTCCCTGTGTGAAAGATTCTGTGGTGAGGATGACAAGTCAAGATGCAGATGAAGATAAAATACTTGCAAACCATATATTTTACAAAGTGCTAGCTTTTTAGAATATATACAGAATTTTCCAAACTCAACAGTAAAAAAAAAAAGCTATCCAATTAGAAAATGGAAATAAGACATGAACAGAGGTTTGTGACATTGTACAGGAGACAGGGATCAAGACCATCCCCATGGAAAAGAGATGCAAAAAAGCAAAATGGCTGTCTGGGGAGGCCTTACAAATAGCTGTGAAAAGAAGAGAAGTGAAAAGCAAAGGAGCAAAGGAAAGATATAAGCATCTGAATGCAGAATTCCAAAGAATAGCAAGAAGAGATAAGAAAGCCTTCTTCAGAGATCAATGCAAAGAAATAGAGGAAAACAACAGAATGGGAAAGACTAGAGATCTCGTCAAGAAAATCAGAGATACCAAGGGAACATTTCATGTAAAGATGGGCTCGATAAAGGACAGAAATGGTATGGACCTAACAGAAGCAGAAGATATTAAGAAGAGATGGCAAGAATACACAGAAGAACTGTACAAAAAAGATTTTCACGACCTAGATAATCATGATGGTGTGATCACTGACCTAGAGCCAGACATCCTGGAATGTGAAGTTAAGGGGGGCCTTAGAAAGCATCACTATGAACAAAGCTGGTGGAGGTGATGGAATTCCAGTTGAGCTATTTTAAATCCTGAAAGATGATGCTGTGAAAGTGCTGCACTCAATATGCCAGCAAATTTGGAAAACTCAGCAGTGGCCACAGGACTGGAAAAGGTCAGTTTTCATTCCAATCCCAAAGAAAGGCAATGCCAAAGAATGCTCAAACTACCGCACAATTGCACTCATCTCACACGCTAGTAAAGTAATGCTCAAAATTCTCCAAGCCAGGCTTCAGCAATATGTGAACCGCGAACTTCCTGATGTTCAAGCTGGTTTTAGAAAAGGCAGAGGAACCAGAGATCAAATTGCCAACATCTGTTGGATCATGGAAAAAGAAAGAGCGTTCCAGAAAAACATCTATTTCTGCTTTATTGACTATGCCAAAGCCTTTGACTGTGTAGATCACAATAAACTGTGGAAAATTCTGAAAGAGATGGGAATACCAGACCACCTGACCTGCCTCTTGAGAAATCTGTATGCAGGTCAGGAAGCAACAGTTAGAACTGGACATGGAACAACAGACTTGTTCCAAATAGGAAAAGGAGTATGTCAAGGCTGTATATTGTCACCCTGCTTATTTAACTTCTATGCAGAGTACATCATGAGAAATGCTGGGCTGGAAGAAGCACAAGCTGGGATCAAGATTGCCAGGAGAAATATCAATAACCTCAGATATGCAGATGACACCACCCTTATGGCAGAAAGTGAAGAGGAATTAAAAAGCCTCTTAATGAAAGTGAAAGTGGAGAGTGAAAAAGTTGGCTTAAAGCCCAACATTCAGAAAACGAAGATCATGGCATCTGGTCCCATCACTTCAAGGGAAATAGATGGGGAAACAGTGGAAACAGTGTCAGACTTTATGTTTTTGGGCTCCAAAATCACTGCAGATGGTGACTGCAGCCATGAAATTAAAAGATGCTTACTCCTTGGAAGGAAAGTTATGACCAACCTAGATAGCATATTCAAAAGCAGAGACATTACTTTGCCAACAAAGGTTCGTCTAGTTAAGGCTATGGTTTTTCCTGTGGTCATATATGGATGTGAGAGTTGGACTGTGAAGAAGGCTGAGCATTGGAGAATTGATGCTTTTGAACTGTGGTGTTGAAGACTCTTGAGTCCCTTGGACTGCAAGGAGATCCAACCAGTCCATTCTGAAGGAGATCAGCCCTGGGATTTCTTTGGAAGGAATGATGCTAAAGCTGAAACTCCAGTACTTTGGCCACCTCATGTGAAGAGTTGACTCATTGGAAAAGACTCTGATGCTGGGAGGGATTGGGGGCAGGAGGAGAGGGGGATGACAGAGGATGAGATGGCTGGATGGCATCACTGACTCGATGGATGTGAGTCTGGGTGAACTCCGGGAGTTGGTGATGGACAGGGAGGCCTGGCGTGCTGTGATTCATGGGGTCACAGAGAGTCGGACATGACTGAGCGACTGAACTGAACTGAGACATTTCAATGAAGAGGATATACAGATGACAATAAGGGCATGAAAAGATGTTAGCACCAGTCATTAAGGAAATACAAATTGAAACCACAATGAGATATCACTACACACCTATGAGATTGTCTAAAGTTTTAAAAAACATAATGACATCACCAAATGCAAATGAAGGTCACTGATATGTTGCTGGTGGGAATGGAAAATGGTACAGCCATTCTAGAAGTTTCTTATAAAATTAAGCATACAATGACTATACAACTTGGCAAAACCATATTGGGCATCTGTTCCAAAGAAATTAACACATATATTCACACAAAACCCTTTACCTTAATATTCACAGCAACTTTATTCGTAGCAGCCAAAATCTGGAAACAGTCCGGATGTCCTCCAACAGGTGAATGTTAAATAAACTGGTATATGGATTCTGTGAAACACTGACTCAGCAACAACAAAAAAAGAGAAAAAGGAAGGAACTAGAGATTCACATTAAAAATGTGAAGAATCTCCAGAAAATGCTGTTGAGTGGAAACAAGCCAAGCTCAAATGATTATGCTTATGCTACTTTTGAGGGCTGACAAATTTATAGAGATAGAGAACAGACCAGTGGTTGTCAGAGGTGGAGGGTGGGGTTGAGGTGGTTATAAAAAGGCATCAAAGGAAACTGTTCTGCACCTTGGCAGTAGTGAAGGTCACATGAATTACACATGTGATCAAACTGCAGCGAACTCCACACACACACACACACACACCCCTGTGCATGCAAAACTGGTGAAATTTTGAATACAGTTTACGGATTGTATTACTATCACTGTCATTTCCTGGTTGTGATATTGCACCATAGTTTTGTAAGGCGTCACTATTCGCTGGGTAAAAGGGGTAAGGGGTCTCTGCATTATTGCTTGTTTATTCATAATTACCTCACAACAAAAAGTTTTTAAAAATTCACGCAAAGCCCTCTTTGTCCACCTCCTTCCCCCATCTTCCTCTTCCTCCTCCCATCTCCCCTCCTCCCTCTCTTCCTCTCTCTTTTCTCCTCCTCCCCCTCCTTATTGTTATTTCCAGGCACCATTACATTCTCAGGAGAAAAATTTTTCCATTACAGGGGAAAGAAAGTAATCTAACATTTACCACAGAAAGCCTAGAAAACATCTGGCGCCTGTGGACACACAGAAGCCCTAAGAAGGGAGAACAAAGCCCACCGTGTTGAAATGTCTGAGGAAGGAGAGGATGGTGGGAGGAAGCCAGCCAGTTCCTTCTAAAACGCAATGCTCTCAGCCAGGTGATTTGGTCAGGTAAGCTGGTACTTAGGGGTAAGACCAGAATTACATCTGATACACCAAATTTGAAATAGTCATTCAGAAAAAGCCAGAAAAAAAAGATATACTTAACCATTCTCAGAACTGGTCCAGGGCTTCTTTACTCACGGTACTCCCCGAGACTCTTGGGCCTGTGGCCCAGCAGGTGAGGTGTTCAGGCGTCGGGGTAGGCAGGGCTGCAAAGCCAGTGGCCCCAGCATGGCACCCCAGGGACCGCAGGATGTCCCTACCTGGTCTGCTGCTAGTCAGTTGGGCCCAATGGTGAGGGGCCGAATACACATCTGCTGGGGTTGTGTCTACCAGGCCAATGGACCAGTTCCTGAATACACCAAAAAAAAAAAAAAAAAAAGAGTCCCTCTCAAAAGCAAATAAGTACAGAAACAGGAGTGAGAATAAAGTAAACCAAGGGTAGAGTACAAGTATTTCTGGGTTTGGCAGGATATCCATTCTTTACCCTGATATGGACCCAGGTTCCCCTTGGAAGGGTTTTTGATAAAACAAACAAACAAAACTCCCAGGTGTGGAGAAGGCAGAAATGGAAACCCTGTGTTTCAGGATAGATAGTTCTCATTGTCATAATAAGATTACAGGTTCTCTGATCCTTGTTGTATGTCTGCTCAGTTGATTGATTGTATCCAACTCTTTGTGACTCCATGGACTGTAGCCAGTCAGGCTTCGCTGTCCATGGGATTTTCCAGGTGAGAATACTGGAGTGGGTTGCCAACCTTTCCTCCAGGGGATCTTCCCAACCCAGGAATTGAACCTGGGTCTATTGCATTGCAGGTAGATTCTTTACTGCCAATCTTGGTTGAGGCCGTGTCAAAATATGAAACAAATGTCCCAAGAATCCTGCCTCAAGAAGCTTCGAAGGAGCACTCGTCATGGCTAGGACTTTAGAGAACTTTGGTCCTACACTGGACCTCCTCAGGCTTAGAGCTCCACACTGGATCCAAGAGGTCATAATCAACATCTTGTCTAGCAGTTACAAAGGGGATTTGAATTTAAATATGATTCATTTTAATTTAGGCTTCCCAGGTGGCGCTGGTGGTAAAGAACCTGCCTGCCAATGCAGGAGACATACAAGATGTGGGTTCAATCCCTGGGTCAAGAAGATCCCCTGGAGAAGTGCATGGCAACCCATTCCTGTATTTTTGCCTGGAGAATCCCATGGACAGAGGAGCCTGGTTGGTACAGTCCATAGGTTGCAAAGAGTCAGACACGATTGAAGCAACTTAGCATGGACACCTTTTAATTTACTAACAAGTCAGGCAGGGGGATGTGAAGAAAGAAACTGAGAATCCCTTTAGTGGGGATTTAAGAGGGAAAATACCCCTGAGACATCAGTCTTGACAGTGGTTAGGGCTGGATTGTTGTCTGGGCATAAGCCAGCCTCCTCTTTCCTCTGGGCCCTTCCAGGGTGGGCAGGAGCCAGGAAGAGGGGACCTAGGGAGTAAACCAAGCACTAAAAGACCACTGTCTCAAGTTGTATGGAGATAGGTTGGGACCTGGGACCCTGGACGACTGTAAGAGATTAAAAATAATACCTATGTGCAGCTGGGGAAAATTATGACAACAAGATACAAAAAGGTCCAAACCCAACTGCGAGGTGCCAGGAGCGAAAGCAGGGTACTGCTCATGATCCCTGCACAGGGCACCACCAAGGCGGCGGGCAGACCACCTGAGCCGCCCCTACCCTCACCCTGTTTAAAGGATGGAGCTAGGGAACCTGCTTCTTGTTCTTGCTCCATTGTACAGCAGCAGGGGCCCCCATAAAGTCTTCCCGTCTAGCCTCTTTATCAATTCCTACTGATTAGACAGCTCAAGAACCCAGGCTGGTGCCAGGGTTCTGGTGCCAGGACAACAGGAAGTGCTGGAGGCTCGCTGGCTCTGAAGGACAAGAGAAGGCCTTCTGGGATGGGACTGATTTCACGCCTCTTGTGTTTCTTGTTTGTTTACCTTGAGTATGCATGAAGTCCCTTCAGTTGTGTCCGACTCTTTGCGGCCGCATGGACTGTAGCCCACCAGGCTCCTCTGTCCATGGGATTCTCCAGGGAAGAATACTGGAGTGGGTTGTCATGCCCTCCTCCAGGGGATCTCCTGACCCTGGATCAAACCCTCGTCTCATACGTCTCCTGCATTGGCAGGTGGGCTCTTAACCACCAGTGCCACCTGGGAAGCCCTTTGGTTTAAGGTGCAGGAAATTAGACTACACTGGGCATGCTAAGAGAAATCAAACAATGATTTTTTTGTGTGTTTGTTCACCATCTGGCTTGGATGACTGTGAAAAATACAACTCTTAAGAGTTGGCTTTTAAAAGTCAAACCACATAAGATAGCTCAAACCTGGGGCTCTGTGACTATCTAGACGGTTGGGATGGGGTGGGAGGGAGATTCAAGAGGGAGGGGACATAAGTATGCCTGTGACTGATTCACGTTGATATATGGCAGAAAGCAACACAATATTGCAAAGCAATTATTCTTTAATTAAAAATAAATAAAAATTTAAAAAGTCAGACCTCAAATAGACTAGTAGAATGTGAGCTCCTGAACAGGAATCGTGGGGTGTCTTGTTCACCACTGTGTTCTCAGCACGTGGCATATAGAAGGGAGCTCAAGGCGTATCTGATAGTGAATGAGTGAATGAAGAAAGGAATATGAATGGGAAGGTGAAGCTCAGGGGTAGAGGTTGACTTTCAGGGTCCCTCCCACCTTTCTTCAGGGTCCTCTCTAGTCCCAGTGAGTTCCTCCTCCCCTTATAGTTTCCACTTCTGCCCACACCCCAGGGCCAGGTTGCAAAGACCTCTGAGCAGTTACAGTACCCAGCAGTGGAGTGTCTGTGACTGCCCAGGACCCTCTTTCCCTGGGGAAGGCCTCTCAGAGAGTCCCATCACCGCTGGCCTTTTCCTGTCAGTTTCTATGATCACTCATGACACTTTGCGCATGTTCTTATAAATATGGTTTTCCAAGCAAAGGGCTTTTCTGATGAATCAGAAAGAATTGATGGTGAGGTTTTTAGAGACCAAAGCAATAATAAGACCTGTCATTTACCGAATCTTCTCTTTGCGCCCACTCCATCCGGAGTGATCAACCTGCATTATCTCATTTAATCCAATCCCTTGAAGTAAGCAGTACTGATACTATTACTTCCCTTTTTATAGGCTTAGAGAAGCTAAGTAACTTGCCCATGGTCATGCAGCTGGTACTTAGGTGCCCCAGGACTTGAACCTGGCTTGTCCATTGCCAAAGGACAGGCTTTCAAGATTGTAATATGGCCAGAAGAACCTTGATAAAATCAGACACGGATGCTGAGATTGTGAGGATCATCCAGGTGAGGTGGTGGGGTCGTGTGTTCTGGACATCTGGGGCATGCATCAGCTGTAGGAGTTCAGTGATTCTCCCCATCCTCCATCAGTCCCTCTGGGGAATGTGAGGGTGGTGAGCTGAAGGCAGGGCTTTGACTAATCTTATACTCATCAGGACTTTGCCTGAGGCTAAAAGATATCTTTGGAAGCTGTGCCTTAGAAAGGTCTATATTAGCTCAGTCAAATTTGGTTTCTGGAGGAATTTCAGGATTACTTAGTTGCAATGGAAATGTCTCCTTGTCTCTGCTGTTTTGGCTGGAAAGAAAGCAATCAGTCCTTGAGATTATCCAAAGTCCTTTCTACTAGTAAGGGGGAAATGAATATATTTGCTGGTAAACTTGCACCTGAGGCTTCCCTTGTGGCTCAGTAATAAAGAATCTGCCTGTCAGTGCAGGAGATGAGGGTTCCTTCCCTGCGTTGGGAAGATACCCTGTAGGAGGGCATGGCAACCCACTCCAATATTCTTGCCTGGAGAATCCCATGGACAGAGGAGTTTGGTGGGCGATGGTAGATAGGGTTGCAAAGATTCATATATGACTGAAGCGACTTAGCACAGCACCACAAACTTGCATCTGAGTGGGAAACCTGGCCTGTGGGATGGCAACCAGGTGGTTTGGGGCTGGGAAGGGAGCCCTCTGGATTTCATCCAGCTCTGAGCTATCCTCACACTCCTGGAGGAGTGACCTCAAAGAGAAAGGCGTGATGGTTGGTTCTGGGAGGACTGAATCAACAGCAATTTGAAGTAGAGAAGGTGAGATATTGAGGACAAAAGACTGATAAGCATGGTCTCCTTTCAGGTGTAACTTGTAGTGGGCATGGACAGCACGGTTTGGCTTTTTGCAGAAACTAAGACTGGTTTGGGACTTCCCTGGTGGTCCAGTGGTTAAGACTCCATGTTCCCAATGCAGGGGGCCTGGGTTTGATCCCTGGTCAGAGAGTTAGATCCCTCATGCCACAACTGAGAGCCTGCATGTCACAAGAAAGATCCTGCACGTGACAACTAAGATTTGGCACAGCCAACTTTAAAAAAAGGGAGAAAGAAACCAAGACTGGTTTGGTGGTGGTGGTTTAGTCCCTAAGTCATGTGCAACCCCATGGTTTGTAGCCTGCCAGGCTCCTCTGTTTATGGGATTCTCCAGGCAGGAATACTGGAGTGGGTTGCCATTTCCTTCTCCAGGGGATCTTCCCAACCGAGGAATCAAACCCAGGTCTCCTGCATTGCAGGCAGATTCTTTACCGACTGAGCTATGAGGGAAGCCACAAGAGCTTATGGGAACTTACAAATGCTAATATTGAATGATGTTGGAACAGGTAACCAAAGAGAGCTATGACTCGTTTTTATCTTGAAATTCAAGAGTGAAAAACCCCCATCTACTTGGTCTCCTGAGAGAGAATCTGGTCAGAGAATGCATAAGGGGACTAATGGAGTCAGGTCAGCCCAGATGAGAAAAGGGAGGGAATCAGAGTACATTCTGAGTACCTTCTCCTGACCCAGCCTTTGGTGCAGTCTGAGTTTTTTCTCCATCTTCTCTCTCTACCCTCAGCCCAAGTCTATCTCTGAAATGTCTTCCTTCTAACATCCCTTTCAGGAAGGTGCCTGTCACCTGCCTGTCTCTTGCTGAGCTAGAAGCCTTATCTCTGTGCTACAAACATCATTCTGGGCTGAGCGGTATGTGATTCCTGGTGTGTCTCTCTCTTGGGCACCCCTTGAGAGGAGAAACTGTCTGTATCTGTCTTCTGTATGTGCCCAGCACTCACCCCAGTGCCTGGCACATAGTGAGGACTTAGCAAATGGAAACCATTGTTCATTGTAGTATTTCGGCCCAAACCATTACCCATTTAGCCCATACCCACCCGGCACGGTAGACAGCACAGTGCTTGGCTCATAGAAGGTGCTTGATAGATACTTATTGAGTGAATGAGGAGTTTTTCAGGATCAAGCTGTTATTTAAGTGACCTTGGCTGAGGGGTTGCTTCATGTAAGGACAGACCCTGGGCTTCCCCCACCCTGTCTGGGGCGGGCACAGCAGTGTCTGGAAATCTGAAAACCTCCATTTCTCAAGACAGTGCCCCAGCCTCTGTGCTGATGCCGCCTCACGCCTCCTCTAAATGTGTTTGCGAATCAGGTGGAAGCTAATCCTTATCGGTGGGGAGATTTAAGCTGTTATCTAACAGACTGCTGATGGATTAGCAAGGCTTTCAGATAAAACCTTCATGGGGTTAGAGTTTCATTTTCCCCTCACCCTCGGGGAGAAGAACTGCTGCTTCACTGTTGCCATGGTTTGGGCCCAACAATGAACGAGAGGAGAGGTAGGGGTGGGTGCTGGGCAGCAAGGGTCAAGGGAAAGGCCGGATTCTGGTCCTGGCCCAGCCACCGTTTCCCCAGGAAATTCTGGACGAGACATCGAATCTCTGGGCTTCTCTTTCCTTTGCTTCAAATGGGAGATAACAATACCTACCTGACAGGGGTATTATACACATGAGATGAGAGCAGTGACATGAAAGCCCTTTAAAGAAGATAAAAGTACTTCCCTGTGTGAGACTATTATTTTCCTGCCATGAGAAACAGACGGCAGGGCTGAAGCCAGAGACACAGGACTGTTGGGCGGGACGTTTGATAGGGCTCTTTGGCCTACATTTGCTTAGAGCGTAACAGGGAAGAACCTATCTGACTCTACATTGGAATCTGTGTCTTTTACTTTAATCTTCATAGTCTATCATTTTTGCTACAAGTTAACCACTAAAGGGGTATTGCCAATAGCTACAATTATACATGATGGCCCATCTCTGGGAACCTTGCCTCCCATGCCTGAGCATGAAGCTAAAATACCTTTGTTTAACTCACAGGAAACATCCTGATCAGGCTCACCTGAGAATGAATGCAGGCAACAAGAAATTAATATATGCCCACTGAGGTCTGGCTGGAACCAGGAAATATTTGTGACAGTTTATTGCCTTTTAAACTTTATCTCCTCCCCTACTCCTCTCTGTTTCATAAAAGAAACTAACATCCAAACCCGGGCAAGATGTTTCTTTGAAACACTAGTCCACTATCTTCTTGGTCTGCTGGGTTACCAAATAAGGTGGCTATTCTTTGCTCTAATAACTCATTTCTCAATTTATTGGCTAGTCATGTGGTGAAGAGATGAGCTTGGACTCAGTAACAAGAGGAAACACAAAGTGGGACCTTTGCATTCTATCTGTGGATATTATGGTGAAGAAATGTGCAGCAGGAACTCCTCTGAGGAGTGGAGGACTGAGAGGCTTGACATCCAGACAAGAAAACGTCGTGACCAACAGGCCTGGGAGACTAAAACAAAAGTCCTTTACTTCAAAGGACAGGGACACAGGGGTTTATGTAGGTTTAAATCTCCCCTTTTATTTGATATGCCTCAGTCTTGAGGCAGAGAAGGCAATGGCAACCCACTCCAGTACTCTTGCTCGGAAAATCCCATGGACAGAGGGGCCTGGTAGGCTGCAGTCCATGGGGTCGCTAGGAGTCAGACATGACTGAGCGACTTCACTTTCACTTTTCACTTTCATGCATTGGAGAAGGAAATGGCAACCCACTCTAGTGTTCTTGCCTGGAGAATCCCAGGGACCGGGGAGCCTGGTGGGCTGCCATCTCTGGGGTCGCACAGAGTCGGACACGACTGAAGCGACTTAGCAGCAGCAGCAGTCTTGAGGGGAGCACATTCAGGAAAAGAAAGGTCATAAAGATTTAGATAGAAAGGTTAATCAGAAACTCAGCAGAAATCACTTCAGGGGTAGATCTTCCGCCAGTTTTTTGACCTCTCTGCGCCACAGTTTCCTCACTTGTAAAAGGAGAATAATTATAATACCCACCTCGTTAGGCAGGATCTGAAACCTGTATTTAATGAAAGGTATCTGCCATTTTTATTGTGTCAAGACTTTGAGGATGTCAAGGTTTTAAGGAAAGGGAAGAAGGTCTTTTACAGGGAGGAACAGTAGAAGCAGAATCAAGAAGATGGGAATGAACTGAATATTTGCAGACAAAACAAATGGGGGCCTGGCCTAAGACAAGAGAGGCCATGGTGGGGTGCTACCACTCAGCAAATCTTCCTCAGGCTTCTTGGAGGTGCTGGAGCACCACAGTGAACCACAAAGGCGTGGGAGTCACGGTCAGTTCTGTAGCCCAGCAGGAACCTATGGGGCCTTCGTGGAAAAGATGCTCCCACCTCACCATGTCCACTGCTGGCTTCCTGTATGCAGAAAAACTCTAGCCTCCTAGGCCTTCCCTGAGTTCCAAAGAATACACTCATCAGAAAAGTGAGAAAATGCAGAAAGGAAAACAGTCAAGCAAGACAAAATAACAGTAAGTTAGCCATTAAACAAGGTCAAGGTCCTTTAGTTCCTCCTCTGAAGTCATGTGCTGTGCTTAGTTGCTCAGTCATGTCCAACTCTTTGCAACCCCATGGACTATAACCCGCCAGGCTCCTCTGTCCATGGGGATTCTCCAGACAAGAAGACTGGAGTGGGTTGCCGTGCCCTCCTCCAGGGGATCTTTCCAACCCAGGGATCAAACCCAGGTCTCCAGCATTCTGGGTGGATTCTTTACTGTCTGAGCCACCAGGGAAGCCCAAGAATACTGGAGTGGGCAGCCTATCCCTTCTCCAGGGGAACTTTCCAATACAGGTATCAAACCGGGCTCTCCTGCACTGCAGGTGGATTCTTTACCAGCTGAGCTACCAGGGAAGCCCTCTGCTGAGGCCATATTCTGAGTTCTATCCTTTGAGTTGTTTTTCAGAGACTGAAACTCCTACTAGGTGAGAGAAGTTAACTGTGTGTTGACCACAGCAGCTAGACCCCAGGCTGACTGGAACCAGAAGGTTGATGATGTTAACTCCCATTACCTCACCACCGACTAATCAGAAGAATGTCCACAAGCTGGTCACATACCTCCTAACTCTCCAACTTCACCCTTTCCCTGAAAGCCATTAGGGAGTTTGGGTCTTTTGAGCATGAGCTTTCTGGACTCCTTGCTTCAGTTCAGTTCAGTTGCTCAGTTGTGTCTAACTCTTTGCAACTCCAAGGACTGCAGCATGCCAGGCTTCCCTGTCCATCACCAACTCCTGGAGCTTGCTCAAGCTCATGTCCATTGAGTTGGTGATGCCATCCAATAATCTCATCCTCTGTCGTCCCCTTCTCCTCTTGCCTTCAATCTTTCCCAGCATCAGTGTCTTTTCTAATGAGACAGCTCTTTGCATCAGGTGGCCAAAATACTGCAGTTTCAGCTTCAGCATCTTCAGGACTGATTTCCTTTAGGATTGATTGGTTTGATCTCCTTGAAGTCCACGGGACTCTCAAGAGTCTTCTCCAACACCACAGTTCAAAAGCATCAATTCTTCGGCACTCAGCTTTCTTTATGGTCCAACTTTCACATCCATGCATGACTACTGGAAAAACCATAGCTTTGACCACATGGACCTTTGTCGGTAATGTCTCTGCTTTTTAATATGCTGTCTAGGTTGGTCATAGCTTTTCTTCCAAGGAGCAAGTCTTTTGATTTCATGGCTGCAGTCACCATCTGCAGTGATTTTTGAGCCCCCCAAAATAAAGTCTCTCACTGTTTCCGTTGTTCCCCCATCTATTAGCCATGAAGTGATGAGGCCAAATGCCATGACCTTCGTTTTTAGAATGTTGAGTTTTGAGCCAACTTTTTCACTCTCCTCTTTCACTTTCATCAAGAGGCTTTTTAGTTCCTCTTCACTTTCTGCCATAAGGGTGGTGTCATCTGCATATTGAGGTTATTGACATTTCTCTTGGCAATCCTTCCTTGGTGCCCTGTGATAAATCCTGCACTTTTCTTCATCACAACCTGGTGTCCCTAGACTGGCTTTACTGCACACTGGGGGAGCAGACCCAAGTCTGATTTGGTGACAGTACCGGGATACGACCCTGAAACCAAGCCAACTCTGAGGCTCAGTGAGATCACACCGTATGGGTCATGTGGTAATGCCATGTGTAATTTTGGTAATATTTAAGGGGTAATTTTTAAATTGTACCTAAAACTTATGAATCATGGCTCTTACTCATATCTAGTGCTAGGAATGTATATAAATCATATAATAGTTTAAAGAAAATAATGTGAGTGCTTTATCAGCAAATTTTCAGAAAATTAAAAAAAGCCCTATGTTCTTCTTCCTCCCCCTTTACCAATATACTCACAGCACACACACCCATGCACACATCCACAGGCAGACACCCACATTCTCACACATGGTGAAGGAGTTTGTCCTTCATTCTGCAGGCAGTTACGAGAAGGTGCCTGAAAAGGGGCACGGCATAATGAAAGTGATCTTTAAGAGGATTACTCTGGCTGCACTGTGCAGGCTGGCTTAGAAGACAGAATGAGACAGGCAGATCAGCAAGGCGGCTATTACTATAACTCAAGTTAACCAAATCCAGTGCCTGTCTTTTTCTTATTTTCCTCAATACTGATAATGTAGTGTGGAGTGCAGCAAAGTCTTATCTTACTGAATGTGTGTCTCAGTCCTTGACGCTGTCCAATGCATGCTTCCCACCCCATCTTGATTCCCTACCAGCTGTCCACACCAGCCCTGTCCCCGGAGTCAGTCTACATCCAGGATAACATTGAATCTGGAAGCCCTTCTGATAAAGATCCTCACATTTAAAAACTCAGGAAAAGAGCATACATGGCTGGCAAGGCAGGGGGCATCTGTGGAAGCAACTGATTCCAGTATAATGACAACAGCAATGGTAGTAACCATTTCCTGAAGGCTTACTGTGTGCTTAGCATGACGCTGAGAACTTTGCAGAACTCATCTCATTTAATCCTCACCATAAACCCATGAAATAGCTATCATACCTTCCCCACCCTACATTTGCAGACAAGGCAATTGAAGGCATGACATTCTAAGAGGTGAAGCTGGGCTTTGAACCTGGCATCAGGACACGGGGCACCTGCACTCCAGCCACTGCATATCTTGCTTGCCAGAAGACCCTGTGGGTCCCTGCCCTTCCCTGTGCCTTGGTTCAGAAGCTTCTCACACATGGAGGACAGCTCACTGGGTCTTCTGGAGTCTTGATTTCCTCCTTTTTAAAATGGGGGACAGTGGCCTGGGCAACACATTTTGAACAGTGAATTGTATTTAGCAATTGAAATCAGATGGCTTCCAATAAAGTTGACAGTGGATTAGATGGTCCCTGAATTATTTTCAGCCTGGACATTCTAGGAGCCTTTGTCCTCGTCACTCATTCTAATACTCCCCCTCTCTTAACGTGTCTTTGATCAGCCTAAATCCTCGCTGCATGGGAACTCATCCATTTTTATGTGGAAATTCATCTCTCAGCTACAGAGAGACGTGCATGTGTCTGGGTGGACTAGTGGCTTGAGGGGACATGAGGGATCTAAATGAGCAGATGGAGCTGCTGAAGATTAAAAGCACAATGTGAAGTTGGAGACGGACATGTGACAGGAGAGTGATGCTCGGGCTGAGAGGAAGTGGCACAGCTGGCAGACAGCCACCCTCACTCAGGGACGGGAGCCCAGCTCCGGAACTGGGCTGACCTGGGTGTGGGGTGGCTGGCAGGGCACAGAAGCAGGTGCTGCTCCCGCACTCTGCTGGCACCCAAGGGCCCTCCCTCACCCTTTGCAGGAGCCGAGACCAGAAAGCAGTCAGAAAAATGGGATCGTGGCCTCAGGGCAAATTCAGACCAAAGGCCAGGCTGGCTCCAGGGAGAACCCATTCTTCATTTTGCCTTTTTGAAATTGAGATTAAACTAGAGGTCTTGACAGAATGTCATTCAGCAGGGCTTCAGATCACAGCAGCTCTGGGCTTCACTGGCATGTGGCGGGCAGCGGCGGCAGTGGGAGCTGTCACCTGTGGGTCCCGCTGTGACCCGCGTCTCCTTTCCGGGTGCTCAGTGCCGGGGGCGAGGTGGAAAGAACAACCCATATTCTGATGACTGGGGCACTGGAGGCACAGCCGTTGGAATCAATGGGCTTTCTGGATTTTAAACTGAGGTCAGATAGCAAGTGCCAGGGAGCATCTGTTTGGTAAGGGGGATTTGGGGCATTGATCGCAGCATCCACAGCCCTTTCTGCACAGGGTTCCCAGCCCACGGGGTCCTGCCCATGTAGACACAGCATGGCTCCAGGCCAGGGAAGCCCCGGGCACCTTGTTCCTGGCAAGGAGCATTGTTGAACCTCGGGGAGCCCTATTCAGAACCCCACCCCACCCAGGCCTGGTGCCTTCAGACCTCACTGCCACAGACGAGTCTTGAGGGATCCTCGAGTTTGCCGTCGGGTATAGGAGGGAGGGAAGAGCAGACATAAGAGCCACATAGCTGTTTGCCTGCCTAGAGGTGAGTACATAGGAGGGTGAGCAGATTGCTGAGGGTGGGAGGGGGCAGAAAATAATGGCAATTTCTGGCTTAAAAATAATAGTCCCTCTTAAGAGAATGCCTTCTATTTACCAGTTGCCTGTGCTAGGCCCTGCATATGGGTTAAATCCAAACCCAAGAACACTGTAAGTAGCGACTGTTTCTCCCATTTTACAGAGAGGAAACTGAGGCTTGGAGAACCTAGGTAATTTTTCCATCAGGCCATGTTTAGTAAAAGGAAGTGTGCTTTTTACTCAGAAGGGGTTAAAATCCAGGCTGGGGTCAAATTCTGACTCCCTAACCTACCTGCCAGGTGGTCCTGGGTAAGAAGCACCGATTGTCTTCACATCTTAGTTTCTTTACCCACAAAGTGAGATAATGCCCGCCTCACTGGGTCTTTGTGAGGCTTGCACGGGCTGGATCTTCAGACAGTCGTGACAGTGCCTGCAGCAGACCTCAGGCAGGATTCTCTCTCTGCAGTCTGGCCGGTCACAGGCCCAGGACTAAGAGCCTCTGGCTTTGAGAAAGGGAGTGACCTGTAAATGTTTTCCTCATCTCCATTTACTCTCTCCTCCTCCTGGGCCTTGTGGAACCTGCCTTTTCAAGGCATTCAGAAAATGAGAACTTTTGCTGAAAAAGTCACCTGGCCTCAGGGAGCTTCAGATAGCACTCTGCTCTCAGTACTCCAAGCCAGGAAGCTCTCGTCCTAACAGAGCCTCAGGACACTGCCTGTGATAGCATGTCCTGCTCTTTCCTGTCACTTCTTCTGAAACCTATTAACCTCAGTCTGGCCTTCCTACCTTCTTGCACCGCTGGCATCACCTAGTCTAGGACAGCAGTTCACCACCCAGGGCTTGACACCTCTGCGGTGGCTTCAGGCTGGTTACTAAGCCCCATCTCGGTTGCATCTCCTGCTTTGGCAGGTGGGTCGTTTACCACTAGCGGCGCCTGGGAAGCCCTGTCCCACCTCTTTAGGATGGACAATCCCACTGTCGGTGGAACCAAGACTGCTTTCCCAGAATAAGCCATGATCCTGAAGGTGGTCAGGACGGTGCTCGTGTCTCCTGGCACAAGGAGAGGTGCCCCTCCTTTGACATGTTGATTGTTTCTCCCAGGCTTCCTGGGAGCCCCGCGTGGTAGCGTGAGTAGAGGCGGAGACCAGGGAGGGCTGGCTCCACAGAGATGGAGACTCCAGTGTGTAAACCATTTCTCTCCACCTGTGAGAGGAGGGCTCACCTCAGGTACCGCCAGACATTCCTGCAAAGCAGAGATGACGGCACTTGGCAGCTTCTCCGAAGCAAAGATAATAATATAATTTGACTTTCCCCACTCTGGGGAAAGAGATTACACGGATAATAGCCATTTTCAAGAGCCGGGGAGGAGGAGAGTAGCCAGAGAGAGGGAGGAGGAGGAGGTGCCTGAACTTCAGATCGGAGAAGACAGGTCTGCTGATTAGGGGCACAGGCAGCCTCCTCCATTTTTAAAGCTCCACTGAATTCTCTCCCCAAACAGCAAATTTCGCAGCCTCTAATTTTCTTCTCTGTGCTCTGTTTAGCGGCGAGCCATCTCCCTCTGCGATTCAGGGGCCTCTTGAAGAGTGTTTGTTTGCACAATGGGACTGAATGGGCGAGTCCCAGCCTCTCTAAGGCGGCCTGTCACTTACCGGCCACCCAGGGACAGAGCTAGGGCAGCAGCACTCAGTGCTCCAGTGAGCCTGACCCAGAGTGAGATTCTTGGGGCTACTCATTTCCTTCTAGCCCCCAAAGTGCTAATTATCTCCCGTGGTTCCAGGAGCAAGTTCTTCACTGAAGCCAAGGGCTGTCTCACTGTGTGAAGACCGATTTTGTTTGGGTGCATTGCATCAGATGTCTCAGGAGGAGGATTTCCTTTCCTATGCGGTCCAAAAACGTCTGGTTCTGGACTTCCCTGGTGGTCCAGGGGCCAGGAATTCATTTGCCAAGGATTCAGTGGGTTCAATTCCTGGTCTGGGAAGATTCCACATGATGCAGGGCAACTAAGCCCGTGTGTCACAACTACTTAGGCCCCTGAGGTCAGAGCCTGTGCTCGGCAGTGAGAAGCCACCACAGTGAGAAACCCACACACTCCAACCAAGAGTAGCCCCTGCTCGCCACAACCAGAGAAAGCCCAAAAGCCTGTGCATGGCAACAAGGATCCACCACGGCCAAATAAATAATTTTCTTTTTAAAACGTCCAGTTCTGATTCCTTAAAGGACATGTGCTTACCCTTCCCCAGGTCTTCAAATTTGACTCAACTGACATCATAGTCAACTTCCCCCATCTCAAGAGCCTGGAAATCTCATACATTTGTGTAGCATTTTGCAATTCCTTGTGCCTTTACCTCCAAAACTTCATTTAATCTTCACTGTAACATTGGGGATAGGTTGGACAGGTATTTCTCCAGCTTTTCCAAACGCTGCAACCAGGGCTCAGAGAGGTTAAGGGACCTGTCCAGTCACGCAGCTGCCAGGTAGCAGGGTAAGTAGGAGCACAGACTTTTGGACCTTTGGTCTGGGAGTCCTTGGCATTCGCTATACCATGAAGGTCCTGCCTCTGACCCTGAAAGAGTCAAGTGATGGTACTGCGACGTGGAACAGCAGTGGCACTTCCTGGACTTTTTGCTTCGGGACTTGGGGTCCAGAGGCTACTCGGTCAGTTTCAGAGTGGACTTGGGGCAACTGTAAGGGAGCAGTGCCTTTTGGGGATGGGGGTGGGAAAGCAAGGTGGGTTACAGAAATAGATTACATCTATTACATTACTCTCTGAGAGTTCAGCGCAGAAAGAGATTCCCCCTGCTTTGGCACTTGAAGACAGTTTAAGAGAAGGGCGTGTTACAGCATCCTTGCACGGGGTGGACGAAGGCGCCGGGTGGTGCTTGCAGGAACGATTTCCCTGAACCTTCAAAGAACTCCCTGCCAGGGAGCTTACCACCCACCACTCACCCCACTGAATTAAAGACTTCATGCCACAATGGCAGGCCAGGCTCGAAGAGACTGCTGCCTCGCAGATGTCACTAGGGCTGTGTCTTGGCACTTCAGAGCTGGAAGAGAGAGGTCGAAGTCACTGCTGAAAAACCTGACGGTCCTAGTGCAATGCCAGCAGAAAACAACAAAAGGGGCAGGACAGGCATTAGGCGAAATCTAGTTCCCAACCAGACCCAGCACTTATCAGAGTCTGGGAAGGTCCCACGGCCAATGAAAACCAAGGCGAGCACTCTGAAAAGCCACGTTCCGGTCTGGAGCACATATTCAAAAAGGCTTTATTAGCACAGGAACAACCAGAGTGAATAGTCACAGGCAAAACCCGCACGGACGCCACGTCTCTCAAGAACTCTCCACGTACTTCATGGTAGAGTTGAGAATTTCCATCCCGTGAAGCTCTCTCAGCAGAGCAGCAAACCTGTCATAATCAAAGCACAAAACTCCAGGACATAAATGCCAGGGCACAGACATCTGGTGCCCAGAGGCATCCCCCTGGCTCAGGAAGAATTTGGCTGGGAAGGCGGGACAGGGCAGAAGCTGTTTCCCTGAAGATCAAAGTGGGGAGCCCTCAGGAGGCCCAGGGAACACGGCAACACCCGCGGCGTGAGTGGGGAGCCCCTAGGAGGCCCACAGAACACGGCAGTACCTGCTGTGAGTGGGGAGCCCCCAGGAGGCCCAGGGAACACGGCAATGCCCACTGTACGAGTGGCAGATGTGCCAGAGACCCGCTGGGCCACACTCTCAGGGATTGCCTGGCAGGCTGCCACCGTGAGCCTGTCCTAGTTAATGCGCCTTGCTTTCTGTAGAAGAAAGCTTTCATCCGTTCCTTCCCTTTGAACAATCAGAACTTGGAAGGGCCTTAGGTGTGACCCAGGCCAGCTCCCACATTCTCCAGAGGAGGGATCGGAGGGTGAGGCTGGGTGAGAAGGAAGCGGGCTGGCCACAGCCCCTCCCTGTCCGCGGAAGGCACCCCTAGCAGGCCAGGGCTCCACGCTCAGGCACACGGGCACCTTCCAGGAGCACGAGGACCAGGTGTCCCCGCGCCTCAGATCAGGACAGAGCGGAGTGGGAGCCGAGCTGAGATGGCACGGCCATGCAGAGGCTCCTGGCCTGGCTTATCAGGTGATCTTTATCTGGCTGCCCCCACCCGCCCCCAGCACGCCTGTTTCTCCAGCTCAAGAATGTACCCTATAGGGCACTCTTCCATATGCTTAGGCCCCACATGGGGAAAAAAAAAATGAAGTTAGAGATTTAATTGTTTCTGGAAAAGCAGAGGAGACAGAAAGGCAGGAGAGAGAGGTGGGGATGGTGGGAGGAGAGGGAGGAGGAAAGAGGAGACTGCGGGAGCTGAGCAGAGAGAAGACGATGGCTGCTGGTGCCAGGAAAGACCCCTGTTCCATGCTGTGTCCCCTCGCTGGCTTCAGCCTGAGCGCTCCCCAGTGTCCTGGGCGGGTCGGTGGGGGGACTTCCTGCAGAGAAGGAGCTGGGCTCCTCTTGGCCCTGCGCACCTGGGCTCCGCCGTGCACAGCTTCCCCAGGGCGATGCCCGCGTTCAGCTGCACGGCTGTCTGCTGGGCATCGCTGCCTGCCAGCTTCAGCAAGACGGGCACGATGTCCGTGGACAGCAGGGACGAGGCCGTGCGCGGCACCTCCATGCAGTTCCCCAGGCAGAGGGCGGCGTTACCCACCAGGATCTCATCCTCCGAGTCCAGCAGCTGCATCAGAACCCCGAGCTCTATGGGGCAGAGAACAGGCAGGGAGGCTGGCAGGGGGACGTGGTGGGTGGGCATGGAGAGGGGGCGGTGGAAGGCCGGCTGTGTCACCCGCTTGACGAATCCCTACTGAGCGCTCCTCGGCTCCTGGCCATGTCTCTGAGTGGCCTCAGGAGCCCATAGCCCAGCCGTCCCAGGAATGCTGGCTCGGCCTCAGACAGGTCTATCCTCTCTGCTTCCCGTGCGGAACCTCCCTGTTCCTCTCGACATCCCCTGACTGAGCGTGAGGCCGTGAGCTGGCGCCCTGGACCCACGGGGCCCGGGACAAGGCTCCACAGGGAAGGGTCCTGCTCCCCACTTGGTGGGCCCCCTCAGTTCCCACCCACAAGGGGAACTGCCCTGCCCCCCGACAGCAGCAGTTTGGTGATTAGATCACAGCCGCACTGGACTCCTCGTCGCGCATGGTCACTGAGGTGTTTCCCCCAGGAAGGGAGAGGACCCGTGTTAGGTTGTCTAAGGAGAGTGCTTTGGAAACGATCTTAGTTCCAGCTGTTTCCCAGCTGAGTCTCTAGCATAGGCACGGTGGCCGTGAGCTTCCGAAGGCTAAGTAAAGGCTTTCAGAGCTGGAGGTGAGGTGACAGGGTCCCCAAACACAATGCAGGAGGGCGGGGAGGCATGGCACAGCCTCCTCCATCTCTCCTCCCTCCTCGCCTGCAGCTCCCTCTGCAGCTTCGAGGCTAGATTAACCTCCCAGTTCATGTGGGCTCTGCTTAATGAAACGATCACTTACTTTTATCCAGTCTTACCACTTCTTCTCGCGCTTCCTGATAACTGTTTGTGCAGATGGCAAGTATCTTGACTGCGTAACGTGACGCAGTCTGGCCTCCTGCCTAGATTTCAGAGTGCAATGAGAGCAAGAAATCAATGCTATGGTTGTTCCTGGCCAGAAATGACAGTGAGCAGCTGGGATTATGCTCGTGGCTTCTTAAACTCCTGACAGCGCGCTGCTGACAATATGTGTGCTTCCAGGCAAGGGGGCCTGGTCCCTGCTGGGGTGCAGGGTCACTCACATCCTCTGTAGAAGGATGTGAATGGAGGCCTGTCATGGACACCTGAGGAATTATCTGTGGAAGGCTTTAGGAGTGAGGGGCTGAGAAAAGAATGATGCTGTTGACTGGCAGATCTACCAAGAAGGGAGGCAAAGGCCCTCCCAGGTCATTTCACCATTTGAGAATGAGGGCTGACTTGCTAGGGCTGCCAGGCTGACCGGTCTGCATGGAGAACATCACAAACCTAGGTCATTTTAAGAGGGGATGACTGTCAAATCATAACCCTTAAAATCACCCTATGCAGGGGTCTTTAAAATGCAAGTGTGAGGAAACGCATGCATAAGGCACACACGTGTGAACATGGACTCAGCAGGCTCCGGTGGATATGCAAGAGTTATACAGAGTAAATGATGACCATCATCCACGCGGCAGCTTAAACTCAGACCCACCATCCTGTCCCCTTGATATCACCCCTGCCCCAGCAGTAGCCCCCTCACAGAGCACCCTCCTTGGTGCCACTCAGCCTAGGCGTTTATGAATAAGTCTCCTGTGGGGTCATCAAGCTAACTCAGGTGAGTGAACCTCACTGGGCATATATATTGCAACTGGGACCCAGAGATGCAACCTAGTAACTGATGTCCTGGTTCAGGAGAATCTAGCTAACTCTTGTGTTTCTGTGTGTGCTCAGTCCCTCAGTAGTGTGTGACTCTTTTGACCCCATGGACTGTAGCCTGGAAGGCTCCTCTGTCCATGGGATTTTCCACTGCACTCATATTGCAGAGAAAGTCTGAACATCCTTTTAAAAATCACGTGGGTACTCTGAAGCCTACATATTTCATAAATGGGAGTTACCCCCCAGCCTTTCCAGCAAACTGGAAAGAGCATCGTGAGCAGGAAAACATGAACAGAACCAGGGCCTGAGAAACCTTGTTGACGCCACTCAGACCATCTTTTCTGAAGACAGAGGCCATACATTTTTAAAGTTAAGCTTGAGTGGTAAGCATTTTTATGGATGTGCCTAATGAACAATTATTTGTCCAACAATCTTACATTGCTGGTCAGAGTAGTCTAGGTGAATAGGCAGAAGGGAATCCCCATTCAAAAGGTTAGAAATTAGCAGAGGGGAAATGGCAGGACCTTTGCTGAACAAAGGCCTCCTCGATACTGTTCCCCAAATAAAAGATGACACTCCTGGAAATTCCGGGGGTTGGAACTAATGAAGTTATTTTACCTTCAAGAATTTAATCATCTTCTTCACCACTCCTGCTCTGAGGGCCTCCTCAACAATTTTCAGAGAGGAAGAAAGGGTACGGCTGAGGACGCCAGCAGCTCTCTGAGTGAAGCAGAAAGGAAAGGGCGCTTAAACGTTCCCACGGGCAGACGGGCACGAAAAGGGTAGGGCATTAAGGGGTGCAAACTACTACGTACAAAATAAATAAGCTGCAAGCTTACACTGCATACTACAGGGAATATAGCCACTATTTTATCATAACCATAAATGGAGCATCACCTTTAAAAACTGTGAGTCACTATGCCATACACCTGAAAGTTATATAAAATTGTATACCAACTAGCCAACGGGAATTTGCTGTACAGCTCAGGAGGCTCAAACAGGAGATCTGTATCAACCTAGAGGGGTGGGATGGGGAGGGAGACGGGAGGGAGGTTCAAGAGGGAGGGGATATATGTATACCTATGGCTGACTCGTGTTGAGGTTTGACAAAAAACAACAAAATTCCGTAAAGCAATTATCCTTCAATAAAAATAAATTAAAAAGAAAAAAAAATTGTATATCAACTATACCTCAATAAAATTTTTTTTTTCTTAAAATGCTGGTGACGTTTTAAAGTTAACAAGTAGTTTGGTGAGGCAAGAATCATTAGTGTTAGATGGAAAACATGTACCTTGATTTTAAAAATACAGTGGTTGAGTAATTGATAGCAAGTACTGATGTTTACAGTAAAGCTACTGGGTAGCCGATTCAAATTGAAGGGCTGCCAACACGGCCCCTGGGCGCACAGAGGCTCAGCCCATTCCAGCTTCACAAAGGACCGGCATTCACCCCTCAGCAAGAAAGTCCTGCCCTGTATTCCTGTGGGGCTCTGATACCAGCAGGACCTTTCTTACACGGTAGACTTCCTGGATTGATCCTCTGGGACTTTTATCTTTCCTGAATATTTTTATTCTAATTTCTGGGAGACGTTATTGATTTTTATTTTCCAGTTCTGAATTTTTTAAATAGCAAGTTGTTACTGTTTTATGGACGTAACACCATTTTGAATCTTTCTGAAGATACAAATGATAGCTATTAGCTTTTTCCTCTCTTTCCTACATCATCTCTCTTTTTTTTTCTGGACTCAAATTTTCTGCTTTCTCTGCTTTGTCTATTTACTTGTATGGCTTTCCTGAAATGCCTTGCGACTCTCAGCTTGCAAGTCACATTTATGAGAAAAAGAGTATGTCTGGGTATGTTGTGTTTATGGGGAGTCTGACCACTCCCAGGTGGGGAGGTGGCATTCTCAACTACTAGAAAGTAAGCATTTTTTTCTCTGGTCTTTCAATTCCTTAAGGAAAAAAAAAGCTCATATTTTACACTTGAGGAATAGATGCCTGGCTACCAAATGTAGCCCCCTCATCTCCTGCTTCTGTCTTCTGCTTATGTAGCTGGCAGTTGGAATTCTGTCTTCTCCATAGAACTGCAACACACACTGGCCACCTGCCTGCTGTGTTCCCCTCGTCTGCCCTCTGCACGAAGGCGTCTTCAGTGCCACCTCATTAATCATCAGTCTTGCAGCTGTTCTCCATCATCCAGAAACTGGCTATAATAACTTACCCATCAGTGAGATAACTTACCCACTAGGCCCAGCAGTCAGAAGACCCCAAGTCCCCAAGAATAGCGATGCTTACCCCATGATTTTTGGGGTCATGCAACTTTTCTAAGGATCTGATGAAAACTGTGGTGTGCCCCTCGAGCCCATGAAAATGCACAGACATGCAGAATTTCCTATACACTTGCTGGGGGTCTCAGGGAACCTGAAGATCCACCACCTCTTCCTGGAGCCCAGGTTAAACACTTTGCCCTGTAAGTCTGGATTGACTGCAGGGAACTTGTCAGCTTGCTGGTCACACAGAGGATTCGCTGGACCTACTCAGAACCTTTTCACAACCCTTGAAGCAGTCCCCAGGCTGTGACCCTTGAAGGGCTGGTTTCCCAGATCTGCCCTGGATGTGACTCTAACTGTTTCTCCATGTTTAGAGACTAATAGGCAGACCTAATAGGCAGAAATGTTGGGGCGATTCCTCATGTGAGTGAAGAACACATCCCACAATGATGGCAAACAGCCTCTTGAATCATCTCACCACTCTCCTCCTGATACACTGTGCTAGACACAGGCCTTAGTTCTCTTATCCAAATGTCAGAAACAGAAGCAAGAAAGCCATTCCAGCACTTATCTCCAAGGCAGCTAAAACCATTGTGTACAAACTCCTCCAGAATCACTGCGTTTAAAATATGTGCCCGGAGAACAGATTTTAAATAAAATCATTTGGCCTGTCCAAGTCACATAAGGATGGTTTGATATGGGACAAATCAGATATGACCTGGTGTCAGGTGTTAAGCTCCACACCTTCAAGAAAAAGGATCCTTAACTGGAGTTCCTAGATTCCAGGGCATCCACAGATGGGCACTGTGGGGGGGCGGGGTCACCAAATCCCCTGAACCTGTAGGCAAATTCAGTATTTCTGTGCTTATGGGCATCGTTTTGAGGAGTATGTCTGCCCAATGCCTCAGAGAGCAGAAGAAGCTCAAAGGCGTGGTGACTGCAGAACAGAACAAAACAGAACAGCAAAGGAAGCGGTTTCTGGATTTCCCTGGGGGCAGCTTACTGTGAGGATTCCTCCATCCTGGCTGTTCAGCAGAGACAGGCATTTCTTGCTCACCTCCATGGCCCAAACCTACAACAGGGAGCGCGAGAAGGAGCTTGCCTGTCCCAGCCACGGTGATCTGCAGATTCCTTCTGGGCGCTCACACAGAACCAACCACTCCCCACTCCCTCCTTGCCACCGCCAGGTCAGTCCCCATTTCCTTCACAACATCTGTGATTGCTCTCATTTCTTTCCCACGTTCATCTTCCCCAACTACGAGGGCCACATCGTATTTGACTGTGTAAATGCGGAACTTAGCACCGTGCACAGCGCCCTGGACACTCAGCTGGTTTGCAGAATGAGTAACTTACAGAGTGACTCATCCATCCCTCAGCAGAGCAGGGGTGGAACCTCCGCCCAGCGTTCCCCATTCCCACCGCCAGGGTTTGAGTCCCCTGCTTCTAGCCTCTTCATGGCAACGAGAGCAGTTCTATGCAACAGAACGTGTTAAGGTACGGAGAAAAGAATCCAGTACCTCGGAGACAAAGGGGGACTGAAGACACAAGTTCATCACGAGTCCCAGGAGGGCATACATGACGTCTCTGAACAGGTCCGCATCCTCCTCACACTTGGCCTTGGGAAACAAAACAAGGTGATCATGTGACCTTCTTGCAGCTGTCATGGTCACCTGTTCCCCCTGGTGATGGTCCCAGATCTCTCACACTCCTTAAATGGCCAGAGTCATGAACTGAAGCGATGCAGGAAAATCAGAGACCGATTTATAGCACACAGTGTCTGGCGCCTCTGCTGTGGGGCTCTGGCCCTGGGTTCAAACTGAAGAGGGAGCTACTGAAATGGGTGCTCAAGCCAGCTTCACAGAGAACCCTCCAGACATCTCCGGGGTGGAGGAGACTTGATCTGGAGAATTCTTTAAGGCCAGCTGTCCATCAAATCTAGGGTTATAGACGGGGTAAGCCACTGGCCCCTGTACCCTCAAACAGAATTTTTAGAAAAGTCAGATAATTAAGAAGAAGCCCATGGCCCCAAAGCAGGTAGAAGACTAGCTCTGAACAGAAAAGCTGAAATACCATGAGGCCCAAGCAGGCAGCCCCAAAGTCTTCAGAGGCAGACATCTGTCTTTGGGTGGCGGCCTCAGCGCTGAAGTTCCCCATGATGGCAAGACACTGGCAGAGAGCTGATATGTTGGTGACCTTGGGATCTCTCTTCTGAAAGGGAAGGAAGAGAAAGCAAATCTGCAGAGAGCAGAGGAATAATGCCGGAATCATCTCCACGCGTGTCCTTCACTCTCCAAAATGTCTGGGAACCAGAAGGCCTGATGTCACATGGGGATGTCAGTGGGGTCACGCTGGCAGAAAGGAAGGAGGCACACAGAGGGACAGACCCCAAAGCACCTTGGCCTGGTTCCAGTCACTCCGCCAACCAGCTGGGGGCACTGGGGCAAGTCCTGTCTCTTCTCAGAGCTTCCATATCCACATGTGTGAAATACCAGGGTGCTCATGCACCCTCCAAGGACCCCTGAGGATTCTATGGGTCCCTGGGGACAGGTCCGTCACAGCACACTCTTCTGAAGGACTCCCCCACTCCCCCCAACACTTGCACCTTTCTCCCTCATTGACTCCAACCACCACACCTGCTCTCCTGATCAGGACGACAATTCAGGGGACAGGGTTGCATGTGGTACTTATGACACTGGCGACCTGATGCAAAGAGCCAACTCACTGGAAAAGACTGATGATGGGAAAGACTGAAGGCAGGAGGAGAAGGGGGTGGCAGAGGATGAGATGGTTGGATGGCATCACCAACTCAATGGACACGAGTTTGAGCAAGCTCCAGGAGTTGGTGATGGACAGGGAAGCCTGGCGTGCTGCAGTCCATCGCAAAGAGTCAGACACGACTGAGTGGCTGAACCACAACAGCAACAACAGTTTATCACAGGACTTGGGTCAGAAGGGGACTGGTGGAGACTGACCAACTTTCCGCCTTCACCGCCTGCAGCCTTCCTCCCTTGCAACCAGACCTGCCCATGAACCTTCTCCACCTGCCCGCACAGCAACTGTTCCAATAACCAAGACTTGTGTAAATTCCAACTGTGAATAAATGATCAATCAACCCGAGAGGCAAAGGGAGTTCTAGGAGGCAAACCCCTGTTGAAACAGCCCTGCGCATGCTCCCGAGAGGATCTGTCGCAGGTGACCAGACAAGGGTTGGCTCACCAGCACGGCCGTCAGCACTGGAAGGACGTCTGGAAGGCTGGCCTGGAACCAGACTTGAAATCTGTCAAGAGAACATCAGCCATGACTTATTTCTACACCGTGCAAAGTGAAACATAAGTGCAGTGTCTCAGGTAGTGGAATCGACAGTCCAGCTGTGGGCCCCTGTCATTTGCTCCTGCATGAAGGAGTCATTTGGAAGCAGAAAAGGTCATCACTGGGTAGGTCATGTGGCTTTACTCTACTTCTAAGCCTGGAGACTGGCCTTTGATGTGAAACAACACATCTCAGAGGTCGGCTCTCTTCTGCAGAAGCTGCTGGAATCCTGAGGTTTCTGCAAATTGACTTCGCACCACCCCTGCCCTCCCCTTGCTCTGAGTTACATGGTGTAAGCACATTTACATGTCACAGCTGCCAGGACGGCCCCATGGCATGTACGCCTCCACCTGATATTCGGGCTAGTACTGTCCCCAGCCCCTGCCAATGGCCAGCTACCTGCTTGAGGAGCTCTCTCTATATATAACCATTTCTAGGTAAGATGCCCTAATGTTGGCGAGGAAATTAAAAACAAAACAAGAGGCATTAAAAAAAATAAAATGAAAAGTTATGAAAATCTAAGATCTTTACTGTCTTCTCCAGCATCAGCTAAAGAAAAAACAAACAAACAAAAAAGGCAGGAGGCTGACTACTCATTATGCCCCTGGCATCCCAGGAGGGCTCCCGTGTTCCCATGTTTCTCCTCCCTCCCCATCCCTTTCTCTTTTTCCTCCCTCCTCCTTCTCTTTCCTATTTATTCAACACACGTCCGCCAGGCAGTTCCTATTAGGCACTGATTAGGGGAAGAAGCTTCACCAGCACCCAATAATAGTAGGTTTGCTTACTATGAGACGTGCTGTTCTAAGTACATGACGGCTTCCAAACCTGTTGAGGGCCGGGTTCCCCTGCATGCAGAGGGATTGGGGCGAAGTGGTGACCACAGCCCTTGGGGACATCAGTTCTCCTACGCAGTGAATCCTCAGTTGGCCCAACCTCCTGCGTTGCTGCACATTTTAGAAGATCAGACGGTGCAGCAGAGGCTGAAGAAGAGATGTCAATTTCTGGAAGAAAAATTACCTTTCTTGCAGAGCCAAGTCTGTGAGCAGTCCCATGGCTGAGTTGGCCTTTTTATCTGAGAAGTCAAGGAATGACACCAGAGCTTCCAACAACCTGCAAACATACGTAACACCTTCAGGGTGGGCTGACCTCCAGCTCACAGCACCCCCAACGAGAGGGCCTGGTGTGGAGACCAGGGAGGAGTGAGCACCTGAGCGAAGTGAGCTGAGAGGGCTGCTCATGCCCCCAGGAAGCCCAGCCCCTTGCCCACCCCAGCAAGGCAGGTACTCTGCCATGAGAACGGTTTACCACTTAATGTGCGGTTCCAGGGGGGTGAACAGTTTTAACCTGCGTTCACTGATCATCAGACGCTGACTTGGAAGGCCTCTGGTGCCTCTACCGTGTGACTCTGGCACGGCCAAGCTGAATCATACAGATGACATCTAAATGGCACGCTTACTAACGTGCTGATGACTAAGTGGGAGGCCCCCTAATGAAGCAGGGGATGGATTAAAGATTTAACAAGATTTTGACAGGTTGCTGAATACATGAGATGAAATTTCAGAGAGTTAAAGTCCTTCACTGAGAGCTGGAAAATCTGTTTAAGTAACAGAAATGGGAGACCTGGTTGATAACTGACTCATGTGAAAAAGACTTAAGATTTTTAGCCAACTGCAAACCCAGGATATGAGCAAACAGTCTGGTGCGGCTGCCACAAAACGTAATGGGGTATCAGGCTGCCTTAAGGGCTGACCAGCACCAGGACGATGGGAGTAGAAGTCACGTGTCCATCCGGCAAGCCCATACCGAGCATCTACAGCGTGCCGAGTGCTGTGCTTGGCCGGGACACTGTGCTGAGCACCTGGCCTCCTACGGTGACATGTGTCAGGTGATAGGATACAACAGGCACATATCAAGTGGGCACGGAGCCCACCTAGCAAGAGCTGCGGGAGGATGGAGATGAGGCGGACATTCCCGCCTCACTTGAAAGTGGAGCATTGGCTACTTGTCCCTTTGTCCAGGCAGTCAACAGCACTCACTGGCACTGACTGTGTGCCAAGTGGAAAAAGACAAGGTCCCAGCTCCAAGGAGCTTGCAGGCCCGCATCAGGCATGTAGGGACAGGAGAGGCAGAGGGCACAGCAGTCAGAGATGACGAGGTGTGAAACGGCAGAGACACACTTGGGGACTGCTAGTGGGTCCTCACAGCTAGTGTGTAGGGTGTCCTGCTAGTGGACAGGGAGCAGCCAGCCTGGGTCACGATGGACTGTCTACGGCCTTCTGGAATGTCTGTACTTCCCTGGGCGTCCTGAGTCCCAAGTGTGGTGCGGGTGTATGGTGGGGTAGGGTGGGCTGCAGGCTCTTGAGCCTCTCTCAGTTTCTGAGTGAGAGGAAGTTCCAGGAAGTTGCATTTTATAATTTTATTTATTTATTTGGCTGTGCTGGGTTGTCATTGCTGTGTGGACTTTTCTCTAGTTGTGGTTCAAGGGCTCCTCACCACAGCGGCTTCTCTCATTGCAGAGCATGGGCTCTAGGGCGTGTGGGTTCCGTAGCTGCAGCTCCTGGGCTCGAGAGCACAGGCTCAGTAGTCGTGGCACACGCCTAGCTGCTCTACGCATGTGGGATCTTCATGGACCAGACATCAAACCGTGTCTCCTGCTTTGGCAGGTGGATTCTTTACCACTGAGCTACCAGGGAAGCCCCAAAGCTGCATTTAAATAAAGTCCCCAGGTGATTCCTAGACACTCTATTTCTCAGAAGTTCAAGAACTAGTCTAGGAGGCAGTATAAAGTCCTTTCAGCATTTTAAGTAGGAAAATAACCGGACAGATGTGCATTTGGGACAAATCCCTTTGGTGGTGCAGCAGAGGTGGATTAGAGCAGGTGGCACAGGAGGCAGGGAATCCAGTGGGGGAGAGCTGGGACTGTTCAGACAATCAAGGTCAAGGGATGATCTGGGATGGGGCAGAGTAAGACGTACAGTCGAGAAGACGAGGCCTCATGATGACCTAGAGGGAATGCCTGAGACACTGCAGGAGGGAGACGGGAAGGGCGTCCACGAGATGCTGAGGAAGTAGGACTGACAAGTACCATCTCCTGAGGGGTGTGGGGAGGGAGCCATCCAGGGAGCTCCCAGGATTCTGGCCTAGGCAGCAGGGCAGATGAAAATGCCATATTCGAAGACAGAAGTTCAGCTAGGGGGTGTGGGTTTGAAGAACTACTTTTGAAATACTAAGTTTATGATAAAATTACTAAGCTTATGATAAAATTACTAAGCTTATGGTAAAATTACTAAGCTTATGGTAAAATTACTAGGTTTATAATACTTGGGATGTTGTGATGGAGGTGCCCAGTGAAGAGGGATGCTTCCTTCTAACATCTGAGAAAGAGACTTAGATGTGATAACTGGGGCCATGGACGAGAAGAGATAGGATGTTTGAGTCCCTGACCAGGAAAGATGACAGCATAAAGGGGGCTCGCCAAGGGAGCCAAGAAGGAATAGGGTAGGAGGAGGGCCAGAAAGAATGCTATCATTACGAGCAGATGCCATGAGGCTACAATGGGAGATAAAGAAAGAAAAGAGCCCATCATATTGGGTTCTTATGTTCAGGAGCATGGCTTCCAGTCACCCACATGTATGGTACTGGGTTTATTTAGCAGCTTGTTCTGGGAGGGATCTGGAAGCCAAACCACCTGAGGAATGGTTGAGGAAACACGGATGCGTGGGGCCGGAAAATGTCAGTGTCTTTGGACACATCAAACAGTGGACAGAGGGAGAGTGGATACAACCCGTAGGGCTTCGACAGACAGAACCGAGGCCTCAGTACAGAAGGCAGACCTGCCCTGAGGTGGTGGGGGAGGCAGCTTGTGTTTGGTGTAAGGAGATCATCTTATATCAATCAGAACTGTTCCGGAACAGAGCACGCTCCTCTCCTTAACTGGGGAGAGACCCCTACCCTATAAGCTGCTGTGGCGCCCATTCCAGTCAAATGGAGAAGAAAATGCAAATGCTGGAATCTTCCCTGCAGCGCCTTACACACAGGACTTTTGGGAAACCCCAGAGGGGACAGTGTGCTGGGTGGGGCTGGACTGGATTGCTGCTACGGTCCCTCCACACTGGGGGTTCTGCAAAACCCCAACTTCCTCAGGAGACCATCCAGTGTTCCTGCTGTCAGAAATCATTTATTTCCCTCAGCTCAGATTCTTCCCTCACCAAAGCAAACCTGTTTTCTGTAGTCTTGCGATGAATACTAACTAACCTGAGTGGTACAGAAGAAGAGCTGGGGGTTTAAGATTCTCTGGGTTTTGTACTTGGAAACATAAATGAGATAAAAGGCACACCCTAACTGGACACAGATGACAGGCGTGTCCTTTTTTGGCAGATGTTCTGCTCTGCTGACCTGCAGCTGATGGACAAAGTAGAGGGACCATAGGTCAGAAAATGGTCTAAATAACCAATAAGTGCGCTTTCCCCTTAGTTTAGGACCCTGAGCAATAGACCCAGAAGATAGAAAGTGAGCAAAAGTCATTATTGAGTCCAAACCACATGTCAGGCGTGATACTAGTTGCTTTCTTTGATGTGGCAGATGCTGTGTGCTGGTGAACCAGACATCCCGTTACCCTCCTTCTGTCCTGCCTGCCTCTGCCTCAGAAGCTGGGACCATTTGCCCTCCAGGGTGGCATGTGACACAGTTCTGACCAAAGAGAAACAAAAGCAGCAGCTCCTCTTGATAAAAGGGACAGACCCAGTTGGTGCTAATCTGTCTTAAAGAGGGATGTGATGCTTGGAGTTGCAGCAGCCTTATGTGACCATGAGGGAAAGGTCAAGAGAGGGACAGAGACCTTGAGCCTGCCATCATTAAGCCACCATCAGCTATTACTATCTTTAGTCTTTTGGTTTACAGAAAAACAAGATGAGTTCTCTGGGTTAAGTCAAGAGACGAATCTGTCAAATGTGGCAGAAAAAAGTTTACCTGGCATATAGGCATCATCTCTCTGACGTTTCACCATAAATCTCTGATACAGATGAGATACCAGGCGCATCAGGGCTTAGCAGTTTCCTGGGTCACACCAGCAGAAAGAGACACGTGGAAGGCTGAGGCTCCTGACTGCTGCAATCTAAGCCCCAGCACTTTTCACAAAGGGACACTGGCCTTCACTTTGCTGCTGCCACGCACACTTGTCCCTTCACCTTCTCATACGGGGAGGAATGCGAGGGTCATGGGACCTGGCCTGTTTCAAACTATCTCATTTCAGAGAACACGTTCTACCTCGTTCCAGTTTACCTGGAGATAGATATTAACAAGAAGACTGGGCACAGGAGTGATAAACGGAGGTTTCTTCGTCTAAAGCAAGTAGGCTGTACTGCACAAGATGATGACAAACGCCAAGACACTGGAAAAATTCAAATGAAACTCAAGCAATTCAAAAACAAGCTTGGGCGGGGAGTGGGGAAAGCTTATGATAACTGTGGCTGTATTTAAAGAGACTAAAACCAAACGAAAAAAACATATGATGAAGGTACGGAGGAAATGACTGCAGAGTCATTTGAAATGTGAAATGTGCTTTTGATGACTTAACTCCGCTAACGACCCATCTGCCCGTGTGCGCTGAGCTTCAGGGGCTGCCAGGGCTTGTCCTGTGAGCCGCAGGGCTAGGCTGGGCTGAGAAGGGGCAAGTCAGAGCCCAGGCTCATCCCCATACCGTCCTCAGCACCCACGGGCCTCCTCACCAACATGGGACAGGCACCAGAACTCTCAGCATGGTCCAAGCAGGTCTGACACGGCTTCAGATTTGGCTGCCTTTCTAACGGGGAACAGAGACTAGGAGTGAGCTCCATGGCCTGGGAGACAGCTGGCTGAGATGGCCTGAGTCACTCTCCTACCCCACCTGTGAAATGGGGGAAGGACACTTATCTTGCCTCCTTCCCAGTGAGATAATAGTGAATAGAATCGGAAGCCAAATTCTGTTTTTAGATTACATAGGAAGCATTTATAAAGCAATGGTATAACCATGGCTGGGATTCCCAGATGGTGCGGTGGTAAAGGACCACCTGCCTATGCAGGAGACACAAGGGACTTGGGTTCAATCCCTGGGTCGGGAGTCCTCTGGAGGAGGAAGTGGTACCCCACTCCAGTATTCTTGCCTGGAGAATCCGATGGACAGAGGAGTCTGGCGGGCTACAGTCTGTGAGTTTTCAAGAGCTGGACGCGACTGAGCACACACACAGATGCACACACAGACACGATCACAGCTACTATTTCTTTTAAATTGAACCACATGAAATTGCCAACATGCAACCTTTTCTTGACATAAAAAGTGGCAATTTCACATATTCAAACTAATGATCTTTAGATGGAAAAGCACCAGGCAGGATCGCTATGGCTCATTTAAAATTAAAAAAAAAGTCTACTTAGGAAAGAGGCACATTCCATTCCTATCACCTTAAGCCTTGGAAAGACCTACACGCAACAGCATTTGAGATGTGTTGTATTTATTTGTACCCTACTCACTCCAGAAAGGATTTCAGGATAAGTTAAATCAGGTAGCATTACCTGAAACAGGAATAAACGAAGAAAAGTAAGAACAGGAGCAGGGTGGAGCCAAGACTGAGGCTCAAAGAGCAGAGGCAAATGGCCCGTTTTACAGGTAGGTTCCAAATCGGATTTTGCAAGTGCCGCCATATTTACATGGTCTGCAGGGTCTGTTCCCTGGTGCCCAGGGGTTAAGACTCGCGCAGGGGACCCGGGTTCGATCCCCGGCTGGGGAACTTGGTCTGACATGCCGCAGCTAAGAGTTTGCATGCCTCAACCAAAGACCCTGCCTGCCACAACTAAGACCTGGCACAACCAGATAAATAAACCTGTGAAAAGAAAGAAACAAGTGCAGAAGTGACACTGTCCATGGCAGTAAGTTCAGACAGGAGTTTGTCCTGGAGGTCCTTAAGAGGGAGTGTTCTTCTCACAGACTCCTTCTGGTTTTCAACCCTTAATCTGGTCAGCTGGCTCCTCTCACGTCAGAGATGTGGGAAAGGGGACAGGTCTTAATGTGGCAGGTGAAACCTGAGATGCCGCAGGGAAGCTCCCGCCCGCACGCACGCCGAGCCTTACCGGATCAGGTCAAGGTGGCCGATGATCAGGCTCCGTCCGTTCTCCGTCTGGGCGAGCTGCAGCAGCAGGGCCAGGCTCTGCTGCCGGATGGCCGGGACCCTGGAGGCCAGCAGGGAGGGCAGAAGCGGGCCCGTGTCCGGACGCAGCACAAGCAGGCGCTGGTTCTCCTCTGCAGAACACAGGGCACGTCAGCCTCATGCAGACCACGATGGTCACGTGGGCTCTGTCTTCCCTCCTCTAACGAGAAACCCAACTCTTCTCCAGGAGGCAGGCTAATGAAGGTAAGAGCACGGATTCTAGAAGCAGAATGTGGGATCTGAACCATCAGGAAATGACCTTAGCCGAGTTATTGATCCCTTAGCTTCCTCATTAGTGGAACGAGGAAGAGGACCAAGGTAACAGTTGTCATGACGATGCAATGAGTTAATGCGTGACGGTGTGGAGAACAGGGGCTGGCACATACATATATGTTAGCTAGTATCATTGTTCTTGCCAAAGGCTCCATGGTGGACGGTATCCGGAAATGTGAAGAAAGGGAAAAGAAATCAGCTGAATGGTGAAAGAGCTTTAGACCATCAATTTTCATCTAACGGCCAAAGCAACCATCTGAGTTCTTTCTAGAAAACTAGAATGACCACGCGAGAACATTAATGAATGAAGCACACTACCCTTCCTGGCTGTGAACTACTTCCAGGGTGGTAGCATTGGATATGCCCTCTCCCCCATCACCCGGTTCATTTTCTAAACCAGTGCATGAATTTATCTGAGAGCAGGCAGAGGGATACAGGCTGGAACATGAGGCTGAGCTCTGAAACAGAGCACAGTTTGTTTAGATTACAGAAAAAAATGGACAGTAGCTCACTGTCAACAACTCAAATAACACAAAATGTGAATACAGCTGAAAATAAAAGTTTCTTCTCTGTAACCTCCTCCAGGTAAGCACTTTCCCTAAGGGGGGCTGGTATTCATATGAATAATGTTAAAATATAATACATCCTTCCCATAATTGGCTTTTCTCTCCAGTCAGCACTATATCCCAGACCTACTTCCATGCCTTTACTTTTAAGCATTCCTTTGTCCTATTTAAAAACATCTCTGTATTTACTGAATTGGATACACCAAGATTCCATTCACCTGAGACAGAGCATTTATGTCCTAAGTTGTGTCTGATGGTATTTTTCCAGATGTTAAAAAAGATGTGACCTCAAGGTTCACAGAAACCAAAGTAGGGTGCAGACTGAGGAAGTGGGGCTGTACAGAGGGAGACAGGTCCCATTCAGACTGAGGAAACACCCTGTCATCAAGTCCATCTTCTTAACCTCAGGCAAGGGGGTCTACGCAAACACCCCCCAGGGCCCATGCGGTGCCCTACGAGCAGCAGGGCACCTTGATAAGGATGTTAGTCTGAGCATAATTCCCTTCATGGAAGAGGCCCCCTGATTCTCTAGAACCTAAGATTTCTACAATTTAAGGTGATACCTCCACTCTACTAAATGAATAAAAAACATTATATTCTCTCATATTCAGCATTTAACCATTTACAGGCTGCATTCATAAGCTCCCTCGCTGATTTCCCATGAGAACCCACGCATGGGAGAAACAGCTATCACTATTCCCACTTTCACTGTTTTGTGTTCAAACATTTTTCCTCATTTGAAAAAACACTTTTTTTTTTTTAACGAGAGAAACACCTAAAATTTTTATTTACATTGAGGTCACTGAAGTGGCGACCGTATAAAAATTTAGCAAACTCCAGAAGATGCTAATATGTAAAAAGGGAAGAGTGAGGGTAAATAAAATCCCCAAAGCATGTCACTGTTTCACTTTAATTAAGCAGTCAGTATTAATCAGTGTCACAAGAGGCCATCAGGGATGGCCGTAAATCTCATGATGCTGAAATGGGTACTAAGGTCAGCAAAAAGCAGCACTATTTTTCAGCACAGAAAAGGAAAAACTTTACTTGCCCCACTGCCGATGCATGAAGTGAAGCTACTTGTCTGCAAAGAGCAGGGCAAGTGCCCAGATGATGAGACGTGATGCCGACCGTGACCTTGCCTGCGTGGAGGCAGCTATGAGAGTGCAGCACAAATCTGTATGCTTTTTCCAGGCGACAGTCTAGACCTCCACGTGCCAGGGCCTGTCCCAGGGGAACAATCACGCCTGCCCCCGCCCCTGCTCTGTAACTCTCCCATTACCGTGCACCGATGATGACCGATGGCGGTTCCCTGGCTTACCGTTCTCGCTGCACACTGCCTGCCAGAGTCTGAGAACAGATAAGCACACCGTCTCTTCCACGGCATCTTTTCCTGCTGTAGAAAAGCACCTACAGTGTGCAAGGGAGACATATTGAAATTGCAGTCTTGATGTTCCTTTCAGTTGGTTTCATTTCACCCCCAGACTCCTCAAATGTGGGTTTAAGCAGGTCACCAGGACCGAGGGACTGCTAAGCCCTGAAATGAAGTCCAGGACAAGGATGCAGCTGAGGGAGCTGGGGCTGCCTGGAGAAAGGACAGTGAGCCAGGGGCCAGGCCGATGGCTGCACCAGACCAGCGAACTGTTCACAGGCCTCCTCACGCCTGCAAATGTGTGCCAGTGACTCCAACCCATGTCTTGTCCTAATCCCCAGGAATTGCATCAGAACAACTGAAGTACAAAATAAAATTAAAATACATTTAGCAAACTACCTCCTGCCGTATGAGTCTTTCTTCAGATGAAATTATAAATGGGTTCAGCCAGGACCCAACAGATCTCATTTCCTGAAATGATCAGCAAATTCCAAAAGAGGAAAAGAACAAAGAGCCATCTTGCAAAAACTGGTGGGAAAACCAGCAAGAATGGTCATTTCTCTGACTTTGAAGGGCTTGGAGGAACCCTGGCAAGTTTTGGTAACTTTTCTCTCTCTGCAGTTGTTAACTGTGGTGTAACTCTTAACTGCTCACAGCTCAAGGGTGTTCACATGGCACTCAGTATCGACTGATAGTAGTACCGTCTGCCATCACACTGCCTGTGTACTGAGTGTCTGATTGCATAAGAAATGGTTGTCTTTCCTTGTTTTGAGGCCAGGCTGTCTTTACAAGCATCCCTACCTTCTTATGACCTCATTCTCACTGATGATACTGAATCCATTGTTTGTTCTGAATAAAGTTCGTTCTGTGCCTGAAACAAATTCGGAGAACACCACATCGTCAGAATCTGAACCGCCTGCTTGAACCGTCTAGCTGTCACAGAGCCAGATGATAACAGAAACCCAATATGGAATGTCTAGGTCACCAAATTCACAGTTTGGGCAGAAACTAATGCCTCCCATTCTGAAACCTACACCTGTCATCAGCCACTTGGTACCACAGTAAGAGGGACATCCTGTTCACGGGAGAGCTGGGTCCGGGTGGCCCCGTGAGTGATCTGACAACTCCTCATTTTGTAAGCTTTAGAGAGTCTCCAGGAGCTGCTTAAACTCCTGGAAGAACTGGCATATCCATCTGTTCTTAAATGTTTATTTTGAAGCTGTTTCCAGGCTCTAGAGAGGAACTGATAATCATCAAGAAGCTACTGCAGGGGTGTTTGAGCACCCTCCACTGTACACTAAAGAGAAGTTAGACTCCATCCATTTGTACAAACAAACAGCATTCTGGCACTGAGAAGCAAGGAAGGTTTCAGCCCTGGGATCAGTGATGACAGGAACTGGTAAGAGAGAGCAGTATGGGTCTCATTAGCAGGAGAAGAGCTGATGTTTGCTCTGAAACTCTTTTCACATCCTAAGAAACTATCAAGTGTGACTGGGATGAACTTCATGGTTTTTCTTACAAAATTCTGTCTTCCATTCCTCTATAGTTGGGGGGAGATATGTGGGGATAACAGAAGGTGTTTGGGGTATATATGGGGTATGTGGGGCTTCCCTGGTAGGCTCAGCTGGTAAGGAATCTGCCTGCAATGCAGAAGACCCCAGTTCGATTCCTGGGTCAGGAAGAGCCACTGCAGAAGGCATAGGCTATCCACTCCAGTATTTTGGGGCTTCCCTGGTGGTTCAGACGGTAAAGAATCCCCCTGTAATGCAGGAGATCTGGGTTCGATCCCTGAGTTGGGAAGATCCCCTGGAGAAAGGAGTGGCTACCCACCCCAGCATTCTAGCCTGGAGAATTTCATGGACAGAGGAGCCTGGCTGGCTATAGTCCATGGGGTCGCAAAGAGTCAGACGTGACCAAGTGACTTTCGCATGGGGTATGTGTGGGATATGGAAATGGTGTGTGGGTATGTGCAGCCCGTGGGGAACAGAGGAGAGGTGACGTGTGTGGTGTGTGGCTATGTGATATAAGCATATATGGTGTCTGTATCCCGTGCGCATGGTGTGTGTGTGATGTATGTGATACAAGCACACGTGATGTGAGCACGTGCTGGGTGTGCATGTTAAGTACGTATGCAGTGGTGTATGCTGTGTTTTTTGTCGCGTTGTGTGTCTGCTATTTATTGCAGGTGTGTGTGCAGTGTCAGCAGAGGACAGGATGGAGCTGGCTGGGGTGGGGGGTATTTCTTAAGCACCCCCTTTAGCACCTGCATTATAATAAGTCTTCAATCAATATTTGTGGCAGGAAGGGAGGAAGGGATTCTTTGCCTCCTATGGTCAGACCTCTAAACCCTGTCCCTTCAGACTAGACAACATTCATGAGATCACACACACTGCTGGCTTACAATCCTTCATCATCTCAGTCAGGATTTCAATCCCCCCTGCGTAGAACAAAGGGATCTGATCAGGCTTGGAAAGAGTCTCCAGAAGATTCTTGGTCGTCACGGCCGAGTTCTTTCCTGAGTCCAGTGACTCCTGGGCTTCCTTCTCTTGAACGTCTGCTTTCTCTCGAAGATCTACCTGATTCAGGTATTCTAGCAAAACAAGGAGGAGAAGCACACCAACATCCTAACAAGCAACCCGTGCACCAACCTTTTTCTGAAGATGGACAGTTGAGAGGCAGAAAGCATGAGAATAATTCAAACTTGTTTTCAGCATGGAAAACTTTTAGGAAGGGTGTATAGTTTCTACCCAGAATCTTAAAACATCTTGGAATCATTCAAGGACAATGTCGCTTGTGGTCTAAAAGGCTTGAAGGCAGGATGGCAGAGAAAAGGAGGAAGGCCAAGAACAGAGAAAGAGGAGGTGGGCAGGGTGGTTAATGAGAGGGCTGGACTGTGCAGGGCCGGGCAAGGCTGTGCCCGTGGCCAAGTGCAGAGAAGGCATGGAGGGCACCCCAGAGCCAGAGCACAGGGGGAGGTGCAATTCAAACAAGGGTGTCAGCAGGAAGTCTCACCTTTTACCTGTGTCTGCAGCTGGGGGTTTATTTCTAAGATCTTCTGATAACACTCTCTAGACTAGAAGAAAGAAACAAGGCCATGAAGAGTGGCTAGTGGGGAGTGGTGATTATAAGAAAGCCACTGGGTACCACAGGGCTTGGCTTCTTCATTATCTCCTCCCAGCCTCCCTTGCTCCCCTCGTCAGAGGCAGGCATGGGGAACGCAGCATGCATTTGACATTTTGTTTAGGCTTCTCTGGTTCTGTGAGGCAATGGGCATTATTTCAAAATTCATTTTTAAAAATAGTGTTGTCAGATACAGTCTGTGATGGAAAATAACCACTCCTAAATTCTCATGGTTCATGACTGGCTAGGAGAGGAATAATCATAAGGTAAATGCAAAATTGAGATGTGATATTTGCACTGAGAGAGGATGGGAGGCTACCTGTCAGATATGCCCACGTGGAATAAGGAAATAAATGAAGCTAGAAACATTGTTGACGGAGACTTCAGAACAGGAGGAGACAGTTGCTTATTTAAATATGCAGGCTGCGAAGGGCTAGTGAGGGGCTGCTCACTGGCCGTGGAATAGTCAACTAGAACACCTGAGAGTGAGGGGCTCTCACTGAGGACACTGTTAGAAAGTTTCTGCAGAAGAAAGATTCTTGCTAATGGGTTTAGGATGACAGGTTTAGGGCAGAGAAGAAAAGCTCAGGGGGAAAAAAAAAATGGTTCTCAGATATCTTAAAGGCTCAAGACTCATCTAGAAGGTCAGGATTAAGAAATAAACTGAAGGAAAAAAACATCACATTAAAACAGGGAAGAGTGCTGTCGGATATCGAACATGGTAACTGTAATAGGCTGAATGTTTGGATCTTCCCAAAATTCATGGTGAAACCTAATCCCCAGTGTGATGGATCTGGACGTGTGGGCTCTGGGAGGTGACTGGGTCATGAGATGGAGCCATCCCCAGAGCGCTTCCTTGCTCCTGCCGGCTGCCTAGGAACTGGGACACAGGCCCTCAGCAGACACTGAATTTGCCGGCATCTTGATCTTGGACTTCCCAGAACTGGGAGAAATAAACCTTTGTTGTATAAGCCACCTGGTCTATGGAATCCCAAAGGACTAAGACGATATCCCTGTTTCCAACTTCTTTTTAACCCTAGCTCTAATCTATCAGTAATGCTTGTTGACTTCACTGTCAGCATATAAGCAGAGACCCTCACTTCTCACCACCTTCACTGTCAGCAACCTGGTCCAAGCCATCGTCACCTCTCACTTGGATAATTTGTTGCAATAGCATTCTGACTGGTTTCCTGTCCTTTTCTTACCCTGTCAAGATACATTCTCAATACAGCAGAGTGATGCTTTAAAATACAACTCAAATCATTTCGCTTCTTTACTCAAAACCTTCTGATGGTTCCCAGGGCACTCAAAATAAAAGTTCAGGTCCTTCGAAAAACCTGCAGGGCCCTAGGGCATCAGTCCCTCACACACTCCCACGGGCTCACCCTCTCACCCTCCTTGCTCGCTCCATTCTAACCATCCGTCTATCTGAACCATTCATCCACTGTATATCCACATGGCTTCCTCACTTTCTGCCCTCCTTTCCTTCAGAGAATCTTTCCCTGGCCACTCTCTATAAAACCAATCTCACCTTCACCACTTCCCAATTTAGTTTTCTCAGGGACACTTCTCACTATCTAAGGTAACACACATCTGCTTATTTGGTTTCTATCTTGTGACAGGTCACCCTCACTGCAAGAAAGTGAGTCAAGGATTTTGTCTTGTTTGCTACTGCATTCCTGCTGCCTAGAACAGTGCCTGGGACACAGAGAGTATGCATTAAATATTTGCTAAGTGAATTAATTAACTGAATAAATGAGTGAATAAATGGAATTTGGTGGACAGGAGATTAACATTTTCCTTTTTACCTATTATTTGACTTAATTATGATAAGTTTGTATTATTTTTGAATTAAAATCTAACAGAGAATAATTTTTTAAAAATGTACAACAGGGGGCAATTTCTTATTAAACATATAATATCTTGTAAATGGAAAGACATCTCATGTTCATGGATTTGAAGCCTTAATATTGTTAACAATATTCAATGCAATTCAATGCAATCTGCACTAAAATTCCATCTGTCTAAATAACATTCCATTGTGTAAATTTACCACATCTTCCTTATTTGTTCATCTGTCGATGGGCATTTAGGCTGCTTACATGTCTTGGCTATTGTAAATAGTGCTACAATGAACACTGGGGTACATGCATCTTTTCGAATTATGACTTTCCCTGGATATAAGATTAGGAGTGGGATTATGGGATCCTAAGGTAGCTCTGTTTTTAGTGTTTTTAAGGAACCTCCACACTGTTGTCCAATTTACATTCCTACCAACAATGTAGGAGGGTTACTTTCTCTCCACACCCTCTCCAGCATTTATTATTTATATTACTCAGCCATAAAAAAGAATAAAATAATTCCATTCGCATCAACATGGACAAACCTAGAAATTATCATACCAAGTGAAGTAAGCCAGGAAAAGACAAATATCATGATATTCCTTACATGTGAAATCTAAAAAGGAAAAAATGACACAATGAACTTATATAGAAATAGACCTATAGACATAGGAAACTGCAAGGAGATCCAACAAGTCCATTCTGAAGGAGATCAGCCCTGGGACTTCTTTGGAAGGAATGATGCTAAAGCTGAAACTCCAGTACTTTGGCCACCTCATGCCAAGAGTTGACTCTGATGCTGGGAGGGATTGGGGGCAGGAGGAGAAGGGGACGACAGAGGATGAGATGGCTGAATGGCATCACTGACTCGATGGACATGAGTCTAAGTGAACTCTGGGAGTTGGTGATGGACAGGGAGGCCTGGCGTGCTGTGATTCATGGGGTCGCACAGAGTCGAACAAGACTGAGCGACTGAACTGAACTGAACTGAGATTGGTCATAGCTTTTCTTCCAAGGAGCAAGCATCTTTTAATTTCATGGCTGCAGTCACCATCTGCAGATTTTGGAGCCCAAGAAAATAAAGCCAGTCACTGTTTCCATTGTTTCCCCATCTATTTGCCATGAACTGATGGGACTGGATGCCACGATCTTAGTTTTTTGAATGTTGAGTTTTAAGCCAGCTTTTTCACTCTCCTCTTTCACTTTCATCAAGAGGCTCTTTAGTTCCTCTTCACTTACTGTCATAAGGGTCATGTCATCTGCGTATCTGAGGTTATTGATATTTCTCCTGGCAATCTTGATTCCAGTTTGTGCTACATTCAGCCCAGCATTTCGCATGATGTACTTTTTTATACAGCCAGACATCCTGGGATGTGAAGTCAAGTGGGCCTTAGAAAGCATCACTACGAACAAAGCTAGTGGAGGTGATGGAATTCCAGTTGAGCTATTTCAAATCCTAAAAGATGATGCTATGAAAGTGCTGCACTCAATATGCCAGCAAATTTGGAAAACTCAGCAGTGGCCACAGGACTGGAAAAGGTCAGTTTTCATTCCAATCCCAAAGAAAGGCAATGCCAAAGAATGCTCAAACTACCGCACAATTGCAGTCATCTCACACGCTAGTAAAGTCATACTCAAAATTCTCCAAGCCAGGCTTCAGCAATATGTGAACCGTGAACTTCCTGATGTTCAAGCTGGATTTAGAAAAGGCAGAGGAATCAGAGATCAAATTGCCAACATCTGCTGGATCATGGAAAAAGCAAGAAAGTTCCAGAAAAACATCTATTTCTGCTTTATTGACTATGCCAAGCCTTTGACTGTGTGGATCACAATAAACTGTGGAAAAATCTGAAAGAGATGGGAATACCAGACCACCTGACCTGCCTCTTGAGAAATCTGTATGCAGGTCAGGAAGCAACAGTTAGAACTGGACATGGAACAACAGACTGGTTCCAAATAGGAAAAGGAGTACGTCAAGGCTGTATATTGTCACCCTGCTTATTTAACTTATATGCAGAATACATCATGAGAAATGCTGGGCTGGAAGAAGCACAAGCTGGAATCAAGATTGCCAGGAGAAATATCAATAACCTCAGATATGCAGATGACACCACCCTTATGGCAGATAGTGAAGAGGAACTGAAAAGCCTATTGATGAAAGTGAAAGAGGAGAGTGAAAAGTTGGCTTAAAGCTCAACATTCAGAAAATGAAGATCATGGCATCTGGTCCCATCACTTCATGGGAAGTAGATGGGGAAACAGTGGAAACAGTGTCAGACTTTATGTTTTTGGGCTTCAAAATCACGGCAGATGATGATTGCAGCCATGAAATTAAAAGACGCTTACTCCTTGGAAGGAAAGTTATGACCAACATAGATAGCATATTCGAAAGCAGAGACATACTTTGCCAACAAAGGTCCATCTAGTCAAGGCTATGGTTTTTCCTGTGGTCATGTATGGATGTGAGAGTTGGACTGTGAAGAAAGCTAAGCGCCGAAGAATTGATGCTTTTGAACTGTGGTGTTGGAGAAGACTCTTGAGAGTCCCTTGGACTGCAAGAAGATCCAACCAGTCCATTCTAAAGGAGATCAGTCCTGGGTGTTCACTGGAAGGACTTATGCTAAAGCTGTAACTCCAGTACTTTGGCCACCTCATGCGAAGAGCTGACTCACTGGAAAAGACTCTGATGCTGGGAGGGATTAGGGGCAGGAGGAGAGGGGACGACAGAGGATGAGATGGCTGGATGGCATCACTGACTCGATGGACGTGGGTTTGGGTGAACTCTGGGAGTTGGTGATGGACAGGGAGGCCTGGCGTGCTGCTGTTCATGGGGCTGCACAGAGTTGGACACGACTGAGCGACTGAACTGAACTGAACTTTGCATATAAGTTACATAAGCAGGGTGATAATATACAGCCTTGACATACTCCTTTCCCAATTTGGAACCAGTCTGTTGTCCCATGTCCAGTTCTAACTGTTGCTTATTGACCTGCATACAGATTTCTCAGGAGGCTGGATAGTCAGTCACATGTAAAAGAATGAAGTTGGATCACTTCCTCACACTGCTGCTGCTGCTACCGCTGCTAAGTCGCTTCAGTCGTGTCTGACTCTGTGCCACCCCATAGATGGAAGCCCACCAGGCTCCCCTGTCCCTGGGATTCTCCAGGCAAGAACACTGGAGTGGGGTGCCATTTCCTTCTCCAATTCATGAAAGTGAAAAGTGAAAGGGAAGTCGCTCAGTCGTGTCCGACTCTTAACGACCCCACGGACTGCAGCCTACCAGGCTCCTCCAGCCTTGGGATTTTCCAGGCAAGAGTAGTATATACAAAAATTAACTTGAAGTGGATCAGAGATCTAAATACAAGTGCTAAAGCCATAAAACTCTTAGATCTTGGATTAGGCAATGGTTTCTTAGATTTGATATCAAAATCCTAAGCGATCAAACGAAAAAATTAGGTTATGTAGACTTGCATAAAAATTAAAAAACTTTTGTGCTATGAAGTGTAAAGATAACACAGAGAATGAAAAAAATATTTTTAAATCATTTATCTGATAAGTGACTTGCATCCAGAATTTATATGAATATTATATTATGATAATATTTATATCACTTTATATTGAATAGTTATAGAAATATAAATTTATACCAGATTGATTACATTTATACTCAGTATAAAAAGACAACCTATTGATAAAATAGACAAAGGATCTGAAGAACCATTTCTCCAAAAATGGCCAATAAGCACATGAAAAGATGCTCGACATTATTAGCCAACAGAGAAATGCAAACCAAAATTGTGAAATACCACTATAAGGTGGTATACTCATCAGGATGGGTGTAATAAAAAAGACAGATAAATAGCAAGTATTGTCTGGGACGTGGAGAAATCAGAAACATATACTGCTGGCAGGAATGCCAAATGATGCAGCCACTCTGGAAATCACATGGGCAATTCTTCCAAAGGTTTAACACAGAGTTATCATGTGACTCTTCAGTTTCACTTCTGGGTGTAGAGCCAAATAGACTGTAAACATGTGTCTATACAAAAACTTGTACATGGATGTTCATAATACCCAAAGGTGGAAATAAGTCACATGTTCAACTGACGAATGGATAAATAAAATGTGGTATATCCATACAACAGAATATTGTTCGGCAATAAAAGAAATGAAGCACTATATATATTAATGTATTACAGCATGGATGAAACTTGCAAACATTATGCTAAGGGAAAGAAGCCAGTCATGAGAGACCACAAATTGTATAGTTCTATTTACATGAATAGTGCAGAACAGGCAAATGGATAAAGACAGCAGTAGATTATTAGTTGCCCAGGGGTGAACTGGGGGTGGGGGTGGAGGGAAGGGAACTGACTGCTAGTGGGTGACAAAAATGTTCTAAAGTTGATTGTGCAATTCTGACAAAACACTAAAAACCACTGAGTTGTTTATCTTCCATAGAAGAATTGTTTGACACCTGAATTATATGTCAATAAAGCTGCTATTACAAAATATATCTTAGTGTGTACATATATCTGCATGGCTGCTTTCTGGTGATGAGATCACAAGTGAATTTTGGTTTTTCATCTTTTTGCTCTGTCTTTTCTCTCCAGAGATGCTCTTCCTGGAGCTGAAAGAACAGTGGGAGAAGACACTGCAGAAGAGGTTCCTACAGCAGGCAGGGCTGCACCAGATGACACTCAGTATCCTTCTCAACTCCAAGATCTACTGTGGAAAATACTAAAACGTGGATTAACACCTCATCAACTTGGAGGAATGTGGTTCTCCTCTGAGACACTCTGAAGCACAGCTCCGAGATCAAACACACCTCTTAGGCTTCCTCTTGCACTTACCACACTGTAGTTCTTTAGGGCGAGGTGGGCTTTTCCCATGTGGAAATACGCTTTTGTGCATTTTTCATCACACTGCATAAAAGAGAATCACTGATCAGATGTTTTGGAAGATTTGAAATTATTAGCACCAACTGCCCAGCTAATAGGGTTAGGGCAGCGCTTTGATTCTCAGGACAGCCACCAGAGTTGACAATTAAGACTTTTTCTGTGCATCTGTGACCAAAATAATTGATGCTTGCAAGGAGTCTGGATGCACAAGTAAGCCCTCTATCAAATTAATTCATGATACTAGCCAGTTTTCATTTCCATTTAATGAAACTCAACCAGGAAACAAACCAGAAAGCCTTAGTTTAGAAGAGCTCTTGACCCTGGTTGAACATTAGAATCACCTGGGGGTGCTTGTAAAAAAAAAATCCTGAGAGCCCAGCTGAAACCCACAGCAATTAAATTATACTCATGGGTAGGACCGAGGCATCGATAATTTTTTAAACTCTCCAGGTGATATAAATGTACAACCAAGTTTGAGAATCACTGGTTTATGAGAAGGTAGGAAAATTTACTCTGGGTAAACAGCTGTTACTATTACATCTTAGGAAGCCTGGCAAGTTCCTCCCTTGAAATAAACCACAACATATATACTAGAAACTTGCGTTTGTATCACTTATGATCTGAAAGCGAGCCCCCTTCAAAACGTATGAACTTTACAGCTGAAACAATACTGCTTGCCAAGGGGCCCTGCACTGGTCTGCTCTGAATTACTATAACTACAGAGGGAATGATATAGCAGAGACATAAACTTAAAGCATCCAGTTAATTCACTGAACCCCTTTTATGTGCCAGGCCTTGTGTCGAGTCAGATGCTGTCAGGCATGTATATGTACAGAGGGAGTCCAAGCTCAGGAGTCTAGAAAGTCCTGGGTGAAGCCCTGTCTGCCCCTCACAAGAAGCGGCATACTGGCCAGGCCCCCCGGCTTTTCTGAGGTTCACTGTCCTCATCTGCAAAGTGGAGATCATAATAGTGTTTCTTCTTGAGAGAGTCAGTTCCTAGGCAGGTTGATAAGGAGTCTAGGGGTCCCCAAGGAGAGAGGGGTCTGGAATTCTCAAGGAGGAAGAAAGGACAAACTTTTTTTCTTTCTCCACATTCCTTAGGATTATATAACAATAATGTATCTGCCTAAGGACAGTCTTTGGATTAAACCTTCTGTTATCTTAAAATGTAAATTATGGGAGTAGGTCTGATGAGGTCTTTACAGCCTCCAGACATTCTTTGGAGTATATAACTTCATTGTTAACACTAGCAAGCGGGTACTCTTTCTGCCCCCTTCTGATGCCTATGTCAGAAGCTTTCTCTATCTCCTTTATACTTTAATAAAACTTTATTACACAAAAGCTCTGAGCGATCAAGCCTCGTCTCTGGCCCCGTATTGAATTCTTCTCCTCTGGGGGCCAAGAATCCCGGTGTATTCGCGTGATTCAACAACAACCTTTCATTCTGGGCTGTTGTGAGGAGAGAATGTGTGTAAAACAGTGCAATACCAGGTAAGAGAGTGTTAGCTGCTGTTGCTGCATTTACAAGAAAAGCAATGATTTCAGGGCAAAAAGGAAAATTTAAGAAAAGCTAAAGAATAATAGAAGGGGTAACAATAATCATTACATTGGAAGAGCCCTTTATAGATGCATTTTCATGAATATAATTTCCTGATTCCTTGCTAAGTGAATGACGGTAATAATATTAATGCATTATTTTCAGTCCTGACCATATGGTTCATATGAATGATCTTATGTAAGCCTTATAGCAACTCTATGAAGTAGATACAGTTATTACTCCCATTTCACAGATGAGGAAACCAGGGGTCAGAGAGGTTTAAGGTCACACAGACCCTAACTGGAAGAACTGGGATTAAGATCTAGCCACTGGACTCCAGGACCCAAAGGCTTAGGTATCACACCGAATCTCCTCCAGAGAAGTGCTACAGCAATTCTGGAGGAAATCCACTCTGAGGAGATATACACTAAGTCCCCTACATACGAACCTTCAAGTTGCAAACTTTCAAAGATGCAAATGTGCATCTGGTTCCAGCAAGGAACCAGATCCTGTGCCACCCATGTCAGGCGTGAGTGAAATTGCAGCTCGCCCTCCGTCTCCTGTTTCTGATGATCCTTCATCTCTACCATCTTCCACCTCTCCCTCCTCCAGTCAGTAACGCCTCTTGCCTGTTCACTCCTTGCCAGCCCCGTATGCTAGCTGTTGTACCTTACTACTGTACTTTTCAAGGTACGTACTCTAAGATCAAAAATGTTTTATTTTCTGTTCGTTTGCTTTTTACGCATTATTTGTGTGAAACCTATTATAGTACAGTACTATATAGCCAATTGTGTTAGTTGGGTACCGTGGCTAACGTTATTGGACTTACGAACATATTGGATTTATGAACGCACTCCTGGAACGGAACTTGTTCCTATGTAGGGGACTTACTGTAGTCTAACAAAGACATACTGCATTTCAGAGGATGCCAAGACAATCACATGGAAACCTTTGGGGGTGGGGGCAGCCAAAATGCGAGGATGGGGGCAGCTGAAATGCAGGCACTGGCAGGGATGAGCGTTGAACCCACGAGAGAAGACAAGAGCTTTGAAGGAGAAACTGCAGGAAGAAGAAACGCAGGGAGCTATGGAGTGAACCCTTGCAGAACTCACACAGGATGGAACTAAGAAAGCAGGAAGAGGACCGTCTGAAGGGAAAGGAAGCTCACAGAAGCCGTCTGCTCACGGCGCCTTCACTGGCAGGCATCAGGGTTCCAGCAGGGGAAAGGGAGCCCCACTGTGCCCTCCTGATGGGGTGTATTGTGGCCACGCCCCCGCAGACACTGCCACCAGGGGCCCGCTCGCGCACTTTCTCACTAATAAGCCCTTTCTCCTTTTGATGAGGTATCAACTCTCACCAGGACTCTCTCAGGCAAACCCCAGATCCCCTTAAAAGGAATTCTGCCTTCAGAGGAAGATGTCTTTTATTGTAAAGGAAGACTTCTGCCAAGAAAGAAATGATTCTGATTCTAATTGAAACCCGCTTCACTGCCTTATCTTCCCTGACAAGGAACATGGGCCTTGAAATATCATCACATGGGCTTGTCGCTGCCAATTCACAGGTGTCAAAAATACTAAATTGGCATGAAAGTACTAATACTATTAATAATGGAGTGCCACTGACATTCACTACTGATATTTTAAAATGTGAAACTTTTTCTTTTGATTCACAGCTTCCATGTAGAGCCAAACCATTGTTAGTTTTTAGATCTCCTTATACATTTTTTTCCCCCAGCCCTCCAAGTGTTCACCCAATCCTCTGCAACAGGGAGCCTCGCTGGGCTCTTATCAAGGTTGGCTGCTGGGTTTCAGCTGTGCTGGGCCAGCTCTGCTTCGCGCTCACCGTTCATCACACCAGGCTTCAATTAACATTTGGGAACAGGCCAGCGTGTCGTGCTGAATCACCATGAGGCTGTGATTAACTCTTTGGGCCTTTTCAGATCAGAAAAGATACTCATGAGAATCCCCACGAGATCTTGTTTCTGCCACGTGAGAGGCACGCCCAGGGATGACGGGGTTTCCAGTTTCCATGAGAGGTGTTTACAGTCAACGGCTCAGGGCACCAGCCTACGGCGAGGCCAACGTGGGCTATGTGATCCCGTGCAGTTTACTTAATTAATCTCTGAGGTTCAACTTCCTTGTTAGAAAGATAAGGATAACTGTGGTGTTGACCAGAACAGAAGGCTAGGAGGCTCCAATGAGATAGCTCACAGTCAGCGAGCAGAAATGCAGCTTTTTCTCTTATTGCTAAAACACCAGAGGAAAATGCCCTTGCCTTTCTCTTCTCTTACAGATGATAGCAGAAAAAAAAATCATGATCACATAAAGCAACATAACAGGCTAGTAGATCTCCGCTGGAGCCATGGAGAACCTGAAGGCACCAGCTTTGGGCAGTTCTCATCACTTAAAGACTGTCACGATGCCGTGGGACAAAGTGTTTCCTGCACCATATCTTTTAGGGGGTAAAGAAACCAAGCACTCCAGATGTCTGTTTTGGAGAGACTCTCCTGTTTTAGAAACTGTTATTAGTAAAGATGAGTTTCAAATTCCTTGCTTACCTTCTCAATAGAAAGTAAGGAAGTAGGTGGGGCCAACATGCTGCTGTGGCGAGGAGCTCTGGGATGGGTTAGGCTGGACCGGGGAAACCAAGCCCAGGATAAACCTGATATATTTTCCTGGCACTTCAACTTTACTTGATTATAAGTTATTGAAAATAATATGGTTATATTAAAACAGATGGATACATTTAATGGTGTGCAGTGCAAAATGTGCAAGGATTTCCAAGATATAGTGAAGTCGCTCAGTTTTGTCCGACTCTTTGCAACCCTATGGACTGTAGCCTGCTAGGCTCCTTAGTCCATGGGAGTCTCCAGACAAGAATACTGGAGGGGGTTGCCAGGCTCCTTAGTCCATGGGAGTCTCCAGACAAGAATACTGGAGGGGGTTGCCATTTCCTTCTCCAGGGGATCTTCCCAACACAGGGATCGAACCCGTCTCCCACACTGCAGACAGACTTTTTACCATCTGAGCCACCAGGGGCTCCTAGAAATAATTTGCATCTGAGAAGAAATTTCATGCTCTCTGCTTTTAGACCCTCCAGGGGCTCATGTTCCTTCTGTTAGCACGTTGGCAAGGAAGGTTGAGAGGCATTGGTTTTGATTATTTAGTTAAAGGCCCTTGTGACAGAGTAACTTGGGGGAATGTGGATTAAGGGTTATTTAAATATTTAGTCATCTGAAATAATGTTCCAAAGAAGTGATCATGACATTTCTCTTTTAAAAACCCTTCTAAGATTTCCACCAACAGTCCTTCCTTCTCTCTACCTTTGACTATCTATTTTGGCAGAAATACCACGCACAGTATTATGCTATCTGCCTGAGGCCTGACTAGCATCCAGGCGGAACAACAGAAAATCTTGCTTCTGATTATTTCTCTACAAAGAGGCGTGCTAGGACACATTTCTGAATGAGCAGAGCTGGAGGGGAAAAGGATGAGCTGATGAGGAAGGATGGCCACATGGCAGAAACAAGCCCCCCAGGTTGGCTCTAGAAAGCGCAAGACGCATCTCCACCATCACAAGGAGCAAAGCGTCTGCTAACACTACAGTAAAGGGTGAGCCGTTGTGACAACACCCTGAAAAGCCAATGTTAACAACAGTTCCTCTAGAGTACTTCCTCTGGGTGAGGCACCACAGGTGTTATCATAACCCTCACAACAATTCTATTCTCTCCCATTTTACAGGTGAGGAAACCGAGGCTCTGACTGCAGCGTCCACACCACTTCCCATTATGATACAACCACACCTCCCCTCCATTCACTTCAGGACTGAGACACCCGGCCTTGAGCAATCCCCCCTCCATCATGTGGAAGAGGAAACAACCTTCTTACCTTCAGAGCCCAGTCACAATCCACCAGCGCCTTCCGGTAGTCCCCAAGTTTGATATAAGCCTGTAGAGACACAAATAGCTGCTATTCACACACAGTTCTGCAGCGAGCAGTCTTCAGTCAATGCAGAAAGCGCAGTCGGGCAGGAGAGAGCGGTGCGAAGTATTAGTAACTGGTCCCTGCCTGCACCAATCAGGGTGCCGGCAGGAAACAGATGGCACTCATACTGGGGAGTTTAATAAAGGGACTATTTACAGGGTGAGTGCAGGGCAGATGGAGACTAGCAGTGCCAGCCAGCACCACTGCTGGACCTGAGGGGCAGGAGGAGGAGTAATGGCCAAAACGGAAGAGGGCTGCTTTGTGAAGAGCGCTGCTTAAGAGGAGCTGAGGCCTTTAGTAGAGCGGAAGCTGGAGGAGAAAGCCCCAGTTCACTTTCCTCCTTCCTTCTGATCTCACTGGCCAAATGGAAGTTAGAAAGCTGGGGAGGCAAGAGGCCAGTCCACAGAGGTCAGTCCGTCCCCCAGGGCACAGAAGGATCTGGGCGGTGGTGGCAAACAGAAAATACCCAGCACACTAAACACCCCTCGAAAGGAAAAGCCAGCTCCTGGAGCTGACCCTGCTGTGAATGTCCCAGAAGGAAACCAAACAAGAAAGGGGATCAAAAAGACAGATAATGACAAGTGTTGATGAGGATGTAGGAAATCAGAGCACTCATCCACTGCTGGTGGGAACTGCAGTGATTCTGGAAGACAGTCTAACATTTCCTCAAAAGGTAAAACACAGAGGTGCCATATGATACAGCAATTTCACTCCTGGGTATATAGCCAGGGGCCTATACGTATATGTTCATGCAAAAAGTTGCATGCCAATGTTCAGAGCAGCATTACTTATAATAGCCAGAAAGCAGAGATAACTCAAATGTCCACCAACTTATGAATGGGTAAATAAAATGTACTAGATTCACACAACAAAATATTTGGCAATAAATAGGAAGGGAGTACGGATGCATACTACAACACGGATGCACCCTGAAAACACTGTTGAACGGAAGAAGCCAGACGCATAAGGATAAATACTGGATGATGTCATTTACATGAAAAGCCCAGAACAGTCAGGTGCATAGAGGTGTACAGAGACAGAAAGTAGATTAGTGGTGACCCAGAGCTGGTGTGGGGGAGGACAAAAGGATTGAGGAGCTTAAAGGGTATGGGATTCTTTGGGGGACGATGAAAATGTTTTCTAAAATTGGTTGTGGTGAGGGTTGCACAATCCTGTGAATAGAAACCACTGAACTGTACATTTTCAATAGGGGAATTATTGGTTATAGCAACTGTACCTCAATAAAGCTGTTACCAAAATATGATCAAGAAAAAGTTTTGCTTCTTTCCTCCTGAGTGCAGCAAGGAGGAGGAGTTTATACAGGAAATGAGCTCATACAGGAAATGAGCTCATGTAGGAAATGAGCTGACATATAAGAGTCAAACTATCCCCAGGAGCCCTTGGTTTCAAATGCCTTGCAGCTCTCTTCTGGGATCCCCTACAATTGAGGAAAATCTTGAAAATCAGGCATTAACTCAGAATTCTGTGATTCACTCAAACTGAACTAACTTAAGAATTTAGATCATTTACAGTTTCCAAGAACTGTGGCACATAAGCAAATGAAAGTCTGCACCAAGGCTGTTAAACCCTCTGTATTAATTACTGGATATGAAAGATGCTTAATAAATTCTTGTCAAGTTGCACAAAGTAGACTTTAAGTGCTCATCTTTCGGAAAGTTCCCTAAGAAGCAGCAGTGATCATCCTATTGGAAGAAAGGAAAATCAGGCCCCAGGGTCCCATTAGTCACCAACAACAGGTTTGCCCATGACCAAAACCGTACCAGGGCACTGTGACATTCTGAACAATAAATCGGGTGCGATATCTACATGGACAAACCAATTATGAGTTAGTGTTATAATTCACGAGAAATCGAAGCAGTCAACCAAACTGAGGGGGGAGCAGGCAACAGCAGGTTAATGGAATTTCTGCTGGGCAGCTCTTTGTACCAACAGAAAGGAAGCTGCTAGGCAGTGCTTTCATTAATAGGGATTTGGTACTAATTGAAGATGATGACTCTTTGAGCTCTCTGTTCTATATAAAGCACCATCCTTTCCTCTGGGTTTGGGGTTTCATTTGGAAGTCAGAGGATGTGGGGAAGAAACTAGCGTCCTTCTAGACAACTTCAGTCATGACTTTACGGCATTGTTATTCAGGATGCAGACTCTGTATGGGCTTCAACAATTTCTCTACACAGCCTTTCGCTTTTCCTTCCTTTTCTCTTTTAAAGCTTGGACTCAACACCCTCTAAATTTCCTGTTTGCTTTTGTTTTTCCACATTTTGAAAAGAACGACTTTTCCAAATGGCAATTAAACTCCTGATTTATCTAAATTACACCAGCAATCTATTGATCATAACATTAGCTCCGGGAGAAAAACAAAGCGATGGAAGGGTAGGTTTTCTCCCTAGCAAGCAGCGACACTCAATTCACGGGGTCCTTATTAAGTGTTTTCTAACTCCGCATGCATACAGGGAGGCATTTTAAAAATAGTCAATGGTTCAAATGGTTCCTAACACCAGGCAGCACATTTTGTATTTATTTGTCTCTGAATAAGCTTTCTCTTTGGGAAAAGAGGAAGGAATTGCCTCCCTAAAGCCTTTCATTGCATTTACCTATTTTTATCCACAGTCATTCTTAATGTGGTTCTCCAGAACTAATCAAAGTACTGCTTAAACTTGAGTACAGTAAAAATGTAACTAATTTAGAGTAATCAGGGTATAGACCATGTGAGTTAGATGTAAGTCTGCATTATATAACTTTCTAAAGGAATTCAATTTTACAGCTTTCAAGTAACTTCAGAGTAACAAGACTGAATAAGCATCCGTAGGTAAATGGTTTGGAGACCAAATTTGTGATAAATAAAAAAGAACTATAATTATCATATTAATTGTTTGTATTTATAGCTGTTTCTTTTGATGTGTCAACAGAAACCTCACTCCCTCAAGTGGACTTTCTGTGCCTCCAGCAAGTGTTATATAACTTAATAAGGATTTATTGAACATCGGTTATAAGCACAGCATTAGGGGGAAAAGTATATGGCAGTTTTTACCCTCAAAAAGTGTATAATCTCGTGAGGGTGATAAAATGGACATGGCAAAAATCAACCTCTGGCCATTTTATTTACCGATTCTCTTCCTTACATTTTTTCCTCCACAAATGGGGGTAGGTAAATGACACCTCAACTCGAGACTGATTTATCCAAACTGGTGAACTAACGAGTTTACGTTGTGCTTGGATTTTATTTATCATTAAATCATTGCCACGGTCCAGCCTTTTTGGACGGCTGACGTCCTGTTTCTCGCACTCTTCCTCAACGTACCACAGCAGGGTATTCTTAATCCTGAGTTACAAAATTGGAGCTGACGAGGATCCTCTCCTTGTCAATGACATGGCGTCAAGTTCATCTCACCCAGGCCCTGCTGACATACTCTGATCATCAGATAATCATGTCCACGAATCTGCCAATTTTTCAGGCCTGAGCAGGAGACAGCTCTCCCATACACAAACGCAAGCACTTTTCAAAGATAAGGTCACAGGTGGCATTTCTGTTTCAACTGAAAACTATTCATCTCGTCCCTTCATTAAGGAGTAGATGATAAACATCAAGGTAATGATTTTTATCTGGTGTTCCAGAAATCTGAGCTCATCTGTGATATTAAATGGAAGTATCGGGGGTTTTACAAACTCAAAATTTCTGAGAAATTGGCTCAGGACCATTAGCTCTAGTATACCCAATCACAGAATCTTAATCAAGGAGGGATTCATACAGTGAGTAAGAAATTAACAAGAGAGTAACCCTTAGCAGCCTTAAACTGGCATCAAAAAAGAGGATGAACTAAGTCAGTGGTGGCAGAATTCCGAGGTCTCACAGGCTATCTCATTCCACTGGCTTTCTCAGCTATACACGGGGTGAAGTGCCTGGGGACCGTCAGTGAGGAGATGGGTGACTTTTACTATGGAGACAGCTGATTATGTGTAGCTATTCCCAAGTTCTCCTTTAATGAGTCCAAGTTGGTAGCTTGAACCTGGAGCATAGTGAAGAGTATTTACACCATGGAAATTGGCAAATGCTCCATGCAGATCAGCCTCCACCCCCAGCCCAACCAGAGCGGCTGCTACACATTTACCAGCACACGGCGGGTACCACCTAGTCTCACCCTTCTCTGCTTTCACAAGGTTAATGGCTGCGGCTCCCTGGGGAAATCCCGTGGACACACCCTTGCCTCACTGACCTGAGCTCGGTTGGTGTACAGCACCTTCATGTCCTTCAGCTTCTCCAAACCCTCACTGTAGCACAGGATGGCCGTTTCGTAATCACCTCTGACAAATGCTTCATTCCCCTTTTCCTTTAGGGCTGTGAGAATAGAAGTCATACAGGTGAGCTCTCCCCACACACTGGAAAATTCTTTCAAGCTTCACTGCCCTGATTTTCCAACTCTACTTTGAAGGTTAGAACGTCCATCCATCCAAAGGGGGCCTGTTACTTCCTTCTCTCTGCAGATCATTCTGGGTCGATTTCTTTTATATAAATCCTCCCCAAGTCTTCTAAGCAGCTTCTCAGAAAAAGTAAATGTTTCTGTCTCAAGGCTCGGAATATTCCAAGCTTGCCACAAAGAGCAAATCTACACATTCAGTGTCTAATAAAGAGATTCAAACGACTAATTTTCTAGCAAATATGGAATCATTCGGATCTGCAGGGCACATGGCACTGAGTGGTATAAAGTAAATGCTGAAAGTATTCTTCTGTCATATGTATCCCCCCCATTCCACGACCACACACACACAACCCCAGCTCTTTCTTTTCCTTTATTTCCTCTCTCCTTTCTCCCAGCTTGGGGCTTCCCTCATAGCTCAGTTGGTAAAGAATCCGCCTGCAACGCAGGAGTCCTGGGTTTGATCCCTGGGTTGGGGAGATCCCCTGGAGAAGGGAAAGGCCACACACTTCAGTATTCTGGCTTGGAGAATTCCATGGGCTATATAGTCCATGGGGTTGCAAAGAGTCGGATACGACTGAGCAACTTTCACTTTCACCCAGCTTTGTTCATTTTTCTTTTTCACATCTTCATCTGTGCCTCAGGCTAGAGAGTGGTACCTCACTCCCACCCCTCCCTACTTTCCAAGCATCCTTTAGTGCTGCTACATTCAGCGATATGCCTTAGAAACAGGTCTGACTGTGGAGGCTATCTCAGGGCTGTGTCTGCCTCTCCGCCTGTTGCAGCAGAAACAGGAAAACAGGTTTCTGCCTGGCCAGGTCCCACTGCCTCAGGCGCATTCTGAACCCACCCACTGGGAATCTTGATGTCCTCAAACAGCAGCATAAACTCCCCTGCTTTTTCCAGCACAAATCATCCCTGCCATTAAAAAGTGAAAAGACTGACAATTACCATCTGCTAAGACTTTGTTTTCCCTTCTTCTTTTGGCACGTTCTTTTGCATCTTTCTCCAGAGATGCCAAGAAGGCTTCTGACAACGGAGTGATTTCAAATATTAAAAAAGAAAAATCCAAATACTATAATCAGTTCTTTAGCTCAAATTCAGAAGAAAGCCACTTTAGAGTTTTAGAGCCACACGTTTCATGCATACACATGTAGGCACATGCACACATGTGGGTGCATGCGTGCGCACGCACACACACACACAGACACAGACACACACAGATTTCGGAGACAACTGAAATGACATTTTCTTAATTTGACATTAAATGGGAATCCGTGTGATGTATTATTATACATGATGACTATGTCGGTGCTTCAAATTTGAATTATGCCTTTTAAAAGAGTTTTTCTTTGAAGACGGACTTTTTTGGTTCCACTTAGCATAATGAGCTGCTGAGCTGAGCAACTGAGAAGCTCTCTGGATCCTTCTGAGTAGCTAAAAGTAAATTGGATGAAACAGAATAACTGAATTCAGCGTACAAAAGATTGGCCAGGAGAACACAGGAAAAATCCTCTGAGCACCATCCTCTCTGACCACTAGTAACAGAATTGGGTGATCAGTAGGTTTTTGTTTATGGTTGTTTGTAAGCCCAGAGGCTATAATTTAAGGGTCTAGAAGCCACAATCAATAAACACTGACTTTAAATGAATAATACACATTGGGAAGAGAGATGCTGTCCTTACCTGTGTTTATTTCATCTGCATCCTGCAGGGCACAGGTTATCATAAAAACAAAGAAACAAATTTCAAAAACTACTCTCTTATTTACACATATACAAACCAAGAAGGCAGATAAATTTCAAGGGGGGAGTAGAGTCCTTTCCTTTAACCATAATTCTAGAAGGCTGCAAATTCAGGCTTGCTTTAAATCAAGAGATCTGATTATGGCATAGTTGTTATGCGGCTAGTCTGCAGAAACCAGGGACTCTAGCTGTGGCTGTATGAATTGGAACTATGAGTTAGTAAACTGTTACATTAACAGCTTAAAAATGGTCCTAATCTCAGTGGGTGGAGAGGCCAAATTTTCATTAAAACTAACCAAAAGGATTGTGTAAGGATGACTCAGAAAGACCAAGAAAAATATATCAGAGTTTATACTTCCTTGTGAAAAATGGAGTGATTCTAAAGAACAAGTCTATTTCAGCCTCACCAGGCAGTTGAGATTAAACCACTCCTTCCTCTGTTTCATGCAGGCTTCCTTGCTGTGTCCACATAGATAACTCCACAATAAGGAAAGGGCACCTTCGTGGGAGCTTGTGGGGGACTGATCATGGTCTTGTTCACGGTGGTCCTGCACTCGTCCTCCTCTCGGCCCCCCTCTGTAAACTGCAGTCTCTTTTCTGTCTCAAGGACCGCTTTCTCTCGTACGACTGGATCATCAGAATTCATCTCCTGAATTAAACTGGCTAGAGGAGAAATCAGGTGAATCATTCACATAAGGTCTTCAAAAAGAAAGACCCTATTCAATATCAATGATGGTGCAGTAAATTTCATGCGGAAGGACTTTTATTTTTTCCAGCTTTTCTGAGATACAATTGACCCAGGACAATGTGTAAGTCAGTGTACCACATGGTCATCTGATACAGGTATACAGTGAGAAATGATTCCCAAACCAAGATGAGTTAACATATTCATATTTCAGTTTGTTTTTGTGAGTGGTGAGAACATTTAAGATCCCCTTTCAGCAACTTTAAAGTGTACAGTGTTGTTAACTATAATCACAATGCTGTTTATTAGACTCCCAAAACGTATTCACCTACTACAGAGTTTGTGTAAATGCATGTATTTAAACATCTTAACATCTCGCATGTATTTAAACATCTTGCATTCTTTTGCAACTTAGCTTTTTTCTCTTAGTATGCTCTAGAGATATGTTCTTGATACAAATAGTTCCGGTTGATTCATTTCACTTATTTTACATAGGTGACTCATTCTTTCATTGATGGACCTCCAGGTGTTTTTAATTTTTTTTCTATACCAAATAGATGCTGAGTTGAATACATGTATATATTTCCCTATGCACATATGTGACATATTCTTTAGGCTGTATCCATTTGTATTCCTACAAGCTGTGCACGAGAGTTCCTGTGCCTCCACATCCTTGTTCACACTTGTTGTTATACTTCCATGTCGCTTTCACTATAACACGTTTATCTCCTTAATGTTGTCATTTGCCTCTTCTTGAATGTGACTGGGATCCAGCATCTTTTTATTGGTTTGTAGGCCATCTGGATTTCCTTTTCTGTGAATTGCCTGCTCATATTTTCTATTGGGTTGTTTGTCTTTTTCTTATTATGATTGTTTTACATATTCTGGACTGTTATACATATTTGTGAACATTTTCTACTTGGGTATGGTGTGTTTTTGTTTTTATGGAACCTTCCATTGAAGAGATTTTCTATGTGTTAAATGTACCAATATTTCCCCTTATGACTTATGCTTTTGTGTATATTAAGTTTACAAATACACTCTTGTGTGTCTTCTAAAAGTTTCAACATTTTGTTTTTCTCATTAAGGTATTTAATCCACCTGGAGCCAACTTGCTCTTTTTTTTTGACTGTGCGGATATGCAGGGCTCTTAGTTCCTCAACCAGGGATCAAACCTGTGCCCCCTGCAGTGTGAGCATGAGTCTTTAACTACTGGACCACCAGGAAGTCCCCTGGAGCTGACTTTGTGTAGGACAGGAGCACCATTTGTTTAAGAATCCCTGCTTTCTCGCCGATACACTGCGTCATCCCTGTTTCATGCTGCATGTGTGAACCTGCTCTAGGGCTCTTCATTCTGTTCTACCGGATGACCTGTCTTTTTCAGCACCAAAACTGCCATGCATAATTACTACAGCTTTATAAAAAAACTTGAGCATCTAGTAGGGGGATCCCACCTTCTTATTTTTCTGCAAAATTTTCTGCACTTTCGTGGCCCTTTACCCTTTCATGTGAACTCTGGAATCAGCTTGTTGAATTCTACACGGAACATTCTGGGGATTTTGATCTATCCCAGGTGGCACAAGCAGTAGCACTGTTCGTCGCTCAGTCGTGTCCATCTCTGTGACTCCATGGACTGCAGCCCGCCAGGCTCCTGTCCACGGGATTCTCCAGGCAAGAATGCTGGCGTGGGTAGCCATTCCCTTCACCAGGGGATCTTCCCAACCCAGTGATCAAATCCGGGTCTCCTGCACTGAAGGCACATTCTTTACCACCTGAGCCACCACAGAAGCCCCCCTACCTCCTAGAGTAGAGAATATTTTATCTATAATACCAAAATAAATCCATCAAAATGTATGCAGGACCTTTATGGAGAAAATTATAAAATTTGATCAAAAGAGCTCCCAGTGGTCAAAATGGAAACAATTTGAGCAAGAAAACAGACATGATAGTTTTGTATTAAATATCCATGAGTCTGTATGGAGATTTACCTTCAGTTCAGTTCAGTTCAGTCGCTCAGTCGTGTTCGACTCTTTGCGACCCCATGAATCGCAGCACACCAGGACTCCCTGTCCATCACCATCTCCCGGAGTTCACTGAGACTCACGTCCATCGAGTCAGTGATGCCATCCAGCCATCTCATCCTCTGTCGTCCCCTTCTCCTCCTGCCCCCAATCCCTCCCAGCATCAGAGTCTTTTCCAACGAGTCAACTCTTCCCATGAGGTGGCCAAAGTATTGGAGTTTCAGCTTTAAGTACTGGAGTTTCAGCTTTAGCATCCAGGGTCTAGCAACACTCAATACATAATGAGCACCCAAGAAATGAATGTATAGAATCTATACACATGTGGCTATATACATTTAAGTTACGTATAAATGAAATAAGACATCCCAGGTGGCACAGTGGTCAAAAATCTGACTGGCCATGTAGGAGAGGCAAGAGATGAAGGTTTGACCCCTGGGGCTTCCCTGGTGGCTCAGAGGCAGAGAATACACCTGCCCAACAGGAGACATGGGTTCAATCCCTGGGTTAGGAAAATCCCCTGGAGAAGGAGATGGTAACCCACTCCAGTATTCCTGCCCGGAGGATCCCATGGACAGAGGAGCTTGGTGGGCTACTCTGGAGGGTCCATGGAGTCGCAAAAGAGTTGGATATGACAGCGACTAAACAACAACTACAAATAAATGAAACATTAGGGGAACTCCATTAGTAGTACTAGTCACATTTCAAACCCTCGATGGCCACCTGCGGCCATTGATTACATCGTGCACACTGCAGATTATAGAACATATCTGTCATCACAGAAAGTTCTACATACAGTATTGACATCAATGGTATGGGAATGAACTTGGGGTATGAATGAGTGTTAGCCAGATAAATAAAGATGAAGAGGCAGAGGGAAGAAAGCTAACAGGCAGAGCATGAGCTTCAGGGGGGTGTGTGGGGAACAGAAGTAGTTTGTTGCTCAAGTGTGAGGTAAGGAGAGGCAAGAGGCAAGGTAGGGTCACGGGAGGACTCAGGTCCTGATGAGAGCTTGAAATTTATTGTGACTGCGGGAAGAATCCAAGCAGAGAAGTGTCTGGGTCAGATTTGCATTTTAGATACATTACTCTGTGGGGAGTGTGAGCCTAGAGGCAGGAAACCCAATCAGGGGGTTGTTGAAATAGTCTGGATTAGAGAAGCAGAACAAAGGGAAGTTGGGAGAGGACAGAGCTGAAGAAAGAAAGCAAATCCGAGGGCTGATTAAATTCAGGGCTGAGAGAGGAGGGGTAGGCCAGTATGACTTGTAAATTTAGGGGATGATAGTGCCACCAAGTGAGACGAGAATGATGGGGAGGGTAGGAGAAGCAAGTTTTATTAGGGGTCGGGGGACAGAGAGGAAAGAGACAATCAACTGAACTCTGGACACAGGAAGCTCCTGGTGTTTGAGGGACACATGGATGTGGCAGTTGGCATAGAGGCTGAAGATCAAAAACGCGGCTGGTGGCAATTGGGACGTGGGGTCATCAACAAGGGTGGGAGCTAAAACCACACGCTTGGGCTAAACCACCGGCAGAGAAAGCGGTGAACAGTGGGCCAGGCCAGAACAACATGTGGGGGACGGGCAGAGGAGAGGCCCGTGACAAACGCAGAGAACACACCAAGGATGAATCATCTATGAAGCTGCCTGGACTATTTTTAAAACGATTTTATTCTCTGGACCCACACAGCCCGTGAGAAGCGACAACTTCAATATGTTTCTATTAGATAAGTTTTGCCTTATTGTCGGTTTTCTTGTTTCTACTCTCTAAAAGTCCATGGGGTCGCAAAGAGTCAGACATGACTGAGCGACTGAACTGACTGACCCTCAAACAAGCTCCCTGAAGTCTGAACAGGGACTGGGTACTTCGGAATCTCCTGTATGACGGTCTGTGTGATCAGCGTGTCCTCTGAGAACTTGTCTGAGCTTCGGAAGGGTCTTCCTGCCTAGAGGAATAGACAGGGGTGTGGCAACCAGGAGCCGTCCATGTAATGTGATGGACACTAAGGGAAGCCATTTGACTTTGCCTCTGCAGCTCAAAGGGCTTCCCAGGGGGCACCAGTGGTAAAGAACCTGCCTATGAACGCAGCAGACATAAGAGATGCGAGTTTGATCCCTGGGTTGGGAAGATCCCCTGCAGGAGGGCATGGCAACCCACTCCAGTATTCTTGCCTGGAGAATCCCATGGACAGAGGAGTCTGGTGGGCTACACTCCACAGGGTCACAGAGTCGGAGAGGACTGAAGTGACTTAATACAAACGCACGTGCTGCAGCTCAAAACCAGAAATGGCTCTCCCCCCAGACAAGACAGATTCCAGATCAATGAGGCTCCTGAGTGACCTCAAACGGAAGAGCTAGGCTCACTGGTGATGGGGAAATGGAAGCTCCTTTTGACCTGCTTCTACACAGAAGGGGAAAGAATACGGAGAAGAGTGGTTGAATTCCAATCAGAATATTAACAGCTTCACTGATACCAATTAACAGCCAGAAAATTTTAGCCCCAGTCTTCAGTATTACTTGCTTCTCAATACCCTCTTCTGTTTAATCTCAGTGACATTTTTTTTTCCCTTAAGAGTCATAAACCTGTCAGGCAACCCAGGAACTAACTTAGAGTGATCATCTCTCTTTAGGCACTCCACTTTCCTAGAGTAAAATTTAATTTGTATAGGATTTACTGGTACTTACTGATTTCATCCACATTTTTAAGAAATTTCTGCAAGTCTTCCTCTTGATAGTCAGCCATTGTGAACCAGAATCCCTGAGGGAGGCAGCACAGACGATGAAAATTAATAATAATAAAACACTAAACAGAATTCATCAGGCTTATTAGCCTGCTAAAACCAAGAGCCAAGTGATTATTTTAAAGACAGATTTGTGTTTACAAAAGTCATGAATAACAAGCCGGGTGATCTATTTCATTCTGACTCCTGTTAAGGCCAAGGAACACTCATTACATGTAGTGATATTGCCAGAAAGCTGCCAGCCTCCTCCAACGGGGAAACTGCTCTGCAAAATGTCCCTACAAGGCCCACACTGACTGCTGATAAGGGATCCGGTGTGCAAGAGACCAGGGGGAGCAGCAGACAAGCCACCAGGGATAGAGGACACAAACCCTTGACTTTGATCTTGATGGGCTGGCCCAGCCAGAAGTTTGGACCTGACCTTGTGATAGGTAACCAGAAACAGGTAATCTGCATCTACATGTTCAAATTTCTTTAAAATATAAGCCTCGGGCTTGTTTCTGAGAAGTGAAGAGAAGCTACAAATTGACTGAGGGACTGGAACCTGACAGTCCGGCCTTATCTTCTTCTCTCCAGGTACTTTAGCTGGATCACCTCTCAGCTGTTTTTGAGTGAAAAGGCCTCACACTGTAGCCAGTGGTTCTCAAAGGTCCACCCACAGATCATAAAAATCAAGCAAAAACTGATTTAGTACACAGATTCCTCAGCCTTAGCCCAGAGCCCCTCAGTAAGCTTGAAAGAGTACCCAGAAGTGTACAGTTCTAAGCTCTCTGCAAGTAATTCTGATTACAGTTAGGTTTAATAGTCTTCAAATAGTCTTCGAATAGTCTTTAATAGTCTTCGAAGCCACATTTAATTGGAAATTCCAAATCTGCCAGGAACAAGCTGTGAATTATTTGATCTCTTTGAGATTCCACCAGTTATAAAAGCTGTGCTACCTTAGCTAAAGTCACAACCTCTCTGAGCCTTACAAGCCTCATTGGTTCTAGCAAACAGGGCTATTTGCAGACTAATTAAAAGTGCCAGGCACTCTCGATGATGACTGGTTATTGTGAGGCATCGTTATCTGTAAATCAGGGCAGGGGACTTGTGGCTTAACTAAATGATCCATAGGCTTCTTTCCAGCTCTAACAATTTAGGCTCTGATGGAACTGAGGCCTAGCCAAGTGAGTTAACGTGCTCGAGGTTAGGAGGGGCAGAAGGCCGGAGAACTACCCTGGGGCAGGCACCAAGCCCTCGGCTCCCAGGGCGGGGTCTGAGGGCGCTCCCTGCCTAGCCAGCAAACCCACGACGGAACGAGAAGGACAGGGCGCGGGGAGGCCCAGGAAGTTCTGCAGTTCGCGCTTCACCGGCTAGAAGCCGGCGGGTCTCCGGGAGCCTCAATGTGTGCTGGGGCCCAGACACGCCCCGCCCACCCGGCGCAGGAGGGCGGGGACGCGACATCGTTGCTTAGCAACTGCTCCACAGCGTCCACCCGCCCAGTGCCCGCCATAGGAGTCCTAGCCCACAGCTGATCCCGTCCCATCCACTGGAGCCCAAACTAGTGTCCTCTGCTCAGTTCTGACGGAGAGATCAGGACCAGACCTGAACGTGCGCAGGCTGGGCCACCCCGCTGCAGTTACCTGACCGCGCCACCGTCCGGACAGGAAATGGCGGCTGTGGGCTGGCGGTGGCCGACTCGAACCGGGGAGGAGCGGGGCCGAAGGTGGGCGTGGCTCTACCTCCGAAGCCCCGCCCCGCCCCGCCCCGCCCCCGCGCTCTAGTTCGGGAGCGCGCAGCCAAGTTCAGGGCCTGCTCGGGCCAGGGATCTCTGATCAGCACGAAGGAAGTGTGGACGGGGCGGGCAGAAAAGCCCAAGTGACCTGCGCTGATCCCTAAATGAGCGCCAGGTTTTCACCTCTTTCTCCTCTAGGATTGGGGCAGGGGCGGTGGTGTCACTTCCATTAGTTTAATAATCCTTGGCCCCAAACGGGCAAGGTCAACAGCGGTACTTGGGAGAGTCAGGCTTGCTTATTGGTATAGATGAGATCTTCGGAGAAGACAGTTATGTGACGACTCTGATCTTAAGTTTTCTCATGTGTCACATAGAGAAATGGCACTTTCTCATGAATTTTGGTTAAAGTACCAGGCACCTAGTCCAAAGGGATAAGTTGGTTATTATCCAGGGAGTCATAGGATTTAGAGCATGAGACTATGGACTCATTCATATTTTAAGAGAGAGAGGAAAAAGAGATTGATTTACTCTAAGGAACTGGCTCACATTATCATGGACGCTGTAAAGTGCACCATCTGCAGTTCACTTCAGTCGCTCAGTTGTGTCCAACTCTCTGTGACCCCATGGACTGCAGCATACCAGACCTCCCTGTCTATCACCAACTCCCCAAGCATGCTCAAACTCCTGTCCATTGAGTCGGTGATGCCATCCAACCATCTCATCCTCTGTCATCCCCTTCTCCTCCTGCCTTCAATCTTTCCCAGCATCAGAGTCTTTCCCAATGAGTCAGTTCTTCACATTTAAGGCCAAAGTATTGAAGCTGAAGCTTCAGCATCAGTCCTTTCAATGAATATTCAGGACTGATTTCCTTTAAGATTGACTGGTTTGATCTCCTTGCAGTTCAAGGGACTCTTAAGAGTCTTCTCCAACACCACAGTTCAAAAACATCAATTCTTCAGTGCTCAGCTTTATTTATAGTCCAATTCTCATGTCCATACATGACTACTGGAAAAACCAGAGCTTTAACTACACGAACCTTTGTTGGCAAAGTAATGTCTCTGCTCTTTAATATGCTATCTAGGTTGGTCATAGCTTTTCTTCCAGGGAACAAGTGTCTTTTAATTTCATGGCTGCAGTTACCATCTGCAGTGATTTTGGAGCCCCTCAAAATAAAGTCTCTCACTGTTTCCATTGTCTCCCCATCTATTTGCCATGAACTGATGGGACCAGATGCCATGATCTTGGTTTTCTGAATGTTGAGCTTTAGGCCAACTTTTTCACTCTCCTCTTTCACTTTCATCAAAAGGCTCTTTAGTTCTTCTTCACTTTCTGCCATAAGGGTGGTGTCATCTGCATATCTGAGGTTACTGATATTTCTCCTGGCAATCTTGATTCCAGCTCAGCTTCATCCAGAGTTCATGATGTACTCTGCATATAAGTTAAATAAGCAGGGTGACAATATACAGTCTTGATGTACTCCTTCCCAATTTGGAACCAGTCTGTTGTTCCATGTCTGGTTCTAACTGCTGCCTCTTGACCCACATACAGATTTCTCAGGAGGCAGGTCAGGTGGTCTGGTATTCCCATCTGTTTTTCCACAGTTTGTTGTGATCCACACAGTCAAAGGCATTGGTGTGGTCTATAAAGCAGAAGTAGATGTTTTTCTGGAACTCTCTTGCTTTTTCAATGATCCAACAGATGTTGGCAATTTGATCTCTGGTTCCTCTGCCTTTTCTAAAACCAGCTTGAACATCTGGAAGTTTACGGTTCACATACTGTTGAAGCCTGGCTTGGAGAATTTTGAGCATTACTTTGCTAGTGTGTGATATGAATGCAATTGTGTGGTAGTTTGAACATTCTTTGGCATTGCCTTTCTTTGGGATTGAAATGAAAACTGATCTTTTCCAGTCCTGTGTCCACTGCTGAGTTTTTCAAATTTGCTAGCATATTGAGTGTAGCACTTTCACAGCATCAGCTTTGAGGATTTGAAATAGCTCAACTGGAATTCCATCACCTCCTCTAGCTTTGTTCGTAGTGATGCTTTCTAAGGCCCACTTGACTTCACATTCTAGGATGTCTGGCTCTAGGTGAGTGATCACACCATCATGGTTATCTGGGTCATGAAGATCTTTTTTGTACAGTTCTTCTGTGTATTCTTGCCACCTCTTCTTAATATCTTCTGCTTGTGTTAGGTCCGTACCATTTCTGTCCTTTATTGTGTCCATCTTTGCATGAAATGTTCTGTATCTCAAATTTCCTTGAAGAGATCTCTAGTCTTTCCCATTCTATTGTTTTCCTCTATTTCTTTACATTGGTGACTTAGGAAGCCTGTCTTATCTGTCCTTGCTATTCTTTGGAACTCTGCATTCAGATGGGTACAGTCATCTGTAGTTGGCAAACTGGAGCTCCAGTAGAGTGAATCCCAGGCCAAGTCCAAGAACCTGAGAACTAGGAGAGCTGATGCCATCGTAGGTTCCAGTCTGAGTCCGAGTCCTAAGGCAGGAGAAGACCAATGTCCCAGCCAAATACAGTCAGGCAGAGACAGAGAGAGAGAGAATTCTATTCAGGCCTTCAAATGATTGGTTGAGGCCCACCCACACTGGGGACAGAGGTCTGCTTTACTCAGGCTCTTGATTCAAGTGTTAATCTCATCCAGAAATACCCTCATAGACAAACCCTGAATAATGTTTAACTAAATATTTAAGTACTTGTGGGTCAGTCAAGTCAATGCATAAATTTAACTATTACAAATATCTGGTCATCAGACTCAGAGAGCTTATCATCTAAGGAGTGTTAAAGCTCAATTAGCAAATAATCACTTAAATTCTCATTGTAATAAGAGCTGTAAGATGTGAAGAGTGAAAAACAAAAGTACCAAAGGGTATTATGTCTCCTCCAGTGGCAGGTGGGTTCGTTACCATTAATGCCACCTGGGAAGCCCAGCAACGGGTACTATGAAAGTTTAGTCTCAAACCTTGGAGACTCTCCCTGAGGACATGATGCTTCTGCTGAGTCTTAAGGGATCAGTGGGCGTTGACCAGCTGGAGAAGGAGGTGGAAGCAGAGGGGCTGCATGGACAGTCAGGAAGGAGCCTGCCAAGGACGAAGCATCAGCAGGAGGCCAAGCTTGGCTGTAGCCTGGAGCGCAGAAAGTTAGCGGTGCAAGATGAAGCCAGGCCAAGACCACACAGGGCCTTTGAGGGGTTCTGAGTCTTCCTCCTAAGTGCTACAGGCAGCTTCCAAGGGACTTTAGGAGAGGAGTGACATGCCAGATTTTTCATTTTAGAAAATTATTCTGGCTGCAATGTGGAGAATGATCTGGATCGAGGCCAGAGGAACACTGGGAGACATGTCAGAAGTTGTTGACAGTGTGTATTGGTAGAGGGAACAGAGGGGATTAGATGAATTTGAGTTGTATTTTGGAGGGAGAATTGAAAGCAAGGGGATAATAACAATGGCATTAGTTTTCTGGCTTGAGCCAGAATAGGGCTCTCCATTGGCTGAGATGCAGAAAACTGGAGGAGAATCAGGTGGGGAGCCAGATAATGAGTTCAGATTGATATTCAGTGAAAGATGCCCATGAGTTATTCAAGTGTAGATGTTGAGTAAATCAGCTGTCCTTTCATAGTTACTCTCCTCTTCTTGATATCCTCCAGCTTTTAGCAGAGCAGAGACACCTAGAACAGATTGTATTTCCCGGCTCTCCTTACCTCTGACTATTTCCTTATACATGACTGGGTCAATTAAATATAAGCAGAAGTGGTGGGTGCTACTTCTACATAATGTCATAAAAAAAAAAAAGATTTCCTTCTCTTTACCTTTTATTCTTGTTGGTTGGAATGTGGACACAATGGCTGGAGTTGGATCAGTCATTTTAGACCATGAGTTAGAAGCGGTATGCTGAAGATGGAAAGCCACACGGTAGAAGGAACCCATGTACTGACTGATGATCATGGAGTTACTGGACTGGTTTTGGACTACTGAACTCCATGTTTCTGGGTAGCAAAGCTATTTAACCTCAACAATATGTCAGGTTCTGGGATTCTACAGACTTCTGTGTTGTTAGAGTAACTGTTACGTTGGGTTTTCTGTCACTCCCAGTGAAAGAATGTTATCTGATATGCAAGGCATTGTTCCTTTATTCAGCCGTAAAGAAGGCTGAGCGCCGAAGAATTGATGCTTTTGAACTGTGGTGCTGGAGAAGACAGTCCCTTGGACAGCAAGGAGATCAAACCAGTCAACCCTAAAGGAAATCAGTCCTGAATATTCATTAGAAGTACTGATGCTGAGCTGAAGCTTCAATACTTTGGCAACTTGATGTGAAGAGCCAACTCATTAGAAAGACCCTGATGCTGGTAAAGATTGAAGGCAGGAGAAGAAGGGGATGACAGAGGATGAGATGGTTGGATGGCATCACTGACTCAACGGACATGAGTTTGAGCAAGCTCTGGGAGATGGTTGAGAACAGGGAAGCCTGGCATGCTGCAATCCATGGGGTCGCAAAGAGTCAGAACCACTGAATGACTGAACAACAATTCATTTATTCAACTGTTTAAAACTTGATTTCCGATTTTTTAAATTACACATATTTTCAAATAGTCCAAATGATGTCATGCAAAATAGAAATGGTGATATTTTAAAATAAAACATGTCAACTTTAAAATAATTTGTTGTCTGAAGAACTCAAACACCAGAGAAATTTGGCACTGAGATCACATAATTAAAAAGCATGTGAAGGACTTCCTTGGTGGTCCAGCGGTTAAGATTTTGCCTTCCCATGCAGGGGTGCAGATTTGATCCCTGGTTGGGAGCTAAGATTCCACATGCCTCATGGCCAAAAAACCAAAACATAAACAGCAGGAGCAATACTGTGACAAGTTCATTAAAGACTTTAAAAATAGTCCACACCAAAAAAGAAAAACAAAAACACAAAACCTTTAAATAAAAGCACATGACTAATGTTTTACGTTAGAAATTATTTTTTTTCTCTTCCAAATCATATTTCCATTTTACGGCACACCCCCCCACCCCCACTCCCCGCACACACACATTCTGAATCCTGTCCTAAATATGGGATGTTTTCATGCTTCAGTATCTTTCACTGATCAACATGATTCTCTGCAACAGAAGTATCAACAAACATCCCTGGAGTATTTGCTTTAACCCTACTATAAGTCTGGGGTAGAGCCCCAGTCCTCACACAGCTCAGTGAGGAAGGTGGATGCATAAACAAATTGTTCCAGGACTATGTGATAAGAACAGTCTAGCCATTAAGGAAGAGAAAATGGTGTCAGGCAAGTGCCCATGGAAATAGCAATTGACACAGTTAATGTGGAAGCTGAGTGTGTGGGGAGTGTTCCAGGCACAGGGGACAGACTGAGCAGAAATTTAGGAGGCAGGAAATATGTGTGAGAAAACAGAGAAGTTCAAGGCAGGAGTGGTAAGAGATGAGCCAATCAGAGATGTGGGCAGGGCCCAGGGTATCAGGGAGGGGAGCCACAGGGAGTGTGAAGTAGAGGAGAGACAAGGGAAAAGTCCAGGCAAGAGACAGGAGAGGGATCTCAGCAGGAGGCATGCCAAAGAGGGGGCAGGTGTGTGTGCTCCTAGGTCAGGCTGGAATAACAGAACGCAGCCTCCACAGGCTCTTGAGGCATCTTCGAAGTCACCTCCGTCTTGGTGACATCTACGTGGGTCTCTGTGAAGCCCACACCTCACCCAACAGGATAACTAGACTACGAATCTTTTGAGAGAAGGGATTTTGCTTTATTTTGTCTTAATACTCCCAGCACCTCGTGCTCAGTTGGAACTATAAAAAAGAGACATGTTGTAGAAGTGAGTTAATCTCTTGCTCTGCATGGAGAAAGGCTCAGATCTAAGTTACTCTAGATGGGAAAGGAATAACAGTGTTTATAGTTTCTCTGTTTCAGTCTTCCCAGGGAGCTCCATGCTGGAGGACAAATGCTGTGATAGTCACAAAATGCACTGCGGTATGAGACTGATCACCGTCAAGCGTCAGAAGTCCTAGGAAGCCTGGGTGGTGATGGACTGTCCACAAAGAAGCCAGGTTTCCTCCTGGTACGCGTACAGCAGGATCTTACCTCTCTGTGGTCAGGTGACTTGCTCAGTGCTGTAACTGTGGTCAGAAGAAGCGAAAGGGGCAGAAGCCTTTACGAGCCAGAGTGTGGCTTACCGTACGTAGCCAGCCCTTCCCCCTGCTCTGCAGCCAGAGAACGGAGTGTGCGTCTGCCTGAGGCTCTGAATGAGAGGACGAGGACCAGAGATGCCCATCTACCTTTGCTGGACATGTGATACTAGTGAGGAATAGACATTTCTTGTGATCAGCAAATATTTTGGACCCCTTTGTTACATAGCATAACATAGCCCTTCATGTCCAACATGCCCATTCAGACCATTGTTCTTTGCTTGCTACTATGACAAAACCTAGGGACCTTGTGCACTGACGTATTAATAGATTATGATTATTTACACATTTTATATGATTGATATTTTAAGTGTCAAAGTCTGCCAAAATTGAGGAAAACAGACTTAAAATTCATGTGCTGTTTTTTACTCAGTCATGTCTGACTCTTTGTGACCCTATGGACTGTAGCCTGCCAGGCTCCTCTGTCCATGGAATTTCCCAGGCAAGAATACTGGAGTGGGTTGCCATTTCCTTCTCCAGGGGATCTTCCCAACCCAGGGGTTGAACCCAGGTCTCGTGCATCACAGGATGATTCTTCACCACTGAGCCACCAGGAAAGGTGACATGTTTCAAATATATTCCCCCTAGAGAACCTTGATGAATCATGCTTTCACAACTGCTACTTTCATCTGACCTAAATCCCTTGTGTGGTACTTAAATTTTACTTTTTCTTTATGTCCTCAGTAAAAAGTTGGAGAACAGTCAGTCGGTCATTTTCACTGTGTAATGAACCTGGACTTGGAGATCATTTAAGCTGTCTCTCTTTTACTCTTCTCTCTTTGTGTAAACACTTCTAGCTGTTTGCCTTTTCTCATCAATCATACTTTATCAACTTAGGAGAAATAAAGAAGAAAAAAAATGTGTTTTTTTCCCCCGAGGACAACTGCCTGAGAAATAAAGGAATTGTACATTTGTCTCCTGGCAGGAGAAGGTGCAGACGAGGTCAGCCTGGAGACTGGACCTGAACAGACTACAAAGCTGTCCTTCTGGGCAACCCCCTCATGAAGGGTGCTGGGACTACAATTCAGTCAGTTACTTTGGCTTCAAGATTTGGCGGGGAAAGAAACGAGGAATTTAGCACTGTCTCTTCCCTCCCTAAAGAGAATTCAAAAACCGCATTTGAGTTTATTCCCCCAAACATATGTCCATTTTTTGAAAAACAGCTAAAATTCTTGCCTCTTGGACCCACCCTTTGCTCTCTCGCCTTATTAGAGATAGAGAAACAATTTCAGGATCTAGTCACAGATTTGGTCTGTGTGTCCATAGTGGGCAAGAGTCTTTCTTGGGATTTCTATGCATAATTAATGACGTCACAATTATTAACAACTGCAATTGTGACAATGGCTATAGCAACCAACACTCGCTGAGTTGCAATGTGCTGGCCATCCCACTTATGTCCTTTGTAAGATTTATTTAACTTCAATCTCTCAATGGCCTTGCAAGTTCCTATTCCCATTTCACAGACAAGAAATGTAGCCAGAGAGGTCATGTTACTTGCCAGAGGCTGAGCCAAGATGTGAAACCTGGTCTGAGTACCCCCCCGACCCCCACTCTTGCCAGTTTGTAATATCACATCTCACCACGTTGACTCCCGGGTATCAGCTTTCCCTGGAGAGCTGTTTTCAACTTCATCCGGGACTATCCCAGGAGCCTCTGGCCCTAGCTCCATGTCATGGATGTATCAACCTCAGTACGGGTACCCCAGCGGTTTCACAGGCTGGTCCAACCCTCCACGGGTGATGAATGCATCTTTCCTGTAGCCCAGGCCCACGTCTCCCGCTCCACTGGGAAAGACAGGGCGACTCTGAACAGGGTCCTCCTTTGGAGCCTTTCTGTGGATCCCAGGTCAACTCTGCCTGAAAAAGGAAGGGGAATTGGGCCTTGACTTCCAGGTGAAGAGTGCCCCCCCATCTCTACCTTGTGTGGAGCAGTACTGCCACCGTGTGGACAGACTGGCTCAGTTCAGTTCAGTCGCTCAGTCGTGTCCGACTCTGCGACCCCACGGACTGCAGCACGCCAGGCTTCCTTGTCCATCACTAACTCCCGGAGCTTGCTCAAACTTATGTCCATTGAGTCGGTAATGCCATCTAACCGTCTCATCTTCTGTCATCCTCTTATCTTCCTGCCTTCCATCTTTCCCAGCATCAGGGATTTTTTCTAATGAGTCAGTTCTCACATCAGGTGGCCGAAGTTTGGAGTTTCAGCTTCAACATCAGTCCTTCCGATGAATATTCAGGACTGATTTCCTTTAGGATTGACTGGTTGGATCTCCTTGCAGTCCAAAGAATTCTCAAGAGTCTTCTCCAACACCACAGTTCAAAAGCATGAATTCTTCAGTGCTCAGCTTTCCTTACGGTCCAACTCTCACATCCATACATGACTATTAGAAAAACCATAGCTTTGATTACATGCACCTTTGTTGGCAAAGTAATGTCTCTGCTTTTTAATATGCTGTCTAGGTTGATCATAGCTTTTCTTCCAGGGAACAAGTGTCTTTTAATTTCATGGCTGCAGTTACCATCTGCAGTGATTTTGGAGCCCCCAAAAATAAAGTCTTTCACTGTTTCCATTGTTTCCCCATCTATTCCCCATGAAGTGATGGGACCGGATGCCATGATCTTAGTTTTCTGAATGTTGAGCTTTAGGCCAACTTTTTCACTCTCCTCTTTCACTTTCATCAAAAGGCTCTTTAGTTCTTCTTCACTTTCTGCCATAAGGATAGTTTCATTTGCATATCTGAGGTTATTGATATTTCTCCTGGCAATCTTGATTCCAGCTTGTGCGTCTTCCAGCCCAGCATTTCTCATGATGTACTCTGCATAGAAGTTAAATAAGCAGGGTGACAATATACAGCCTTGACAAACTCCTTTCCTGATTTGGAAACAGTCCATTGTTCCATGTCTGGTTCTAACTGTTGCTTCTTGACCTGAATACAGGTTTCTCAGGAGGCAGGTCAGGTGGCCTGGTATTCCCATCTCTTGAAAAATTATCCAGTTTGTTGTGATCCACACAGTCAAAGGCTTTGATGTGGTCAATAAAGCAGTAGTAGATGCTTTTCTGGTATTCCCTTGCTTATTCCATCCAATGGATGTTGGCAATTTGATCTCTGGTTCCTCTGCCTTTTCTAAATCCAGCTTGAATATCTGGAAGTTCACGGTTCATGTACTGTTGAAGCCTGGGTTGGAGAATTTTGAGCATTGCTTTGCTAGCCTGTGAGATGAGTGCAACTGTGCGGTAGTTTGAGCATTCTTTGGCATTGCCTTTCTTTGCAATTGGAATGAAAACTGACCTTTTCCAGTCCTGTGTCCACTGCTGTGTTTTCCAAATTTGCTGGCATATTGAGTGCAGCATTTTCACAGCATAATCTTTGAGGATTGAAAGAGCTCAACTGGAATTCCATCACCTCCTCTAGCTTTGTTCGTAGTGATGGTTTCTAAGGCCCACTTGACTTTGCACTCCAGGATATCTGGCTTTAAGTGAGTGATCACACCATCGTGTATCTGGGTCATGAAGATCTTTTTTGTATAGTTCTTCTGTGTATTCTTGCCACCTCTTCTTAATATCTTCTGCTTGTGTTAGGTCCATACCATTTCTATCCTTTATTGTGCCCATCTTTGCATGAAATGTTCCCTTGGTATCTCTAATTTTCTTGAAGAGATCTCTAGTCTTTCCCATTCTATTTTTTCCCTCTATTTGTTTGCATTGACCACTGAAGAAGACTTTCTTATCTCTCCTTGCTATTCGTTGGAACTCTGCATTCAAATGAGCATATCTTTCCTTTTCCCCTTTTCCTTTAGCTTGTCTTCTTTTCTCAGCTATTTGTAAGGCCTCCTCAGACAACCATTTAGCCTTTTTGCAAGTCTTTTTCTTGCGGATGGTCTTGATCACTGTCTCCTGGACAGACTGCCTATGGCTGGACAAACACAGTGGCAGAGAAAGTTGGGGACCTCCTGAGCAGTCAGCTCCTGTTCAGACATGTATTTAATGTTGGCTGAGCACCTACTGACTATTGCCATGAACTCAGGTCAGCTCCTTCTATTGTTGCTACTGCCGCTGCTGTGTAAATTCCTTCTCTGGGTAGGTAATTAAATGATGTCAACAATTCAGGCTACAGTGAATGTTTAACATTTATTCATCATTTATTTAGAGCACTTTCATCTAGGGCTGATTAATACTACTCAGATATTATAAAGATGCACCAGCTTTGTGCAGGGGGATTTTTTTTTTTTTTTTTTTTTTTTTGCTTCTGAGGCTTTGAAGAGAAGAGGACACAGAAAAATATAGGGCTTCAGAGTTACTTAACTCCATCCTAATGTTATGAAAGTTACATGTGTATTTCTATCAAAAACTTCTGTTTCTTTTTGTTTTAATAGTTTAATAGCATATTGAAAGCATACCATAGGAAATAGAGAAAAGCATAAAATCATTCCTTGCAACCCCATTACAATTAACATTTTGATATATTTCGTTTCTATCGTTTTTCCTGCATTTCTTGGGGTTGATGTAACTATGCTTGCATATGATGTAGTAGTTCACTTTATTGATCTGGCACTGTATAATCATCATAGCTGATACATTCTGAGCACCCATGATATTCCAAGCCCTTTATTAGGAGCTTCAATAGGGGCTTCCTCTCATGAAGCCATAGAACAATCTCAGGAGATAGTATCATTTTCCCCCTTTTAATAGAAAAGACAGTTGAGGCTTAGAGGGGATCCATATGGCTCTTGCCTCTCATAAGTCTGTCCCATGTTATGCATTGCTATAATAATGATCATTTAATCTCTATGGTATTAATGCATTTCATTTATCCATGCTCCCTCCTTCACCTACCTACTTGCCATCATTTTAAATCTTTCAGTTCAGTTCAGTCGCTCAGTCGTGTCTGACTCTTTGTGACCCCATGAACCGCAGCATGCCAGGCCTCCCTGTCCATCACCAACACCTGGAGTTAACCCAAACTCATGTCCACTGAGTCGGTGATGCCATCCAGCCATCTCATCCTCTGTCGTCCCCTTCTCCTCCTGCCCCCAATCCCTTCCAGCATCACGGTCTTTTCCAATGAGTCAACTCTTCACACGAGGTAGCCAAAGTATTGGAGTTTCAGCTTCAGCATCAGTCCTTCCAGTGAACACCCAGGACTGATCTCCTTTAGGAGGGACTGGTTGGATCTTCTTGCAGTCCAAGGGACTCTCAAGAGTCTTCTCCAACACCACAGTTCAAAAGCATCGATTCTTCAATGCTCAGCTTTCTTCACACTCTAATTCTTATATCCATACATGACCACAGGAAAAACCATAGCCTTGACTAGACGAACCTTTGTTGGCAAAATAATGTCTCTGCTTTTGAATATGTTATCTAGGTTGGTCATAACTTTCCTTCCAAGGAGTAAGCGTCTTTTAATTTCATGGCTGCAGTCACCATCTGCAGTGATTTTGGAGCCCCCAAAAATAAAGTCTAACACTGTTTCCACTGTTTCCCCATCTATTTCCCATGAAGTGATGGGACCAGATGCCATGATCTTCGTTTTCTGAATGTTGAGCTTTAAGCCAACTTTTTCACTCTCCACTTTCACTTTCATCAAGAGGCTCTTTAGTTCCTCTTCACTTTCTGCCATAAGGGTGGTGTCATCTGCATATCTGAGGTTATTGATATTTCTCCCGGCAATCTTGATTCCAGCTTGTGCTTCTTCCAGCCCAGCATTTCTCATGATGTACTCTGCATGGAAGTTAAATAAGCAGGGTGACAATATACAGCCTTGACATACTTCTTTTCCTATTTGGAACCAGTCTGTTGTTCCATGTCCAGTTCTAACTGTTGCTTCCTGACCTGCATATAGGTTTCTCAAGAGGCAGGTCAGGTGGTCTGGTATTCCCATCTCTTTCAGAATTTTCTTATTGTGATCCACACAGTCAAAGGCTTTCGCATAGTCAATAAAGCAGAAATAGAAGCTTTTCTGGAAATCTCTTGCTTTTTCGATGATCCAACAGATGTTGGCAATTTGATCTCTGGTTCCTCTGCCTTTTCTAAATCCAGCTTGAACATCAGGAAGTTCACGGTTCACGTATTGCTAAAGCCTGGCTTGGAGAATTTTGAGAATTACTTTACTAGCGTGTGAGATGAGTGCAATTGTGCGGTAGTTTGAACATTCTTTGGCATTGTTTTTCTTTGGGATTGGAATGAAAACTGACCTTTTCCAGTCCTGTGGCTGCTGGTGAGTTTTCCAAATTTGCTGGCATATTGAGTGCAGCATTTTCACAGCATCATCATTCAGGATTTGAAATAGCTCAACTGGAATTCCATCACCTCCACTAGCATTATTTGTAGTGATGCTTTCTAAGGCCCACTTGACTTTACATTCCAGGATGTCTGGCTCTAGGTGAGTGATCACAGCATCATGATGATCTTGGTCTTGAAGATCTTTTTTGTACAGTTCTTCTGTGTATTCTTGCCACCTCTTCTTAATATCTTCTGATTCTGTTAGGTCCATACCATTTCTGTCCTTTATCGAGCCCATCTTTGCATGAAATGTTCCCTTGGTGTCTCTGATTTTCTTGAAGAGATCTCTAGTCTTTCCCATTCTGTTGTTTTCCTCTATTTCTTTGCATTGATCTCTGAGGAAGGCTTTCTTATCTCTCCTTGCTATTCTTTGGAACTCTGCATTCAGATGCTTATATCTTTCCTTTTCTCCTTTGCTTTTCACTTCTCTTCTTTTCACAGCTATTTGTAAGGCCTCCCCAGACAGCCATTTTGCTTTTTTGCATTTCTTTTCCATGGGGATGGTCTTGATCCCTGTCTGCTGGACAATGTCACAAACCTCTGTCCATAGTTCATCAGGCACTCTATCAGATCTAGTCCCTTAAACCTATTTCTCACTTCCACTGTATAATCATAAGGGATTTTATTTAGGTCTTACCTGAATGGCCTAGTGGTTTTCCCCACTTTCTTCAATTTCAGTCTGAATTTGGTGATAAGTAGTTCATGATCTGAGCCACAGTCAGCTCCCGGTCTTGTTTTTGCTGACCGTATAGAGCTTCTCCATCTTTGGCTGCAAAGAATATAATTGATCTGGTTTTGGTGTTGACCATCTGGTGATGTCCATGTGTAGAGTCTTCTACACATATTTAAATCTTTAGTTACTGTTAATATTTTTTGCCGATGTAAACATTGCTGCAACAGACATCTCTAAATACATTTTTTTATACGGTTAGGATTAATTTCTTAGGGTAGCTTCTAAGAAGTAGGTTTCTCAATCAAGATTTTGAGTCTTTTTATGGTTGTTGGTACTTTCAAATTGCTTCTCAGTGGTGCTGGGCAAATTTGTACACATTAGCCCTGCCATTGATAATGGACAAGAGTGCCAGTTTTGTAGCATCTTCACCACTGTTATTTTTTTCGAAATGATAATAAATGATTTGATGAATAAATCTGTGATAAATGGATTATTTGGTGATATTTCATTATCATAAAAGGTGAAATCACTTTTACTTCTCACCACGTGCACAGGTACATTCTACCTCCTTTTGCACAATCCTAGAACGTCTCTGTGGTCTTGGGCCCACTTGAAGCAACAGTTTTTAACCTAGGGCCCGTGGATAGAATTCTAGGGGTCTGTGAACTTATTTGGGGAATAATTATTCATTTACTTTTACAGACTCGTCACCGAGGTACTACTCCTTTCGTTGTCAGTGTAGGCAACAGATCTCAGTGATATCAGCAGTAGTTGTGTTATCATTTATGTTCAGCGACACTTTGAAATTAGTTATATGCTGCTAGAACTTGTGTTTTGATGTGTTAATAAACAAACACATTTATTAACACATCACACATTGGTTTAAAAAATATTTTGATAATTGTATTTCAGTACAATTGTTTTCCTTTGTAATGTGTGTGTTTTATTTTTAAAATAAAAACATTACTTTCAAACTACTATTCTAAGAAGTACTTCCCTGATGGCTCACCATTAAGGAAACCACCAGCAATGCAGGAGATACAGGAGTGGAGGGTTCTATCCCTGAGTCGGAAAGATCCCCTGCAGAAGGGAATGGCAACTCACTCCAGTATTCTTGTCAGAAAAATCCCATGGATAGGGAAGACTGGTGGGTACAGTCCAAAGAGTCGCAAAGAATCGGACATGACTGAGAAACTAAGCAAATAATTGTTTTCCTTTGTAGTGTGTGTGTTTTGTTTTTAAAATAAAAACATTACTTTCAAAATACTATTCTAAGAAGAGGGCCATAGGCTTCGCTACCTACCAGTAGAGTCATAGCAAAAATAAAGTTTAAAATTCCTGTCCTACAAATCTTCATTACAGAAGAATTCCAAATAATAAATGTAGATGCTTCCTTTCTGGGGATAGAACTCAATTCCTGTCCCCTTGAATATCCACTGGACTTAGTGATTCATGTCTGAAGAACAACACATGGAAAGGGAAAAGAGTGGAGTGGAGAAGGCTTCTCCCCAGCCTGCAGACATCACCTTTGCCAAGTGCCCAAGGTCAACACAACCAGTGAAGTCATGTTCCAGCACTCTTGATGCAACGAGAAGGGCACTTCACCTCTGTGACGTTCTTCCCCCAAATCCATAACCCTGGTCTAATCACAAGGACTATCAGACAACCCAAATCCAAAGACGTTCTACAAAATACTTGAAAGATATCTTAAAAAAAAAAAAAATAAGGATATAAAGAATAAGGAAAGCCAGAGAAACTGCCCCGGACTGGAAGAGACTAGGGAGACGTAATGGCTAAGTGTAAAATCGTCCCTGGGTGAGATACTAGCACTGTAAAAGGACATTGGTAGAAAAATTGGTGTAATCTACATGAAACCTGCAGTTTTAGTTAGTAGTATTGTATCAGTGCTAATTCTCTAGTTTTAAAGAAAAATTTACCGAAGTATAGTTGACTTACAATGTTGTGTTAGTTTCAGATGTACAGAAAAGTGTATCAGTTGTACAAATACATATTGCCTTTTATTAAGAGTCTTTTCCTATGTAGGCCATTACAGAATGTTGAGTAGAGTTTCCTGTGCTACACAGGTTCTTATTACTTATCTGTTTCATATACAGTAGTGTGTATATGACAATTTCAATCTCCCAGTTTTTCTCCCCCTTCCTCTGGTAACCATAGGTTTGTTTTCTAGATCTGGAACTCTACTTCTGTTTTGTAAATAAATTCATTTGTACCTTTTATTAGATTCACATATAAGTTATATGATATTTGTCTTCCTGTGTCTGATTTACTTCACTCAGTATGATAATCTCTAGATCTATCCATGTTGCTTCAAATGGCATTATTTTGTTTTTTTATGGCCGAGTAATAAATGAAATGCAAAAAATGCAAAAAGGTTGTCTGAGGAGGACTTCTTATAGCTGAGAAAAGAGGAGAATCAAAAGGCAAAGGAGAAAAGGAAAGACATATCCATCTGAATGCAGAGTTCCAACAAATAGCAAGGAGAGATGATAGCCTTCCTAAGTGACCAATGTAAAGAAATAGAGGAAAACAATAGACTCAGAAAGACTAGAGATCTCTTCAAGAAAATTAGAGACACCAAGGGAACATTTCATGCAAAGATAAGCACAATAAAGGACAGAAATGGTCTGAACCAAACAGAAGCAGAGATATTAAGAAGAGGTGGCAAGAATACAAGAAGAACTATACAAAAAAGATCTTCATGACCCAGATAACCATGATGGTTTGATCAGTCACATAGAGCCAGACATCCTGGAGTGCAAAGTCAAGTGGGCCTTAGAAAGCATCACTATGAACAAAGCTAGAGGAGGTGATGGAATTCCAGTTGAGCTGTTTCAAATCCTCAAAGCTGATGCTGTGAAAGTGCTGCACTCAATATGCCAGCAAATTTGGAAAACTCGGCAATGGCCACAGGACTGGAAAAGGTCAGTTTTCATTCCAATCCCAAAGAAAGGCAATGCCAAAGAATGTTCAAACTACCGCACAATTGCACTCATCTCACATGCTAGCAAGGTCATGCTCAAAATCCTTCAAGCTAGGACTCAGCAGTACGTGAACTGAGAACTTCCAGATGTTCAAGCTGGATTTAGAAAAGGCAGAGAAACCAGATATTAAATTGCCATCTGTTGGATCATCAAAAAAGCAAGAGAATTCCAGAAAATCATCCACTTCTGCTTCATTGACTATGCTAAAGCCTTTGACTGTGTGAATCACAACAAATTATGGAAAAATTTTCAAGAGATGGGAATACCAGGCCACCTGACCTGCCTCCTGAGAAATCTGTATGCAGGTCAAGAAGCAACAGTTAGAACTGAACATGGAAAAATGGATTGGTTCCAAATTGGGAAAGGAGTATGTCAAGGCTGTATATTGTCACCCCGCTTATTTAACTTCTATGCAGAGTACATCATGAGAAATGCTGGGCTGGATGAAGCACAAGCTGGAATCAAGATTGCTGGGAGAAATATCAATAACCTCAGATAAGCATATGACACCATCCTTATGGCAGAAAGTGAAGAGGAACTAAAGAGCCTCTTGATGAAGGTGAAAGAGAAGAATGAAAGGCTGGCTTAAAACTCAAGATTAAAAATATCAAAATCATGGCATCTGGTCCCATCAGTTCATGGCAAACAGATGTAAATAATGAGAGTCTTTGTTTTCTTGGGCTCCAAAATCACTTCAGATAGTGACTGCATCATAAAATTAAAAGATGCTTGTTCCCTGGAAGAAAAGCTATGACCAACCTAGACAGCATATTAAAAAGTAGAGACATCATTTTGCCCACAAAGGTGCATGTAATCAGAGCTATGTTTTGTCCCATAGTCATGTATGGATGTGAGAGTTGGACCATAAAGAAAGCTGAGCACCCAAGCATTGATGCTTTTGGACTGTGGTGTTGGAGAAGACTCTTGAGAGTCCCTTGGACTGCAAGGAGATCCAACCAGTCCATCCTAAAGGAGATCAGTCCTGAGTGTTCATCGGAAGGACTGATGCTGAAGCTGAAACTCCAATACTTTGGCCACCTAATGTGAAGAGCTGACTCATTTGAAAAGACCCTGATGCTGGGAAAGATTGAGGGCAGGAGGAGAAGGGGACGACAGAGGATGAGATGGCTGGATGGCATCACCGACTCATGGGTGGACATGAGTGTGAGCAAGCTCCAGGAGCTGGTAATGGACAGGGAAGCCTGGCATGCTGCATTCCATGGGGTCGCAAAGAGTCAGACATGACTGAGGGACTGGACTGAACTGAACTGACGGCCGAGTAATATTCCATTATATATGTGTACCACATCTTCTTTATCCGTTCCTCTGTCAATGGACATTCACTTTGTTCCATGTCCTGGTTATTGTAAATAGTGGTGCAGTGAATACGGTGGTGCATGCATCTTTTTGAATTACAGTTTTCCCTTGGTATATACCTAGGAGTGGAATTGCTAGGTCATATAGTAGTTCTATTTTTAGCTTTTTACAGAAACTCCATACTGTTTTCCATAGTGTCTGTACCAATTTACACCCCCTCCCTCCTCAGTGCAGGGGGTTTCCTTTTCTCCAAACCTTCCCCAGGATTTATTGTATGTAAACTTTTTGATGATGGCCATCCTGACCAGTGTGAGGTGATACTTCATTGTAGGTTCAATTTGCATTTCTCTAATAACTAGTGATGTTGAGCATTTCTTCATGTGTTTTTGGGTAACTGTATGTCTTCTTTGGGCAAATGTCTGTTTAGATGTTCTACCCATTTTCTTTTACTGTGTTGTTTGCTTTTTTGATAATGAGCTGCATAAACAAGCTGGTTGTATATTTTGGAGATTAATCCCTTGTCGGTTGCTTCTTTTGCAAATATTTTCTCATTCTGAGGATTGTCTTTTTATCTTGTTATGATTTCCTTTGCTGTGCAAAAGCTAAGTTTAATTAGATCCCATTTGTTTATTACTTTTGTTTTTATTTTCATTCCTCTGGGAAATGGATCAAAAAAGATCTTCCTGCAGTTTATGTCAAAGAGTAATGTTCTACCTAGAGTTTTATGGTGTTTGACCTTGCATTTGGGTCTTTAATTCATTTTGAGTTTATTTTTGTGTATGGTCTTAGGGTTAGAAATTAGAAATCTTCTAATTTTATTCTTTAATTCTCTAGTTTTGATAAACATATTCTGTTTTACAGTAATTCTCTGAACTATCTTTGTAATTGTTCTATAAATCTAATTTATAGAACTCCTGTCCCCAACCAGTCTCTCCTCCTACTTTCTAGCTCATCCATCCACCCAGTCATCCATTCAACAAACACATTAATCAGCCTCTTTGGCATGGGGTTTGTGCAGAGGTGTGAGGACAATGATGAAACAATAAGAGCTTATAGCCCTTCACGCAAACCTCCAAGACCCGCAGGCAGCTAAGCTTCAGTGGGATGAATGTGTCTGTGGAGATTTGCATAGTGTGCAACACAAAGGCAGGGGAAGAAACAGAGCTAGAAATATGCCTGGAGAACCAGGCACAGTGGGTGGAGTGTAGGGCAGCTGTGAAGGGCAGACATATGAGAACATGGTGTCACTTGGAAACCATGGGTGGTTCAGTCTTGCAGAAGCATGGAGTGCAAGGGTGGGTTCTCTGTGAAGCCAGAGGGGGAGGAAGATATGACCATTAGCTTTTATCCTGTAGGTGGAGAAGAACAAGAGGAATGTTCTGAGCCAGTTAGTTACTGGTCTGTGCTACAGAAAGATACGTTCTCACTAAGCAGGAAGGATCAGACCCATGTGGGGTCTGACTATGCACAGAAGAATGACCCAGGTCCTTCTGTCTTGGATTCTTGGGTTCTCTCTCATGAGTTCTGTCCCCTGCTCTGGGCCTCGCTGTCTGTACATCCTCAGTCTCCTTCTCTGCCTGCCTACCTCACAGCATCTCCATAGCCTTGGACTGAGGGCTTTTCTGTGGAGATGACTCTGTAGATAGATACCCAGGTCCCTTCATCAATTCTCACCCCCTGACTGAGTCCTGTGGTTGACGCTGAGTCTCCAGGCCTTCGCTTGTGGGGAAGGAAGTACATACAATTGCAAATGCACTTTTGGGAGATGATGATGGCCTAATTAGGTCCATGATTGTATGGATGGAGAGGAAATAATGCAGACAAAAGACATTTAGGGTGAATCAGTAGAAAACATCCACTCGTTGGAAGTAGAAAGGAAGGATTTGGGGTTGATGCCAATTATGTAGCTCAGGGAAGTGAGTGGATGGCCATGCCTTTCACTGTAGGAGGAAACAGGAAGAGGAGAAGGAGGATAGATGAAAGAAGGCATAAAAGAGCTTTGATGGGTTGAGTTCAAGGTACCGGGAAAAGAGTTGGCTATTCATATGTGAATTTTGGAAGAAAAGTTGGGGGTGAAGATAAAGATGCAAGGTTATTAGCATATTTTTAGCATCCTGTATCAATAGGTTACATGTAGGCCTCCACACATATATTCATGACTTTCTATTAAGCAGCTTTAATTGTGAGAGGTAAAGAGCACTGGACTTAGAGTCAGATCTGGATTCAAGTTCCAGTTCTGCCACTTAACATCTGTATCAGGGCTCTCCAGAGAAACAGAACTATATCTATAGGAGGCAAATATAGATACAAATGGGCTTCCCTGGTGGATTAGCTGTAAAGAATCTACTGGCAATGCAGGAGACATAGGAGATGCAGGTTCGATCCCTGAGTTAGGAAGATCCCTTGGGGGAGGAAATGGCAACTCACTTCAGTATTCTTGCCTGAAAAACCCGATGAAGAGAGGAGCCTGGCAGGCTAAGTCCACAGGGGTCGCAAAGAGTCAGACATGACTGAGCATGAGAATATATACATAGATATAAATATATATGACTATAGATTAGATGGACAGATGACAGATAAACAGATAGATGCTGTTTAAGGGATTAGCTCACACAACTTTAAAGTCCAAATCTATAGGTCAGGCCAGCAGGCTGCAAACTCATGTAGAAGTGGATGATGCCATTTTGAGGCAGAATTTGTCTTTAAGAAACCTCTGTTTTTGCTCGAAGACCTTCCAACTAATGGGAGGGATGGACTCTCCTTTGCTAAAAGCCAACTGAATAAAGATTTTAACCACATCTACAAAATACCTCACAGCCATACCTAGATTAGTGTTAGATTAACTGGGAACTATGACACAGCCAAGCTGATGCATAAGCCTAAGCATGACATCATCTGTGTGGTCTGTGTCAAATAGCTTCTCTGGGTCTCAGTTTCCTCATCTGTAAAATATGATAAAAATTGCTCCCCAAAGAATTTGTGTTAGGACTCTTTTTTGCTCTTTACTTATTTATTTCTTTTTGGCTGTGCTGTATTGGCAGGCAAATTCTCAACCACTGGACCACCAGGGAAGTCCAAGACTTTTAGTGAAAGTAACAGAATCCATTTTGAACTCACTTAAACTAAATAAGGAATTCACAGGCTCACAAATGAAAACTCTGGCTTTGGTCATGTTAGATTCTAGGTCTCAAATGACATCATTAGGGCTTAGACTGGGTTCCCATTTTGGCCTTGCTTTTCTCTGCTGGCATCACTGCAGAAAAACAAAACAACCCACAAAACTCAGAACTGTCTCTCATTGGCTTGATTTGGGTAACTTGTCCCCATCTGAATAATCATGAGGCCAGGAATGTAATATGATGACTGGCCATGGCCACGCCCAGAGCCACAGTCCGCCCTACCCAACCCATACAGAGTGAGGGAGCGTGAATTCCCCTAAGGAAACAGGGTGTTGTTACCATAAGAAAGGGAAACAGATGCTGAGCAGGAAAAAGAATTCCACTCAGGTTCATCGTTTGGCTGTCCAGCACTCCACAAGCCTTTCTTCTCAAGTAATACTTTTAAAAATCCTCTCCCTTATACCGCTAGACACCAGTGTACTCACTTCTGCCCAAAGGAGGAGGTTCCAAAGCCATCCACTTCTGAGCTTAGCTCCAGGTCAGGGCTCTGCTGTGTGCCCCCCTCGGTCAGGTCCACGTGTGAGTCTTCACGGTGACATGACCTGTAGGCAAATGAGAAATGTCATCAGCCCTGTGTGCTGGGTGTGTCACAGTGATGGGAAAGCCCTCTGACAATGTGTGACCCCACTATGGTCACTGAGCCATAGGCTATCTTCCACCCTGCAGTTTGGGAATGTGACATCATCCCGCCTGGGGAAGGAGTGCACTTCTCCACCAGCCCCCAGTCACACTCCCTGGAGAGCTGTCCTTTGTCAACTCTGCTCCTTGACCTCATTGAGGAAAGGCATCAGAGTGCTTCTCCTTCCCGGGGTCTGTGACATCAACAGCTCGTTTGCCATTGGTACGGTGGGGAGTAGGGGTGGGTATGGGGCCTGTGAGGCGGGTTAAATGTCAAGCAGGATGAGGAGTGTGTCCACATGGGGAGACGGTGCTGGAGAGGTGAGAGCAAGCCATCCGTGTGTGTGTCCACTGAGAAGGCTTGGGAACCGTAGTACCTCTTGGCTCCAGACCTTGGAACCTCTTGGCTCCTTGGAGAAATGGCTTCCAGTTCTCACAAGGAGAAAGTTCAAGATGATTCCTGAACATTTTGTGCCAGAAAGCAATGAAGTACTCAAAAAATGATGGGATCTTGTAAAAAATGATACAGAAGCCAGCTTGCACGTGCTCCACCCAGTGCCCAGACAAAGGAACAACAGAATAAATAATGAGTAATAATTCACTAAAAAACGTAGAAAGCCGTTAGTCCACATGGATACAGATGAAGGATAAAGCTTTTGAAATTCTGATGGAGCATGGGATATTTACAAATTTTTAAGGTACTTCTTCACATATTAAGCCCTTGGCTAATTATATTTACTACAAGGATGGGCAAATGCTTATTAATTAAGGGCTTCCCTGATGGCTCCTTCGGTAAAGAATCTGCCTGCAATGTGTGAGACCTGGGTTCGATCCCTGGGTTGGGAAGATCCCCTGGAGAAGGGAAAGGCTACCCATTCCAGTATTCTGGCCAGGAGAATTCCATGGCTTGTATAGTCTATGGGGTTGCAAAGAGTCGGATATGACTTATTAATTACAAAGAGGGAAGAGAGGAACTTTGCTGTGGAGAAGCCTGGCAGACACCACCTTAATCCCATGATCAAAGTGGATGCCATCAAGTACAGGAAAATGGAAATTGCACGCCACCTCAGAGGATGCAATGAGAAAACCCATTACCGCCTCTGTGAGGTTCTTGTCAGAGGCACTGTCTGAATTTAATTGTGAGAAAAATTCAGACAAATCCAAATCAGGAGATAGTCTGCAAAAGAAATGGCCTGGACTCTTTCGAAAATGTCAGGATCATGGCAAATAATAAAGGCTGAATCTTCCAGATGCAGAGAGAAGCAGAAACCTAAACAGCATGTGTGTTTCTGGAATGAATGGTGGACACATCAAAATGATAAATTTTTTGCTGAAAAGGTCATTACTGAAACAAGGCCTGCTGATTAAATACTAGGATTATACCTACATTTGTTTCTTGATTTCAGTTCTGCTTGTGGTTGGGTAAGGGAGGGAATGTCCTTGATTGTGGGAAATCGTAAAATATGTACAGACAGTGGGACATCTGGCTAGAAACTTATTTTCAAATGTTACAGTAAAAAGAAAATCTTTTATAACTTTTGTGAAGTTCATGACTACGATTGGGAGGAGCTGCAGTCATTTTTTGTAGCCATTCTTTTTGATCAAATAAAATATTTTGTCTTTATTTTTTTTCAATCTACCAGTATGTCCACATTGGAACTCTTATATCCAGCCTTAAATATGCTCCTTTTTGTCTCAAAAAAAGCCCCAAACCCACCCTCTGGCTTAAGGCAGACGTCTAGGAGTCGTCTTAACTGTCTTCTTTCTCTTACCAGTGAGTCCTACCAAGTCCGCCTCTGGAGAAGATTTTAAACCTGTTCACTTTCCACCTCTCTAATGCAAGCTACCATGTTTGTGGGGCTGTGAAGGAGGTATTCATTGAGAGGCCCATGGGAGACTGTCACCTCCGCGTATCCTACAGTGAAGTGTCTAGCTGTGGGCTTGTATGCATGTGCTTAGCCGTGCAGTCATGTCCAACTCTTTTCAACTTCATGGACTGTAGCCTGACAAGCTCCTCTGTCCATGGAATTCTCCAGGCGAGAATGCTGCAGCCTTTCCCTTCTCCACGGTATCTTCCTGACCCAGGGATCAAACCCTGGCCTCCTGCACTGCAGGCAGATTCTTTGCCATCTGAGCCACCAGGGAAGCTTGCAGTGGGCTTGAGGCTGTTGTTAATTAGGATGCTAACAGATGGCTAGACTTGAGTGGAGGAGAGCAAAGATGTCATGGACTCGCCCAGCCCCTCTGCATTTGTCCATCCCTGGAGCTGATGGCAAAAAGTCCTCAACAAAGCAATGGGCACTGCCTCACTTCTGCCTTCGAATCTCACACAAGTTCTTCCTTTGGCCAACTCTAGTTGGAACTGTACATAGAGGGGAGATCTGGGAAAAAGTAGCCAAGTAGATGGGGAGCATCAGACCATTCTCTGACCACCCAATCTAAAGTTCTCATCTGGTCCTACACCATCACATCTCCCCATTAGAATTTTCTGGGTGGCGTGTATTGCCAGCTGCTATTGTCTAACTTCTTTTTTGTGGAGTTCCCCACTAGAAAGTTAGCTCAGGAGAGCATGGATCTTGTCTGCCCTGATGCCTACTTGATAGCCAGGGCCTAGAACAGAGGAGCACATGGAAGTGAATAAGTGTCCCTCACTACCTTGTCTTTGAAAATTTCCTATTTTTTTTAATCTGTTGGATCCTACTTCTGCATTAATTTATTTTATTAAACAGGAATCAGTAGAATTATTTTGGTTTAGAATTAAAAAAATGTTTATTCACATTTAAGTAAAGGGGAACATATTGGTTCTTGGCATTGAAAACTCCGGGACTCTTTCAGGTATGGCTGGACCCAGGGGGCTCCAATGTCACTGAGATTTGCTCTGCTTCTTGTGAATTGCTTTCCATCTCAGACAGGTTTTCTCCTCAGGTGGCACTTCTTCTTATGGGTTCATGGGAAGAGAGCTTCTTTTTGTCAGCAGTTTCAGTGAAAGTTCTGAGAATAGAAGGGGAATCCTTCCTCTGACCCCCAAGCCCATCCCAAAGAGAGATGCTATTGAGAGAAGGAAGGAAAATGAAAGCCATCTGGGTAAATGCATTTGTTTATTACAGACTTGTTATGAGGGTCAAGAGATGGTATTTAAAGTTTCCATGATATAATAAACAGAAAGAGATGGGAATACCAGACCACCTGACCTGCCTCTTGAGAAATCTGTATGCAGGTCAGGAATCAACAGTTAGAACTGGACATGGAACAACAGACTGGTTCCAAATAGGAAAAGGAGTACATCAAGGCTGTATACTGTCACCCTGCTTATTTAACTTATATGCAGAGTACATCATGAGAAACGCTGGGCTGGAAGAAGCACAAGCTGGAATCAAGATTGCCGGGAGAAATATCAATGACCTCAGATATGCAGATGACACCACCCTTACGGCAGAAAGTGAAGAAAAACTAAAGAGCCTCTTGTTGAAAGTGAAAGAGGAGAGTGAAAAAGTTGGCTTAAAGCTCAACATTCAGAAAACGAAGATCATGGCATCTGGTCCCATCACTTCATGGCAAATAGATGGGGAAACAGTGGAAACAGTGGCTGACTTTATTTTTCTGGGTTCCAAAATCACTGCAGATGGTGATTGCAGCCATGAAATTAAAAGATGCTTACTCCTTGGAAGGAAAGTTATGACCAACCTAGACAGCATATTCAAAAGCAGAGACATTACTTTGCCAACAAAGGTCCATCTAGTCAAGGCTATGGTTTTTCCAGTGGTCATGTACGGATGTGAGAGTTGGACTATAAAGAAAGCTGAGTGCAGAAGAATTGATGCTTTTGAATTGTGGTGTTGGCGAAGACTCTTGAGAGTCCCTTGGACTGAAAGGAGATCCAACCAGCCCACCCTAAAGGAGATCAGTCCTGGGTGTTCATTAGAAGGACTGATGTTGAAGCTGAAACTCCAATACTTTGGCCACCTGATGTGAAGAGCTGACTCATTTGAAAAGACCCTGATGCTGGGAAAGATTGAGGGCAGGAGGAGAAGGGGACGACAGAGGATGAGATGGCTGGATGGCATCACTGACTCGATGGATGTGAGTCTGAGTGAACTCCGGGAGTTGGTGATGGACAGGGAGGCCTGGCGTGCTGCGGTTCATGGGGTCGCAGAGTGGGACACGACTGAGCAACTGAACTGAACTGAACTGAATGTTGCTACTGATAATTAATATTGTCATGTAATTAGGTAATGCAATTATTATTACATGACAATATTAATATTAACAATACTATTAATAGTATTATTATCACATGATAATAATACACCATCATTATTGCATGGCATATTAATAATAATATTATTATTACTGTGTGAAAGCATGTTGCATACTTTAGGGTGCCAAACCAATATCAGATATCATTTCCTTCTTCGGAGTTTGTTGAATTAGATGTCTAAATAGAGGAATGGAGCGGAGGAGGTGGGCTCCTTTCCCAGACTCCAGGGGAGGTGGGCCTTCTGTCCAAGCAGCCTGGTTGGAGGGGAGGCTGGTCCTCCTGTGGTGCTCAGGATGGCCACTTGGTGGCAGCCTCAGCCCACTCTGCTCCCTTCCCAGCCAGCTCCCAACCCATCTGGGTTTTTCCAGGGAATGTCAGGGTGCCCAGCCTTCCTCAAACCTCCTGCCTGAGGCTCTCCCTTGTGCTGGAGATGGGCCACGTGCACACAGGGGCACACAAAGAATTCCCATGGTTGCCTGGTGCATCAGGGTTGCCCAGTGTGGGTACAGAGGCCTTGGGAGTGGGGGACGTCTCCACCAGGAGTTCACAGAAGTGGCAAGAGGCTGGGAATATATTTGGAGACCACTGTGGGCAAGGGACCCCAGTGGACATTTACCAGCTTCTGGTTGTCAAGCACTCACTGAGCACCCTTGCTTTATTGGAGGAAGGTCCAGCCTTCTGAGTCCTAACATCCCCTCAAAAGTTGAAGCCTGAGTACTCAGGCCCCAGGCTTCTTTGCAGCTACTTACTGGCCATTGGTGAGACCCAGGCTGTGACCGGACTCCCAGAGAGGAAACAACACGAGGAGAGAAGTTCTGCTCAGAACCCATTTTTCGGGCCGAGAGTGCCCAGGCGTCAGCTTTCTGTTAGAGGTGGGGGTGAAGAGTGGGGCAGTAGCACTTGAAAGGCCAGGTGCCCGACCTGGACCTGGCAATGCCCAGGGGGAGAGTGGGCAGTGGTGGCTTTCTCATCAGGCGAGTTCTGCAGCTCTGTTACAAGCGTTACTTTTGGAAGCTTGCTCTAAAGCCCTCTTCTCGAGGCCTCCCACAGTGGAGTGAGCCACAGGGTCTTCTTTTAGCAAAATCCTGTTTGGGTTTAATCCACCAGAATCAGCTTTAGCTGCTTGCAGCTAAGAACCCTGACTCATGTAAGTACTAATCCTGATTTATCACGTGCCATGATAAGGCCTCTTTGAATTTCAGATAGTTCTGTGAGGTAGGAATTTGCATTTTATAGATAAGCCATACTCAGAGAGGTTAAGTGATTTGCCCATGGTCACACAGCGTGGACATACCAGAGCCTCAAGTCCAAGGCAGGATATATGTTGCTCTCTGGAGTCCATGATCTTTCCACTCTGTTGAGCTTTCTGCCATGAGGGCAAGGATATTATCTGTACCTCTACTACCCAACTCAATGCCTGACACATAATAGGTGCTTGATAAATATCTGACCTTAATAAACACTGAACAAGTGAGTAAATGCTACAATCCATTGTTCTTGGAGTGTGTTTGAGTTTGGAGTGTCTTTGGGGTAGAATCAAGTCCTGGTGTCAGACACGACTGAGCGACTTCACTTTCACTTTTCACTTTCATGCAGTGGAGAAGGAAATGGCAACCCACTCCAGTGTTCTTGCCTGGAGAATCCCAAAGACAGGGGAGCCTGGTGGGCTGCCGTCTTTGGGGTCGCACAGAGTCAGACACGACTGAAGCCACTTAGCAGCAGCAGCAGCAGCAAGTCCTGGTAAAATGGTAGGTGAAACTCGTCTTAGGAAGTCTCACCTCTATGGAGAGCCCAGTCTCCTCCTGGCTCCAGTCCCTCTGCTCCAACTGGAAACTTAAGTAACAGTCTGTCCCTGGAAGTTGAATTCCAACAACTGGGGTGATCATGTTGACAATTTGCTTTCTCCACGATCAGAGGTGGTGAGGAGCTCAGAGTCGCTGCTATCAAAGGAGTAGAATCTGAAGAGTCATCTGTGCATCTGATGTACCATCTCCTCTCCTTGCGCCTGAGGAGGACCACCCAGCCTCTGCTTATGGATCTGACTGTCCACTTCCAGGGCTGCCCTGAGACAGTAGTCTTCTGCTAGTTTGTAAACCCAGGTGCCCTCTCATTCTGGCTCTGCTTGAGCCCCAGGAGTATTCCATCTGATGCCCATTCCCCTGTAATTGTTTCTACTTCTGAGGTTGTTTTTCTTAATTTAAGTTAAAACATCTTATTGAAGTAACCAGAAAAACAACCCAATCAAAAAGTGGGCAGAAGACCCACACAAACTTTTCTCCAAAGAAGACATGCAGATGGCTAATAAACATATGAAAAGGTACTCAATACCACTCATTATTAGAGCAATGCAAATCAACACTACAATGAGATAACACCTCACACCAGTCAGAATGGCCATCATCACAAAACCCTACAAACAATAAATGCTGGAGAGTGTGTGGAGAAAAGGAACCCCTCTTGTACTGTTGGTGGATATGTAACTTGATACAGCCGCTATGGAAGACAGTATGGAGATGCCTTAAAAAAATAAGAATAAAACTACCATATGACCTAATCATCCTACTGGACACATACCCTGAGAAAACCGTAATTGAAAAAGACAGGTATACTGAGAGACTCTATTTTTTGGGCTCCAAAATCACTGCAGATGGTGACTGCAGCCATGGAATTAAAAGATGCTTGTTCCTGGAAAGAAAAGCTATGACCAACCTAGACAGCATATTAAAAAGCAGAGACATTACTTTGCTGACAAAAGGTGCATGTAGTCAAAGGTATGGTTTTTCCTGTAGTCACAGATGCATATAAGAGTTGGACTGTAAAGAAAGCTGAGAGCCAAAGAACTGATGCTTTTGAACTGTGGGGTTGGAGAAGACTCTTGAGAGTCCCTTGAATTGCAAGGAGATCCAACCAGTCAATCCTATAGGAAATCAATTGCGAATATTCATTGGAAGGATTGATGCTGAAGCTGAAACTCCACCTGATGGTCAATACTTTGGCCACCTGATGCGAAGAACTGACTTATTGGAAAAGACCATGATGCTGGGAAAGATTGAAAGCAGGAGGAGAAGGGGACAACAGAGGATGAGATGGCTGGATGGCATCACCGACTCGATGGACATGAGTTTGAGCAAGCTCCGGGAGTTGGTGATGGACAGGGAAGCCTAGTGTACTGCAGTCCAAGGGGTCGCAAAGAGCTGGGCATGACTGACCCCAACATTCACTGCAGCACTGTTTACAATAGCTAGGACATGGAAGCAACCTAGATATCCATTGACAGGCAAATGGATAAAGAAGCTGTGGTACATATGTACAATGGAACTACTCAGTCATAAAAAAAGAACACATTTGAGTCAGTTCTAATGAGGTAGATGAACCTAGAGCCTATTATACAGAGTGAAGTAAATCAGAAAAACAAATATTGTATACACATGTGTATGGAATCTAGGAAGGTGGGACTGATGAACCTATTTGCATGGCAACAATGGAGATGCAGGCGTAGTGGACACGGAGGGTGGGAACGGAGAGGGTGGGATGAACGGAGAGAGTATCACAGAAACATGCACACTACCGTATGTGAAACAGACAGCCGGTGGGGATTTGCTGTTTGAGTCAGGGAACTCAAATCAGGGCTCTGTGATGACCTAGAGGGGTGGGATGGACTTGGAGGTGAAAGGGAGGTTCAAGAGGGAGGGGACATGTGTGTACCTATGGCTGATTCATGTTGATGTATGGCAGGAGCCAACACAATATTGTAAAGCAATTATCCTTCAATTAAAAATAAATTTAAAAAAGAAACTAAAAACAATTTTTATTGAAGTATAACTAATTTGCAATGTTGTGTTAGTTACAGGTGTATAACAAAGTGATTCAGCTATATACACACACACATATATATTCTTTTCCCTTTTAATTTATTGCAAGACATTGAGTACATTTCCCCATGCTGTGCGGTAGGTCCTTGCTGTTTACCTATTTTATGGGTTGTAGTGTATATATGTTAATCTCAAACTCTTAATCCCTCCCTGCTGCCGCTGTCTCCTTTGGTAAGGAGACATAACTTGTTTTCTGTGTCTGTATGTCTGTTAGGGTTTTGTAAATAAGTTCATTTGTATCATTATTTTAGATTCCACATATAGAGGATCCGTTCAGTTCAGTTCAGTCGCTCAGTCGTGTCTGATTCTTTGTGATCCCATGAACTGCAGCACCCCAGGCCTCCCTGTCCATCACCAACTCCCGGAGTTCACTCAGACTCATGTCCATCGAGTCAGTGATGCCATCCAGCCATCTCATCCTCTGTTGTCCACTTCTCCTCCTGCCCCCAATCCCTCCCAGCATCAGAGTCTTTTCCAATGAGTCAACTCTTCGCATCAGGTGACCAAAGTACTGGAGTTTCAACTTTAGCATCATTCCTTCCAAAGAACACCCAGGACTGATCTCCTTTAGAATGGACTGGTTGGATCTTCTTGCAGTCCAAGGGACTCTCAAGAATCTTCTCCAACACCGCAGTTCAAAAGCATCAATTCTTCGGCGCTCAGCTTTCTTCACAGTCCAACTCTCACATCCATACATGACCACTGGGAAAACCACAGCCTTGAGGGTAGCGTGTGACATTTGTCTTTCTCTTTCTGCCTCGCTTCACTATACGACACTCTCTAGGTCCATCCTTATTGCTGCAAATGGCATTATTTCTATCTTTTTTTATGGCTGAGTAATATTTCATTGTACATATATACCACACCTTCTTTACCCATTCCTCTGTTGGTGAACATTTAGGTTCCTTCCGTGTCTTGATTCCTGTGAGTTCTGCTGCTATGAGCAGAGGGTGCACGTGTCGTTTTGCATTCGAGTTTTCTGGATATGTGGATATATACACAGAGGGCCCACACTCGTTTTTCACTGGCCAAGCTTCACATGTGTGACAGCAGCCACTTGACGTCTCCTGTGTTGAGCCCCACAGCGTCTCACTTGCTCTCAGATGTTCTTCCTCGAGTGAAACACGCCTGCCCCGCTGCTGCTCTTCAGATGTGGCTTTCCATCCCTCCCCGTCCCCGTGGTTCTGCCCTGGGCGTGCTCTGTTGGCCTGTGGCTCTTCTTGGTTATGATTTGTCACCTTGTAGTATGAAAGCTGTAACCCAAGCCTGGTCTGCTCAGGGCTTGGTAGAGTGTTGGCTTTCGTGTTCCTCACTGTGGAAATCTTATGGCTGGGTTCAAATTCTGGCTCTGCTTCTTACTGGCTGTGTGACTTTGGGTAAGTTATGAAACCTCTCTGTGCCTCAGTTTCTCCATCTGTAAAATGGGGTTAATAATAATATCTACTTCATAGAGCTATTACAAACACTAAAAAAGTAAATACTTGTCAAATTAGAACCACGGCTAACACAGTGAAGTAAAAAGAAACACAGTGATCAATATCACAAGTATTGCTGAATGTCTATACTGCATCAACTCTCACACTGAATTTATAGCCAATTAAAAACCCATCATCTTATTTTCTTTCTCTTTGTTCTGCTGCTAAACCCTATCAGCATGCTCTCCAGCAGCTGAATTTTGGAGGATGCAGGAGTTTACAGCTCCTCCTTGGACATGACATCATCTCAGTGGCTCGTGGCCTCGAAAGGCTGGTTCGCTGGGATGCTGGCTCTGCCTTCCAGCATGTGCGGTGGAGCGTGCTGACCCGCGGGCCGCGTCTTGCAGACTCCAGACACTCAACTGTGTCTGCGATCCTTCCTGTCTGCCCGTGCGGTACCGCTGAGTCTCCTGCAGGAGTCTCTCCCCACCCTTAGCTGGACAGACTGGGAGCTCGGGCCAGTCGCCCACAGAGGGGAAGCTGAAGCAAGGTGGTCCCCATCCACCTGCCTTGCAGCCTTTCTCTGCCTGCGGGCTCTGGGCCACCTACAGGGGTATCCCGCTGCCCAGCCCCGCAGCCTGAGGATCTGGGATCCTGGAGAGTGCGGTTTATACAGTGTCTCAGGAGACCTAGAGGCCTGGCCTAGGGGATGACGGAGGAAGATGACCAAGCGTGGCTGTGGACAAGAACCAAAACTGACCTTCTGGCCTGGGCGATATGGAGAGGAGGCGGTTGCCCATGTGAGACCCTCTCCTCGTCTCAAGGACCCACTTCCTTCCTTCTTCCTTCCTTCTTTTAGGGCACGAGTGTGGCAGGACTTGTGGGCTGGATCCTTGGGTTCCAAAGTGTGGCTCCCTGAGAAAGCTGTACCCCTTCTCAGCCAGAGAGCTCATCAAAGCTCTGACCCTGATGTTCACTGGCAGGTTTCCAGCGGGCTGTTGATGGTCATCGTCACAGACACACTCCAAACGGAGAGACTCTGTGGGTTCTCTTGTCTGGGCTGGGGTCGGCAGTCAGACGCCTGGGCCCACCTGCTCAGGAAGAGGCCCCTGCGGTGCTGTCTGCAGACCAGCTCACCAACACCTGGACCTCGGGACCAGAAGACCTTCATAGACCTCACCACCCTCTTCTCCTGCCCCCTGTTCGCTCTTCCCAGCCTCCCAGCCCAGAGGTTTTCCTTGAGAGAAAGCTCCACAGAAGGAAGTCCCCTGGGCTAGCTTGTCAGTCCTGCCCATCAGACAACCACGGCTCTGGGTAACAGGATGAGGTCGACTTGGCTGCAATGTTCTTGCCTTTCATGTTCCCCTAAGCCGAGTCTTCCCAGCCTGCCTCCATCCTGGAGGGGCTGCTCACTGGCTGGATTTGGTCACCAAACTTGGAGGAAGGTGATCCGGGGCTGGGGAAGGCGCAGCACACTCTCTCTGGGAGCCTGTGACCGGACATCTCCCTGGTCCCCAGGGTGAACTTCCTCCACTAGTCACGTGGGAGTTTGTGACTGGACCCCTTCCCTGGTCGCCAGGGTGAACTTCCTCCAGGACTCTGAGCAGGGGGCACTGCTGTGTGGCTCAAGATTAAAGGCATCATCCCTGGCCAGGTAGAGACCCCGTTTGTACTCACATACACACACACGCACACACACACATGCACACACAGGCACACACATGAACATGGGCAAATAACCATGGTTGGTGTACATATATATATATTCACTTCATTCATGAGTTTGTTCATTCACTTCATGATTCACGAAGCCGACAAACACCAAGCTTCTACTTTCTGACAGATGCTTTACGATGTGCTGGGATGAAGGAATGAAATAAGACAGACACAGAATCTGCCCTGGAGGAATTGAGACTCAGAGGGAAAGAGAAACATTCGACGAGAAAGTAAAGAAAGTGTGGGGTCTTAGCATATAACTGGAGGGTACGTTAAACGTATTTTACAAACTGTATTCCATGGATACTGACCACAGCTCCAAAATGGAGCCCTGCAGACCCTCTTCTGGATCAGGTGCGACCCCCTGGGTTGTGAGATCTTGCGGGGGGCAGATCGTAAGGATCCCTTGTGGGGGACTGGGTGACAGCAATGGTTTACAACAGTGAAGAAGCATTTCAACATTTTAACAATCTGATACAACGGTACCGCCGAGTGCCAGCTGCACACTGGCCTGGAGAGACCATCTAATGGAGCTATGCAACCTGGATCATCTTTTAGGAAAGGCTTACCTGATCAGGAGATATTTAAGCCAAGACCAAAGGATAGAGTAACAGTCAAGGATTAGTGGGCACAGGGGATGCCAGAGAGTGTTCCAGAGAAAGCAAGAAGTGAGAAAGCCTCTGCCATGATTAAGGAAATACATTTATTTTGCCACTAATTCTGGCACTTGGAGTGGAAAGGGAAACTCACGTGATGGGCCTGGAGAGGTAATTAAAGGTCATGTCAGCAACTCTGAGAGGGCTGAGAGGTGGAACTTTAGTTTGATGGAGATGACGTTTCTACCCAGGTAGTGCTAGCAATAAAGAACCTGCCTGCCAATGCAGGAGACATAAGAGATGCTGGTTCAATCCCTGGGTTGGGAAGATCCCCTGGAGAAAGACATGGCAACCACTCCAGTATTCTTGCCTGGAAAATTCCACGGACAGAGGCGCTTGGTGGGTGTGCTACAGTCTGTGGGGTCACAAAGAGTCAGACACGGCTGAAGCAACATAGCAAGCACACATTTCTACCACCCCATGGCATGGCAGACTGAAGGAGGAATTAAGTTCAACATTAGAAAAACTTTTCATTTCATATTCACTCAATAGTCTTGCCCACCACACCCACACAAGCTTGCTAGCTGAGGAAGACTCCAAGTGCATGTAACACAGGCTCCTCCTTGTTCCTGCTGTGTTGTGCTGAGTCGTGTCGGACTCTTTGCAACCCAACGGACTGTAGCCCTCCAGCCTCCTCTGCCCATGGGATTTCCCAGGCAAGAATACTGGAGTGGGTTGCCATTGCCTTCCCCAGGGATTGAACCTGCGTCTCCTGCATTGGTAGGTGGGTTCTTTATCACTGTACCGCCAGGGGAGCCCCCTTCTTGTTCTTAGCTCTCTGCTTCATGCCAGTTCCTCGGAAAGGTCTTCACCTATTCCTGCATGTCAACAGCTGTTCCTCCTCTGTGACTCGCTAGCCTCCTTTCCTTACTGTGTATTCCTTACCTCACTCATTCTGGACTCATGATGTATATTTATTTAGAGTGTCAGCTCCACCACAGTAGGGTCATTGCTTCCCCAGCATCTAGAACAGTCACAGCCGTGGCTGGTGCTCAGTGATATTTATTAAATGGATCTTGAATAGATGGCGAAAGAATCCATAAATGGAGGAGTGAAAGGCCAGTGCCCAGGGATGGAGATTGCTTTTAGGAAGGGGAGAAGCTGCTTCCTTATACAGGAGCCAAGAGGCAGGGAGGGTATGAGTGTGCATGTGTGTGTGTGTGTGTGTGTGTGTGTTGTGGGTTTTATGTGCGAGGTTGAGGATGTTCCTTTCTGCCACCTGTTTTTTCTTTTAGAAGAAGGAAGCAAGGCCGTAAGCTGAGATGGAAGGAATGGCTTGACAGAGGTGTCGGTTTGGGAAAATGAAGATGTTTTGTCGACAATGAATGAGTTGTTGAGAAATATCATTTGGATTGTTGGGCACTGCTATCTTTAGAGCCTAATTGAAAGGGACTTTATCTACTGATACAAATGTGACCGGTTACCTGTTTTTTCTCCAGTGGCACCCAGCTGTCCAGTGAGCAAAGAGATGCAGCCAGATGATTTTCCAGGGCTAGAGTTTTATAAGAGGGATGCAGAGTGAGAACGCTGAGGCAAGGACTGTTGGATTTCGGGGAATGAATGGGTAGCATGCTGGACTGGGGAACGGAAGCTGGATATGGAGGGAGGAGAAGGGAGAATGTAGCAAGTAGGGGGAAATCTGGGAGTCAGTGAGTAGCAGCCTCAGCAAGCATGAAGCACTGGTTTATTGGCAGTAGCCTGGAAAATTCTATGGACAGAGGAGCCTGGCAGGCTGCAGTCCATGGGATCACAGAGAGTCGGACACGTCTGAGCAACTGAATACACACACACATGGAAAAAGAGCTGAATGAGAGTTGGATGGGCCAGCAGCAATGGAGAGCATTGCTGTAATGTAAATTTGAACTTCTGATTCAGGCTGGATAACTGAGATGATGATCGGGTCTGTGGTTTGGTCAAGGGATGAGGTGGTTCAAGGTCACTGCAGACAAGGCAGTCAAGCTGTGTGTTGGAGGGGTGGTCCGCACAAACCACTGAAGTCATCCAGGGTGATGGGGGAACTCTGGGAGAGAGGAAGACCATGGACAGAAGCCAAGGTCTTGACAGATGAGGGGCAGAGTCGGGAGTCTGCTCTTGGCAGTGACAGCCTGGAATCAGGTGGTCTTCCATCTCATCAGTGTCAGCTTGTCCCTCCCCTCCCCGCCTGTGTAAATGCCACTGCTGTAAGAGCCAGATAGAGAGCTCCTCGGTTTCTTCCTGGCTACAGAGCTGCCTGGGGGTTTTCTTTTTTGGGTTCCATGCTTGGTTCTCTCCTCTTCTTAGCCTACATTCGTCCCCAGGTTGACTTCAGCAAGTGCCAGGGATTTAATCACAAGCTCTGTGCTGACAGCTTTCACATGCGTCTCCAGACTCTGGAACTTCAGTCTGTTTAAATCTTCACAGGATGTTCACATGGATCTCAGACTTGGGGTGTCCAGAAACAGAGTCTGCATTCCTAAACTCTGCTTCTCCATGACTCCTTCTAGAGAGTAAATGGCAATTCCATTTTTCCAACTGCGTGTATGAAAGTAACTCAGTTGTGCCCGACTCTTTGCAACTGACCCAGGGATCGAACCCAGGAATAATAGGGCTTCCCTGGTAGCTCAGTCAGTAAAGAATCCGCTTGCAAAGCAGGAGACCTGGGTTCAATCCCTGGGTTGGGAAGATCCCCTGAAGAAGGGAATGGCAACCACTCCAGTATTCTGGCCTGGAGTTCCTTGGACAGAGAAGCCTAGTGGGCTGTAGTCCATGGGGTCACAAAGAGTTGAACACGACTGAATGATTTTCATACACATTTTTCAGTTGATTTGGCTCCAAATCCAGAAGTCATCCTCGATGCCACTCTCAGGTCCACATCCATCACCCGTTTCTGTTGTTTTTACCTCCAGCAGAGCCAGAATCATTTGCCCACCTCCAGATGGAACCAGCTTATTCCACACACACCATCTACATTATTGCCTCCTAATTGGTATCCTTGTTTTTTCTCTTGCCCTCCTGTGGTCTATTCTGCACCCAGCAGCTACGGTGACAGTTTTAAAACTTAAGTCATGTCAGGCTTCTGTTCAAAATTTTTTTCTCAGCCTTCCATCTTGGTTGACGAAAGAGCCAGATTCTAACCATAGTCCACAGACTCTATGTGAGCTAGCTCTGACTTATTTCCTACTCTTTAGCCGCTGCCACACACCATCCCTTGCTCTTTGCTCTGGCTGAATTGGCCTCTTTGCTCTATATCAAGCACACCAACTAAGTCTTCACCTCAGGACCTTTGCACTTGCTGCCTGAGATATCTTTGTTCAGATATTTGCAAAGCTCAGTAGCTCACTTCTTTCAGGGCTGCTGCTCAGTAGTATCTTTTCAGAGAGGACTACTTTGACTTCCCTCCTCACTTGGATTTATTATTTTCCATAGGACTTAGCACTCCCTGATTTAGCCACGATAGGCTAAATAATGCTGTGGTAGCAGATCCTGAGGTGAAGTGGCTTGTGACATAAAGGAACATCCAGTGGTAGGCTGGAGCCAACTTGTACTGGAGCAAGAGAGCCAGGTAAATTTTCAGGAAATTTGTGAGTCATAGTTAAGCAGCATCATTATTAAAAGTTAAATTACATAAACTTACAATTAACATACTTAAGATGAAGCAATACATATTCAAAACACATCAGTTCTCCATTGTTTCAGTATTATCTTAGTGTATACAAAGTTTATTGTTATTATTACTCCATATCATTATGACCTCTGTGCTTGGGGTTATCTACGCTTCTTTTATTTGCATGTTGGGAATACTATATAATATGTGCTACTGTATGAGGGTGCGTGCTAAGTCACTTTGGTCATATCTGACTCTTCATGACCCCATAGACTAGCCCACCAGGCTCCCCTGTCCATGGTATTCTCCAGGCGAGAATACTGGAGTTGGTTGCCTTGCCTTCTTCCCGACTCAGGGAGCGACCCTGCATCCGTTGTCTCCTGCATTGGCAGGCAGATTCTTTACCACTAGCGCCACCTGGGAAGGCCCAGGCTACTGTGCATCTCTACCTAATTCCTCATCCAGCAATGACATGTTGAAATCAGTCATACTGGGAATATTTTCATATCCCTGAAGTCAACAAATGCTACAAATCAAGGTTTGATTGCTTTTGTATCTCTCTGTGTGTGTGCTTTTCTAGACTTAAAGGAGTGATGGGAAAAATATTTATGATGCAGATTAAACTTTAAAGTGTCATATCTGCAGCCATTATACTCTGAATAGCAAAAATTGAAGCGGTATTCAAAAACTTACACCTGATTTGGCAAAGAGGTTGCTCACTGTTGATGAACGAGTGAGGTTCTGACTCATAGATCTTCATTGCGTCACTTTCATCTCACTTGTTAACATAAATGAATACATCAACCAACATTTATGTTGGAACTATGCTCATCCATCAGTTGCAACCACAGGTTGATTATGGATACAAGACTTCAGCAAAAATAAACCAAAGCATCTGTATCGATTGCATACATGGATTTCAGTACAGAGTACTGTGTGCATTACGACTGTAAATTGATTATGTCAGTAAAGTTTATAATAAACACACACACACACCCCATACGTATATCCCCCCTCCCCTCCTTCTTTGGAGAGCTGGTTATTTAACATTTACTGGGTTGATTGCTCACGCATGTTACAGGCCCATCATGGGCCTATCCACACTCCTCACTCTGGGCCTAGATGATGGCTCTCGCACCACGTGCAGAGTTGGTGGGGTAGGGGAAGGGGGCCACAGTAAGACCCACTGGCTTCCAAAGGCTCCGTGTAGAAGTGACATGCACGTCCCTGTTCATACTCCACTGTCTGCAGAGAGCCACGTGGCCACGCCTACTGTAAGTGAACAGAGACGCACAATCCCACTGTGTGCCGGGAAGGAGGCGGAGAACTGGAGCGCTGGTGCCCAGCCCTAATGACCCCACGGTACATCAGTGCTTGGGCGTGTACCGTCTGCCCCGGCCCCACCATGAACGAACGTTGCACTGGACAGTGTTTTGTCTCCTGTGGTCTCCCGGAGCATCTCGAGACACTCGAAAAGTACTTAGCGAAGCTGAGAGGAGACTGGCCTGAAGGAGGAAGGTTCTGGAAGCAAGCCCTCATGGATAATGGAGAGTCATCCAAACCTTGAAAAGCAATGTGTTCCTTTCACCCCTCGCCGTACTATATGCAGCTGGAAATTTCTGGCACAGGAAGCCACATAGATGCATGTGGCTCTGTGTCATTTAAACAGGTCCTATGGACAGAGAAGGAACCAACCCTGGGGGTGACTTCAGACTGACCCAGGCTGGGGCCAGGCTGAGGCCGATAGACACAAAGGGCAGTATCATTCAGATTGGTGTAGGTGGAGGGCCAGCCCTCAGAAGGTTATGTTTTGCCCCTGGGTTCTTTGCTGGTCTCACCTCCTCCTGACCCTCGGGCCAGCTCTTCTCTAGGAACTCCTGATTCCATAGTTAAACAGATAATCCCAACCCTATTGGGTGCTTCTTCCCAACACAGATGCATGGTAGTGTATGCAAGAGAATTCTGAGCTGAGGGAAAGTCTTCTTCTCTCTGGCTCAGAGGCTTCAGTAAATCCCGGGGGCTGAATTAAGGCTCCAAGTGCTGAGCGGGATGACAAAAGTACAAGGAGGGGCATTATATACCCTAGAAGTCTCGGGTGTCTACCGTGGGTTGGCGCCCTGGAGCTCAGGTGTGTGCTGGGACTCCAGCTGGGTTTGCTGTTATTACACACCAGGGAGGCGACCCGTGCCACTTCAATCTGTTGGGTATCTACTATGTGCCCAGGCTTTCCTATACAGTGCTTCATTGCCAGTACCCAAGGCTACTATTCTTGGCATTTCCTGTTTGTCAAAAAAGGAAACTGAGTCTGGGGGAGATTAAGTAACTCTTCCAATGTCAACAGGAAAGTGGCAGAACCAGGACTTGAATGGAACCTTTCTGACTCTGATATCTGGTCCTTCTCAATGAGAACTCCTCTATCAACCTGTGAAGGAAGGCTAGAAACCCCATCATTCAGGCAACACAAACTCAGGACCCTGGGTTTTACTGGTGTTAAAAAAAAAATACCAGCGTCATTTCCACACTTGATTCACACGACAAATGTCCGTTGACTTGAAATAAATTCCAGTTGGACCATAAGAGCTTTTTTTTTTCTTTCAATTTTTATTGAACACAAGTATTCTGACAGAATGCAAAGTCAAAATTCTCAGTTAGTACTCAGTATTTACACCGGTGAGAATGGAAACAAAGGTGGTATCGATGTTTCACTCGGTAAAAAGTCTGTAACAAGAGAGAAGGCCCCCGAAGTCGGGGATGCTGGGTAGAGATGTTAATGGAGATCTGATAACCACCATCCGGACAGACAGCCTACAGTGAAAGCCTGGGAGTCGGAAGGCTCCATAGGAAAGTGTGAAAGCCGCGTTCCACTTCACAGCTGCACTATATACACTTCGGCCCTTCAGGGTTCGGGGGCCCCACGCGTGGCACCCGAGTGCCCCTCCGGCGGAACCTGGCCATGCCGGTCTTTATGTGACTACATATGTATGGCACATACACATATAGACACATAGACAGTGGAAACTGGTAGGGTGATCCCTCCTTCAAAAAATTAAAAAAGGAAAACTATAAGCTTTTATCTCTTAACATAAAAGATACAACGTCTTGAAAATAAAGCGACTCCCTCTATGATTTTAGAGAAAGCATTGCTCTGTTTTTTTTTTTTTTTTCAAAGAAAGGAAAGCTCACGCATGCAGAGACAAATCTACGTGTGACGGGAGAGAGGCAGAACAAAAGGATGGCAGAGTTTGGGGTTCCAGCAGAGCCGGGGTCTGGGGAGGGGGCGGGGAGTCAGCTGCCCTGGGCCAGGTTATCTGAGGGTCGACATTACCTCTTTCTCTTCCTAACCATCAGAACCCAAATCAGTTTACTTGACCACAACCCCTTGAAGTGAGATGCACTATCTCAGTGAGGTATAGTGTGGGCTTGGCCGAGGTGGTCGAAGCCATTACCATCCCAAGATGAGGAATCGGTTCCATTGACAACCTGGGGAACCAGAGGAGCCCACTGCCCCCCGCTGGGGCCTCTCTTCTGTCTCAGATGCCCAGGAGCTCCCATCTGCTGCGTGCTCTAACCACTGTCGTCACCTGGCTGGGTCCTGGGGGCCTGTGCACACGAACCTATGGTTGTGCAAGCCCCAAGGTCAAAGGGCCAGACCTGTGTAGACCCCGATCCTCCATTTCCATCCCCAGGAGCTGAGAAAATGCAAAATAACCCCACATTGAGCAAATGACAAGACCATTATTTTTCACAGTTTGAAATAATCTAGCGTAAGCGCCACTGACCAGACTGCAGAAGTGTCAGAACACGGGGGAGTGCGGCCCACAGAACGGACGCAGAGGGAGTCCTGCCACCCTAACCTCTGGCTGCTTTCTCTGTACCTTGGGAAAGGTGCCCGCAGAGCGCTCATTTCTGTTGACTTAGCATCATGTTCATCATCATCATCGTTTCTATTTCATTCTTTGTTTAAAGGCTTCAATTCCTTATAAGAGTTATTTTTTGTTTCCTGAATGTTTTTTTTTTTTTCTGAACTATCTGCTATACCTTCCACAACCAAACTATGTTGAAGTTTTATTTCAATACTATGACAAAAACACGTTTCACACTAAAATATTCACGCACCCACAGTGCACAAGCTTGCAGTTCTAAAGGAGAATGAGGAAAAAAAAAAGCAAAATTTCTATACAAAGGGCTGGCTTTTCCCTTCTCCCCCCCCATCCCCCTTAAAGTTTCTGTATTTTTTTTTCCCCCACTTGGTTTCCAATCCAGGAAAAGTTGTCTTATGACTCCAGACAGCAGGTTGGTGTTTTTTTTTTTTTTTTTTTTCCCTTTTGTTTCTACAAATGCTGCCTAAGTGAACAGAAGGCTGATGTTATTTTACTTCAACAGATTTCCAAAAAAAGACACTAATTCCCTGAAGCACACATGCTCTTCCGCTCAAATCTAGATTCTGGGCTCAAAAGGAAATTGTATGTATATATTTTATTTGGCTTTCTACAAAAAAGGGGATGTTTGGGGTAAAAATGTGTGTTCACCAAGACCAGCCCCAACTATACAATCTTCTCTGCTTCATTCAACAAAGCCTAAGAGTCCTTCAAAAGGAAGGGTGGGGACGCCTGGGGAGCAGATCCTTTTTACAGATACAGGCAGGTGGTCGCTAATCAGAAGTGGTCTAACCCCCAAGGAAACAAACAAACAAGCAAACGGAACCGAAAACCCGAAAGCAAAACCATTCCAGAACGAGATGGATTTTCACCTGAGTCGCACACAGGCAAAAAATTTCAAATCAGATGGGGGGGGGAAGAGCCACTGTAAACAATTAGATTTTGTAAAGTTGTCCTGGGAGGATCCTACACCTCTAGGCAGTATTTGTAACTTAAAAAAAAAAAAAAAAGGCAGCTATTTTACATGGACATTGAAACACAACTGAAGTCAAACATTTGTCAACTTGTAAACACTGGAAAGCAAAGTTGGCAGAAAGAAAAAAAAAAAAAAAAGGAGAAAGAAAAGGAAAAGAAAAGAAATCCGAATACTGCAAATTGAGATCTACCCCCAGAAGCTGCATTTGGCATTCTTCCTACAAAACAAGAGTCTATGTGGGAATTGAATTCAGCTAGGAAGGGCGACACACTTTGCATACTGAACAAATACAAAGTGAACAGAAATTATAACTTATTTATGAGGTTTCACAGAGTCCAAACTCGACTGAAAGTAGAAAAATAAACTTGGACTTTGTTCATTCGGTTAGTCTTAGCGTCTGGAAGTTATTTCTCTGAACCCGGTCTGTGCCGGTTCGGCAACACCAAAATCCTGAACCTAGATTCTTTTTTTTTCTTCTGAGCTTCCTAGATTCTTAATTTGGGGTCCTTTTGTTCGATTTTTAAATGGTTTCAGGGAACCGAGTGTCCTAGTTTGGCTGTGGGTTTCACGTTTTTGTCTCATTTTCTTACAAGTGAGTGCGCAACAAAGGAACCCTTTCTATAAATCTACAAAAAGGAGATCCCATGTTGATCTGCTTAGTTTTTTTTTTCTTTAAAGGCAAAAGACACTAGAGGAATGAGATGTGTGTGTGTGTATGTGTGTGTGTGTGTGTGTGTGTGTGTGTGTGTGTGAGATATTGGAGATGCTCTGGTGAAGCTGTTGTGTCACTTTATATTTTGATCTTTGCTGGTGTCTCGTCACCCATCACGCTTTGCTCTCATTCTCCTTTATTTGTGTGGCATCGTTGGGGACCGTCTGGACTTCGGCTGGCGCTGGCTTCGTTTCTGTCTCCGGCTTTGCTTCTACGGGACCCTTCCTGCGGAGAATCCGGAAAACAGCACTGAGATCACGGTCCGCCGTAACCCACCCTCCAGCCAGTCCCTCCCTGGACTCCAACTTCAGCTGCATCTCCGGATCACCTGGAGTCTCTGAAAATCACTGACCCTGGGCCGTGTCCTCAGAAATCCTGATCTCCTGGGTCAGAACGTGGTGACTTTTAAAAGCACCCAAGTGGTTCTAGATGTGCAGCCAAAGTGGAGAGCCGCTGAAGCAGAGGAAGGTGCCCTTCTAGCCCTGATCTGATGCGGGGCAGGGGCGGGGGGTGGCACTCCAGCTTTACCTGGAGTGTGGAAGTGTTTCGGGAGCAGCCTCCCCTCACCCTGCATGGCTGCAGCAGCAGCAGCTGCCCAGCTTGATCTAAATGATGTGTGTGTTGGGCTCCCCGGGACCGATTCCAGGGGACCCTCTGCAAATGGCGCTTGCCTGTCCGCACTCCCACTGCTCAGCGCTCTGCCTTTCCTGGTGATGCCTCTGATGCTTTTTGTTACCACGGCAGTTTCCCATGGGAGTCTGGTGAGAGGCTGGAGTGGGCTGCCAGGCTCCAGGGGAGCTGAGTGCGGTTGGGTGGGCAGGGCCATCCTTTTATTTCCCGACAGACTCAGGGTTCCTGGTGAGGGTCCCCCCTGTCACTCTGGGTGGCAGCACCCCAGCTTATCTGGGTGCAGCCAAGGAGCCTCTATAAAAACCTCCATCTGACTCAGTCACTCTTGGCCTCAGTCAGTCCCAGGAGTGAGAAGCTGGTCTAAGGACGCACGAGAGAAGGCTCAGACTCCAGGCCCAGCTGGCGCCCCTGCATTTTGGCCTCACATTTAAGAAACCTGTACGCTGAAGGACATGGTCTTGAACTTGGGAAACCCGGCCCTCATTCAGGGCTTGGGAGCTTGAGTCTCCCCAGTCACTTGGGGCAGAAGCAGGAGCAGGTGGGTGTGTGGGTGTCGGGCTGGGGTGTCTCGGGGGCTTCTGGATCAGATCCTACCCACCCCCTACAAGCCTCGGGGTCTGCCTCTTCACTCCCTGCACCACTGTGCCATGCTGGTGGGGACTCGGCTTTGGCCCTGGATGACACCCTGCCCGTGGGCCCTAGGGTGGCCAATGAGGGCACCTTGGCCTCCTTAGCTCACTTCCCAAGCTATGCTCATCAGCGACCCAAATGCAAGGGCTCCTCCAGGGACAAGAGATGCCACTGCTAGGACGATAAGGATCAAACGTAATTAACACGGCCTAATTAGTAAGCAGGCGGCTGCCTGCCTGTCCCCTGCTCTCTGCCTTGGCCCAGCCCCTGGCTGACGGTCGCCTCCGAGAAGCCCTGGATGAGGCTGCAGACACATCTAACAGGGAGCACACAGCACAGCACAGACGCACACCACCACGGGACACCACCCGACGACAGCGGACAGAGAGAGGCCGTACTCGGTCTTGACTGGTGCAGGCGGAAGAGAGCCGTCGGCAGTGGAAGGAGCAAGCTCAGGGGCTTGTCCACTGGCCCCAGCGGCGGGAGCAGGAGAGCCCAGGGCTGCAAAAACATCCTTGGCAAGGTCAATATCTGGGGTCTTGAAGTTCCCTTCGTCCATTTTAAAGTCCTCGCCCTGGGCAGGGTTTGTGGTGCTGACGGAGGCCGCCTCGCTCTTCGGGCTGGCGAGGGCCCTGGCGGCCTCGGGTGGGCTCTTCGAGGCGCCGGGCTGGGTGGGCTCGGGGTCCGGACCTTTGGTGCCGGGAGCCTCCTGCTTGGCCTGGGGGGCTTCCGGGGCAGGGGCTGTCGGGGCTGCTGCCAGGGGACTGGCTGCCGACGGGGAGACTGCCTTGCTGGCTGGAGGGGCCTTGGGGGCCTCGCCCGCGCTGGCCGGGGTGCTGGGGCTGAGCACGGCCCCCTGGTTGGCCAGGACGCTAGAGGACAGGTTGTTGGCGGCCGGGGCTGAGGCCGGAGGGTCGCTCAGGTCAACGAGGGGGGCGACCTTGGGGGCTGGGGCCGGGGCCGGGGAGGCGGCAGTGACGCCGGTCCCCTTGGACGGGGTGGCCTGGCCGGCGGGCACAGAGTTTGAATCAGGGGTGGCCGCGACCGGGGGGGCGATACTGGAGGTCAGGGTGGTGGTCTCACTGGTGGGGCTGTTCTGAGCAGTGGCAAAGGTTTCGGTGATAGTGTCAGAGTTAGCGGTGACGGTGGTGACAGAAGGCAGCATGTCCTCCACAGTGGCTGTGGTGTCAGCAGGCAGCCTGCGGGGAGGACAGGAAGTAGAAGAGATAGACGATGAAGCTGAGACAGACAGAGAAGCCAAGAGAGGGCGGAGGCCAGGAGGGGGCCGAGGGCGGGCATGCGGGGACGCACAGGCAGGACACAGGCCCACAGAGAAAGGAGGACGCGGGAGGCAGCACACGCCCAGGCGGGCAGAAGAGGAGGACACAGGAGACGACAGAGAACGTGGACCTGGCGGGGGCCTCTCGCCTTCCTCCCTGCCGCCTGCCCTGCTGCCTGCCTGGGGCTCCCTTTCCCTAACATCTGCAGCGGGCCTTTCAGAGCCCTGTTCGCATCTCGACCCAGGGAGAGGCCAGCTGAGCTCAGCGTCCACCACCACAGGCATCCAAGGTCCCTGGGGAATCGGCTCCAGCTGCCCCACAGACAGGGGCTCCACGTGGCCCCTCAGGGCTGGGGCGCTGTCCAGCCAGAGATTCTGCACTTCCATCAAACTCCATTCCCTTCAAACCCACGGTACCCACGACAGCCTGGCATTCCTGACACCCAAAGCTGGACGTGCCTTCTGACTGATGGTCCTCAAGGCTTAAGAGACCAGGAGGGCCAGGCTTTACCAGGTCCCCAGCTTCCCTCACCCTTTTAGGAAGAAATGCAGAAAACCCTAAAATTCTTGGAAATCCTAAACAGAATCTAAGCTCTCTCAGTGATGTTTTGTCTCCTTGAGTCATTTCCGGGGTGTGTGTGTGTGTGTGTGTTTGTGTGTGTGTTTGTGTGACCTGGGCCCAGGGTCTAGGGATCCCACTGATGCACAGAGCTCTTTAAAAGGTCACCCACAGTCTCCCAGATACGACCACGAATGCCTCCTCTCTGAGGAGAGTGGTGTCAGGCATTCCTGGCCCAGGACTCCAGAATTCTGGCCGGTGATGCCGGGCCTGGAGCCGCGGGTGGGAAGCACGGAGGTGCGGGTAGGGTGCTGCGGTGGGTGTGGGGTTGTGCCAGGGAGGGGCCCACGTACTCGGGCTCCGTCAGCGGCGTGGTCTCGTTCGGCTCCGTGTGTTTCCCTCCGTCGTGATTCGGGGTCCGCTCCTCCTCCGTTCGCACCTCCACGATAGGCTCCTTGGACTCATCTTTCCTGTGGAGAGAGCTCCGCTGGTTCCATCCCGGAGAGCTGGGAGAGGCAGGGGGCTCCCAGGGAAGCCAGCTACACTCAGGTACCTGTGCCCAGCCCCAGGCTGGCGGGGGTATGGTGCATCAAGAGCCAGAGCCCAGTGCTGTATCTCAGCCCCCATTCCTGCCAGCTGTGTGACCCTGAGCACCTCATTTGCTCACCCCTGCCTGTGTCCTAACCTGTAAAATGGGGCAAGTAACAGTCTCCACTTGCCTAGATGTTATGGACATTAACTGAAACAATGAATATAAAGTACTGAGGGAAGCACCTGGCACAGATTAGTGCTGAAGTCATCCACGTGTGTATACATGGTAAATGTGTGTGTATACGCATACCTATGTGTACATGTAAGAATGAACACGTATATCATGTACGTACACATGTAAGTATATATAAGTATACACAAGTTTATGATGCATGTATATATGTATGTAAGTATGCAATATTTATGTATATATATATAAAGTGCAAATGTACATGAACACCTGAGTATATACATGTATATGATATATATACGTGTATGCATATGTAAGTTTGCACACATACCTGTATATGTGTAAGTATATGTAACATGCACATATATGTATATGTAAGCATGTACACGAATATGATGTGTGTATAAGAATGTGTACATGTAAGTGCACACATGTATACGTGTGTGTCTACCTATATGGACTTCCCTGGTGGCACAATGGTAAAGAATGCCCCTGCCAATGCAAGAGACTCGGGTTTAATCCCTGGGTTGGTAAGATCTCCTGAAGAAGGGAATGGCAACCCACTTCAGTGCTCTTGCCTGGAGAATCCCCTACAGAGGAGCCTGGTGGGCCACAGTCCATGGGGTCGCAAAATAGTTGGACATGACTCAACTTCCTAAGAGACTAAACAACAACAATGTATGCATATATGATGCATGTACACGCACATACTATATGCACACACACGTGATACGTGTATATGTAAGTACACACACGTGTATAAGCATGTATATGATGCGTGTAAAACTGTATGTATATGTACACGTATGTGTGTACACAGTGCCTGGCATGGGGTGGTGCTAACAACCTATTTCCTTGCTCTGTCCCTTCTGGCCTTGCTTCGGCTCAGCCCCGCCTGACGACAGTCTATGAAGGTTCCTCTATTTGGCTCAAGATCTGTTTCTCCAGAGATGCAGGGGCACAGCTTCTGTCTGGACCGTCCTCCAGGAGGACAGGCATTCTCCTCTGTTTTGCTCACTGCGTCCCCTAGCACTTGACGGTGCCATGCCCGTAGCAGTTGCTGCTCCGTGAACATCTGGTGAGTGACGGAGGCATGGACGGCAGCAAGGCAAGTGGGTCTCTCCATGGCAGCTCCCCTCCAGGCTAGGCTCTGACCATACCTCTCATTTTGACCTACGTAGGGAATTTCTATGAGATTCTAGGTGTGAGATTGGGTTCAGGTGTCTGCTTTTAACATTTCTGTAATGCCTCGCTTCCCTTGGGGTTTGCAATGGGAAGGCTGAGATGGCTCCCTGATTGGAGCCCGGGCCTGGGTGCTTAGCAGTGGGGGGTGGGTTTGCACTCACGAGAAGGCTGCTTTGCCCTCCTCCATGTCCTTGCCCTTGGCTCCGGGCCCGGCTTTGCCACACAGGTTGACGGCAATGCACATGAGCAGGCCACACTTGTTCAGGAAGTAGCAGGTGACGTCCACGGCCACCAGGAGCAGGACGAAGGTCACGACGAGGATGCCCACGATGGCGCCAGTGCTCAGACCCGAGGTGGGGCTGCCGTTGGCTTGGGTGGGAGGGAGAGAGAGATGGGGTGGTTAGTACCTGCAGATGCAAACCCGGACCTGCCGAGCAACAGCCCTGGGGATGGGGTAGAGCCCACTGGACTGCCGTGGCATTTGTGTCCAGAGTGCCACCGACCCTGGGCCTTTTGGGGTTGAGACATCAGGGTTTCTTCCTATCTTCAAGACAGAGGAATGGCAGCCTGCTCTCACAGATCAGGGGACGAGGCACAAGGCAGCCACCTGCCAGGACAGGGGCCCAGACTGGTGCCATGTCTCCACCTCTGCTCTCAGCCCACACTTGGCTGGTCTCCCCCGGAGCCCTGGGAGCTGCCAGGGACGGGGTCCCAGATAGGGGCAGAGGGTCTCAGATGGGGGAGCAGAGGGTCCCCAGGGCTCCCTTTGGGCTGTGGGGATATCTTCCTGCTCTTTAGGAACTGCTCCAGAGGATCTGGCCTTTGGACCACACCTTCCTTCACTGCACTAGGAAGATGAATGAAGCCCACCTGCTCTGGAGACATGGGGGTCTCCCCAGGCCCACTGGGCAAGGTAGAAGGTCTGGGAATACTCACCGTCTGGGAGCCAGGCCCGCTTGGATTTGACTTCTGGAAACCCAGCAGACTCACCCAGAGATACACACCCGCAACGGCAGGCTCACTCACACAGGACACGTGCCCACCACAAGACAAACGCACCCTCTCACATTCGAGCAATGCCCAGCATCCCTGCTCTGGCTGGACCCACTCGAATGACCACCTCTGTGTCTTACTCCCTGGTGTCCCCCTAGAATTGTCCAGGGCCCTGGGCTACTCGTGGTATGGCAGAAGGGCCCCAGGCTCAGCTCCAGAGCGTGCCCTCGCGGTTCGTGCTAGGTGGCTGCGGTTAACCCCGGATTGCCTGGTGGTTCCCACCAGCTTCAGAAAGGCAGAGGCTGTGCTGGGGGGAAGAAGGACCCATGCAGAGCTCTGTGGAAGCCAGTGTGGCACCATGACCTCAGACTGAAAAGTCTGTTTCATTTTCCTCTCCTGGGAGGGCAGGGTTCTGCAAAGACAGCAGCGTCATCCCACCACCAGACCTTGTCTGAAGCTTCCCGTGTCCTCCAGACCCACTGGGATGACCCGTCTGCGGACCGGAGGCAGGGACTGTGGCCAACACGACCTGGGTCTCCCTGAGCCTTTGCCTGGGGGGCTGCTGGCCACATCACACGCCAGTTCACGGAAGGAACAGGTAACCCAGGTGACGGAGATGGAACACAGCCTCTTTCTGCATGTGGTCTGTGTTCCTGTGTCCCAGAGCCCTGCTCAGGCACGGTGGGGCTCCTTCAACAGCTGTCCCATTCTGATGGTCCTTATTTCTAACTTCAATTCAGGGTCTGGGCCACCGGCCAGCAGGTAAGAGACAACCACTCACAACCTAATTTCTACACCAGAGGAGCTGCCTAGGATCTTGAATATTTTGGCTCCTTTGCTTCCCAGGTCCTCGCCAGGCTCTCCCATTGGCCCCTTTCAACCCTGCACTGAAGACACGGTCTGTTTCTCAAGAAGACCTGAGTCTGGTGACCGGCTCCATGCTCAGGGCACCGGCTCTGGTCACTCTGTCTCTAGGCTTCGGCAGCAGGAAATCGACCACGGGTCCCTACGGTCAGCTAGAGCTGATCTCCCCAGCACCACACCATCCACCCTCTCTATCCAAGGTGCTCACACATCCACACACAAAAGAAAAGAAAGAGCGATGCAGGCCTTCCTGGCCTTCAGAATCCCAAAGCTGCTTCCCCGAGCAAGAAGAAATACGGCCTTGGGTTTCCTCCCCATCCTGTGACTCGGGGCCGGAGGGCACTGTGGTCTCCTGACTTCCACACCCAATAGGTGTTAACTGTCTACTTCCTGCAGAAGGAGCCTAAGGTATTACTGAGGGGAAAGAATGTCTGTACTTTTGGACTCAAAGGCCCTAACACCATGTTCTGAGGTTGATACATAAATATAGTTTTAGGGGACTAGTCACGTCTCTAAGGAAGGAAAACAAACCACCGCAAAGTGGTCTGTGTGGGAGAGACAGCCATTATCCACCCATGCCCTGGGCTCAGCAGACCCTCTGGAGGGCTGCATGGCTTGGGAGGCCAAGGCCAACATCATGAGACATCTGGGGAAGGGCCAGGAAGGCTATAAAACAGAAGGCAGGGCAAGAGGTCTTCCCTTTCATTTGACATAAGATTCAAATTGCTTTCCCTGGTCTAAAAGGTCCCACACGTGCAGTGGACGCTCCCACACCTCTGACCGTCATAAGTCAGGGCACTCTCCACCCATATCTACCAGATTATTCTGTTTTATTCCCTTCTTGACTTTTCAGGTGACTTGGTGGTAAGGAATCTGCCTGCAACTCAGGAGATGTGGGTTCAATCCCTGGGTCGGGAAGATTTCCCTGGAGAAAGAAATGGCAACCTACTCCAGTATTCTTGTCTGGAAAATCCCATGAACAGAGAAGCCTGGTGGGCTACAGTCCATGGGGTCACAAAAAGTTTCAGACACAGGGACTAAACAACAATTTAGCAACTAAACGACAATTCCCTTCTTACTACTATTTCCATCTGCCATTTTCTGTTCACTGACATGAACAGAATTTTATTTTTTTTTGCCACACCATGCAGCATGCAGAATCCTGGTTCCTTGACCAAGGATTGAACCCACACCCCTTGCAGTGGAAGTGCTGAGTCTTAACCACTGGACAACCAGGGAAATCTCCATTGATATGCTTTTTGGTTGGCTGCCCCACCCTCTTGAATATCCTAGCAGGCATATTTTTCTTTGTCTACCTCTTGTCTCCCCAGCAAGTAACACAACTCAACTTACAAGAAATATTTACAGAATATTTGCCCCACAAATGAGCAGTGTTTAGCCTTGGAGATGAGAACTCTGCCTCCAAATACTTAAAGATATGTCATGAGAGGGGAGAGGCAGTCTCAACCAGGGTCCCCAGCGGATGGAAACTAAGGGGGTGGCAGGCAAACTTCAGCTCAGATGAAAAAAAAACAAATTAGCAAATAAGAGCTCTTCAGACGTGGTGTGCGCTGCCTCGGAAGATGAGCTCCTCGCTGCCAGAGGCATTAAGCAAAGGCTGGAAAATCCCCTGGTCAGGATGCTATAATGCTCTGGCTGAGGTTCCCGCATCGGGCAGGGCCTGGGATAGAGGATGTTATGAAGCCCTCTTTAACTCGAAGAGCCAGTCATTGCATGTTAGATGTCCTACAGTCCCCAGCAAAGGACGCTGCTCCTGCTAAGTCGCTTCAGTTGTGTCCGACTCTTTGGGACCCCATGGACTGTAGCCCGCCAGGTTCCTCTGTCCAGGGGGATTCTTCAGCAAGAATACTGGAGTGGGTTGCCAAGACCTCCTCCAGGGGATCTTCCCCACTCAGGGATCAAACCTGCATCTCTTATGTTTCCTGCATCGGCAGGTGGGTTCTTTATCACTAGAGCCACCTGGGAAGGCCCCCAGCACAGGATATAGGTTCTCTAATGTCTATCTTCTCCACAGTGTGTACCAAGCGGGACTTTTCCCTGTAAGACCGAAACACTTAGTAGGTCCCATCTTTATTCACAGATGCTTGTGATTTTTATCTCTAGTTGAAAAATAAATACCTTTTAGCATAATGTTTCTCCACTTGCAGCAGAATTTCTGGGGTACTTTGTGAAGAATTCAGATTTGGGGGTTCCCCCATTCTAGGAAATTAGAATCTCTGGGGTGAGCCTCAGGCTCAGGATTTGATCAAGCATCCCAGTGATTCTTATGCAACTAAGAGTTTGCTGCTGCTGCTGCGTCGCTTCAGTCGTGTCCGACTCTGTGCGACCCCAGAGATGGCAGCCCACCAGGCTCCGCCATCCCTGGGATTCTCCAGGCAAGAACACTGGAGTGGGTTGCCATTTCCTTCTCCAATGCGTGAAAGTGAAAAGTGAAAGTGAAGTCGCTCAGTCGTGTCCGACTCTTAGCGACCCCATGGACTGCAGCCCACCAGGCTCCTCCGTCCATGGGATTTTCCAGGCAAGAGTACTGGAGTGGGGTGCCATTGCCTTCTCCTTACGAGTTTGAGGACCACTGTTTTCTAGGTCTTTCTCATCCTTGCATTACAATGAGTAACAGTTGTTCCTATGACTCACCACTCAAGGATGAGCTGTGTAATCTTACCTGGTAACCTTAACATTACTGATGTATTTGAAGGATGGAAAGAGAGCAAAGACTTATCCCCAAGGGATCACTCACTTTACCAATAAGAATCTAGACTTACAGAGGAAGTGAGGTGCCCCTCAAGCTAAAGAAAGGGTATGTGGTACTTTTACAAAAAAAACGTAAGTAAAGGACACTTTTTTGTTGTTTTAGTCACTAAGTTGTGTCCGACTCTTTTCAACCCCATGGACTACAGCCTGCCAGGCTCCTCTGTCCATGGGATTTCCCAGACAAGGATATTGGAGTGAGCGGCCTTGCCTTACTCCAGGGGATTTTCCCACCCCAGGGATGGACCCCGAGTCTCTTACGTTCTGCACTGGCAGGTGGAATATTTACTACTGTGCAACCTGGCAAGCAAGCAAAAGACAGACTGGGGTGGAAATGAACGAGTATCCAAGTCAAGCCAACATTCATTACCTCTCGGTGGCCTTTACAGAATTGTTCAGTTCGGGAAACCAGAAGGACAATGGTTATCGCCTACATATTGCTTAACAGTTTACAAAAGGAAAAAGAAAACAACTTCTGAGGTCTCTGTGTGACCTTCCCTTGACCTCTCTGCATACAAAGAGTGCCTCTTGGGAGCAATTTCTCCACAACCTCTGGGCTCTGAGCTGCCCTGAACCTTGAGGCTATGATCTGGAGCTGCTCAGCGTCTGTGGTTCCTGGCTTGGGGGGTGTCGGTACTGAACAGGGACCTGGCTTGCCCAAGATTGAGACATCCAAGTGCCTACGCTCTTAAATGCCGCAAAATGAGAAGGCAGTCTCCGCCCTGGCAGATGACCCGGGGCCGCAGTCACTGCACCCCAGGATGGCAGTGCAGAAAGACGTGCCCATCTCCCTCCTCTGACTCTTGGGACCATTAAGCTGAGGTTCCGGTTCACTCCTGAACCCCTTACTTTTCTGCTTGTTCCTTCCCGGAGTCTGCTGAACAGATGGCTAGGTCTCGGGGCTTTCAGGAGGCACCCAACTAAGTGTGATTATAAACAGAGTAGGGTCTGCAAATGAGCACCTTCTCTCCGATTCTGTCACCAGGTCACTCTGTGCAGCCTTTGATATGAAGTTGTAAAGGGAGCCGTGAAATCGGGAGAACATGCAATAGAGTTGTGTATCTGATGGCCCAGAGCGTGCCTCTGACCCCAACGTGACCTTCTCGGCTCTGCAAGGACACTTCCCCTCCCCATCTCCTGGGGGAAAGGAGGCACGACCCCACACAACAGCTCTGACTTAGGAGAGCTAAGAGAACCAAGCAGGAAAAAGCGGCTCCAGCGGCTAGACCTCCACTCAGTGGGCTGCAAGTCTGGGGTGCCACTTAAAGGGTCCTCTGGGGATCAAAGTAATCCGTGGCGCCCTGTGAATGGAGGCAAAGGACTTTGGCAGGACACACCATTATCAAATAAAATCCAAACACGCTGGTGAGTTCACATGAACTGTTATTTCCTTTAATAATGCAAAGGTGTAAACCTCATCAAGGCCTTGCTGATTATCTGCACAACAATGTTAGCATTCTTATTAGTAGAAAAACGTGATCCAAACCTGCTGTATAAATACTCCAAAAATGAGCGAGAAGCCCTGTGGCGTGTGGAGCGTGGGCAGCGCTGAGCCAGGGCAGGGGTGGCTGAGCGGGGTGGTGAGCGCGCCCTCCTGCAGAGGGAGCCGTCTCAGGGGCTGGGGGCCGCAGCCACCATGAGAGGGGGGTGTGCCCAAATGCTGCCCACCCCCCGAAGGGCATTCCTTACAAACCAGGGGCCTGTCTGAATGGGCCCAACTCAGGGACCCCAGAGTTGCTTCAGTTGGGGTCTGCCTGGCCCAGAATGAGCCGAGGGGACAGGTTCATGGACGTCAGGCTTTCCCACACTTTGGGCCTGATTCCTGCAGTCCCTTCAGAAACACTGGCTCGGGCCCTCGCCTACGGGACTGGGATGGGCCCTCCTGGGCGAATATGTGACTTCTGCCCAAGATGATACCAAGAGCGGGAGCCAGCGATGGGTCACTGTGCGAGGACCATCTCATCCTCCTTTGCCCTCGGGATGGCACTGGGATTCTATGCTGAGCCTGGAGGCACGTGTGCCTCTTTGCAATCCTCTCCTTGTGTCTAAGAGCCGTGTCTGCTCCTGCTGCCCCGGTGGGGCTGGAGGTGGAGGACCCCGGGGGGAGAGGTTTGTGGCGGGGCTGCAGGCCGACAGGGCTGGGGCGAGAGGCATTGCCTGGCCTCGCTGATGGGCAGCGTGGGGCCTCTGGTGTCTGCACGTGACCCTCTAAACTGCCAGTGCCGAGGACACGGGTCTGTTTGTGCCCAGCGACTTGGGCAGCGTCGCCCCGAAGATTATAGGATCACAGTTGGTTTCCCAAAGGGAAAGGCTAGTCTTCGAACGTTAAAAAACAACAACAGAACTAAAAAATAAAGGAACCAAACAGAACAAAAATCAAACTTCTGTGGAGATGCTCAGAGATGAGATACGTGGAATGGTATGTGACCACAAGGAGGACCGCTGAGCACAGACACTGATGCTACTGAACAGGAATCTCCACAGGAACTGTAACAAACACACCCCACTTCCTCTCGTGGGCATGTGGGGGATGGGGTGTACCCCGACAACAGAGGAGCAGCTGGCTTCCATCAAAATTTGAAACACGTCACTGAGGCCACTGACAGATGGGGTGGTGGTGGGGGGTGGGCTTAGGGACACTCTGGAAATGGGGCAGGCTGGCTGAGTTCTGATTCATTGACGCTCAGGGCTGGCCCCGCCTTCGGCTCTGCTGAGCGTGTGTGGGAAGGGCGTGCGACTCAGGCCAGGCTCACAGCAGATGCTTCCGACCTGGGGGACTGCCGCTTAGGCGATAGGGTGGGTCACAGTTGGACCACATCCGCCGAGACACGAGGTCCGTGGCTGATCTTTCGCCAGGCAGCAGGAGTTACCCCGAATGGGAGACACGACCCTCCAGAGCCCACAGGTGCTGGGCACGTCCTAAACAGCGTCAGGTGCTGGTTATACTACCAGGACCAAAGTGCCTCCCAGAACGTGGGGTCAGCCCAGAAATACCTGACTAAATCGGAGTTCTTCCGCTGTCTGGGCAACACGGCGACTGAACTGTGCCCATGTGGCCAGCAAAATGCTCTGGTGGATTGCAGTGGGCTTACCATGGGCACTGAATGCAAGCAAAGCCAGCTACTTACTGCAGGGCAGAGGAGGTGCACGGGGTTAGAGGGGGGACGCGGGGTGGTTTTATCTGATGCAAGCTTTAGAGGGTACCTAGAAACCTTCCTCTGCTACATCATCTTCAGGTAAGAACCAAAAATGCGACCAGTAGCAGCCGTGTAAAGACGTGTCTGTAAGTTTTTACAGACAAGGTTTTTACGTGTAGAAACCTAGCATCGTGGTTTTTATATATACAGGGTCTAAAGAAAAGAGCTCCCAACATTTTTATACTCTACGAAAAAAAGGGGCAAACTTCGTATGAAGTGGCACAAGTGTATCTGTGGGTGGGAATAATATGTCTGGAGGTCCAGCTTGTCTCCAACTGCCAAACCTTCCTCTTCCACAGAGAGCTTGTTGGCGTGGCTGTGGCAGTCCTGACAGATTCTTCCAAAGTGGGGGCGGGGGGCACTGATCATTCTCATAGGAACTGAGCTTTTAAGCACATTTAAATTTTTGTGTGTGTGTGTTCAAGTTCCTAACAGAGCAAGAGAAGAGTCACTGCAGAGAAAAGCAATGAGACAAAGGTGTAGGATGCGGAGGAGCCTCCCAAGGTCGCTGCCGGTGCCAAGCAATGGGTCCCCAGAGAGAATGTGGTTGTTTAAAAACAAATGTGGCAGTGGGGATGTCCCAGTGACGTCCAAGGCGGTATATGCGACGACAGACACAGGAAGGGGAGGGGGCAGGAGGAAAGAGGAGGAAGAGACAGAAACAGAGGAAAAAAAAATAGATAAAAAGAAAAAAAAATTAGGTCAAATACAGAGAACGCAAGAATCCAAGGTTAATTCAACTTTGTAAATTAAGCTGACAAAGGTTAGAGAACTGAGTTCAGTGCGGTATTATCACCATAAGGCCAGTTCCGCAGCTCAGCAAGGCCACAAGCAGCACAGCAGGGTGACTTCAGGGGTTAGGGGTCAGCGAGCAAATGAAATTCAAGTGAGAGAACAGAAGCCTCCACGGTCAAGTACAGGAGTCTGATTAGGAAAGTGTTACCTTTGATAAGGGAGGTCTCTAAGGTACGGTCAGGAGCCTTCAGGTCTCCAGAGCTTTTGACACGTGGGGACAGAGATGTATCTGATCACTGGTCTATGCGCAACAAACTGAGCACAGGCTGACTTCTCAGCAAAACATCGGCCTCTTCTTCCTGCAGCACAAGCCCACCCCACGCCTGGCGGTCTTAAAGGGGATCTAGTTCTGCGCCTCTCACCTCCAGTGCCCGCTGACCACAGAACTCCACCATCAACATACATCTCGTAATTCAGAGGCTTTATCCGCAGGTCCCAGAGAAGTCTTAACCAGGCAAGCTCTTGCTAAGACCTGTGCAGTAGAGCCTGGAGCCCTGGTGGGCGAGGTGAGCAGCCCCTCCTCCCGGTTAACTGGGCACCTGGGAGATTAGCCAGAAGGGCTCTGACCACTCCATGGGCAGGACTCCCCAGAATTTCTGTATCGAAACACAGTGGCCTCAACTTCTCCAACCCCAGGAGCTGATGCCGCTCGCAGTACCCCACCTGGGGACCCAGCATGTTGGAATCACCACCTATGGAGTCTTACCCGAGAAAACAGATGCCAGCAGGCTGTTTCACTGCAAAGAAATCACTCGGGTTTCTCACTCCCCCAGCTCCTAGATGCCCCATAAGAGCCGAGCGGATCTGGACACGCCCACCAGACTGTCGATATCAGGAAAAAACTGACCCAAGAATGCAGAGACAGAAAGGGCAGAGGACACACAGGCACCTCCGTTCGGACAGCCTGCGAATCAGTGAGCAGATCATCGCTTGCAGTCACGCCCAGATGCCACGGACGGCATCATCACTGACCACGTGGCCAGTGCCTGCAGAGACACACCCGCCCTAGCCTGTGCTGAGGGTCTCCCTGCCAACACGGAGGGGAGGACCATGGATGCATCTCATCTATGGCCGCCAACTCCCTGGGGGCCTGCACACGTCTCTCCGACACACACACACACACACACACACACACACACACACTCATGTACGACCAACCATCCGGGAATCACATGCTGATCTCATTTCGCAGCTGCTCGACTAACCCACTGCCACACACACAGCCCTGTGTCACTACTGTGACATGTCCCTTCTGGCCTCTCTCCCACTGGGATGAGTGATCATGACCACTGAGCTGAGAACTAGGGGGCAAGCACTCTGGACAGGACAGACATGATGGTGGCCAAATGAAGGCCACCAGGAGGTTGGGGCATCTTCCTATCAAACTTGGATGCTGCAGAGAGTTTTTGGGGATCCCTCTCCTAAGCTTCAGTTGTATGTTCTATGCTCACCTCTCCTGCTTGTGGTCAGTATGTGACTGGTCAGGAAAGCAGAGAGGGACGATAAAGATCTCTTTCTGCTCCATGGGATTTGGTCAATGAGGAGTCTGGCCATCAGCAGCAAGGTAGCTGGGCCAGAAAGCAGAACTCTCACTTTATTCCCGCACTTGAGTTGGTCCCTAGAGATGGATCTGCATCTCCTGAAAGGGATGGCATCTCCCGGAAGGGATGGCATCTCCCATCCTGGTCTCTAGCAGGCTGGACTGCCTTTCACAGATGGGGGTTTCCAGCATCTACGTTCGCCACTTGATCTGTTTCAAGTGGCTCCATTTAATCTTTGTTTCAATTGTGAGGCCTTTGGCAGAGAGGTTTTTTATTTAACTGGGCACCATCTGTTCCTTCTCTTAGGCTCCCTACAGAGAAGAGAATCTGGACCACGGTGGTGCAGGTAAGCAAGCATCAGACAGAAAGCGCTTAAAACAGGTTCGTGGTCCTTTATGAAATGGTAGATAGCAGATAAGGTCTCAGAAAAGGATTCTTCCTCAATGAGCATCCAAAGCTTGGCTGGAGCTGGGGCCTTTCCCACCTGAGGGGTTCCCAAGGACTGGCTTACCATCAGTCCTCCAGGGCTGATGGACGATACAGGACCTTCACCCAGGATGCTTGCCCAAGCCTTCCTGGGGGTCCAGTCCAGCTCAGCCTACTGCACAGCTCGGTACAAAGCAAAACTAAGCTCTGCATGGGCAACCAATCATGAGGATGGCTGTAAGCAAGCGAGTTGTCAGGGGCTATTCAGGCACATTAGGAGGTGCGGTGCTTGTGCATTAATTCAAAGCAGGAAACTCACAGAAAGCAGAGGTGTCATACCTGGGATGGCTGTGGGCTGGGCCGAGGTCCTGAACACAAAGTGCGCCGCCTTGGACTTGCCCTGCTGGTTCTCGGCCACCACATAGACCTCGTACTCGGCATTCCAGTCCAGGGACTTGAGCATGACGTGGTCACTGCCAGACGGGAGCCTGATCTCTGGTTTCCACTCGGAGGAGAGCTTCTGGGAGAAACCGGCAAGAAAGAGACGAGACACCGGAAAGCTTTAGGTGAAACAGCTGGTAAGACCAGCCAACAGGAGGAATGTAAGGGAGTCACTAAATATTGGGGCAAAATGAAAATAAAAACCAGAGATAGGGCATAGTTTTTGTTACCAGCTTGAAAAACCTGAAAGTGAATGATCCCACAGGTCAGAGGTCAACCTTGGGGGCTTACAAATAAAAACAGTGGCGGATTCCCAGTGTGGCATGGGGCCAACCCTTCAATGCCCTGTCCATTACCTTGAGGGTGTGCAGGGACCCAGGCTACACTCTGGGATGCTGGGCACATATCCTAAGGATGCACGTGTTTTTGTCACTCAGTGGTGTCTGACTCTTTGCGGCCCTACGGACTGGAGCCTCCCAGGCCCCTCTGTCCATGGGATTCTCCAGGCAAGAATACTGGAGTGGGTTGCCATGCCCTCCTACAGGGGATCTTCCTGACCAGGGATCGAACCCGAGGTTCTCAGGCCTCCTCCACTGGCAGGTGGGAAGCCCCATCCTAACGGTGACTTAAGAGGATGATCCGACAACTGTGATTCTTGTCCTGTTTTAGAATGTGGGTCACCCTCAGGTGTGTGCTCACCTCTCTGACATGGGAACACAGCACAGATTCTACTTTTATTAAAAGCATTAAAAGCTATTATTTACGGAGCACCTGCTGCATGCCAGGGCCTGGACTGAAGGCTTTCTGCACATTTTCTCACTGCATCCCCACAACAAACCTGCGAGGGCTTTGGCCAGGCCCTCACTAAAGCCGATGATGGGGAAGGGGCAGAGGCAGAGAGAACAGGTGGCTTCCCAAAGCCACAGAGGCAATCGAGTGTGGGCAAGTGCCTCTGGGCCCAAGTGGGGATGTATCTTCTCACAGGAGGGAGCGCAACACACATACGCTGCAGGGAACAGGGTCTCTCTATTCCACGCAGTGTGACCTGGTCTCTGAGGCTGCAGCCGGAGGTGTGGCTGGAGGTGCTGCTGTCAGGACCAAGGCAGGGCCTGCAGTGGCCAGCAGAGCACTCCAGGACATAATTTCAGGCACAAAGCTGGAGTTAGAGGGGCCCCCCTTTTCTCGAACATTCTTTCCAGTCCTATCCTGCACATCTGCCGGTGAATTTGCTCTGGGTGGGAGGGCTTGACACATGTCTACTGGATGATGGGCTGCTCCTGAGAAGAGCAGAACATGCTAGCAGTGTCCTCTGGAAGGTGAGCTAGCCTATGGCTGAGGCTGGAGGAAGTTACATTACAGGAAAGCCAGCCATCTTCCAGGCAAAATTCTTTGTACCAGCCAGAGAGATGCCTTTAGGGTCGTGATAGCACACATGTCGTGGCCATGATAGTGTGGGGAAATGCTGGAAGAGGGGCTCACAACCTCTGAGTCTAACAGAAAGCCAGACTACCTACACAGGGCTCTAAGTTAGTTCCTGCGAGAGTGAGCATGTGTCCCATTTTAATGTAAAACAAAGAAATTCAGCTCTTTGTCTTTTGTCTTCTTTCTCTGAAAGGCTTCTTTCCCTGAAAGGCTTCTTTCCTTGGCAAACATCATTGCAAAAGAGACAACCAGAATATAAAGCAAATATTATGTTACATAATAAATATTAATAATGTATAATAATCAAAATATTTAGCAACAGTTGGGATTTTGAAGTGAAAGAGAGAGGATGGTTAAAGTTGTCAAAGCCTAACATATCCCAGTGTTTTGCCTCAGCTATCTCTTTAAAGCAGACCTGCCCGGCACTGCCAGAATGACCCTCCTGGAACACTGACATCTGATGGGGCCTCGTACGGAGGTATTTCCTGACCCAGCCTGCGTGGTAGCAGTGGTTATTACAGTTACCAAGTATAGCGTTTTCCCAGTGTCAGGCAAGTCTCAGGTTCTTTGCTTGTACTCAAGCTTTACAACAACTTGATAGGCTATCCCTCTTTTACCAACGGAGAAATGGAGGTGATGGACTGTTGGGTGACCTACTTGGGGCACAGGCTGCTAAGTGGTAAGGCTGGAATTGGATTCCATGTCTGTCCGGGCCACATCAGCCCAACAAACGCCAGAGACATCTGCCCACCACTCTGTCCACTTCCAGTGGCTTCCATGGGCCACCTGCTTGGTCCTTGTATCCTGTTCCACATCGAGGAAGTCACAGGGACCTCTCAGCCAGTGATGCCTCTGAGCCGGGCCTTACAGAAGTCAACTGAGGTTCCTCCCCCATGTCAGGCTCCAGACTGGCTTCGCAACGAAGAGGAGGGGGCTGAGTGACTGACAGGCGGCCCAGCAGCTGGGATGTGTTCCCAGGGTGGGGTGGGGGGCTCTGTGCTGTACTGACTCTCTGCAAACCTAACCAGGTTAGGGCTTTGATCAGTAGGAGCTGGTCAAAAGACAGAGACAGAGTTAAGTCAAACTTTTTGGAAAAAGCCTTTCTTGGGTGCTATTTGAAGAAAGAAAACTCCACTCAGGTTATTTTCTACTGTCAAGAAATCCTAGCAAGAGGCTATTTGCAACGCTCAGATGCTGTCTCTAAATCTCCCAGCAATCGGTTATGGTTGGCGATGGCTAAGTATCATTCTAAGACCAAAAAAAGGGGGATGATTTTCAGTTTAGGCGCTGGGGATGAAAGGTGCAATGTCAGAAATCTCTGATGGGCATTGGGAAACCAGGAAGACAAAAGGCTAGGGCCAAGCTCACAGGTAGCGGCACGACCACAGGTCGGGTGGGCTACACCAGTGTGGAGGGAAGGTGAGGGAAGAAGACGGTTTAGGAGCTGAGGTGCCCAGGTCAGGAGGCTTAGACCCCCATCTCTTCAGTCAGACAGACCTGGATTCAAACCCTGGCTGCCTGACTGCGTGAGTCATGTGGTCACTAATTGCATAAACCTCATTCACTTCCTCTGTAAAGTAGGATAACTGTTGAGACCAACTTCATAGGGTTCTTGGGGGGAGAAAATGCATGTGATCACGGGCCTGCATGCCTGGCCCATAACACACTTTATCCAAGTGTGATCCAAGGTATTGGTATGTTATTTGCAAAAAAGTACTGAATGATGGGAAAATAACTTTGTAGAAAAACCTAGGAAGCAGAAAAATCAGTCATGGGTGGGTTTATCATTACCAAAATCACTGTAGAGGTTTTATAACGGTCTCAGTGTGCTTGTCCATTCTATGTATCGCACGTGTGTGCATGCATGCTCAGTCATGGCCCACTCTTTGCAACCCCAATGCACTGTGGTCTGCCACGCTCCTTTGTCCCTGGAATTTTCCAGGCAGGAATACTGGAGCGGGTTGCCATTTTCTACTCCAGGAGATGTTCCCAACCCGAGGCTTGAACCACCCTTGTTTCCTGTGCATCCCCTGCATTGCGGGCTGATTGCTGCTGAGCCACCAGGGAGGCCCCATATATAGCACGGGGAACCATATTCAACACCATATGACAAGCCATATGGAAAAGAATATAAAAAAGGAATGTATATATGTATAACTGAATCACTCTGCTGTACAGAGGTAATTAACACAACATTGTAAATCAACTATACATCATTAAAAAAATAGAGAACTGAAAAAAAAAATAAAGTGGTCTCAGTGTGGATATGACCTAAAGGCTGTAAGTCAGTCTTGGGACTTAAAACCCTAACCTGGGCCCACGAGCCACCTGCCAGGCACATGGGGTGCCCTGCCCCCTTGCTCTAAAGACACTGTTGGTCCCACAGGGCGGGTGTTAGGGTTGTGGGGTTGCAAGAAACCCGGGAAGGAGGCTACTCACCGCTCGGTATTTGACCAGGTAGTGTCGGATGGGGGAGCCGCCGTCGTCTTGCTTGATCAGCTTCACCTTAATAGAGTTTCCATCCTCTCCCATCTGCCCTTCGAGCTTAGGTGCGCTGGGTTCCCCTGAAACAGCCAGGGAATTCACATGACATTTTCATCCACACAATGAAAATCCAATCCATCAAAATGAGATGCGGTGATGGAGTGGGGCTGGACTCTTGATCTCTCAGCAATTCAAATGGTTAAAAAGCAAAACATGTAAAACTTTGAATTCCAATTAGATGCCTCAGTCTTAACTCAAACTGAGAACGCCTTTCGAAAATGTTCTGGGAAACTACCCTCCCTCCTAGTATAGTCCTTTCACCATTTTAAAGAGGGATTTTTTTTTTTTTTTTTTGGCCTGTCTCTTCCTGGTGCTTGCATTTTCTGTTAGCTGCTCTTACAACTGCAGATTTAACTTTCATAAACCTGGTACATTTTGAGGAATAGTCTGAAATATGGGAAAATGTAGGCATTTAAGGAGAAAATTTACACCCATAAAATAATGTTTCAAAGCAGCCTATTTTTTCCCTGGGATATGTGATCTATTCCAGGGGTCTAATTCCTAACAGGAGTGGAATGATGCTGCATTCTTGTGACCAGCTTTTGCATGAATTAAATTTTATGACTTAGAGTCATTAAAAAAAATAACAGGTTTCCAGTTGTGATTAAGTAAAGCATGATTTGCCATAGGCAAGTTTCCTGTAAGTATTCTGCATTTATGGCTCAACTGCCTTGGTGATAATCCTTAGTGCCTTGTATTAATGGAACATTCATTAAAGTCTTTTTGTGAGAAGAGAGAGGGAAAAAATGTCTTCAGCATTTCTCAACAGAGAAAAAGTCGATGTTTCTCTATTTTTTGCAGTAACACTGTGAATCCAGGTTGACAAGAAAGATGAGCTTGTATGTGACCAATTCTGAGGGCTGGGATGGTTCTCTTGTAAAATGCTAATTTATTTTAAGAGAAACTATTTCATTAGTGTATGTTGAAAGCCATGAGATGACAGAACATCTGTTATAAAAAGTTAAAATGAAGATTTAAAACACTTGGGACCCTGGCATTTCTGGTGGAAACCATCTCTTGTATCTATTTCATGACCTCAGACAGAAGATTTGCAGAGCCTATAAAACAGTTACCTTCTGGGTGGGTGGTCCTGGCTTGTTCTCTGGAAGACAGAATCTCAGACATGGGACAGAAGAGCTGGGGGAGGCTTGTCACCAGGCTTTGGACCTCATCACCCACAAGTATGTTGCTTGGTAAGGCCAGCCCACCCCACCCAACTCACTTAGTTACGCTGAGAACCTCACGATGGCCGAGGGGGCTGCTTTTCCCTTTGAGACCAGGAGGAACCAGAGACAAAACTGACGAGAGCCCTGCTACTTGGTCTGGGCGGGCCCCTGGCACACCCCCTGGAAGCTCGATTAACAGGGTTGCAAGGTACACCTGTACTGGCCATGGGGCTACAAAAAGCGGCAACAGGGAGGCTGTGTAATCCTAATGTCTGTGGGATAAAGTATTTACGAAAAGTTGTGCTTGTGACTTGCTTCCTTTAATCAGTGACTAAGGAAAAAGAAAAACAAAATGATAAATGGGCTTCAGATAGACTTGTCCTGTTTTTACACCACTGTCTAGCCACCAGCACCAATTATTCAGTGGAAAATACTTAGAAATTTTGTTTAGATAATGTCTAAGTGTGCGTGCTTTTCTAATTCTTTTGGATCATTATACATCTTAGACAATAATTAATTATGCCTTATGCCCCATCAGACATATCCAGTGCTAAAAAGAAACTCCAAGTGAAATATATTTTAGAGTAGGGAAGGAAGCCTGTGTAGATTCACCAATGCTGAACATTGAAGTAGGAGATGCGGAAGAACATTACAGATTCTACTCTCTCACTGAATTGGGGTGACCACCGCATCCTGGTTAGCCTGTGACTTTGCAGGTGCTAGCACTGCAAATCCTTTACCCTGGATAAACCCTTAGTCCCAGGTGAAATGGGATGTTGGTGACCCTGGACTGAATGAAGACTCCCATTAATCGTAATAACTTTCTGGATTCAGAATTGCAACACTGACTCTGTGGTTAATGATCTCTTTGCCTGAAGAAGGAGAGGAGGAGGTGGCATCAGTGGCCCTTCCAACACACCCACCAGGCAAGGACCTGTCCCTCCTTCAAGACCTCCCAGGAAAGGGAATAGAGATTACTCCATTAGGGCTGCTCTGCTGCCCTGAAGATCCCTTTAGAACTGAAGGCTACGGAGGCCACAGTAGAGCCCAGGGGGTTAGTGCCTTGGCCAGGTCACCACCTCAGTCTCCAGGTTTGCAAAACACCAGATGCTCCCAAGGGGTCCTTCTTATTCTGACATCACTGTGACAGTCGCCATGCTAGGTCGAGCTCTCAAGAGCACCCTGGCTGTGTTCATGATGCCGTAAAACATAGGACACCAAATCTGGGATGTTCAGTCAATTTTAGGGAAATGCGCCCCCAAGATTAACAATTCCATATCTCTTTGCCACAAAATTGCCCATTTTTCTACAAATTAAAAAAAAGTCATTTCAAAAATTCCTGTCTTTGAAAAAACAGACCCTAAGAGTCTTTCAAAGATATGTGAACAAAAATCTCGCCAAGGGAACCTTGTGAAAACCAAAAGCCCCAATGACCTGCTCTTACGTTTGGATTTGCTTCAGAAAAAAATATAGACGGGATCACAGAGAAATCACTCAAAACTATACCATGGAACACAATTCTAACATCTACCGAAGTTAGAACACTATAATTTGCCATCATTTTATTCGAGTGACTACCACGGAACCCTGATATGTATTGCTTTCTCATAGAATTCAGGGCATTTTATATCATATCATGTATTTATTTTTTACTTTTTGGCTATACTGCACGGCCTGTGGGATCTCAGCTCCCTGACCAGGGATCTAATGTGGTTAGATCTAACCCTGGAGTGGAAGCATGGGAGTCTTAACCACTGGACTGACAGGGATGTTCCTATATCATTTAGAGTGCTTTAAAGATGATTTATTCACCAAATGCACATCCAGTATCTATTAGGTACCATGTAGTCCATTAGGCGTTCGAGTTTCAATGGTGATTAAAACAAGATTTTGTTTGCTAAATGAAAAAACGTACTCAATTCTTATTCAATTCTTTGAATGGTGGGGCCCTTGTATAGAAATCTAATTTTTCCTATGATGGTGTTTCTAAAGGAAGATCCTATTGGACTAATATCATAGAGATTATGATCAACTTTATGGCCATGCAACTTGCTGTCAGTACACACAGATGTGGAAAGAGTGATATTTGTTTAATCAGTTGCCTTATTCATCTTCAAATGTTCACTGGGAGCCAATATTTTTAAAGATTAGAAATGCGTGAAAGAAATGATTTCCTAAGCTCTCTGCAAAGAGAATGTTCCAGCCCTGCCTGATGAGGGACGCCAAAGAAACGGACCTGCATTCAGGAGGCTGGCTGCTTTACTGAACACATTAAGAGAGGAAATTATTTAGAGGGTCCCAACATGCACTCTGTTCCGAGATGGCTGCTCTGATTGAAATCATTATGGGTAATTTCAGAAAAACCAATATTGTAATTATTTGTAAACGTTGGTTTGCAATTCAGCAGCAATCGGCAGGTGGCTCCGAGAAAACCCCTGGGGTTAATTATACCCTCTGAGTTTAGCTTTAACCATGAGTCAAATTTTTTCCCCCAAATATTTTATGTAAAGACTAAAACAGCAGGATTCGTAAAAATAAGCCTTGTCGATAACAAACATAAAATATCAGGCAGTTCTGGTATTTTCTAGAAGAATGCAAATCATGTATGCAAGGAAAAAAAAAAAAAGAATGTACCAGAGAGACCACATACAGTCAAAAATATTACTGGCAGGTCCTATAAATTCCCCTTAGAAACCATAATTGAGATGTGTATTTCTGGCCATGCAGATTGTAGGTTCTTCTTTATAATTACGGTGCTACTGGGCCCTAAAATCAGAGTCAGCTTCATGTCTTTCCCCGAGTCAGCAGAAGCCCTGGGATCAGCAAACTACTGCTGGATATCTGAATCCCACAACAAAAATTCTAGCAAGCCCACAGCCTCTGAACAGCAACTGTGAATTTTGGAAGGAAAACAATACTTCTCACTCAAAGAGCTCAAGAACCTAGAGTTGTACGTTCTGAATGGAACGTTAATTGGCTGACAGGCCTCCCTGAGACAGGCTGGACCTGGGTTCTCTCTTCACTGCCTCTGCTTTCTCTTTCATCAGGACCCCACAGGGGCTTCTGAGAAAACCCAATGATGGGCATAGGGCCTGCATTAGAATCTTTTACTATCAAATAAGATTGCCTGGCATTAAAAATACTGTTTGCTCTGTTTATCCTAATGCCTCTTCCCCCTTACCGATGATTTCTTATAAGTGATTTCAAACTGTTGGTTTTAAGAAGTCCAAAATGTATGATGCAGCTGATCTGATGTGACACCTATTTGATTTTTCCAACTCAGGAATATTCAAAATTACACCAAGAGGTCACAAGTTTGAATGGGCCTTAGGGGGATCAGCAAATTACCAAAGGGAATCAGGATTAATTATTAGACCACTAATTCTCCTTCCTCAGACCAACCTCTTAGCCCTAATGTTAAACAGATCAATGTGATCTATGCCACACACACTCCTGGAGCCTCAGAACCTCCCTGATGGTGCTTTGGCAGCAGCCTGGCCATTCTATTCAGAGGTGGTTATCTTATACCCAAGAGCGGCCGGCAGCGCTTGGGCTGGCATCGATTTGTCTCAAGCACCGCTCCCCCAAATCAGGCCTTCGGAGGAAAGCATTCTTTTTCTCCTGAACACTTCTCTTCTAATTGTCAAGGACTCGCTGCGCCAGTGTGATCTGACCCTTTGGCATCCTCGTCCCTGGCTCTGAGGAGTGCTGGGGTACAGAATGAGTGGTCATGGGCGTGGCCAGCTCCCTCGTTTCTACAGAGAAAAGATGCTTGGCTCTCTGCAGCCACGCTCATGGAGGCACCCAGTCCACAAAGCTTTCCAGCACGGGTTTTCTCGGGAATTGTGAATGAGTGCTGGGGGGAGGGTGGGGAGGCTTGGTACTACTGAGGACAAGTTAAACAGCGGTAAATGAACTCTGACAGACCGAACCACAGAAATACCAAATCCCTTCTCGTGGGTGTCATGAAAACACCAACAGATTAATTGATCAATTATCTTTGTTTCATCATCCTAAAAAGAAAATATGACCACGAAGGTATGGCTTGTGGTTATGGGGCTGATCCAGGCTGAGGAAGTTAAAGACAGAAATAACTGCCATCACCACCAATTAACTCGGCTCCTGCCTCCGAGGCCACAAAGCGGGGCGGGGGTTGTGAACATCTCCAACAGTAGTTCATGGACGTTAGGTGAGTTATGAAGAAGCATGAGGCTCCTGGGAGGTTTCAACCCTCCTCCTGGTAAACCCCAGGGAAATGGGCACTTTCCATGGCCCCCAGTCTCTGCCCAGGGGATTCGGGCTGATATACGTCACTGCCTTGGTCCCTTCAAGCTAGCTTTCTACCCTGGTAACCACCAGTGCAGGGAATCCTTGGGAATAAAGGCAATTAGAACAGAACCCCTGGTGAAAAGTCTATGTCGACCTGCCAGAGACCGTGGCAATCCAGACACACAGCTGTAAAAAATAAAGGAGGGGGTGGAAGGGATGGTTAGTGATGTTTTCAATCTAAGAAGGAAGAGTGGGTGTTAAAAAAGAGTTTAGTTCATCAGAATCAGCATTTCCTAGTACGAGTCAGTGTCAGTAGCTAAAGAAAAAAAAGATCATTATAAATGGGTGGGGCGGGATCCATGCTCAAACATGCTGCACGCGGAAGGGAGGGCGGGGAGGGTGCAGGGGGCGTCTCATCACACACATGCTGGTGCGGAGGGGAGTCCCATTTACACAGAGTCCTCGGTAGCTGATGGATCACCAGAGGAAGCAGGCCCTGCAGTTATGTGATGCTGTGATATTAGAAATAAACTTTGACACCAGGGGGCTCAAATTTTTGCTTCCAGCAAACCCATGCCTGTGCCCTGGGCCATGTGTCTGCGCTTCCCTGTCATAGACCCTGCCTGCAGAGCTCTGTGGGCTCAGGGTCTAAGTGGCCCGGGGCTGGTGCTCAATGCCTGTGTTCATTTCTCCTCTTCTTGACAGAAACTGTAGGTGCACAGAACATCCAGCATACGTTAAACACATCCTAGGCAATTTGGGGGGGTGGTGGTGGAGGGTAGTGGACACTGAGTTTAATCATTTGTGGGTGTACAACCTACCCATTGCTCACTTAAATCATTTTCATTAGGCCTAACTCACCTGAAAGCCTTACTTAAGCCTAGAGGAACCACCCCTAAGTTTTATTTCTCTCCCCTGTAAATTTTATTTGCTCCAGCCTCTCCATTCCCTTCCATTCTATTACTAAGGGCCATTTCCCACCGTGTCTTGCTGGTCTGAGTAACAGTCCTCTGCCTGCCCTCCTTGCAAAAGGCAGAAGAGGCGTGATTTGATGAGGGGGGTGATCATACTTCGGAATTCCACAGTCTCCCAGTGTTTTAGTACTGGCCACATTTCCTACTGACAGCCAAGATCACAGTTAAGGTGTGTTTCTAGGGCAGCTGCAAGAAATACCTTCAAACATTTCTAGCCTCGCTTAAAATGTCTGCAAGAGATAGCTCCTCAGAGGTGTGAATTAGCTTCTACCTTGTGCTTCATTCTGAATCACAGCATTGCACAGAAATGACTAACCTTGGGTTTAAAGAAGAAACTAAGGTTTCAGCCCAGGTATCTGCTCATACTTCAGCTTCCAGGGGGAAGGTTCAGCATCTGAGCAGTCATCTCAAGTTCGAAAAGTGCCTGTCTCCCTTGAAACCACATTTTTGGAGTGGGACTTGGAGTTTAGACAATTGTAGGCTCCCAGTGTTTTTTCTTCTGCCTTAAGATGCACAGATCAAGGTAATTTTTAAAGCTAGGTCCAAGCTCTAAGCATAACAGAGGTTCCCTGACTTGGGGACCACGCCTGGTGCCATGCATGCGTGCTCAGTTGTGTCTGACTTTTTGAGACCCTGTGGAATGTAGACCACTGGGCTCCTCTGTCCATGGGATTTCTCAGACAAGAACACTGGAGCGGATTGCCATTTCTTCCTCCAGGGGATCTTCCCGACCCAGGGATCCAACTGCAGTCTCCTGCGTTGGCAGGCAGATTCTTTCCCAGAACCACCTGGGAAGCTTCGGGGACATCCCTCCTTTGTTTCATATGATGTAAATGCTGAACATCCTCTTGTTTGGAAATGAGGGCCCTCCCATCCAAGATCCTGTCCAGGAGTCTGACTGTAAATGGGACTGACTTGGGGCTCTGTGGCCATGCCCAGAGAGCTGAAGCCCTCACAGGGGTCAATGTGAAGGGTGACAGGTGCCACATACAGGGTTCACACACGTGGGGCACACGGGACACAGGGCAGACCAGGGACAGAGCACATGCGAGACGAGCGGCTGATGGTTCTGTTCGTGCGGATGTCGCCCAATCAGCTCTCCCAGAAGCGAGGTCGCCGGGGACCCCTCGCATGCACGGGCACCCTGGGGGTTACTGGTGTTAGTTTCGCTTTCGTGCTCATCGCAGCCTCTATGTGTCTCAGGTTGTGATATGAAGTTCAAATTTCCAGTTAGGAGGGGATGGCACGCATGTGACTCCCAGGGCAGGTTTGAATGGGTGTTTAATTTTACTCGGGGGGGGGGGAGCTGTGACCAGAGGCTGCATTTTCCTGTCGTGGTTATAGTAAGCAAGAAATGCTTTCACAGGACTGTGACAGTCACAATATTAACGGATTATTTTGTCACTCCTTTGAGCTTTATTAGGCTCTAAGTTTATTTCCTTTGCTGCAAGGGTCAATGGTGTGCCTTTGGATTACATGGCGATCATCAGTCATGGTAATTGTTAAGTGACTTTTGCTTTGATTTTTCTTTCCTCCTGCCTGGGGCGGGTGGCAGGTCACTTGCAAAGTGATACCTTGGCCATTACAGCCAAACTGCTCTAATTCCAAATTCTTAAATCTCTCATTTCAGAAAGTCCTCAATCTGCATGAATTTTACGAAACACTCTCACTGGTTTCAAGCAAATACAACCTTTGTGATGGACACATTTCTCTCTGTAGGTGTTCAATGTTATGTTTTCATGGAAATGTGACATTTTATAACAACTGTGCTTTGGAGAACTACTGGATAAAGTGAGATAACCATGCTATAAAGCTCACTTACAACACTGCTTTCTGGGAAATAAAGTTTATGAACTATCTGATAAAAATTCAAGGGTGCAAATTCGGCTGTGGTTAAAGTGATTTTACTGTAGCCAGATTTCTTGAAGCAAAACATTAAATTGAAGGCGTCTTGGTATCAAATTGTCATCTAAAGGCTCCAAAGGCTGATGAATTTTGGACGTGCATTGAGAAAAAGAGGAAATCTCTCAAATGAGTTCGCTTAGGAAATCCGAGACAGGAAGAAATGAGTGGGCCCTATGTGCCAGGCTGTGGTCCCAGATTTATTTCATGATTCAGAACAAAGAGTTTTACCTTCTGTTCACCAGCGTGGACGACATCATCAGCACCATGCAAGCCACATGACAAAGTCACATGATACGCACGCACATGATTGGTTGAAAGGAAAGTGGAGGAGATCACATGGAAAATACAAAAAAATCAAAAACTGATGTAAACAATGGGCAGGGAGAGAAATCAACAACAAAATCACAGACTAAATAAAAGGAGAAATTAAATTAAATTAGCAGCATATATAAGAAACACTGGGAGAGCAGTAAAACTGCCCAGTAATAGAAGACTAATAAATCATAAAGAGCATTTGGTTAACAACACCGATAAGCATTAGATACAGCTGCAACACTGCATATTAATACCACATCAAGGAGCAGGGACACTTGTTTTGAAATGGGGAGTTGTCTCTGTCAGGACCCGGATGCCAGAGTCAGTCCAGGAGACTGCTGAAGGAGAAGAAAAAGGCAAGTTATTCTTCACAGATTCCAGACATGTCTCGGCATCCTTGGGAAGCAAGGGCAATGAAACAGAGCATGGTCATGAAGGAAGAGTCCCATGATTGGGTGCCCTGGAAGAATAAAATATCATATTACACTGAGAAAAGTCACTTCATGTTTCCTTTGGAGCGATGAGGAGGGGGGTGTGGACCTAGTGAGGTCTGCTGGGTGCAGGCAGAGAAGATGGCCAGGAGTCTCATCTTCCTTCTCTATTCGTCTACTCAGGTTATCCAAGGGCCGCCACGACACACCCCGATCAAGACACATCTAAGAGGGGGGCCACTATTTTGTTCTCTACATCTGTGAGTCTGCTTCTTTTTTGCCATAGTCACTAGTTTGCTGTATTTTTTAGATTCTCCATACACGTGACATCATACGTTATTTGTCCTTCTCTGTCTGATTTATTTCACTTAGCATAAGGGTTACCAGTGAGGAACAAGTACCAACTATTTGGTTTAAAACAAGCTACAAGGATATATTGTACAACACAGGGAATAGAGCCAATATTTTATGATAACTACAAATGGTGTATAACCTTTAAAATCGTGAATCATTATATTGTACACCTGCAACTTATAATATTGTACAGCAACTATACATCAATAAGAAATAAAATAAAAAAGTAAAGAACCATGAAGCAGTCTAATATTCTAGAAAAATAATAAAAAAAAGAGGCCAGTGAGGAAAGGGAATAGGTTTCCTTCTGGGGGTTGAGGTCAGAGCTCTGTCACAGCAGAAACTGAATCGCTGGCCCAACGAGCTAAGAGTTGGACATTAGACACATGCTTGGGCATTTGTGGATACAGTTATCTCTTTAGACTTGCAGTGAACGGATAAGACATGAACGTGATTTCTACAATGAAAAGTAGTTTTCTTCTTTGGATATGTCTACATTCCCTTTTGACCTGTGTCCTATTTATATCTGATTTTTTACTCTACGACTGTTTCTTCTTAAGGCCTTTTGGCTTCCCCACCTTAACTTGCACAGGCCAAGGGGCATTTTGGCTGTCACCAGTAGAAGCTAACTAACAAAGAAGGTGGACAGAGGGGCAAGGTGAAGATTCGTTTCTGCCCAAAGCACACCACTGTTTAAAAGTGATTCGAGAGAAATGCTTCAATCAAGCGAGGACCCTGGTCACTGTGGGCTGGTACAGTGTTCGCTTCTCACTGTCTGACGCTGCACAGGATCTGGCATGTTCCAACCACAGGTGTCTGCAGGGACTATACACAACTGAGCAGTTTCTCCTTTTTATATTTGAAAGTGAAAGTGTTAGTCACTCAGTTATGTCCAACTCTTTGCGACCCCATGGACTATAGCCTGCCAGGCTCCTCTGTCCATGGAATTCTCCAGACAACAACAGTGGAGTGGGTAGCCATTCCCTTCTCCAGGGAATCTTCCTGACCCAGGGATCAAGCCCAGGTTTCCTGCATTGCAGGCAGTTTCTTTGCCGTCTGAGCCAGCAGAGTACCTTCATTCACTCATAATTATAAATGGATCCACACACACATACACACAGAAAGCAAAAAGCAAAAGACACTGTTTATATTCACCCCTATTGACCAATGATCAACAGATTTTTGGATGCTTCTAGCTACTCTGCTGTTATTCCCACTGCAATTCACATGTGCTACATTCTGCCTTGCAGTTTAGAAATATATTCATGCTCAACACGGGCTGCTGCTCAATCGAGTCTGTCTTTCTATTCTGCCAGTAACCACTGGGACTTACAATTTGGGTCAGTAGTCAAGTGGTTCAAAATAAAGGAGACTCAAACTTTCTTCTCTTTGGATGTCACTACTCATCATTTAATCTATGGGCAGACATGCTTGATGTTTAAAAATGAAACCTACATCAGGGGAGAGACACTTAATTCATCCATAACAAAAAACTGGATCCAAGATTGTGTTTTACTTCCAGAGAAGACCAACCTACAGTGAGAGACACCTTAAATACAACCCAAGTTGTGCAAGGACATTGTGTAGCCTTTTCCTGCTACACTCGGCACGGCATACACACTGCGCCCAAGATGCAGAGGATTGGGGCGTCACTGTTAGCAGAAGAGAGGGTGCTGTTAGTCTCATTCCTTTTCCAAAATGCAAAGAAACCCATCACTTGAATTAAACCCATGCGAGCACAGCTCACTGTCGCCTGCCTGCTCTGCTGACAAAACGAAACCTCAAAAGCATCAGGAATTAAAATTCACTGCAGCACGCACACGGAGGGAACACCAAGAAAGCAGACTCTAAGCTATGTTCTGCAGGAGAAAAAAATAACCATTTCATGCAACACGCAGGAACTCTTTTCTTCTCTGTTCAATTATGCATCAGAAACCCTGGCCCGCAGAGTAGAGTGGGAACCATATTTTGCATTCTTGCTTTCTGCCTTCTGCTCTGAATGCCTTTAATGGGATGCATGCCATTTTCCCTGTGTACTCAGAAATATTATTAAATCTAAAGCTCACATATAATTATGGACACACACACACATGCTCCAGTTGACTCGTCAGGGGTTTCAGGCCTAACACACAAACACACTTCATTAGAGCATCACAAAGATGAGTTTGGGACATGTTTCAGGTTGTAATAAGTGTAATGTTTTCCACGACGGGAAAGATGGGACAGTTTGGCCCTGACTCCACCATTAGGAGATGGATTCCAGAACTTTCATCTGGACTCTCCACACACAAACTTGAGAGAGCCTGGTAGTGCTTTCTCAGGCCATAATTTTTCTAGCACGAGGGAGGTGGCCCAGGTGTGCTCAGGGCACACACGTCCTCTCTCTGCGGGAGCAAAGGAGGGCGCGTGGTTGAGGAGCAGAGGCTCCCTCCTGCCTCACCGCTCCCTTTCCCCAGGCAGCCAGCTTCTCTTGTTCCTTCCCTAATTTTCAGTCGTTCAGGTATTTTATTTTAATGTGTGTGTGAGCATGTGTGTGTCTCTGCGTGTGCATTTCTCTGTGAGTGTGTTTCTGTGTGTGGGGGGGTCCTCTGTGTGTCTGTGTTTCTCTGGGTGTGTCTGTGTCTCTCTATGTGTGTTTGTGTGTACGTGTGTGCATGTGTGTGTATCTGTGTGCATGTGTCTGCACGTGCGTGTCCCTGTGTGTGTCTCTGCGTGTGTGCCTGTGTGTGTATCTGTGTGTGCACATGTGTCAGTGTCTCTGTGTGTGCATGTGTCTGTGTGCATGTGTTTGTGTCTGTGTGTGCACGTGTCTCTCTGTGTCTATGCGTATGTGTCTGTGTGCCTGTGTGTGTCTCTGTGTGCGTGTGTGCGTGTGTGCGCGCCTGTGTCAGTGTCTCTGTGTCTGTGTCTCTGCATGTGTGCCTGTGTATCTGTGTGTACACATATGTCAGTGTCTCTGTGTGTGCATGTGTGTGTCTGTGTGTGTGTCTCTGCGTGTGTGCCTGTGTATCTGTGTGTGCATGTGTGTCAGTGTCTGTGTGTGCGCATGTGTCTGTGTGCCTGTGTGTGTCTCTGTGTGCACGTGTGTCAGTGTCTGTGTGTGTGTGTGTGCACATGTATCAGTGTCTCTGCGTGTCTATCTGTGTGTGTGTGCACACCTCTGCAGTGGAGAGACAATGAAAGCTGGGAACAGATGCTCTCCTTTTGTCTTCTCAGCATTTCTCTAACCCTTGTCTGTTTTTTAACTTGCGGGTACATTTGGAAAGGTCTCCTGTGCACAGAGCTCTCTTCAAGAATCATTCCTGTCTTTTGGTGATGCTAGAGCAGACAGCATGCTTAGGGACCCACACCAGGAGAGGAGCCTTCGAGCATGCCTAACTGTTGCTTTCAACACTCAGGGGGCCGGGGCAGCACTGGGACCCAAGAGTCCACTCTACACAAGCAGCAGTCAGGCCCAGGCAGCTAAGCTCTCTACTCACTAGTTGCTTCAGTGGTTGTAAGAGCAGGAGGAGGCCAGGTTGCTATGGAAACATGAAGGATGGAAAGGGCACAGAAAGGTGAAAGAGAGAACAGAGATAAATTAAATTTACTGATACATACATGTATGTGTGTATATATATTAAGACACTGTTATAGAGAAAAAAGAGATGGTAAAGGAGGTATGCTCTCATTTCCTTCTTCCCTGATTTATCAGTATGAATGTAGATATTTTAAAGAGATTATCAGAGGTTTTGCTGACAAATTACTCTCAGATGGCAAGTAATAATGTAACTCTTATTTATTCTTACTACAAATTCTAGCTACTACATGCTGGGCATTGTGTCTTGTATTTCTCCTACTTAAACTTTGATTTTCATACATACCTACAAAGTAAGCAGACTCTATCCTTCCTTTGGGAAATAAGGAGTCTGAGGTTCAGAGAGGTGGGGTGACTCATTCAAGGTCAGGGAACTGCACGCCAAAGCAGGGGAGCTTGGAGCTGAACCTGGTCGCTGAATTCCTATTGTTCAAGTCCACTGCCTGGCAAGCAGTCCAAGAGTGGCGGGCTGTTTCCAAGTCAGACAGATGCCACAAAGGGCTCTGGGCTTGGGGCTCGGGTCACTCCCGAGTGCAGGGCTTCTGATGCACCACGGGGATACGGCCAGCTGAGTGGCCTTGCCGCTGCACTGACTGGGCGCTGAGCACTGGCTGCCATGACACCCTGGGTCTTGTTCAGCTGCCGTCTCCCTGCTCTTTCCCCTAGGAGCACTGGGTTCACCACTGCAAAGAGTGGGAGGCCTGGGGTGCTCCCACCCCTGAGGACTCAGGGGAATAGAAGGATAGGGCAGCTAAGTGAAACGAGGTGGTAAATGAGAGGAGCCCAGACACGGTGACAAAGCTGGAGGCTGCCCAGGTGACACCACTGCCAGACTTAGTGGCACTGCTCCCGGGTGGCAAACAGCTTGATAAACCCCAGGTTTGCTGTTATTTGGGAGCAGGGTGCGATGACTTCTCCTGTTTTCTAGAGAAGAAAAGCAAGGCTCCCTTGTAAAGGGTTAAATAATTTGCCTAATGCCTTCTTTCAGGCACATCTGCAAGCAGGCACTGTTTCTTCTCCCACAAATATTTACAAGAAACGTATGCAGTTATGGAGACAGCAAAAGCTACAGGCCTTGCTATCTAATTTCAACGTCTGAACCCAACTGTGCCAATTAAAATGCCGGGTGAAAACATAACACCCCTAACATTTCTTATGACCCTGTGGAATTGACATTTTTCTTGGCAAAATCGTTTGGCTTCTCTAAATAATCAGCTGACTACGAATCTGGAGGACAGGGCTGGGGGAGCCACAGCCTTGGGGAGCCTGCCTGCGAGATTTTCTGTCCAGAGCAATGCTTTCCACGCGCCTCCTCCTGCGGGGAGAGCTGCTCCCCCTGCCCCCCCGCCCCGAATCTGAGCAGCCTGGTGCCTACGTCTCAACTCATTTGCTCCTCTAAAACCCAGCGCTGCCCTCCACCAACAGAGTGGAATTATCACCCGGTAGAGGAGATCACGCCAGACAGACACGCTGTGGCTGGCAGAGAGCCACCTGCAGGGAGATGGAAGATGGAAATGATACTCACTATCCAGATGAGACAACGGAACAGGGGTGGAAGAGCTAGCAGGAGCCGCTGAGGAAAGAAAAATGAAGATTGAAAAAAAAAGATCATCGAGGCACACAGACACTGAAGGGGAAAATGGAAGAGGCAAACCAGCGGTGTCAGTAGGAGAAGCTGAAGTGAGTTGCAGTGAGAAGAACTCCATGCAGGAGAACAGGTGGCCTACAGCCCCTTAGAGAGCAGGACGCTCTGACTTCAAACCCTGAGCCTGTGTGGCTGCCCAGCCCCGCGGTTCAGGAAGGGACCAGGCCAGGAACAGCTGCAGGGCTCTCCAACCCTGTGAAAACACACAGGCAGTTCAGCAGCTGTCTCCACAGGATCAGATGTCTGGAGGGAAAGACACCTGGCCCCCAGCTTAAGGTGAACCAACAGAAAAGGGGAAAGTGACCTTGGCCGTGACGTTACCTACCTCTTCATGTGTTTACCTACACAGATGGCACATATTTATAGTAAAATGTGTGCACGCATCACTCTCTGATTTTAAGGTCCCGATAAAATAGAAACAATCGTCTTCCTTAATGCTGTGACTGGGCGAGGTTGGGATGGTTTGGGATCTGGATGTTACGACAGCCACCGCTGTCCTCCAAACACTAGGAAAGGTGGTGCTCTGGCTGCTGCTGTGTGTGCGGAGGACCAAGCAAATTAACATTGAGCCAGGGCACTTTGAAGGGACTGGGACTAACCAAGTAATGCTAACCAGCTTTCTGCATGGTGAACCTTTAGAAATGGTGCATTTGAGACATTTTGGACACTGAATGGATATTTAATTTTTCAGTGGCAACTATTCAGAAGCTGTTCCATCAATAATCACAGAAAACAGGCCCCTTTGAGAGCTAGATAAAAATTTGGAAAAACGTCACCCTATCTCCAATACTGTCTTGACACTCATGGTTAGGTCTTTCTCTTACCTTCTAGATGAGGTTACCTCGTTAAACCATCCAGAACAATGTCACTGGAATCAGAGCAAGACAGGCTACTAACTCAATATGACTTGACAGTCTGGTTAATTCTGATAAAAGTGTATCTCTCTCTTTTTCTCGTTCTTTCTCTTTTATTTTTTTGGCTTAATTGGTTGTACAGTTGTCCATATTATTCTGGCTGAGGGATGGGGTTTTATATACCTTAATCACAATATATTATAATGCATTAACATATTTGCCATGTGGCATCTAAGGGGAAAAATATGAAACAACAAATTTCAAGGTGTCACTTTTAAAAAGTAGAGACTCACTTGTAATCTTTATACCCTTGTGAGAAATTGTCTATTTCACTTCATGGTACAGAAGCAATTGAAGAGGTAACATTCAGCCAATGAGATTCTGAAGGTGTGTGGTTCAACCATGGAGGAAAGAGTCATAATAAATTATCATGTCACTTCTTCAGGGTTTCAGTAGCTCTAAGAAGGAAGCAGCCCCTCCTGGGGCAAACAGAGGTCATGAGCCTTCCACCTAAAAGCTTCCTAACAGCATGCAGACACCTGGCCTCGAAATACATGAAACAGGGACATCTTTCCAGGCTGGGGTTTCATTGGTCCCGTTGGAGCCTCGGCTTTCATTACCTTCACAGAAACAAAGGAACCTCCCAGCAGGTAAGCCAGACTTTCTAACTGGGTGGCTCCAAAGCAGGAATCCTTGACATATTGGTGGTATTGGCTAGTTTCACCTGCTCATCTCTGCTGTGACATACTCATGCCCCTGTATGTGGTGGAGACCATTAAGGAATCATGAAGCAACCCTAATACTGAGACATGTCAAGCAACTTCAAGTGATGAGCAAATGGCTCTCCCCTACACCTCCCAACTCAGAGGGCCAGCAGCATCAACTCTGTCCAGGGTGCCAGCTCCTGCTGACCCTGACCTGTCTCTTCTCAGACCTGAGGGTGTACCCAGGGCCCACCTCCAGGGCCACAGAAGCAGTCTGTGCACCTGTATCCCAATATCATAAGAGGTGGATGCACTGTTCGTGGGTGAGATGAGCCAGCCTCAGATGCCCCTGGTTCTTGGGCTTGGCGTAAGCCGGCAGCTAAACTGATGGCTGATCTTGTTTAAGTTCAGATAACCTTTGTGCCTTTCAAGGAATGGGAATGAGAACTCAGAGAAGGTCCTTCCAAAAACTTATCCTCACTTCGTAGCAGCAGTAATTGGGTTTTGTCTTGGCAGTGGGAAACGCTGGCATCTTCCTTCCAACTGTAACCTTTTCTCAGGATGGGTTTATGCACAACAGGTTACCTTTTGAGCAAGATCCTCACTTCAACCCTAGGAAGGCTATGGAGGTGAGAGGAAAGACCATAACGATCAACTTCAGTGAGAGTATAATCATCCTCACCCTGCTCAAGTTCTAGAAAAAAAAATTACGTTCAACTCTAAAACTGTGCCATGCTTTCTGTGTCTAAAAGAGGTTTGCTTTCTAATTCACGTTCAACTCTAAAACTGTGCCACGTTCTCTTTGTCTAAAAAAGGTTTGCTTTTTAATTCTTTAAACCATAACTTAATTAGGTGATTGAGAAAACTGACTTTTCATGTGACTAGCAATGCCTGCTGCTGCACTGCATTACTCATGACTGACTTGGAATGAAGGACTGACCCCACCATTTTCCAAAGGACTTCTTGGAATCTTGCTTGGTTAATCATCCATTTTCATACTGGCAGATAACAAACAACAAAATCTAGAGGTCTTCTTTTTAAAAAATATTAAACGCTGGCTTTTAAAACACAGTGTCTGCTATAAAAATTCTCACCTTAAAGAAGGCTGGGCTGGCAATGAATGAAAACCACTTACGACCTTTGAAGTTCAAGACCCAGTTACTCAGATTCAGTACTCAAACCCCAGTTACTGGGTAAACACTCAGAAGGAGGTCTTGCCTCTCTGTGATGTTACTAAGCCAGCCTCTGTTTACAGATAAAGTCCAGAGGAATGGGCACCTGAAGACTGGGTTAAAGATCCAGGAGGAAGGTGCCCTTGAGCCTTCTGGGTGCTCTGAGGGCAGAGCTGAGCTGTCGGCCCAGAGCGGACAGCTGTCAGTCCTCACTGACAACTCCATTCCCCCTCCACTCTATCCGACTTCTTCCAGAACTGGTTAATTCAGGAACCAACTCTGCTGAGAGAGTAGATTTAGCCCTTGTTCAATATCTCAGAATGCCTACACCGAGCTACTTAGTTTCTGCTGGTGCTGCAATATTTCTGAATAAATTTCAAAAAGATAAGCTTCCCTGAGTGCCTTTCAGGAGCTAGGAGCGTTGCATGAAAAGAATGTGCTGCTGAAGACTTCCCTCCACCCTTCTGAGCTCAGCCTGGGAAGAAGCTGAGCCTCAGCGGACGTGAAGCCCGGGGACATCTATGCAGGTAGAGACTGGACCACAGTTCTGCTCCTGGAGGAGGAGGGATGCTCCTGTTACTCTTGCTTCCAGGTCCACTACTTATAGCTTACAAAATTAGGATGTCCTTTTTGGGGAGAATCACCCCCTTCCTTCATTCTTGGCAATACTGCTACTAAGTAGCTGGCTGTGTGTGTGCGTGTGCTAAGTCGCTCAGTTGTGTCCGACTGTGTGTGACCCCATGGACTGTGGCCTGCCAGGCTCCTCTGTCCATGGGATTCTCCAGGCATGAATACTGGAGTGGGTAGCCTATCCCTTCTCCAGGGGATCTTCCTGACCCAGGGATTGAACCTGGGTCTCCTGTATTGCAGATGGATTTTCCCAAACATGGAAATACATGTTGCAAGTAACCTAGTGCTAAAGAACAGAGTTCACCAGTTAAACTGTGGGCTTAACTCCCCTGCAGGAGGTACCCGTGATGCAAACTCATTCATGCTGTGTGGGTTCCCCCACCCATGCTCCTAGAGCCTTTCAGCTATCACCAGCCAGACAGAAAAGGGAGGTGCAGTGAGCTCAGTTCTTTCACCTCCTAAAAGCACATGTGAAAAGCCTTCTGGGTTCTCGTGCCCATGAAGGGATTCTGAATAGAGGACTGGAGATGCTCTGGTTACTTTTCCGGCATCCTGGCTAATGGTGAGATGATGCCATATCCTTATTTAGAGGCCCTTTGCAGACCTCCACCGTGCTTGGCTCAGCAAAATGTTGCCACAGGGTAATCGTCACACACAGAAATTAATAAATAAACACAATTTCAAAAGACAAAAAATTTGCATGCTCTAAAACAGGACGAGTGTTAGCCTCTTGGAGTAACCTACAGACATTAACAAGAGCACAACTAGACTAAGGTCAGTGTGGTTAGGGCCCGGCCGGCATCATCTACTTCAGCCTCTAGGGGACAAAAGGGACTGGAACTAAATTAAAAAACTAGAACTAGCAGATGTTAACACTCTAGAAACAGGTAATGAGGTATGAAGAGGCACTTACGTGGAAGAGGGCTATCTGCATATCCCATGGATGGAACACAGACGAAAAGAAAAGACAAGAGACAGACCCAAGAAAAAAAAATAAGATGTAAAAGAAATGAATAGGATCTGCAGAACACACGGAGCTGGAAACGCAAATTATCAAATTACTTCAAATCCAGAGAGAAGCAATTCCTGTAGGAGGAAGATGAGACAGGCTCTCTACTTCTGCAAAGAGGCAGGGGGATCACTCTGCAGGCCCCTGACCCCATAGGGAAGAAAGCGGAGGATTCTCCCATATGCCTTTTGACCCCAGGAGTCAGAGGAGGGCCCAGGAAGCTCTGTGACCGCTGGGAGAGTCTTGCTACAGCATCTTCTTCACCTGGATGGACTCACCATCCTCCATGGGGAGGAACTCCATCTGTGGAGGGACTGAACTAGACCAGGGCTCACCCAGAGCTTGGCTGTGTGTGGGGACGGAGAAGTATGGCAGGCTTGGCTTAAGGAAAGAGGGAGCAATGGAGGAAAACAGAACTGCAACTCTGAATGGGATCAGGAAGAAGGGACTCCTGAAAGAGGCCGTGACCAAGGAGACCCCAATGGTGCTCCTGAAAGGAGGAGGGGTACGAATGACAGAGGCCATTTTTTCCCTCTTTATTTTGTTGGGGCTTTGCTCCTGCTCATTTATCCTACAGCAAACTCTGTTTCCCTGTAACTGGATATCTCTGCTTCATTAAAACCCCACAACTAATTATGCCAACCATCACTGCCTTTACTGTCTTCCTTCAAGTCACCAGGTGCTTGGAGCCCATGTGAGTGTGTATGTGTGTGTGTGTGTGTGTGTGTGCGTATGGGTGTGTGCTCAGATGCTCAGTGGTGTCTGACTCTTTGCAACCCTGTGGACTATAGCCTGCCAGGCTCCTTTGTCTATGGGATTTCCCAGGCAAGAGTACTGGAGTGGGTTGCCATTCCCTTCTCCAGGGGATCTTCCCGACCCAGGGATTGAACCCAAGTCTTCCTGCACTGGCAGGCAGATTCTTCACCACTGAGCCACCGGGGAAGCCCCTAGGGCCCTTGTGACAAAGAGCAAATCTCCCAAATCTGTCCCCACCACGCTGCCCTGAGTCTCCTCGGTGCCTCTGATGACATGCATGCGTGGTTTTCTGACCCGGCTGCTACTCTAACAAGCTGGACCAGCTATTAGACTGTGTCTCCAAGCCCTTTGAGAAACTGAGGACCAAGGGAGTGGTATCGGCCGCCGCTGAGGGCCAGAGAACTAGGAGGTGGGACCACCGTGAGCAGAGGGACCTGTAAAGACAAAACGCTGTCATCTGAACACTGGATGGGTCCCCCCACCCCAGGGAGACGAGCCGGGCAGCGGGCTGTACTTACGGACTGGCTGCGTCTTGAACTCGGAGGCGGCGCTGATCTCGCCCAGGCCCTTGCCGTTGAGGGCCGCCAGCCGGACTGCGTACGTCGTCTCGGGCTTGAGGCCCACGATGGTGACGATGCCCTCCATGCTGGCTGTTGTGAGAACAGGTAAAGGGTCACAAAGAGGGGAAAGCCTAATGGTGAAATAGTGCAGCTGCCGTGGTAAACAGTACAGCAAATCCCTCTGTGATTAAAGGTAGAATTCGATCCAGCAGTTCCAGTTCTGGATCTATGTACCAAAGGACTGGAAGCAGGGACTGGAATAGATATTTGTACAAACGTTCAAGGCCATCTTGTTTACAATAGCTGAACTGTGGAAACAACCCAATGCCCCCCAAGAGATGAATGCATAAACAGAACGTGGTCTTCCATACAGTGGAGTATTGCCCAGTTTTAAAAAGGCATGACATTCTGATGCACTACAGCAGGCATGAACCTTGGGGACATCACACTAACTGAGACAGGACAGATACAAAAGGACAAATACTGTATTATTCCACTTATATGAAGTACCTATAATAGTCAATATATATAGAGACTATCAATAGTCTACTATGGGCTTCCATGGTGACTCAGTGGTAAAGAATCGTCTGCCAACGCAGGAGAAGCATGAGATGCAGGTCTGATCCCTGGGTCAGGAAGATCCCCTGGAGGAGGAAATGGCAATTCACTCCAGTATTCTTGCCTGGGAAATCCCATGGACAGAGGAGCCTGGTGGGCTACAGTCCAGGGGGTTGCAAAAGATTCAGACATGGCTTGGAGACTAAAGAGAAACAACAAGAGTCAACTCTATAGAAAGCAGAAGGGTGGCTGCCAGGGGCTGGGGCAGGAGGGAATGCGGAGTTGTCATTTAATGGGTATTGACTTTAGGATGAAAAAGTTCTGGAGATGGACAGTGGTGACCACATAACGATTTAATGCCACTGAACTGTGAACACTAGAAAATGGTTAAAATAATAATTTTTATGTTATATATAGTGCTCACTCAGTCATGTCCGAATTTTGTGACCCCACAGACTATAGCCCACCAGGCTCCTGTGTCCATGGGAGTCTCCAGGCAAGAATACTGGAGTGGGTTGCCATTTCCCATTCCAGGAGATCTTTCTGATCCAGGGATCAAACCCGAGTCTTTTATGTCTCTTGCACTGGCAGGTGGATTCTTTACCACTAGTGCCAGCTGGGAAGCTCATGTTATATACATTTTACTACATTAAAAAAGTTAACTAGGAAACAAAAAGTCTGTTGGACATAGGATTAACCTGCCACAAAGTTCGTATGAGGTTTCAGGGGGATGTCAGGGAGGTGAAGGATGATTTTCTTGTAGTTCTAATCCTGATTCCGCAGAAAGTCCTCCTAGCCCTCCCCAAAGCTGGAGTGATGGGAGCTTCCTGGAAGGATGAGTTCTCAGTAAAACTGAGTCGGAAGATGTCTCTGAATTGCTGTGACACTGCATCCTAATCCAATCCATTCTCAGTTCTACCCTCATTTCTGGGATTAAAAATTTCTATGGAAACAAAACTTACTTCACTGAGTTATTCCAATTAAACCTCAAAGGGAGAGTCAGACATAAACACATTCAATCCTCAGGGCAAGATGAGCTGAGCTCAGAAACTTCAAACTGCAGTCATCCAAGGGTCATTTTTCAAATCTTTGGAAATATTATCATAGAATTGATTTAAAAGAGCTGTCTCGCCGGCTCTGCTTATTAGGTTAATGTCATAATTACATGGCAATCCCTGAATATACCCAAGCAGGACTGGATGGGTGACAGCAGAGACCCTGAAGCACACGGAACCCAAATGTGCACAGCAGGGTAGACAGGACTCCTCTGGGTTGTGCTCAGCACTTAAGTAGGGCTTCTGCTTGGAATGCAGAGCCGGCCTCATTTGTCCTGGCACGGTCATGAGAACCAGGTTCTGAAGTGCCGGGGTGGCAGAAGGCCAACAGCCCCACATGAGACGTGACCACAGCCTAAGGCTGAATACCAGTGACGGTCCTGCAGCACGGGACATCAGCGGGATGGCAGGCAGTGGCATCTGGCGTTCCCCAGTCGGGGGGTGTCACGTCAGAAGCCAGGATCTGGTGAACTCAAGGGGGCTGTGCATGTGTGCCCAGAGACATCATTCTCAAGTAAACTCCGACTCTGCAACTTACCTTCCTTGGCATCATACCACTTGGAGTGCCACACCTCCTCGCCCATTGCTCTCCACTCAGCTTTGTATTTGAGGATGGGCACTCCGCCTGTGGCCTCTGGCTCATCAAATTGCACCTGTGCTGTGCTAGAGTATGGCTCCACCTGGTCGATGGATGGTGAGGATGGAGTATCTGTGGGGAAGACACACATGGAGACCCAGGTCAGCTGGATGTGGCCCAGGACGTAACTTCCGATCATGAAACATGACTCTCTTATTTAACTCTTGCAAATCTTGTCATCTGTATTCTGTCTTCCTGGTCTACCCCACCATATAATTCTCTCCCAATATACCCCATGTCTAGATCTTTAAGCCCCCTTAGCTCTCAGCCTCCTTACCCTGTGGTTGCTGACCTTTACTCCCCCTTCTTCCCACTTTCTGTCATCACAGAAGGTCATGAAATGGACCAGCCAGGGTGAGGGTGGTGTAGCTGGAAGGGGCACTCACCTGCTTGGACAAGGATGAATTCCAAAGACTCCTGTCCGATGCGGTTCACTGCGGTACAGTTGTAGTTTCCAAAATCATTTTCAGAGTCTGGGGTCACCTTTAGAGAGAAGGAGCTCTTGGGTTACAAGTGTCCCACGGAATGGCCACAACCTCAGATCCTTGTTTACTGAACCAAGAATAGAATCAGTAAAGCTCCGGCTCATAGAGTTGGTAGATGCAAACTACTATATAGAGAATGGATAAACGACAAGGTATAGCACAGGGAACGCCATCCAATTTCCTGGGATAAACTACAATGGGAAAGACGATAATAAAGAAGAATGCATCTCTGGGTATAACTGAGTCATGGTGCTGAACAGCAGAGATGGGCACAACATTGCAAATCAACTATACTTCAATTAAAAAAAAAAAAAAAAGAAAGGGATCTCATGAGGAAGGAACACTCTGCTCCCCTCCAGGCCCTGATCTGGCTCCTCGAGAGGAAGGAGCAGGCTGAGGCTGGTTTTCTTCCCCAATGAATGGCTGCCCAGGATGCGCCAGAGAAGCGAGGGAGAGGATATCAGCTGTACCCAGCAGCCTGTCCACACTCAGACCACGGCTCCTGCACCGCGCCCCCACCCCGACACCGCCTCACCTCCAGGTAGCTGGCGGACGGGGTGTTGTAGATCTTGATGTTGCTGTAGTTGGAGCTGGGCAGCAGCTGACCGTCTCGGAACCACGAGATAGTGGCACTGGGGTAGGCAAACACCTCGCAGGTGATGTTCACCTGGTTCCCCTCCCAAGTGTACACAGCCACAGGGCCCTGCAGCTTGGGGGCATCTGCAAAGAAGGACAGCGGCTCCAGAAAGACTGCTGTGATCGCGGAGTCCCCCCCACTCTGGCTTCCGGCCCTGAGATGGCGGAAGCGGATCTGACGCGGGGGAAAGCGGGGATCGGGGCTTTTCCCATGAGCTGCGTGGGGAGACAAGCAGACCCGTAAGTCTGAGGATGGTGTGGGGGGGCCCCTTGGGGACACAGCTTTGGGATGACCTAGGGCCTACCGCCGCGGGACAGGTGCGTCACCCCGACCCTGCGCAGCCCTCCCTGCCCCGCATCCTCCCGCCGTTCTCCTCACATTGCACTTCGAGGTACATGGACTGGGAGTCCTGGCCGATGGTGTTGCTGGCAGTGCAGACATACTCCCCGGCGTCGGTGTACTGGATGCTCTTCAGCGTCAGGGACGACACGCGGGCGTGGCTGCGCACCACCATGTGCCCGTCCAGGGTCTGCCGGAAGGGGAGGGGCGGTGTCAGCGTCTGAAGTGGGCGGGGCTGAGAACAGGCATCACTGCGCATGACCAGCCTCACAGCTCTCCCCTCTTCGAGCCAACGTCTAGGTCTTGCTTTAGGTACCAACTCGTGGCAGCACGGCTCCAGAGAGCACCATGGGAACTTGGGTGCATCCCAAACAGAAAAATGGGTCTCAGTTTATCCAAGCAGCCTAGCCTGTGTGCCAAGACTGGCTTGGGAAGGACAATCGAGGCCCCCAGACAGCTTGGCTTGGCATATCTGAAATGGAAGCCAAAGTCTGGCCAGCAGGCATTGCAGCTGCAATGGTCTCACCTCATGAGGTTCTGGAAAACCTGCACTTCCGTCCTTTCCTTCCCGCCTATCTGCCTGTTCCCTGGTGTGTGCACACGTAATGGGAACTCCGAATGCGCCAAATGAAAGAAATGATACAAGAAAGTCATCTTTCTGAAGATGCCTCATTTTCTTGAATGCTTAACACTAAAACAGTTTCATTCCAAAAAAGTCTAACAATCCAGAGCTCAGGAGCTGTTGTACTGGAAGTGAGGGGAACTGGGTCCCCTGTCCTGGGATGGTGATACAGAGATTGCCAGCCATATTTAGGACCCTAGACACCACAATCACCATGTTTTAGCCCTTGACACTAGAACTGTCTTCCTGGGTCTTTGGAATTACAAGAACTGGTCAAACAGACAATCAGCATATGAGGCCTGGGCAATGGGTCCTGGAATATTTCCTAGGGGTTTCCCCTTTATACTCAAGTAAAATGGTTGCTGGCCTAGGAAGAGTCTGGGCATGTGGCCTGAGTTCAGATCCTCAAGAAAGGGGGTCATCTGAAGAAGGAGTCTGGCTTCTCATGGGCTGGGCCGTACTTTTATGTCCACTGCGTGGTATTCCATAGACAGGGGCATGTGAGTGCTCTGCCTATAGCATCTGTCATCCCATGAGGTCGCGCTTTTAAAGAACTAGAGAATACCTGCCTTCAGGTTCCTTTGAGCTGCCGGTATGGAAGCCTGAAATCCAGTCCTGAAATATCATAAAGCAGGCCAGTTTGGGGAGTTCAAAAGCAAGACACCATTGGCCTTAACTGCAGCCTTAGACCTACCACAAGAAGTCCCTCTGTCATCCCTGGTATTTAGCTGATCAGTCGTGTCCGATTCTTTGTAACCCTATGGACTGTAGCCCACCAGGCTCCTCTGTCCATGAAGATTCTCCAGGCAAGAACACTGGAGTGGGTTGCCATGCCCTCCTCCAGGGGATCTTCCCAACCCAGGGACAGAACCCAGGTCTCTTGCATTGCAGGCGGATTCTTTACTGTCTGAGCCACCAGGGGAACCCAGCATCCCTGGTAGAGCTGGTCTATTTCAGTCATTTAAGCCCCATCGCATTTCATATCCAGAAGCTGGAACACAACTGCCAGCAAGGAGACAGAAGAGCTGAGCAAAACCATCGCCACCTGCTGCAGTGAGCGCCACCCCTCTCTGACAGGAATGCCCAGATGCCTCGGCTCTCCGCCCCCAGGTGCCATGTGAAGCTGAGAGGCTGACTGGTTGAGAAGGAGCACCCCCAGAGGATATGCACATGAATGTGAGCTGACATGGGCTGGGGTAGAGGCCTTGCCTAGAAAATCCGAGACATCTGGTTTGTTGAAGATACTGGCTCCTGAAAACCCTTTTCAAGTGGGCAGACAGGGTCCACGGCAGTGTGTGATTTTCATGTGCCAAGCAAAATCTTGACCCATCACCTAAACCTGTGGCATCCGGAGTGTGAGGTCATCCCTGCAGTATCTACGAGGGCTGACCTGACCTGCTCATCATCCCTATTTCCCCAAAAGACAGAAGAGTAAGAACATAGGTTCAGCCAACAGTAACGCCAGCCAGAAGCTGAACTCTATAATTTTTTGTCACATTCCCAGGACTTGTCCTTGGGGCCACCACCACAAACCAGGAAAACTGACCGGAACCTTTCAGAAGTCAAGAGAACATTTCCATAAGCAAGGATGTAGCAGCAGAAGATGCAAAGAGAGTCATGTATGTAAGAGAAGGACATCAACAAGCAAGCCCAAAGGGGGGCATGAGCAGTTTTTACTCAGAATAATCTAGAAAATGGTCAGAGAGAAATGACAGTCCTATTTTCCCCCCTTTCTATCAGGTCAGTTTGTCTAAATTTCTCTCTGGAAAACTTTCTCATTGAACGATGTCAACAGAGCAGTAGGCGGCCTTCCACAGGGATCTGTAGTTTTGCGGTGGCTCAAGACAGGACTGATGACAGGATTACTTGCCAGATGCCCAGTTCTTCCCTCCGAGGGGGCGCAGACAGACTCCAGGGTGATTGGACTATTTCCCTCTGAAATGATTTACTCTGGCACCAGGTCAGAGTCAGACAGCGCCCCCTCCAAGCCATCCAGACCAGAGGTCATGTAGGCTGATGGTCCAGATTCAAGAAGGAAGCAGATAAACTGGACATGAATGAAAAGATTGTTATGGCAAAAAGACCCTGTTTTGCAAAAAAAAAAAAAAAAAAAAAAAAGCATGAAGGGCAATTACAATTGCTCTTCTCATCAAAACATTTTTGTCTCTCTTCTTGCCGGGAGAAGTCCTAAGGCTTTCCAGAGCTTACAGAGTGAAATTGGCCACAACTCAAGCCTTCTTTCGAACTCATCTGGATTCGTGGTCTTCATTTCTGACTGAGACAAATAGAAGGGAACGGCGCTTCTGAGCCCCAGGGGGCAGAACTCACTTGAAAGTCAATTATGTCCAGAGTGAGATAACTTAAGATAAGGACACTTCGGCAAAACGGAGTGAGGTGTCTGCTTTCCTGGGAGTAAACCAATTACTTCCACTACTAATAGCAATCCTCTCAACATCTCCTTAATGCTCCCTGATAAATCTCAGCTCCTCCTCTAGCTGGGTCTAAATCTGAATGACAGGGGAAGATGCACAAGGCCAGGTGGAATGAGAGGGGAAGTGGTTCAGGAGTGGCTGATAATTAACCCTTCTTTTCTCCCATCCCCAATCTTAATGAGCCTGTGACTTCTGGGCAATAAAGCACCCAGTCTGTGACAGCACTCCTGGGCTGCAGGAAGAAAGTGTTTCAGTGATCCTGTGCCCCTAACTACAGTCCCTACGCCGTGGAGGAAGGGATGATACAAAGGGAGCTTATAATGAACTAGATTTGATGACAGCAGGCTGCAGAAACTACCACCAGTGCCTGGGGACAGGCAGTCAACTTTTTAAATATTAAACGGCATTAAATATTTATAGCCATGACCTGAACACATGAGTTATGTGTTCTGAATAATTATCATTTCTGAAAGACCAGGGGGATGGGTTTATCCAATTTAAATATAGTCCACAGGATTGCCATATTCTACATTTATAGTATTACACAATATCTAAGTTCCATCTAGAGAAAAGGTTCCTTTATATTTTACAGATTAGATTTTCGAACTTCATCTAAAGCATACTGGTTTTGATTTCAATCCTGTCACTTAATCACACAAATCAGGTCAAGAACGGTAGACATAATCCTAAGTAGGGTCTTGGGTGCGTAGCAATTACAATCTAAAGATTAATATTTAACCTCAGTTTTCAAACTAAGTCCCACATTACCCAAATGGCAGTCAGAGAAATTTCAAAGGCTAAATACGCTACTGACTTAAAACACACACACACACACACACACACACACACACACACAGAACCATTTATGACACATCATTCTAATCTCATAAATTTAATGCTCTATAAAAGTAACATAGATGTGTTTAGCAATTTGGGAAAACCAATGAGAGACGTCATTTGCATTGCTTCGAGATGAAATGTGATGTGGTAATTTACCAAGACCAATCATGATAAAATAAGCGAGCAACAAGATGAGTTGAGCTGGAAAGGTAAGGGCTGAGTGGGTTTTTAGATCACTAAACTCTGTGACTTTATGATCCAAAGCCACATCAACCAGGTGAGAGTCAAAAAATTTCATCATTTCAAAATGCCTGGCCTGGGAATTGGGGCCATTTATTTCTCTGAGTATAATTACCTGGATGTGATTTTATCAGCATCAGCAAGAGAATAAGATCCAGTCTTAGGAAATAATAAAGATTTGTTCTTCCACTCCCAACATACCTTGCTCGCTCATCCTGCAAGGACACTATTGCTAAGTAACGTCTACCACTATGGACCTATTCTTGAATCACACTAAATTACTAGTTAGTTTTAGCATGTCTGGTTATTAAACTGCAATGGCGAGTTAAACTGTAGTGCTTGCAAAACTAAAGACTGACTAGTGGTCGGGCAAGCTATACCTCTTGCTTCTCTGGTCGAGTCCACGAAGCCTGGAGAGAACAAGATATAAAACACAACAAGAGAGCAGTAAAATTTTACAATATGTTGCTTCAGAGAATTGATGTATCCCACTGCGTTCCGTGCACATGCAGTTTCTTTCCAATTCAGAGCTTTTTCCAAGGCCCACCTTCAATGGTATGTTTACTGCCCAATGTAACTTAGGATTTAGCTTATGCTTAGCTTTTCTGCCCCCCTTATGCACATTAAAGTGTACAATTCACAGGTAACGCTTCTCCTAATCTTTGGAAGACATACATATGGCTACCAGCTGACATAGTAGACTGCTCCTATTCCCAAATACCTTGAATATCCCTCATGTCAGTAGGTGACACTGCTAGCTCCAACCACACAATACAGAGAAACTTATAGAGTAGGTTTCCTCCTTCGGATTTGATGGGACAGCTTATCACACATACATTATTTTGTGCTCATGCATTTTGCAACTCTGCATGCATACTATTAAAATCAAATTTGTATTAAAAAAAAAGGGGGGGGAATGAAGAAAGGAAGAGAGAGGGTATATTAGGAATGAGAAGAATGCCCTTAAGACTACGGGGCAGGATGGTTTGAGGATACTGAACTCTGAGTGCTGTGGTAGGTTCCAGTTGGTTCTTAAAGGCAGAGGGACGACATGCTGGTTTAAGCATCTTCATCAAACATGGCATTCACAAAGGAGAGAGCCAACCCAGGAACACAGGGGCCTTTGGGTATTTTCCTACCCACATCAAGATTTTTTATTTATCCAGCACTGGGGAATCTACTCTGCTTACAGCTTTTCTGATTTCATGATGGGAGTCAAAAACATCATACCTGATGTCGTTGACTGCCTGACTATCCCTGAGGTTCAGACGGAAAAAGGATACAAAAGACACCAGAGACACAGCAATGCAATCCCAGGAATGCGAATGAATTAGCAAACATTTAGTAAGAGGCTACTAAATGCAAGGAGAGGCTACTAAATGCAAGGAGCTGTCACGAGAAATGAGGGATGTGGATTCTGTCACAGGATGGTGGAGTGAAGAAGGAAGTGAGAAACAGGAACACGCATAGACCAGAGCAACAGCGGGCAGACATGTCACACGTGGCTGCTGTATCCACATCACTGAGAAGCTTGTGTGTCACATGCCAGGGCTGCACGAATCAAGACTGGTTTCAGGGCCTCCATCATATGAGTTGTTTGCTTTTCAGATCAGATTCTTCCTGCGTCTCTCTCAACTCACTGTGGTTTTGTGGCTTTTAGAATAAGTGGATGCTAGTAACACAATGCTTCTAGTAGCCTGAACTTCCACCTGTGTTCCTGGTGGGATAATAAGATATATCTTTTTTTTTTTCCTTAGATCAGAATTTCAGGTGAACAATGACTAATTTTTTAATTTTAATTTTTAGTGTAGTGTTTAAAATTTAAAACATCTAGCAAAAGAAGATCCCCATGCAGCGTTTACTTGGGACACACTTATACTTAAAAGAAAATATCTGGTAACCCTAGTTGGGAAAAGCAGAGGCAGTTCAGTAAGTGGCTAAAGCACACCTCCTGTAAGAGGAATTGGTAAGGACATCAATCCAGGTCCTGACAAACAGTGCCAGGGAGAAAGCAAACAGGATAACCTGACCCTGGTAATTTGGTGAAGGCATGTAGCCGACTTTAAGATAACCTGATATGCAAATATACATACTTACAAATTAGAATATGATTAGCTATTTGAAAATGGTTAGTTCCAGGTGCTTTTTAACATTGCGTGTTTCATGATGTTACACACAAGTCTGTAGGAATATGTATACAAACTAAAGTGGGGTGATAGACACTTCTCCTAGGTTTTCCCCTGTTAGACTTCTGTCCACATCCTAGATAAAACAGACTCTAACTGCTCAATGCAGGCACCTTACCCTGCGTTTAAGAGTAAGCACCTGATTTGTACTGAATGAGGAGTTCTTCCTGATGAAAAGAAACTTCAGTCTCCAAGGAATACAGAGTTTCAAAAAGTTTCTCTCTTTTGTAGGATACTCTGTCAACTCAAGATACAAGGTTCATGAAATGCCTTTTACTTATTTCTGTCTCTTCTGATCTCAACACTTTGTGTCTCTCTTTTTCCTTAGACATTAAGGTTTTACCAGCCTTTCTTTCTCAGTCTCTTCAAAGGCCTAGAGATGTTCAAATGAGCAGGCAATGGAGAGAGTATGCAAGTCACCATCTAGGGGCCTCACTCAGTAAGTAAATAGCACCTGGAATTTAGTGCCACTTACTGTGAGTCTTTAAAATACCTGGCAATTTAAAAAATGAGTCTGAATGGGATGAGTAATAAAATGATGTGGATGCACAAATTTTCTTGGTATCACAATGACCTCCATACACAGAGATCAAACTGACTCACCACAATGTTCAAAAATTTTGGCCAACATATTAGTGACCACTAAGAAATGGATTAACTGTCAGACAGATGATCTCTCCTAATGATCTTAGTGACCCAACCTAGCCTAGTTATTATCAGCTGTTGAGTGAAACCAACTCAACTAAAGCCTAACAGATTGATTATAATCAATCTGAAATGAGTGCTTCGACTAAAGCTGGATATTATCAAAGATATTATGTGACTTTTGGCCTCACTGTACTTTTTTTTTTTGCTTTATTTCTCATCTTTTTTGAATGAAGAACATCAGTATTCCATTAGAAAGTCAGCACAATTCCATGGTTGAAAGCTTTTGCTCCCCCTCCTCTTAAAAAGGAGAAATACTAGACTCAACTAAGCAGTGAAGCAAAAGAGAAAGCCGTATTTAATCAGTGTCTACTGTCACCAACTTTATTAAAGGAAGCACTGAGCCTCCCAAGAAAGTCATCAGGATCATTAGAGAGCACCACAGCGTTATGCCCTCTACCCCTGAGCCACTGACCCCTGGTTGCATTCTAAGGGCTCAGCACTTGATTTTGTCCCAGTCAATATTTTTATCAAGGACTTGGACAAAGATATTTCAAATAAGTATTCATACCAGGTTGGAAGCAACAGCTAATACAGATGCTGGACAGCAGTTGCATGGAGAAGGCTGAAATACCTGCCCTTGGGTCTTGGACTTAAGAGCTGGGTCATCATTGACTGTTGGACCCCATTACTTTTAACACATATAAATGAAACAGGTAGCCCCCACTGGCTGAAATGCTGTGGACCCAAAGACCTCTAAGGACAGTTCTGATGAAAACCAGTCCTGACTGGTCAGCAAGATGGACTAAAATGGTCATTCTCAAGCCAAGGAGCGTTTCTTTATGTGATGTTTTTGGTAACCAGAATGATTAGAGGTGGTTACTAACATTTAAAGGAAAAAGAGCAGTGGTGCTAAATATCTTACAATGTACAGGACAGTCTCAGTGAAGAAAGTCTTTCCAAACTGTCATCCTGACCCCCATTGAGAAATACTGGGTTGCAACAAACAAAACAATTTTTAATAGAAATAAATGTAGAATTCTACATTATTGGTTAAGCAACCAATTGCATCAGGACAGGGGATATGTGGCTTACATGCAGTTCATACTAAAACGAGCTGGGTCTTTTAGCTGACCACAAGCTCAACAGGAGACAACGGAATGAGAAAATTGTTAAAGGGCTAATGTGATATTGACTGCATGATGTCAGTGTCCAGACCAAGGGAGCGATAAGCTAGGAGGACTGCTGTACTGGGCGCTGCAAACTGAGAGGGAACGCTCGTGAAGTGAAGCGCTCTAGTACAGGACGACCAGAAAGGCGAAGGGTGTGAAAACCATAAGATAGGAGCAACAGTGAAAATAACCGGAAGTGTCACAGGGTAAGAGGACCGACCAAGGAAACACTGGAGGGCTGGTTAACAGTTCCCACGCAAGGGGCCCAGTGGCAGGGCGGGAAGGCTGGGAAGCAGCCGGCTCTCTCGAGCCTCAGGGCTACCGCCTGCCCTGCAGAGGACTGACACTGTCGCCCTTCAAGCAGGGGCTGAGTGACTTTCTGGCAGTGAGACGAGACAACCTCCAAAGGAGGCTTCCTTCCAACCTCCTGGGATTCTGGCAGGTCATGGGATCTACTTCTCAGGAGCCCTCCTGCCCTTCCCGGTAGACACAACTGTCTATTCTTACTGCTCAGTGCATAATCTTGACTTGCAAAAGAAAATAGTTTGCCTCTGCTCCTACAGTTCTGTGACTCTGATAATCATCTTGATACCTAATTATTTATCATGCAACTTCAGACGCAGGAGACAATGAGGAGTGGCTGCCAAATAAAAGTAAAATTTACTATTTGGCATCCAACTGGCTCACGAACAGGCCATGTCTGCTTTCTAAATTTTTAGCTACTCTCAGTGTAAGATGACTACCAGGCTGTTTTGATGTCAATATATAATTAATAGAAACAGCAACTTTTCTCTACAGGGTTTCATTTAGGCAAATATGCTGATCTGGGGTTACATCCCTGGCCAGTTTGGAAGACTCATTCTGACACTGATTCATTCATATTTCAGTAATGTCCCTTGAAGGTGGCCCATAGTAAAAGAAAGCAGAACACAGCCTATGTAGCTGGGCTTAAATACTTTCTCAGACTGAGACTAGTGATCGACACTGATAACTGAATTACGCAAAGCCTCCTTGGCTTGAGATGGTCTCTGCTGGACACGTTTGGTTTTCATATTTAGGAAGTATGAGGGTGCATTAGTGACTGGCTTTTTGTTCTCATTCTGTAAAAATTAATTCACAGGTACAAGCCAGAAGTATCTACCTATTAAAGGACCTGAGGTAGGCACAAATCACAATAACCTTTCTGGTCTAGCTTGGCTGCTGAGCTATTCCTAGAAAAGATATAGAATTTAAAACCATCATTAATCTGGGGTAGATGTTATTTCTGTCCTTCACTTTAGGTCAGAGATGTACATTGGGTCATTCTGGACAAATCTACTCTCAAGCTTGATACAGAAAAATCCTCCAAGCGGCAGCCCTGTGGTTTGAGCCCTGAGATGTACATTCAATCCACATAACACACATGATGGGAGCTAAAAATCTGAGTTGAGGGTTTAATTCCAATGTTGATAAAGAAAGTATCCAAGTAAACACCACATTACTTAATTCAGTTGGTTTTCACAATATCAAACAGCATATGCAAGTTTCAAAAATACTTAGCAGTTCCTCAGCTGAGTTTTGGTTAAGCTGAATTCAACTCTGGAGGTAAAACTTGCAAAAAAGAATGGATTTTTTTTGGAACAGCAATTTCTGTTCCTCTTGATTTAGCTTTGTCTTCTATTAGTAGTAGAGAAATCAGTTGCTCAAATGCAAATTCCAAATTTGGCTCTGAAATTTCACACTCTCTCTTTTTAGCTGTATTTGAGTCTACTCTCTCTAGGGATTTCCTTATGCAGACAGAAGAGTGATGATCTATCATGTTCTGACATTCTGGTCAATCAGCAATCCATTATAAATGTTCTTTAAGGCTACGGCCATTACTCCTGAATAGGTGACAAAGCTGTGGCTAACTAAAATGAAGCCCATTACTGCAGGATATATGAAAAGAGATTGGAGAAGTGCCATGAGATGGTTTAAGTTGCTTTAAAACCAAGCTTCTTCCTCCTCCTGCCTTTTGGCCCACTCAATAGCACAAGGCTGCCCAGTATGGGGTTACCTCAATTTTCATATATGGTCAATAATAAAGACAGCTTTCCGGTGACCTATAAATCCATGTGCTTGAAAGCTATATCTTACGAGTCATTTAAATTTGCCAGGAACATTGCTGCATTGTTTTTCAGCTCTCAGAGACTATCCTGCAGAACCTGGTGTGATCTTCCTCACGTAGAAACTGCTAGTTATTTTTGCCTTGAGAACAAAATGATGCCCAAATGTGACTGAGAACACAGGCAGACACAAAGGCAACCACGCTTTTGTGCATGTAGTGCATGAATATACGCATCACAAGGAAAATAATTGAGAGGCTCATTCTGACCCCTATTAGGTCTGGGAGACATTTCCTTGGGTGCTCCTGAGATGACGCTAATAGCACCTAACGCGCTGGGATCTCAACTTCCCCCTGTTCTTCCCCAGCTCCGTAACCGTGCACTGGAGAATCCCTATCTCCGTCCTCCTTGTGATGTCTAACTTACCCGCACCCACTAACATGACACCCCTGCAGATCCATGCAAGGAGCTATGCCTCCTCCATCTCAAGCGGGTGCCGAACAGGCCACAGCCAGGGCAGGTGGGAGGAGGGGGCCCACAGAACCTGGCGGTGACCTCCAGCGACCACATCCCAATTTCTGGTTCACTGAAGAGGGCTGGGCATGGGGCAGAGTCAACCCGAGTCGGGTCTGAGTTCCATGGCCCTGAAACTCTCGGGTGATATTATACCTTTTCTTCACTGCTGATGTTTCGGGTGGATGTTCTCCAGGTGATTGAGGGAATGGGGTCTCCTGAGGCTTCACAGGTAAGAGTGACCTGTTCCTCCAGTTCCATGGCAGTCTGGTTCTCTACGTAGGTGATTTTGGGTTTTGCTGAAAACAGAGAACATTTCTATGAGTTTACCTGATGTAGTTTAGCTTTCCAGGTTTGAATTATAAATGCATGTATCCAACGAGGTTATTAACTTATTAAGCCTAAAGCCGTGTTCTAGGTGTTGCACGAGATAACGAGTTGAACTCCCCAGGAGCTGACAGTGGAGCTGGCCTGTGTCAACACCACAGTGACAGTACTAACAGCCAGGTCCTGTATGGTGGCAGCTACCAGCACAGTGGTGCTAAGGGCTGAGCAGAGGATGGGCCCGCCTCTGGCTGGGTCTTCAAGACGGAGGCAGCTTTGGGGCTGGGCTGTGAGATTATCAGGAGGTGGAACTTAGGGGGGACACAGAATCATCCCAAGTGTGGAAAGCCGTGTGAATGAAAGCAAGGAAGCAAGAACGTGTGAGGAGAGAGTGGGGAAGAGAGCAGAGTGTCAGGGTCCATGGTCCTGTGCCTCGGAGCAGTGGGAGACAGCGCTGGATCCAGGCAGAGAGTGTCTTGATCATCCGGTGATAACTCTTGCTTGGATTTTATCCCGTGCCTGCTGGAGGCCCCCTCACGGTGTTTGGTCAGAGGAATGAATGCTCGTTTGCGTTAGAAGAAGGTTAATCTAGGAAAAATTAAAGATGGAGAAAGCCTGAAGGTGGAGAAACCAACCTGGAAGTCACGGGACCCCTCCAGATGTGATGTAATATGATCCTGAACATCATCTCTAGGGGAATAGAGAAGGGGCAGCTTCCAGAGAGATGCTGAAGGAAAGCTTTGCAGGAAGTGGAAGTGAACGGAGTGCAAGTAGAGATGGGGAGAATCCAAAGGAGGGATGAGGAGACCAAATGACTCAAGAGATTCTGAGCACCTTGGAGGGCTATGCTAGCATTAACTTGAAATGTGGTGGGTGACCTGCTGGGGGCTGGGGAGTGGCTGAGGAAGAAGATGAGTCGAGATGAGTTCATTTTCCAAATGTTTTGGGTAACGCAAGAAAGCGCAGGCATTCACGGCTGAGTTTAAATGTTAAAACATTAGAGAAAATTGAATTTTCCCAATTTAAAACAATTATACTCTGAAATCACTAAACCTTCCATCGAAAAGAGAGCACTGCACAAATGTAACTTATTTCACTAATAGAGAAAAAAGCCAGGCTAGATAAACAAACAAATGATAAATAAATTCGAAGTATGGATAATTTTTGAAAGAACTGCATTTGCTTTATATTCAAATTCATGCAGTAACTTCAAGTAGGCTAATAAAACCACTGCCTATTATATATCCTCCAAGTTGAGGCCTTGGTTCTATTTTAATAAACAGAAAACAGTGATGGAGCTGTGCATTTTCCATAGCAAATATCTACTTCTATATGAAATGACCCATATCGTTCAAATATTCTCCTACAGCTTATCTGTCCTAACAGCCTGCTTAGAGCAAATCCTTTTTGAAGGTTAGCATTAAGGCATGTCTCAATTCAATGAAGCCAAATGATCACAAATTTGAACAAATGTGATGGAGCCCACATGAGTGAGGTTTTCCTCCAGGAAGCTTCTGTGTCTATCTTGATCAACAAAACTTCCAAGGAGCTTACAACCCATACTGGACTCTGGAGTAAGTGTTAAGTGTTTTTGTTGAAGAGGAGGTTTTACAGAGGTAAAATAAAAGTTACATTTCTTTTCTGTTAAAAATCACAAATTAAAAACTTAAAAAAAAAAAAAAATCAGCCAAACAACTGAAGTCACTGAACTCACAGGTGGTCTGGGGTCTGAGGGAAGCCCCAAGAAAGCTATGTGGACACTGTGGTCCAGACAGTGTTTGTGGATATTGTCCTGACCCACAGCACTTTGTCCTGGCAGCGAAAGTTAGCAGAAGATAGATCCGTGACAGTTAGCATCTATGAAGAGTATCTGTAATCTATGAGGAATATTTGGTCTTGGTGACTCCATTTCCCAGATGGTTATAAAGGTTGCCCTGTATAAGTCTTTAGAACAAGGCAAAATACATTCTTCCTAAAACATGATTAACAATGGCTAATTTTGTATGGTCTACAGAAGCTGTCAGAAGGAAGGCAAGCTACTCACTGTTAATCGTCTCTGCACCCCAGAAGCAAGCTACTCTTGTAACTAACTGGAGTCTCAGAATACTGCCTTGGAAACAGGAGAGCAATATAATTTATTGTCCAAATTGGGGCATTCTTGAGAGTGAAAGGCATGCTGTAAATAATTACTCTGGGACAACGGGCATGATTGAGCAGACAGAGACAGGTGTGGGGTCACTCTACTCAGGAAAGAGTCCCCCCTTCTGCACACCAGCATCTAAAAGACTCTCTTCAGCGTTTATCTGTGAATGGTACTTGCACCATCTTAATGAACCTCTGTTGTTGGCCCTTGACTTTGGATCTCTGTTCTGTTCTTTAAGGAGAAGGCAATGGCACCCCACTCCAGTACTTTTGCCTGGAAAATCCCATGGATGGAGGAGCCTGGTGGGCTGCAGTCCATGGGGTCACTAAGAGTCGGACACGACTAAGCGACTTCACTTCACTTTCTGTTCTTTAACTGCTGCCATGGGATTTAATGCCTTGGACTGTTCCATTGCACCTCTCCCCACGGGCCCCCCTGTGAGCACAGCTGTGCTTCTAAGTTTTCTAAGCATGCCTGCTTTCTCCACCCAGCGCATCAATGGCTCTGCACCTGCCACCGAGGGCCAGACTTGTCCACTCTCACTCCAGCCCAGGCGCCTGGAAGTCCAAGGAGGGTTCCAGGGCCTCTGCTTCCCTGCACTGAGAGGCTGGGTGTGACCAGGTGCCCTTTCCTTCAGGCACCTGTTTGTCTTTCGCTGTAACTCATATGAGCTGCTTTGGTCCTCAGGGGTCAGCTAAGCAAAACTTCCACCTATTGGTGAACGTGCCTCAGTCCAAGCCCAGAGAGCAGCACAGACCTTGAGAGCATTGGCAGAAGCATAAGGATCTGTAGAGACAAAACTGCTTCTTCAGAAGGTCCTGTTAGGTACGTAGAATAGGGAAAAGGAGTCCAAAATGGCAGTGGCTAAAAGCAAGGAAAGTCAAAGGAAGGTCCGAGGACCAGAGTGAAGACTTCAGAACAAACAGCACTCCTGGCTAAGCCCAATTTGCATAGGGCAGGCCCAGGTGGAGGAAAAAAACATATAAAAGGAGGAGCCAAAGCGCTTTCTCACGGACTCTCTCTCCTGCGTGCGTGCGCTCTTTCTCTTTCTCTTTCCCTCTCTCACGCTCTCTCTCCCTCCCTCCCCGCACACTCCTCCACTCTCTTCGAGTCTTTGGGTTGGCATGCCCTCACACTTCGAGGATGGATTCTCCTGCTGTCTTCTAAATAAAATAGAGCTGTAACACTGATTTGCTTAAGAGCTATAACATGGTTTGTCCGAGACCCGAGAGCTGTGACGCGCCAAGGGCTTTAATGTCCGTCACTCCAAATCTTTGTTGTGATGAGTCAAAGAACCGAGGAACATACACTCAAGTGACAGTCCCATGGCAGGAGAAGCAGTGGAAATGCACTGCCAAGATTAAAGGAAGATAGGATGGGCTTAGTGAAAAGAGCTTCTGGTTGATAACGAGGGCAGCGCATGCTAGAGCATGTCCCTTTCTTAGGAAAAAATGGTATTGCTTAGGACAGTTACGGTAGTCCTTAATTTAGATACGTCCCTTGCACACTCCTTGCCAGCGCTTCTTGAAGCCACAGTTCTGCACATCTTCACTGTCTTAGCTGCAGGCTTCTTTCCTCTTGTACCTCACCACTGTGACTCTGCTGCTTCTTGGAAACCTACTCCATATCTCCCCTAATGCTGGTCCCTGAGGGCAAGCCAGAAGGCCAAGGATGGGAGGAAAGGGGCTGGAGAAAGATGAAGTTTCACCTAGTTAGCCCCACCTCACCTGGCTCCCAGATCCTGGCACTGATCTCCTAAACCCCTGGGAGAGGCTGGTAGGAGGAGGAGAGAAATGTGGTCAAGAATGTGGGATGATGAGAGAAAGGAGGGCATATATGGGGACCAGGTTACTCCAAGGAGGCTAAGTGAACTGTGCTCAGGATGTTGCAGAGGAGTATGGACCTGGATTAGACATCCACTGCTATTACTGGAGAATCCCAGGGACAGGGGAGCATGGTGGGCTGCTGTTTCTGGGGTTGAACAGAATCGGACACAACTGGAGTGACTTAGCAGCAGCAGCAGCTATTACCGTTCAGTCACTGAGTGTCTGACTCTCTGCGACACCATGGACTGTAACCCACCAGGCTCCTCTGTCCTCCACGATCTCCCGGAGTTTGCTCAAATTCATGTCCACATCTAATATGGATTAGATATACACGTCTATTGAGAGAGTCAATTCCTAGGCAGGTTGATAGGAAGTCTGGGATCCCCGAGAAGGAGAAAGGGGTCTGGGGCTCTCAAAGCAGAGATAGGGGTCTGGAATTCTCAAGGAGGAGGAAAGGACAAACATCTATTTTTCTCTTCATTCCTTAGTCTTAGTCACATAAAACGTTTTTTTCTTTAAGCTGGGAACTGATGATTACACAACAAACAACTCAGTTTAAACCCTGAACTAAGGATTATATGACAACAGTGTATCCTGCTTGAGGACAGTTTCTCCTTCCTGAAAACCTTCTGGCTAATCCTGTTATCTTAAAATATAAATTATGGGAGTGGGTCTAGTAAGATCTTTACAACCTTGAGATATTCTTTTTTTTTTTTTTTTAAACTGTGCTATTTTTTGGGTATTTGTTTTTCCCTTTATTTTATTTTATTATTATTATTATTTATTATTTTTGAGACATTCTTTTGATTTATTGTAATAACTAGTTAAAAAAGGATATAACTCCCTTGCTGACCAAGGGGGGCATGCTCTGCCCCTCTTCTGATGTCGATGTCAGAAGCTTCTGTCCCTTGTTGTACTTTAATGAAACTCTGCTACACAAAAGCTCTTGAGTGATCAAGCCTGGTCCCTGGTCCTGAAGTTAAACCTTCGTCTTCAGAGATCACGAATCCTATACCATTCACCGCAAGCTATCACTAGGATTCTTTTAACTTGTCTCTGCAGGAGTCACTCACATTTCTTTGTTTGCTCTACTGGGCTGCTGAACAAACATTCTCTCAGCTGTAGCCTTGGGGAAGAGCTGTGGTAGTGGAGTGAGTGAGTGTGAGTGTGTGTGAGAGAGAGTGTGAGTATGTGTGTGAGTGTGGGTGCGATGCAGGAGGGAGCCCGTGGTGAGGGATGAGGGTGGAAAGACAAATTGTGCTCTGCCACAGCTCCCACATCCTGTCTGTTCTGCCGCCTTCCCTGGGCCTTACCCACCCTCTTCCCTCTAGAATGGTCTCACAGGGCTCTTGACACTGCCCATTCCTCCTTCCTGGGGTAGCCATCACCACCGGAGAGGCCTGGAACAGAAGCAAAGACCTGTCCCTGACTAGCTGAGCTAGAACTGAGTGTATGGCCACAGAGAAATCATGTGAGCCATAGAGGTAAAGGCAGAGTCCACTAATCATGAGTCACTTCATACGGAGGTCGGATGTAATCCGTGCTAAACTGGGTTTTGTGGAGGAGTGATCACTATCGCTAGCCCAGAGAATGGACACGAAAGCTTGGATTTGAGTCCTGGTTCCTTGCGTAGGACACCTAATCACTCTGTGCTCAATTTCCTCATTTGCATAATAGGGATAAAAATTAAATCTCCTTTGTAGGATTGTGATGAACTTAAAAGAACTCATTTATGGATAGTACCTCTCACAGTGCTAGGCACATTATACATGCTCATTTTGTGTTGGGTACTATTATTATTATTACATTAATGGGGCTGCTATCTAAAGAAATTTCCTAAAGACAAATGATTACATATTTCCATATTCATCTCCCTGCCATATAGATCATGCTTTGTTCCTATAAAGCTAATTACGATTCCCTCATTTACTTAAATACTGGTGTCTCTTTTATGCCAGCTGATGTTCCACTGAGGATGTGGACACTGAGAGTAGGTCTGTGAGTGGAGTGGACGCCGTCCCCGTCCACAAGGACTTCACCTTCAGCACATGGGCTCTTCCAGCCTCAGTGCCTGTGCAGTATGGCTTGAAAGGCTCGTCCACCCCTCCTGCATCTGGGAAGCTCCCACTTGGGAAACACATTACCATCTTTGAAGACTTCCCTAACTCCTGTCACACAGGACCAGACAACAAATCTTTTCCTGTAAAACACTGTGCATACCGCTATTTGTTGTTGTTCAGTCTCTCAGTTGTGCCCAAATTTTTGTGACTCCATGGATGCACGCCAGGCTTCCCTGTCCTTCTTCATCTCCTGGAGTTTGCTGAAACTCATGTCCATTGAGTCGGTGATGCCATCCAACCATCTCATCCTCTGTCGTCCCCTTCTCCTCCCACCTTCAATCTTTCCCAGCATCAGGGTCTTTTCCAATGAGTCAGTTTTTCACTTCAGGTGGCCAAAGTATTGGAGTTTCAGCTTCAGCGTCAGTCCTTCCAATGAATATTCAGGGTTTATTTCCTTTAGAATGGGCTGGTTTGATCGCCATGCTGTCCAAGGGACTCTCAGGAGTCTTCTCCAATGCCACAGTTCACAAGCACCAATTCTTTGGTGCTCACCTTCTTTACGGTCCAACTCTCACATCCATACATGACCACTGGAAAAGCCATAGCTTTGACTAGACAGACCTTTGTCAGCAAAGTAATGTCTCTACTTTTTAATATGCTGTCTAGGTTGGTCATAGTTTTTCTTCCAAGGAGCAAGCGTCTTTTAATTTCATGGCTGCAGTCACCATCTGCAGAGATTTTGGAGTCCCCCCAAGATCACTGTTTCCATTGTTTCCCCATCTATTTGCCATGAAGTGATAGGACTGGATGCCAGGATCTTAGTTTTTTGAATGCTGAGTTTTAAGCCAACTTTTTCATTCTCTTTGACCTTCACTAAGAGGCTCTTTAGTTCCTCTTTGCTTTCTGCCATAAAGGTGGTGTCTACATTTCTGAGGTTACTGATATTTTTCCTGGCAATCTTGATTCCAGCTTGTGCTTCATTCAGCCTGGCATTTCGCATGATGTACTCTGCAGAGAAGTTAAATAAGCAGGGTGACAATATACAGCCTTGACATATTCCTTTCCCAATTTGGAACCAGTCCACTCTGGTTCTAACTGTTGCTTCTTGACCTGAATATAGGTTTCTCAGGAGGCAAGTATGGTGGTCTGGTATTCCCATCTCTTTCAGAATTTTCCACAGTTTATTGTGATTCACACAGTCAAAGGCTTTGGCATAGTCAATAAAGCAGAAGTAGATGTTTTTCTGGCATTCTCTTGCTTTTTCAATGATCCAATGGATGTTGGCAATTTGATCTCTGGTTCCTCTGCCTTTTCTAAATCCAGATTGAACATCTGGAAGTTCTTGGTTCATACACTGTTGAGGCCTACTTGGAGAATTTTGAGCATTACTTTGCTAGCGTGTGAGATGAGTGCAACTGTGGCGTAGTTTGAACATTCTTTGGTGTTGCCTTTCTTTGGGATTGGAATGAAAACTGACCTTTTAGTCCTGTGGCACTGCTGAGTTTTCCAAATTCGCTGGCATATTGAGTGCAGCACTTTCACAACACTATCTTTTAGGATTTGAAATAGCCCAATTGGAATTCCATCATCTCCCCTGTCTTTGTAGTGATGCTTCTAAGGCCCACTTGACTTCACAATCCAAGATGTCTGGCTCTGGGTGAGTGATCACATCATCATGGTTATCTGGGTCATTAAAATATTTTTGTATAGTTCTTCTGTGTATTTTTGCCACCTCTTCTTAATATCTTCTGCTTCTGTTAGGTCCATATCATTTCTGTCCTTTATTGTGCCCATCTTTGCATGAAATGTTTCCTTGGTATCTCTAATTTTCTTGAAAAGATCTCTAGTCTTTCCCATTCTATTGTTCTCCTCTATTTCTTAGCATTGATCACTGAGGAAGGCTTTCTTATCTCTCCTTGCTATTCTTTGGAACTCTGCATTCAGATGGGTATGTTTCCTTTTCTCCTTTGCCTTTTGCTTCTCTTCTTTACTCAGCTCTTTGTAAGGCCTCTTCAGACAGTCATTTTCCCTTTTTGCATTTCTTTCTCTTGGAGATGGTTTTGATCACTGACTCCTGTATGATCTTATGAACCTCTGTCCATAGTTCTTCAGGCACTTTGTCTATCAGATCTAATCCCTTGAATCTATTTGTCACTTCCCGCTTTATAATCATAAGGGATACTGTTATTATGAAGTCATTATAATGGGTTGTCATTAAAAATTTTATGATTATCTGTATTAGCCTATGAACCCACTGATGAAAACAGAGCATATGTTATTCATCTTTGTAACCTTGGCAATGGCTGGACTTATGGCAGGTACTCAGATGTTGGAAACCAACACCATTTACTATAATTTATAGGCTTACATGGAGAAGGCAATGGCACCCCACTCCAGTACTCTTGCCTGGAAAATCCCATGGACGGAGGAGCCTGGTAGGCTGCAGTCCATGGGGTTGCTGAGGGTCGGACACGACTGAGCGACATCACTTTCACTTTTCACTTTCATGCACTGGAGAAGGAAATGGCAACCCACTACAATGTTCTTGCCTGGAGAATCCCAGGGACAGGGGAGCCTGGTGGGCTGCCATGTATGGGGTTACACATAGTTGGCCATGACTGAAGCGACTTAGCAGCAGCAGCAGCATAGGCTTATATAGGGGCTTCCCTGGTGGCTCAGAGGTTAAAGTGTCTGCCTGCAGTGTGGGAGACTCAGGTTCGATCCCTGGGTTGGGAAGATCCCCTGGAACAGGAAATGGCAACCCACTCCAGTCTTCTTGCCTGGAGAATCCCATGGAGGGAAGAGCCTGGTAGGCTATAGTCCATGGGGTCACAAAGAGTTGGACACGACTAAGCTACTTCACTTTAACATAGGCTTATATATTTATCTCCCTCTTTGTGCTTCTTGGGGTCAGAAGACCTTATCTTACTCATTTCTGTAGTCCCTCTGTCCAGCAACAAGGGTGCTCAATAAATAATTATGAAATGAAGGAATACGTGAACAAACGCATCTGTCTTTCACTTAGAAAAACTTAAAATCAGAGTGACTAGGAAAACCACAAATCAAAGATACACATGTTCCCCAAAGTTCATTGCAACACTATTTAAAACAGCCAGGACACGGGAGCAACCGAAATGTCCACCGACAGATGGATGGACAAAGAAGATGTGGTGCATATATACAATGGAATATCACGCAGCAATGAAAAGGAATGAAATTGGATTATTTGTAGTGATGTGGATGAACCTAGAGTCTGTCATACACAGTGAAGTAACTCAGAAAGAAAAAACAAATATTGCCCATTAACGCGTATAAATAGAATCTAGAAAGACGGTACTGATGAACCTGTTTTCAGGGCAGGAATACAGACGCAGGTGTAGAGAAAAGACACGTGGGCACAGGGTGGGGCAAATCAGAAGATTAGGATGGACATATATACACCATCATGTGTAACATAGATGGCTAGCGGGAGCACTTTATAGCACAGGGAGCTCAGCTCCCTGCTCTGTGATGACCTGGAGGGGTGGGATGAGGCGGGAGAGGGAAGTGCAAGAGGGAGGGGATATATGTCTACATGTAGCTGATTCTTGCTGTCGTACAGCAGAAAGTAACACAACATTGCAAAGGAATTATACTCCAGTTTAAAAATTGTGAAATGAAGGAATGTATTAACAAACGCATCTGTCTTTCATCGAGAAAAACTTAAAATCAGAGTCTGAGGTAAACTAGTCAAAATCAGAGAAAACACTGTCAAGAATATTTTCTAAGAAATTTAGTCGCACTCTCAAATATGCACAGTTAATTTCGACCCAACTGATAACCTGTTTCTAAGTCCAACTGTCATTAATGAATAAGCAGGATTCATCCAGGATAGCAGAAATGCTTGGTTTTCAAAGGTCCGTGTTTACAAACATCAATGCATTCTCCTTATTAAGCTGAACAAGTGGGTCCCAGGCCAGGCTCCCCAGCCACATGCACTATAACCGCCAGCGAGCTGCATGCATCGGGGATGCCCCTGCCATGTCTGTACTCTGGCAGCACCATCTACACGGGACTCCCTTATCTGTGTTTTTAAAAAAGATGAGCAGACAGAGCGGAAAGTCACTAGGTTAAATCTCTCTCCACCACAAATTCGTTTTTCAAAGTCAGGTCAAAATGCATTTCAGGTCTGAGAGAATGGAAGTTAATTGAGTTTATAGAGACAAAGTGAGTAGAGATATAGAGTTTCTTTTCATGACTTTTATAATCCTGCTTCACACAGGTCAGGGAAGGAAGAAAGGGAGACAGAGGCAGCCACGTGGTCACTAACACTGAACAAGGGCCTATTTATCATAGGCTTCCCTGGTGGCTCAGACGGTAAGAAATCTGCCTGCAATTCAGGACACCCAGGCTCAATCCCTGGGTTGGGAAGATCCCCTGGAGAAGCAAATGGTTACCTACTGCAGTACTCTTCTCTGGAGAATTCCATGGACAGAGGAATCTGGAGGGCTACAGTCCATGGGGTTACAAAGAGTCAGACATGACTGAGTGAGTAACATTTTCACTTTTTTTTTTTTTTTTCCACTTATTATGGAGTCTGGCACTGTCTGGAATGCCAGAGATAAAGTGATGAATAAGGCAGCTGGTGCTCTGCCATCTTGGAGCTCACATGCTTAGTGGATGCAGGAAAAGCAATCCCCCAAACCACTATGTAAGCGAGATCAGTTCAGGCAGGGAGAAGGGCACTGCAGAAGAGGTCAGCGGAGTGGATGGGGGCAGTGATAAGGGAGCCGCGTGGGTCAGAGCAGGGAGGACAGGGTTCACTGAGAAGGTGATCTGAAGGATGCACTGAGATCTGGATAATGGATAAGCAGAGGGCAGCTTGCGGGGGATCTGGCAGAATGAGATTTCAAGCGGAAGAAGCACCTGGAACAACGTCCCTGAGACAGAGAACATGCTTAGTGTGTCTGAGGGAGAGGAAGGGGGCTTTCGGGGCTGGAGAGCTGTAAGTGTGAAGGGATGATGAGGTCGGGAAGGAAGTCAGGGCGAGCTAAGATATAGTGTTTTGCCCCCAAAAAGGAGTCCGGATTTTATGCCTCTAACAGGAAACCGTTTGAGGATTTGAAACAGAGGAGTGGCATGTAAGGTCATTCCAGCTACTGTGAGTTGGGGAGGCTGATGAGGGGGACAATGGGGAGCGAGGGGATCAGTTGGGAGGCCATCTCATTGACCAGGTGAGGACCAAGATGGCCTGGACTCGGGCTGAGGCGGTGGGAGCTGGAGAGAAGCGGCTCCTTTGGGGGCAGCTTCCCTGGCTGAGTGGACAGGGTCTTGCTGATGGACGGTGTGCGGTCAGAGAAACCGTGGCAGAGCAATGACCTTGACTTCACTGTCCTTACCGAAGACCTTGAGGTGGATGGACGCGTCCTGCTCGCCCGCCTTGTTCTCGGCAATGCAGACGTACTCGGCCTCGTCGTTCTTGTCCACCTTCCTGATGGTCAGCTCAGAGCTGTCGTCGCTGAACAGGTACTTCTCGTCCTCCTCATTCTCTATCTGCTCCCCGTCCCTGCCGGGCACAGAAACGGGAAGGACCGTGATATTGACGACAGAACTAAGAGGTTGATTTTTAGTTTGTTTCTATAAAATGCAGACTGAACGCATGTGGAAGACTGAGCTTGCACAGAAAGTTAAGACGTTCGATTGTATTTCTTTCCGTGTGATTCCTTTAACCACATCTCTGATTCTGCCTAAGGGCTGCAAGTGGCATCCTCTAGAACTCCAAACAGGGTCTCTGATTCTGCCCCACAAACTGAAAATGGAGGAATCCAATGCACACACAAGGCAAGTGGACCTTACTGGAAGAGTCCACCCTGCCCTCGGAGCGGATGGTTCCCAGCTTCCCACTGCATTCCCTTGAAACCCCAACACAGAGTAGGCCCTGCCAGCTCTCCTCCTCCACTAGCTGGTGGGAAAGGCTCCAGCCAGTTCCTTACTTCGTCCAGCTCACGGTGGGCTCTGGGAAGCCTTCGGCGTTGCACACGAGGGTGACGGACTGGCCGAGGTTGGCGGTGGCATTCACGATGCTCTGTCTGGCCTGGACGGTGGGTGGCACTGAAGGAGAGAAGGGCTGTCAGGGGTGGCTGGGAAAACGTGAAGGGACTCGGTGGCCTGGAGGAGAGGCACTTTTGGGGGGCCCCAAGTCAGAGGCTTGGGGGTCTTGGGTAACTGCTGAGCTTTAGTGTAAGGGGTCTAAATGCAGGTGTGCACCAAACAATTACTGTAAACTGGATAAATAATTCACCCACAAGCATGCATTAGTGTTTCCCAACAGTACTTAGTACTGTTATATGCATAACAATATATAATAATATTGCTTTTCAATAATACAGATTTAGAAGCTATATTAATGTTTTCCTTATTTTAAAGTGGTATTCAATTTATAGTAGCTATTTATCATTATATATTTTCTCAATCAATGCATACCCATCTTAACAACTTCCATGACTGGCAGAACTTGACATTTAAAGGGGGGCTCTTGATACTGGAAAGAGTTGAAAATTTTGGTCCCCAGTGATTAAATGGTTAATACCAATGTGAAATGCACTAGCTCACCAAAGAGTGACATTTCACTTGGATTGTCCTAAACAACTCTGTGCACCCTAACTGGTTTTTACCAAAGGAATGAGAGAGAGAGTTTGGCAAAAAATACATTATCAATATCTAAAACAACCACAATTTACTTATTTTCTTAGTACTGACATTATAATTTCCTCTAAATATCTTGTAAATGTCAGATCGATTCCCCGGGTGTGTTTATTTGACACTGCAAATTAAGATTAATAAACCCACGGATGGACTATGATTCTGACTATTCCGAGGCCTGAATTGATGATAAAATTTTCTCTGAACACTGAACCAGGGGATGGACTACACCATTACGGTAACATCAAGGACAGTGAAGGACAAGGAAGAATTTATTAGGAAGCACGGGGCAAATTTCTGGTGCTGCGAGATAGTGAAGGACATTCCAGAATTGCACTGGAAGTCCTCATAGTTGAGGGAGACCCAGAAGGCGAGTGTCTTTAAAAACAAACCAATGAACAAAGCAGAGGATGGCGGTGGGCTGGGGGAAGGGGTGGACTCAGCTGACGTGGATAAGCCAAGGCGGGAGCCGTGCAGAGAGCAGGAAGGCCAGGTCTCCTTACCATTCACGATGACCTGAATGTCCTTGAAGTTGATCTCCCCGCGGGCCAGGATCCTGCCCTCACAGCGGTAAGTGCCCTCATCTGTTTTCTTGATGCCCCGGATCTGGAGGTAGTTGTTGGTCAGGACTATGAATCGGACTAGAAAAGACAAGAGGCAGGCTTGTCCCAGGATCGGTCAGAGGACGGGAGCCTGCAGGCCGGGCACTGAGCCTTGCCTTCTTCCTACCTTCAGTCTCATGGAGGCAGGTGGAGGGCTGGGAGTAGGGAGGGGCTTTAAGCTGAAATAAGATAATATGTCCCTGGCTCCAACATAAAGCCAAGAGCAGAAGTCTGCTGGAAATCTGTATTTTTCTTTGGAGAGAAAGTGAAGTGACTGAATATACAAACTATAGACATGCAACCGTGAACCTGGAAACGGCATGCAATTCTGGGACACTGGAGTCTGAGTTTGGGGTAGGAGCCTCAGTAGCTGGTGGAGGTGGAAATGCTAAGGGGCTCGGCAGGCTGGGGAAGGGGCGGCTGCCCGGTCTCACCATCTTTTTTCAGGATGACATCTCGGCCTTTGTGCTTCCAGATGATGGTTGGGGGGAGGGAGCTGACCACATCACACACGATCACGGCATCTTCTCCCTCCCTGAACTCCTGTGGGGTTGGCGCGTTCTTGAACATGAGCTTCTCTGAAAAACGGGCAAGAGGAGAGTGAGGGAAAACAGTGGTTCTCCCACAAAAATCCCTTTTCACTGGTGCCTTACCACTTGGATTCGAGTCCATATAAGCAGCGGTACCCAACAGGGTCCACCCATCACTTGGCCAAACATGCAGGCAAAGCAGATGGCACAAGAAGAGGAATACGTTCAGCCATGTTTGGCAATTAATGTCCATTCAGAGTGCTAAATTTATCACTCTGTGCAGAAAAGGGTCTACAGAGGGACAGGTGTCTTTACCATGTGGATGGAGCTAATGGAACACAACTCACAGGTAGAATGAACTGGTAGGAGCCATCAGTCCTTTCTCTGTCCCCTAGTCTGTCTGACACCCCAACCCCAGCCTATCTATAGCAGAGAGAATTTTGAAGACTAGAACAGGAAAGGCAGGCTTATGGCAATAAATACTGTGGCAATCAATACCGTTCCATTAGCGGTCACCCACCATGACCCTGGCCCACAGGACAGACGCATGATAGCAAGATAACGAGATGCCACCTTTACACTGGTTTCAGTGGCGATGGGAACCACCTGCTCTGAGGGGCACAGAGTGTTCACACAATAACCCCTCCCACCCCACTGAGCCGTTGTACTCCACTGCCAGCAGGAAAGAGTGAAATACGGGGGGTACACTGAGGTGTAAAACGGTCAGTCAACACTCGGGGAAGGGCGAGGGGAACACACACCCTCTGGGAATGGTATAACGTGAATTTAGAGAGTCGAGGCCAGGGCGAGGTCGCTGTGACCAGCATGAACACAGCTGTGAGTCTGGAGTTGGCCAAGGATCCTTTAAAATCACACTGGATGGAAGGGAGGATATATGTATACACATGGCTGATTCACTTTGCTGTACAGCAGAAACCAACACAATAGTGTAAATAAAGCAGCTGTATGCCAATAAAAAATAAATTAAAAAATACAAATCCTGATATAACCTACATATGTTAAAAAGGCATTAAAATATAACAAGTTTTTAGAAAACATACTGATAAAATATTTTTAGAATTTTCCTTTAGTTTTAATTTATTTCTTGTTGGCTGCACTGGGTCTTTGTTGCTGCGGGGGCTACACTCTAGTTGCACTGTATGGGCTTCTCATTGCGGTGGCTTCTTTTGTTGCAGAGGACTCATTTGAAAAGACCCTGATGCTGGGTAAGATTGAGGGCAGGAGCAGAAGGGGACGACAGAGGATGAGATTTGGATGGCATCACCAACTCGATGGACATGAGTTTGGGTGGGCTCTAGGAGTTGGTGTTGGACAGGGAGGCCTGGTGTGCTGCAGCTCATGGGGTTGCAGAGTCGGACATGACTGAGCGACTGAACTGAACTGAACTCAACAGGTTTTCGGGTGTGCAGGCTTCAGCGCTGTGGCTCATAGGCTAAGTTGCTCTGCAGCATGCGGCATCTTCCCCTACCAGGGTACGAACCCACATGCCCTGCATTGGCAGGTGGATTCTTAACCACTGGACCACTACGGAACTCCCTGATAAGAATCTTATTTGTATAGAGTGTGTGCGCGTGTGCTAAGTCGCTTCAGTCGTGTCTGACTCTCTGTGATTCTGTGAACTGTAGCCCACGGGGCTCTTCTGTCCATGGGATTCTCTAGGCAAGAATACTGGAGTGGGTTGCCATGCCAGGGAATCTTCCTGACCCAGGAATCAGACCCAAGTCTCTTACATCTCCTGCACTGGCAGGCAGGTTCCTTACCACTAGCACCACATGGAAAATGTTTGTATATAGTACCTCATGGAATAATAAATTTAGTTTGAAACCAGTAGGCCCCCCCCACACAAAAAAAAAAACCACCAAAAACAAGCAAAAGAACCCACATTGGAGCTCTTATCTTGATGCAGAAAAGACCTAGAGAAAAGTAGAAAAGAGGCCCGGTCAAGCCCTCTATTCCACCCCACTCTTTGCTACCCATGTTGTCTTCCCGGCCAAAGGAGCGGTCAGGGAATACAGAAGGAGAAGGAAGGGGGTCTTACGGAAGATCTTCACGTTGACCGTGGCCTCTGACTCGGTGCCATCCTCCGCAGTGACCACACACTTGTAGATGCCGGCATCATCGATGTTGGCATTGTAGATGGTGAGGGTGGAGGAGGAGTCATCGTTCCATACCACCGAGATCCGCTGCTGGTTTGGGGTGAGCTTCTCTCCGTTGGGCGAGAACCAGGAGATGTCTTTATCTTTGGCATCTCCGGCCACTAGAGAGGGAGAGATAATTTTCAAACCACTGATGCTGAAAAGACAAAGACGCCTCCAGGAAACAGTAGGTGGTTGATAAGAGCTACTGAGGAAGAACTCTACTGAGGTGGGAGGTGTGCGTGCACCTGTGTGTGACCATTCATGTTGGTCACTTCTGCATTTACTTGCTGTGTATTAATATTTGGAAAGAACTCAACGAACACTGGTGCTGATGTTTCTCATAGTGGGCCTATCCCTAGTGAGGGAAGAGGTATTTGCTGAGGATCTACTGTGTGCAGGCACTGAACTGGTAGCTTATAGCCTTGCAGAATGGGGGGCAAAGGCAGTTCGTATCCAGGATCTGAGCTCAAGCGCTAGTTGGTTAGTCAACTCATCAGCTTGTTTTCGAGGGCTTAGATGACGTCTCCTGTATAGAAGATGAGATGCCGGCTAGTCTCTGAGTATAAATTCCAACGACTTTTGCTCCACCATCTGCCTGCACAAACTGGCGTTTCAGCACCCCCCACGGCCTCAGACAGGCAAACACATCTGCTGAAATGCTTCAAAGAAGGTAGCCAGAATCGCCCATCATCCCTTCTCCAGGCAGCTCAAAGGCTAGAACGCTGCTGCTGCTGAGCTGTCCAGACACTGAGCCATAACAAGGGCTCTGGGATCCTGGATGGTTCTTGCACAGCGTCCTCTGTGCCCAGCGCCCTCCCCCTGCCCGCACCCCCACCCCACTGCCCGGCACAGATGCCTAGTGTAGAAATGGAGCAGCCTTCCTTTCAGGGCCCATCATGTTTTCAACAAATATCGCTCTTTGCATGATGCTCTGTGGGCTCCACGGCTGCATCTCCGGCTCGTTGCAATGGCTGTAATGAAGGCAAAGCTGGAGGGAAGACATCCAGTGGCCACGAGCTGCCTCATCCTGTGCAAATCGTGACAGCATTTCAAACCCCTCCCTGCCGAAAGCAGCATGCTGGATGTCAGCTTACACCTAGCTCAGCTCTTTCCTGGTCCTTTCATGTTCCAAATCCCAGGCATGTCACATACAGACTCCAGAACCTCACAGGAAGCCTTTCCTCCGCAGGACATTTCCTGATAATTAGCTGAGCTGTGGAAATGGGGCATGTTTTCTAAACAAAAGACAAGGACACCAGGTTCGACAAATTCTGAGCTCTGGTGCGGGCAATGGGACAGAATATTGGAATTGACTGGAGAGCTGGAAAGCCCAGGGCAGCTGGCCTCACCACAGAAGAGATGCTGGCACTCAGCTTTCTTTCAGGCATGTTTTAGGACTTCCTGTATTTTCCTCCTCTGGGAGATTCTAATAATCCAGACACTGACCCACTGAAGCATTTGTTCTAAAGCAGCCCCGCTCTCCAGTGTCATTCACGGAACTCTGGAGGCACCCAGAGCAGCGGTCTGGGGGCTGTGCTGACTTTCCCAAGGAAATCCCTCGATCTCCTCCATCACCAGGCAGACGTCCACAGGGCACATTTCACTGTACTGGGGCAAACTTAGTTTGGGGAAGGGAGACGGTCTGAGTACTTCTCTGGCTCTCAGGTCACCCAGTGATCCTGTCACAGGGTGAACTGAGATTCCAGGCACACCATCAGCCCAGCAGACACAGCTGTGACCTCTGCCCTGCAGGGTGGGGTTCCTGAGACGCAGGGTGACAGGGGTACTTGCCTTGGCACAGGAAGAATTTGGACTCTCCCACGCTGATTTCCCCTTGGCTGGGAACAATATCCACTTGCAGAGAAACTGAAAAAGACAAAAAGTCCAGTTTAAACACGCGTTTGGAGTTTTGAGACAGAAACCAGAGCTTTCATTAAAAAATGGAGTCTCCTCGCCCACTTCCAGAAAGAGCGAAGAGAGGAGGTTGTTTGGGTTTTGAGAACATATCATCACAGTTCCTCACGCCAAAGCCAGGAATGGACATGATCCAGGTCATTTTACGTACAACTGCTGTCCTCTATCAGACGGTGCAGGCCGCCCAGGAGACCTGGGGTAAACTGCCCTAAATGTTCCTGACCCCTTGAGAAGACTTAGGGTCCTGCTTCCAAACAGCAGAACTTCGTTCATGGGAACAGCAGCCCAGGTAGTTCCACGTGGACCATCAACCTGAAGGGTCCCCACAGCTGTGTTCAGAGGGAAGCCTGCTGTTCACAACCCTGCACAGGGCTTCCTGCCACTTCCCCACACTGTAGAGCCTCATCACCACAAAGGATTCGACGTGAAGATCCAACCTGGTTTTGGGGGAGGGGATGCCAAACAAGTGCTCACCTACTTCGCAACTATAGGACCAATCCATCTCTTTGCGTCAGAGGAGACAGCGATCAAACGTGGTCACCCTGATCAGTCAGTCACTCTTCTGCAATGCTGGAGTCTCTGCCCTGTGGTCCCCCTGTATCCCTTGGCTACTACACTACACTCGATTTGAATACCCATAGGTTCTATCCGGTTCCCAGGTGGTGCTAGTGGTAAAAAGCCTGCCTGCCAGTGCAGGAGACATAAGAGATGCGGGTTCAATCTCTGGGTCAGGAAGATCCCCCTGGAGGAAACTCACTCCAGTATTCTTGCCTGGAGACTCCCATGGGAAGAGGAGCCTGGTGGGCTGTAATCCACAGGGTTGCAAAGAGGTGGACACAATTGAAGCAACTTAGCTATGCACACACGCATGCTCTATCAGTCCCCTCCACCCATTAAGACAAAACACATCGCACCGGATCTCATGGATTCCTGTATTCACCCGGTTCCTCGATTATCTGCTTAAGTCAGATAAGCATTGCTCATGAAAATGTATTCTTAGGGTAGGAGAAGTGCTATTATTCATTGGGATCCAACTTTCTGCCTTTCCTCCTCTTAGGTAAAGTAAATCAGCAAGCTAAAGGCTAATGGACATTTGGTTGAATGCATGAAGCGCCTGCAAGCCGGTATGAAGGAGGGGCCTGGACAAAACAGACCGAGTAATAGAGACTCAGCAAGCCCTTCCTTTTAACAGCCATTTTCTCTGCACAGTAGAGCCGAGGGAATACTCGTTGCCATGGTGACGGGCTTGTAGGCAGAGCCATTGTGGGTCTCGGTCTGTGCTCATTTGATGAAGCAACCACGGTTGTACTCAGCGAAACACAGGGATCAAAGGGCCTGCTTGGCGCGGGCAAAGAGGAGTGTGGGGCAACATATCTACCAGGGGCACAGCTTTCCTTGCCATCCTATGGACAAAGCAGCCCACGGAAAAACCCAGCAGAGGCTGCAGGGAAAGGGATGGTTTGGTGGGACAGGAACCGAATGGGGAGGAGCGAGAAATCAGGAACGGGCTGGGCAACGATGCTGAGCGCACCACTCTGAGAATATGAAGCAGGAATCCAGAGGCTTCCAAATGCCAGCTCCTAAGAAATACGATAGGAATGGAGGGGCCGCCTGTCTCTCAGCAGTCGGTTTGCTTCCGATTACTCATTTGAGACCCAGGATGGAATTCTTCCTGAGAGCAATGAAAGGTCTTTTCCCTACCTTTCCTGAATTTCGCCCGTAGTGTGCAGTGCTACAATGGATTATTATTTTTTTTAATTTTAAAAAATTAATTTATTTTAATTGGAGGCTAATTACTTTATAATATTGTAGTGGTTTTTGCCATACATCGACATGAATCAGCCACGGGTGTACATGAGTTCCCCATCCTGAACCCCCTCCCACCTCCCTCCCCATCCCATCCCTCAGGGTCATCCCAGTGCACCAGCCCCAAGCACCCTGTCTCATGCATCGAACCTGGACTGGTGACCTGTTTCACGCTACAGTGGATTATAATGTGGGGGCCACAGCACCGGGGTGGGGTGGGCAGGTGTGCCTGGGTGTGGCTGCTTTCTTCCATCACTCTCCTCTGGATGGATTCTGGATGGACCTGAGCAGGAGGGGTCCCAACCATCACCATGTCGCACCTCCTCATTTTCTGGTCAGAAAAGAGCAGTAGGGACGTTGCTGGTGGTCCAGTGGTTAAGAATCTGCGTTGCAATGCAAGGGATATGGGTTTGATCCCTGGCTAGGGAACTAATGTGTCGGACCAGCTAAGCCCTCAGGCCACAGCTAGAGACCCTGAGTGCCACAACGAAAGATCGTGCGTGCTGCAACTAAGGCTCCACGTAGCCAAAAAAAAAATATATATAAAAAAAAAAACTAATTTTTTTTTTAAATTAAAAAAAGAAAAGAGAGGTAAAGTGACTTCCCTAAGGTCACATCTAGTGAGGGCCAGCATGGCCCCAGAGTCCAGGCCACCTGGCTCCCAGGTAAGAGTTCTTTCCATTACATAATGCTGTCTCTGCCAGTAGAAGATAAAATGTTTCCACTCGGTTTAACAAAGAATCAGATGCACATCCCTTAACAGAAGAGACCAAGTCCACAGTACATTAGGGGAGCACAGGGCCCTATAGGAGAGGGCTATAAGCCAGTGCCACCCATCTTAAAGCCACCTGGACCTTTTAAATCCCTATCTGTGGCTCATACACCACAGAACAACAGGCCTATGAGGCCCAGAAGCTGAGCCTCAGCCACCCGTTGCTGAAGTTATGGTCCTTTCTGGAGTTTACTGGGGCATTCTTTGGAGAATGAGAGGCATATTTCTAGCTTGGAAAGTGCACTGGCCCATATGCTATGTATTAGCAGCCAGCTTCAACATATGGATCCTGTTACTCTCACAGAGCCCTTATTGCTTTGAGAAGGATTTTCTTATCCCAAGTGAAAGAGCAGCCTTCATTTTTTTTAGCTCTTTTCAAACAGAACATGACTCTCAAGGGGCAGGAGAACACGGCAAGGCTGAAGAGTTTCCATCCTCGAATATGGCCGATATCTATCTCTGGGCCATGGACAGAAATGAGAAACGAGCATTACCAAGGAATTCCCAGCTCCCCCAGATCCCAGGCACACATTTATCATCACAGACATTTTTAAAGAAGAGATATCCATTCAGACGCCTGCCCTTTTGCACACATGGAGAAGAGAGTGATTTCTCCTTCTAGACACCAGTCAAAGCCAGGCCAGAGGAAGCCCAGACTCTCTGGAAACTCAACGCTTGGATGTTTTCCACTGGAGTACAATGGCTGATTATTCTCCCCCAAATGCAAAACCATGAATTATTAGGTTTAATAACGGCGAGTGGAAATCCTGCTCCAAGTCCCAAACTCCTTTCCTCCGCTTCTTGTGGCCCTTTCCTTTCTTACAGTATTTGTCTTCTCACTGTTTTGAATAAAAATTCCTGTCTTGACTTTCACCTTTCTCCAGTTGCAAATATAACTGTAATTTCTTCACCAGGCCTCACTCAGACCCTTTAGAGGAACTCTGAAAACATTTCTCCCAGAAAAAGTATCTCATTTTTTGCTTTGCAGAAACATGCTCTGCAGAAACATGGTGTGTTATCTAGTCGTCTTAGAAGCCTCCAAAGATACACACTTATAAACACAGGTGGCTGGGCTGGCTGGGACCCTGGGGTAGGTTGTCAGTGTCCTCCCATTATGGAAGACGGTATGGAGATTCCTCAAAAAATTAGGAATAAAATTACCATATAACCCGACAACCCCACTATTAGGCATATACCCCAAGGAGACCGTAATTGAAAAAGACACATGTGCCCATCACAGCACTATCTTCACTAGCTAGGACGTGGGGACAACCTAGATGTTCACCGACAGATGAATGGACAAAGAAGCTGTGGCACATATATGCAATGGAATATTACTCAGCTATCAAAAGGAGCGCATGTGAGTCAGTTCTAATGAAGCAGATGGCCTAGAGCCTATTGCACAGGGTGAAGTGAGTCACAGAGAGAAAACAAATATTCACACACACACACACACAGAGGATTTAGAAAGATGGTACGATGAACCTATCTGCAGGGCAGCACTGGAGATGCAAACAGAGACTAGGCCTGCGGGCATGGCAGTGGGGGCAGGAGAGGGTGGGCGAATGGGGAGAGCAGCCTGCAAACACGCACACGAGCACACGTGGGACAGACAGCCAGCAAGGATTTGCTGTACGACTCTGGGAACTCAACCCGGGGATTTGTGACAACCTGGGGGGTTGGGTGGGGTGGGAGGGAGTTCCAAGAGGGAGGGGACATAGGCATGCTGCTGCTGCTGCTAAGTCACTTCAGTCGTGTCCGACTCTGTGCGACCATATAGACGGCAGTCCACCAGGCTCCCCCGTCCCTGGGATTCTCCAGGCAAGAACACTGGAGTGGCTTGCCATTTCCTTCTCCAATGGATGAAAGTGAAAAGTGAAACGGAAGTCACTAAGTTGTGTCCGACTCTTAGCGACCCCATGGACTGCAGCCCACCAGGCTCCTCTGCCCATGGAATTTTCCAGGCAAGGGTATTGGCGTGGGTTGCCATTGCCTTCTCCGTAGGCATACCTATGGCAAATTCATGTTGACGTATGGCAGAAACCAACACAGTATTGTAAAGCAATTATCTTTCAATTAAAACAAATATATTGGGGAAAAAAAAAAAGAACCCATCCCCGCCCTGCCCCCCACCCCCAAGGCCTCAGGAAGCTGGTTCAAACTTTCTGGTTTACAAAACACACTTTGTTATTTCCCCTGAGACTCCTGACAGTTCTGAGATATAAAAAGGCCAATAGGATTGTCCTCACTCTACGAAAGAGAGAATCAAATGAAATAACCTGCCCAGGGCAACTCAGCTAGTAAGTAGTCAAGTCAAGATTAAAAGTCATCTAATTTCAAGACTCCAGCCTTTCTCCCTACACTTCACAGCTATCATTACTCTTTTGTTGGCTTCCTAATGGCCTCATTATTATTATTACCTATTCAGTTGCCATTTGCTCTTTCTAAATTATGGGCTAGAAAAAATCATCAAGTTGTTGTCATCCTGTCTACTCCGGTTGATTACAACTGGCCTCTCTGTTCACAGAGAACCCCAGCACGGTGTGTGTGCTCAGTCGCTAAGTTGTGTTCAACTCCTTGCGACCCCATGGACCGTAGCCTGCCTCGTTTCTCTGTCCATGGGATTCTCCAGGCAAGAATACTGGAGTGGGTTGCTATTTCCTTCTCCAGGGGAATCTTCCCAACCCAGGGATCAAACCTATACTGCTTGTGTTTCCTGCATTGGCAGGTGGATTCTTTACCACTGCGCCACCTGGGAAACCCAGCTAGAGCATTAAAATTCCCATTTTTACAGACGGGGAAGTGGAGGCTCAGAGCCCTAAGTAATGGTAATGATGGATCAAGATTCAAACCCAGGCCAAATGCATCCAAAGCCCCAGCCATTTCTCCCACCCTGTTCTATCCCTTGCGAACAGACAGAAAAAGCTTCTCGTGAGAATGGAATGAGTCCCTTCTCCACATCATTTAGAAAATAAAATAACCCTGTGAGACATGCATATGTTTTAAAATGTGTTTTCTACCTAAATGTCTTTAAAAAATGGATGTCTTGTTCTGAAAGATATGACAACTTGTTTAGCAAACAGCCTCAGGTTGAAAGAGGAGTTCTGTGATTTTCAAACACCCTCGCAGAAGCAAGCTATGAGGTCTCAGATGCTAAAGAAAAGGGAACTGAAATTTCAGTTCTAAAATGTGCTCAGGCACTTATCAGAAGAGGTGGGATCTTCTAAGCAAAACAACAGGAAAAAAAATTCTGATTTCAAAACGGAGTCCGTAGATTTCACCTGAGTTAGTGACTTCTCACACCAGTTCAATCTTATTGTTCTTTTCAGAATCTTATGTGCTTGAGGAAGTAGGAGCTGAAAGCAGCAAGTGAGCCCAGGTCTCTCCATGACTGACCAACAGTATTTTCTTGTTAAGTGATTATAAGACATTGGCTCCTGAGAAAGACAAATTGCAGAGCTGCGGCAGGCCCAGGGCCAAGGTAGGCACACCTGAGGAGCACCTGAGGAGCATGCCCTCATCATCAGTCAAGAGCTGGGTGAATGACGGAGGATGAATCTGATTAGTGACTGTGTATCCGACAAAGAGATCTTCCAGAACTTGTTTAGTAAAGGCTAAGGATTGTTGGGGGGAAAAAAGGCATCAAAGTCTAGTTCTACATTTATTTTGTCAGCTATTGTTCTAGAAATGAGTCTTAAATAGAACTGTACTTAACCACTAAAGGAGACTTATTTTTTTGCTTTTCAAACTATGCTAAAGTGTCTTTCATTTGATGGATCTGTGGGAAATTCAGACGTCAGAATAGGAGCGTAATAACTAAGGTATCCCCAGTGTGCCCAGACAGTCTGCCTCAGGGTCAGCAAAGTACATGAGGGGAGATAAGAGGGTGGCTTCACAGATGAATCAAAGAAACTCAAAGAATGCAAAACGAAGACTAACACAGCGATCCTGCAGAGTGGGGAATGCTGTGGACTCTGGGCCAACCCTCAGCACTCAGCAGTGTAAGCCTGCCCAAGTTATTTAACCTCTTGGAGCCTGTTTCCTTGTCTGTTAAATGGGGACTAACAGAACCCTTATCAGAGGGCTGTTGGAAAGATAAAATGAATTAATACATGTAGAATAGTCTCTGGCACCTAATACACATTTAATATTTGTTGTGTATTATTAATATGCCTCTATCAATAACCCTTTCCAAGGAAATTGTTTTGATTACTATTTTTGCAAAAAGTTATGTTTACTTTTATGGTTTTAGATAAAGTAACCTTCCGAATGAGCCATGTGGTGGTCACGTGGACCGATTCCATGCTCTACATTACTTTAAAATATTTATCTTGCCTGTCAGAACTTCACTGGTATAAAAGATGACTGAATCCAATCAAAGCCAGAAAACCAATAATGTAGGCACATTAGCCTACATTACAATGTAGGCCTACAATGTAGGCCCCTCAGTTTTCTCATCTGTAAAATAGGGATGATGATAAAACTGAATTTGTGTTGTTGGACTGTCATGAGAATTAAACAGTCAGGAAAGAGTCGTGGTTAGGAAGTCAGGATATGGAGTCAGAGAGGCTGCGGTCCAAATTCCAACTCTGATACGTAGGAATCCTGAATTCTCAAGAGAATCTCAGAACCTGTTCTCCATATTTGTAAATGGCCATAACAACTTGGTTGATCTCATGGGGATATTGAGATGATTTAGAAAGGTATGTAAAGTTCCAAACACAAGGTCAGGCCGTGCTGGTTGTGTTTTAAATGACAGTACGTATATGACAGTACTTTGACATCATACACACACACATATACATACACACACCCCCCCTAAACAGAATGCCCTGTAATGTTAGTAATGAGAATGAGATAGCAGGAACCTCTTGTAGACTACTGCATTAAACTGTCCAAAGTCTATTCAGGGATGTGTGTGTGTCTGTGTGTGTGAGATTTATCCCGTTGCAGCCAGTGAGGGCTGTTCTTCATTGTCACGCGGGGGCTTCTCATTTCAGTGTCCTCTCTCGCTGGGGAGCACAGGCTTTAGGTGTGTGGGCTTCAGGAGTTGCAGCTCATGGGCTCTGCAGTGCTGGCTCAGTAGTTGTGGTGCACGGGCTTAGCTGCTTCGCAGCACGTGGGATCTTCTCGGACCCGGGATCGAACTGGTGTCCCTTGCATTGCAAGGCAGATTCTTAACCACTGGACCACCAGGGAAGCTCCTATATTTTTATCTATGTGTATGTATCATACCTACAAGATCCACTAGATAAGACAGTGTGTGTGTGTATGAATAGAATAATTCAACTTGTCAGATTGCTGTTGCTGGAAGCAGCAGCTGGACATAGGTAAATTTATCTCATTTTGGGAGAGAAAAACAAATAAACAGTTAAGGATGACAAAGGACTCGCATGTCACATCCTTGACATGTGAGTCTCACAATTCTGGCTTGAGCTCCTGTTGACAGCAGCTGAGTAGAAGAAAAAGAGGTAGACTGTTTTACTTTTAAACATCAAACCAAGAGTTATATGTCAGTTTAAAGGAACTATAAAATACGTTCCAACGTTCTTACACATTTTGGCTTCTGGTTCTGTATACTGGGCTTCCCTGGTGGCTCAGAGTGTAAAGCGTCTGCCTACACTGCGGGAGACCCGAGTTCGATCCCTGGGTCGGGAAGATCCCCTGGAGAAGGAAATGGCAATCCACCCAGTACTCTTGCCTGGAAAATCCCATGGATGGAAAAGCCTGGTAGACTACAGTCCATGGGGTCACAAAGAGTTGGACATGACTCAGCGACTTCACTTTCACTTTCTGTATACTAGCATCATAATGGCAGGCCATATTCTGATTGCCACTGGAAGCATCCTTGCTGTCTACAGTGGGTTCACAGCAGCAACCAAACAGGAGTCATACTCAGGGCTGCCAGTCCTAGTTAGGGTCCCATCTATGTAAATGCTGAGAATTCTGTGTAGCTTCCATTTACATCAAAACACCCAGAAATAATCTACCTGGGGTTTCTAAGCCAACTGAGATAAGTTTATAACCAAACCCTTGGGAAACCCTCTGTGTGCAGTCCCCACAGGACCCTGGGTCCCTGGCTTCTCCCAGTATGTCAGCCAGCCTAGAGGGTGAAGGAGGCCCTCATGAAAGCTGTGGTCTTCCCTGGCTGGCAATACCAGCACTCAGCAGACTTGCGAGAACAGAACTCAAGACTGGAGGAGGAAGAGAAGAAGGCTCTTGGTGGTGGTGGTGGTGGTGGTGGCTCTGTGGTTTAATGCCTTAATGCCTTTTGAATGGAGAAACCAGAACTTCTGTACGAAGACAAACCATATAGACAAGTTGCAAGTAAGATACAGATCTTTCTAAACCAAACAACTTCGCTCATATACCAAGTGGGTTTCCCATGCCTATCACTTTAATAAAGGCACCAAAACTGGACAATGTTTCCTTACAAAAGTGATGCAATGAGAATTCCTGATGAAAATTCTCCTTAATCTCCTCAAACCTCAGGACTCTTCCAGAGTGATGGGGGGAGGTGTGAGAAAGGGGAATATAACTGTAGAATTCTTAAGCTTTCTATGTAATATGATAATACAGTTGATGCGCGTGTGGAGGCTCAGTCGCTACGTCATGACCGACTCTTTGCAACCCCATGGACTTAGCCCTCCAGGCTCCTCTGTCTATGGCATTTTCCAGGCAAGAATACTGGAGTGGGTTGCCATTTTCTTCTTCAAGTGATCTTTCAGACCCAGGTACTGAACCTGTGTCTCCTTCATTGGCAGGCGGGTTCTTTACCACTGGGCCACCAGGAAGCCCAATAGAGTTGATATTATAAAATTATACTAGGGAGGAGAAAGTATTTCACATCACTATACAAGTGAGGTTTAGATGATTAATCTGATATCCTATTACCCCAAATAATCTATCCTATGAAATTCTAGTAGCCAAACAACAGAAACCAACTCTATTTCTTAGCAAAATAAATTATGTGAGTTGCTGGGAACCAGGAACAACTGGGTCCTGGCTCTGTTCCCTGGGGCTGGCTTCAACTCAGAACACAGAGCCAAGGTAGATAAGGGCTTCAGCTTTCTTGGCCTAAGTTCCCTGGGTCAAATTAGCATTCCACCGGGTCTGACTGGATGGTTTTGTTTTATAGAACTAAGTCAGTGGTTTCAAACCATGGTTGCTACCCCTATGAACTACCTAGACGCTAGAAAACTTGATTCATATCACATCACATGGTGTCCTCGTGTTCTGGTTAAAGGGCAAGAAGATCTATGCATTGGTTTAATCTGCTCAGAAGGGATAGATTCATGCTATTCCCCAGGCTGTCACTCCATAGCCAACCTCTACCTCCAAGAAAGTACACAATTCCTACTGGGAGCATTCTGGAGCATCTAACAGGAGTCAGAAGAAATGACTCAAAGGGATATTAATCAGGAGCACAGCCCAAAGAAATTCCACACCATACCCACGATCAGACACAGGAAAGAAGCCAGCCAAACCCTGATGAAAGGAGTTTTGTTGGTTTGCTTGTTTTAACAGGGGATCATAAAGGAAGGAGATACACTGAAAAAGTTACTTAATTTTTTTCCCCAAAGTAGCAAAAAGTCAGAAGCAGCCCCAGAGAGCCTCAAAAGGGCTAGATTCCAGGCCAGGAGTGAAATATTTGCCAGGTGGGCATTAATACTGTCTCCTATAGTCCACAAGAGGGGAAGGTACACGTGTTTCACAGTGCCCACCCTGGGAAGCACCTGCCACGTGACGGCAGGAGTGTGTGCCGAGAGGCGGAAAATGTGGACGAGCTATACCTGACCTCTGCCTTCTACTCCACTGGATTAGTTCATGGCCAGGGTTGTAGAACCATTTAGTAACAGAGAGGGTTCGAGCCGGGGGGACCTGACATAGACTCTCCAACCCCTTCATTTTATAGATGGAAAAGGGGCAGAAGTCCAGGGTCCCTACAGCAAAGTTCAGGGGCCACGGGGTTGTGCCCACATACTGACTGCTGACCTGACGCCTCTTCTTGTCTCTGTGTCTCACTTGCTTTGTGTCCTCAGCAGCTCTTTTACCAACTGTTTTCCCTTGCTTGGTTTGCCCTGGTCTCACCCTTGTCCCTAAAGAGCGAGAGTCATCACTTAGGACTTCCCTGGTGGTCCAGTGGTTAAGAATCCACCTGCAGGGGACACAGGTTCCATCCCCGGTCTGGGAAGATTCCACATGCCTCAGGGCACCGAAGCCTGTGGGTCATTACTAGTCAGCCCATGCACCCCAGAACCCATGCTCTGAAACAAGAGAAGCCACTGCAATGAGAAGCCTGCAAACCACAACTAGAGAGGAGCCCCTGCTGCCCGCAACTAGAGAAAGCCCGCACGCAGTAACGGAGACCCACAGCAGCCAAAAATAAAAATAAATTTTAAAAAAGAGTCTATCCCTGGGAGTTGTGTGCTTGTGCTCAATTGTGTCTGACTCTTTGCAACCTCATGGATTGTAGGCTTCCAGACTTCTTTGTCCATGGCATTTTCCAGACAAGAATACTGGAGTGCGTTACCATTTTCTACTCCAGGGAAGCTTCTTGACCCAGGAATTGAACCCATGATTCCTGAATCTCCTGCACTGGTAGGCAGATTCTTCACCACTGTGCCACCCGGGAAGCCCCAGACTGGCCTTATTAAGTGCAGCTGGGAAAGCTGGACAAACGGCTGGTGGCCTACCTGTCCTGCCCGAAGCCCATTAAAATATCTAGTGTTGCCAACACCAGCCCACTTTTTAACTGAAGCTCCAGTTCTCTGCTTCCTTTTCAGACAATCTTTCCTGCCATTTCCTTTTTTGGGCAGACTGACTTCAGGCCAGCACCTTGCCTGAAGTTGAACTACCCGCTCCTTGCCCTGAAACGTAGGGCAAGGACACAATTAGATGCTTGGAACTCAGCTAAGCTTCTCCAGGTAAACAACATGAAATCTATAACATAACAACATAAAGAAGCTGATGACCCAGACCTTCTTGGTAAATTGCTGCATGTGATCTGATAGCTTCCAGGATGCCCCTGACAATGCTTCCTTAGGTCTGCTCTTTCAAAAACTTGCCTTGATAAAATGACTCATCCAACTTCTCTTCTTCCAGCTATAAAAAGGTAATGATACAAGGCGGATGGTCCCTCTCTCTCTCCCAACAGCTTTTGCCAACATGGCAAGAAGTTGGAATTATATCTTCCAATATTTGTCCAGCTGTTGTTTGCAGATATTATATTCTTTACACTGAGAAAATAGAAATTTAGAGAATGCTAGCCTGCAACTTCATCCTGAAAATTTCAAATCCTGTCCATGTCTTTCAAAAATGTCCTTATGTGATCATAGCTTTAAGCACATCTGGGCTATTGAAGATACAAAGGCTCACAATCTCCCAAACAACCAGTGCAAAAAACTGTTAAATTTAGTTTCTGTCAAGTGAAAATTTCACATTCTCAAACCAAGATATATAGTTTATATAGACAGTGATTATTTTGAGTCAGTCCCTGTTCAGAGCACTTCAATGAGTTCATGTAATCCTCATAACAACCCGATGAGATGGGTACTTAGGGTTATTATCCTACTGGACAGATGAAGTAGGTTATTATCCTACTTGACAGATGAAGAAACTTAAGAACTGAAAGATTAACTAATGGCCCAAGGTCACAAAGCTAGTAAGAGGTAGAGCTGGGACGTGAAGCCCAGGCAGATAAAGCTCCATGGCCCTTGATCTTAAGTATGTGTTATATAAAATCTGCTTTAATGAAAATCAACTTTCGTGAGAAAGGGGTTGCTCTTGTGCTGGATGAACTGGGAGACACTGTGCAAGTAGAAAAACACGATTTCCTTGGGGAAATACTGATTCTGAACATGGGCTCAGAGGCTGCTTGAATTCAGAGCCCACCGGGCCACAGTCCTCTCCCTGCTGCAGCCCTGCCTTCCCTACACTGAAGCCTTCTAGCCCCCTCCTGACCAGCAATGGTCCTGGCATCCATGCCAACAGGCAGCCACCAGAGCTCAGCCGCCAACAGGCATCAGGAAGAGGCTATGAGTTGGACATTCCATCTACGGGTCACTCCTGATTCCCCCAATTTGGATTCAGGGTGAGCCATATCATCCTTTATTAAAATGTGAGTATTAGAATTTTTCTTTGCTGATATTTAAGTTGTGACTGGCTCTTTGCTCCTCGGTAGGGTGTGCATCTGAGTTGGATTATTCATGTAACTACTCAGCCAGTATTCTCTCAAAGCACTCACTCTCCTTAAGAGGTCATTTGTTGAGTATCATGGTAAAGAGATTCCTAGTAGAGGTAATAATCTTTTCAAGGGGTCGAGAGTCCATTCCCCACTCTCTTGGCCAGAGTCACCCCTCACCAGACAGTGCCTGACCTGTTTATTAACATGATTAACATGCTGATTAACATGTCTACATTACACAGAATAGATAGAAGAAAACTCAACTATTAAAATAATAATAATTTAACAAATAATATATCCACTATTCTGGGATAGCTTTTAAATTAGGGAACAAATAAGAAAGCTATCATTTAGCTCTACTACCAATTAGGGTAGGAGTTGAAATGCTATATCCACTATTGTGGCTTATTAAGAACTCAGACGTGAGCACAGCCCCAGCCCAGGCAGGGTGGCAGAGAAAAGGGTCCATGGTGGCTCAGAGGGTAAAGCGTCAGCCTGCAATATGGGAGACCTGGGTTCGATTCCTGGGTGGGGAAGATCTCCTGGAGAAGGAAATGGCAACCCACTCCAGTGCTCTTGCCTGGAAAACCCCATGGATGGAGAAGCCTGGTGGGCTACAGTCCATGGGGCCGAAGAGTCGGACATGACTGAGCAACTTCACTTTCAAGAACTCAGATGTGAGCACAGCCCCAGCTCAGGTGGGGTGGCAGAAAGAAGGGACTGTGGCAGAAAGTGGCTGTGCAGTGGTCCTGGAGCATCTGAGGTACATCCTGGCTCTGAGTGCATGGTACTGCTTCTGCCAACCTTACGATCCATCCATCCATACAATTATCCAGAACGTGACTTTCTAACTCTCAGTTAAAAGTCCTTTGGCTATATCTGTGGCCTTCGTCTGTCTTCACACAGTGTGATTTCAGGGACCCGAAAGAGCCCTGTGGGGCTCCCCAGTCCCAGGCTGGTTACTGATATGCCATTTTCATTCTTGCTACCTCTATCTTATGATGTGTGTGCCTAGTAATAGCAAGCAACTCCATGATGCTCTCAGTTCTTTCAACTTAAAATGTATGAAAGATGTAGATAGAGTTCATTTGGGGGTGCTGGGAAAACATGGTCTGTCAAGTAGGAGTTGGGAGGTTGTTAGGGAAATGTTCAGTCTTGTTCAGGCTTCAGAAGTAGGGGAGCGGGCCTCCGACACGGGATCACATACCTACCTGCAAGCACACCAGCAAGTCAGGCGTTGCTTCAGATAAGAAAGGGAGTGGGTCTTGGAATCTCTTAAGCCCCTGAGGGCCTGGCCAGCCCTGCTTCCCCCTCCCCACCAGGGTCTAAGAAGTCTTACGACTCACAAGGTGAGACAAACAGCATTGTAAAAGTTAAAGGAAAACCAGAGCTGCATTTTTGCGTGCAAACTAATGACATAAATTTGTGGTCTGGGATTATAAGCGGGAGCCCCCAAATTGCAATTTGAAGTCTCACCCAGGGAACAGACACACCGCCCAGGACCCGTCTCTCAGCTGAGATTCCAGGTTGCTGTTAACATGGGATTTCTCAGGGCTATTCTGGAGAAGGAAATGGCAGCCCACTCCAGTACCCTTGCCTGGAGAATCCCATGGACAGAGGAGCCTGGTGGGGTACAGTCCATGGGGTCGCAAAGAGTCGGACATGACTGAGCGACTTCACTTTCACTTTCAGGGCTATTCACCTGTGGATGTAGGTGTCAGCTCAATTTGGTGATATATATGCTGTTACTTCTCTCTATTGTTTCTGTTTCTTTTCTTTTAATGACTGTATTTTGAAATTAAGAAAATGATCTTCTATGAAAAACTGAAACTGTTTACTTGTGTGTAACAAGTGGTTTCTTTTGTTAACAAATCCTTTGAATCTAAAACGAAAATGAAACATTTGGCAAAATATAAATTGTGGAGAAAAAACAACCAAATGCACAAGGCTCCCACTCATCTTGGTCGCTGAGACCATCCACGTGTGTTAATTATGCTCCTTCCTTGCCCAGAATAATGCTACAACTCTGAAGAACTGCCAATAAGTCATAAACATTAAATATGGGATGAAATCCTTATGATACCCTTTACGGACTTTTGTTTGGGTTTTGTTTTTGTAGTAGGGTTTTTATTTAAGCAAGCATCACTAAGGTCTTTCATTATTCACTTAGACTCCTTCTCTCCCCTAATCCAAACCCAACTGTCCTTGACAAACTTGCTCTGCTTTATCTGATAGGCAGGAGAGTCTTTGAATCTGTGTCTGAGAAATCAAAGACAGAAAGATTAAAGAGAATCCCCCCATGGCACCATGTCGTAATGGCCTTTGATGCTCAAGGACTAAAATAAGTGGGATCCCAAGGAGACAATTCAAAGGTCAGAGGCAGATGTGACGCTCATCCGTGAGAAACAAACACAAGCCAAACTCGTCTGATGGGGGCAGAATCTTTCTGGAAGGATTTCACAAAGGCAATGCTTCTTAACTTCCCCTTCAAGGTGACAAACTCTAGTTCTATGAGCAACTTTAAAATCAAATAACTAAACCCTTGTTCCTGCATCCTTAGCTCAAAAAGAAGTAAAAACCTGCCAGGAGACAAATTCTCTTTGGGGAAGGTTCATGGCAAAATTCCTCTTAACTTCAGGAGACCAAAACCCTTTCCTGGCAATAGGAGTTTAGTGTCCACTGTGATCCTGCCTGGTGGCTCCAGCGCCAAGTCTAACACAGGACTTGGGCAGGGCATAGGGTAAAACACACACACACACACACACACACACACACACTCACACACACACACACACACTCACACACACACTCACACACACACACACACACTCACACACACACACACTCACACACACACACACACACACTCACTCACTCACTCACTTGCTCCTTCCTCACTTTTTCTTCTTGGACAGCAAATTCCTCTTGGGAACTAACTTGTGAACTTTGAAGATGATGTCAAGTCACAGTGACCAGGCAAAACTGGATGCCTTAAAAAGAACTCAGGGCACTAACCACTGAATTTTCCTTCTTTAAAAATAGAGTCTGCTTCATCAGTGGCTAAACTTGGGAAGGCAAGCACTCATTTCTGTTCCAAACTGGACTGATGGCTACAAGACTGAGAAGCCCTGGACCAGTGGCGATCTGAACATTTAAGTAAGTGGAGCTCACACGTGATGATGCTATTTTGTATTGCATGTAACTTTCGGTTTCCCCACCAGAAACTCCCCAAACAAGCCCCACCCTGAGAGCTGTATCAGTGCACACAGTCAAGGCTGCGACTGCGGCTGCCTTAGAAGCAGCAGCGCATCTGTCTGTTGTCAGGATGACTATGTCGTCCTGGGGGTAACTCAGCCATCCCTGCATCGTGGATTGTGACAGAATGGGCCACTCACTGCATGTGGGCTGAGATCTCCCCAACAGGCCTGTCTTTGGTCAAGTGGAATCCCTGCCTTTTTTCCCCCTTCAGTCACCTCTCTCCCATCCCAGCCCACCCCAATTCTCAAGGCTGGCCTTCTGCATACTTCCATAAGACAGACAGACAGAAGTCTTACACACCCAGCAACAAACTAGGCCAAAAAGCAAAAGCACTGATACATTTGGATATCCAGTCCCACGCTTGCATTATACCTTACTTTGCAGCAAGACAAGCTGCCTTTATTTCTGTAAACAAGTCATAGCTCTCAGCATCACTATCTGGCCTTTCAGATGCCAGTACCTTATAGAAAGCCATTAACCGGGAACAACCTGACAACCAAGTCTCCTAAAGGGTCACAACTGCCAGAATAAATGGCTAGTGAAAAAAGCTCGCAATTCCATCAGCAGCCCCTAAACTCCCTTGGGGGCAAGGAATCCATTTCTGAATTTCATCCTGCTCTCTGGAGGATAAGTGATTACTCCCTCTCTTTTCTGTTATGGGGTCTACACATAGATTTACATTTTATGAAGCATTTCTCACTGAGTCTGTTCAGACAAGATGACACATTTTGAATAGCCTTTAAGATATGACCAAAACACACACACACACCCTCCCCAAGATCCCCAGTCTGCACAATGTCAATCTCAAAAGCCACTGAACTGTGAGTTATCTGCCTGCTTCCTGGGTAAGAAGAAGTGATGAAAACACCAAGGCTTTCCCCCAAACCTCTAGGTGGCTTATGAAGCTGAAAACAAAAAGACAAAACCCATCGCATTGAAGACTTCCTTCCCTTTCTGTACCCTCTCTGTGCCACCTTCCTTTTTGCCGAACCCTTGCAGCAAGGCTACTGAGTGACCAAAGTGGGCTCAAAGCCTTGAGTTGGCCTTTGTCTTGGACCAAGACTCTTGTAACATCACAGGGGAGAATGACCCAGAGACCAAGAACTGAAATCAAGGGGACTGGATGCAGCTTCCCCACAGCCAAATCCGCTGGAGTCTGACTTATTCCTGCCTCTTGGCAAAAGGCCTTGCTGTACAGTTCAGAGATGGAAAACTCCATTAGAGATCAGGTGCCAGAGCCAGAAAGCTGAGAACAGGCCAAGGAAGAGAGCTGAGAGCTGAGATCTGAGAGCTGAGGTTGGAAGGAAAGCGCCTTCAGGGAGAGAAAAGACAGGGAACCACAGGGTGACATGTGAATGTCACGTGACTAGGGTCTCGAGAGAGCCTCAGGAAGCAGCACCCGGCAGGCTGATTCCGCTGTCTCCACACGGCCTCCCAGAAACCACCAGCTGTGACGTCAGCTTCACGCCCATGCCGAGGGTGAGCAGCCTCCTCCCTCCTGCTGCACACGCTGGATTTGGAGGCCACACTGGGATCTCCCAGGAGACCCTGTCTACGGGCACAGAGGGCTGGCACAGACCAGACTGCACAGAGCATGTGATGTCTCCTTATACTCTTCAGAAAGGGACTGTACTGGATTCTGTTCTTCCAAGGGAAAATCAACCAGGATCACGGGAGGGCTGAGCCAGCACTACCCTGGTCTTTACTGTCAAAATCTTGTCCCAGGATCCTCTGAGGTCAGGGAAGCCATAACAGAATCGGATCTGGAAGTAAAGGGGTGTGAAGGTCAGTCCCTCCTCCCTGTCTCCATGGCGATGAACTTGACCTCCATCATAACATCACTGTCTTATAAGGCAATGCAGTAGCATCTATTTCAATGACCAAACTCCATTAAGGACTGAGCCTCTTCATCCTCAGTGCTCAGCACACTGTACGCCTTAAAAGATGTGCTGAATTAACTGAAGATCCTTTCTGATTATTCTTTTCTGAGGTTCACAGGAATGTAACGATTCTGAAATGCATGGGATGCAGGAGTCCAGGCCCCGGAATAGTATCAGGTCACGTGCTTAAGAATGACCTGGATGGCTTGTGAAAGTCAGAGTTCCTTGCTGATTCAGTCCCTCTGCAGTGGAGCCCTGTGATTCTAATGTGAAAATACTCCTCAGATGATTCTGACATGTAGCCAAGTGAAGATTCTCTGGCCTACTCACTAATCTACCTGGCGTAACTGATGAATTGCAAACAACATCAAACCCGTCCAAACCCTTCAAGGCCCTGCACAAAGTTTATTATTATTTTTTTAATTGTACAATTTTATTTATTTTTGATGGAGCTGGGTCTTCACTGCTGCGTGGCTTTTCTCTAGTTGTGGTATGCGTGTTTCTCACTGTGGTGCTTCTCTTGTTGTGGAGCACGGGCTTGTGGGCTTCAGTAATGGCTGCAGGTGGCTCAATACCTGGGGCTCCCAGGCTCTGGAGCTCAGGATCAATAGTTGTGGTGCATGGGCTTAGCTGCTCCATGGCATGTGGAATCTTTCTGGACCAGGGATCGAACCCATGTCTTCTGCATTGGCAGGTGGATTCTGTACCACTGAGCCACCAGAGAAGCCCACTGCCCAGAGTTTTTGATGTTCACAACTGCTATGTTGCCCTAATACTTGGCTACTTATCACATTAAGCAATGCGACACAGCTCTGTAGAAACTCCTATTTCATGCTCTTCTTTTCAAATTTGTCACATGAGCTCTTTAGAAAGTATAACCCTGAACTCAAAACCAATATAATAAACATCATGTTTTTCTAAAGGTAGATATGCCCTCCAATCAAAATGGATATAACAGTAAAGGACAGCAAGTTACAACTGGGTATCACTGCCCTTGACACAGAGTGTGACACTCTTGGGTTCACCTAGCCCAGGACGACAACCTGCTGTTACAAATGGAAGGTCGCAGTCACCATCAGTGGTCAGTTGAGCGGTCTTGCTCTTGCTTTGCTAAGCTGGTCAGCCTGAATTGTTCCCTGCATAAGCCACATGAATGTGCTGGTCACTAAGTGGATGTGGGTGAGACACCTATTCAGGAATCTCAGGGCAGACCCCTGTTAACTGTAAGAGGAAAAGAGAGGTAAGGGGAAGCATGAGATATCAGACACCATCTTCCTAAAATGAGACTTCTGGGCTCTGAAATAAAAACAGCCTTTAGAAATTCCGAAATTAGCTCTAAATCATAAAAGAAGATGAATTCCTCCTACAGTATCCTCAAAAGGTCAGTTAAAAAGGAGACCCAGCCCTACTCAGCAGTCTTTCAGCCTAGAAAACATTCCGGTCCATGGTATTAGGAACTACCTGCCTCTTACCTTTATTCTGTGATATTGATGGATTTCAAACCTCTACAGGAACATTTACACAGGCCTCTCAATCCCCTGTGGAACCTGATAGAAGAAAACTTCCAATTGTTTCAAATAATTCCTAGCTGAATTCGTCTTGCTTTCAAAAGTTGCAGAGTCCCAAGGACAAATCCACCTCTTAGATGTAAAAGATGATGATTTATTCTTAATGTCTCTATGCTTGCTCATTGATGTTTCCCCCTCCATACAACACAGGCGTTGCCTGAAAAGAAAAAGACGCTTGGTGCTCCATGAACTCTTCCCCGAACGTGGAAATTCGTAACCACTGCACAAATGCAGATGCCTCTCCACCCAACTTATAGATCTTTCCGCACATTCGATGCGGATCTCTATGGCTTACGCACTCCCTACAAACATATTCCCACGTGCAGGAAATACAGAAGAAAATGTTCCCTGTAAACCCTTTTGTTTCCGCTATTTTAAACTATCAGGAGAAATTCAATCTTCCCACAGGAGCTTGTCACCACTGCTCACTCCCCCGAGGACCCTGAGAGACCCAGAAGGACACCCCAGGTACCACATGGGGACTCATTTACCTTCCAAGTGGCCACTGAACATGAGCAGAGGTAAGCCCCCAGTGCTCAGCCTCTGGCTGGTTAAATAATCCATAGTTGAAAACTTCCTGGTCTTAAAATTAGAAACTGATAATAATATTTAAGAGATGACTCAAAGTGGAAGAAAAAAAGGGGAATAAAAGAATCATACCAAACAGCCAGACTGTAAGCTACCTAGAGTGAGGTGGGGTCTTTTCTGCAATTTCAAAGTGTCTTGTACTTAGTTTTATACCCAGCAGGTTCCAGTAAATGCTCTCCACCACCTAATGGCAACCTTCCTTTCAGTTACGTTTTATCTCCCAAGGTGAAGAATGTTTCTTAAACGACTTGGTTTAAAAAAAAAATGTATTTTAAAAGTGCTTTCAGGGTAAATGTCTGGGTCAGTCCCTAAGAGTGAGGCCGTGAGGTCTGGCAGGAGAATCCCGGTGCCCCTTACTGCCCACCCCAGAAGGAGATCTGGACTCTGTCTACTTGCCTCATTTGTGCGATGGCACGGGGGCCCCTGCTGTAAGGGTAGGATAAACCACAGAGGGTGGCAATGTGGGGAAGCAGGTGAAAAGGAAGCAGAAAAGCAGGGTTTGTGTCTAACCCTGGCCCTAAAACACCTCCGGAACTTGAGGCGAGTCATTTTATCTTGCCAGGTCTTGGTTTATTCATTTGGAAAAAGAAGGGGTTGAACTAATCGATTTTTAGGTTTCATTCTATCCTATGGTTGTATGACTGAGGCCACGGTGGCAGTTCATCAGGGGCATCCCCGTCTTTCTGCCAAGGTTGGCTTGTCCCAGTTCTGCCAGGTGGAGTGGGGGACTTGAACCTGTAGGCACAGGCCCACCTGTCACCTGAGCCAACCCTCACTGATCCTGGTGGCTCATCAGAAGCCCCAGCCTCACCAGGGCGGCCAGCGCTGCCTCCTGAAGCCTGGGGTCCTGGAGCACTGAGGAAGTGCTGCCCTGAACTTGGGTCCCAGTCAGTCAGACCACCGGGAACGCTGCCACCCACTGAGCCTGGAACGTCTTCCTTCTCTACACTTCACTCCTGCTACCTCTATTCCCATCCCAGTCATGCCTGGCTCCGCTCTTTGGTGAGGCAGAGATGGAGGTCTTATCTGCACCATGAAGTGGAGGGGAACACAAGCAAAACGATCCATGAAGCACCTGGTACGTGGAGTAGATACCCGACCAGGGGTGGCTGTCATTCTTCCTGATAACCATGTGTGTGCTGGTCACTCAGTCGTGTCTGACTTTGTGACCCCATGGAATACAGCCCACCAGGCTTCTCTGTCCATGGAATTCTCCAGGCAAGAATACTGGAGTGGGGAGCCATTCCCTTCTCCAGGGGATCTTCCTGATCCAGGGATTGAACCCCGGTCTCCCGCATTGCAGGCAGAATCTTTACCATCTGAGCCACCAATGCAAGGCAGAGAAAACAAGTGTCTGGTAGCTATTAATTACACCATGAGAGCCCAGAAAAGCAGCCTCAGGGCAGCCTGGTGGGTGAGCAGGCCCACTTCCCGCCGCCTTGCAGGACGACGCTGATAAGACGGAGCTTGACAAGTGGAGCCTGGCCCTTCTCCAGTGCATTCCCAGTCATCCTTGGACGCGTCACCATCTGGTAGGAGCGTGCGTTAGAGACAGAAAACAAGGCGGACCACTCTTTTATCAAGACATTTACTCCCCATGGGGTACAGTAAAAAAGCTTGATGTTTCTTTAAGTGATAAGCTATCCCTGTGGACTTAAGGGAAGAGATATGCATAACTCTGAGGACAGTATGCTGTATTTTGCCAACTAACATCATGACCACAAAGGCTCTAAGAAAACCAAGGAGCTAGAAAGAAATTGCTGTTTCCATTTGTCTTTTTTCCCCTTCTTCTCAGGTTTATGCAATAGCAAGCTACTTAAGACATGAGGATGTACCCCCAGGGCCTATTTCACGAAATACCTTCTGAAGGTAAAGTGGCCAAGCAATTTCCTTCCAAGAATGTTTAAACTCTGGGGGCTCGTATGTCAAATGGAGTGGAGTCCCTTGGTCTAAACCCAGGTGGCTATCCATCAATGCAGTGAAATCAGAGGAGAATCAGAGGCTGGACCAGTCAAGCATCACCAGGAATCTGGTTGCTTCTCAGGCCCAGTCCTGCTTCTGGTGAGGAGAGGGAAGTCCACTTGGCCCAGAACCACATGAAACACACTTCCTTAAGGAAAATCTGGCCATATCATTGTAGGCTTGTGTGTGTATGCTCAGTTACATCTGGCTCTTTGTGACCCTTTGCATTGTAGCCTGCCAGGCTCCTCTGTCCATGGAATTTTTCAAGCAAGGACACTGGAGTGGGTTGCCATTTCTTCCTCTAGGGGATCTTCCTCAACCAGGGGTCAAACTTATGTCTCTTGAGTCTCCTGCATTGCAGGCGGATTCTTTACCACTGAGCCACTGGGAAGCCCCATTGCAGGTTTATTCACACTCAAAGCAGATACTTGGGCGTCAGAACCTGTACTTCCCAAAAGCCAGACCATGTAAGGCCCACCAAGCAGATCTCAGGGCACCCTGCTGACTTGGGCAGCAGGAGAGTGGGCAGCATGGAAGCACAAGGCTGACAGTGTCTGAGAGGCAGCCTGGGGATCTGCCCACAACACACATGCTCACACCAGATCTCACAAATGCCTCCAAGCAGATCCTCCGGGCCTAGGAGGAACTCATTCTGGTAGGAACTTGTCTTTATAGTATTAGTGAAACTGAGAAAATGGCAGAGGCCCCAGCAGGAGAATCGGGATTGCTACTCCAGATCAGGGATCTTCTATCACGTAATAAAGAGAAAGAGCCCTATGAATGAGACCCCCTGTCTGGGCATAGCACTCACTTCAGCAACCAAGTGTTTCATCAGCCCAGCCATGCTGTCTGGGCCAGACATCATCTCTGGCCAGATGATGAAGCTCTGTCCTTGCACACTCACTGATGGAGTGACTGGAACTTACATCCATTCTTACTCACTTTACAGATGTGAAGACTGAGGCCTCAGGAGGTTAAGGGAGTTTCCCAACATTACACAGCTAAGATTAATAGATAGGGGGCAGAAGTTGGGGGTGGAGAGCTTGGATTTGAAAACTCAGGGTTGTTGTGCTCCCAAGTCCACTTCTTTTGTCTTATACCATGACGCCTACAATGATGTGGTAGGGTTTCCAATGGGAGACTATTTTCTTCTCCTTTTTCTAAGTACAGGTCGGTGCTGTTTGTTCTTGGGGTGGAGAGAAGAAGTGAATGGCAACGCTACAGGAAGTCCATGTCTGCCAGTACATTCACACATCATACCCACACTTTCCTTAAGGATGCTCTGCCCAGGGCTAGATGCCTAGACATTAAACTTTTTGAAAGGTCATTATTCCAGAAAATGGCCTGCGAGTCTTTTAGTACTAAATCTCATGCTAAGGAAAAACTCCACCCTATAGCCCTTATCTTTAGAGGTTTATTTTCTTCCTTTAGCTAATATTTCTCAAAGGAGGAATCCTGGGGATGACCAAATGTCTCCATCAGATACTCCTTCTCCTGCCTTTCAATTCCCAAGTTCTTTTTTATTTTTAAAACAGAATTTTAAAAAAAGTTTATTTATTTAAGGCTGTGCTGGGTCTTCATTGCTGTGCGGGTTTTTTCTCTACTTGCAGAGAGCAGAGGCCATTCTCCAGCTGGCAGTGCGCAGGTTTCTCACTGCAGTGGCTTCTCTTGCTGTGGGGCACGATCTCTAGGCACAAGGGCTTCAGTAATTGTGGTTCCCGGGCGCTAGAGCACAAGCTCAGTATCTGGGATACAATGGGCTCAATCACTCTGCAGCATGTGGGAGCCTCTTGGACCAGGGATCGAACCCATGTCTCCTGTGTTGGCAGGTAGGGCGTGTGTGCATGCTAAGTTGCTTCAGTTGTATCTGACTTTTTGGGACACTATAAAGGTAGCCCGCCAGGCTCCTCTGTCCATTGGATTCTCTAGGCAAGAATACTGGACTGGGTTGCCTTGTCCTCCTCCAGGGGATCTTCCTGACCCAGGGATCAAACCCACGTCTCCTGAGGCTCCTGGGTTGCAGGCGGATCCTTTACCAATGAGCCACCAGGGAAGCCCTCAAAACCCAAAGCCCTCAACATGCTCATTTTACTGCATCACCATATTTCTTATCTGCAGGATGAGTCTGGAAGCCTCTTCAGGACAAGGGTAGGGTCTCCTTGTCCTCGTCATCCTCCAGGTGCTCAGTCGCACCTGTCCCAGCAGATGTTCAGCACCAGTCAGGTGATCTGAGAAGCATGGAGAGTATCTGGCACAGTGCCTGCCACAGCTGGTGTTCCACACACGTGGGAGTGAGAGCTGGTGTTCCACACACGCGGGAGTGAGAGCTGAGGCAGGTGCTGCTGAGGCTCCGTGCTGCCTGGGTCTCTGGGCTCCTATTCTGCGTGCTGATCCCAGACAAGTCACAGACTCCAGTTCCCTGGTTTCTCCTTTTAAAGATCTTCTTTCAAAAGATCACAGGGATTAAGTGTGAACATCCTTTGAACTGAGAATATTACTGAGTTGGATTCTTCCTGAATTCCTTTCTCCTATTTCCCAAGATACTACTTGAAGACCCACTGTCACAAAACCATGTGTCTCCATATTTTAAGAGACACAACTTAAAATCAAAGGAAGTCTCAGCATTTCATGCTAAGGAGGTTTGGTTTCAGACACCCTCATATGTCTTGAAATTTCCATGTGGTTGGTTGGAAGCTCTTTCTAAAATCTAATTGGTGACTGTCTATGCTCTGTATCACATGCCCCCAAGGGACAGGAGAGAAGAAATGACGTCAGAGTTGATAGAAAAGCCACACAAAGACTGTCTGGCAGTGTTCTTATTAGCAAGAAAGACAGAGCAAGATGCCTAAATGATATACCTCCTCTCTTGCTGCTGCATCACTGAGTCCCACACAATAGACCTTTGGAAGCAGTCAGCTTGTCAGCATCACGCCTTGCACGGTGGGTGAGCTGAGGCAAAGATAATTTTCCAGGCTATTTGGCTATCAACAGACACCAAATTGCTTAGCTGAGCAGACCTGATTTCCTTCAACTTGCTGCAAAATTCTTAAACAAACTTGGAAAACAGAAATGTGTTCTCATTTTACTTCACAGCTAAACGGTGGTGAATGGTTTACATGGGAATCAAGTTGGGGGGTACCCACATAAACATACTCTCTCACAGAACATAAGATGAGGCTCTAAAACCTTTAAAAATGAGTGAAAGTGAAAGTGTTAGTCTCTCGGTTGTGTCTGACTCTGAGACCCCATGGACTGTAGCCCACCAGGCTCCTCTGTCCACGGAATTTTCCAGGCAAAAATACTGGAGTGGGTTGCCATTCCCTTCTCCAGGGGATCTTCTCAACCCAGGGATGGAACCTGGGTCTCCTGCATTACAGGCAGGTTCTTTACCGTCTGAGTCACAAGAGACGGCTGTCCCCCCTCCCCCAAACCGCTCTCCAAAAGTGCATAATTATGCATAATTTTTAAATATATGGTAGGCTTTCGTCACACTTGTCTCTTGCCCAGTGGCATGCTGGTATACGGCTCTTGGTGGTGTGCATGCCTGCTCAGTCACTTCAGTCGTGTCTGACTCTTTGCCACCCCAGGGACTGTAACCCTCCAGGCTCCTCAGTCCATGGGATTCTCTAGGCAAGAATACTGGAGTGGGTTGCCATGCCTTCCTCCTCCTCCAGAGGATCTTCCTGACCCAGGGATCAGACCTGTGTCTCTTAAGTCTCCTGCATTAGCAGGCGGAGCCTGGCAGGCTATAGTCCATGGGGTCGCAAAGAGTCGGACAGGACTCAAGCGACTTCACTTACTTACTTCTTTACCACTGAGGCCACCTGGGAAGCCCTCCTGGTGGTACAGGGGTCCTCGAATTTGCAGCGCTTGCTAATTTCTGTGGTGTAAATACTCCTACCAAGAAATTTCCCACTACCAGAGTGATGTTTCTGAATATAACTCTGGAAAAGATACTCACAATCAGCTTTTGCAATCTGGTGGAACCTGCCTAATGTTCAAGCCCTATTTCTGGGCTACAAGAGGGGGTCACCAAGAGCCTGCTTTTTCTGGCCAGGCATAAGCAGCAGGAGAGGGAGTTGATGAAAACTGGAAGAATGCACGTCAGCTCTTCAAAGGTCAGCCATCCTGGAACAGTGCGATCCACCATCATCTCCCATGCAGTCATCACTCTCTGGACTTCAATCCGACCTCTCATTCTTCCGAAAGACAGCAAATTTTCTGTCCTGGAGGGCTCAGGAAGAAATTAGCCTTCTTTCTTTTTTACTGAGCTCTCTCTCCTGATCCCAGCAGGCAGGCTGGCTTTGGTTACCATGTATCTGCTCAAGCCCAGGCTGTCAGGAACTTGCAGAAAAGCCGAGTGTTAACAAGTTTGCTAATTGGCCTCCAGGATGAACAAGTTTCATCAGAGCCCTGTGGAGATAAGGCAGTGCTAGCCTGGATGCAGTTAACATTTCCAGGTAGTCGGAGTATTCCCCCAGATTTCATCATCCTGCTGATGAAACTCATGTTGAAACTCCAAATCCTTTCTAAGGACAAGAGGCTGGGTCTGGGACTGGGAAATGAGCCCTGAAGCCCGGTTTCATTCTGAATTTGCTGGCATGCCAAAGGAGCCTGATGGGTTACAGTCCATAGGGTCACACAGAGTTGGACACGGCTGAAGTGACTTAGCACGCACAGCACGCACGCACTTGGAGCATGAAAGTTGTCCCATCCTAAGGTGTTTTATTCCTCCTATATGCCTTCTCTCCGGGGCTTCCCTGATGGCTCAGCAGTAAAGAAACTGCAATGCAGGAGATGCGGTTTGATCCCTGGTTTGGGAAGATACCCTGGAGAAGGAAATGGCAACCCACTCCAGTATGCTTGACTGGGAAATCTCATGGGTGGAGAAGCCTGGTGGGCTCTGGTTCATGGGGTTGCAAAGAATCGGATGCGACTTAGCGACTAAACAAAAACAACATGCCTTCTCTCCACTGGGCTCCTTTTCCTGTCTTTGTTTTTTAGAGGAACTAAATAGCCTCTTGATGAAAGTGAAAGAGGAGAGTGAAAAAGTTGGCTTAAAGCTCAACATTCAGAAAACGAAGATCATGGCATCTGGTCCCATCACTTCATGGGAAATAGATGGGGGAACAGTGGAAACAGTGGCAGACTTTATGTTTTTGGGCTCCAAAATCATTGCAGATGGTGACTGCAGCCATGAAATTAAAAGACGCTTACTCCTTGGAAGGAAAGTTATGACCAACCTAGATAGCATATTCAAAAGCAGAGACATTACTTTGCCAACAAAGGTCCATCTAGTCAAGGCTATGGTTTTTCCAGTGGTCATGTATCGATGTGAGAGTTGGACTGTGAAGAAAGCTGAGCACCGAAGAATTGATGCTTTTGAACTGTGGTGTTGGAGAAGACTCTTGAGAGTCCCTTGGACTGCAAGGAGATCCAACCAGTCCATTCTGAAGGAGATCAGCCCTGGGTGTTCTTTGGAAGGAATGATGCTAAAGCTGAAACTTCAGTACTTTGGCCACCTCATGTGAAGAGTTGACTCATTGGAAAAGACCCTGATGCTGGAAGGGATTGGGGGCAGGAGGAGAAGGGGACAGCAGAGGATGAGATGGCTGGATGGCATCACTGACTCGATGGACGTGAGTCTGAGTGAACTCCGGGAGTTGGTGATGGACAGGGAGGCCTGGCGTGCTGCGATTTGTGGGGTCGCAAAGAGTCGGACATGAATGAGCGACTGAACTGAACTGACTCTCCTCTGTGCTCGGGCTCTCTTTCTGTGACTTCTTCATTTTTCCCCTTCTAGGATGGAGGCATAGAAAGGGTGGGATGAAGAAGAAAGGACATTTGTGATGCGAGCACGGTGTGTGCACATATTTCATCTGCACGGTCTATCTCATGTTTGTTTCTTGGACTTTAAATCCCACACAGTCTTTAAGAAACTGCTTTTTAGAGATTCACTCTCCATTTATAGTCTCTTTTCTAAAATAGCATTCCTCCCACTCACTCCCCTCTAGTGCATTTTTCTTTCACTTTTGTTGCTGGCATCCCTTTAGACGGAGTGAGGGGAGGGTCCAAGGGAGGAAGAATCTGAAGGTGACAAGCCAGAGAGACAGGGATCAAAGAGAGGAAGGGGAAATGAGAGATGGACGTGGCAGTCTCAAGTTGGCCGCCCTGCCCTCGGGCTGCAGTCAGTTCTGAGCCTGCCCCAGGGAATGAGCCTAACCCACCTCCCACTACCCTGGACACCTTCCCTTCTTTGCCCACCATGGTGTCTGATCTTCATTCCACCTGCTGCCTTCAGGGTTGTGTTCCCTTACAAACTATAAGTAAAATGTGAGGCTCCTTCTCCCAGATGATTTTAAGCAGTGGCAATCCTAGGATAAGGTATCCTGTGTTCTTTCCTGGTGGAATTTCAGACCATGTAAGGTGGAGCTGAGAAAGAGAGAGGCCTCAAGAGCTGATGCGCTTGAAGCCACCCTACATGGGCAGCAGCTTACACCAGGTCTACTCAGCCCGTGAGTGTGAACAACACCCATAGTGCAAACATTCTGACCTGAGATGTTTAAACACGCAATCTGTGTGGTCAGGACAACATATCCCAGCATATGCTGAAGATAACATATCTTGTGATCCTGCAGTGATCTCGACCACACTGTCAGACAAGAACATGTGTTCAGACATTTGGAAAAGACACAGCAGGACTCTATGTTCCAACCTCCCAAAGCCAAGTTTATCATTCCTGGTGAACTGACGTGGGATATCACTTTCACACCCTTCCACACACTAAATTTTCATTGAGGATGAAACCCTCATTAGAGGTTGATGGACAAGCTTTCCTTAACAGGCTGGGAAGTAAATGGTGTTTTTTTTTTTTTTTTTTTTATGGAACAATGGAAACATTTGGAAAGCATTTAGTATATCTGCCTTTAGGAATTTGTTAAGCTAAAGTTGGCCCCATCTCAGTGACCACAGAGAAAAACCACATAAGTTAAACATACACGAAACAAACAATGGGGTGATTTCAGAAGTCTCATATCTCAAGCTGAAGCCCAGGAAAAAAATTAATCTTTGGAAAAACTCATAACCCCCCCTCCCTTGAAAATCAAGGAGAGTTTTGTGCTCCTCTTTCCTAGACCGGGGGTATTCTCAGCGGTGGGATGGGGATGTGACCTCTGGATAGACCTGATGGTTTTTCAAGATGTCAGAGAATTGGATGGTGGTCGAACAGGACTTCACTGACTCTCCTGTAAAATACAACAGTCAGTTGTGGAAGAAACAGCTCTGATGAGCTGCAGAAAACAGCATCCTTGTTGACCTTGGGCTACTTCCTTGTACTCGCTCTTCAAAGCAGAATCTAAAAATCAAAGCAGAATCTAAAAATCAAAGCAGAATCTAATTTTGTGTAACATGAGGAATATTCACCACGCACCTTTGCTTCTAAAAGGTTATTCGGCACCCTTCCTAAACCTATAAGCCTCTCAAATACCAGCCTTGTATTCGATCTCTGCACCCTTGGGACCAGTCTCCTCCTGGCACATAGCTGGGCTACACACATTTGCCGCAGGGACTTGAATGAACCCACTGTGATCTCTGGATTCCCACTCTGTGTTCTGACCATTAGAGTCTGATGATTAAATCCTGTTCTCCTAAGACGTGTTGTTATGTTTTACCAGAAACATCAGCATCTGGTGGCTGTTAACCATCCACCCCATTCTTATCACCCTCTTCTTTTAACTCACTCATTTCCTCTTCTACCTGCTTGGCAACTTCTGCACTGCCTTCAGTTTACTTAAATAGCATTCTCATCTTCATTCCTCTTGCTTCTTCCGTCTTTCCCGTATTTTTATATTATACATATTTGCATACAGGCACAGTGGCAACCCACTCCAGTATTCTTGCCGGGGAAATCCCATGGACAGAGGAGCCTGGGAGGCTACAGTCATGGGGTCGCAAAGAGTTGGACCCGAGTGAGCAGCTAACACTACACTTCACTTCACAAGTGTGTTGGGTTTTAAATATAGGGACATAAATATGTGTACAGATATATAAGGAGAATGACTGATTTTTTTTTTTTACAATGGCAAATAACATGAAAAACATAAAAATAAAGGAATTCTATTACTTCTCCATACAATGACAAAGATTCAGCCTTTTCAGTGCCACAACTGCCTTACCAGCAAGACTCTAGTCCCATACCCTGGGGGTATGTATATAGGTTAATTCTCCAGAAGGTTAGGCCTGGCCTCAGTCTAAAACCAAAATACACGTGTTGCATTTTGAAATATATCACCCCTCTTATTGAGGAGTGGGGCCAATGTGCAAAACTCCTAAATCAAAAGAGCTTTCTACAAGGTGAACAAAATGGTGAATAAATCAATGACATACACATGGAGCAAAGTTTCCCAACTGTGGGTGATGTACACAATTCAAGCGCTTTCCAAATTGTTGCAAAATGCCTGACTCGCGTTCTGTGCCTTGCCACCTTCATTCAAACAGTACACACAGCCTCCATCTCCTGGGCCAAGGGTTATTGTGGGGCTGTCATTCACAAATCAGCACAACTGGTAAACTCTATTAAGCTTCCATCAACTCCTCGTGTTGCATTAGGGACCTCAGTCAACCTTTTGACAACAACTGTAAAATGTCTCCAGATGGTTAACATAGCCCATCAGTGTTAGTATTCAAAGGCTTCAGTCAATCTAAGGAACACAGATCTCCCACAAAGCCAGGGCATCACACAGCAACCTCAGTTGCCAAGACACTGATTGAGACTTTTATTTTGTAGAAGCCCTAAGAAGGAAGACTTTTGGGGCCTGACCGATGTGCAAACACCACACACATAGTCTCCTCCGGTAGATGCAAAAACTTTACTCCCTGAGAATGGAGCCAGAGTTGTTGGTGGGCTTGGAGGGAGAGCAACTGTGAACATTACACTTGTATTCCACTTGTACACTTTGATGGAATCCACGCAGAAGATTTCCTGCCAGGATTCCCTTATTCTAATCTACCTTCCACAATGCACCCTTGTCTTCACCACCATTTCTTTACCTTATTTCCATGTCTTTACCTTAGTGAAAATATGAAGGGCACCTGGCATCTCTATGCTACATGCAAGTGGAAAAAAAAAAATACTAAGCCGATGGTGAACATTTTCACATTTCCAAAAGTGCAGTATCTTTAAAATCTGTGTTGGCCAAGGGTGTTTAGGAGAGCCAGGTAGGGACTGCTCCATGCCTCTGGGAGGAGGACCAGACAGGACGCAGCATGAGCTGGGGGGACCAAGGGGCAGGATGTCTGGTTCCTGGCCACCAGAGCCCTCTATTCCAGGAGTCACAGCCCTCCCTGTTGACTACATTTACTGAAATAAATCACTACTGCAGATGTTTCTTTCTATTTTCACTAAACCCTCACAAATTTATTTTCAGATGCAAAGAAGCTTCCTGTACAACCTTTGCATAAATATTACTAAATGTAATTGAGGTTGCTTAGAAATACCTAGTATTTGATGGGAAAATGGAATCTTAGCTCTGAAAGAGAATTCTCAGTAAGATCTCAGTGTGTGCAAGACAGCAAGCAGTGGAGAAGCATGGAGGGGGCTATGAGTCTGCAGAACCACTGGAGGGAAACTCAGAGCACCCCCGTTAGGGTCTTCTCTGTTGCTCTGGTTATGTTAAAAGGATAGGACTGCCAGGAAATCCTTCAAAGGGGATATATATATATATCCCCTTTCTAGTCTCCTAGATCAAAGTGGACCACAGTACGCACTCCATTGTCTAGCTAAAGGCATTATTCTGCTGCACGGGACACAGCGTTTAGACTAACACACTGACAAAGGTAATATACCACAGAGATTTTTTATTTTTAATATTAAGTACATTCATTGGGGGTAAAGGATGATCTGGGAAAGTAGCCTCTGACACTGAGCTGGTCAGGGGCAACAACAATCTAAGTTCAGAAACTGATCTTCTTCATTCACCACACCATTTCTACTCATAACCCCCAGTAACCCAGCATCCAAGACCAATGCCTTGGTGCTAAGCCCCAGGTCTGGTGGGTTCCTCGCAGGGGGCATCTCACATCTTATTTTCTCCAGTTCCAGAGATAAAAGGCACTGAAGCTCTGAAAGTTTAATCCAAGAACACAGCTTTGAGCTAGGAAAAAATGAACATGGATGAAGACTTTGTGTCCTGTCCTTGGGTCCCGACCCCTGACATGGGGCTTCCCTGCTGGCTCAGATAGCAAAGAGTCTGCCTGCAATGCAGGAGACCTGGTTTCGATCCCTGGGTCGGGAAGATCCCCTCGAGAAGGGAATGGCTGGCTATCATCCACTCCAGTGTTCTTGCCTGGAGAATCCCAAGGACAGAGGAGCCTGACGGGCTACAGTCCATGGGGTCACAGAGAGTCAGACACGACTGAGAGACTAACATTTTCACTCCCTGTTGCTCCTATAGCTTTTCCAACATACCATGCTGCTCCTAAAATATGTATGTTTCAAGTAATGAGCTAACATTGGTCATGAATTTCCCACCTGCATAACGCAGTATGAAGGGCTGGCTCACAAGCCTGAAAGATGTATCTGGACAAAGTGCTGTCATTGAAACAGTGGAGACCCCGCCCACAGCAGCTTCTCATCCACATCCTTGGTCCAGCCCACCACAGTAGCGGGAGGTGCAGTGGAGGGGGAGGAGGGATTTGCACCATCAAGAGGTCCCTTCTTATTGTACTACCAGGGCTGAGGTCCAGGGAAGCAATTCAAATGAGACCCCACGTTTATGGAGATTCTTAACATATCTATAAATATTCAAATCAGGGCTAGATCTTGGCAGAATTTTTCTAATTAAAATTTCATTCAAATTAAATCAGCCACATTTTGACAGACATGGGAGACAAAAAGCTTTGTGGTTTCGTGAGGGATTTTTTTTTTCCCAACTAATCAAAAACATGGCTAATGTAATAAGAACAAGGAAGGGACTCTGTCTGTGTGATGGTGGTTATGCATGAGCAACCAAAGGGATCTTGCAACTAGAAGCCACCGCTCTTGTAAGGTCAGATCATTTAAAAATGGCCTGCTACCTAAGAATCCGAAACTGAAGGCAGGAGTTGCCACGAGCAGTATTTTTAAAAAGCAAAACTTGACAACATCATGGGAAAACTATTAGACATCATTTGCATCTCAGTTCTATCCCAGATTAAGCCTTCAAAACACAGCTGCCAGGCTGAAATTTGCAAATACAGATACAAATTTCCTTTTTATAACAGTCAGACTTGTAAAAGGCAAACATAATAGACAATGGAGCACTTAGAACACTTTCAGCTAAGAAGGAAAAAAAAAAAATCCATTCTGAGATCCAAGGCAAAATACCTACTTTTCTTGGTAAAACAGCTTTATTCATTTCCACTTCCTTCACCGAACACGATTTAAACTCCACATAATTTTTGCTATCAACCCCTCTCCCACAGACTGTAACAGCTAAAATGCCAGTCTGTCTCCAACATAATTAAACAAAATGTGCAATCTTCTAAAATCTGTGAATAAACAATATAAGGCAAAATAAAAGACCAAGACAAAAGAACACGCCGAGATCAATCCTCAAGCTGTAATATCCTGACATCCTGCCAAGCGGTACTTACAGGATCCAGTGTGGCATGGAAAATAATAATTCCAGAACACAGGACAAGGTTGTTTTTGTCGGGGGTGCTGTTGGGAGTACAGGTGAGCACACTGATTTGGGACGAAGAGAAGATGAGCTGTATGCGGTCTGTGAGACAAAACGGCTTCAACGGCAGCTTCTGGAAGCTGCCAGAAGTCTGTGAAGACAGCTGGGGAGAAGTTCCAGCCGCCCAGCCTGGACTGAAGGGGTCGACTAGACCAGGGACCTACCAGGAGAGGTGGGATGTATTTGCTTGCTGGCTCTGCCAAAACGAAGTACCACACACTGGCTTAAACAACAGAAATCCTGAAGTTCTGAAGACTGGAAGTACAAGACTGAGGTGTTGGCGGGGCCCTGTTCCGCTGATGAGCGACGGGAGGGTCTGTCACAGGCAGGGAGGGTCGTTTCTGGCAGTTCCTTGGTTGAGGCGGCATCACTGCAGTCTTTACATGCGTGCACTCTCCCTGTGTGTGTCTGCCTCCAAATTTCCCCTTTTCGTAAGGACATCAGTCACATTGTACTCAGGGTCCATCATATTCCAGTACCACCTCATTTTTTACTGAACTAATAACACCTGTTTCTGAATAAGGTCAGGAGGTACTGGGGGTTAGGGCTCCAACTTATGAACTTCAGGAGGATATAGTTCAATTCAAAATGTGTACAGAGGAGATGGATTACCTAATCGGACAGTGAGTGATCAGTAACTCCAGTTCACTGTGATCCCTGGGAGGGCAATCGGGTATCCTTTTCCGTGATGCATCTCAAGCCACGAGCCTTCCCGAGTTCCCCTTTGGGAAACCATGTGCAAGGGATGACTGAGCACGGCCTTTGCAGCTAGAGTGACTAGGATTCAAATTCTGGCTGTCACTTAAGAGCGGGGTGCTTTGGGACAAACTGTCACTCTCTTTCCTCTTCTATAAAACGGAGATAACGTCTACATAACAGGTTTGTAGTAGGGGTTGCGGAAATAACACAAATAAGGCAAGCGTCCCATCTCCTGACACAGGAAGGCAACCACCATTCATTAATTTACCTCCCCCATCCCTGCCCTGCTTCTCTCTGAAACCCTGCATCTGACAATCAAGTCCCTCTATTCTACTTTTAATTACACTACTGAAAAATTTTTAAACGCAACGTAACACCGACATCAGCTCAGATAACCTGGCCCTTATTTACAGCATACATAATTATTTTAATGCAATTAGCTTTTAGCAGTGTGAGAAGACAAGCGTAATGATTTTTTTCACCCATGAGAACCCTGATTCATGACTTCCACCGTCTAGTCAATGTAATATGAATAAAAAGTGCCTCCTTTTTGCCCTTCGTTTTCTTAGTCCATCTCTTTTATGAGCAAATAGGCCAGGGAGACATGAAAAGAAAACTCAAAGAAGCAACCTAGAGATGAAAAGGTAGAATGAAGCAAAGCAAAACAAACAAGAACAAAAATCACCCTGTCCTCCCCCTACTGCCTTCCCCTCCCCACTGCATCCCCCAACTAATTCCTGAAAATGATTCTTAACATTATTTTGATCCTCTAACATCTGGCCAGTGCATTTCTTAAATTCTAACCCTTTAAGGTTTAATAAGTATTAGACATTGAGTATAAGACATGTATGAGTATATACATGAGTATATATGAGTATATAAAGTATAAGACATGAGTATATAAACATCTCCATGGAACAGACATGTATTACATCTGGAAAATAAACAGATAGCTCAGTAACAAAAAACAAACAACCCTATCAAAAAACGGGCAGAAGATCTGTGAAGACATTTCTCCAGCGAAGACATACAGATGGCCAAAGGGCACATGAAAACATGCTCAACGCTGCTAATTGTTGGAGAAATGCAAATCATTAGTATAATGAGGTATCACCCAACACTGGTCAGAAGGACCAACGTCAAAATGTCTACAAATAATAAATGCTGGAGAGGGTGTGGAGAAAAAGGAATCCTTCTACACAGTTGGTGGGAATGTAAACTGGCAGCCACAGTGGAGAACAGTATGAAGATTTCTCATAAAACTAAAAACAGAACTACCATATGATCCGGCAATCCCACTCCTGGGCATATATCTGAAGAGAACCGTAATTTGAAAAGATACATGTATCCCAATGTCCACAATAGCACTATTCACAATAGACAAGACGTGGAGTGAATGAAACAATGTCATTTTCAGCAACATGGATGGGCCTAGAGATGACCATACTAATGAAGTAAGTCCGGTAAAGACTATTCATGATATCACTTATATGTGGAATCTAAAAAAATGATACAAATGAACTTTTTTTATAAAACAGAAGCAGACTCACAGGCATAGAGAACAAATTTATGATTACCAAGGGGAGAGGGGAAGAGGGATACCTTAGGAATGTGGGATTAAAACACACACACTCCTACATATAAGATGGGTAACCAACAAGGATCTATTGTATAACACAGGGAACTGTACTCAATATCTTGTAATAACCTCTAGTAGAAGAGAACACTTAAAAAGGAATACATATAATCAATAATTGAGTGACTTTGCTGTACACCTGAAACTAACACAACATTTTAAATTGACTATATTTCAATAAAATTTTTTTAAAAAACATTCATTACAATTCAGGGGTTTAAGAGAGTCCTAGATGAATAGTAAGAAGGACATAATCTGTCCTGTCTCCCTTTCAATTTCCTGTGTTTTCTCACTCGCTGACCCACATGCAGTGCATATTCTGCCACCGAAAACCAGGGAGGATGAGTGTGGCCAAAGGACAGTGATCTTATTAAGAACGGACAGAATTTTAATCGGGCTTCCCAGGTGGTACGAGTGGTAAAGAATTCGCCTGCCAACACAGGCAACTTAAGAGATCCAGGTTCAATCCCTGAGTCAGGAATATCTCTAGAAGTAGGAAATAGTATTCTTGCCTGGGAAATCCCACAGACAGAGGAGCCAGGCAGGCTACAATCCATGGGGCTGCAAAAGAGTCAGACACAACTGAGCGTCTGAGCAGAGTTTTAATAGTGGGGAGAAAGAGAGGTGAAGGAATACACATACACCTGAAGACACGTTAGTCCATTCTTCTCAGAAAAAAGAGCCAATCAGCAAAACAATCAAATCAAGCCAGGTGGTGAAAATATTTGCCATCCTTCTCTGACACAGCAACGTGAAATGATTGGGAACAAAGTCTTCATGGGAATGATGGTCACCTTACTTACACCCAAGAGCCTATGGAAAAATCAGAAAACTTATGACAAATGAAAATACATATCATCTGTTCTCCTGTGTGATATAAAACTCAATACATTTGTGAGGAGCTGCCATGGGGACAGAAGAAGGCAAATTCTAGGTTTTCCTAATGTGCAGTCAATCTGTACTACTGATTTCACACAAGTAGAAGTCCAACCCTAATTGTTCTGCCAATAAAGGCAAGCTGAAATGATCTGCTAGCGTCCTGCTGCTGCTGCTGCTAAGTCGCTTCAGTCGTGTTTGACTCTGTGCGATCAACCCAATGGACGGCAGCCCAGCAGGCTCCCCCGTCCCTGGGATTCTCCAGGCAAGAACACTGGAGTGGGTTGCCATTTCCTTCTCCAATGCATGAAAGTGAAGTCGCTCAGTCGTATCTGACTCTTCGAGACCCCATGGACTGCAGCCCGCCAGGCTGCTCCGTCCATGGGATTTTCCAGGCAAGAGTTCTGGAGTGGGGTGCCGTTGCCTTCTCCGGCTAGCGTCCTAACGTGGGTAAACCTAGCGTCCTAACCTAGGTCTGTCTAACCACCCATTAAATCATGCGAACAACTGCCCTCAGTTTCTGTTTTTGACATATGATTAATATCAACTAGGTCAGTCTCATCCTAAATTTCCCAAGCTGGTTGTTATTTCTGGAAAGCAATCTGGAAATGGGCAAAAGACAAAAAGAGAGAGAGGGGGTAATCTTTGCTTTCCTCTTTAATAGGCATACAAGAACATTTATATTCTGCCTCCAAGTTCATGCAATAAAGGTCTCTTTAGTAGCCCATAATAACTCTATTAAAAAGCTTATGCTTAATCACACAGTTAACATTTTCATATGGAGTTGGTTTCCTGGTTCCCCGCCCCCCCACACACCCCTACCCATCTGGATTCCCAGCTCTCACCTCACACAAGCTAAACATTTCCCATTGATTAAAATCGCTGTTAGTGCAACTTTACTATCATCCGTGGTTAAACAGAATTAGCTCAGCATTTCAACAAAAGAAACTGGATCAAATTGCTCAGCAATTTTGGGTAAGAAACAGGATTTCTTCCCACTGTGTACAGACTAAACCAGGAGCAGCAGGACGGATCTGAGAAGTTAATAACACATCTCAAACAGAAGTGGGGGGAGAAGTACATTAATTACTAGGTAATGGATATCAACAGCGCAACTAACTACAATTACACATGTTCAGTGACGCAGGGTGTAAACCAGACTCAGAGAATGCTCGCTGTCCGTTCTTTTTCCCCAAGGCGTGTTGTGTTGGGGATGCACTGAATGCGCAGAGATGGGCTAGTTATGATCCCGCTAGCAGGGACCCTGCCACACTAGGGAGTCAGGGTCGGGGTTTCTCTCTGAACAACAGATGTGAGCTGGAATTCCAAACCTGTGTTTAGAAAAGCAGTAAAAGGGAACAAGAGACCAAATACAAATAGAACCCTGACCGCGAGACTTCGGTTCTCAAAATTCAGACACATGCCTTGTGTATGTAGCACCTCTTCACACCATTTTCCAAAGAAAGTCCTGCAAATGATTTGAATTAACTTGATTATCTAGCTTAACCTGCAAGAAACCTTACTTGTCCGATTCAATTTTAAACATGATTCTGGATTCAATTCCATTTCCTTTTAGATATGGAAAAACGTGTACTGTGAAATTCTGGCTTCATGGTCCGGTCACAATCTAAATTATCTATATAGTTTCAAAGAAGTTATATAAGAGGTGCCAAAGGATCGGATCCAACTTTTCAAAGGTGGAGGAAAAAACAACAACAGTATACACACACACACATGCACGCACACACACACACACACACACACACACACACACACACACTCACTAGCTATTACCTTGTATTATGAAATCATAGCAAACTGGTCACAATAGATCAGTTCTAGAAAAGTCTGCTAATAAACTTGACACAATACCAAGAATTAAGACCCACTCATTTTGGGCTCGAGTAGTGTGAATCCTGGGGCTTTCCAGGTGGCTGAATGGTAAAGAATCTTCCTGCCAATGAGGAGATGCAAGTTTGATCCTTGGGTAGAGAAGATCCCCTGGAGAAGGGCATGGCTGCCCACTCCAGTATTCTTGCCTGGGAAGTTCCAGGGACAGAGGAGCCTGGTGGGCTACAGTCCATGGTGTCGGCAGAGTCGGACACAACTTAGCAACTAAACAACAACAAGTGTGAACCCTGGGAAGAAACTGCCTCCCAATGGGGAGAGGATTCAGGGCATCTCCCCTCCAGGCTGGAGATGGACTCAGCTGCCTTCTCACCGATCCCCGCTTATACTCCACTAGCTCCACCCACCAGGGGCCCGGCTCCAGCTTCCAAGTTCAGAACTGGGGCTTTTGAGCAACCACTGAATGCAGAGTAAGGGTTTGATGAAAACACTCTCTTTTTCTTTTTTTTTACAAAGATAAAAAATCATTTTGTCTCTCTGAAATAATGGGATGCAGCTACCATGTTAGGTGGCACCTGCCCTCACAAGTGTGTGGAAAGCAGTGTGAGCCTCTGTGTGGACCAAAGTGGACCTGTGTCAGGGGGGTAGGGGGGGCACCTGGAGGGTGGCTCCTCTCATTGTACCCCAGACCATGGAGGGCTCTATGACATTGCTCATAAACCATTCAGAAACATGGTGCTTTTTTTTCTCTCCAGGAATGTAAGCGAGGAAGCTCAGAAAGATACAGACACACACAAAGGGCAATTCAGCTTCTCTACAAGCAAGGCAAACCTAAGGCCAGTGATCAACAGAGAAAGCGCAGGGTTCTGGCTTCTCTACATGGGTCGGTCTGCGTTCCTGACAGCTACTTGGGTGACAGAAGGGTCAAGACTATGTACTTAGCATGTCCTGTGTATTCAACAAAGTCATCAATACTGCAGCCCTCTTTACATGCAAGTCAAAATCCATTACATCGAATCCCAAAGAACCAGAAATCAAATTTGTGTTGACTGAACAAAGGAGGGAATGAGTGGGTGAATACTCTAAGATGCCATTTTAAAAATTTCAAATCCAATCTAATCCAGTTGATCTTGTGTAATACTAAAAAGTACTTAAAATGATTATATTTGTATTTCCTTTTTTGCTCTTGTTGGTTTTTTTGCCTGGATGGAGACAATATGTTGCAAAGTTCATATACAGTGAATACAACAGAGACGATTGTATTTGCTGGAGGCGGAAATCCAGATTTCCTTCCACAACACATTATGTCTTATGAATCTGAGGATTTGAAAGGCTCATTCATTACCTAAACAAGTCATTATTTGCTATCATCATTCAGCAAAGTACAGGCATAATAACAACCTCTGCCAATGATTTACAGTGGTCTTTCTATTTTCTCATAACCTATTACACACCTCCAGAGGAGCCTGGCAGGCTATGGTCCATGAGGTTGCAAAGAGTTGGACACAACTGAGCAACTGAGCACACATATCCAATACCTCCTATCACACCACCCTTAAAACAAGTCCATGGATTGTAGCCCACCAGGCTCCTCTGTCCATGAATTCTCCAGGCAAGAATACTGGAGTGGGTAGCCATTCCCTTTTCCAGTGGATCTTCTTGACCCAGGGATCGAACCCAGGTCTCCTGCATTGCAGGCAGATTCTTTACTGTCTGAGCTACCAGGGAAGTCCCAAACAATTTTTACTTTAGGTAAAATGCACCTGTTTTATAGGTGAGAAATACAGATTCATAAAGGTTCAAATGACCCATCCAAGGTTGTACAAATTCCACTGGATTGGTACTGCACGTGGGCTGACTGGTGGGCGCTTTACTTTGTGTTCTGTATGGCTTTTTGGGGTCCTTCTTCTGCAAATTACTTTCACACATTCTGTATCTAGTAACCAAGCTGCAAGGCCCCAGAGGAGGCCAGGACCATGGCAGGGATCCAGGTCCCAGGCGCCTCCTTCTTCCTCCTGCTGCTGTCCTTTTGCTATTTTTCTGATCATTATCACCTCTCCCAGGGAGAAGGCGGGGAATATGAAAAGGCGTGGAACGGAATCAGTCAATTTTGTTACTTTAGAAACAACAGACACAGGCAAAAAGCCAGTGAAGCTAATGGTGGTCTTCTCCAGACTGGAGCTGAGCTACCAGGAGGAATCCAGATGGCTGTGGAGTCCCCCAGACTGGAAGCTGCCTTACTCATTCATTGTGCACGACAGGCTCGTAAGGATGTGGAAGAATATTTTAGATAGGTGACAGTCAGGAGGTAGGAGTGGAAGGCACACAGATACCAGCTCTGACCAGGTGTCTCAAAGGTTTAAACTTCATTCTCCAAAAAGTGGTTTTTAAAATTAACTACAGTTCTGAAGAGTGGTGATTCTTAGTACTGATACTTCCCAGGCTCCACTGCATGTAAGACAGCCTGTGACTAAATCAAAACGAGGTAACTGAGTCCACTATGAGCCCAGAGACCACCTCTCAGATTCTGAGTCTTAGTTCTAAGAGGGACCTTTGAAGTCTTTTTGAACAAGTGCTTCTGGAAGCCACTGTGTGTGTGTGTGAGCATGTGTTAGTCGCTCAGTTGTGTCCAACTCTATGCGGCTCCATGGACTCCACAGCCCACCAGGCTTCTCTGTCCATGGGATTCTCCAGGCAAGAATACTGGAGTGGGTTGCCATGCCCTCCTACAGGGTATCTTCCTGACCCAGGGATTGAACCTGGGTCTCCTGCACTGCAAGAGGACTCTTTACCATCTGAGCTACAAAGAAAGCTACTGGCCGTACACATATCCACCCTAGAGGACAGAGGCAGTCGTTCTTGACTTTTCTTTTTTTAAAACAAGGTAGAAGGATAAATGCTGTTTACCATTCTAATTTTTATATCTAATTTTGTTTATTTTCTTCAGACCACTGACTCAAGATTTCTCATTTATTCCTTCTCTGTTTTTCTTCTCCTTTCCCTGCCCCATGATGGTAAAATTTAAAAGCAGCTTTTCTGTCTATGTTTAAAAGGAAATACATAATCAAGTTATTGGTAGTTATTTTGTGAAAAATCAAATGTATCAATTTTAGGAAGTAAAAAAGCAACAGTAAGACTAGTATTCCATTTCCACTTACTGGCTGACCAAAGATAAATCACAGACTACTGTAAGTTGTAAGGGGCACAAATGTCCTTTGTCGTACCTTAATAATCTTGAAAAGTGAAAGTGACTCAGTTGTGTCCAACTCTTTGCAACCCCGTGGACTATACAGTCTATGGAATTCTCCATGCCAGAGTACTAGAGAGGGTAGCCTTTCCCTTCTCCAGGGGATCTTCCCAACCCAAGGATCGAACCCAGGTGTCCCGCATTGCGGGTGGATTCTTTACCAGCTGAGCCACAAGGGAAACCCAAGAATACTCGAGTGGGTATCCCATCCCTTCTCCAGGGGATCTTCCCGACCCAGGACTCGAACCAGGGTCTCCGGCATTGCAGGCGGATTCTTTACCAACTGAGCTATGAGGGAAGCCCTAATAATCTAATAACCTAATAATCTTAGGTGTGGACAATTATCAGAGCTGTTTGCTGTTTTGTTTCTGGTTTCTTCTCGCTCCATCTGCACTACACATGCTACTTCTGTGGCATTTATCCTCATGAGAAAACCATTTTGGTCTTTTGCCCAACAAGTATCTGTTACCATCCACTGCCTTCAGAAAATAAATAAGTAGGGACTTCCCTGGTGGTCCAGTGGCTAAGGCTCCACGCTCCCAGTGCAAGGGGCCCGAGTCTGATCACTGATGCACTAGATCCTGTGCACAGCAACTAAGACCCGACACAGCCAAATAAATAAATAAAATAAATATTAAAAATAAAATAAGCAAATAAGCAAATAAATCAATAAATAAAAGTGAAACAAAACCATAAGTGCCCTCTCTACATTCCCAGACCTCCTCCGATCTGGCTGGATTTAATTTTTCAGACCTGATTTTCCTACCTAAATTCACCTTGCCAACTAGTTTGCCAAACTCATTGTCACATCTAAATGTCATCTGCTTCTCCAGTAATGAGCTTGTGTTTATCCACTTATTTCCACATACCTCTCTGTCATTCTGATCTTATTTCTAAGTCTCTCTGCTTTGTTGAAGGAAGGCCTCCAGTGATGCTCACGGGGGACTGATAAGAGTAGGGTTATTTCACAGCTGTAATGCTCTAGAGCCTGTCTTCCCCTCAGCTTCCGCGGGCAGCCTGGCCCTTGTCAGTGAGGAAGCAGTGGGTGCCCTCCTCCAACACTAATCACAGCAGAGGTGCTAAGTGCAGATTGCAGTCCCGACACAGCAGGGGCATCTGGTCTAAGGCAACACATCTCCACTGGGGTAACTGCGGGTGCTACAGCCAGCCTGGGGAGGTGACCACCTACTCCGCACCGAGATCCACTGCATCCCAAATCAGCCAGGTCTGGGATGACCCTGGGTGCACTGGGGGCGCCCCAGGGCCCCATCCAGTGGCCATATGGACGGCCCTCCAGGTGTCTCCTCCCATAGCACTTCCCTTTAGAAACACCTCTCAAGCTTTTGTTCACTTACTCTTTGTCTTCATCTGACCTTGCACTCAGGGATGCCAAGGTCAGAGAACTCCCACACAGCTTTGTACGCCCAGCACTGGGCATGGTGCCTGGCACATTTACAGAGCCTACGACTTTCGGGCAACCTAACCCTGCCATTTTCTTTCTTAGATCTTAGCCAGGTCGGAGCAAAACCTGCCCTTAATTCTATTCTAGATTTTCACTTCTTATCCAGCCTCTGGACCACCACAAAAGGGATGCTCAGACTATGGCTTTCCCTCCTAGGGATCAAGGGGCACTTCCCACCCATCTCTCTGGGCCAGGACTGGGCGCACCCTTCCTCTGAGAACACCACTTCCCATAGAAGAAATGCCCTGTCTCTGACAAGTTACTTTCCATGGGGCTTTCAACAGCTTCCAAGAGCAGAACCTCAGCTCCAATTCTGAACTTCCTGGCTTTAAGGACCAGTTCACAAGACAAATCTACAGAAGTCAAAAGTGTGACACTCTGTCCTCATGGGGGAAGAGAAAGGTCCCTACTAGAAACAAAAGCATTAAGTCCGTGAGGCTGACCAAGCTGCTGAGCCGACACTTATGCAGAACGGCATCAGTATTCTTTCCCCCACCCCCTCACTTTTCCAGCATTTTGCAGTATTTATTTTACAGTAAGGTAAAGATTAATCACAGACTAAGAAAATTACATCCCTGACTCCAATTGCCAGGGATCTCTTCCGCTTCTCTTCTGGGAGGCAAGAAGACTTCCCTCCAGCAGGAGACTGCTGGGCAGGGTGTGAGTTTACAAGGGGAGGGTGCACAGAAGTTCTCCCAAAGCAGTGGCTCTCTACCCTGGCTGCACGTTAGAACCGTACGGAGCTTGGAAAACACTGATGCCCATGCCCTACCTCAGGCCATCTGAGTCCCAGCATGCAGGGATGGTGACCACATTGTAACCGCTCACGTTCCCAAGGGACATTCACAGGCAGCCCTGCATAAAGGTGTCCTTCCCAGAGAGCAAGGCAATGAACTGAACGTCCATCTCGAATCCACATGTGGACTGGGGCTCGAGTGGCCACTAGGGTGGCATGTTGACTCATTAATGAGATCACGTCTCCGTTGCCCCGGCCTCCTGTACTGCCTGCCAGAGAACATGTCCTGTGATTGCAGCCACGAAGGAAGAACAAACAGGGCAGAATCCAAGCACATTTCTGGTGGAGACAAACATTTGCACGGTCCCACGTTCACTTTCTCTTTCCCCATCACGTTATGGTCATCGCTACATAGCAACTCATCTTTATTTTGAAAAGCCATTAAAACAGTTTTTTTTTTTTTTTCAGGATTATCTATTCAAGGAGAGTGATGTCACGGGCTCGCTTTCTTTGTAATTTGGAGAAAAAATGGATTCTTCCATTTTCAGTCTCAGTAATAGTTATTCATTCAGGACGGGCACCAAGGAAGCCATTCTTGCAGATAACAGCAAGCCCGTCTCCTCTGCTGCAGCCCAGGCTCGAATTGAGCCTGAGGTGGGGTTTTTATTTTTTAACAAATAAATGACAAGATAAGGAATAGACTTCAAGTGATGGGAAACCAAGTAGACAAAGGGTCTGCTATACCATGGTGCTTTGATATTTTTAGCTCTGTTTGCAAAGGCTAAATTACAGTAGGAATCTGGACCCGTTCCTTGGTAATTGCCTCGTAACACACCATAACCGTCTCGGGCGGCTCCTCCTCCCCGAGGAACCACAACTCAAAATTACAGATCATACGGAAATAAACCCCTAACTGCTTGTTTGTTTGTTTGACTTAAGTAATCCTGACTTCCTAGCATAACACCCTTGGATTCTGAAAATATCTCCAATAGCAGTTTACCTGATACATATGCAGATTTCACATTGTTGGTAGGAAGCAATCCAAGCCAAGGTTTCAGGGAAAGATCCGTTCAGAGGATGGACAAACATGACCAGCTGCTTCCTGGCACAGAAGACTGGAAACCCAGCCTACTGTACGGAGCTCAAACACAGCCCACTCTCTCCTTCAGTTCTGCCACGTGTGTGTGTGCGCTAAGTCACTTCCGTCATGTCCAACTCTGAGTGACCCTATGGACTGCAGCCCACCAGGCTCCTCTGTCCATGGGATTCTCCAGGCAAGAATACTGGAGGGTTGCCATGCCCTCCTCCAGGGGATCTTCCTGACCCAGGGATCGAACCCGAATCTCTTATGTCTCCTGCATCGGCCACCAGTGCCACCTTTACCACTGGCACCACCTCGGAAGCCCAGGTCACCCAAAATCAAGACTCTAGTTCCTGCCAAATTACAGGCAAGAGAGTAGGGGGTATATCCCTATTTACTGCATGAGTAGTATATCCTCGTGCTCAACAGGGGCCATGGGGACCTTCTATTATAGCCTAGCATACTGACCACACTCAACAGTCAGATGAATTTTCTGTGTATTTCTCGTATGATAAATGCGCTAAGTCTGTTGCTTTTTTTTTTTTAAAGAACTTTACCCTGATTATAGGATTGATCAGTCTCAGGAATGAGCTGTCCAGGGTTGATAATGGAAGCATGATCAGGAAGCACAAATATTTTTGATAGCTCAGAAACCACACATTTGGCTGTAGGAACACATTCTAAACCTCTTTTATGATACCTGGGGTCTCTTCTGGTGGCATAAGGTTCAGTGATGACAGTATGAAAAAAAAGGGGAATTCTGGCTCCAAGGTGTGATGTCCATGAACTCAAAAACGCCACGTAGGGTTATGGGGAAAGAAAGAAACATTCTTAAGTAAGGAATTAAATGATTTGAATTAAGATTTTAAAAACTGACAAAGAAACACCCTGTAGTACCTAATTTTCATTTTGTACGAAAGCCATTGTCTACTGGGAGGCTATTTTGATTCCCTGCCCTTTATTTCTCATCTGTAGCATAGATTCTCATTTTCTAACACGGACTGTCTGTTTTGACCACCAACAAGTGTAATTCAACATTCTCGTCTGCCAGCTGTCTTCTCTGAGAGACGAGAGTGAGAGCAGAGCACGCCTGGCAGATTCCCCTGTACATTCCAGCCACGGAGCCCATGCAAACACATGCATAGGACACGGGAGTTGTGTATCTCAATGGATAAGAACATACAGTTTAATCCAAAAGCCCTTTAAAGAGGGACTATCAGGAAAGCAGACAAGGCCCAGACAGAATTTATGGTTGATTTAACCTTGTAAAAATTCCCTAGGTCAGCACAGTCCAGTATGCTTCATCATACAATCTGCAGCGAATTCCTTCCAGAAACCGCACTGTATAAGCAGAACCCTCCATGACCTTCTTTGTTTGGAGCTGGTACAGCCATCTGCAACTGCAAAAGCAATCATTTTAAGTGCTCAAGATGAACACCTAGGGCAACCACTAGCACCATCACACAAGCAGCTTCCAACGAAAAAAAATGCCGTGTGCCAAGTGGGGTTGAGGGTTTGCAATAGCTGCTGTTGGCAGAAAATAAAACCAGTTCAGGGGAAGAAAGGCCCTGGAGTTTCTCTTCATTGAAGATCAGTAACACTAGTTGTGTCTGATTCTTTCATAACTCCTGCAAAACTACAGTTCCAAGTTCACTCCCCTCCTGCAAGATTTGGGATATTGTCCGGATGCCAGGAAAATTAGACTACGTAAAAGGAGCCCTGGGACTTCATGTCTTGCAGTTGGAACAGTTCCATGGAAACTGGGGCAGTTGGTAACCTGGAGTGAGGCAGAGCTAAAGGGGAGGTACAATCTCCTTCTTGGAATACCATCTAGCTCCACGACCACCTTCATACTGTCAACTCCAATGTGGGAAGAGACTGTCCAAAGGCCGCCACCCAAAGCTGGGTGTTCAAAGGCTTCTCTGCAGCTGGCTCTGTCACCCCTCCCCATGTGTGGCCTCAAGGGGTGATAGAAATAAAATCAGCTGCAAACCAATACCTTCCTGCTGGCCACACCCTCGCCAAGGACCAGGCACTCATGGCTCTGTCTACATGGTATGAGCAGGTACAGGTGGGCATGCTTCCAGCACAGTGGGAAGGGGGGCTACATGCAGTAATGACTAAGAGAACCGGTTACTGTCAGGGGACATTTAAAAATATTTATAAAATCAGATTTAAAAAAGATTCAACTGGATTTTGTTTTAAAAAGCACTTACCAGAAAAACTCTCTCTCTAGAAAATATATGTTTTAAAGTGTTAGTCACTCAGTTGTGTCCGACTCTCTGCGGCCTCATGGTCTGTAGCCTGCCAGGCTCCTCTATCCATGGAATTCTCCAGACAAGAATACAGGAGTGAGTAGCCTTTCCCTCTCCAGGGGATCTTCCTGACGGGGGATTGAATCTGGGTCTCCCACTTTGCAGGCAGATTTTTTACTGTCTGAGCCACCAGGGAAGCCCTATAAATGTTTATATAGACAGAAAAAATCTGAAAGAACAGTTAAATTCTTAACTGTAGGGGTGGGAGGTACAAGCTACTGGCTGTAAGAAGGGCTCAAGGATATACCGTATGGCGTGGGGAAGGCTGCCAATATCTTGTAATAACTACACATGGAAAGTAACCTTTAAAACTGCATACAATGAACAGTTTTAAAAAGTCTTCATTGTAAAGGCTACACCACACATGTCTCTATTCTCTTCACATCTAGTACATTTCACCCAGATGTCTGATAGATGCTCAAGGAAATGGTACAGGATAGGTGACTTGAAAACAGACACTTAGTATTGTAAACATTTCTGCAACTGGATATTTTCCAATTATCTAGTATTGTCTTATTTGTAGTTGATGCCTACACACAAAAGAAGTGAACTATTAAATTCTATGAACATTTACTTTAAGACATACATCAAATTTAAATGCATGAAGCATAAATTTTAATTTATAATTCTAAAATGCAAGGTTCATGACCATTAAACTTGAGGAAACATACTTTCAGTTTTCACAGTTATCTTGTTCAGTTGCTAAGTTGTGTCTTTGTGACACACACACACACAAAAACCTTTGCGACCCCAAGGACTGCAGCAAGCTAGGCACCTCTGTCTTCTACTATCTCTTGAAGTTTGCTCAGATTTATGTCCATTGAGTCAGTGATGCTATCTAACCATCTCATCCTCTGCTGCCCTCTTCTCCTTATGTTACATTTTATAAATAAGCTATAACAAGCCATTGATTACATCAGAACCTTTATCTTATGACTTTCCCATGGACATCTATATATAATTTAGAAAGATGAAACAAATCACTCTAGTAATAGAGGTGCAGAAGGCAATGGAAACCCACTCCAGTTTGCCTGGAAAATCCCATGGATGGAGGAGCCTGGTAGGCTTCAGTCCATGGGGTCACGAAGAGTCAGATATGACTGAGCGACTTCCCTTTCACTTTTCACTTTCATGCATTGGAGAAGGAAATGGCAACCCATTCCAGTGTTCTTGCCTGGAGAATCCCAGGGATGGCAGAGCCTGGTGGGCTGCCATCAATGGGGTTGCACAGAGTCGGACACGACTAAAGTGACTTAGCAGCAGCAGCAGTCAATAGAGGGCTTATGCTCTAACTAAAAAAAAAAAAAAATCCCATCTAGCATTAAAAAAGATGCTGAGTTTCAGTTTTCAAAGGGCAGCACTGGTCTCTAGAGATAACTGCTGTTAGAAATTGAATATTATTATTTATTATAAAAAAATATAGTCCAAATACAAACTTGCTTAAATAAGGACATTAAGGTATTTACTGTTTTGGGCAATACTGCTTGTCCTAATAATTCAACTTGGTGAAAATGTGCCCCAAATAACCACAGTTAACCAAATCACTCACCCAGTGCTCACTGGACAACTAGGTGCTGTATACTGACCACCCACCCGGCACAATGCACTGAGCCCTGAGAAGGCATGAGAAGTCTGCCATGTGGCTCTTGGAGGGCTTCATAACTTGGCAAGTAAACCCATAACTTAGAGAGATCATTTTAAAAAGCAACCAAGACAAGGTAGTATGCACAGAGACTGCCTTATTCTAGCAGGGATAAAGCGACAGAAGAAGAAGACAAGAATGGAGCGACGTGCACACCTTCCTAACATTCTGGGGGACAAAACGAGCAGAGGGTGGGCCCCTCCGTTGTGCGCGGGAGTACGGCAGCTGCTTGGAACAGACATCTGTGCAGCTGAGTCGTGAGCTCAACCAGACCCCTGCTCACACATCACCATTTTCACTTGAAACAGCTACTGGCACACAAACCAAGGTTACTCAGACTTGAGTACTGGAAGACGTTTTCTCAAAAATGTACGAAGCAAACGCAGTTTCAAGGAGATTGTGGCCAATGACGAAATCCAAGATTTCAAGAGAAAATTAGTGTTTCAGACCCACACCCATCAACGTGAGTATAACCGATTTCAGTACTTAAAGACTCTTCTGATGAAATCCTGGAGATAGCCACACACAGAATTTTAAATATTATGTAAAAAATGTGTCGGTATGTGGAAGGTTCTACATAATTGAATGTGCCAATATTTTCTGAATGACCAACAGATGTAAAAAATCATGCATGAGTAAATGATTCATCAAAGTGCAAGACAAACCAAGAATTGTAACATAACCAAGTGCAGAAAGCTGATCAGTATGCTTTCAGAATTCATATTCACAACTAACTTTAAAAAGAAAGCTGCTACTTGTCAAGTTTTGGTATAGTGTTAAAAAACATCCACAACAGTCTTAAAAGTCTACTAAAATACTCCTCCCCACACATCTGGGTGAGGCTGGATTTTCTTTATATACTTCAATAGGAACAGTGTATTACAGTAGATCAAATGCAGAACAGATATGAGAACCCTACTGTCTTTTATTAAGGCAGATATTAAACAGATTTGCAAAAAAGTATAAAACAATACTGCTCCTCTCAATTTTGCTTTGCTTTTTATTACGATAAGTATTGATTAATACAGTAATATAAGTAAAAGAGCTTTGAGGAATGTAACAATTTTTAGGAGTGTCAAGGGGCCTGAGACCAAAAAGATTAAATTTTTAGATGATCTAGAAGCAGACTTCCAAACCACAAAGTGTTTGATTAGTAAAAGTATAACGTACCAAAATAGATAAACAAGGACCTACTATATAGCACAGGCAACTATATTTAATATATTGTAATAACCTATCATGGAAAAGAATCTGAAAAATAACATACATATACATACATATATACAAAACTGAATCACTTTGCTATATATCTAAAATTGATGCACTGTAAATCAAATACACTTCAATAATAATAGTAATAAAGAATGCATTGGTAACTCCAAATATAACCAATATGGATACAAACTGATCATTTATCTGGTTTGATATGAAACTAAAACTTCGAACATTTTCAATCTGGGTGTGGGCATCTGCTCAGCAATCGAGTATGAATTAACTAAATTTCAAATGTTTTAGGTGCTCTAGACTTTGGAGCCCAGCACTGCCCTCAACAGGACCCAATGGTATGAATTAAATTGTAGCACACTTCAGGTTTTTAAGCAGAATATACAAGTGGGATCTTATTTTGTTTTCCAGATGAGAGAATCTTCTTTTTCCTTTAAGTCTTCATTACTTCTCTCTAGGCTAACCCTGCTAATCTTGCAATGTCTCTTCCAAACTGAACCAATTTAAAGTGAAAAGGGACACAATTAAAATATTAAAATATAATATGCCAGAACACCAGGGACAAATCTTGAGTGTCCTTAACAAACAAGGACATATGGTCACCTGACTTCTCCCCAGGCCACCTCCCTCAAGTCTGACCGATGGATGTACTTTCCCGCTACCCAGAGCATCTATCCCAAGTCAACATGCTTCTCTCTTACCAGAAATGTGGAGGACCACGTGACTCCACACTTCTCCACCTCAATGCTGCCCCCTCTGCCCGTGCACTCCTCTGTCTCTCCCATCTCCCCTTGTTCTCAGAGGACGCAAGGAGAACAAGATAACAAATCAGGATGCAAGGCTCTGTTCTTCTCTGATCCCTGCTTAATCCAACAAGCAGTTCTTTGCTGGCATTCTCCCTCTCTTCTGTATTTTCCCCTTCCAATGAGCCACAAACACTATAGTCTTTCTTTTACAAAAAGTCTCCCCTATACCTCAAGGCACTTTTTTTTCTCTTTTCCTTCCAATGTCTTTGTATTCTCCTGCTAATTTCATGACAAACCTCTCCTTCCAGGCACCTTTTCCCCATTGTCACCAGGCTAGCACAGCTCAAGAGCCAGGACTCAAACCCAGATCCAATGATAATATACCAGTGCTTGTCCAGTGCCCTTCATTACCCTCACTGGTGCCCGTACACATGAGACATACGCCCAGAACTGCACACCTGGCCCTGGCCTTTTTCTTAGCCCTAGAGTCAGACAAACAACTGTCTGCTTTAAACTTCTACCTCAAACCAACCTCTAACCAACTCAACTCATTATCTTTCTCAAGCCTGCTCTTCAACTCTCATTCTTAAAGATGCTGTTCCAGATGACCAAGACAGAATCCTGGGAAATATCATCTCCATTACACCTGCCACACACACACACTCTCTCTCTCTCTCCCCTCTAGCAACTACATACTGTCACCTCTCCCTAAACACCTCTTCCATCCATCCTTTCCTTAAATCACTATACTGTTGTAGTTGGTGCTTAGTTATTCAGTTGTATCTGACTCTTGTGACCCCATGGACTGTGGCCCGCCAGCTCTGCTGTCCATGCGGATTCTCTAGGCAAGAAAACTGGAGTGGGTTGCTATTTCCTTCTCCAACTGTTATAGTTAGATGCTTATAAATTTCACCTAGATACCCGCAATCAATTGAGTTGACTTGGTTTCTTTGCATCTGGCTTGACCCCTACAACCCATTCCTCCCTTGTATCATCATCTTTGTACAGCACACATATGATGATGCCACTTCCTTCCTTAACACAGGGTAGCACTTTGATGGCTTGCTGTCCCAGCTAATGAGATAATCAAGCAAAAGCTCCTGAAATGGGATATAATGACATCGAAGGGTTCATTCTCCCCGTGTCCCTGTGGCTCCTCACGCATGTTCCCACCCGAGGCTTGCAGAGGGGCTGGTCCCTTCCTGCCCGCTGTGCTGCCTCACTCACTGCCGCCCCTGCCCGTGCTTCCTCTTCTGGAAGAAGCACCTGTCTTCACTGCTGTCATCTTCATGAACTCCTACATGCACTGCAAACTCGTGCAAACTCCACGTCCGTCCACGGAGTCCTCCCAGACCCTTAAAACCTTCCAAGCTTCTAGTGAACATTATGGCTTCTACATAGAACAGCCACACGATGCAGCAATTATCTCTTTACTGGCTTGTTCCCTCGCTATGTTGTAAGTTCTTCAAGGGAGGGACCAAATTTTACAAAAATTTTCTTATGCTCAATACCTGGAAGCAATAGGTGTCCAATAGAGTTTTGTTGGCTGAATGAATAAATAGCTTATAAGTGCTCTATGTTCCAATGATGAACTCCAACCTCACAGAGGATAGCAGCAAAAGCAAGATGAACTTGGTTAGGATGGTCCTGATCCTTTAAGAGCAAAACCACGTAAAAGTGTTATTTGCCTTCTAAAGGAAAACATGTTAGAAATACTCATTTTTTAGCATTACACAAGTATTTTGAGAACATATTACATTGACTTGTTTCATATAGAAAATGGGGAAGAGAAGATGCCAAAGGGATGTGTAGCAGCTGTAGTTTTCATTTGCTCAAAAAAAAAAAAAGTAAACCATGATGCCAGAAGCAGAAACTCACAAATGCAGCATGGCAGAAATGCAGCCAGGCCACACTGAGATTTCTGCAGCCCTTAAACTTGGATTATGTTTTCAAAGGCAAGGCCTGTCACCCCACACACAGGCTATGTCAAGGAGTGAGACCTAAACTCTGACCCTGAAGCTCAGAGACCAATTATGCTGTCTCTAGAGACACTGTGGGATGTCTTCCCAGAGCTCATTAAAAAAAGATTCTTAAACTTTTGGCCGCTTCCAACCATGTCCTATCTTTCTCTTGCATGTGCGCTAAGTTGCTTCAGTGGTGTCCAACTCTGCAGCCCTGTGGACTGTAGCCCAGCAGGCTCCTCTGTCCATGGGGATTCTCCAGGCAAGAATACTGGAGTGGGTTGCCAGGCAAGAATACTGGAGTGGGTTGCCGTGCCCTCCTCCAGGGGCTCTTTCTGACCAAGGGATGGAAGGTGCATCTCTTGTGTCTCCTGCAGTGGCAGGTGGGATCTTTACCACAAGCACCGCCTGGGAAGCCCGCCTTTCTCTTGAACCCAATTCCAGTCTTCACTCATGTGATTCTGTTCTCGTGCGTGCTCTCTACTGGAACGGAAGGCAGAATGTGGCAGGAGTGTTCTGCCCAAAGTTAGATGTAATTGAGGACTTTCCAGGTTGTTCAGTGGTAAAGAATCCGCCTGCCACGCAGGAGACTCAAGTTTGATCTTTGAGTCAGGAAGATTCCCTGGAGAAGGAAATGGCAACCCACTCTAATATTCTTTCCTGGGAAATCCCACGTAAGAGGAGCCTGGTGGGTTATAACCCACGGGGTTGCAAAGAGTCAGGTACAATTTAGCAACAAAACAACATGAAGTGATGGAATACCCACTGCATCTCCTCCACCCCTCTCACCTCCCACTCCCTGCACCTGCAGCCCTGATGAGGACTCTTAGGAGCCACAGTGGCCTCTCAGCATGCATTTTCCATCCTTCCCAAGTCAGCTGCTGAGCAGTGTAAGGCTCTGAGCTGGTGGGCTCACTAGATCAGAACAGACCGCAGGGGCTGATGGGAGTGACAGTGCCGAGTGAAACTGAAGGCAGAGAGTTGCTAACATGGGCCTAGGTCTTCCAGCAGAACCCTGAACCTTCATGAAGAGCCTTCCATGGAAGTTGATGACCAAGGGGAGGACAAGGATGACAGAAACAGATACAGATGCCCTTGACCCATCATTTCAACTTTGTTCAGTTACTGGGCTGAGTGTGGGGTCTTCGAAAATGTGTCTCAGTCAGGTAATGCTGTGGCTTTTCCTACCCAATGCCAAGCTGACTTGTAAGTGAACGATTCACAGAATTTGTCAGGCGATGGAATGTCTCCTGACCACATACAATTGACTAGTCACTTTCAGCCTTCCCAGCTGAGAGTACATCTTCACTTACAAGGAATGATTTCAGGATCATGAAGATGGTCAGTTCAACTTGGCTGTAATTTCGCTCTCTTGAGCTCCCAGGAGAATTGCCTGACTGGCCCACAGGTTTTGCAAATTGACAAGGGGCCCTAAGTTTCAGTCTCTCTTCTGCAAGAATTTTTCTGGTAGGCCTCTAGTTCTCTTAATCTGATTTCAGCTGGCGTTTTCAGGCTCAGGCCATTCCCCTTGTGTTAATACATTTAGGGCTTGGGTCCTTGATTCAAGAGCCAACTGGAGGCTTTAGAAAGGTCATTGTTCTCAAGCTCGTCATCTCAGAGAACCCGCGTGGCTCACGATGCCCCAGGGAGGAGGACCAGCACCCTGCCTGGCTTTGCTCTTACTTCTAGAATTCTGTGCTCAATATCCTGTTGTCTTGTTGGTCATATCCTGCTCCTACTATGTATCAGATCAAGATGTGATTCCTCAACCAGGCATCCAAGGCCTTCAAAACCTGCTCACATCTCAACTGTCTAGACTTTTCTCCCCCAAAATGGGCATGCTCCATCTGCCAGCCTCATTCAACCTCAGGCCTAAGTCTTCCATCATCCTTTCCTCCCCACACAGGAGGTCTTTTCCTAGATTCCTGAATTCATTCTGCCCTGAATCCATTCAAATTTATCCCTCATCCTTCTTCCTTCACACTATCTCCTTAGGCTCCTTTAGTTCAGAGATCTCTCTCTTTCTTGATGAGTAAAAAACTGTTAAAAAAAAAAAAGTAAAAACTGCCTGAAAATTTGGGAGCAGAACATACTCCATCTTTAAGTTCTCTGATTGTCTTTTGTGTGTTAGTTGTGCCTTCTCAAATGAATGATAAATCCCTTAATGGCAGAGAAAGAGTGGCATGATTTTTACCTATTCCCAATGTGGCTCAGAGGTTAAAGCGTCTGCCTGCAATTGTGGGAGACCTGGGTTCGATTCCTGAGTCGGGAAGATTCCCCTGGAGAAGGAAATGGCAACCCACTCCAGTGTTCTTGCCTGGAGAATCCCATGGACGGAGGAACCTGGTGGGCTACAGTCCACGGGGTCGCAAAGAGTCCGACACGACTTCACTTTCACTTTCAATGCCTAGATTGGTGCTGGCATATGAAAGATGCTTAATAAAGACCTGTTCCATTGACTCTGATATAGCAACTTCGATCATAAGTGATCTTCTCAACAGGAAATACCAAGTGACCAGACTGGTGTCATAGCTCACCAGCTCCCAAGCGCCTCATTCATTTTCCATATAGACAAGACCACACATGTAACCATTCATTTGTTACACCCAAATGGACTGGTTTTAAATCAATTTAAACGACTATGTGTAACTCATTCCATCTTTTCAAAAAGTACATTACATTTTTTGGTATCTTAATGCATAGTTTCATAACTCAAGATACATTCATTTAAACTGGATCTGTCTAAAGTAACAATTTATTTAAAAAAATAACTTATTTATTATTATTATTTTTGGCCACGCTGGGTTTTCACTGCTGCGCGTGGCTTTCTCTAGTCATGGCACGTGGGCACTGGCTTTTCACGGTAGTGCCTTCTCCTGTTGCAGAGCACAGTTCTAGGGTGTGTAGGCTCAGTAGTTGTGGTGCGTGGGCTTAGCTGCCCCACGGAATGTGGAATCTTCCCTGACCAGGGATTGAACCTCTTTCCCCTGCACTAGTCGGCAGATTCTTAACCAACTGGACCACCAGTGAAGTCCTTTACTTCCATATTTTTTAAAATTATTTTTTACCATAGCAAAGTTGACCCAGGCTTTACATAGTTTATTTTAAACGAAGCAGACCTTATACTGTTTTTCCTTGCAGTACTAAAGTGGCTGAACCAAAGGTGTTCACCGTGCCTCACATTTCTCACGGCCCACTTTTAATCATTCCCAGCCTTTTAAATTCTGACTTTTATGCAAATACTCCCAAATATATGCTTCCCAACTTCACCTTTCTTCTGACAGTCAATTCCAGATCTTCTACCAGAATATCTTTTTCAAATAAAACACAATAAAAGAAGTCAGCAGCTCTGTAATCCAAAATTCTATTTTCAAGGCTGTTTGAAATTTATAATTCATTTTCCATAGAAACGGCATTATAAATAGTACTTCAGTTAGCTCTCTGGCTGAGAAACAAAGCTTAGCTAATCCATCTGCAAGGAAAAGTAGCAGAAAGCAATATGGTAACAATATGAGTAATTAAATGAAGCACTAAAAGGTGAATGTAAAAGAATAAGCTAATCTTGGTTGTTAATATTTAAAGAAAGCACTTTCACTTGGAGGACAGGGAGACTGAGATAGTGGAGAGTTAGAGGCTTCCCTGGTGGCTCAGATGGCAAAGAATTTGCCTGCAATGTGGGAGACCCAGGTTTGATCCCTGGGTCAGGAAGATTGCCTGGAGAAGGGAATGGCAGCCCACTCCAGTGTTCTTTCCTGCAGAAATCCATGGACAGAGGAGCCTGGTGGGCTACAGTCCATGGGATTGCAAAGAGTCAGACACGACTGAGTTACTAACACACACACACAGGCACGCGCGTGTGCACACACACACACACGCACAGAGGCCTGTTAGTTACAGCCACACAATACTGAAACCTGGTTTTAGACCCACCTCCTCAATGCAGTCATCAGTCCTTCTGATTCTTCAGCTTACCTCTTCTATTTGTCTGTTCTCTTCCGTTCCTTCTGCCCCTGTCCTCAACCAGACATCCTCCTTCCTGACCTGGATTATTACAATGGTTTCCCAGTTGGTTTCTCTGAGTCCAGTTCCCTTTTTAAATTCATTTTGCATATGACACTCAGATTAATCCTTTTTGAACTCTCTTTCCTGTGTCATTGTTCTGCTCAAAGGTATACCATCTACCCCTAATAGGTCAGAATAGCACAGGCCTGGCCACACTTTCTGGGGTGATGTGTACCCTGGTACTGGAGGAGAGCCCCCATACTGGCAGGACCCATGCAGGGTCCATTGGAGAATCTACTGTGGTGCAAAGTACTGTGGGCACCCACTGACTTTCAGAATTCTTGATCAGGAGAGAGCACAGACTCCTCCCTTTAGAAGTGCCTGAACAGTCAATCTACTCTAGTCAATTGGGACCAGAAAGTGTCCCAATCTGGTTACTACATCATTCTGTTAGAAGAACTAGAATCTGGTTACTACATCATCCTTTTATTTTATTTTTTTAATTTTATTTTATTTTTAAACTTTACATAATTATATTAGTTTTGCCAAATATCAAAATGAATCTGCCACAGGTATACATGTGTTCCCCATCCTGAACCTTTTAGAGGAGCTAGAATGCTGATGCTCTCAGCCAAAACTGGGAGGATGGGGAGGTGAAATGGTCACCCATCGGCTTCTTTAAAATTTTTGGTCTCAGTTACCTGTGATCCCTCTGAGCAGACCTACTGGTATGACCTGATGCAGAACCACCATGATAGTGAAAGAGCCTTGCACTGCTGCAAAACCCCTTCCCTGAGACTCTGCTGTCTCTTCATGTGTACAAAGGAGACAGTGATGCCCTCCACCCATAGCTGCTGTAAGGGCTGAGGGAGGTGCCTGAAAGGACCTGTTCCCATATCTGATACTTACATACATACAAGTATGCATGAATTAAACAGGAGATAAGGAGATGTACAAAAGCTTGGGTCAGAGCCTCCGACTCTTGATCAACCTTGGCAAATGCTTTCACTTGGACAAGTGCCTACTTCTTCAGTTTGGGGCTGGAATTCAAGCAGAATCTTGTCTGCTGTTTTACACACTCCATCCTGACTTGCTAAGAAAAACTATCTGGGGAAAGGAGAATTACTGGCTTACAATTCAGATCCAAGAAAATACTCAGGAATTAAGACAATAGCCAATCCGAGTGAGACACAGAGTCTGCTCTGGTTAATTAAAACAAAACAAAACAACCTCAAAACAAAAGCCCAACAAACCAACAGAAAACAACCAGGTCACCAAGCTCTAGATCCGGTCAGCCAGGAGCAAAGCTCTGCCTGTTGTCATGGCGACGTGGGCACTGCAATCCAGGGCCTCTGAGAGCAAAGACTGGCTGCAGGAACCACGCCCACGGTGCTGTGGTCCCCAACACAGGCTTCTTCTCCCAGATGCTGGCAAGGAAAGTGAGAGGGCTGGGAAGATGTTTATTTGCTTCCATTCTCTGTGTGGTACTCACAGAAAAATGTATTTTAGGACTAAGCATTCTGAGCATTACAGTTATAGAAGATTTATCCATTTTCATAGCATTTTCATGCAGTAAATTCTAGCAGCAGCCCAGGTAGGTATTATATTCTTTCCACTTTGAGGATGGAGCCTTAAAGTGGTGGCCAAGGGACAGGTCATTTACACCCTCTGAACTGTGGGTTTTTCCTTGGCATAATGTGGGTTATGTGACTTATCCTGACGACATAGAATTGTAAAGGACAGAGCTCTAAATAAATGTTAGAGAAATGTCACTCCTGGCCAGTGTCATGCCAATCCCCCACCCACCTCAATCTAATCTTAAGAAAAGATGACACCACACAGCATTAGGTGTTACTCAATAAAGAGTGTGTCCTACGTGTGCGGATACCTATCTGTAGAAGAGTTGTCCTGTTTCTAGCTCTTGGGGCTGTTTGAAAACAAAGGCTGCCACTGCAATCTGCGTTTTTGAATCTTCCATTAGCAGAGCTATGCCACCTACTGTACCGAGAGGTGACCTCATTAGAGGAGGGGAACTATCAGTGCAAACTCAAAGCCTCCTGAACCCTCCGGCAGTTGGGCCTCTGCTTGGGGAAGGAGTCCAGCAGCTGCCACCGACAATGGGCTTCTGTACCCGACCCTTGCAAAAGCTTTCTTTCTTTCTTTTTTTTTTTTGGAGGCCTTTGCTTCTCCCAAGAGCTAGCCAGTTTAGTTTTGTTTTTATCCTCAAGCAAGATGGCTGCTGATTGCAATGAGCTCAGAATAGCAGAAAGTAATTAAAAATTCATTTTAAAATCTATCGCACAGTTTAACATCTACATTAAGAACACTGCTGGGGTAAATAAGCTGGCATCATCTTCAGTAGGGCAAGACAAAAGAAGAATTCAGGCAGTCTGTGCACACGGTGTAGGAATACTAGACGCAATAAACTGCATTTCAGCTGGCTTTTGTACCCGTTTTGTAGGTCTTTTCCTGAAAACACAAGTGGGTCATGACAGAAGCAAGCATTTTCCATGAGAATCTGGTAGCCATCTGACAGCCCAACCAGGGAGCCTGTTGACTGAGATAATTCTTTAGGAAAACATAGCTCCTGTTTTCAATGAGCAGTTCTCTTTAGAGACCCGTGACCACTAGTGTTGGGGAGCTGACATCTTAATAAGCACTTATTTCTCTAATGATTCGGGTCCATGGTATACTGCACTGTTAGGAACATTTATGCGTTGATTATCTAGAATTTAAACCACCTTTGATGTGCAGGCTGAGCTGCCAAAGCAGTAACAGAGGTGTGCCTGGATCCCAAGCTTTTCTCCACCCGCCAAGCCCTCACCATGTCGTCTGCAGTCCCAGACCCGCCTGTGACCAGCAAATACTGCCGTCAACTGCATCCCTGTCCTGGCCCCAAATCTCAGGACCATTTACAGCTAGAAGCAAGTTCCACTGGAAAACAAGACAGATATTCTCTGCAAGATAGTCCACATTCAAGACATTTTTTCTGAAAGTTTTCTTTAAACTCTAGCAGAGAAAGCACCTCTGAGAACACAGTATTGGAAAGACATTAACTTGCACTTATTTTATCTGTATTTTCACCCATGAGCTATGTTTGCTGGGTCCAAACATCACTTTATATCAATTTTGAAGGGTGGCAATAGGAATCTGATGATGAATATAATAAAACAGGTTCATTTAGCAATCGAATTACATTATTAACATTACCACAGTACCCATTTTATTTGAGAATTTATGTTCATTTTCAGAACTAACAACCCTTTCTGCTCATTGCACCCAAAGACGGTGCACATATTTTATGTTTAAGTAACTTGTCGTCCTCCAACCTAGGAAATAAATACCAAATCAATTTACTCTCCTTCTATTTCCCCCAACATGGAAAGCAAATGTCAAGTGTTATAAAGCTCCCCAATGATGTCAATAATTTTATTAAAACTTGGAGATTTAATATCTCTTCTCATATTCTTGATAGAGGCATTGAAGTAGGTAGGGCTATAAAACTAATAACCTAATTTTCACTGCAAATATTTTCATTCACCTGGGGCAGAGTAAACCAAGGCCTTTATGGCATTGTTAAGCCAGATTACAAGCAATTTTGATTAAAACCAAAGATACTGACATTTTCCAAAAGGAAAAGGAGAGTCACTAGAATCAAGGTCTTGGCCATTGCCTATGTCCAGACGAATCCAGAAGCCGGGGTTGGAGAAAATGCCTCTAGAGGGTTGTGGACCTAAATGATCAGGGGTTCTTACCTCTTCCTGCCTGATTGTAAGGGGGTGCAGGCGGGAGGCTGGGGAGGGGCAGGGAGGAAATCTGTGCTCTTAGTCACACAAGGGTAACACCATTCTGACCTCAATTAACATACATATGAAGCAAAAAGAGACACTTCTTTAAACAGGCGTGGAAAATATCAAAAGGTAACCTTTTTCTAATTGTAAAGCAATGAAGAAGACCATGGCTAGACGGGTCATTAAAAATGGGGAAAGAGCTAACAAGATGGAATAATGAGGTTCACCTTTCTTACTATTATCAGTGCTGAAGTTGTCTTTATTAAGAGAGTTAAGAATATTTTCAAGTTTTCAAGATAAAAAATTGAGTGGAAGATTTGGGTTATTTTTCTTGCAATTATTTCAGAAACAGAAGCTAAATCTCTTATCATCTGTTGTAAAATTATAAGCAATGTACTGAATGCTAGCATGGGCATGATTCTGGATTTTTATCAGGTTTTCCCCATTTGTAGTTTCTATACATATGATCCAGCTCCAGTTCAAATATAAAGAATAATCATCACGTTTTATAACAAAGGGCTGTTTTGTGGATTCTTTGTTCCTGTTATTACATGTTTACATTTAAAGATAAGGCAGCTGCTCCTGATATTCCTGGGGCCAGGAAAATGGAAAGACTTAATGAAAGGGTGTCAATCTTTTCCAGATAGAATATTCGTGTGGCTTGAATTATTTATATTTTTGATAATAAACAAAGAGGAGGTATCTGCCTTTCGTAGATTATGAGTTAGACAAGGAGGTGCCGATACAGTTAAGTTGATGGACATCATGTAGTAGATCTTGTTTTCCTTAATTATGTACATTGGCTGGAGGACCTTCTACCCAGAAGGAAATTGCCCATGATCCTTGAGACTACAATGTCTATGATCATTAACATTTCTCAACACCTGTTATGCAGCAGACACTTTACAAATGTGATTTCTTTTCATCCTTACTATGCTTTGACGGAAAAACTACTCCTGTTTTATGAAAAAGAATATGTAGCTTAAAAATTCTAAGGAACACATTAAAGACTGTTACATAGGACACATTCTGCCAACCTGGAAAATACAAATACTGAATCTTTATAATTAAAATTCAATACAGCATTGCCTTGAGTAATGACTGGGGTCAGCTCTTTTTCTGTTAGGTTGCCAAATTACTATGAATTAAGAGCTTTTAAGCAGTAACTGTATTAGTGGTTCTACCACTTTTTAAATATTTAAATCTTTTCCCAATTACAATAAAATTTATCTTATTGTACATGGACCCAGAATGAACTATTCTGATTAATAAAACACTCTGGCTAAGAAACTGTTAGGGGAAGACTACTAATCTTTAAGAAGTAGCAAAACTATATGCATTTAGGGTTGGTTTTTTTTTTTTTTTTGGCCACACTGTGCGGCATGTGGAATCTTAGTTCTCTGATTAGGGATCGAACTCCTGCAATGGGAGCACAGAGTCTTAACCACCAGACCATCAAGGAAGTCCTAATCATATGCATTTAGTATAAACTAAGCAGATACTTTGTTGATTCAGGAAGCATGTAGGCCATAGTAATCCTGGAGGGTCATCGTGACAAAGATCAGTTATAATTTCATAAGGAAAACAGAACAAAACAACTTCATAGAGATTTCTAGCTGTCAGAATCTTAGATTTAAAGAACTAGACGGCACCTCAGAGATCCTCCATCTAAGCCTTGTACGTACAGGAGAGGACTCAGAGACACAGACAGCTGGCAACCAAAGTGGCAGACCAAGGTCACTCAGGAGCCCAGAGGCAGCCACGGCGTGACCAGAACACACGCGACAAGCTTGCCTTGCTGAGCCAACTCACTGAAGTCATAGTGGCCCTACTTACCTCATCGCCATTTAGAATAAAACAAAAAAGGGAAGACGCTGCCGCTTGCTTCTGCATCTGTTGATTTCCAAGCAACCACAGATCTCTTTTTGGTTGTGTCCTCTGAGACAGCTATTTCCTTAACTTCCCCAGCACAATCAAGATTCCTGAAGTCACGCTGTAAGCAGACACAGCAAGGGACATGCCCCTTTCTCTGAATGGCTTCTGACTTTTCTCTCTTTTTTGATACGATTTTTATCGGGATTGAAATGTAGAGAGGAGTTCTACCAAGCACTCAACTTCAGCCTTGCAATTTAACTTGGCAGGTTTAACTCGGGGATGATGAATCAATTATTTACTTAGCTGGCACCATTTTCCTGTCCTTTACATCATATTTAATTTCAATCTATTATAATCAGTTCTCAGTGCTGAACCAAAACCCCTGATACGCTATCTGCTTACAAGATGGTTTCTCACATAGAGCATCAGAGCACTAAGTGTCTTGTGTACATTTACAGATGACGGACTGCATCTGCCAAGATGTGGTGCGTGTGCACACTTTGGAGATTTCTATATTTTACAACTTTAACATATCCGGCGCCATTTACTACCCAGTAAAAAAACCACAGGAATGATCTAGATCAATAGTCTATTTAATCTAAAAAGTCATCATTCATGTAAAATGAGACTTCAATATTATTTTGAAAATCATCCAGATCTTTTATTCCAACTTCCTTCACAAAAGAAAGTCAAAACTCCAAAACTACTTGAGATATAAAAACCAAATGCAACGTTTGAGACAATTAAATCCTAGTTTGGGGAAAAATATATACGGTACATTTTGGAGGGATAATTGCACTGGGTGTTACATGATACTAGAGAATTCATGTTAGTTTTCTTATGTGTGAAAATGGCATAGCGGTTATGTCAGAGCATAACCTTATTTTAGGGATAACATCCTTATTTTTAGGAGATGCAATAATGAAGTATTTTTGAGCAAAGTGTCATGATGGCCTGCAACTCTTTAGATAGTTTGTATAAAGACACAGAGATGAAACATATGTGGTAAAATAGTAATCTGAATTTAAGTAGTTGTTATATAGGTATATCCGTTGAACGATTTTTCCCATTTTCTTGAAAATTTATAATAAAATCTGAAGTCATTAAAATACCACTTTAGAGAAATAATCGAGAATTGCTTAGTTATATACACCCTACACACCCCCCTCCACCCACTCCCAACTACCAGGGGAACAGGGAGCCACAGTCTGGGCAGGGGATGGGATGGTAACAGAAGACAGAGAAAGCGGCTATTTCACAAAATGAGTCTCCAAACAGCAAAGATAAACACTGTGAAGAGAAGAAGAGGTCAAAGGTAGGTGAGGTTGCAATAAGAGGGCACTCACCTATTTCACACGTGTCTTTCCAGGCGCTGGCAGCTTCTTCTTGGGTTATTCAAGGAGAATGTGTGTGCAACCATGGGCACACCTGTATATAGCTTTTAGGCTTTGTGGCAAAGGAGAGAGGAAGGTGCTAGGTGCTAAGTCACTTCAGTCGTGTCCGACTCTTCGCGACCCTATGGACTGTAGCCCGCCTGGCTTCTCTGTCCAAGGGATTCTCCAGGCAAGAATACTGGAGTGGGTGGACATGCCCTCCTCAGGGGATCTTCCCGCCCCAGGGATCGAACCCATGTCTCTTATGTCTCCGGCACTGCAGGTAGATTCTTTACCACTAGTGCCACCTGGGAAGCCCTGAAGACATGCAAATGTCCCAGTTTTCAAAAGGGAGTAAAGTGTTTGGCACTTAAGAGGAAACAGTGGTTTAAAACCATGCTTCATTTCTCCATATATTGCATTATTATGTTGTCTGCCTGAAACTAGTATGCTATAGGTCCATTACATATCAATTAACAACAAACAAACCCCAAATCTCATGCTTCTGCACCCTGTGAAGCCCGGGACCAAAAAGTGGTAGTTATCATTACCATGTGGGTTTCTAGAGTCAAAGCACTCAACTCTTGGGTCTTATGAAAATCTTCCGGCCCAGATGGAAAAATTAGGGGCAGGCTGTCAATATAAATAGGCTTATCCATATCTAGTTAAAAAATTTCTCAAGAGGGCTGAGGAACAGGTCAATGTCAACCTACAGAGAGGTTTTAAGTGTTCCAGTAATCCACCTTTATCTTTGTTTTACTTCTACTTTTATATAAAACTGAAATGAATACCTACTATAGGCGACCTACCAAAAATATGGAGGAAAAAACATTATGGAGACAACTGAAGGACCAGAGAGAAGAACACTAAAGTACAGTGAGAACGTCTGTAGACCTGTTAAACGATTCATTAGGGAATAAGAAGGCGATATGAGAGCCATTTCCATCTGTTCTTAAACTTTAAAAAACGTATGCTTTGCTAGTATTCTAAATGCACTCAGGGACAGTGATATTGTCACCTGGTCTACAATGGACAGGGTGGCTTGTCAGGCAAGGTATACAAGGAGTCTGAGGGTTTCTACAACAGATGACTGAAAACAGTCTCCTCTGTTCTCTTTCACGGTATAGTATCATACAAAGCTGTTCAGCTGAGCTTCATTAAACGGATTTAGGGATTATATTACCTAGTTTTAACTACACCAATCTACCCAAAATGGATACCTGGCTTAAAAAAAAAAAAAAGATTTCCACAAAGAAATTGGGGACTGAATATAATCTTAACAAAGAAATCACAAGTGAGCAACAAGAAAATGGCAGAGTTCGCGCAGCACTAATTACAACAGCCAGGACATGGGTGCAGTCTAGAATAGATGCCCATGGACAGAGGAAGGGATAAAGATGTGGTATGCACATCAGTGGAATACTGTTGTTGTTAAGTCACTAAGTCATATCTGACTCTTTTGTGAATAGCCTGCCAGACTCCTCTGTCCTTGGGATCTCCCAGGCAAGAATACTGGAGTGGGTGGCCGTTTTCTTCTCCAGGGATCCTCCTGACCCGAGGATCAAACCCACGTCTCCTGCACTGGCAGGCGGATTCTTTACCGCTAAGCCATCAGGGAAGCCCCGCAATGGAATATTACTTAGCTATAAAATGGAACAAAATTGGATCATTTATAGAGACATGGATGGACCTAGAGTGAAGTAAGAAAGAGAAAAATGAATATTGTATATTAACTCATGTATATTTAATTCAGAAAAATGTTACGTATGAACCTATTTGCAGGGCAGGAACAGAGACGCAGATGTAGGGAAGGGACATGTTTGGGGACATGGCAGGGTGGGCCGAGGGGCACTGGGAGATTGGGACTGATGTATGTGCAATGCCTAGTGTAAAACAGCTAGCGGGAACCTGCTGTATAAGGCAGGGTGCTTAGCTAGTTGCTCTGTGCGGACCTAGAGGGATGGGTTTGGGGGTGGGTGGGAGGTCCAAGAGGGAGAAGATATATGTATATATATAGCTGATTCACTTCCTTATACAGCAGAAACTCACATAACACTATAAGGCAACTATACCCTAATAATAATGATAAAAAAGCAGAGTGTCTGTACTATGCCAGATATAAGAGATAAGAATGATCCTATGAGAGCCGATCAGAAATCAATAAAATTTTTGAAATCATCACAAAAATTTGAAATACAAATTTGATTCATTTTTTTGAACCTTGCCTTAAGTATATATTAATACTACAGCTTGAGATATTAGATAGTGATGTAACTCTTCCCAGGTGGCTCAGTGGTAAAGAGCCCGCCTGCCAATGCAGGAGACGCAGGAGTTGTGGGTTAGATCCCTGTATAGGGAAGACCCTCTGAAGAAGGAAATGCAACCCACTCCAGTAGTCTTGCCTGGAAAAGTCCATGGATGAGGAGCCTGGCGGGCTACAATCCATAGGGTTGCAAAGAGTCAGACACTGAGTGACTGAGCATGCGTGCATTAGCTAATGACATAGGTATATAAATTATAAACTCACAGATACACATATATCGAGGGTGACTACTCAAAAATTGTTTACAGGTGAAGTAGTCAGTAAAAAATGTTTAGAGAAAATAATCTGAACACAAATTTCAAAATAAGCTGGAAGACAGGCGAATTTTAATGAATGAAATATAAATGAGATGAATGCAAAAAAGTCCTACATTTCAGGTCAAAACACCCAATATACAAGTAAGAATGCAGGAGACCTGCTACAAAGCAGTTCACGTTAAACCAGACTTGGCCTTGCAGCTGACTGTCAGCTTTGTGCCAGGTAACAGTGGATGTGGCTGGAAAAAGCCTGAACCAATTCTCATGCTGCCTTCCTCCAGGGAACTCGAAGCGTTTAGAAACAGGGAGCCAAGCCTCGCTGTATTCTGTTGGCCCACAGATGGAAGACTGTTCAGTTTTATAAGAAACATACAAGCTTCCAACAGGCCTTGCTAGGAGGCTGGACTAAAAACCCTCTGAAGTAATTCTAGCTCTGAATTCTGAGCCTGTGAAGACACGGGTGCAGAATCTGGATAAGAAGCAAACAAAATTTAAATAGCTTAGTTTGTTTAATCTAACAGTCCAATGGATGTGGTCGGCAGCCCACTTAAATATAACTCCATGACAGCAGGACCTGTTTCTTCATCTTCATCTTGCTCAATATTGCAACCCATCAACCAAGACAGTGCCTGCTGTCCAATCCATGTTCAACAAAAGTCTGTTATCATGGTAGGGAGTGCCTCATCACTGGAGGTGTGCATGATAAGGCTGCAGGGGTTTCATCTCTAAGGAATTTCCGACTCCAGGATGCTACGTGCTATATTTGCATACAATCTTTTCCTCAGCAAATTAAAATATCACTAGCACAGACCTCTGAGCCTGTTACAAGTTTCAAATTCAACACTCCAGATTTCTATGCGTGAGATTCTCTAGTCACATCAATTCTGATTTTTTTCCCAAATAACCTAGGATTTTCTAAATTTTTTTAAAAAATTTTCTGACAATCTTTTTTTTTTAATAAAAATATACATAAATACTCTTGAAGTGAATCCTGCCGGGGATTTGTAAACAATAATACTTTGTCTTATCTATCTATACCCGAGAGACTGCAAATAAATATAAAAATGAATGTGGTAATAACAAGCCTCGGATTATTTTAGCTAAGGTTTAAGGAAGAAAAAAGAAATAATAAGGGGCCATGAAAATACATGTGCGGGAAGAAAAAGTAGATCCAGCCACATATCAACGTGATGACAGCACAGAGTTGCTATTTGATATGTTCTGCAACTTGACAGGACAATAGAGAATCCTTCCTTAAAGCATCTCAGTTTATTATAAGTTAGATTCTTTAAAAAAAAAAAAACTTCAAGTGGAAATGAATGGAGGAAATCATTGCCCAAATTATTAATATAAAAAATACACAGTATACCCTGAAGCAGCACTGAACATTATCTTTTATGAAGTTCAGTTCAGTTCAGTCCTGTCTGATTCTTCACGACCCCATGGGCTGCAGCACATCAGACCTCCCTGTCCATCACCAACACCCAGAGCTTACTCAAACTCATGTCCATCAAGTCGGTGATGCCATCTAACCATCTCATCCTCTGTCATCCCCTTCTCCTCCTGCCTTCAATCTTTCCCAGCATCAGGGTCTTTTCCGATGAGTTAGCTCTTCGCATCAGGTGGCCAAAGTATTGGATTTTAGCTTCAGCATCAGTCCTTCCAATGAATATTCAGGACTGATTTCCTTTAGGATGGACTGGTTGGATCTCCTTGCAGTCCAAGGGGCTCTCAAGAGTCTTC